>NC_012870.2:77734383-79069201 GCF_000003195.3 Sorghum bicolor | reverse complement strand
TCTTCTGGAAACCATCAGGAAACTCACAGACCACTGGAATATCCTTGATTTCCTTAACAGAGGTAGCACACACTTGCTCAACTGCTCTCTTAAGAGTAGGAAGATGGATAAGAAGTTGAGACTTGCTATTAGGTAAGTTGACCCTGATAGTTCTATTTAAGGTGTCTATAACTGCACCTCTCTGGTTCATCCAGTTCATACCCAAGATCACATCTATACTTGGATCTTTTAACACTATCATGGATGTTGGAAATATATATCCACCCAAGTCTATTGGCACCTGATGTACCATTTCCTTAGTGCATAGTCGACCCCAAGGTGACTGTATAAAGAACTCATCTTTGGTTGCACCGCATGTGGGCTGTACTCAAAGTTCTCAATCACAACAGGCCAATCAACGGTACGGTCCTTAATCGACTCAGTTGGAGACACTACTTTAAGACTCCATTCTTAAAGCAAGTCCACCGACCGGTCTCAAATTGAACATCATTAACTATAAAAGTATTCCACAACAACCCTTCAAACTCTTTCATTTGAAAACTTATCTAATAAGCAGGGCTAAGCATACTAAGCATTTTCATAAAGCAAGTACCAAGGTTAATATGGAAATCATCAAGGTAGATAATGCAGCAAATAGGATTCACTCAACTCCTATTCACCTAATGCATCATATTAACTCAAGTGATATAAATAACTTTATGAAAATACAAGGGTAGGGTTTAATGTCCGGGGCTTGCCTTGATCGGAGGGGACGTTCGGAAACTCAACTACTCTCGAAGGATCCACAAACTCGGAAGAAACCCACTGGTGATCAGATTCTTCCGGAGCGTACTCTATACGTAAAAGTGCATATGCATGATTATGATATACTCAAGGTATGATAAAGACAAGTTACATGTTCTTGGATGATATAACAAAATATGATTATCTCGAGTACACTTTACCTTCATGGTAAAGAAACAAACAAAGCTAGCTATCAAAGCATAAATCACTACTAAACCAACTTTATTATTTTTATTAAGCAATAATTGTGAATCTATTATACCATAAAGATTATTTACATGAAAATAAACCATAACCAGAGAGCATATCATGCTAAGTAACCATGGTTGTCAAATAATCCAAAATATCACCCAACTCCTAAAGGGATTAATTATTTCTATTTCTTTTATAAGCATTTTAAATAGCTTTATCAAGAAACAGAGCATACTTGATCAAACAGAGCTGAAATTAATCATGGAGCTAAATAACATTAACACAAGCTCACATATTAAATTTCATGATTTTTGGATATACCTATGAACTATTAAAAATCATGGAAGGTTTATTCATTAATAAACAAAGGCAATTTATGTATACATGAAAATTACCAGAAAATCAAACCTAACATTTTTCTTAGGCTCTATCCATTTTATGTAAGCTATACAAAAATTTTCACAATTTTTGGATTAGCACAAAATTTACTACACAAATTCAAATATAAAACAAAAACTGCATAAAAAGAAAAAGAAAAAGACTACTGCGCAGTGGGCTGCTTGGAAACTGGGCCGCAGACCGGCCCACTGCTTCCGGCCCGCGTCCGCGCCGCGCACGCCCGCGCGCTCTCTCTCTCTCTCAGCCACTGACAGGGTAGCCCCACCCGTCAGATCTCTCTCTCTCACGCACGGCGGCTCGGCCGCAACTCCGGCGACCGATAGTGAGGCCCTCGGCCTCCGCGCGCGCGCGCATCGGCTCCGCCTCAACTCCGCGACTCCATTGGTACCACTCGCGGACGCTCTACCTCACTGCTACCACCTCGGCCACGATAGGAGCGGGCGGTCGCCATGGCCGACTGTCGGCCGGCCACTAGGACCCGGTAGAGAGCAAACGAATGGCGTAGGGAGGTTCAAGGTGGTGTAGGGAACACGATGCTCACGTCACCACGGTGGGAGAAGTAGCTGAAGTTGTTGGCGACGGAGACAGTGCGATCGGGCGGGCGCTCCGGCTCCGGCGAGCTCGTCCCGGCGATTCTGTTCGTGCCCAAAGCAAAAGAGAGAGAGCATGAGCTACTAGAACACAAGAGGAACTCGAAACAGCTGCCAGGGAAACGTGATACCGACGAGAACACCGTGGTCACGGTAAGAGCACCACGGCGGCAGTTCTGGCCGGAGATGGAAAAGAATGGAGGTGTTTCTGCGATTGAGAGGGTTATGGGACGAGCTTGGTGGTGTTCTGGATTCGCAAAGAGATGGCGAACATCATGGACGGCTCAATTTGATACGAGGAGGATCGAGCACGGCCAATTTGGATGAGGACGGGGTACTGCTCCTCGGTGCTCCGGTGGCGGAAAGGAGGTCGGTGCTCGCGGGAGAGAATGGCACGTCGCGCTCCACTTCGCCAGCAGCTGCTCCACTTTGCCACGGACGCGAGCACGTGCTTGGACGAGATGAATCGGCAGTTCACGAGTCGGCAAACGCCGATCGACGCTCGGCGGCACACCGCCATAAACAGGGTCGAGCTTATCCCCCTTGTCCCCAAAATACCCTTTCTGAAATTATGAAATTACTTTGAATTTTTGAATAGAAGACAAAAATATGTCAAAATATCAAATGCTCAGAATTTTGAATGCTACAAAACATCTTTAGTGACCAAAGACAGATTTGAAATGGAGAGGGATGAATTTGAGCCAAACAGTTTGAAATTCAAGCTTAATCCCAAATTTTTGAATTAGGGCAAAACAGAATTTCTAAAATTACTTTTGATTTTACATAACAACTTGAAAAACTTCCAACATAAAAGTTGTTCAACTTTTCAAACCCTACAACTTTCATGTTGACCAATTTTCACAATTCCAAACAGATTTTGAATTGGAGATTCAATTTAGAAAAAGGGGACACTTTTCGGAAATCTGTATTTTCAAAATTACTTTGAATTTTGTACTGAAACTTCAAAAACTCAAAACACCAAAGTTGTATATCTTGACAAGATCTACAACTTTGCTTTTGAACTCAACTTCAAATTTTGCTTAGTTTTTAAATTACACAAAAGGGGCAAATCTAGAGTTTTTGAAATTAGGGTTTCCCCCCTTTAAGCTTCTCGGAAAACTTTCACCCAACGATTTTAAACTCCAAAACAAGCACCCATACATAAAATAAACACACTTAAATTCCTAAACACATTCATCCAAAATAAACTTATTTTAGGTTAATGCATTAGTGTGTGCTTAACATATTTTTGATGCAATGCTCATGATGACATGTCCCATTTTTAGTTCGCTTAACACGAGAGTGTTACAGCTCTTTCCCCCTTAAAGAAATCTCGTCCCGAGATTTAACTTGAAGACTAACTAATGGAAAAAGAAGTTTGTTAAGCACTTTCAAAACCAACCTTTACAAAAACAGGGGTAGATCATTATACTATAGACTACAAGGATAAGACAGAAGAAAAGAACTCAGGAAAACGTTCTAAGAGAAACTCTTCGGATTCCCACGTAGCTTCATCTTCGGTATGTTGATTCCATTGCACTTTGTAGTATTTGATAGTTCTTCTACGAGTGACTCGATCTTTTTGATCCAGAATCTTGATGGGATACTCTGAATATGTTAGATCAGGCTTTAATTCAATTTCTTCAACATGAATGATATGATCAGGCACTCTAAGACATTTCTTCAACTGAGAGACATGGAACACATTGTGTACTGATAACAACTGTGGTGGTAAATCTATACGATATGCCACCTTTCCACATCTTTCAAGGATTTGATATGGACCTATATATCGAGGTGCCAATTTTCCTTTTACTCCAAAACGAGTGACTCCTTTCATAGGTGACACTTTGAGGTATACATAATCACCAACCTCAAAGCTAAGAGATCGATGTCTCTTATCGGCATAACTCTTTTGCCTGGACTGTGCTACCTTCATGTTCTCTCGAATGAGCCTGACTTTTTCTTCGGTTTCTTTGACTAAGTCAACCCCGAAGAGACTATGTTCTCCAGGTTCTGACCAATTCAAAGGTGTCCTACACCTTCTGCCATACAGAGCTTCGAATGGTGCCATCTTAATGCTCTCTTGATAACTATTATTATAAGAGAATTCTGCTAAAGGCAAACATTCGTGCCACTTCTCTGAATAACTGAGCACACAAGATCTTAACATATCTTCTAAGATTTGGTTGACTCTTTCAGTCTGGCCCCCAGTCTGTGGATGATAAGCTGTACTATGCAGAAGTTTGGTACCCAAGGACTTATGCAGATGCTTCCAGAAAGCATTTACAAATTGTGTCCCTCTATCAGATATAATAGTCTTTGGAACACCATGTAGACTCACAATTCTGTTAAAGTATATCTTAGCATAGTCAGAAGCTCGATAATCCTTTCTTACTGGAATGAAATGAGCCGATTTGGTCAGACGATCAACAATGACCCATATGGAATCAAACCCTCTCGAGGTTCTGGGTAGACCCACTATGAAGTCCATACTAATGTCATCCCATTTCCAAGATGGAATTGGCAATGGTTGCAGTTCTCCAGCAGACCTAAGATGAACTGCTTTCACCTTTTGACAAGTATCACATCTAGCCACATAACTAGCAATTTCAAGCTTCATCTTAGTCCACCAGAATCTTTGTTTTAGATCATGATACATCTTATTACTACCTGGATGGATTGAAAGTTTTGTTGCATGAGCTTCATCAAGAATTTGTTTTTTGAGTTCAGGAACTTTTGGGACTACTAACCGATCCTTGAACCAAACTACTCCAGCTTCATCTATTCTGAACTTGGAAATCTGCTCAGACTGGATCTTTTCTTTCAAAAAGCTCATACCCTTATTTTCTTTCTGAGCGGAAATAATCTGATCTTTGATAGATGACTGAACTGTCATATTTGCAAGACTTCCTTGTGGAATCATTTCAAGACTTAACTTCTCAAATTCATAACATAAGGTAAGGTTTATCGGTTTAACTTCCAGACAATTGCAATGGCTCTTTCGACTGAGTGCATCTGCCACCACATTGGCTTTGCCTGGGTGATAATGTACCTCAATATCATAATCTTTTATCAGTTCTAACCATCTTCTCTGACGCATATTCAACTCGGACTGAGTAAAGATGTATTTCAAACTCTTATGATCAGTATATATGTGACAAATATTGCCCAATAGATAATGTCGCCAGATCTTCAGAGCATGGACTACAGCTGCCAACTCTAGATCATGGGTTGGATAATGCTCTTCATGACGCTTAAGTTGTCGTGAAGCATATGCAATGACTCTGCCTTCTTGCATTAGTACACACCCAATGCCTTTGCCTGAAGCATCACAATACACATCAAAAGATTTTTCAATATCAGGTTGAGCTAGCACTGGTGCAGTGGTCAACAACTTTTTCAAGGTCCGAAAAGCTTCTTCACACTCGGATGACCACACAAACTTGGTATCATTCTTTAGCAGTGTTGTCATTGGTTTAGAAATCTTGGAGAAGTCAGGGATAAACCTGCGATAATACCCTGCTAATCCTAAGAAACTCCGAACTTGATGTACTGAAGTTGGTGACTTCCAGTCAAGAACTTCTTGAACTTTGCTTGGATCTACTGCAACACCTTCAGCTGACAAGACATGACCCAAAAATTGAACTTCATCTATCCAGAATTCACACTTGCTAAATTTAGCATATAATTGATGTTCTCTCAGGCGAGTCAACACTATCCTGAGATGCTCTTCATGTTCTTCTTTAGTTTTGGAATAGATGAGAATGTCATCAATGAATACCACCACGAATTTATCTAACTCTGGCATAAACACTGAATTCATCAGATACATAAAATGTGCTGGGGCATTTGTCAGACCGAAAGACATGACCAGATATTCATACAGACCATATCGGGTAGTGAATGCTGTTTTCGGAACATCTTTTGGCTTGATCTTAATTTGATGATACCCAGATCTCAAGTCTATCTTTGAAAATACCTTAGCACCGGTTAGTTGATCAAAGAGAAGATCAATACGGGGCAAAGGATACTTATTCTTGATTGTTACCTCATTCAAAGGACGATAGTCCACACATAACCTCAAGGTATGGTCCTTTTTCTTCACAAAGATTGCCGGACAACCCCATGGTGATGAACTAGGTCGAATGAAACCTTTATCCATCAATTCTTGCAACTGCGTTTTCAATTCTGCTAATTCTTTTGGTGGCATTCTATAAGCTCTTCTAGATATTGGTGCTGTCCCTGGCTTGAGCTCTATTTCAAACTCCACATCACGATCTGGTGGCAAACCAGGTAAATCTTCTGGAAACACATCAGGAAACTCACAGACCACTGGAATATCCTTGATTTCCTTAACAGAGGTAGCACACACTTGCTCAACTGCTCTCTTAAGAGTAGGAAGATGGATAAGAAGTTGAGACTTGCTATTAGGTAAGTTGACCCTGATAGTTCTATTTAAGGTGTCTATAACTGCACCTCTCTGGTTCATCCAGTTCATACCCAAGATCACATCTATACTTGGATCTTTTAACACTATCATGGATGTTGGAAATATATATCCACCCAAGTCTATTGGCACCTGATGTACCATTTCCTTAGTGCATAGTCGACCCCAAGGTGACTGTATAAAGAACTCATCTTTGGTTGCACCGCATGTGGGCTGTACTCAAAGTTCTCAATCACAACAGGCCAATCAACGGTACGGTCCTTAATCGACTCAGTTGGAGACACTACTTTAAGACTCCATTCTTAAAGCAAGTCCACCGACCGGTCTCAAATTGAACATCATTAACTATAAAAGTATTCCACAACAACCCTTCAAACTCTTTCATTTGAAAACTTATCTAATAAGCAGGGCTAAGCATACTAAGCATTTTCATAAAGCAAGTACCAAGGTTAATATGGAAATCATCAAGGTAGATAATGCAGCAAATAGGATTCACTCAACTCCTATTCACCTAATGCATCATATTAACTCAAGTGATATAAATAACTTTATGAAAATACAAGGGTAGGGTTTAATGTCCGGGGCTTGCCTTGATCGGAGGGGACGTTCGGAAACTCAACTACTCTCGAAGGATCCACAAACTCGGAAGAAACCCACTGGTGATCAGATTCTTCCGGAGCGTACTCTATACGTAAAAGTGCATATGCATGATTATGATATACTCAAGGTATGATAAAGACAAGTTACATGTTCTTGGATGATATAACAAAATATGATTATCTCGAGTACACTTTACCTTCATGGTAAAGAAACAAACAAAGCTAGCTATCAAAGCATAAATCACTACTAAACCAACTTTATTATTTTTATTAAGCAATAATTGTGAATCTATTATACCATAAAGATTATTTACATGAAAATAAACCATAACCAGGGAGCATATCATGCTAAGTAACCATGGTTGTCAAATAATCCAAAATATCACCCAACTCCTAAAGGGATTAATTATTTCTATTTCTTTTATAAGCATTTTAAATAGCTTTATCAAGAAACAGAGCATACTTGATCAAACAGAGCTGAAATTAATCATGGAGCTAAATAACATTAACACAAGCTCACATATTAAATTTCATGATTTTTGGATATACCTATGAACTATTAAAAATCATGGAAGGTTTATTCATTAATAAACAAAGGCAATTTATGTATACATGAAAATTACCAGAAAATCAAACCTAACATTTTTCTTAGGCTCTATCCATTTTATGTAAGCTATACAAAAATTTTCACAATTTTTGGATTAGCACAAAATTTACTACACAAATTCAAATATAAAACAAAAACTGCATAAAAAGAAAAAGAAAAAGACTACTGCGCAGTGGGCTGCTTGGAAACTGGGCCGCAGACCGGCCCACTGCTTCCGGCCCGCGTCCGCGCCGCGCACGCCCGCGCGCTCTCTCTCTCTCTCAGCCACTGACAGGGTAGCCCCACCCGTCAGATCTCTCTCTCTCACGCACGGCGGCTCGGCCGCAACTCCGGCGACCGATAGTGAGGCCCTCGGCCTCCGCGCGCGCGCGCATCGGCTCCGCCTCAACTCCGCGACTCCATTGGTACCACTCGCGGACGCTCTACCTCACTGCTACCACCTCGGCCACGATAGGAGCGGGCGGTCGCCATGGCCGACTGTCGGCCGGCCACTAGGACCCGGTAGAGAGCAAACGAATGGCGTAGGGAGGTTCAAGGTGGTGTAGGGAACACGATGCTCACGTCACCACGGTGGGAGAAGTAGCTGAAGTTGTTGGCGACGGAGACAGTGCGATCGGGCGGGCGCTCCGGCTCCGGCGAGCTCGTCCCGGCGATTCTGTTCGTGCCCAAAGCAAAAGAGAGAGAGCATGAGCTACTAGAACACAAGAGGAACTCGAAACAGCTGCCAGGGAAACGTGATACCGACGAGAACACCGTGGTCACGGTAAGAGCACCACGGCGGCAGTTCTGGCCGGAGATGGAAAAGAATGGAGGTGTTTCTGCGATTGAGAGGGTTATGGGACGAGCTTGGTGGTGTTCTGGATTCGCAAAGAGATGGCGAACATCGTGGACGGCTCAATTTGATACGAGGAGGATCGAGCACGGCCAATTTGGATGAGGACGGGGTACTGCTCCTCGGTGCTCCGGTGGCGGAAAGGAGGTCGGTGCTCGCGGGAGAGAATGGCACGTCGCGCTCCACTTCGCCAGCAGCTGCTCCACTTTGCCACGGACGCGAGCACGTGCTTGGACGAGATGAATCGGCAGTTCACGAGTCGGCAAACGCCGATCGACGCTCGGCGGCACACCGCCATAAACAGGGTCGAGCTTATCCCCCTTGTCCCCAAAATACCCTTTCTGAAATTATGAAATTACTTTGAATTTTTGAATAGAAGACAAAAATATGTCAAAATATCAAATGCTCAGAATTTTGAATGCTACAAAACATCTTTAGTGACCAAAGACAGATTTGAAATGGAGAGGGATGAATTTGAGCCAAACAGTTTGAAATTCAAGCTTAATCCCAAATTTTTGAATTAGGGCAAAACAGAATTTCTAAAATTACTTTTGATTTTACATAACAACTTGAAAAACTTCCAACATAAAAGTTGTTCAACTTTTCAAACCCTACAACTTTCATGTTGACCAATTTTCACAATTCCAAACAGATTTTGAATTGGAGATTCAATTTAGAAAAAGGGGACACTTTTCGGAAATCTGTATTTTCAAAATTACTTTGAATTTTGTACTGAAACTTCAAAAACTCAAAACACCAAAGTTGTATATCTTGACAAGATCTACAACTTTGCTTTTGAACTCAACTTCAAATTTTGCTTAGTTTTTAAATTACACAAAAGGGGCAAATCTAGAGTTTTTGAAATTAGGGTTTCCCCCCTTTAAGCTTCTCGGAAAACTTTCACCCAACGATTTTAAACTCCAAAACAAGCACCCATACATAAAATAAACACACTTAAATTCCTAAACACATTCATCCAAAATAAACTTATTTTAGGTTAATGCATTAGTGTGTGCTTAACATATTTTTGATGCAATGCTCATGATGACATGTCCCATTTTTAGTTCGCTTAACACGAGAGTGTTACAATAGGCAAGTTAATAAAAATTATTTTGGAAGGTAAGTAGATGTATGACAGCTTAGAAGGCCTCCAATAAGTTTCAAATAGTTAATCTGAAAAAATTAGGCTATTGATGAGAGATCAAAGAACTAAACTACTCGCCCCCACAACTCCCATAACCCTCCAGTGCAAGACTCTTACTTTTTTATTTTAAAATCTCATGTGTTGTACTAACTATTTGCAAGTTGTCGTTAAAGACATCCTTATAACTTGGAGCATATCCCGCGTGTTGCTGCGGGAATTGCATAATAGTAAATTGTGTAGTATGATGATGTTGACCATACTTATTTGTTTTGTTGACATGGACATTACAGTTGCCATTTGTGCTATTGGATTTTAGTTGTATATGTAGTAGTGCATTGCATGTTGAGATAAATAGTTATTAAAGTTTTACTTAGTACATTTTATTCGAATATGGTAGTACATTGCTTAGGTAACTTGCATGCTTAGAGAAATAGTTAGTGGGGTTTAGGATTATAACAGTTATAGATACCCATATAATATCAAGTGGAAGAGAAAACGATAGAAACAATTTCACCAACAAGAGGGACTGGGGGTGTTTGGATTGCTCCATAACCTCTGCTTCACGGACTTCACCATGGAACAGCTTTATAAAAAAAAAAAAATTTCATAAATACATCTTTAGATGCTCTTACAACTCTATTTTTCTCTTCGAATAGAGTGTAGGAAGCTAAAATTATTTAGCTAAAACATATAGAGCAAAGTTGAAAAATATGTAGCGAAGCCGTCCTAGATACACCTAAGGTCTTGTTTAGTTTCTTAAGTGAATTTTTTTACTATAGTATTTTCGTTTATATTTGGTAATTATTGTTTAGCTATAGATTAAATAGACTCAAAAAAATTTGTCTTACAAATTACAGATAAATTATATAATTAGTTATTTTTTATCTATTTTTAATACTCTATATATGTGTTGTAAGATTTGATATGAATAAGAATCTTAATTTTTTTAAAAAACAATTAGATGAGACCTAAATTTGATGCCGCACCGTAGAATCTCTAGCGGCGAGATAAAAAGGAAAGAAGAATCTGAAGCGGCAGCAAATCAAGTCCAGGTTCGTCTCCTCCAACTCCGCCAGGCACACAGGCTGCTATCGATACGGTTCCATGGGTCCACGTCCATCCTGGGCCGTTGGGCCACTTCCAGATTCCAAAGCATGAAAATGGCGTGGAATTCGAACCTTGGACTCTTCCGGCGCATCCGGGCGCCGGGCCCCTCTTCTCTCGGCCAGCTGGAGCACACCGTCACCGGCCTCGGCTCCAAGGGCTCCACCACCCAACGGCAACGCTCCCCGCCACGAAAGCGACGGGACGAGCACGAGACCCGCCGGTCGGAATCCAATGCGCCGAGAGGCGAGAGCAACAGCAAAGAAAGCCGATAATGTCTCTGCGAGGTGGGCCCAACCTTAGCCTCTCGAAGCAAGAAAGGAACGTGATACCCGCGCCGGCGTGGTCCCCACTCCGCAGTGTGATAGCCTGACAGGGACGCGCGTCACGGTTCGCATGCCCCCGCCCGCGAACGCCACCCGCTTCCCTGACACGCTGGTCCCGCAAGAACTGCCCTGCTGGAGCCCACTCGCCAGGGAATTGCCGCAGAAAATACGGGGAAGAAGAAACAAGAAAAAGGGAAAGAAAAAAAAAAGGGAGGGCGTTAAATACGAACGGCCCGTGCGAAGCGGCACTCTATTCGCGCAACCGCGTAGGAAGTCCAGTCCCCAGACACCCCCAGCGGAGGAAGAGCAGCAGCCGCCGCCGCCGCCGCCGCCGCAGCAGCAGCTATGTCGGGGGGAATTGCCCGCGGCCGCCTCGCCGAGGAGCGCAAGGCCTGGCGCAAGAACCACCCGCACGTACGCGCCCCTCGATTCTCCCTCCGCCCTACCTGATTCCTCTTCGCTCTCGCCGCCTGATCTGCTCTGCTGCTGTGGTGCTGCTGTGCGCAGGGTTTCGTCGCGAAGCCGGAGACGCTGCCCGACGGGACGGTGAACCTGATGATCTGGCACTGTACCATCCCCGGCAAGCAAGGGGTAAGCGACCTGGGCCTCAGGAACCCTAGCTATGTCTAGAGCAATCGGTGCTGGATCGGGGCGGCTCGGTGTTTGCCCCTACAGCTGCTCACTGTTTTTATCAGATCCCTCGTATGGTGAACTAGTCTTTGTGTATATGTAGTAGCATCCAGTCTGTTACGTGGCGTTTTCAGTTCCTTCCTTGTGTGCCATGAGTTTCAGAATTTGATTAGGATGATTGGGGCATTAGTCCATAGGTTCAGTGGATTTTGTGTATGTTAATCGGATGCCATGAAATTAGTTTTGCATGTTAATCTGATGCCATTAAATTAATTTTGAGGATAGCTACATTGTTTTCACTGTATTGTGTACGTTCCATGACGTTGTTATGTGCAAGTTTTTTTTGTTAAAGTTATTATCATGTAGTCCCCCACTGCCATGGCCTGAATTGAGCTTTCATTTCCTTTCTTGCCATGACAATAAGGTGGTTCCTTTATGGTGGGCCGAACTGTTAACGCTCAGCTACACTATGGATCAATTCGAATGCTTGTTCTGCATAAACAAATTTGAGGATGACTTGTCTAGATGCTTAAGATGAATTGTTGATTTTGTTAACTACAACTTCATACCAGTCAACGAGGATGCACTTTATTAGTTAAACCGTGACTTAACTAAAGTTGTTCAACTAAGTAGAGGCAGTTTCTTTGAATATTGTGTGTTCATGTGTTCCATTTTTAATCTGTACTGTTATCTTTATTTCTGTAGAACTAACATGTTGAGATAAATTGCACAGAACGGTAAAACCCAATAGACAAAGTTATAATTTGGTTTAAGCTGCCTCTTAAGAAAGTTCTCAAGAAGCTTGTGGTACGCTTTATGCTGTAAATTATGGTAATGTTTGCTCTTCGTCTTTGGAAGCTTAGTAAACGGCACCTCGAATTTTGGATTGTGGGGGTGCCCTCTTAGTTTAGGATACTAAACTTTATTGAAAAACCTAAGTAACATTAGTGTCCTTTAGTCAAGCAACGGTTTCTTAGTTTAGGTATATACTGAACTTTATTGAAAAACCTAAGTAACATCAGTGTCCGTTAGTCAAGCAACGGTTTTCCAATGTGCATATTGTATTTCTTGATATAATCGTTGTAACTCTACTAAATTAGTGAATCCAGCCAGCCAGCCAGCATGTAGCGAGACCTGAAATCTGGTCGTAGCAAATCCAATTTTGGCTCATTTGCTCTTTCTACTATTAAAGTGCTTGCAATGGAGGTAGAACTTGGTCAGGATAGGTTTCTTTTGTTTTGATGAAGTAAATTGTTTGATTTACTTGTTCTCTGTATTGGATGCTTTTAATTCTTTGTTTCAGGTTATATCATTGAATTCGCGCAAGGCAATTTTTTCGAGCTTTAGTTAACAGTTGTTTGCATACTATTGTCATGTTTATGTTTATGGAAGCTGTTGTAATAAGATAATGCAGTTTGAACTTTTAACTGATTCCCATCTTTTATTTCTTCTGCAGACTGATTGGGAAGGTGGATACTTCCCTCTGACCCTTCATTTCAGTGAGGATTACCCTAGCAAGCCTCCCAAGTGCAAGTTCCCCCAGGGTTTCTTCCACCCAAATGTCTATCCTTCTGGAACAGTCTGCCTTTCGATCCTTAATGAGGATAGCGTAAGCTTTGCAATCATTCTGTAGTCCTGTGTGATGCTGTACAGATTTCATGGCCTTATTGTTCCAAATTTTTTTTGTCAGGGCTGGAGACCAGCTATTACTGTTAAGCAGATTCTCGTCGGGATCCAGGACTTGCTTGATCAGCCAAATCCTGCTGACCCTGCTCAAACAGATGGCTATCACCTTTTTATCCAGGTTAGTCAAAAGTGATGGACCACAACAAAGATATTGTTTGCCCAAAACCTTACTCAGTTTTGAAGTTCAGATGGCCAATCATGTTTGTAACATTTTATTTGGCTTTGCAGGATCCTACAGAATATAAGAGGCGTGTTAGACTGCAGGCGAAGCAGTATCCTGCGTTGGTATGAGAACTTCACCCTACTAGGGATCCATGCTGCACATTCGCATAGTTGTTGCTAGTGTCTTGAATGGAAGACCAGATGTAACATGGTGCTTTGAGAAGTAACTATCGTTCTTGTGGACCATGTCTCTTAACAGTGTTATTAACTGTTTGGAGTGTGTGCTTTGCGTGATGATGTCAAAACCTTGATGTCTGATTATCAAGAATTGATGTGTGTTGTCTGACAAATCTAAATCTGTATCTGTTGGATACCTGTTATATGTCCTGAATTCAAGGTTTTTTTTTCTTTCTATTTGACATTTCTGGCAGTTTTGTTAGAAAGCATGGTTAGTTATCGAAGTGGGGGGCAATCTGAAAAGACTGAAATACCCTTAGAGGAAAAGGAAACGGAGGAACTTGATCGTTTCTCTTAGGACTTAACCGCATTAGCAGATATGGAAATGTCAGATGAAAAACTCGATTGGAGGATAGATAGAAAACAGATAGGAAAGAATTTGAATGTCAGATATGAAAGAAAAACACGATTGGAGGACAGGGAAATAAATTGAATGACAGATACGAAAGAAAAACACGTTTGGAGGACACAGGAAAAAATTCAAGTTTCAGTGTCAAATAAGGATATGCCATCTTTTCTAGTGTCAAATAAGAAATTTTCTCTTTTTTTATCTAATCGATGAAATGGGCGGGGGACGGCATGGGAAGTGGATTGTCCATAGCTAGGCCTTTCCCTCAATCATTAATTAGTAGGAATATGGGGATCGAGTAATATAATCATCTATTATTATAAATATCTAGATCAAACAATACAATCATACTCTCTTTTTCATGTAATAATAAATTGCATTCTAGGAATAAGACAAACTAAGAGAGAGCATAAAAGACAAAGACGCATGTACCCACGTCTTATTTCTAATTACATGCCATCATCAATGTGATTAACAGTGATTGGTTGATAAGTAAAAAAGTATTTAATACAAAGTTGAGATTTTATCCTCTAGAATGCATTATATTTGAGAACAAATTTTGAATGTCATAATATACTATATTACAGGACGGAGGGAGTATATTATTAGTTAATTTGCATACAACTGTAAACTATTGTAATCAATTATTCTAAGCAAGTTTTAGTCAATTTCTCTAAAATTTAAAGTTTCAAATGCAAGATATTTTCTAGGGATTCGGTTTTGATATGAAACTTACACCAACATACTCCCTCCGTCTCCCAAATATAGCGCCTTGGGAGAACAAGAAGATAATGTTACCTAAATAAAAATACAGAAGATAAAAGTAATTGAGTGTTTATCATATTTTCTATCAAGAAACTTAGATTGCACCCTTAATCATGTAGAATAGGATCGGATTTTGATAAATTAGAAAGTTAAGTGAGTGTACATGCATCTATTGTCATCTCTCTTATTTTGTCTAAAAATAACCATAATGTATTGTATTTCAGGATGGAGGGAGTAGAGAGCATGTATATGTATAAAATGGTAGAATAGAAGCTAGTAGTCCAACTAAAAGCAATGTTAGTATGGATAAAATTAATCATTATCCAATGGGTATACATAAGATTAAGGATGGTGAGAGATAGATAATGATAATATGGGTTTGAACGTGTACAAAGCACGGACTTGTTGTTCTCTTTTTTCTTTGTGCGAGTTGAAAATATAAGCTACCTTTCTCGCGTGAAAAGGAACAATGAGACATCTCTGTTTTACGAAAAGGTTTAGAGTTGCAGGATGGATCAAGCAAAGTCGTGGACTTTGATGCCCGGAAGACGTACTAACATGAGATCTTAAGCAAGGCGAGGTCAAACTAATAGGCCGTAGCCTTATTAAGAAAGGTAACCAAATTTGTGGATAGTAATCTTAAGCAAGGGGAAGTCACACTTAACATAGTAAGACAATTTTATCCTGCAGTTTTATGACCTGATTTGAATGTGCAGTTTCAACAACCTAATGTTAGCGAAGAAGAAGATAGCTAGCTTCCAGCCAAAAATCATTTCATTGTTGATTGTCATGAAAATGTCATCTTCATGTTGTGGCCATAAAAAAATTCTACTATTTATTTAGGAAAAAAAACGTATTCAAGAAAAAAAAAAAGAAGAAGAAGCACGACACGTCCGGTCACCATAGCACATGGCTACGGCGGAAGTCTAACTCGTACGGCACGACGAATCAGTCCAGCTTGACGGTGGAGAAGAGGTAGTGGACGAAGCAGAACGAGGCGCCGAGTCCGACAGCGCCGGTGGCGAGCATGACGGCGAGAGCCATGAGCAAGGAGTAGCCGACGTAGAGCGCGGCAGAAACGGGCCCGGCGAGGCTATGCAGCTCGAACACCAGGTAGTAGACAGCGTAGCTCAGGGTGTAGAGCGCGACGGAGCCGGAGGCGAAGAAGGCGCGCCACCACCACCGCCAGTCCTCCACGCACAGGCCCATGTACGTGAGCACCACCGACACCTCGGCGCACACCGTCACCAGCAGCGACAGCACCACCAGCAGGAACCCGAACACGTAGTAGACGCGGCCCAGCCACAGGCTCGACATGATGAAGAAGAGCTCGATGAACAGCGTCCCGAACGGCAGCGTCCCGGCCACCGCCACGAACACCCACGGCGAGCACTGTGCCGCCGGCACCTGCCATGCATCATGCATGTATTTGATTTTGGTAATTTCAGCTGTAACATTCATACCCATGCGGCCATGCAAATGCTGTTCGAAGAAGAAAGAACGAAGGTTAATTATTACCTGGCGGGCGATCTTGTTGGTCTTGACAGGAAACTCGATGTGGCGAACGCGGGAGGCGAGGAGGCCCCCGGCAAGGGTGAGAGGCACGGAGACGAAGAACCACAGGAGGAGGATGACGACGAACAGCAGGAACGGCACGGCTCCGGTGCTTCCGTTGTACCAGAGCACGCAGTTGAGCACGGTGAACACGGCGAACCCGACGCCCGGGAAGGCGAACGACGCGCGCCACGCCACGGACTTCCACCCGTCGGTGTCGCCCTGCCGAACCGTCTTCCAGAGACTCACGGCCGTGTACCCGGCGGCCACGCCTAGGACGAGGTAGAAGCACAGCATGCCGGTGACCAGCGCGCCGCGGCACGCGGGCGACATGAACCCGAGCGCGGCGAAGACGATGGTGACCACGCCCATACCCAGGATGCGCACGCCATCGCCGACGAGAACGCAGAGGAGCACCGGGTGGCTGGGCTCCCGGAACACGTCGCCGGCCACGAGCTTCCACCCGGCTAGCTCGTCCGCGTGCGTCCCAGACTCGCTGCCGCCGAGCTCCTCGTACTGCGCGAGGTCGCGTCGCACGGTGCGCAGCAGGATGACGAGCACGATCGCGGCCAGGAACGAGACCACCACGATGGAGTTGAGGATGGAGAACCAGTGCACCTTGGCACCACCCATCTCGAGGTACGCGTCCCAGCGCGACGGCCACTCGATGCTGCTCTCCACGAAGGCCACCTCGTAGGAGAAGACCAGCGGCATGTTGTCCTGCACGCGCATGCTCACCACCGACGGGTCGCAGCCGGTGGTTGCCTTCAACGTGATCTCGTCGTACATGCTCTTGTTCTTGATAGCCGCCGCGTCGTGCTCCACGCTGCACGGGACGACCTCGAACCCGACGACCGTGTAGCCGCTGCCCTCCTTGCCGCCGGTGAAGCTGATCAGATCGGACCCGTCGGCGGTCGCCATCAAGCTCTCCACCCTGGTGGTGGTGTTCTGCTTGTTCACCAGCACGGTGAGCTTTATGTGGTTGTACACGTAGTACTCGCCGTCGTCGGCGCGGACACCGACGGGGAAGCCGGTGGATCGGTGGAGCACGTCGGGCGCGACCGGGTTCTTCACGTAGCGCATGACAGGGAGGGTGTCGAGGAGGAGGTTGACCTGATAGGCGTCATCGATGCGGGACTTGATGAGCTCGGTGGTGCCAGGGGACAGCGGGTCGGTGCGGCAGAGGAACAATGGCGTGGTGGTGTTGTTGAGCATGGAGAAGCGGTACGGCGACGTCTCGATGCGGTCGCCGAGGAGGAGCTCGCCGAGGCTCTCCGCAGCGTGCCTCGCACCGTGTTGCGGGGCGCAGAAGGGAAGGGAGTAGTAAGGGTAGGGGAGCTTGGAGGACGGCGAGGTCAGGGAGTTCACCTTGGCGGCAAGGGTGTCGCCAGGGCGGTACCGCTGAGGATAGCTACCCGGGAGGTAGAATGCGGCGGCCGGAGAGTGGCCGGAATGGATGAAGAGTATGAGTAGGAAGGCAGAGATGGTGGTGGTGGTGGACGCGCAGAGAGAAGCCATGGCTATGGCCTGTGTCCTTCCACTTCCAGGTGGACGACAGGAGGAAGCGATCGAGCTGCTGGACTGGAAGGCGATCAGCTGAATGTGTTCTGCATTTCATGGTGTTCTTATGATGACTAGCGCTTTGATTATGAACCAAGAAAACTAGAAAAAGTGAACAAAATTTAATGCAGCTCAACTCAAAGTGTTGGGTAGTCAACTGATGGGGCTCTTTGAGCCGTATTTAAACATTATATAAATGGAGCCCCAAGTTAACACTGTGCTGTCACTCTTAGCTATGCTCATAAATCAAACTCTTGGCTAATCTATAAGCATTAACATTCGAGTTCGTGCTCTCATGAGCAATCAGACATTTAAGGCAAAATATCTTCAGTTGGTCACGGCTACAACTCATGTCACCAGCCTTCTGAATTTCTCAGCTTTTCTCATGCATTCCTTTGCAACTTCACTATCACCTTCTTGCTTTCTTGACTACACTCTTATCCCCACTTGTCTCCTCAGATTTGTCCAAGAATGTAAAATGAAAAAATAGTAAGCACAAGCTTTAAAAACCTTTAGTGACATGTTTTGAGATAGTACTTAGCACTCTCTTTGCTTAGGAAGAAATGACTTCAAATCTTGATGACTGACACACCAACCCATCATACCATTGAATACACAATGTCACAAACTAACAGAATCAGATTGATGGTTTATAATCATGCCTTCAGAAAAATTATTGGTGGTCACCATTCCGTGAAACTCCAGAAAGTTCACGGTGTAGTCTTTGTTGTTGAGGCTACTGACGGCGTTATACGTTCATGATGAACTATAAGACATGATTGTTTTCAGTGCAACGAATAAACAACAGGCATGATGAACTATAAGACAGATTGTTTTATTGCACAATTGTATGTCCCATAATGCATCGGACAAGTATTAGCAATACCAATAATTTATCTGTTTATATAATGTAATAGACAAAGTTAGCGATTAACTTGAGTAGCACTTCTTAGATTCTAGGTTCGACGAGTGATGTAGGGGTTGAGGAGTTAAAATTGCAAATATTTTTTCTTTGTATCTCTAGTGTCTATTTTTTCTACGTTTAAAGGAGGCATCAGCTCCAAACCTAGTTATGGGTTTGAACTGCAAACTTAGGGGAAGGTGAAGAAGGGAAGATAGAAAAGCGGAGGGGATTGGCGATGTCTGTCTGAATCGTCTGTATCTCTCTGACCACTCACTGTATAGACTCCATTCTGGGCCGGAGATTCCGGAACTGGGCCGTCGAGCGCTAACGGGCCGAGAGTGGTCTTCTCGAGCACCTGTCGTTCTTCCTTCAGGGAGAGGTTGGAGCCGTAGGGGAAGCAGGGCTGACAGGGTTGCGGCTGCGGCGCAAGGACGCCGAGAGGACTAGGGTTTAGCCATGGCGGCCGAGGAGCAGACTCCTTGTACCAAGCCCCGCCCCGACAAGGCCAAGAAGCGGAAGAAGCCCAAGAAGGACAAGTGGGGCCAACCTATCGCCACCGCTGAGGAGCCGTCGGTGGAGCCGGAGCAAGAGCACCCGGCGGGGGAAGTTGAGGCGGTGGTACAGGTGGACAAGGAGGAGGAGGAGGCGACTGCGGCGGCGGAGGGCTATGAGTTTGGCAAGGTGGTGGCCAGCGGCATGCCCTACACGACCACCGAGGCGGACATCCGGAAGCTGTTCGAGTTCTACGGGCCCCTCCAGTCGGTGCAGCTCTCTCGCTTCCCGGACTCCGGCAACTTCCGCGGCCTTGCCTTCATCTGCTTCGAGGTCCATACTCCGTACCCACCACACTTCCTTCTCTAGGCATCACATTACATTACTTCTTGCAGTACTGCTTTCTTCTTGATGCTGAAGTGGTGATTCGGTGGTGATAGAGTAAGAATTTGTTCAAGTTGCCATAGAAACGAGAAATGGTGTAATGCTTGCTGGATGTTGCTGAATTGCTATGCTGCCATGATCGACTAGGATGCTGCTCTGCTCTTATCGGGGATACCTTATACATGGCGTGCTTGATTGTTTCGATTAATTCAATGATTGTAACCTTTGACACTAAAATTTATACCTGCGTCATATTTGGTTTTGTTGAGTCCCTGATCCAGTGATCCTCTATTGCATTCCTTGAGTTTCTGTGCAGCATAGATCTATGCATGTGATGCCTGAATTGGAACAATGCAAAGCTTTTAATTTCAGAACCTCTGTTATCATATTTTCCAACTGTGCTGCTACTTACTTTTGTCTGTTTATTACTGGTCGAATTTGGTTAGTATCTATAAATAAATAAAACTCAAAACTGAAGAAACTTGAATAGTTGGATCCTTCAATGTCTGCTATTTCTTGTTATCTTTGACAAATCTGATTTTGTTCCATTCTATCATTGCAGACGAACGAAGATGCAATAAAGTCTCTTGAGCTTGATGGATTCAAAATGTAAGCTTCTAGCATGCATATATCGATTCCTCTTGCACGCTGGCCAAAATCGCTTTTCACTGATATACTCTGGTATACATATTACATGTACAGTGGCAGCAGATACATGAGGGTTGAAAGGTGCAGGGTGACGGCCACCTCAAATAAGAAAAGGAAGGCAGAGTTCCAAACCGACCCCAAGAAGTCCGAAGGCTGCCTCTCGGCATATGTTGGCAATCTCTCATGGAATGTCACTGAAAAGGACTTGCGAGATTTCTTCAGATCATCAAAGATTGCATCAGTAAGGTTCGCCATCGACAAAAGAACTGGAGGTTCTCGTGGCTTCTGTCATGTTGATTTTCAAGACGACGAGTCGCTCGAGAAAGCCGTAGCGATGAACCAGTCTGAACTGCAGGGTAGGCCTGTCAAAGTCGCGTATTCAGTCAGTAACAGGGGCTGAAGAGCAAAGATTACTCGCCACCGGTGGTTTGTACTAGTGAGCTTGTAGTGTTATGGTTTTGCTCCCTCAGTTTTGGTAAGGCTTTTGCTGCTTGAAAGATGATTTTGGAACCAAATCCATGGTGACAATTCTTGCCCCAAACATATGGCAAATGTAACCCTTGTGTAACAAGTACGAGTTTGGTAAACCTGCATCTCATGGTTTTGTCACTGAATGAATGTTTTCGGCAGGTTTTTTTTTTTTTTGAGAAAAGAATGTTTTCGACAGGTGCTGTACTTGTTCGCAGTGCAGGGCATGCGAAGGCCCATTTGGTGGAGCTTGGGCCGATTCTAGCTCCGTCTCCAACATACTACAATATAGCAATGCGCTCATTTATCTCTCCTTCAAATGAACTATTAGCTGATGAAACTATTGTTTTTTTTTCTTCACCCGCTCCAGCTCTAGGCCGTGCACGACGGGGCCTAAGTTCTAGTGAGGCTATGGTAATGAAACCAACTAACCACCAAACCATACATTTGGATCACGCCCTTGTGCTGGTCCATTTGGAAGGCCATGAATAAGGCGTGCTTCCAGCATATGATGGATTGGGATAACTGATCAGGGTGGTTGGTCGGTGTTCCATTCATTCACCGTTGGATCTAGAGATGGCCAGCACGATCTACTCCGATCTGACCGGCTTTCAGTTCACCAGGACTGTAGGAGCGTTCTCTTGTCCAAGCGGAGGCGACCTGCCTTGGTCGGTCGGTCGCCGTCGCCGCCCTGCTCTCCTCCGGCGATCATCGCCATTTCTGCTGTAACAGCTTTCGACAATCTCATTGTACTGTGCTCGTCTGCAGGGGACGCCAACCTGGGACACTTCACACCCTGTGCTGCTGCCGGCCAAATTGCTCCTTGAAGTTTGTATGTACGTTTGTGATCTGTTGGGCATCATTGCGTTTGCCCGATCTGAGCAAAGAAACAAAAGGTGCGCGACGACGACTCGGCACATCATAATGCTGGAGTGCACGGCCGGCAACCCTCGTTCGACGGCACGAGCGGGTCACGGTCATTTGATGAGTGATGACCCACGACAGAGCGATGTGCTGCGCTGCTTGCTGTTACTGGCCCATTTCGATGGCCAGGCGTGCGTGCTTAGGACCTCTGAGGCGCCGGCGACGGTGGAAGCTCTCCGGCGTTCTCCGGAAAGAGCACACATCACGGGCAGGCATGCCGGCAGACGGTGCTCGGGTTTCCTTGTGGCCCTTTGCATATCTTTTGCATACACGAGAGAATAACGGAATACATGTTTACAGACAGCAGAGGACCGCAGGTACAACAGTCCTAGACGATGAAAGTAAACTGCACATGCACTAGGCGATTGGCGCATCATTTTTTCTGGTGGTGGCTGGGGCTGACTCAGAACCACCAACTCGATCAATGCCCGGCACCGGCACCGTCAGCGACCAGCGGCAGGCAGGCTTAGAGGTTCCTGACAAGATCATGTGAGAAAGAAGCGAGATGCCCGTGACTGTCGTTTATATTTATGGCTCCCACACGCGGCCGGGACGACGCGCGCGACCCGATCGATCCATGGGTGATCGATCGGAAGATATATAGATGGATGGACCTGCACGCCACAACGCCACGCGCGCAGCAGTACACCCCCATGTTCTTGCTTCCTCGCGGAATCAAGTGAAATCTCCGCAACTTCCCACCGAGACCACAGCTGCCGATGCCCCCCGGCCGATCTGTCAGGGTCAGCACGCTGCACGCACAGGCAGTAGTGCCTGTGCCCTGTGGAAAGAAAAGGAAAAAAAAAACGGGAATGTTCCCTGCTGTGCTGTAATTGACGAGCAGTATAAACGATGGAGCATGCATGCATGCCATTTCGCCAGGAACAGAAAGTCGAAGGTCAATTGAACACGGGCCATGTGATGTGTGGATCTCGCTATGCTAGGTACGTGTGGATCTCGCTATGCTAGCTAGGTAGTACGTACTACACTAGCAGTATCTGATACCTGATCATCAGCGTAAACAAATCGCCGGGTGAGGTGAGTATTGAGTAGTAGAGCGCGGCTGCGTCGCCTCACTGTTGTCATTGATTGCCGGATGGTCGCAGCTAGATCCATGGATCTACATCTCTAACTCTGAATGATTGATCCCAACTCGAGGTGCGAGACGGCACCCCACGGCCCCCGCCGCCGTCGCTCGGTGCCCTGAGCCCATTCAGCTCCGACCAAGGAATCCATTCGGCCACGATAGATAGAAAAAGCCCCGCCCCCGCGCCCGGACCCTGTTGTCCCCGTGCCCGTGCCCGTCCGTCCCGTCCCGCCCTCGGGTTCCCGATCCACGTCCGTGGCGCCATTTGCAGCGGCGCGACGCGTCCACGTCGGGCGGGCCCGTCTCAGGTTCTCCCCCATCCGTGCGTCGCGTCCGCCGGCCCACGCGCCAACAAGTCTTGGCAACTGGCGCCCAGTGCGTCGTCCCCGTACTCCCTCCCTCGGCGGCACGTCCACCAACACCAACAACAGCAGGCGCCAGGCGAGCGCGGGCGGGCGGGGCCGTCCGGATGGCGTCGCGGAGCCTTGGCGCTAGCTGTGCCGTGCCGTGCCGCTGAAGACTGGAGGAGTGCGTGGTCACCGCACAGGCCGGCCGGCCGGTCCAGCACTAGCAGATCGTGCAGCCATGGGCGGATATATATATATATATATTTGGTTCGTTTGGGTTTATCACCCGAATCTATCAGCTATTCGGTAGTATTTTTCTTTCAGAATAAATCAGCCAGGAGTACTTTCTGCCATAACTTATCGTCAAACGAGGATACACACAAAAATATTAAAAAACAGTGATTTGTTGTGTGACTTGATACCTCAATTAATCAGGACGAAACAAGATTACAATATCAAAAATAGTGATTATAATCAATTTTTCATTATAATTGTACCCACACGATAAAATTCTACACACCTACAAAACAAACGTACCCTTCTTATATTTACTCTAGCTCCGTCATTGGGTGCAGTGGGTTTCCAGAAGCGAAGCTGCATGACGTACGGGATCACTATTTCACATCTCTTGGCAGCTGCGCTGCGACGATCAAGATCTGAGCAAGTGTGTGTGTGCGACAATGCATCAAAGAGAAAAGGAAATTAAAGGGGTCAAGATCTGCGAGTTGTACGCAATTATATATACTAGTATTCGCGTTTCGTGATATGTTCCCCATCTGTGAAGATGCCATCATGCCGCTATGCTTGCTATGCAAACTTTCTTTTTGTTTCGGTCTCTTTTATATGTATGTATGTAGGGATGCAAAGTATGTATGCAACCGCCCGCGAGAGCCCACTCGGTCCGCCCCACGACGCCTTGATGAAGTATGGAGACGACGGGTCATGTTTGTTTTCCTTCTACATGTACTAGCCTGCATCAGCCACGCCTCCTCTAGTGGTGATGCAGATCATTGTCCTTAATCTGCAATGCCAGGATGCATAGAGGAAATGCATTAATTACTTGTTATTTAGGGCACTCACAATGCAAGACTCTATCACAGAGTCCAAGACAATTAACTACATATTATTTATGATATTTTGCTGATGTGGCAACATATTTATTGAAGAAATAGATAGAAAAAATAAGACTCCAAGTCTTATTTAGACTCCAAGTCCACATTGTTCGAGGTAATAAATAACTTTAGACTCTATAATAGAGTCTGCATTGTGAGTGCCCTTAGTTGTCTTAATCTGCAGCGCCAGGATACATAAAGCAACTGTATTAATTGCTTCGATCTGCTCCATCCGTCCTTAAATAATCAATTCCTACAATCTACATAAGTCAAATTATCTTAAACTTAACTAATTCTATAATAAAGAGTAACAACTTCTATATGATATAAAATAAGCATATTATAAAAAAAATATTCTATGCTATGTCATAAATTTTGATATTTTTTTTCTAAAAACTCAGTTCAAAGTTAAAAATTTTGACTTAAGACAAGTCTAAAAAATTTTATTTAGGGATAGAGGGAGTGTGCTTGCGACATACTCTGTGCATCGTCGTGTTCAAAAAAATATATTTAGAGATAGAGGGAGCGTGAAGGTCTATGTAGTTGGTAGAGTTTACCCGACGTATGTAGCAGGGCCAAACCCATGAAAGAAAAATTAGATGGGCATAGGATCCAAACCCCTCCCATAAACCAATAAATTGATGGTTGGCGTGTGGCACCCGACACACTTGGAGGCAAGAGTCGAGCAGGTGAAGACTAGCATACTAGCATACGAGGAATTAGGTGCTGTGAAGAATGACCCGTCCCTTTGTATCAAACATATGATTTGATCCCCTGACAACACGTCAACAATCAGTAATAGCGTGATAGAAAACGGATAACAATCCCACTTACACCATTATAACATATCTAAGGGACTTTCTATATTTAAAGATTCCCTAAGAGATTTGTCATATAATTTTTTATCATAATTGTTTTTAAAAGTTTGGAATATATTCTATAGTGGAATATATTCTATAGACCACTCACTTTACTAATGCAGAGGCCAGGAGCTCTCCAAATTTAATATATGATAGTTCCTTTATATTTTGTTATACAAGAAAGATTTGATAACTTGTCTTATTAAACCAGATAGATCAAAATTTAGAGAGCTTGTTAGAGCCACACAAGAGATATGTAACGAGAATATATTAAGAAATGGAGGAACTAGGTGCTGCGAATGACCTGCCCCTTTGTATCGAACATGTGATTTGATCGTTTGGCAACACGTCAACAAATCAGCAATAGCATGACAGAGAATGGATAACAATCCCACTTACACCATTATAACATATCTAAGGGACTTTCTATATTTAAAGATTCCTTAAGAGATTTGTCATATAACTTTTTATCATAATTGTTTTTTAAAAGTTCCGAATATATTCTCTAGACCACTTACTCTCTTCCGCTACTATGTAAAAGTATTTGATAACTTATCTTATTGAATCGGATAGAACAAAATTTAGAGAGCTTGTTAGAGCCACGTAAGAGATATATAACGAGAATATGTTAAGAAATGGGCTATCTAAATATATAGGGAAACACGAAAATTAGAAGAAAAAAAGAGTCCCGCATCAGATCTAAACATGTTTAGAGACAGAAATTTAGGGAGACTCTTTGGATTAGCGCATAAGATGCCTTTGGCTTTTCTTTCCTGTTCGATTCGATGCGTGTGGAAAATGCAACATCCAGCGATGCGACGAAGCGGCGACTCCTTGGTGTCAGTACCAGTTGGTACCACTTGGGCAGCGATGAGAAGATCTGAGGCACGTGTAAGCCTGTGGACGCAAGCATCAGCTATCATTAGGATCCCGATTAAAAACCCCTATAAATTCTCCACCAACAAAAGAACAAAAACGGAAGGGCGAGACGATCCATGAGGCGAAACAAAAGCAAGGTTCGTTCCCCGAATAAAAGAGAAAGCCAAGGGTGGATGGAGTAAAAAAAAGCGACTAGTAGAAATAACTCCTCGAGGCCGAATCGAGCAAGACGAGGAGGAGGATAGAGAAAAAGCGCGGGGGCGCGAACGGAAGCAAGCCTTAGTTATCCACCCACCCCGTCGCACTCGCACCGCATCTCCCCCGATCCCCAATTCCTCCCATTCTCCACGACCCTCGCCGCCCATGGATCACCACCTCACGCCGTCGCCGCCGTCGCCGATGGAGAACTCCGCGGCGGGGCCGTCCTCGAAGCCGCCGACACCGGCGTCCACGCCCAACTCACGCCTCGCCTCGGCGCCGTCCTCCCGCCACTCCGCCACGACGTCGCACGCGTCGGCGCCGTCGTCGGCACCGACGCCGGCCTCCCGCACCGTCTACAGCGACCGCTTCATCCCCAGCCGCACCGGATCCAACCTCGCGCTCTTCGACCTCGCCCCCTCGCCATCCGCCGCATCCTCCTCCCACGAAGGCGGGCCCGCGGTCTCGTCTGGATCTGCGACCGCCGCGTCGCCCTACTGCGCGCTCCTCCGCGCCGCGCTCTTCGGGCCCGACACGCCCGACCGGGTCGCGTCCTCGGCCACCGCGTGCTCGTCGTCCTCCTCCCCGGGGCCCTCGCCTGTGGGCACCCCCGCCACCGGGAACATCTTCAGATTCAAGACGGAGGTGCGCCGGAGCGCCAAGAGGGCGCTTTTCTCCGGAGAGGAAGAGGAGGACGCACTGTTCCCCGGCATTTTCACCACCAGGGGCGCGGGCCCAAGGAAGGTTCCAAGGTCGCCCTACAAGGTGAGAAGGGGAATTGGATTTGGTGCTTTCTTGATTGGACCCTCTCTTTCTTGATTTAGGATTCTTGGGTTCTGTTTGTTGAGATAGCCTCTGCTGCTTCTTGGGGGCGTGAAAGATTTGACATCTCGCCAATTGCATTCCGAAATGCTGAATGAGACGTTTTTCTTTTCCACGAACATAATGCGAAATTTGTAGTCTCTGTGCCAACAATTTTGCGTCTTTGCGCTAATTTTCTCGCTGTTGCTTGTAGGTGCTGGATGCGCCCGCTTTGCAGGACGACTTCTACCTGAACCTTGTAGATTGGTCATCACATAATGTCCTCGCAGTTGGGTTGGGCAATTGTGTTTACTTGTGGAATGCATGCAGCAGCAAGGTAGGCAGGGGTCATCCTTAAGGTATATCGTCACTGAGAATTGAAGATGGATTGTTAACAGATTATTCATTGTATAGGTCACCAAGCTTTGTGATTTGGGGGTGGATGACAATGTTTGTTCTGTGGGATGGGCGCAGCGCGGCACTCACCTAGCTGTAGGCACAAATCAAGGAAAAGTTCAGGTTATGTCTCATTCTTACCTCGAATATTGTTGATGATATGTTCACAATCCATCAAGTTTTGGATGATATTTAAATATCTTTTATTTAGTGCAATGTATCATCAATAGTTACAGGCTTACAGCTGTATGCAGCACATGGAATAAATTTGACAATTTTGCAAAACCAGCTCAGTGCAGACAATGTGCCTTTTAGCACTTAGTATATTGATTGGTTTATTATGGTAGTCTATCCTTTTGATTGTACTCGATTGACACAAAAACCTTCTGTGTAAAACCTTAATAGTTTTATACCTTTTATGGAAAGCCTTAACAATTGTAAATGTCATTCATCTATATGCTCAAACCTCAAACGCGAATCAATTTTATCCGGTTTTGCTCCATTTAGAACCACCCTTTTTTCCTGTAGGGAATCGATTTAGAAATTTGTAGAAATAGTCAAATGATCATTCTGTTAGCCTTTCGTATTGCTATGTAGAATTGTTACTTAATGAGTATCTGCAAATTGATTATCATGTTACATTTTATCTTATGTAGATCTGGGATGCAACTCGTTGTAAAAGAATAAGAACGATGGAAAGCCATCGCATGCGTGTAGGTGCTCTTGCATGGAGTTCTTCATTGCTTTCTTCTGGAAGCCGTGACAAGAGCATCCTCCACCATGATATCCGTGCTCAAGAAGATTATGTTAGCAAGCTTACCGGGCATAAATCTGAGGTAATCTATTCATGTCTCCTTATAGCATGACTTTTTTTATATGTATCAGTGCATCAAATTTCTGATGATCTGTCGAGTATATACATTATCATAGTGAAGCTTCTGTTTTCTATTCTGGTAACATGATTTCTAATCTCACACATCTTCCAGGTTTGTGGACTCAAGTGGTCTTACGACAATCGGCAGCTTGCATCAGGTGGCAATGATAACAGAGTAAGATGCCTGTCCATATGTTCCTGTTAGTTTGGAATGCACTGTTCTTAGGATTCCATATTGCTGTTTTCCCATACTAATATTTCCCCCCTTGTCCAGCTTTTTGTTTGGAATCCACATTCAGTACAACCAGTACTGAAGTATACTGAGCACACAGCAGCTGTCAAAGCTATTGCCTGGTCTCCTCATCTTCATGGCTTGCTTGCATCTGGTGGAGGAACCGCAGATAGATGCATACGGTTTTGGAATACGACCACTAATACAAACTTGAGCTGTGTGGACACTGGAAGCCAGGTAGTTTTCGATGTGTCAATACCTGCAATCCTTGTTTATCTCTCTTCTCATCATTACAAAAATTGCAATCATTGAGCTGTGCGGACACTGGCAGCTAGGTAGTTTTCAATGTGTCGATACTCAATACCTGCAATCCTTGTTTATCTCTATTCTCATCATTACAAAAATTGCAATCATTTTCTGAAGAGTATATCACATTAGTCCATTTGTAGCAAGTCCTAGACTCCGTAGCATTGAGGACTTGAGGTTTAAATTGCCAACTAAAATTTAAGTTTAACCCAATATATGCTAGAATCCAAAGTTCCGCTGAAATATCCAAATAGAGGAAAACCGCAACAATGGCAACAACAAAGCTTTTGGTCCTCAGCAACTTGGGGTAAGCTAGAGCTGAAACCCACAATATGAAGCACCAAGAAAAAGAAAGTGAAATTGAAAAAAAAATAATGCATCTTTGTTTAAAAAAAAAACACACACAATAGAAACAGAAAGGGAATTAACCAAAAAGAAGAGAACTCCAAAACATATTTGCTTCCACTTTTGATTCTGCTTGAGATGTTCATAGACCTCTCAGACCACTGTGTTTTTTCGTATAAAATCAGGCTAGTGTAGGCTTGAACATTTTGTTTGCTTAATGCTTTCAAATCCTGATGATGCTAAATGACTTGGCAGGTCTGCAATCTTGCGTGGTCAAAGAATGTAAATGAGCTTGTTAGCACCCATGGGTACTCTCAGAACCAAATAATTGTTTGGAGATATCCAACAATGTCGAAGGTATGGTGCAAGATCGTTATTCTGAAATTATGCTATACTTGCTTGCCTGTATTAATTCCATTCCCCTTTGGTATTTGCAGCTTGCCACTTTGACAGGGCATACATACAGAGTATTATATTTAGCTATTTCCCCTGATGGCCAGGTGAGTCTTGGTGTTCTGTTTCTGAGTTCTGTTTAATATACCTAGCATATTTGTTCTCACTGCCTTTCCACTGTTGATATCAACAGACCATAGTTACTGGTGCTGGTGATGAAACACTCCGTTTTTGGAACGTGTTCCCTTCACCAAAGTCCCAGGTACTTAAATCAATCTGAAAATACGATTTCCGTTGTGTATGTTATCTCATTTCTCATATAGCATCCTAAGCTTGGTTCATGTTTGTCATGCAGAGTTCTGATAGTTTAAGTTGCATCGGGGGAACATCATTTGTTAGAAGCTACATCCGGTGACACTGAAATCTAGTTTTGCTGAGCTCGTAAGATTATTGCAGCATATGTTGATGATCATCAACATCATTCCATTTGCAACAAACCATATCACCAGGTCATCAACCATCAAAGGTAGCCGAATTTTTGAGATGGCACGATGCAATATGGTGAACTGGCCTGCGAGAATCCGGGCATGGCTCTTTTACTGAGAGTGTACATATTTATCAGAGCAACGTCCTTGTAGGAGTGAACACTGCGGAGGCTTCAAGTATCAGCATTGTTCCGTTCCAACTGATAAGAATACGCCCTTTCAATTTTGCTCTTTTGCAGGTCAAACCTCGACCTGAGCTGTTTCTGTAGTGTGCTAGCAGTTAACCTATTCGAAACATTTATTGACCTGTGACGCCCATTTCATCCATGTTGGGGTTACACGGTGTAAAATGAGAACACTTGTGGTTCCAGATTCATTCCTAGTGCCTTGAAAAGGAGGGCTGATTTTGCCCTGAAGTGGCTTGTTTCACAATAAGAGACAATAATGAAACGTGTGTTCATTGTTTATTGACATGGCTACCAAGACAATGCTGAACTTTCTGCATATTTTGTCACATGACTTATCTTTGTTGTAAAGTGGTATCCAGCTTGTAATTAAGGCTTAAAATAAGAGGATCCAACACGTCAGCATTGCTAATGCTTACGTCATGTATCGTTTCATTGTCACTTGTTTGCAACCTATGATTGGAGGCAATTATTGATGGCTCTATCATATTAGTGATTCATTTGGGTCCTACAAGATAGATAAGGCCTGGGCAGCTCCAGTGCCTGATAAGGTTTTAGCTTCTACACTGCTCTCTCCATCCTATCCATGCTAAATTATAAGTCATTTTAAGAATCTTGGGAGAGTCAAACTATTTCAAGTTTGACTAAAATATATCATATAAGTTTGGTCAAATTTTATATGTTTTGATTCTCTAAAATTCTTGAAATAACTTATAATTTGGGATGGAGGGAGTAGTTCACAACCACAACCAAAGTTGTTTGAAATATTTTTGGCTTCTACACTAGTTCACAACCACAACCAAAATTGGAAAAGGATTATCATATCAGAGTTGCTTCGGCTGAAGGCAGAAAAAACAGATTCTGTATTTGGATTTTGCAGCCACCACAGACATACCAGCACAGACATCTCTGATCAGATCAGAGTTGCCTCGGCTGCAGGCAGGAAAAAAAACAGATTCTGTATTTCAAGCCACCACAGACATCTCTCATCAGATCAGCCTCGGCAGGCAGAGAGAACAAATTCTATGTTTGGGGCCACCGCAAACATTACTTGACGCTAGGATGAAAATTACTGTCCGCAGCTACTCCCAGAACAACCGACTCTGAAAGCACCTGCAGTTCAACCCCAATCACCACTCTCACAATCACACCACGGCAATAAGGATATGCTCTCAAGTCAGTCTGGTTCTGGTCCGATGTCGCAGTCGGATGGCAGTGGCACGGACCTCCTCTTGGAAATGCAACACGGAAATGAAGTTTATCTGGGTTAGCTGCTATGTTTCTCATCACTCATCAGGCAGTACACTCCGTGCCTGAGGTAACCACCGTAGTACTTCTGCGGGTTTGGAAGCGATGGAGAGCACAGACGACAGCACATTGCTCAACTAACAATATGCCATATGGCGGCCATTGCCCCACACCATGCATCGGCTAGCTTTCTCCTTCAGTCTTCAGAGACATCGCCAGACCGAACAGCGAACTGCACTGGACCACACCAGGAAAACTACGGGAGCAAGCCTCTCGTCAGCAATCAACTCGTGCTAACGATCGAACGCGTGATTGAGTTGAGCGACCGTCAGAAACGAGTCGATGTTTTCCTGCAGCTGCAGCTGCCCGGCGATGGAAGGGAAGGAAGGGCCTTTTGACTCTGCCGTCAGGCAGGCGTCAGAGACGAAGTGGTCCTTCTCCTCCTTCAGATTCTTTTGCTATGCAACGTGTCTGTCAACGAACAGTACTGATAGCCGATCACACTGATGTGTTAACGAATGGCCTTGTCAGTAACCTGCCAGTAATGAGAGGAAGTTGCAGCGAAAACGCCTGGAAGCACCCACCAAAGCAGCAAGCCGCGCTAGGAGTGTCCAGTGTCCAATTATCTTTGGGCCGACGTGACAAGGTGCTGAGGGAGGCTAAAGGCCCAGAGGAGTGGACAGATGGAGTAGCGTCGAAGCCCGGCAAGAGGACGAGGACTGACTGACTGACTCCCCAAAAGAAGGATTGGTTGGGGCCTCTCAGCCGGGAGCTTGGCATTGGCAAGCCAAGAAGGGATGGATGAGTCGAGGGCCGGACGGATAATGGCTGTAGGTGGACCAACCAGGCGATTGGGACACTTGTACTCCTCCCCAACAGACGCCTCCCTCTCACCAACCGGAATTATTTATTTCTCCACAATCTTGGGTGCCCCTCCATTCCAACCCAGACGCGTCCACGCACAAGACGCTAAGGCCTTGTTTAGTTCCCAGAAAATTTTGCGAAAATTTTTTCAGATTCCCCGTCACATCGAATCTTTAGACGCATGCATGGAGTATTAAATATAGACGAAAATAAAAATTAATTACACAGTTTGGTCGAAATTGACGAGACGAATCTTTTGAGTCTAATTAGTCCATGATTGGACAATATTTGTCAAATACAAACGAAAGTGCTACGGTGTCGATTTTGCAAAAATTTTTGGAACTAAACAAGGCCTAAAAAATTCCCACGAACAACTCGCAGCTAGCGTTGTGTGTACCCACTTAGTTTGCTACAGAAACAGGAGCAGCTGTGTGTGTTTGTTTACAATTTACACCAGGTCAACAGAGTGCAAGAGGACTTTAATTTCTCGCGAGATGCTGTGATTGTCAAAGCAAGCAAAGAACCAGACAGACATCTTCTGACTCCGGACGCTGCGCATCTTTCCTTCTTTTTTTTTTCTATTCATGTTGAATGCAGTAGTAGCTGCGATCAATCATCTGATGAATGAAGGAACCTGCAAGTAACAGTCTAACAGACCAAGTACAGCATGAAGCAGTTGTTGAGGTACCAAATGGAGGCTCTACACTGCACGGCAGCCATCCCTTGCTTGCTCAAGCTATCTGGGCCTTGTTTAGTTCCGAAAAAATTTCGGATTTCAGCACTGTAGCACTTTCGTTTGTTTGTGACAAATATTATTTAATTATAGACTAACTAGGATCAAAAGATTCGTCTCGTGATTTACACCTAAACTGTGTAATTAGTTTTTATTTTCGTGTATATTTAATGCTTCATGCAAGTGCTACAAGATTTGATGTGACGGGAAATCTTGAAAACTTTTTGGTTTTCGGGTGAACTAAACAAGGCCTGGAAGAAGAAAAACAAAACAACCACACCCCGTGCGTGCCACGTTTGCCTTTGCCTTTGAAAAAAAATCTTGGCTTTTCACAAAGTTTCAGGTCCTAGTGTCCTTCCTACTACAAAAAGAAGGCTCACTCACGCTGCTTCTAGCTTCTTTGCCTCGCACAGACTACTGCCATGCATGCATATGAATGATGCATTGATCCAAAGCCCAGCGGCGCTTGCTTTATTCCGGCCGGACCGGATTTCGCCTTGCCCGGCTTTGTTCTCCGTCTTTCTGATCCTTTTAGACAGGCATGCGTATAGTGTAGGGATGTGCTAGTATCCGCTAACGACTAGTAACCACTTGGACAGGTCCCCTGTTGGTGTCGTCGTCTACCTGCAGCCACTGAGCCACTCCCACTCTGCATGCACTGCTTGTGACTTGTGCAGGAGTACCATACGTACTGTAGTAGTAGCTAGTAGTACTGTATGTAGCAGGTGTAGCTAGGTTTCTCGGTCCAGACCGACTTTCAGAGCCACGCATGTGTTTGGACGAATACTGAAAAAAAAAGGGGGTCAAGTTTCCTACTCATGAGTCATGACTCTTGAGAAGTTTACGTGCAGAAGAGTGCACGAAAGGCAATGTGCCAACTCCCAGCTACCAGCAACACTGCCTGTGTGTTGCTGCCTGCGAAATAGTCTACTAAAGTAGAAATGGAGTGGAATCACAAAGGTTCAGTCACAGTCAGAGAAACAGAAACAGAAGGCTGCTTCTGCTTCTGCTTTGTGGATGATGGAATCGATCGGGAGCTGATCGAGCTTTTCATGATTTCATCACTGATCACTTGGGTGACCAAGGCTAGCAGTCGCTTGCACATCGTAGTACCCTGTGGCGACGTGAAGAACGCGTAGTACACGGTACACGTGTCCCGCAGCCGCGAAGGATTCGGATTCCGATTGCCCGGCGGCTCACGTCGACGACGACGACGCTGTGGAGCACGCACCTTGTCCACGTGCAGTATCAGTATGTGTATGTGATGATTAATTAAGAGAGAGAGAGATAGGATCGGATATGGCAACTGGATGATTGCCTCATTGGAAGGAAGACTACTTGAGCACGCATTTTCTTCGCTCGACGTCACTGGTGCTCTCTCTCGTAACAACAGAAGCCGTCAGTCGTTTTCCGCAGTTTATTACTAGGAGTTGCTAGTGACTTAATTTTCAGAGAACAATCTTAGACAACCAACTAGTATAATTGGAACAAATCACAAGAGATGCATGGTTTATATTTTTGCTCTATAGTCAAACAGTGACAAAATATACGTATTGTCTGAACAACAACATAAAATCGAGCACCTGAAACATGAAACAAGTGCAGTTTAATTACTTTTAGAGAGCACTGGCATTGTATCTATCTCTGAATAAGCACGAGAGAGAGAGAGAGAGAGAGAGAGAGAGAGAGAGAGCCGGTGATCATTTTAGCCTGATGAGTGATGATCATTTGTTTGTGTGTGCGTGCGCGCGTTTGAATTCCATGCATGGGTTGCAGCGGAGACGTCATATACGTACACATGTGGGCATGTGGCGCGCCGGCTCATGTGAATCATCAGCCTGCCGGAGTGCCGGCTGCCGCACGCGTGACCCTGGCGACGTGCACAGGCGCGAGCCCGGTGATTCGCCGCAAACAACAGTGGCAAAGACCTCTGCTCCGGGGATTTCCAGCCAGTGCTGGGAGGGTTCAGGTTCAGGGCCGCGCGCGACCGCACGATGGGTGGGTCCGTCCGTCCGCCCGCCGTGGGCGTGCGTGCGGCGGCACCGACAGGCCGCGGTCGCGACAGCTGTGGTGTGCCGGGGGCTGGCGGGCACCGCGTCGCTGTCGCGGAACTCCAACGACCAACCCCACCCCAACGCGTCGCACGCAGGCCCCCCGGCGGGGCAGGACCAACCACCGCGCGGCTGCCGACGGCGCAGCCCGTGTGTGGACCAGCCAGCCAGCCGCTACGAGCCGAACCCAAGGGCAAAGGCAAGGCAGCAACCACCGGACCACCCGGCTGGCTACTAGTAAGTAGCTCGGTGCCGCCCGCCGACCGCGCGTGCCCCGCCTGGGCCTGGATGGCCTCCAGCTCCAGGCTCCAGACCCCAGACGCCCCAGCCTGGGGGAAGGGGAATATAGCCTTGTACTTTGCGGATTCGGTCGTTCGCTCGCTTCCGGTCACGACTGGACTCCTCGATTGCTCTGCTCATCAGCATCAGGATTCAGGTCCCTGGAGCCGTGCTCCTCCCTCGGCCTTGTTTAGTTCCCAAAAAATTTTGCAAAATTTTTTTAGATTCTCCGTCACATCGAATCTTTAGACACATGCATGAAGTACTAAATATAGACAAAAATAAAAACTAATTGCACAGTTTGGTCGGAATTGACGAGACAAAATCTTTTGAGCCTAATTAGTCCATGATTGGATAATATTTGTCAAATACAAACGAAAGAGCTACAGTGTCTATTTTGCAAAAAAATATTTTAGAACTAAACAAGGCTACATTGGTCCCGCCGCCGGCGACGACGCTAGTACGTACAGTAGTAGCTGTACTACAGGACCGCTAGTGTATTGTATGTACGCGTCGTGTCTCTCTCCGTTTGTACAGTTTCAGCTGGCTTTCCAGCTCCGCAAGGACGTCCTACCCTACCACTCACCACTCTACAGTACCTCTCGATCGTCTCGTGCACACACACTTCAGCCTTCACGCTGCCACACAAGCTAGCCACTACTGTCTCCGTCCGTACAATACAGTAGCAGGTCCGTGTCTGTTCCGTCGCGCAGAAAGCTAGCACAGGCACACCGCACACGCTCGATCGATCCGTTGTGCTTGTGCATGCTCAACGTCCGGCCGTGGCAGTGGTTAAGGCCTCTCCTGCCGTGCGGGCGCCCATACCGCTGCACAGTCGCCATTACGCTCAACAATCTCATCCCAAATTTAAAGGCTCTCGTTTCCAACTCCGCTATCTTTAGTGAGAGTTTCACCATCTACTTTCCAATATATACATATTATTTTAAAAACAGTACATAAGAGTTATTTTCGTAAAATTCTCTCTACTCTCATAAAATCCTTATTATCTCTCTTTTTGTTAACATGGTACTACATTAGCATATTTAATACTATCTCTCAAACTATAATGGAACTCTATTAGGTCAGTCTCAATGGGGACTTTCATATTCTAGTTTCCAATACATCTAATTTTGGAAACAGTGCAGAAGAGTTTCATGGGGATGAAACTCTCTTTGCTCTCATGAAACGTTTATCATCTCTCACTTTGTTAATATGGTGTCACATCAGTGACTAATTTATTCTGAGAGAAAAACACTACTGAATGGCTGACAGATTCGTCTGATAAGTCCAAACGAACAAGGCGACAATTCTGCTAGGAATTAAATGATAAAAAGAAGACTGACTGAAAGGAGTCAACTTAAACAAAGTGAGCTAGGGACACAAACTCAGGAGCTACACCACCAGGAATTATACAAAGAGGATTGGCTGAAAAGAGTTAACTTGTAAAAAGTGAGCATAGCTTAACAAGTTTGGTTCCTCTTGTGATCGTTGGGTTTATTCATCGACTTTAACATGGTTGCTCTCATTTTTATACGTATTCTAAGATCTAAGGCCTTTTAGAGGTGTTCATAGGGATGAACTTATTATGATTCTCCTATCTACTCTAAAAAGTATCGCTATGGAATTCATGTACGGCCTTGTTTACTTCCACCCAAAATCCAAAAACTTTTCAAGATTCCTCGTCACATCGAATCTTTATACACATGCATGGAGTATTAAATATAAACGAAAATAAAAACAAATTGCACAGTTTGGTCGAAATTTACGAGACGAATCTTTTGAGCCTAGTTAGTCTATGATTGTACAATAATTACCGCAAACAAACGAAAGTGCTACAGTGTCCCGAAAAAATTTCGGGAAGAAACTAAACAAGACCTACATGTCCCCACCCAAATTCTAGGTATCCAAAAAATATACTTTTTGGTGCGGCTATAGAGGTTCATTAGTAACAAGACGTCAATCAAATTTTTGGCTAGTATCACCAATGGTGGCAAAGGTCGAGCTTGACTTGTTGCTGCTAGATGTTAATTGACTAACATCCTTATTCTATAGGCAGTGGCGGAGCTCGTCAATTTTGACGTCTAGGGCCACTAATAAAGCACACACACCGTTTACGTTGAATCAAGATATCAGTTGTACCAAGTCTAATACCGATAGATAACAAAAATAGCTTATAAATACATAGTTCGAGATAAAAATCTTAATTTCAAACTTAAATCCATAACATGAAAGTGGATAAAAATCTTAATTTCAAACTTAAATCCACTCGCGCTCGGCCATCTAGGGTGCGTTTGGTTGGAGAGCGTGAAAGAGGGATGGAATAACTATTATTGTGTTTGGTTGGAATGATAGAATTATGTCTTTGCTAATAACTGCAAAGAAGGACGTGTTTAGCTAGAAAACAACAACAAAGCCAACCACGATGCCCTGGAGTACACTATGAGCTGGGATTGAAAACGTGAGGGAACCAGGAAGGAGTAACACACTACAAAGCGGGCATAAGCAAGAGATGAGAGAGGATGATCGAGGCAGTCTATGGTGATGAATATAATCCAAAAAATTAAAAATGAGTATTAAGAAATTTTGGTCCACAAGTAGGGCCAAGGCCCTAGTGGCCCTAGGTGGAGATCCGCCCCTGTCTATAGGCCTCGCTTTGTCTTTTTAACTCTAACAAAATCTGTGTCGCCCTATAAATTTATAAGAGAACATCTTTCTGAGTTTGGTATAATTAATATATGGGTCCTCTTTTGATCTTTAGCTTCAACATACTCTCTGATATCCATGTTACATCTATGATTTATAAATATATTTAATAAATGGTTTAAATATTTATTATATAGATCCAAATTATATAAATAAAATGAATCACCTAAATACTTATGATGTATTTGTAATTCTAGATTTAAAATTGTTACCTCATTAGATTGCTAACCTATAGCAACCCATTTTTCCTTAGCTAATTAAATCGCAATGGTAGCATCCAAAGAGATGTCAAAAACTAATTTCTCATTGTTTGCAGCCTTGAATGACCCATGTTGGTCGTCGTGTCATTTGACTATTGTAAGTGTTTGATATACTTGATGATATTATCAAATACATGATGGCTCATGCTATGTGGGGGGGGGGGGGGGTGTGTTGTTGTTGTCAGAATCACTACGACAAAGAGTTAGGGTCCTTAACCAGCATAGCGAGCCATGTCATCCAAAACTTGTCTCGTCTTTCCATGACCCGACCCCTCGTTAGCCATCGTGTCAAATTCATCATATAAGTTAGATGAAGTTTTAGCTCATTGCTCAATTTAATGTGGATTAGTGGATATATAAACAATCCCTATCCCTATATAGCCCACGAACGGTGAGAAACTCATCACCAATTCGTCTTTTACTATGTCTAAGCAAGCTAAGCATGTGTTACATTTAAAGTTATAAAACAATCAATGCTTCAAGGTAATTGAAATGAATAACAAGGGTGGAGACTCAACTAGGTGCATATTCTTTTTTTTTTATACTCTATTTATCCTCGGCCGTTACATTATTATAAAATCCAAATATGTATATTCTTTTATTTTTCTGATTAATCTCGTAATTTATAGACTCTCTCGACGAACATAAGGGTTGCTTTTGATTTGGTTGTATTCGTATAATAGGTTCATATGCACACTTTTTTTTTCCAAATTTAAAACAGAGGAAAAAAACCAACATATATAATAGATGGTGTCGACGAACGAATCATGCATGAATATATTTATCTGAGAAAATGTGGGGTGGCACGACTGATTCTGGCAACTGTACGTACGACTGTACGAGATGAAAGCCTCGTTGCTCGTTGGTTTGTTCAGGGGCCGGGGGCTTTTTCGTGCACGTTCAGCTGTCAATTTTCCTCGATCCATAGTCTCCAAACCGAGAAGAAGAAGAAGAAGAAGAAAAACGTGGGAGAAGAAGGAAGGAAAGCCGTTGCTGGCCGGGCGGCAGGTAAAATCGCGCGCCCGGCCGGGCCCCGGGGACCATGCCGCCATTGCCACCCCCACGCATGCGAGCCAGAGAGAGAGAGAGAGAGGGGCCATCCATTACTCGACCGGCCGGGCCGGCCACACGCGCCCAACAACCAGCGGAGTAGAGTAATCCCATGCGTGCGAAACGTGTGGGGCTCCATCCGCCATCCATCCAGTAGCCAGTAGTGATCATCCGCCGAGGCGTCGTACGGCCGGCGATCGATCCGTCCCCCGATCCGATCCTCCCTGTACGCGCTGCACGCTACTTCCTCCGTCCCAAAATAAGTGTCGTTTGCGCTTCCTAAGAAATAACTTTAACTAAATATATAGTAAAAAAATATTAATATTTATAGTACATAATTAATATCATTGGAAAGATCTTTAAGTCTAATTTTTTAACAAATTTATTTAGAGACACAAATACTGCATATATTATCTACAAATCGAGTCAAACTTGTGGCACGAAAACCTAAAACGACACGACGGAGGGAGGGAGTAGCTGTGTGTGCGTGGTCCTCGGCTCGCACGCGCGCTGATGCGTCCGTGCTCGCCGCCTGCTGCTGCGCGCGCTCTGTATGCTGGCCCGCGTCCCGATCCCGCACGTCGACCGTCGTGGGCAGTCGTCCGTCGCGAGGTGACCGCAAGTACTACAACTACAACACCGCCGCCGGCTGGATGACCGGGCCGCCCGATGGTCTTGACTTGGCCACTCAACTGACTCGACGTCTCCGACCCATCGGCCCGGCCGGGGTTGCCGCCGTCGCCGTAGAATCGTAGGCTACTGGCACTTGCCAACTGCCACGCATGATTGCTTCTCTGACGATGCCCCTTGGTACCGGCCTTGTGTTGCGTCGCGAACAGTAGCCGACGACGGCTGCACGTCTTGAGATTCGACAAGGGCTGCCCGGTTTGTAACGCGTACGTCACGCTGACCTTAAGGTACACGGACGGCTACAAGGGAAAGGAATTATTTCAGGCCTACAACTTCGGAGACTCTGCATGCATGGATTGTGTACACGGACAATGCAGGTAATTAAGAAGACAGTGCAGGCTTGCAGCGCTGCAGCTGCGTCGATCTGCCTGGTCATTATCAAATTCAGATTGACTCTAGCTAGGCCGTTACCCGTTACACCATGCTGTATACAAGTATATACGTACAACGAGCGTACAATAGTGGCTGCTAGACAGTACATCTACTATAGAAGGTACGAAGAAGCAGAATGAAAGCTCGATTGGCCATTTTTTTTGGGACCGGACCGTAGCCGGAGAATACGAACCAGATTACCAGAGCTGCAAAGTCCGGGCACTGCGTTAGTTGCTGGCCCTCTCTCGTATTGCCTTTGCTTCCAACAAGTCAACAACTAACAAAGCCATGCCTAGGGCACTGCCGCTTGTAAGTAGTACTAGTATGTTGTGGGTTCTACTACACGTGTGTAGTCGTACTCGTACATGGTGCGCTAGCTCTTTATTTCTCATAATTAAGTGCACCTTTATCTGTTTGTGGTGTTTGGCGGAGCACTTTGGTAGTTACTCCTTCGAGCCAGTCCTGTTCCCAGCTTGTTTGTTGCGGTATTTATTTGTGTTAAGCAGTAAATTAAAGAGTCTATTTTACTTCTCTTTGGCGAATTTAGGCCTTGTTTAGTTCCAAAAATTTTTAGGAAATCAACACTGTAGCACTTTCGTTTGTATTTGACAAATATTGTCCAATTATAGACTAACTAGACTCAAAAGATTCGTCTCGTCAATTCCGACCAAACTGTGCAATTAGTTTTTATTTTTATCTATATTTAATACTCTATGCATGCGTCTAAAGATTCGATGTGATGAAGAATCTGAAAAATTTTGCAAAATTTTTTGGGAACTAAACAAGACGTTAATCGTTTACACCCCAATACATCAAAATGCATGCTTCATATATATATATATAGAAGCAAGCATTATTATATGTCATGTGTGGACATAAAAGAATTTGTGTGCCTCATTTGCCCAACATGACCACCTAGCTACCATGCATACACGTATATATATTATTATCACAAATAATATCTATGTATTTGTATTCTAACAAAACATCCGAGGCAGTGATGAGCAACGACGTACTACACATGATTGAGATTGACCAATACTAAATTATAGCGGCGTGCATTTCTTAACGCGCGAACACAATAAGATTTTTTATTAGATATTTTTTTAAACGCAATTATTAGATATATATAATGAAACCGATATATATAATATGTAGGCATGAGCACGCGTAAGGACCGGAAAAGCTAGCAAGCAGCAAGCAAGAGCGCCATATATACTAAATAAAAGTTATACACAAACCCTAAACTGCAGGCAGCGTGTACGTCATTGTCCGTCTGTTACGATATGATCAGACGACAAAGCAGCTACAGCCGGCGGGCCCCGCCACGGCGACTCCACACACACACGGCGACCCGCCCAACTAATACCAATATAATACGCCGCCTAATATAAATCCGATGCGATTAACGCCTCTGATCCATCTGCTAATGCTTGCTTAAGTAGCCAGCACCTGCCTGCCTGCCAGTAGTAGTACGTACTACCAGCATTCAGCTACAGCTGCAGGGCAGTCTAAAGGCAACAATAATGCAGACAATCGATGATCGATGGAGACGACGGCGACGACGACGACGACCAAAAGACGATGCAACAGCAGCAGCAGCAGGCAGCAGCGAGGCAGACGCCCATTCCCGGCGCCAACCGCAAGGTTGGTAGAGGCAACCGAAGGCGCCCCAATCGCCACCAAAAGTATTTCTTGAAACCAACTCCTAATTATTCAAATTACCAAATGGGATGGGAAGATGAAGCAAGGGGATGTGCTTGTTTAATACTAATAATCCGTATGGATGGATGTATGGATTCTATGCGTGATTGCAACCACAATTATAGTTTAGAAACCGTGCGTACATGTCGTATGACGTAAAAATTAACAAGTGCCGCTGCTTCATGTCAACCTACTTACTATACCTTCGATATGCATGATTTGCGAATTGCACACCCGACAAAGAAAAAGGTGTAGCCTAATTGCACCCTACTAGCTACATCTACACAGTGATTCAGATGCACCTGTGCATATTTGCAGAGGCATAACTTTTTTAGCCCGTTTTTTTATTGAGAGTGAAGCAAATAAACATAAAAGAAATGCAAGCTTAGTGCTAATCATAACCAGCCCTACAAATATGGTTTGCAAACCGATTACACAGAGTAGTACAACGCATAACTACCTTACCTATTTTTTTCTTGCTTAATTAGCTTCCACAGTAGTACCACCGCACGTAGTACGACAAGTTAAGGTATGCCCTAATTAATACTCTCTAGCTACAAATGTGCAATATATCTTCTCTTCAACGAAGAAAATATAAATGCAAACACATGATCCATGTGAAGCTAATATACATAGGAGTATTAGCTACATGTGCAACCTCCTACCTATCATATCCTATCCTCCCCCCCCCCCCCCCTCCTAGTAGAAAAACGCATTGGTGCAACTCTTGGTAGCTAGCAGCTATATAGGCACCTTGCTTTAGCTGTTCCTCTTCCTCTTTGGGCATGCTTAGATTCCAAAGCTTCGCCACACACACCCTCCTCCGATCCCCACCTCCACCTCCACTTCTTCTCTCACCCCCTCACATTTTCTTTCTTTCTTACCGGCCGGCCGGCGCGCGGCTCTGCAATTCACCCCCGCCTTTTCTTTATTTTCACCACGATCTCCGGCCGCCGCCTGGTCTCATCATCAGCTACAGTTAGCTAGCTGCTCTCGCCGTCTCTGTCATCTAGCTAGCCAGCTCTCTGCAGCGGCTATCTAGCTGCTATCTCTCCGGCCCGGCCGCCTTTTTCCCTTGCCGTTGTCCCCCCGGCTTAGGAACCCTCGAAAAGACGCCTCACCATCTCCTTTGTGTCCTTGCTAACTAACTCTCCATTAAATCCTTCTTCCTCCCGCTGGCCACCGCCCGCCCAAGTTGTTGCTTCATAAGCTAGCCATCGCCATATATACATACCCGTCGACGCACGCGCGTGCGCAAACCAGCGGGAGCGCGCGAGCGAGCACCAACCGGGCCAAGAAGCCTACCCAGCCGCCGAGCACAGCTGCCCCGGCCCGTCTCAGGCGCGCGCGCGTCCAATCGAAGAAGAAAGGGATCAGGGGAGACCATATACATCGAGCTTGGAAAAGCAGCGGCATATGCAGGGCGGCGGCGGCGGCGGTGATCAAGCAGGAGGGAGCCTAGGCATGGACATGGGCGTGGGGTACGCCGCCGGCAGCGGCGGCGCCGAGTGCTCGTCGTCGACTTCGGCGGCGGCTGCAGCAGCGGCTGCCGCGGCCGCCGCAGCCGCCGCGGCGGCGGCCGAGGCGGAGGAGCGGCAGCTGCTCAAGGGGGAGATCGCGGTGCACCCGCTGTGCGAGCAGCTGGTGGCGGCGCACGTGGGGTGCCTGCGCGTGGCGACGCCCATCGACCACCTCCCGCTCATCGACGCGCAGCTGGCCCAGTCCAGCGGCCTCCTCCACTCCTACGCCGCCCACCACCGCCCCTTCCTCTCCCCGCACGACAAGCACGACCTCGACTCCTTCCTCGTACGTCGTCCTGCCGCTAGCTCTACTACCTGCTCCCACTATTACTAGCTATATATATATATGCATCATCCACGCATGCATATATCTAAGGTTAATTTCCATCCATCGAGCTGACTGGTTCTTCTCGATCTCTTCCTCTGCATGCATGCATGCATATGCATGGCGGCTCTGGTTGTTTACTTTAACCTGCATGGATGCATGGTGGTGCAGGCGCAGTATCTGATGCTGCTGTGCTCGTTCCGGGAGCAGCTGCAGCAGCACGTCCGGGTGCACGCCGTGGAGGCCGTCATGGCGTGCCGCGAGATCGAGCAGTCGCTCCAGGACCTCACCGGTAAGCAGCTGGCTAGTGGCTACATCCATATATGTTTCATTTCATCAATTAGTTTAATTACGTTTATATAATTTTCCCAATTGTCTCCTCCAAATTTCTGTTTCCTTCCTCCTTCCATTTCTGGTTGCATTTGCGCAAGTTTGGGTGTTGTTTTCTCAAGATTTGCCTATCCGGTGCGCTGCCTTTTTCTCCTTGCTGCTGGTAGTTAGTTTGAAGGGTACCACACGCTCACTGTTTCTTTAGTTTGTTGATTGATGCAGCATGTGTAAGCATACAAAGGTAAAATTAGTTGTAGCGTCGTCTTCTATGGCTTCTATGCATCTCTGTTGGGTGTGTGTGACTTGCTTGCGTCTTAAGGTTTTCCTCTCAATCCTAACGAAGTTCTTTAACCGTTGAGAGTATCGATGGTAAGAGATACTAACAAGCACAGCAGGTATTTTAGTATTAATTCTTCTTCTCTGTGAATACATATGCCCGGCAAATTTCTTGCTAGTTGCTTTCCCCAAAAGGAGAGTTTTAGTATTCAACGAGAAACAGAATAAGAAATATGCAAAATCAAAAGGAGAATATATGCACGTACTCACGTAGTGCGTACGTACCAGCTGGGCTGTTGAAATACCGGAATAACATTTCAAATGCATGCAACTAGGTCGGACCGTCGGATGGTGAAGTTGTGGCCCACGTAGCAAGCCTAACAGCCCAACCGTACATGGCAAAGGACAGGAGAACTACTAAACCCTTGCCGCCATCTCTATGTTGTTAGGAAAAACAAACCGAAGGCACACATGAAAATTCATATTTTCAGCATAATTTTCACACATGTTTTTTATGGGTTGTCAATGGTTATTTACCCTTCCTAAAAACTAAAGCCAAATTCAAAAATTTCCACAATAAAGCTAGTACCTAATAGTTTAAGAAAAAACTAGCTAGTACCCAATACGTGGTTACTCCCTCCGTCCAAGTATATAAGTCGTAACCACTTTTTTGTTTATATCCCATAATATAAGGCGTGCTCTCTCACAAACATTAATGCAGTAGTACTAGTGCTGAGAGAGGTTTTCAATATAAGGCGTAACCACTTTTTGTTCATGTTTCAAATTAAGAAGTTATCAGGAGGTTTGGCGAAACATCAGTAGCGACGGAGGTATAGCATACACTGGCCATTTTTTTTTCAAAGGCTCGACTATAAGAGCAAGAAAATCACAAAAGTATAATTTTCTTACTTCCCATGTATCAGGGAAAAATTTGATACTCTGACGTTCTCAGAAGCAAATTTGACTTGGATATATGTAGTTCAATTTTGCTGTGTGAATCGATCATTACGGAAAAGTGATCGGCTAGCTAGAGGTACTATTATCACCATGCATGATTGAACATGAACTATCCATCGGCCCATCAACACCACCTGACATGACCGTGCTCTTGGTGGTCGTCTTCATATAATGAGAAGTCAGAACATATTTGCACCCCCTCAATTTACTGGTGTGCGACACATATATAAGCTAACTTATGATCATCAAAAAACAAAAAGACGATGCAATACACAACTAAGGAAAATATATATGTTGTCGTCTAATAATAACTAATTAAGCATGAAAACTTATCTTTCAATCATGACCCCTAGGTTATTATTAGGTCATGTTGCGGGTGTTGAATTTACAACACTTATGTCGTTATAAAGGGTTTTAGACTTTAGAGGCGTCACCATTTTACCGCGCCTACTTCAGGAGTTTTGTTCTTTTCGACAGCTATTAATTTTATCTCTAGCTTCACCTTGACACAAGCAAATTCATGATGGTGCGGCGTTTTTTTCTTAAATCTTCGACTTAGTGGTTAACTCTAGATGTCTATATATTATCTTTCCAACCTACATATATATGCGGTTTAATTATTTCTTCAAAAACTATATATGCAGTTTAAGCCCATCCCATGCCCCTGACCCTAACACACTTGAGTCAGTTTCCTATTATATAGCTAGCTCTTCCGGACATGCACTATCGTTACTTTTAGAGATAGCTGCAAAATTCCAAAAGCGTGTCTAGCATTCATGTGTTTAATCGGGTGCTTCTTCCTCGCAATGCAAGTGGCCATGCTCAGAGCTGGTACAAATGTCTACCTAGGCATAGCTTAGCCAGCTGGTTCTCATGCATGCATGTCTATCTCGAGTCCACGTCCCAGAGAGATCACCTTTCATTCATGCATGCCTCCGTACATGTTTCTATGGTGTCTCGATCACGGATCATTATACTGCTACTTGTGATTAATTGTGATCCGAACTGATCGATGCAAACGATTGACGAGGAATATACTTTCCATGTTAGCAAGGTCATTAACACGGTTTGTTTCAGGGTAAATCATCGTTGCTGACAGTTAGTCAGTCAGTCACTAATGATCTTTTTCTGATGGATGTTGCCCATGTCATATGCATATATATGTAGGAGCGACGCTAGAGGAAGGGACGGGGGCGACCATGTCGGAGGACGAGGACGAGCCCCCCATGCTAGAGGGGGCCCTGGACATGGGCTCCGATGGGCACGACATGATGGGCTTCGGCCCGCTCCTGCCCACCGACTCGGAGCGCTCACTCATGGAGAGGGTCAGGCAGGAGCTTAAGATCGAGCTCAAGCAGGTTAAAAAACATAAAGAACAAGAGGAAGAAGTAGATTGTGCTATATACCATTGCAAACTAAACCGTGTGAAAGCTTTTGGTTGATGTGAAGTCATGTCGAATTCGTTGCAGGGTTTCAAGTCAAGAATAGAGGATGTGAGGGAGGAAATTCTGAGGAAAAGGAGGGCCGGGAAGCTGCCTGGGGACACCACCAGCATCCTCAAGCAATGGTGGCAGCAGCACTCCAAGTGGCCATACCCCACGGTGAGTGCATTGTAGCTATCATGCATGCATGCAAGAATGCAACCAGCCATCTGCTGCTACTACCAATGCATACACTGATGATGTGGTGTGGTCGCCCTTCTGAGCTGTTCTCCATATATCCAACAACTTGCTGATGAAGCTTATTGCTGCCAATATATATGCATTTAATAAATTATGTGGTTGTTAACTGAGCTCTTGGGAAAGAAAGAAAGAAAGAAAGAAAGAAAGAGATTTGTGGTTTGTAAAGTATCATGTGTGCATATCCTAAAGATGGTATCATTTGAGTGGCTGGTACAGGAAGACGATAAGGCAAAGCTTGTTGAAGAGACTGGCCTGCAGCTGAAACAAATCAACAACTGGTTCATCAACCAGAGGAAGCGAAACTGGCACAACAACTCCCAGACGTCAACCCTCAAATCAAAGCGTAAAAGGTCACCAATAATGCTCGCTTCAATGCATGATTTGATATATATACATCTCTCATGTAATAAGTAGTAACACTCTCAGTAATCCCTACAGTTTCTGACACAAATGCATATATCTGCAGGTGATGGAGGGCAAGCTGCACAATGTAATGCACACCTGCTGACACATATACCAACACGCTAATCAAACGAAGCTCGACGACCATGGCGACTCACAAAAATAAAGAGGATCGGCCGATCGATTCAACTGTATATCTAGTGATTAGTCAGAGGTGACAGGTTGATGACACACACATACACGTACACTAGTCTGACCACTGGCATATTTGTTTGCTGTGATTTTTGAGCTCATGTGCTCAGAGCATACTTCATTCTTGTTATTATTATTGTATAGCCATATTTTGTCCCCCAGCGTACATACATAATCTGAGGATTAAAAATCCATCCCCTGTGCACATATATAGTGATCTGATCTGACCATCATCTGCTGGCAGAAAGAGAGAAAAAACAGAGGTTGCATTCATGTTTGTACCATAAGCTGCTGCTACTTTATTTGTCAACAATAATCTGTTCCATTCAGAAAATATGGTAGCTATGCCAATCATCATAACATCATATACAGTTGCCGTAATACAATTCAGACGGCTGCTACGTGGATCAGATCGGAATCTCTATCGCTGTGGGCCTTGTATCGATTAGGTGTACCAAATTGAAATTGGACAGCCAGCCCGGTGCAGATTTATTGGACGATTAGGCCTAACCAACACCACAAGACAAATTAAGGCTGGAGCAGCAAGCCTCTCATAATAATCCCAACGTTTTCCGGCGCATAACGAGCAATCCTTCTCGTGATGACAAGACCGATTCCGATTAATGTCTACAGTTACATGATTACAGATACATACATCGTCTCGGATTAATGTCTTTGAAGAGATAATTGCTATGCAACTTGTCAGATATTCCTATCGGTTGATGCTGGAGCTAGCTACGTCTCAACCAAGGACAGCTCCGTTGAGACCTCGCTATCTTGGAATCAAATAGATAATTGGTTTATGAGGGGAAAACAAAAGAGGACAACTGGACAAGAAGAAAAAAGATTATAATCACAGAATGAGGGTTGCTGTCTGTCTATTCATCTCGTCCTATGATAATAACGTGTATGAAAGGCACTGCACCGTGCTCGTGCTCATAAGCATTTCATTCCTTCACTCCATTATCAAACGTCATAAAAGTTGTGATTATCATACAGAGCAAAGTGAACTCACAACAACACTCTTTCATGTTTAACATGACTCAGACAAGCTCCAATTATTTATCGAAAACAGACAAGCAACAATCTCCACGTCCGTTGTCACCAAATTCAAATACAGATGAAATTTCCAATTCACTGCCATTCCTTATTCGAAGAATGATAAACTCAACACGATATGATCAACACAAGCCGTTGATGAGTTGACCGTAGAAAATAGAAACATTGTTCACCGAATACCACCCTGAGCAGTAGCAAGAATTTGTCAAAATAACCTATAGCTCTACAGCAGTCCTACTGTTTACATGTTCACGATATTTGGTTGCCTAGCAAAGGTATCTCTCCTGTCGTGTGCTCTTTACTTGCCAGGGTAGCTTTGTGCTGGAGGGTAGGAGCCCTGTGCTGGAGGGTAGGAGCCCTGTGCTGGGGGGTACGAACCTTGTGGAGGGTAAGAACCAGGCGGAGGATATGCACCACCCTGGGGGTAACCTTGAGCAGGTGGAGGGTATCCACCACCCTGTGGGTAGCCTTGAGCAGGAGGGTATCCACCGCCCTGGGGGTATCCAGCTGGCGGATAACCTTGACCAGCAGGAGGTGGATAGCCACCATAAGGCTGCCCATATGCTGGTTGTGGTGCATATCCAGCAGGAGGCGGCATAGGCTGATCAATGCGTGACATTTGTTGCACTGGGGGCACTGCCATGGGCTGTGGTGGGCCGAACTTTCCATCCCTTTTGTCCATTTCGACTTTGTGCTGCGTCTGCATTTGCATTTCAATGACACGAGAAGAATACGTAAGGGTTTGGTTCAGAAGAGCCATGATCAGTAAGGTTGGAACAACAAATGGATGAGTTATATACCTGCATACAGGCACAAACCCTGCAAAAGTATGTGGCATAGGATTATCAGAACTGAGACCGTTGCTATGGAGATTTGAAAGAAGAGAGTTAAGGGAGCCTTACGTCCAATAGACCAAATCAGACAGACAGTTAAGGATCTGGGAAGCCTCTGAAAGCTCCTCGCTGCCAACAATAGCTGCAACTATAGAGAAGATGCAAGCAACTTGTTGAAGGCAGAACATGAAGCCCTGTAGTAAAAGGTGATATTCAGTCCAAGTGACATCGAAGAAAGAACACGAACCCTCCACAGGACCTTGAATTGCATCAGACAGGAAATTTAAGAGGGAAGTGGGGTTACAATGATGCAGTTGTCGCACTGAGTTGTTTGTATGTTGAATTCATCTTGCAGCAAGAAGCGGGTTGATGCAACTGAATTGCCAAAGCAAAGGCACACCTGAAAAGAAAGAAGGCCTTATTTAGGTTAGAAGGTAGAGAGACGAAACATCAGAGGTTTTAGTGTTAGAAATGGGGCTTTATTACATCCATATTGCCCCAATTGTACAATGACAGTGTATTGATTAAACAAAAAAACTTGCCAGATAAAACTATCTGACCCTTGGTGATCATTTACTGTGTTTTCAGGCATACCATGAATACATAAAACTGAGATCAGGAAATATTAAAGATTCAATAAGATCATTTTAAACTAAAGCACTAATAGGAACCATCAGTTATCAAGTCGACATAAGAAATATTAGACATGTTATACATGGAATTCAAGTACATGTAACCAAACACTAAGAAGTACAGTGCAAAAAAACAGCAGGGTAAAATGCAACTTGAGTGAGCCTTGTCCTTGTACCTCAGTTGCAAGACAGAACTCTGGGCACCGGCTCTCGCCACACTTTCCACTGCATGGCATGTAGCCAGCACAACAGACATATCTACACCACAAAGAAGAGCGACAGGGATAAGTTATGGGGTATTAAAAAAAGGTACCAGTGGTAACCATAACAAAACAAAATAGGGTGCACAGTACCTTGACATGTCATTGTAAAGAGCCCTTTTGCGAAGCATGTACGACACACAAGGTCCACTGAACAGAAACAGGGAAACGCAGCAGATTAACAAATGGCTAAAAATGTTCACATTTCCAAATGCTGACCGTAGCAACCAATGCAAGCACATTACAAGCCTTGTCGCACATGTTAGAGTAGCACCACATGCTAACGATGGAATCTAATTAGACCCATCATAGCAACCACGGAAATACAATAATCTTTGGTAAGACTTGAGCGTTTCTTTTGAAACAGAGATTAAATCCTCACATGGTCGGTTATGCATACTCTGGAATGAACTTGAAGGCAGGGAACATACATTATTGGCCAGGACCCAACAGAAAGAAAAAGATGATGCACTCTTTCAATGCCCATTGGCCCAATTAACCTGGTGCATCTAACAAAGGGGTGTAGGGGAGGATCATTTCCATGTTCCTGTTTATGATTTCTGCATTAACTGGCTCCAGGGAGGGAAATGAAACTGACATCTATCCTCTTATGGGTTTGTGCCAGCTACTGCAGGGGCTACGTAAACTTGTCACAAAAATATGAATTCCTAGAGACAATGGATTCCGCATCATCACCCATTCAATTCTACTTCATTAGTCGTCTTGCTGCCACAGAATAAACCCTAAACGGACAAGGAACAATTAATTCAGGATATGCTCCTCAAAAAAAAAAAAAAAAGCGGCAATGCAAAACGCGGTATCCACGCGGAACCCTTGGAAACCGAAATTCCCTAAAACCCTAGCCACAACGACAAATTAAGTGTCCTCAGATCTACGGAAGGCGAGGGGTTCGAGACTCAAAACCCGCAAAAGACGGTGAGATCGCTCGGTAGGGTCGATGGAAGGCTCACCACCACAGCGCGAGGCAGCAGTCTGCAACCACAGCGAGAAGAGAAACCCATCAGGAATTCAGGACACACGACGAGCTCCCTCCCCCGCGGTGATCGATCAGATCTGGCCCCCGGCAGAGGTTCGGTTGTGGGGAACGAATCGAAGAGTGATGGGGGCGGCGGCTACGTACAGGGGAAGTCGGCCTGGATGGCGTTGGTCATGTCGGTGTGCCAGACGTTGCGGTAGCTCTGGCGGAGCTGCATCTTGTCGAGGTTCGCCTGCGACGACGCCATCGCCGCCTCCTCCTCCGCCTCCGGGTGGGTCGCCGATCTGGGGAGGCGATTGGTACGGCGGGCTCTGCTCCGCTTGGACTTGGGACTTGGGGATGGGCGTGGCGGACACGGTGGGGCTGGACCGCTGGAGCAGAATGGGGCTCTGCACCCTTTGGCTTTGGGAATTGGTTCGGGCGAGTGGGGCTCTGGTCAACGCCGAGGAGTCGCCGGTTCGCCGCTATTGCCGTTTTTTTTCGAGATTTTTTTAGGAACTTTTTTTTTTTTCCTTCCTACGACCATTCGTCCATTCCAACGCCACTTTTCTCATAACCTACGGCACGAGACAGGTGCATGGCCCAGCTGTCTCGTCGCAGATTGCAGTCGTGTGAGTTGGGCTGAATCCGACTATACTGGGCCGAGCGGTCGTCTTTGGGCCGAAACGAGATGCATTTCCCTTCCCTTTTCCTCCTCTCCATGCAATGCAACAACCAGAGCAGGAAACTGGAACAGGTGAGACCACAGGAGCCTGTTTCAAAAAGAGAGAGAGAGCATAGGAACCGTTGCAGCCGTGCAGTGCAGGAATTTCGACCAATCACCTTCAGTACGAGGTGCAGCGTCACCACGCATCCAGTTTCATCGCCACGGTCAGCTGCGGGTGCACGGGTTCCTTTGAGCCGAGTCGGCACGTCTTATCCGTGCATCCCGTGGGACGGTGCCAGCTGGACTCGAAAGCCATGGACGGAAATCCAGACACGAAGGCACGAAATAGTACAAGCGCAGGCGTGTCTTGCGCGAGAAGTTCTGGATTTTTTTTTTCCTCCCCACTCGATCCGCGGTCAGAATCGAACGAACTCGATCGGCTGGAGGAGATGACGAAGAAATCTCCGTGAGGTCCGTTGCAACTTGCAGCTGCAAGTTCATTCCCCCAGGGCAGAAGCTGAAGCCGATCGAGGTCGCCATCGCACCGTGTGGCGGCACGTGAGCCAACAAACCCGACGCGGTTGACCCGCCCGCTTGCTTTGCTTACCACGGAGGACAACACAGTGACGTTGCCTACGTTTACACATCTCACCTGTTCCACGAATCCTCCTCCTCTCTCGCCTGTATATGGATTTGATTATGGACCTGATTGGGTCGTTTAGAACTACTTAGTTGTTATGATTAAGATTAATTTTTCGTGGCTAAATTTAGTCATATACTGTCTGGATAAATGGCCTGCTTTAGCTCTTGATTGCTAAGTAGCGTGCTACCTGCTAGTCGAAGTGTCAACTAAGATTTACTTCATCCATTATTTTCTGTTAATCTAGAAATAAACATTAGATATATGGCACCAAAGAGCCACTACCTCTGTGACCAATGCAATTGTGATCTAGGCCTTGTTTAGTTCCAAAAAATTTTATAAAAAAATTTAGACTCTCTATCATGTCGAATCTTGCGGCGCATGTATAAGCATTAAATATAAATATAAATAATAACTAATTGTATAGTTTGTCTGTAATTTGTGAGACGAATCTTTTGAGCCTAGTGAGCCCATAATTAGATAATATTTGCCAAATATAAACGAAAGTGTTACAATGTCCATTTTGTAAAAAAAAATGAAACTAAACAAGGCTTGTGAAAGCTCCCTGCCTCTCTGTCTCCCCCTTTCTTGACACCCTTAGAGCCTAGTTGGCTCAGTTAAAGTTTAACTCCGTCATATAGAATGTTTGGAGACATGTATGAAATATTAAATATAGACTATTTATGAAATTTAAAATACAGTTAGAGAGTAATTTGTGAGATAAATCTTTTAAGCCTAATTAGTTCATAATTAAATAATAAACATTAATTGTTAAATAGAACAAAAATGTTACAATAGCTGTTAAACTTTAATACCCCTAACAAAACACCTCCATAGCATCTCCAACAGTTATGCAATTGGACTTTGCATTCTTGAAATTTGTCAAAAACCTTAAAAATTGCTCTCCAACAGTTTTGCATTTGACTTATGTATTTTGGCAAACTTGGCATTTGATGGACCAAACTTGGCATTTTTGCATAGACACAATGGCTTGGCAATTTTGATATCCCGAGAATCTTGGACTCCTTGTCGTGCCCGTACTCCCCACGTCGTGGTAGATTCCCGCGATACGGGTCCTCGCACACAACTATTCATCGCCGCCTCCTTTTGTTGCAGCGACGCGAGGCTAGGAGATCCATCACCGCCTTCTCTCCTTCCTTCATGCGACGCTACGCCAGCTAGGAGATCCATCACCGCGTCATTTTGTTGCAGCGGCGTGAGGCTAGGAGATCGATCGCAGCGACAAGATCGGATCTCGACGACCTGGACCAAGCGGCGACGTGGACTTGCGGGACGACACGGCCGCGCGACGCGCGAGACAATTGGCGGCGATGGGCGAAGGAATTGCGCGCGACGGGCACCCGCGCGACGGGCGAGAAAATTTTCCGCGAAGATGAAAGATTCCCGAACAAAAATAGTTTGGTCCACTATTTTGGAAAATGCCAAGTTAAAAATGCCAAACACTTGGAGATGAACTTATTTTTTTTTTGGCAAAACGTTTAGGGACTTGGCAAACTCCAACAAATGGCAAATTCCAATTACATAACTGTTGGAGATGTACTATGAAAAGCCAAAGGCAGAGCAGAAGTACCGTTCGGCAGTTTCATCTCAGTACGCATACTCCTGTACCTCTGGCTCGGCGGCTTCTCCTTCGACCATGAAGAAACACTCCGGCTCCTCCAAAGCCGTGTTTAGTTTTTAAATGGAAAATTTCACGACACTATAGCACTTTTATTTGTTTGTGGTAATTATTGTCCAATTATAAACTAACTAGGTTTAAAAGATTCGTCTTGAAAATTTCGACTAAATTGTGCAATTAATTTTTGTTTTTATTTATATTTAATACTTTATTCATGTGTCTAAAGATTAGTGTGATAGAAAATCTTAAAAAATTGTGTTGTTGGGTGGAAGTAAACAAGGTCCAAGCCGACACCAAATATACGTTGTACATCCGGCACGAGAATGTGTTGGAGTGGCACCGGTGACCCGGTGACGACCACACTAATTCACGAACGTTCATTTGGAATGAATCCAGCGAACGATTTCCGATCAATCAAAATATCCTTTTTAGAAAAGCACTCAATCCCGCATAATACCAATTTTGGACGCATCTAGAGACACGCAACTTCTAGGCTCCTTCCAGGCGGACGTTGCGTGCGCTTTTTTTTCTTTTCGTATGCAACCACACGAGCGACGGTAGTTTTACTTTCATATTTTTTTAAAACCACACGCATAACTTAGAAAACTGAGTTACATAGTATAACTTTTAAGATTAACTTAGTATTTCTAAGTTATACAACATTACCTTTTTATTTTTGTGCGAAATTTATATTATTAAAACAGTTGCGAGAATAGCATTCTCTTTACGTTTTATCGGTTTTTTTTTCAAAAATTAATCATTCGGAAACGTAGAAAAAAGTATTTTAAAAAGGGTGGAAGAGTAAAATAAAAATAACTTTTACACCTTATATTACACAACAACTTCTATATAGATAATGCGAAGCTACATAACAAATTACATAATAGATTTGCATAACTTATACAGTTAAGGTACTCAGCATATATGTGTTTTTAATTGGAAGATATGCAAAATATATAATGTGTAAAATAATAAATTCAAATAACAAAGTTGACTAGAGAAACACTTTAGTTAATAGCAAAATACTAACATAGTTATCTAATATAATGTGATAACACATGAAACTAAATGAAGTAAGTTTATCAAATAAGTTAAGATGGCATACACATGAAAATACAAATTTGATATATAACTATGTACAATAAGTTAATGAAATAAGTTATTTAGCATTCTTTTGTGGATGGAGGTAGTAATTTAGAATAGAGGGAGTATATAGGTTACACAATACAACTTATGTACATAAGTTATCGAAATAATATATTAGTGTATATACAAAGTTGTGCTTTTATAAAAGTTATTCTACACAAACATAAGTTACACAGTGCAACTTAGCAGAATAGGTTAGCAAAATAACTTAGCAGAATAAGTTAATAGCATAATTACATGTTATAAGTTAATATACATAAATTGCTACTAAAAAATAAAATTCTTCGAAATATATGGAATTGGGGTCTAGTTTTGTTCATCTTGTCACGTTGAACACACTGATGCAGACGGAATTAAAAATAGACACGCCGTTCACAAATTATAGCAATTTGAAATAAATGTTTTGTTTTTTTGCATAATGACGTAAGGAACAAGGAAAAGAGAAGCGGGGGAGGAGGTGGACGGTCAGCCTGTATTAACTGTTGGATCGTTCGCTATATCTGAAATGAATGAACGTCCGTAGAAATGAATTTGGGACCCGGCGAGGCGGTGAGCAAAATCCTAGCCGTTAATTCGGTTGGCGTCGGCGTCAGCACCCACGAGGGAAGTGGTTGGGTGCAGCAAGTAGCTCTGTAGAGTAGATAGAGAAAAGGATCTCTGCCTGCTGCTTTTGCTCCCCCCATCGTGATGCAAAATTGCATGCCAAGAGAAAAACGTACGGGAGTGGGATGAGGACCTGATTCGGATAAGTCTATCATAATCGCAAATCTCCTCTAGAAGCCGGCCGTGGTGCCTGATCTACTTTACACTCACAATTAACCGTTGCCATCTTCGAAAAGAAGCTTCTTTAACACGGTCGTAAAGGGGAACAGGAGGACGGATAATGGCTAGTGTCAAGCCATAGCTAGTGGAGCTGGCTCAGCAGCTCCGTGAGCTGAGACCGGACTGACTCACTCACTCACCGACTGACCGGGATGGATCATGAATTGTAAAAAGGGCAAGGAGCCGCACCAGCAGATAAAGATGTGACGCGAGGCGCACTCGGGTTTCAGGGTTTGCAAAATTCAGGTGCGCCTGACGTGGCCTACCTTGTCTTATCTCCTCCTCAACAGTCATCACCCTCCGTTTGGCCTCCTGTCAATGGTGAAATATCTAGCGACGTTCGTTATTAATTTTATTCTCTGCTTTTGTTTTCGTTGCTGTGAATATCTTGTAGCAGGCCTGCGTAAGCTGCAACGAACATCGTCGGCACGTGGACTGGCACCGTCCATTTTGTCCGCCGTCGCTGCCGCAGCGTGTGCGGAGCGTGTCCCAACTCCAAATCGATCTGCACCTGCATCAGCAGCCGAAACCCACCACGTTGGGTTCGTCCGAACTCCAAATCGATCTGCACCTTCACCTCACTCAGATTCCATGCCCAATTTCCGAACGCGGAATGGAATCACAAGAACGAGGAAGAAGATAACACGTAATTTCTGGTCTACAGCCTTGTACTCGCAGCGTAGTTTCGAACTCTGGTGTGCGTACAGACTACAGACAGGGCCTTCTTATGTTCCCGAATGTGAATCAGCTCCACACCACCCAATATTCTGAATGGACGACTGGGGGAAAAAATAGGGAAACTGAGCAACAGGGAACTGTATGAATTCACGATTCAGATCACTAGAGCAATCGTCTCATCGATTTTTCCCCCTTTTTTTTAGAAAAAAAACAATAGTCTCATCGATGGAAATTTCCTACGCGGTCGGTCATGAGGGGAAACATCTTGGCTATTCGATCATCAGGAGTTGTGGATAAACAGGAAAGTTCAACTCGATCCACGCAGATGTTTGTCAAACAAGTAACAGATCAGCGTGGCGTCGTCATCAAGATTCTCATGATTCACTTAATAATAATTCAATTAGTTATTGTACCCAGCTGAACTTTATTATAATCCTGCCAATAGACACACACATTCCCCGAGAAATCCATGGTTACGTGCTCATTCACGCATTTCCTTCAGCCCTGAAACGGAGCACTCTTACGATTTCGGCAGAATCGAATGACTCTGACTTTTCAGCAGAAAACATGTACGCGCGTGCGCGTGATAAACTGCTCGTGCAGTCGTGCTCGAGAAGACGACCCAGAGTCCTGAACACCCGTGATTGAACCGTGACGTTTCCGAGCCTTCGCAAGTGCACCTGCCCAGGCCACAAGCCGCCGCCGGCCGCCGGGTCGTCAAGATTCTCGTCAGGGTCCAAGCCAAAGCCAAGGGCGGCTGAACCTGAACCCCGGGCATTTTCGAAAATCGTTGGCGGCCATGGGCGGCTGAGACCAACCAACCAAACGCTCCACGGTGTGAGTGCGATGCGAGCAGGGCAGCCATGGGCGACCGGAGTTCCCTTTCCATTCCCGCCGGTAAAAACTGTCCCAGGCTCCAGCGACGCGTTCCGATGATTCGCAGCCGCAGCCGACCCGCACCACGGGAAAGAAAAAGGGCGCCCCCGGGGCCCGGCCGTTAACGGTTGCCGCGCGCGTGCCGCGGCCGGCGGCTCCACATGGCGGCCTCGCGGGAGACCGCAGATCGCGGCATGTGGGCAGCCCAAGTGGCGCCTGCTCGCCGGCCATGAATGAATCTGGCGACCCAGCTAGCTGCATGCAATGCGTTCTGGCAGTGGTCCGGGGCCTGAGCCGGTGCCGGGGCCGGCCATGTGGTTTGTATCTGGGACCCTACCCTGGGTCTCTGGGAGGATGGGTGGATGTCGCTCGCGCCACATGGCTAACATGTGTTTTTCCCTTGCCAAGGCACGGGTTTCTTTCGTTTTCTGCCGACTACTCTACTCCTACGGTCGTTGAATTGAATCTGATGTGAATCGCCGCAGAGTCAGAGTAGAACGTTCGGAGGCGAAGCGACAGGTGGAAGGAGGAGTAGTACGTCGGACTACTGTGCGGACAAATGAGCTTCTAGAATTAGCAGGTGAGTGCCCATGCGTTGCAACGGGGTACTTATATGATATTTAGATGATGTTGTTACCAATAATCTCAACAAAAACACTTCATTAAATTTTGTGGTGGTCCTTATGGTGGCGTATTCTACTAATGCCCTTCCTTAAAAGTATCTTTTATCTTTACATCAAACAGATTAATTTATTTATTATTTGTATAAAGACAAGAAATGCACTATCCTTATGAATTCACAGCATATTTTGTTATCTGATACAAAGATACCCCAATATGACTGTACATGTATATAGAAAAGTTTTTGTATGTAAATTTGGTCATGATAACCATATACAAAGCTAATATGATGTGATTAAGTAATAAGGTGACAAAATAAATAGCTCTTTGCAATTACTTTCTCATGTTCAGCTTGTTCACATTGGGCAGGTCCGTGAGTTAGCTTGTAGTTGCTGAAGAAAATTGCCTTCAGGTCCGTTCATTCATGACCTTCATTGGTTCAGCATAGCAACGATCTAGCTCTGTATGAGAGAGCAAAAAATCCATATGCAGTGAGCTTCTTATGTAAATGCAAAAATCATTTAATTGAGATATGCAAGAACATATACTGATCCCACTTATATAGAACTTTGAATCCCAGCTTGAATTACATAGAACTTCCAATCCCAGCGTCCTTCATCCAAATTTAGGTTACCTAAAAGAGAGAACCGAGAGAAACTAAGTAGACAAGAGATAAAATGCTTTATCCTTGTAACAAATGAGAAATAACCAACAAATATTAAATTATTATTTAAGTAGGCAAACTATAAAAAATGTCTCTGAATCTGCATCAAAATGCCATACTATGCAGCAAACTTTACATGCAAGGATCACGACCGAAATGTACACCTCACTGAAGGATAAATTAGTAAAATCAATAACTTATATACAGAGCTCACATTATATGCAGTTCCTAAGTGTCCTGTGGCTTGGACATGCTTAGATCATGCATTGTGGCATCAAATTTTTCTGAAGAGGATCCAACTTCTGGCACAGAACATCAGTTTTTTAAACTAACCAATAAAACAAACAAATTCTCTGAAACTAATATCAAAGAGTGTGCAAGTGAAATAACAAGTTTCTAGAGTTCCTGCTCCAGTTGTGCAGGTTTTAGATTACTGCTCTCCGGCTGCTGCACATATGCCTTCACCAAAGATGAGAAGTAAATTGTGATGGCTAATTTGATATATGGAGAACAGACGTGCATCTTGTTGCTTGAAACTAATTTTGACATGGATAGCTCAAGGTTGCAGGTGAGCCTCAACCACGATGCTCTTTTGATTTGAGAACTATAAAGACGAAGCTAAACATTAATCTGTTAGCGTGTAGTTGGAGGAAAGCAAGATCATCTTATCTGAACTAATCATACACAGCAGTAGCAGATATATATTTTTATAAGAACAAAAAATATTGAATGATCAAGATTGGCTAAAAAACACAAAATTCAAGAAGCAGCTGGTGCAACTCAGAGTCACCAGGGAAAAGTGGCTGGTCAGTGACCAAGTCATCTGCAATTTACACCAGGTTAGAATATTTATATGTGTCGGCATGTGTTATGAAGCAGTTCACTTGAAAAGTGATGTCTAAGTTCATCGAAATCTTACCCAAATTAAGCCAATAGACCATATGTCAACCAACCAGCGTGGAGTAGTGTGTGGAACCAAAGAGAATCCCCGAGGGCCTTGTACCACAGGGTAAGGATCTGCAGAAACAAAATCAGATTAATGCTATTGTTAATTAATCAGATCCAATAATAGGGGCCAAGAGGAAACACCATGGGTGTCTTTTTGATTGTCACGGTGATGGCATGGTCTGTACACATAAACATTTCATCTAGTTGATTCTTAGAATCTTTTCTCACAATAGAAATAGATGTGCAAATAATTAACGGTTCCCATCAACCTATAACCTTTTCCCCCCTTCCTTTCTATTTTCTTCCCCCCAACTTTATCTTTTGCTATTTCACTTGTTTGCCTTGCTGACCATAGTGATCCATGAGATATACAACACCCAGCAGCTTCACATAGCAGCAAGGAAAATTGTTTCATCCTCCAACCTACTAACAATATATATGTCGCTTGCTGGCATGGGAAATCGTTTGTCTCTAGAATGTCAGAATTTTCTAAACTCTAAGTTAAACACATTCATAATACAGTAAATAACCATTTGAATTCACACTCCATATGTTGTTCCAATCGGTCCTCATGTCCCCGCCTCTTGTTGCCGCTGGCCATGCCAAGCATGTCAGCAGCCTGCCACTGGCCTTGGCCTCCAGAAGGCCGACACTGGAACCGTGTTCGCCGTGATTCTCCCCATGCGGCTGCTGGTCCATCACCAGCCGCAGCCTCATGCTAACACGCTGACACGCCATCATGGCTTCGCCGGAGTCCGTAGCCCAGCAGTCGCCTAGGCGCCCATCGCTATGGATCAAATTTGCCGATTTGGGGAAAACAGAGATTTAGAGACAAATAGATGAGAATATCTGAGCTAACCATAGGAGATGCAGGTGCAAGTGTAGAATGCAAAGAGAGGAAGTTACATATCTGGTGGTGCTGCTGTTGTCGTCGATGTTGGAGCGCGGAGTTCTTGCCCCTGCCCCGCCCTGCCCGTCCTCCCACCCTTGCCTTCCTCCCCCTATCGACGGGGGCAGTCCTGCCAGGCCCAAGAACACCAGCGCGATGTGAATCGAGGACGGGGAGAGGAACACACGGCGGCGGCGAGCGGGCGGCATCGCAGTCGTGGGCGCAGGGGTCGGCACACGGCGACGGCTTGGTCGATCCCCAGTAGCAACACGCGCAGAGAGCGGTCTGACCTGAGCGCTTGGCGTGCGTCCGACGGCGAGCAGGCGGCAACGAGCGAGCGGCGGTTTGCCTATTCGCGTGGGGGGATACGGTGGAAGGGACCTGCGATGGAAGGGAACGTGCGTGGAGGAGTTGCATGGAACCATGGAAGGGAGCTGCGGCGGTTGTTCGTAGCTAGGCGAGATGGGCGAGAGGAAGGGCGCAACGGGGAGGCAGGCCGATTGGTAGTGTATGACGATACCATTTGACTCTTTTTAGTTGTAGAGATTTGGTTCCCGCGCGCGGCGTTTCTTTTCTTACGCGGAGGTCATCAATCGTGACTCCCACAGTCGTACTCCATTAGCATTCTTGTCTCTAGAGGCCCGGTTGGGGACAACGGCGGTTCTTGTACGAGTTCTCCCTTCTAGGCTTCTAGCGTAAACGTCCCGTGCTGTGCGTCAGTTGGAAGACCATGCTTGTTATTAGTGCAAAAGATTCTGTAACAATGAATGGTTATGGCCTCGACTAAAAATTCTTTCTTCAAAATCACCATGCTCTCTCGCGAGTCGTAAGCGAACGGAAACCGTACCGAACCCGTGACCACTCAAGCCGCGGGTACACGAACGCGAGCCGTCCGCTTGCTTCCCGTCGTGGCGTCCCACGAGTCCACGACCGCCCGCTTCCCCCACCCCCAGCCGCAAGCGCAGCCGGGGGCCCGGACGAGCGGAAGCTTCTCAACCCCCTCCCACGCAGCCGCTGACGCAGCTCCGCAGCGGCGGCGTCGTGGCGCACGGCACGCCCCCGCCACCCCCACCTCGCGGCCCGTTGCGCTGCCGTGGCCGTGGGGCCACCAGACCGGTCAAATTCCTCCCAAACCATCATGTCTGACCTGAGAGAGCGAGACCACCTCAGCGCACAAAAACCTCCCGTTCCATCCCAACTCCCCCCACCTCGCTTAAAAAGCTCGCCTCGCCTCGCCTCCGCCCCTGACCGAATCCACCCTTCCCCCTCCTCCTCCAACCCAACCCGCAGCCGCCGCCAAACCACTCCGCGGTGCTCTGCAGCGCCGGCCGGACTCGCTCGCCCTCACTCTCTCGTCCCGCGACTTGCGGACTCATCTGACGCGAACGCGGCGTTGATCGGCGGTCCTTAGCCCGCGATGGAGAAGACGAAGCTGCAGCTGCCACTGCCGCTGGTGCACAGCGAGCGGCTGTGGGCGCGGCCGTGGCGGTGGGCGAAGACGGCCTTCTTCATCGTGGCGATGCTGGCGTCGCTGCTGCTCGTGTGCGCGCCGCCGCTGCTGGTCGTGCTGCTGGACCTCCTCCTCCCGCCCGCGCTGCTCTCCAACTTCCTTCGCGCCCAGGCGCACGCCCCTCCTGTTTCCTCCGCCTCCGCCGCCGGCGTCTCCTTCGCCGCCGCGCTCTCCGGCCAGGCCAGGGCGTTCCGCTTCGGCTCGTCGCTCGTCGACCTCCCCGCGGTCTCCGCCGCGCGCTCCCTCCTCATCCTCTGCGCCTACACCGCTGGCGGCGGCGGAGGCGCCGCCTACAGGTGGGTCGCCGTCGCATGCAGCGCCGCCTCCCTCGGCTACGTCCTCGCCAAGGCCGTCGCCGTGTTCGGCGTCGCCGGCGCCGGGCTCGAGTGGCAGGGGAAGGGCCAGCTCGTCGCCGTCGAGGCCATGTTCCTCATGTCGCTCGCGCTCGCCGTCGCACACCTCGCCATGGCGTACCGCGCATCCTGCCGCGAGCGCCGACGCATGCTCGTCTACAGAATCGACGTCGAAGCGGTGAGTCCTCTCTATAACACTGCAATTCTTCACTATAACACTGCAATTCTTCTCGCCTTAAAATCCAGAGGAAATCCTTGCAAGATTGCACTGAGAATACATACGCACACGCACCATGGTCGAGCTTTGCAATTCGTGCTTTGGGGAGTTTCAAAAAGGCAAGATTCTGCTGAATAGTCCAGGAAATTTCTGGGGTTGGGTTAACCACCAGCTTTCGGCCAAAAGACGGGGTAAACGCGCAGGACAATCCGAGTTCCGCCATGGAATCTGCTTTTGCCGCCCATGCCCATGCCAGGCCGTTCCAACTGTCAGCACAACACAGCTCCTGCTGTTTCTATCCAGGACGAACTGAACCCATCTGTCTGTAGACTCGTTCGTATTGTTCAGATACCGAAACAGACCATGGTTACATCTGCCCACCTAGAAACCGCAGACAACAGCCCACCTAGAATCCGCAGACGAATTTCATGAAGAAATAGTCCGCTCGCCTGACTTGAACACGCTTTCCACGCCTTGGACGCCTCAGTAGCAGACTAGCAGGTAGCAGCATGCCGATCAGGACAGGTCTCTAGGAGCAAGATCCCCAGGCCTGGCCGCCTTCTAGAAATATCTACTTAGAAAACACTAGCAGCCAGACATCGATTGACATCACAACTCGGTTGCATATATTTTGGCCTATCACTGTCGAGCTAGTGCCTTGATAGTTCGTTTGGCGTGATCGTCGAGGCTGCTAGGGACTTCGTCAGATTCTAGCTGTCATGAAAGTTAACTGAAAACTCGTCAGATTCTAGCTGTCATGAAAGTTAACTGAAAACTCGTCCGTTTTCACAATTTCTAACACATGCTTTTGGACAAAATAACTCAACTTTCGCCATCACCACCAAGAAGAAACTGTCGTTTACTAAACCCTGATTCAAACTTATGCAGGTAAGACTAAAGGGAGGCCAAACGCCCAAATCACTGAAGCAATGCATGGTATGACAGTACGACACTCATCTGCTCCTCGTATCGCCGGCACCACTGGGTGGAAGGATGGAATCTGAAGATGCACGGCGCGGCAGGCTTCAGTGCAGACAGAAAGGCAGGGCTCATCCGCCCGGCCGGTGCCCCCAAATTTTTGGTTCGAGAAGTTGTGCATACCGATCGCTACGTCCGTCTGCTCCCTTACTTTGCATCTGTCTGTGGTTCTGTGGCAAGTGAACGTAGTATGAACTGTAAATATTATGGAACATTTGTGCTTCGGCCTCCTGCAGCCAATGCAATGCAGGACGAGCCGTGTGGCAGATGCTTTTGTTGCCTTGTTGACCCGGAATTGTGGATACCTGTCACGTGCGGGCAGAGGTGACAATGGGCATCTTTAAATTTAGTTTTTATAATATCCAGCTTTCAAGGGGATTTGGAAGCTTTTCATGTTAGCTAAAACATAAGATCGTCCTTTTGGCTTCTGTTAAGAACTTTACAGAACAAAAGCAAAATGTGGAACTGCCATGCTTCACCTGCATACTCTGCCCTGATGGTTGTGAGCAAATTGTTGAGCATCTCCTCCTGCACAAAGAGTGCTGGAGTTCTTTATTTACAGGTTTCAGATAGTAATCTATAGCCTTTTCAACTGCATGAATATTCCCAAATGTAGTTATCAGTGCCTTCGCTTATGGATCGTCGGAGAATTTAGAGCACATGCAATCATTTCATCTTCAAGGACAAAAGGATCTCGACTGAAGACTGCGATTTTGCTTTCTAACACAACCATGCCTATTCATAGAGGGGACAAAAGTACTTCCCTACCATTGTTGAATACCTCCGGTTCTATAAAAAAACATTCATGGTTTTCATGATTGGTCTGCAACATCGAATCTGATTGGAAACACTCCGGCATCCGCATCTGGGTACTTGTCAAACTCAAACTTCGTTTGGGGTTCAAAGGATAAGGCGTTGTCATGTAAGGACAGTTTTAGCGAAGGTTTTGTGTCCCAATTTTTAAGATTTACATGTGTTGCACATATGTTGTAAATAGTGTGGACTAGTTTTATCCCATGAGACTCTGATCATTTCTCTATTCATTAAATCACTAATTCATTAGTATAGTATCATGTCAACATATTTACTAAGTCGATATCTTATTCAATGCATACAAAACTTTTAGGACACTCCTAATACAGAAATCATCATAGTTTCTATAGACATTATTTATACTATCAACTAAGCGTTTTGATGATGTGACAAAGTAGTTATTGAAGTGAGAGCAAAAATCGTAGAAACTGAGTCTAAATTAGAAACCATGTCTACACGAGAACCAAGACTTGAAGTAATGTGATTGATTGAGAATATATATATATAGAGAGAGAATGTGATTAGATAAAATTTTTTACTGTAGAAACGATTCATTGGAACTATAATTTTTATATGTAGTGTCTATGGTAATTAATATGTCTATGTAGTTTTTAGCATTTGGACTATCCCTTATGAACCCCATTAAAAAGGGTCTAACTAGTTTCTGAAATTGAGTACGTTCGGACACTAACACAATACTCTCCTCTTAGAAAAAAAATGCATGCACAGTCTTTCAATCAACCACGAAGCTGGGAGGCGTATGAGTTAGAGAATAATGGGTTGTGTACGACTCCTTGTACAGTATCTCTTCTTAGTCGGATGAGCCTTTTTCTTTTGAGAATTATTTGTACCGCCAATTGGAGTCGTCATACTTCTCTCATACTTTGCAAAAAAAAAAAAAAACTTACGCAACGTAGATTTCCTGCATTTCTATACAGCGATAGCTAGTCATAATGTTGAGGAATCGAGCAAAATCTAACAAAAACAAACAGACACCTAAAGTCTAAAAAAGGGTCTCAACTCTTTATGGACGCCTCCAAAGAGGTTAAGATTAACGAAATCACTATGGATATCAGTGTCAAATTATTAATAGAATGCTTAATAGTTAATGCTAAGAGCAACTCCAACAGATATGCTATTCATGTTGTCTAGGCTATTTTTACATTTTTAAAGCAAAAGTTAAACTCCAACAGATGTGCTATCTGGTTTGCTAAAATAGCAATTTTGCTATTCCTAAACTTTCGCTTGTCATATATAGCATGTCGTCCTCACTAGCTATCTTATACAAAGGCTGTTGTGGAACTCTATGCTTTGAGTGAGTTTTTTATTTTACACAATGGCTAAATCTTGTAATTTAGAATATAATTTTAGCTAGTCTCTTGGAGATGCTCTAAGAGAGTAAGTAGCAGAAAATACAAGCATACATTTTGAGCCGGAAATGGAAAAGCCAAAATCATATTTGACCGAAAATTGAACAGGATGATATTCAGTAGTCGATCAATGCAAAGAATGACTTGTTTGGGTTGTCAAAAAGATTAAGAGGAACACTAATGCAGCCCATAACTCCACATGTCGAAACCTGCCTACTTTCAAGTTCTAAGGCTAGGCACATGTCCTCAATTTTTTCTAGTAAGAAATGACACTATTCATTCAACGATAATCAACATGTCCATCAATAATAAGGAATTTATGGTGACTTTGTTAATCTCAAGAGATGTTAGCACAGTTTCATAGAGGAGCATGACTACGTGCATTGCTAGAAATTGTTTATATGTATGTATGTGTATATATATATATATATATATATATATATATATATATATATATATATATATATATATATATATATATATATATATATATATATATATAACTCACTGATGTGGATAGTGAAAGAGCTCAAAACTGTGGTGGTTAAGTCCTCGCAAACCTTTTTGGTCTTTAAAACAAAACTGGTAGACGTCATGTGTATTCTCCAATTTTCTTATGGAATCAATCAGCAACGGCATTGCCTTGTGAAAGCAAAACATGGGACTTTCAAAGTTGTGCTGCTGTCTAAGATTGTTGCTGAAAACTTGTTCCATGTTTTACACTTTGTTTAAAGGGGTATCGTGGTTTTACCTAACAGCTGTACTACTTTTTGCCTCCTTGGAAATTTCAGTTCATCAGTGGGTCAATGACGCACCTGATGTGATGATTAAAAGGAAAAACAAATAAAACAAGTCTTTCCAATGGGTCAACACTCAACAGGAGGGAACATGTTTTCCGGACGCCTAGTAATCTTGATGATGATCCAGCGTATTGACCAAAGAGAAAAGATGACTTTGACCTGTTCCTTCTAGAAAACTGGAATTTATGGCCTTCTGCATAGTCGAAGTCAGAGGCGCATGCTAGTCACTAGTGACACCGTGTTTCGTCAGCAATTCAGAAAGACCCTTCTCCCGGCCCGGCCCAAGCACTTCAGAATCAGAAGCCTACATTTCAGGGCCAGTTCTTGTTGGGCCTAATTGGCCCAATAAGATTAGTGCGGTACTTATCTATTTTTTTTCTCTTTTTTGGGGACAATTAGTTAATCATCAGTGTCTAAGGAAAAAAAATAGAGTTAGCTGCAAGGGAGTCAGGAGTAAAACTGTATATATATATAAAGAAAAAAGGTACAATTTGATTGGTACAGAAAACTTGACAGTGGAAATGCTGGACGACTGAAGTACTGAAAGCAGCAGCGACTCAACATCAATATGCACATGGATGTTTTCAGTCCACCTTGAAAGATACACACCGGTTGCATTGGCCGTCCAAAAATCCTATCACCTATTTCGTCCAATCGTCCCTTTTTTCCGATCCCTACCCTACGAGCCGTCGTCGATCAGTCATCTCACACACAGACACACGCTCCGTACCGTCGTCGTCGTTATCCTGTCTTATTTAGGCAAGCTAGGACATCGTCGATCAGAATTCACAATGAGCTGACCGATGTGAAACCGATGAAAGCAATGCAAAAAAGGTTCTCTCAAAATAGTGGTTGACTTGCATGCGTGTAATCCGCTCATCGATCAAGTCGCACATGCATGTATGTGTCAATCCGTCAAAAAGCAGCGGCACCAATAATCGAGCGAAATCATATGGTTTGGATGAAGAATTGACGGTACGTGTGTGATGATGAGCTAGCCAGGGCGCCAGGCTACCTTCGAATAATGTCCGTGTCTGATTAGCAGTAGCGCTTGGACAAGATGCTGGACACAGCTAGCTAGCTTCAGCGTCCGTCGGCAGGCCTATAGCACGCACGCAGCCATGCTGCCGAGCGTCGCGCGCACGTCGTCGTAGTAAGCGAATGGCATCACACGGCCGGTCGCGGCGCGCCAACAGCCGCTAGCTAGTAGCTAGTACTGGATTGATATGATGGTGGCTCGTGGCCATGCATGAGGCGTGTCGTCGTCGTCTCGACGTCGATCAATATATGGTTGTTGGAGCTATAGCTGAGGATTAATTTATCGGCAAATGTATGCTGCTGCCATGCATGTCGTCGATCGCGCGCGTCGGCGTCGGCGTCGCCGCGCCCAGCGAGAGCGGGGTGGTGTAGCGCGAAAGGCGCGGTGCCGGCGAGTGTCCCCCCGGGGATCGCACATACATGATGGCCGCGTGAACCGGGGCATGTGAGGCCGCTGTCTGTCGAGCTGGGTGTCGCTGCCGGCACTGTGCGTGCGTCGTCTCCGCGCCCCGCCGATGGCGACGCCGCCCGCGCGCCTGGCCTCTCAGTCTCAGCTTGCATTGCTTGCAGTTGCAGGTTACAACTCACACGCACATTATTCATTCATACTCATACTCTGGTACGGTGGTGCCATCAATGTTCCTTTCTTCGTTTCCTCGCTCGTCGTAGTACTACTAATTTTATCCCTACTCAGTTCGTCTCATCGTAGCGAACTGTATACGTACGTTCGTGTGCTGTCGAGACATCATCTCAGCTGCCTAGGGCGGCAGAGCGAGTGTGCACGGCTGGTAGCCTCTAGTAAAGCCCTGGCCGGGGCTGGATGGGATCAACCTAGCTCGGTGGTCCGTGCTCGATGATCCATCCGGTGCCGTCGGTGCCTGCCCGTGGATCGATATAGTCAATAAGTCACCTACATGTTGGCTTGAGCTTTACAAAAGGAGATGGATGTACATTTGTGGTGCTCCTGCCTCCCGGCGGGGCGGGGCCAACCAGCCGCGCGCTACATGCATGCTGAGGGTGATCGTGATCCCAAGAGACGACGACAGAGAGAAGAGAAGAAATTAAACACTGGAGGATCCGAAGGACAAGGATCTCTGCTGCATACTACCCCTGCTTGCATTGCATATCCGTCCGCCGGTACGTGGCTCTCTGCTCGCCCGGGCGGGCCGGTGGGAATCGCTCGCTCGATCGGCTCGGATCCTGCTGCCGGGCCGGGGAGTCAACAGGCCTGTGCGTATGCGCGCGGCCGGACGCCTGTCGCCGTCGCGCGCGGGTCCTCACCTGGATCGCCCACGTCTGGATCCAGCGCGCGATTAGCTACTGACCGACCCGGCCAGCTGCTCTCGCTCGCTCCCATCTTGTTGGGGACGGGGACGAGGACGGTCGTCGCGTGGAAAAATCTGCGGCGCGGCGGGCGCGACGTATGAGTCCGATCCGTCGTCAGTGATATAATTCTGGGAGGGAGGATAGAGCAATGATCAAAGGGGTGCTAAACAAGCTTTCGTGATTAATTGTGGAAGCAGCTGTGTGTAGATTAGATCAGAGCGACCTGTTCTACGCTCGTTTTCCCCCGTGCTGTTCCATATCATCGATTCACCGTACATCGAAAATTTTATGCTGAGATGCATGGTTACTTGATAATCGTCGTACATACATATATATGGCCCGGCCGGTTTGCGAGGACCCACAAGGGCAGAGAGACGACAGTACATACAGGGACCTATACCATCGACAACGTTCTCTCCTCTCCATATATATGGGAAGTATGAGGCACGTGATGCAAAATACATGCGCTGCCGAACGGATCAGAATGCGACTAGTAATACTGTGAAGCGCCCGTTGCATCAGCGCATACGAGCAAAACATTAGTGACCATCCTCATAGGGTCAGTCTAAGCAGACACGCCGCCGCGATGACAGTTCAAAGCAAACAAGATTCCACAACGGTATGCTAGCTGCCAGTTATCTTTTTTTTTTTTAAAAAAAAGAAAGCATTTTGTTATAGCTCAACATAATTTCATCAGGTCAATACAACCCATCTTAAAACTATTTTCAACATGTGCACAAAGGTAGTATTACCGTGTACATACTACAAATGTCCCTTTTTTCTAACAGTAGGTACAGACACACATTAGTGACCATCCATCCAAAAACTAGTAGACATATATGTATGTATTATGCACATGTATTTTGCGAAAGGATGTATGTACATGTATTGACTTATATATATTTGGCTCACGAATCTCCGTCATCGTAAACTAAAGTCGTCGATCGTGGCGTGACTGTTGTTTCTCCTCCAGGACTTTGTTGCATGTTGCATGTTTGTGTCATGGTCGACTCAAGCATGACGACGTTCATTTCATTTTGATATGATGGAAGAATTAGCTAGCTAGCTGCCTAGCTCACGTGAGTGTAGCGTCTTTTGTTTAATTTTCTCCGATCGGAACGAACTGCGCTGGATCGTTTGGATTATTATGCGGTCACTGATTAGCATTTGATGACACACCAAACGGGCGAAAAGTTTCGGAGAAAGTGACGGGGGAATTGGAACAGCAGGGGGGATTAAACTGGAGATTGAAAAGACTAGCTAGCTTATTAGCAAGAAACTGTACTAAAAAAGCTTGTAATTAATTAATAACACACACTTGTCATTCCTCACCGATAATTTCGACGGTCAATACTACTACTGACTGACATGTATTATCTCACCCATGATAAATTGCATGCGTTGAGACATGTTGTATGTAGTGTTGTCATCGTCACTTCGTCAGATCAGATGAATTCAAGGATACTTCATCGCCATCTTAGCTTTTTTGAGAACTTATCGGTGCTTACAATGTAACAACTCGTAGCTTCACCCACCAGACACCGTCTGGAATCTGTGGTAATATAATCAGGTGAGAACTCATCGTTCCAGTTGTGTCCTTGCTCAAAAAAAAAAAAAAACTCGTAGCTTTCATTGGTATATATATATAGACCCTAAGCTAGTTCAAGTCCTGTGATTGATGTGCATTTTTATATATAGTAAAATACAGAATCAGGCTTGTATTTCTAAATTCTAACTGAACTTACCCATCAGCTCGCATGCATCTTTATTAAATTGCCGTGCAACGTAAAAGCTGACTTCATGCAAACAATTTCAACCTAGTACCTACTGGTAATAATTAAGCGATCCATGTAAAATTTTGGTTTAGTGATAGGTAATGTTGGACACTCGAGGAAATAACCCAGCACAAACGTAGCGGAGGAAGAGTGAAAAAGGAGAAAAAGAAAGAAAAAAATAAAAGGAGATGTTGATGGCCCCCACAAATAGGCGTGGTCCCACCGGTCTTTTTCATATGTTGTTTTAATTGCAATTAGTTGGAAACGGTGGACCACTCTTGCCCAGTTGGTGCCAGGCCCTACTTCCGGAATATTTTGTGTGTGTGTGGGGGGTGGGTGGGGGGGGGGGGGCAAACAAACTATTGGTGCACACATATATGCCTTTTAAAGTTTGTTTTCTTTTTGTACCAAATTCTTCGGTTCCGTGTTTTGGAAAAAAAAAGATGCCCCAAATATATTTCTATACTCCCTCTGTTCTAGAACCACCTCTAATTCAAATACCAAGAACACATTTAATTCTCTATCTCAGCACTAAGTAATACTCTTACATTAATGTTTGTGAGAGAACACGCCTTATATTATAGAACATGAACAAAAAGTGGTTACACCTTAGAACAGAAGGAGTAATAGTTATGCATGTGTTCCAATTTTGCCTTATCTTTATCATCTTTTCAGCTAAAAACTACTCCATTCATCCTAAAATATAAAGTATTTAAGCATCAAAAAATCAAGGTATTCTAAATGAATTAACTTCCCATCACCCATCATATGGTAGATTGGTAGTACTTGTCATTAGTGTCTACCACCAGGTTTAAATATATGATAAGCATGAGATATCTTTATAGTTAAGTAAATAGCATCTGCATCATTTGTGTTATCCTATAATTTGTTCTAAAATTATGATGATAATATTATATTCCAGGATGAGAGGAGTACTGATAACTTAGCTTATGAAACTTCTTTTTTTTTCTAAAAATATCAGACTTTACGCCGAATTCTCTTACTAATGTTATATTCGTGGATTTAATATGATGTAATCCTTGTTTTGAACTAGCTACAGTGTCTTGACATATGTATAGCATAAACTTTACATCCGCATATAAGTATTGGACCAAAATAATAAAAAAAGTCTAGGGGATTTTGAATATTGAACTACCACAAAACATCTACCACGAGGCAATACAATGGAAAAAAATACTAGATATGTGGCAGAAGATGAAACCAAATCCAATTTTTGTACATATGGATTGCACATAGAATAATTCGTATTTATGTGGACCATAAACTACATCTTGAATATTAATAGTGCAAATATTTGATATTGAAGTTGTTAATGCATTTTTTATAAACTTGGTTAAAATTAGAAAATTTTGACTTGGATAATGTCATAATGATCTACATTTTAGAAAGGAGGATTACTTGCACCGCTATATAGAAACAACTTTTAGAGTCAACTAGTTTTTTTCTAGCTATCATAAAATTATTTCTATGGTCCTGACTCCTAAGATGATATGTCCCAAGAAATCGATTTCTAGAGAAATACCGTCCATTTTATGGGACACTTGGAAACACCTACCATACCTATGGTTTTATAGGTCACCTCAAAATAGAGGTATTTCTAGGTGCGGTTAGAAACACCAACCGCACCTAGAAATTGATCTTTTATTGCTGTTGGTAACGTGATGTGCTTCTAGAAATATATGCAAAACAAAAAGATTCATAAATTTATCAAATTAAGTCAAATGAAGATGAGCTTTACATCAAAGTTGTAGTGCTTGATGAGATTTACAAATTTGTAGTTGGTAACCTTTTCACTTAAAAGCATTTTGGGTCACAAAATATATTTTTTAAGTTTCTAGATTTTGAGATTCATTTTTATTGCAAACAACCTCCGAAGATACCAAAGCTGTATCTGCAATGAGATCCAAAATTTTTGAGTTATTTTTTTTGTTGAGATTGTTTAGGTCACAAGTGGATACAATTCTATATTTGGTTACAATTGAGTGTTTGGTGTGGTGGTAAGGATGGATCACATGGGACATGGCGTCATGGGTCCAAATCCTAAGAAGCACTACACAAAGATCGTGTGACTTGCACGCTTGTCTTGATATTAGATACTTCCTCCATCCCAAATTATAAGTCATTTCAAGAATCTTGGTGAGTCAAAGTATCTCAAGTTTGGCTAAAATTATAGAAAAAATTACAAAATTTTATGGCATCAAATAGATATAATATAAAAATATAATTAATGAAGAACCTAATGGTATTTAGTTGATATCATAAAAGTTATTATCCTACCATATAAATTTATTCAAACTTGAGATGTTTTGACTCTCCAAGATTCTTGGAATAACTTATAATTTGGGATGGAGGGAGTATCTTTTAGAATTTTTGAAAATAATCTTTAGAGGCACATCGTGTTGCTATCATCCGCCTCTAGAAATTGATTTTTATAGGCAGTTGCATACCTGGCCCTTACAACTGACTATTTAGGTAATTAAGGAAACAAATGCGATAGAAGTTGTCCAACTAAAGACCCTCATCATTTAGAATTGACTCCTATTTGGGCTCAAATTTCTCGTATTGTGTAGCATTTTATCCTCTTGAAATCTTTTCTTAGTTAAACTATCTAAAGTTATAAAAAAACTATTATTATTTATGACACAAAAAATACATTATGAAAAATACATCACATAATAAATTCAGTAACAGTTTTTTATACAAAAAATAATTAAAATATTGACATTTTTGTAAAAGCTTTGACAAACAAGTCACCTTTGTACAAAATAGAGCGTCTCCAAGCAATCTCGTTATTCGAATGAATGTAGCCATTAAGTTCGATCATGCACCCTCCCTTTCTAGGCTCTTCGCCAAGAAGGTACACATAGCAAACTAAGTACTCCCTTCAATTATAAGTCATTTCAAGAATCTTGGAAAGTCAAAGCATTTTCAAGTTTGACTAAAAATATAGAAAGAAATATAAAGGTTTATGTCATAAAATAGGTACACTATGAAAATATAACTAACAAAGAATCTAATGATACTTGGTTGACACCAAAAATATTATTATTTTGATATATAAATTTGGTCAAACTTAAAAAACTTTGAATCTCTAAGATTCTTGGAATGACTTATAATTTGGGACGGAGGGAGTAGTTTTCTCTATAATAGTGGATACTCCAGCTTCAAAACATAAGGATCATTTCCATTTTCCTCTAACTTCGACTACATTTATCTAACTTTAAGTCTGTTCACTTGGTTAATAAGCCATAACTGAAAGTACTGTTTACTGATTTATTCTGATAGAAAAATTGTTGAGTGATTGACAGATTCGACAGCTCAGACGAACACAATGTTAAGCTTATAGAAAAAAATACAAACATTCGAGAGTTAGAAAATTACGGATAGATGCACTTTATTTGACTTATATTAGGATAACGACTTACCAAGGAAGTATATATATATATATATATAGAGAGAGAGAAAATAAAAAGGAGACTAATAGTAACCATCAGATTAACTAATTAATAATATATTAAATAGCCGGGCCGGGGTGACGCAATTACCCCCTCCAGATACATACAAATACTGGTGCTAGCCAATACCACTCGTGAGTCCGTCCAGCACGCAGATATTTGGACTGGACTCATCTCGCGCGGCGAAGTAGAAGTACTCCTAGTAGCCAAGCAGGAGAAGAAGTAGGAGCGGCACAGGCAGGCCAGGCGCCGCGAGAGCTTGACGCGGCAACCACCGCTGCTGCACTGCAGCTGCAGGGCCTCCCTCCCCCCTCCTCCGAGGTCCAGACCAGGGAGCTGAGAGCTCAGCTCAGCAGCAGCTCATCACCTCGTTCGCCATGTATGCTAGCTTTTGCCGCCATCCGTCGCCCCCACCCTTTTCCCGTTTTCTGCTCTCCCCGCTTGCTTGCTTTTTTTTTCCCCTGCGATGAGATCTTTGGTTTGGTTGGTTTCTTTAAGACCTGAGCGTCCAAATCACCCTGCCTTTTGATCCCAATTTCCTCCTTTTCCCTTGCCCTCCCAACACAAAGCAAGATTCTTGCTTGGCCGAGGTAAAGGGGGCCTAGCTATCATCTGCTACCCTGCTGCTAGTGCTACTATTCTTGCCCGCCCGATTGCTACTTGCAACGCATCTTATTTGACTTAATTAGCTTGCTTCTGTTTTCTTCCTTTCTTTCTCATTATATACAATATATATTTTCTCTGGAATATCAGTGTCTCCGTGTGTATGTGTTCCTCTCGATGATGATGCTTGTCGTCTGGGCTGCTGGTCGATGAGCTAGCTAGTATCAGTAGCTAGCTAGCGCCATGGATCACTGCTGTCCGGCCGGTGGTCTCTGCTGCTGCTGCTGAGCACTAACTACCTCTCCCACTTCTTGTAGCTATGTCAGGAAAGATTTATCTGGTCGGCCGAGCGCTCCTTCTCTGAAACACTGAAGAAGCTCCAGCTAGCTGCCTGACAACAGCCACTTTGCACGACAACACAAAAGTGAGTTCTCCCTTTCCTTGCGTTCCGATCCTATTCCTTCCACTCTCTTTGTTTCCCTGCGCTTTGCTGATTGCTGCTCTCTTTGTGTTGTGTGTGCTTTAAGCCAAGAGAAGCTAGAGGCCGATCGACCGAGACGATGGCGCACGATCCCAGTCTGGGCTTCGCGGACTACTTCTCGGCAGCGGCGGCGGCTGGCGCCACGGCGATGGACGACGACGACGTCGGGGCGCCGGAGCTCTATGGCTTGCACGCCGACATGGAGTTCCTCGGCATGCGTGGCCTGGCCGCCATGCCCGCCGCGGCCCACCACCACCACCACCACGGCCACGGCCACAGCAAGGCCGGTGTGCTCGTCGACGACGACGCGGGGCCAGACGGCAGCGGCTCCAACACGGACGACGCCACCATGCGATTCCTGAGCGAGCAGCAGCATCATCCGAGTCACCAGCAGGCGCCGCTGTCGCTATCGCTGTGCCGGCCGGACGGTGGTGGCGTGGGCGTGACGACGTCGTTGCACGAGCAACAACAACAACTCGGCGGCGGCTCGTCCCGGCACCATCAGCAGCAGCATCCGGCGCCGCCCGCGGCGTGGATGCAGCAGCACGACTACTCGCCGCAGCCGCAGCACGCGTGGCACCTGCGCGGCTCCAGGTTCCTCGTCCCCGCGCAGCAGGTCCTGCAGGAGTTCTGCAGCCTCCCCGTGGACAGCAGCAGCGCCGCCGCTTCCAGCAAGCGCGCCTCCAAGCCGTCCTCGCACCAGCAGCAAGAAGACGGCGGAGAGGGGTCGTCGTCGTCGGCCTCCTGGGCGCCGTCGCTGCAGATCCAGGCCATGGACGCGCTGGAGCTGCAGCGGCTCAAGGACAAGCTCTACATCATGCTGGAAGAGGTGAGCTCTAGCTCGCAGGTCTCAACCGACCGATCGCCCAAGGCACACAGCTCGGGTCTCGCTAGCTAGCACTAGCTAGCTAGCTAATCCATGATTAGGCACTGGTCCAAGACGAATCTGAGGGGGGGACGGAGAACAAAAAAAAAAGCTAACAGGAAAGAAAGTACTAGGAGTTCAATTATGGTTGCCGGAAGGGTGCACCTGCGACTAGGGCAGCGAAGGGGCGCCATTCTGGGGCCTCGCCCTTCGCTTTTGGAAACCTCTATTCTCCCTCGCCCTGACGCCCACCTTAGGTATCTTCCATCGACGATGGGGGCAGCGGGGTCCCCTCCCTAGTAGCCGGCCGGCCGGACGGCCGGTCATACATGCCATGCAGCTGTGCTGTGCAGGCAGCCTGCGGCAGACTCGCGCGCACAGTGTCTGCACAGCGCCATGACTCTGGGAGTGCAAGGACCTGCTGCCTTTCGCTTCTGCATGCTGCTGCCTACACTGCCCTTCTTTGCACGCCCATGCCTTGCCATTCAATGCCTCAGCTCGATCGCACAGTAATCACGCAGACACAGGCAGTTTTTACTGGTACTGTGCTCCTCAGCTGTTGCACCAGGCAGCGGCAGCTCGATCGGCTAGCTCTTGCATGTGAATTGGACCTCGCATCGCATGCAGTCGCAGTTGCAGAGTTCTAGTTCTAGGGGGTGGGTCACCAGAAGGGCAGCAGAGGCAGCAGTGGCCAGTGGCTCTGGTGGACGAGGAGAGGACGACCTCTGCAAGTTTACTGCACCGGCAGTTCGTTGTTACCGTTTCACTGTTACATTGGCCGGCCGGCCATCACCTTGTTACTGTTACTGCGCAAGTCGCGTCGGTCTACGTGTGTCCATCTGTGTCCTGCACCTGTGGTGGTAGTGTACTTGTTGCGTACTAGTAGTAGTACACTACGAATCTAGCTAGTGGTGGAAAAGTATATATGCATGGAATGCGTCTGTAAAAATGTCGATTCGATTGTTTTTTTTTTCTTTTTGTACATGTAGCCATCGATCGTCATGTACTCGTACATACGGTGGTGCTGACAAGGTTTTTGCTGCATTGCATGGTTCGCGTGCACAACAACATTTGCAGGTGGACCGGAGATACCGGCGGTACTGCGAGCAGATGCGTGCGCTGGCGGGCGGGTTCGAGGCGGTGGCCGGGGAGCGCGCGGCGGCGGCGTACACGGCGCTGGCGTCGCGCACCATCTCGCGGCACTTCCGGAGCCTCCGTGACGGCGTGGTGGCGCAGCTGCAGGCGGCGCGGAGGGCGCTCGGGGAGAAGGACGTGGCGGTGCCCGGGATGACGCGCGGGGACACGCCACGGCTGAGGGTGCTGGACCAGTGCATCCGCCAGCAGAAGGCGCTCACCCAGGCCGGCATGGTGGAGGCCCACCCGTGGCGACCCCAGCGCGGACTCCCTGAGCGCGCAGTCACCATCCTCCGGGCATGGCTCTTCGAGCACTTCCTGCACCCGTAAGCATGCACGCATGCATGATCGATCCACTTTTCCCTTCTTCCATGTTAATTTTATTTCTACTCCGACCTGATGAAAATTCTGAATGTTAGTTTGATCTTGTTAGTACTAGCTTGTTAGGGCTTACTATTACAAGGGTAGGTTTTCTCAATTGGTTTTATATATTTTATAAGCTGTTTAATTTATTACAGTTTTTTTATATATGAACAAAAGTGCAAGCAAGGGATAGTGATAAGCAGCTAGCTAGTAGTTAGCAATCGAGCTATACCAAGCAAGTAATCTCACGTCACTAAGCTATTGTCAGTGGTATGGTAGCGTAATTAGTTAGCGCGTGACCATTAGATAGTTGCTTGTGATGCATGGTATCTTCCAGTCGGCTTAGTTTTGTTGGAACGATTTATTCCACAGGCCACAGCATTGTTCTTTCCGGACCACAGTTTTGTCTTTGGCCGGTACTGCGCATCAAATGCTTGCTCAAATGGCCATGAGCCAAATTTGTCCACCAGATGCTACTTAAGCATAGACGTAATGTCATGCGTCCTTACTAATTCAGTGATGCATGCCACCAGCTACTGAGCTAGCTGCTACCTGCCTTCCTCACCTCATGGTTTTCTAGCTTCATGCATGTGTAGTACTACGTACTAGATTTTAATTAATTTGTGTTTGAGCTCCATCACAAGCAGCATATATATAAATCATTCACACAAATTGAATACGTACTGGTACTATTACTTCATAGTAATAGTGCATGCAAGAGTTGTTAGTATTTTTTCAGAAAAAAATAAACAACTGTTCGTATCTCATATCATGTCACAGGTATCCAAGCGACGTGGACAAGCATATCCTGGCTCGCCAGACGGGCCTCTCACGGAGCCAGGTACGTGCCAACACACACTGGCTAGCTACTTCAATTCAGCTGAACGAGAAACTATACATATGTATCATCCACGTCACTATAAATAAAATAAATTTAAACTTAAAGTAAATAAACGCAAGAAGGTAATTTCAACATTATATTTATAATTGCCGTGTTGTTTGCATCGATCGGGCATTATACGTTTATTTGAAGAATATGATGATATGCGTGTGTGCCAAACTTATTACACTACTTATACGCGATTGCGTGTTGCATTCTGCTGATGATTCTTTCGATCCGCGTCGCGTAGATGACACATCAATTCATTGGTTGCCGTGTCATGGTCGTGGCATGTCCTTTTGTGCGTTGCAAATGTCTCGAAAAAAGATTCTTTGTTTAAGCGTCCATGATCCGCGTAGCTCTCACTACAACGACACGTACGTACACGATGACAGCATGTCCCATATCATGCCGCAGGTGTCCAACTGGTTCATCAATGCGCGGGTCAGGCTCTGGAAGCCAATGGTGGAGGAGATGTACGTCGAGGAGATGAAGGCTGAAGGCCAGCTGGAAGACGGCGGCGGCGGGGACCAGCAGCAGGGCCAGGGCGTCAGCAACAACCCTAACCCTAGCAACGCCGCCGCCGAGGCGGCTGATGATGGCTGCGGGGACAACGGCGCCGTCGTCGTCGACCGGAAGCCGACGCGGGCGCAGCTCCTGCACGACGCGGGCTCGCTCGCCTCCGTCGTCAACATCGGCAGCGGCTCACGCGCGGGCGCCGCAGCGCGGCCGCTCGAGAACTTCGGCATCGTGGACCACCTCGACTTCGACGCGTACGGCGGCGGCCACCACGCCGGCGGGGGCTTCGGCGGCGGCGTGTCGCTCACGCTGGGCCTGCAGCAGCACGACTCCCACGACGGCGGCGTCAACATCGCGTTCGGCGCGCCGCCGACGCCCGCACACCACCACGGCGGCGCCGCGGGGTACCTGTTCGCTCCGACGACGACGGCCGGCCATCAGATGGGCGGCGGCCTGCACCCGGGGCAGCAACACCACGTCCAGTTCGGCGGCGCCAGCATCGACGGCGAGGCGGCGCACGGGCAGGAGCATTACCGGGGCCTTCAGGGCGCCGGGTTTCACCTCCTGCGTGACCTGGCCGGGTGATCCGATAGATCCACCACCCGTCGGCCGCGAGCTCTAGCTGCGAGTGAGTTGTGACCGATGGGGACGTCGTGCCGGCGCCTAGCTAGCTACGGGTACCGCTGCTGCCGGATGCATGGCATGCACTTGCGCGCGCGCGCGCCCATCGGCCAGCAAACGCTGTGTACGCACCTGATTTGTTTGGCTTGTTGCTTGCCTGGCTCAGCATGCACGCCGCTCTCGGTCTCGAACGCCACCGCCGCTCGTCGTCGCCGCCGGCGTGCAGTTTGGCCGGCGCTAGCTACCTGCCGGAGTTATATACTATATGTATTATGTAGCGTGTGTACAGATCGATCGGATTTTGGATCGCGAGCAGTTTGGACGCGCGCAGGTGCACCTAGAGTAGTAGCCCGCCGGAACTGCGTAGTTGAAACACGCATGCATGCAGCTTAATTGCATTGTTTGTCAAATTGGTGAAGGATTCAACAGCTCAATTTATGCCAGGCGATATGATGTTCCTGGCTGATTTGTCAGCAGGTCATGGCCATGTTTTCATCCAGGTCGTATGTGATTGGCTGGTGTGATTGGCTGGTGTGGCCTCGTTTGGATAGGTTTAACTTTGGAATTTGCTATTTTTCAGGTGCCTTCGGGCAACTATCTTTTCACCGTTGGCTCATGAGCATGTAAAATGCTAAGATTTAGCTGGATGGAGAAAAAATCAAGGCATGAGTGAATACGGTAGCGCCTGGGAACTCAACATCATCTGACCATTAGGGAAAGTGTTTAACTTTTTATAATTAAGCTGACCTAGTTAATTTTTTTTAATATGCAAAAGATTTACACATCATTGTATTAAGTAGAAAATTTTAATCGAACATACAACACTCTTCTATCGAGCGCCGAAGGAGATCGACCTAACACAATCATAGCTGAACCATCCTAGCAACAGACCTCTTATTTTAATATTATATATAATAAAAGAAAATAACCAATATTGATGCAACGGTACGGTGCGACCTAAGAGGTGGCTTTACATCTTCGTGGCTGCCTGGATGAGCCCTTTCCAATGCCGGTAAGAGCAGTCCAGCACTTCGGCGTTGGATGTAGTCCGATTGCTATCGAAGAGCTTGTCAAAGTTCCTTAGCTCTGACGCAAATGACATTGATGGACCCTTGGTGTAGCTCATATGCTGCATGATCAGCACCTCGCCTCACTTGGAAGCAGATACTTAGGAGAGGCTCTAAGCCACCAAACGCGCGCCTACTCCGCCATGGCAGCACTGGCTTGGCAGGAAGCTGCCTAAGAGGCTCACAAATCAGCGGAGAGTCCCTCTTACGTGTCACTTTGTTGATGAAGTTGTCGAGGCGGTGTTTGGCGCAGTCGTCGTAAGCTAAATTGACAGCTAGAGTTTAGATCAGCTATAGTTACATTTTAAGATCATTTTTTATATGAGTATATAAGCTAGACTGTTTAGATCAGCTAGAGTTTTTTAAACAACTATCAACTTAGTTTAGTTAACTAATCCAAACATGACAATAGTTTTAGCTAGAGCATGGCAGAGAAGAAGAGTCTTCCATGGTTCCCGTTCTCTCCTTCACCCTACATACTCCTGCAGCTTGCGAACATGCAATATGCCCAGGATTGAATCCTAGAAGTAAACTTACGACACTACTGTCAAAGCATAAATGAGTAATTAATTGAACTCATCCATGGATGTAGGAGTGAGAAAACCAGTAATAAATACTTTCTCCAAGTATGTTAATATAAGCTCATTGGTTTATCCTAACTCCTAATAAGTTACTTTTTTAACTTTGACCATAAATTTCTAAATTTTATATAGGTTAACCACGCAAGGTAAAGTAGTATATTATCTGATTTCAGTATTAAGAAATTTTCATAAAACATAATTTACTCTCTTCATTTAAGGTAATATGTTTTTGTTAGATGACGTATATATGCTAGTCAACCAATGCTAAAAAAATTTAACTTCGTACAAATGTAGATGACTTATATATATTTGTGGTTGGATGAAGTTGACATTTGAATTAACATATGCAGCAGCGTGAAGAATCAAATATATACACATAGTTAACACACAAATGAGTAAATACCAACGAGTACTTTTTCTAAAGAGAAAATAAAAAATAAAATAAAAGATCGGCAGGTATGTCAAATTACATAAAAGATGTCGATCGCAATCGTAGTTAATCGTCGGGTTGCTTGCACTGCCCAAACACTGCAACCGGCCAGCAATCATTAGGCATACTTAAGCAAAACTTTAATTATTTTTTGCTGAGACCACAATGACGGATTTGTGTAAAGCTTCCAGGATTTGGTCAGGTGATGTCACTATCGTATCTGAAAGTTCTAACGTCACAACAGGGAGAAGAACAAAAAATGTCCATCAAATCATATCGCAAATGCTGTTATCCCAGGAACACCTTCGTCACTAGCACCGTGCTTTACATATTCAAGATTCGTCCTCGTACAGGCGGAAGTAGGGGAAAACACCTTTTTTTAGATAAGTGCTAGTTAACTGTACCCAACAAACGCCCCATCTGTGGATATAATATATTTAGCAATAGTAAATTCATGCCGTCTTGGATCACCACACACTTAGCTCAAAATTTGAATTGAACCCTAAGGTATCTATTTAGTCCCCTCTGTCCAAACCATGTGAGCTTCATCTCGGTCCTCAGTTTTGATTTGTTACCCTTTGGGTTTGTCGAATCCTTGGCGGTTAGATGTCGCTCGTTTAAACCCATTGTTTGTGGAGTATTTTGAGAAGTTTGTATTACCCAGTTCTTTCTAATGTGGAATCATCAAGTGTGATCATTTTGATCACTTGACAAGATGGGGGAGGGGGGAGGGTGAAAGAGACTCAATACCTTTGTTGTCTCCTCAACAATGAGGATGTAGGCACATCTTTGTGGTGTGCCCGAATGTTTTGGATAAATCGTGTACGTGTTCTTGTGTGCTTGCTACTTTGTACTTCACTTTTCTCTCTTGATGTACTTGTTATGAAGCTACAATTGAATTCTATCTTGTGGAGCACGCTCTACTCACTCCCCTACGAGTGTGGTAATTGTAGATCTAAGCTTAGTTGGCTAAATTTGTACATTGAGTACAACCTTTCTTTGCAGGGCTATAAATTGAGGTCTAGAATTTTTTTATCACGGCATGAATTGAATTTCGAGTTGGATCAAGATTTTCGATGCCTAGAGGCTAATCTGCTATTATTTTTAGGATTAGCCTATTTGACACCCCTAGTGTCGGCGTCTGGACTCGGGGTCCAGACACTAACAAGTGATGAATCTGCGTGCCCCTTAACCCGAATGGTGATGCAAGAGAACACAAAGGGTTTATACTGGTTCGGGCCTAGGATGCCTTACGTCCAGTGTGAGAGTCGGAGCCTGTATTGCCTTGCACCCGAGAGTGCTTGTAGTAGGGGAGTACAAGCTAGTTGCGAGAGAGGGATATGTCCCAGGTCTCGGCTTAGGGAGTGAATGGAGGTGTGCTTAGAGTCCTGAGTCCTCTATCTCTATGTGTGTGGATTGGAGTTTGTTTGTGTGTTGTGAGTTGTGTGTTCGTGTCCCCCTATGGGGTGCCCTGCCTCCCCTTTTATAGTCATAAGGGGTGGCAGGGTTTTTACATGTGTAAGTTTGTTATTTATCCTCAGTGTGCAGTGGAGTCATAGTGCCGACCTTGTGGAGATCGGTCGCCTCGTCCTTATGGTGTGGGCAATGGCGTGGTCGTCCCTGTTGGCGGCGTTGCCGAGCCCTGTTTGGATCGTGATGATCGTCGGATCCGAGGCCCGATAGTCTGTCCTGCAGCAGTAGAATAGTAACAGCCAGGATATGGAAACTGTGGCAGGGTTAACTCCTCCCATTCCTCCTACTGTCGCGCAGCGCTCACAGTGATAGAGGTGAGGCGCTACAGTGATGGGAGTTGGTAAAATAGTAGGCGACGTGCCCTGCTGCGGTGTGGGAGGCATGACACACGTCGCGTCAGAGGTACGGCCGCTGTGTGTTAGAAGCCTGGCGCCGAGGCCGAGGCTCGGGCGAGGCGTTGATTGCGCTCGAGGCCGGGGCTCGGGTGAGGCGGAGATTGCGCTCGAGGCCAGGGCTCGGGCGAGGCGTTGATTGCGCTCGAGGCCAGGGGCTCGGTCGTGGCGTTGATTGCGCTCGAGGCCAGGGGCTCGGTCGAGGTGTTGATTGCACTTTGGCTCGGGGCTTGCCCTTGTTCCTTTTTTGCCGCTTTTTTCCTTTTGTTTCGGGTATCCTGGTTTATGGTACCCAACACCTATCCACCTTTGATCTTTTCACATGGAGATGGGGAGGGCCTCCGCCTCCAACTTTGACGAGCAAGGGGTGGGGGACTTGGTAGAGCAGCTTGCCAACAACATGTAGGCACTGATTAGTAAGGGGTTAAGACTTATCCTTCCTAACAATATGTAGGCACCGATTAGTAAGGGGTTAAGACTTATCATGACATGTCAATAGTTTCCATATGCTTTGTCAATAAATTGTTACTTGTGATAATAACAATGTGTGGAGTTCAAACTTTTTCAAATGAGGTCAAACTTAATGTTTTGCAAGAAAATAATAAATAACTATTAAGTAATAGTTTGTGTAAAAAGAAAGTATGTGATGATAATTTTAATTTGGTAGATGATGTAATTTTGAACACTAATTCGTGGCAAGAAGAAAGCCGAATTAAAAAAAAGTTGAAAAGATTGTTATCACATAAAATGGTTAAGAATGTCATAAGCTTTATTCACTTATTTACGATCTGATGAAAATGTAGATTGTTTTGAGTTTTTTCTTTTATTGCTGTGCTCGACAGACTAGTGGATTTAACCTGGTCTCTATGTACTAGGATTAGGTTAAATTGGACGGTTCTATCGCACATCGTCATTTAGTGATGCTTCGGTGAGGTAGGCTCCTTTCTCTATACATCGTCTTCCTCCTCCCTTCTTCTCATCCACATTTTCATATCTCTCCTTTTCTCTATACCTGTTATGGTTAATCATTTGGTGTTTCGCTACCACAAAACTAAATTTTCTTTGAGGTCGAAACCACCAAGGAACTTCCTCCTCCCTTCTTCCCATCCACCTCTTCGTCTATCTCTCCTTTCTATATACTTGTTATGGTTCATCTTCTGGTGTTTCACTACCACAAAACTGAATTTCCTTAGAGGCCGAAAACCAACAAGGAATATAGAAAAGCACCAAGGAAATATTTGTTGGTGGTCAACCGTCAAGCATGAATCATCAAGGCTGAATCACAAGGAAAATAGAATTTACTTAACGACTAACCCTCAAGGACCCTCAAAACCCTATGCCCACCATGTTTTGAACTCACAACCTCAACCTTTACATAGTTATTTCCTTGGCTAGCCCTCAAGGACCCTCAAAACCCTGTGCTCACCAAGTTTTGAACTCACAACCTCAACCTTTACATTACCACTACACCTCAAGATCATCTATGACTAAATTGTTGATGAATTGCTTTTGTATTTAGTCTAGTAAATTTTTGTAATGCATATTTGACACCCTAAACAAATTCAAATGAAAAGGTCTTGAACGAGAAAGCTTTAGATCCTTTCGAGTACTACAACTTTATTTTAGGTCTTTCTGCATCCGAGATCATTTAGAAAATTCATAAAAATATTGATTGTTTAAAAAATGATCTTCTGGGTGGTTTGTAATAGCACTCAAGGAAATGACGTTTTCCTTGATGATTCATAGTAGAACTCAAGAACGCATGTTTCCTTGGAGGCCAAGTGGAACCGCCAAAGATACAAATTAGCTTGGGGGTTTACTACAACCCCCAATGAAGTGATAAATTTCTTTGTGGTTAGTTTTTAGCACTCAAAGAAAATCTAGACCACCAAAGAATTTCTATTTTGTTGTAGTGTTTGGCAAAGGAAAATGGGAGAGGGTGAGAGCGGGAATGGTTGTGTTAGAGAAGGAGACACTAACAGGTCGGTCCCAAAGAGGAGGTTGGGTACTTGGGTGACACCTAACAAATTGCATGTAACAGGGATCGTCCTACTCTGTTAGGATCGTTTGCCAATGATAGGGTTGCTCATGAATTATGCCAGCATATCGGTAAACATCTTACTTTGATGGTGGTGGCTCAAGCAAGTATCAGACTTGGCTGGTATAAGCCTGTTCATCTCTAATATAAAGTTCAACCTCCTCACAAAAATACTTATACACCATGAACCTGATATTAGCAGTTCAATAGGCGACAATCAGCAAAGTTCAGTACCTGCTAAAGATGGATTGATATATACTATAGATTTCCAAACGGGCCAAATCTGGCGGGCTGGCATGGGCACGGCACGAAAAAGCCCGATCCGAAAACGGCCCGACACGGCCTGCCTCGTGCCCGTGCCAAGCACGGCCCGGCACCGTGCTCGTGCTTGGGCCGCGATGGCAGCACGGTGACACGGCCCGGGCACGGCCCGCTTAAACGGTCGGCACGGGGTCGGCACTATATAAGCCGCGCGCCGCGGCCGCCCCTCCCCAACTGAAACCCTAAATCATTTACCCCCCCCCTCGGCTGGCCTCTCGCCCTCTCCTCTTCCACTCGCTCTCGATGCGGCGTCTCCTCCCCGGCTGAAACCCTAAATCCACCTTCTTCTTCCCTTCGTCCGGTGAGAAGCAGAGGGCCACAGCGGCTGATTGACACACGGATCTACATCCCCCACCCCCCTTCTTCCTTGCTCCAAGTCAATGTGAACGTAACCTCGTCCATCTCCTCTTATCCTCTCTCTCTCTCTCTCGTCTCCGTCGTCGACGCCGCCGTTGCCGGACTCCGGCAGGTTCGGTGCTCCGCTTTGATGCGTTGAGGTACCAGGGTGCCGGATCTTGGCAACGACGTCCTCGCCGTTGTTTCTGGTGCTCCGTCAAGCAAGGTGAGTCATAACCCTAGATCTCGTTAGGGTTTGGATGTTCATTAGGGTTTAGATCTCGTCAAGCAACGGTTTTAATTCTCTCTTTTGTTTTGATGTTCATTAGGGTTTGGCGTTGAGGGACCAGAGACGGACGAGATGACAGAAGAGGATGAGATCGTCGAGATGACTGGAGACGATGAGGATGATCTCTTTGGGGATGACGAGGAGCTCTTGGGCCGTCGTGCTGCCGAGGAGCTCTTCGAGGGTTCTGCTGCCCACCCACATCCCGTCGACGACGATGTGGCCCCAATCGAGGTCCATGCTGCTGACGGTGCTGCTAACGGCAACGCCGGTGCTGCTGATGCCTCCAGCATTAGGGGTAAACACCCTTCTACCTCAAAATGCTGGGAGGATTTTGAGAAGCTCTTCAAGAAGGTAGATGGTAAGGAGGTCAGGTATGGCGCTCGTTGTCTTCATTGTCGTAAAGAATACACTGGGTATTCTAGATTTGGGACTGGCCACCTCCTGCGTCATATGGACGTTTGTGAGAAGAAAAAGGAGAAGTCTCGCCTTACTCAGTCCCACATTACTTTCACTAAAGATGGTGTTGCTCGTAACTGGGAGTATTCTTCTGAGGTAGCTCGTGTTCAGCTTGTTCGTTTGCTTGCTAGACTAGACCTTCCTCTTAGACTTGGGGAAACTGAGGCATGGGAAGAATACATACGCATTGCACATAACCCTAGATTTAAAGCTGTTTCTAAGCAAACTAGTGGTAGAGATTTACTTAAGTATTTCAATGGTAAGCGTGATGCTCTGATAGAAACTATGAATAGTAGTGCTATTTCTTCTGTTGCTATTACTTCTGATATCTGGTCTGGAAATGCTAAACAAGATTACTTGTCTATTGTTGCTCATTATATTAATGTTGATTGGCAACTTGAAAAAAGGGTGCTTGGTTTAAGGCTTATTGATGTGTCACATAATGCTGAGAACATTGCTGATCGTATTAATGTTGTGCTTAATGATTATGGCATACAAAACAAAGTTTTTTCTGTAACTTTAGACAATGCTTCTGCTAACACTAAAGCCATTGATGCACTAAAACCTATACTTAAGGAGTACTTGGGTGCTGATTTGTTTTTGCATCAACGCTGTGCTTGTCATATCATAAACCTGATAGTGAAGGAGGCTCTTGTTCTTGTTACTCCTATGCTTGATGCTTTTAGAACTGCAATATCATGGCTTAATGCTTCTAACCAAAGAATTGTTGCATACAAAAGTTACTGCATGGCTTCTTCTGTTAGACCTAGGACTTTTGGATTGGACATGGATGTCAGGTGGAACTCTACATATCTGATGATGAAACATTTGATGCCTCACAAGGAAATTTTCTATACTTTTATTGAGTCTAATTATCCTAGAGCTAGAAATGCTCCCTTTCTTTTGACTCATGATCATTGGGCTATGGCAACTAAAATATTGGCATTCCTTGAACTGTTTTATGACTCAACAGTTGCTTTGTCTGTACTATCCTACTGCTCCACTTATGGTTCATCATATTGTTAAGATTGCTTTACACCTGCATAAGTATCAAAATGATGAACATATTAGATGTGTTGTGCAACCTATGATTGATAAGTACAATAAATACTGGAGAACCATACCTCATTTGTATTGCATTGCATTTATCTTGGATCCTAGAGCTAAAATTAAAGGTTTCAATGCTGTGCTTAGGAAGTTACATTTGCTTACTGATGCTGATTATGGTAATAAGTTGGCTGAAACTAGAACCCTGCTTTTCAAACTATATCATAAATATGATGATCTGTATGGTTCTGTTAGGGAGAAAACGGCTGCCCCTCCAAGCCTATCTGGTAAGAAAAAAACAGCCTGGGCTGATATATATGATGATGATGATGATGATGTACTTCCTCCTAATCTTGATATGTCCAGGAGTATTCCTGCTACTACCTTGCTTCATGCAGCAACTGCTTCTTCATCTACTGGATCTGAACTCACATCCTATCTGGATTGTGACACTGTCAGTCAGTATGATGATGACTTCAACCTCTTGCATTGGTGGCATCAGCATAAACTAACTTATCCTGTTCTTTCTACCCTAGCTAAAGACATTTTTAGTGTGCCTGTTTCTACAATCTCTTCAGAATCTACTTTTAGCACAAGTGGTAGGATCCTTGAAGAACGGCGGCGAAGGTTGAATCCTGAGACTGTGGAGGCACTGGCATGCATCAAGGATTGGGAAGCTGCTGAATCAAGGCTACAACATATGGTGGAGGACAAGGAACTGGAGGCTGCCTTTGAAGAGCTTTATCTTGATTAGTCATTTCATTTATGTAATGGTTCTGTAATGTTAAAACTCTAGATGTGGATGCTTTGGACCTTGGTTGATGTAATGAACAATTAATCTGGGGCTGGCTGCACTCTTTTTCCCTGTCTAGGGTTTCTCACAAGGGTGAGTTTTACCTAGATAGGTTTTTAATGAGGCAGCCATTACACAGCCCCCTTCTTTTGTTATGTTTGTGTCTTTGTGATCTCTGCATGTTTTTCTATTTTCAAATTCTGAGAAGTTCATTGAATTTGCTATTTTTTATGAGTTTTTTGCATGTTTTTATAGTGTTAGTGCCTGGACACGACACTACACTAATGTTCACTGGCGGGCTGCCGTGCCCTTGGGCACGGCACGACACTAATTCTCGCCCTTAGTGTAGTGCCCGTGTCTGGAGCTTGGCACGGCAGCCCTACTCGGCACGGCACGGCTGGCACGCGTGCCTGATAGGGCCGTGCCTGTTAGTGCCGTGCCAGCACCGTGCTAGTGCTGGGTCTGTCTATTCATCTGGCGACAGATTTTTCAAACAGAAATCTGTCAATTTTTTGACTAATCTAAAGCTAACACGTGTAACAACAAAAAGTGACAGTTCTGCAATAAAAAATCTGTCAGATTTTACAAAACCCGTTAGTACTAGCATAAAACATCAAAAACTCAACAACAGTCAACTACAACTACATCTTCGCATAGGCTCCACCTCCACACCGCGTCGCTTTGCACGCCATACCTCCTCCTGGTGCCGCTGGGCCTTCTCGCTCTACTGTTGGCGCTCCCCAACCTCAGCTCCTCCCATGCCCGTTCCCAGAGCCTCGGCGTGCTCTACAGTCGTGTGGGCACTGACGACGGTGGCTGCTACTCCGTCACGTCGGGCATTGACGAGGAGAAGGTCTCCACCGTCGCCAACGCCGAGATCAATTAGCCTGCTCGTGGGCGTGCTGACCATGCCGAGCCGGTAGGAGCGGCTGGACATCGTACAGATGGCCTACGTGTTGCAGCCGGTGCCTGCGGGCGTGGTGCGCGTGGATGTCCGCTTCAGCATGTGACTGACCCGGTGGACGCCACACTGGTGGCGGTGGAGGCTCGACGCAAAGATTATTGTTTTAACTGCAATAACCGGAGAGTAATGGTTATACACATGAGTCATTGAAAGAAAGAGGATGTGTAGAGAACACCAGAGATGAAGTATCTCACAACTCAAAAAGGTTAGCCATATACCTTTCTCAGTGCCTGCAAAGCACATGCTCACCCCTTGCTTCGTTTTCTTTGAAACTTTGGATGCTAGGCGATTACCACAGCTATCACAACATAGTGCTGATTTGCCAAACAACCTGCAAATCATCAAATTAAATTGCAGCTGTATCAAAAGATGTATCAAAGGAAGTAGCTTCACACTGAACACCGCATTCAATTGCCTAGGACTTATGTAGATTGGTAGTGTTGCTCGTTATTGGAAGCAGCATATTCCTGAAAACCATTGGCGTCAGACTGCTTATTTATAGACTTTCGCGGTGATCATACCCCATCCATTTCGAGATAAAAAATAAGCTTAGCAAGGAAAGCCTCCTCAATTGCTACACAAAACTTGCTTGGTCTGTGCTTATACAGAGGCTATCCTTGAAACTTGTCAGAATAGAAGAGCATCACAAGAATCAACACAAAAGAACTACCTATTTCATTCTAAGGTAAAGTTAGTCTCATTTACACAGAACTTCAGAGGCATAAGGGAAATCTATCCTTGAACCCCAGCATAAGAGCTAAATTGTGGCAAGTCCACAAGTACACAAAATAGAGAGAGAGAGAGAGAGAGAAAGCAAACACATACCCACACTCTGCTTTCTAGTAGCAACAACAGGTACTGGAAAGACCCAAAAACACACACAACCAAACACAAACAAAGAGAGAGAGAGAGAGATAAAATAAAAACACAAAGAGCAAGAAATGCACAAACAAAAACACCAAAAATGGAAAAGCACCCGCAGAGACTAAAAGATATACACTTAAAAAATTAGGTATAACAAAAAACAAAACACACAAAATCTCAAATAGAAACAGACACACCTAGACTTACAAACACACACAAAATCACCAACACACACACATACACACTTACACAGACCCACAAACAAACAAACAAACAAAAACACACACACGCACACGCGCACGCGCACACGCACACGCACACATACCTAAAATAGAGAAAAAAACCAAATACACATAGACACAAAAACACAAAAAAACGCACAAAAACAAAAAAAAAATAAAACTAACCTACATAGTATGATCACATCAAAGAACTTGCAAGCAACTGTCAGATATAAAACAAAAATTAACCGAAACAACTCAAATTTCAAGTCAAAAACAACCTAGAGAAAACTAAATAACACACAGAGAGAGAGAGAGACAGAAACCCACACAAACGGCCACACACAGACCCAAGCAAACACACACAATAAAACAAACACAAATAGAGACACACTCACACTCACACAGAATGGTATGCCACATCCAAAAAAAGAGAAGCCTGAAGAAAGGCCCACAAATAGCCTAAAACAAATCCAAAAAAAAGACAAAACCACTGTGCTAAAAAAAGAAAAAGATAAGCCCTTAAATTCAAGAAAAAAAACAAAAGAAAGACCACAGAACAACAAAAAAAAGGCAGCAACAACTACAAAAACTGAAAAAAAAACAGCAGAAATACAGATATGCTAGAAAAAAATGAAAATAAAAAGGAAAATAATAAAAAAACAAAAACCACACATCACCACAATGCACTTAGGCACAAAAACTTGCATTGTATTATCGACATCTGTTCTAACTTCTGTAGTCTTCTCCGACGATCCTGACCAAACCATATTCAGAGCTTGAGAGCTAGCTCGATCACTTCTCCAGCATGAATGTGTGTCAATTTCCAATTACGTGCATACTCTCTTATGATCAATTAAATACTCCTACTCATGAAGGTGTTGTTAATTAGCACAAGAAAAGGATCTCAAATTAATACTAGCCAGTAACCTGCTTCTGTAAGGCACCCAAACGCATTGGTTATCTCACACTGTTAAAAATATGCAGGAGGAAGCGCTGCATCTGCATGTGGAGGAGATCAATCGAACACAATAATCATAGGTTTTCGTTGGAACATGCACACATTACAGACTGCAGAAAATGCTTGTCAACTTACAGCTCCAACACACAATTTTGGTCAAGAACATTCAATCGTTGCCTCCAAATAGCTAGTTGCAAACAAAGGTTGGATTCCATCACAAAAAAGAGAGTGTGTGATAATAAGATCCGTAGGTTGAGTGTATATATCTTGCTTTTTCAGAAAGAGAATAATATCAAGCAATCTAGCTCCAACCTTTTAGTGAATGACTAATTTAATCTCCAATAAAATGAGCCGGGAAAAATCACAGGAACTTGAATATCACGAAAGCACCCAAAGGGATCTGACTCCACACTCCTTTTTTCACAATTTTGAGTACAACAAAATAGGAGAAAAACACATTAGAATACTACTATTGCCTCTACATGAACACAAATCAAACCCTAACACTCATTTTAGTACAAAACAACCTGCATCTAAGCCTATAACTCACACAAAAAATCAAATCACATAGCAGATCTAACGAGTCAAAAATCACATACCGGTAGATTGAAGCTTCCAACATCAATTGGAATCAGTAAATGTGAGCACACGTGGGGTAGTACTATGCCTGTAAAGGGGCAAATGAAGAACGACCCATTCAAATAACATCAAGACACAAGGAAGTGAAACAACCAAAAAAACTGAGTGCCAATCCGACCTCCGCCGCCGGCGATGGCAGCAGGCCGGAACGTCTGCGCCTGCGCCCTCCGCAGTCCGGCGGGCTGCGGCGTAGCCCCGCAGCAGCACAGCCGCCGCGTCAACCAGCACCACGGCGCAGCCTCTCAGTGCCGCCGCCTAGCCTCCGGCCATCTCCCTCGTGGGGCTTCGCCAGTGAGTGAGGCGGGCGGCCTGTGCCTGCGCCTGTGCTATCGATAGTGAGAAATTTCAATATCTATGACTCAATTCGCATGCCTCTCAAGATTTAAAACTCAATTCGTGTGTCTTTCAAAAAATAGGACTAAACATGCGAATTGCTTCAAAATTTAGAATTTCAGGTATTTTTAGTTATTTCTATTTTTTCTGAAATATTTTCACCTCTCCCTGAAACCTAAAATGACCAAATTACCCCTTGCATCTAAAACATAACGATCTCCTCTCTCCCTGTTCCTTCGTACGTTGCTTCTTCGGTTCGTCGCGGCCGCGACTCGCAGTCGCGTGAGCGCGACGCTCCCGTCCGCCGAATCTTCGCCGGTGCTTCACCGCCGGCCACGGCCTCCAGCCCTCCACCGCCGTCTGTCTCCGCTGCCCTCCCCTTCTTCCCCTGCCCTCCAGTCCGTCGCCCTCCCCATCCGGTGCCCTTCCCTGCGCTCAAGCTGTAGCAGGCTAGGGTTTCGACTGGACCCTAAGAGGAGGCTCGGCGCCGCTCTCCAGTGGAGGAGGCCATGATCCCCTCTGAGATCCTCCAATGTAAGGCACAATCCCCAATCCCTCTTTCAATTTGCACTCTATTTTATAGTTCGTAGATTTTGGGGGCACAAGCTTATCATGTGTCTCTTTTATTTGTTTTGTTGGTACACGTAGAATGAATGTAGAAGCTGCGTTTAGGCTGTGTGTTCACTTTTCTGAGTTTACTGCAAAGCTTGATGATGGTTGCTCTGTTGATGTGCCACAAAATTATGACGAATGGACTGTGGATTGTCGATGTTATACTTTAGACATGCTAGAAAAGGATTTGGCGGCTAGGATAAAATGGGGCAGTGCCCAGCAACTAGTAGTATCTGAGTTTGTCATGAGTGGAGTTGGAGAAAGAAAACTGCAGAATGATACATATCTGTCACTTGCTTTCATTGAAAGAAAGAATGAAAGGAAGATGCTTTTGGTTGTCAGTGTTGTCGACAAACCCATAGAAATCGATTGGGACAGTCTGCAGATTACTCCTCTAACAGTTGATCAGATTGGTGCACCTATGCCTGTGATTGATGAGGATACAATTTATGAGTTTCTTGGTCTTAGAGCAGAGGATGAGAGAGTTGAGCAAGCTAGGGCAGTGGCTGCTGAAAAGGGAAAGCAAACTGCTCTTGAACCAGTTGATGAGTTGGTGGTTGATGATCATGTGCCTGGTGAGAACTCAGTGCTTTATGATAGAGAAAATCCTCCTATGAAAGAGGGAACCATTTATGCTAGTATGTCTGAATTCAGGGCTGCATTGAAGCATCATGCTATTGTGGAGAAGTTTGAAATTGGAACTGAGAAATCTTGTAAAAGTGTGTTTAGAGGATACTGCAAAGCGGATGATTGTCCATGGTCTATTGTAGCAAGGTTGATGCATGACAAACAACTGGGTAAAGGATATTAAGGACCTTCCTCCAGCTAGCCTTGCTGACTCCCTTAGGTCCAAGTTTATGGAACTATATGCAAGGAGGAGAAGAATAGGTGAGAAATTCGAAGGCCATATAATGCTTCCAGTCGTGGTTCGCCAACTATATGCGATGAGTAGGGAGTTGGCCCACCTGAAAGTCAAAGAAGGTGGAAGGAAAGAAGCTGAGGTGACAGAGGTTACTGATTCACACAAGATCATAAGACATGTGGTCAATATTAGAAACCACATATGCACCTGCAGGGAGTGGCAAGTCTCAGGAAAACCATGCCCACACGCTATGGCACTCATCACCACATGTAGAAATCCTAAGATGGAAGAGTACTTGCATCCTTACTTTTCAGTTTACCATTTTAGGCTAGCCTATGGGGATGTGATTAGACCACTACCTGATATGTCCCAATGGGCACGTGTGAATCTTGGATTCAAAGTATTACCGCCTCTCGAAAAGAGGGAGCCTGGTAGACAAAGAAAACTCAGAATTCCTAGCTGCATTGAAAATAAGGGCAATAAACCTAGGGGCAAAGGCAAGTGGCAAGTGACATGCAAAAAATGCGGAGGTCTTGGCCATAGGTCGTCATCTCCAAAGTGCCCGATGAATGGAACAAAGAAAAGGTAAAATTGCCACTTGTTTTGCTTCATTAAAATATTACATTTTATTAACAGCTCCACAATTTTAGGAAAAGCCGAGCTAAAAAGGGGAAGGCTGGAAGGCCTCCAAGGCTCTAGCAAAAGGCAGAAAGTTGTTGAGCAAGGAAGTCCAGAGAACAACAGTCCTGTGACAGCAAGGTAAAGAAAATAACATGATTTGTACACTTCTCCTCTATATAACAACATTAACCATTTTCTTTATTTTTAGTCAATTCTCATCGGCCATAGTAGAGCTAGAAGGCACAAGTCAAATCAACACTTCTCCTGGTCCTGTGACAAGAAGGTACCTCTATGAACTGTATGAAAGACTTGAGCTGTACATTTTTAGTTTTTATGAACACTCAACCAGCTAGAAATTTCCTTTTATTTTTAGGCAATCACTTTTAGCAATGGTGGAGGTAGGAGGGTCAAACCAAATCACTACAAGTTTTGGACCTGTAACAACAAGGTAAAAAAGAACTACTCAATTGAGCATGCATATACTCAACTCTGTTCATGTACTGAAGCATCCCTCTCCTATGTTCCCATGTATTCAGCCAAACCGGAGAAGAGGCACTAAATATTGTTACCACTCCCACCAAGTCTCCAGCAAGGCGTCGGATAGAACTTAAGAAAAAGCTCACTCCAAGGAAGGGAAGAAATAGTGCTACCTGATCAACTGAAGAATAATTATATAGCCTCTTTTGTGTTCTAAGTTCAAAGGAAAACTTTATTCACCTGAAGGTTCTTTTGGCTCTGTTGACTGTATGGTTGTATGGTTGTAAGTTTCCAGAAGACGATGGTTCTTTTGTGTTGCCCAGGAAAACTTGTATGCACCAGGATGCTTCTTTTGGCTTTGTGTGGTTTTTAGTTCCCAGAAAACCTGTGTGCCTTTAGTATGGTTTGCTTATAATGACTGCTTTATTTTTATGAATATATAAGCATATGTACATCTCGTTTATATTATGGTGTGCTGGCTTTGCTTTGTGCCAAAATGTACATTTTTTTCTAACAAGGGTTTAGTATAGTTCCCAGGAAACCAAATCACCTGCCTCTATGTGGCTGGGTTCCTGGTAGGCTTCAGTTTTTTTTAATGCTGCAGCAATCAGGAGCCCATCATCCAGCGCACAGAACTGATCTAAATGAGACAGGGGTACTTTGGTCCATTTAGGAGGACAGAGAGACATGCAAACATTTCATGAAAGGGAAAAGATGGAAAAAAGGCCAAAATCCTAAATCTTGAAGCAATTCGCATGTTTAGTCCTATTTTTTGAAAGACACACGAATTGAATCCTAAATCTTGAGAGGCATGCGAATTGAGTCCTAAATATTGAAATTTCTCATCGATAGTAGAGAGAAACTGGAGAGAGAGGGGGAGAGAGATTTGGCAGGGGATTAGTGGAAGCGGGTCGGTGGGTTCAGACTTGACTACTTGAGACCTAATGAAACTCAGAAAGACAATCATACACCACACAAATCCTAAAGCAGAATCAAGGGTCAATAATTTGACAGATTTTTATAACAAAAAACTGTTGACAGATAAATAGCAAAACTCAACTATAATATATACACCATGAACCTGATAACGAGGCTAACTAAAAGCTCACAGGCCGAAACAGGATGCGTAGGAGATCGATCCTACAAAGACAATTTGCCCATTGACCAGGCTATTTATAGTCCAACAAATTCAGGTTATGGTAACCCGACTGCGATCTACACTCGCATACGCTGCCATCGCCGGTCGCCGCGCACCACCTGTCCTCCTCAGACTTTGCCCGGCACGAACACTTGGACTGCGCCGCGAGCTGCTATATTAAACCCATGCCATCATTGGCGGCGATCGCTGCTCGTTTTTGCCACTTCTCGATCCTGGCCATGCACCATCATCGGCTCATCGCAGGCGCCGTCCCTGATCTGGCATGAAAGGAGGAGGCGCCATTGTCATGCACGCCGCCGCCGGCAAGCAGGTGCCCAAGTCCAAGACCTCCTTCTTCCTCTACATCCTCCTCCTCTACGTACTCCTGCCCGTGCTGGTGCTCTACGTCGTCGCGCTCGCCGTGTCCCCGTTCTACTCCCACCCGTGCCCGCAGGACGGCGGTGCCGGTGCCGATGGCAAGTGGCATAATGGTAGCTCGTCGCGGCTTCCGCCGCCCAAGGCGCGGTCGAAACTGAAGCCGAAGCCTTCCGCGGACGACGACGATGCCGCACCCACCGGGCTGCGTCACATTGTGTTCGGCATCGGCGCATCGTCGTCGCTCTGGAAAAGCCGGAAGGAGTACATCCGGGTGTGGTGGCAGCCGGGGAAGATGCGCGGCTTCGTGTGGCTGGACAAGCCGGTGCCGGATCTGTACACCAGGAACCCCTCCTCGGATCTCCCCGGCATCAAGATCAGCGGCAACACGTCCAGGTTCCCCTACACGCACGGCGCCGGCAGCCGGTCGGCGCTGCGGATCACGCGCATCGTCTCGGAGAGCTTCCGGCTGGGCCTCCCGGGCGCGCGGTGGTTCGTGATGGGCGACGACGACACGGTGTTCTTCCCGGACAACCTGGCGGACGTGCTGTCCCGGTACGACCACACGCAGCCGTACTACATCGGGAACCCGTCGGAGAGCCACATCCAGAACCTCATCTTCTCGTACGGCATGGCGTTCGGCGGCGGCGGGTTCGCCATCAGCCGCGCGCTGGCGGCGCAGCTGGCGCGCATGCAGGACGGCTGCATCGAGCGGTACCCCGCGCTGTACGGCAGCGACGACCGTATCCACGCGTGCATGTCGGAGCTGGGGGTGCCGCTGACGCGCCACCTGGGCTTCCACCAGTGCGACCTGTGGGGCGACGTGCTGGGACTCCTGGGCGCGCACCCGGTGACGCCGCTTGTGTCGCTGCACCACTTCGACTTCCTGCAGCCGGTGTTCCCGACGGTGCGGTCGCGGACGCAAGCGCTGCGGCGGCTGTTCGCGGGGCCCGTGGCGCTGGACCCGGCGGCCGTGGCGCAGCAGTCGGTGTGCTACGACGCCGGCAAGGAGTGGACGGTGTCCGTGTCGTGGGGGTTCGCGGTGATGGTGCTCCGCGGGGTGCTGTCGCCGCGGGAGATGGAGACGCCGATGCGGACGTTCCTCAACTGGTACCGCCGCGCCGACTACACGGCGTACGCGTTCAACACGCGGCCCGTGGCGCGGCACCCGTGCCAGAGGCCGCAGGTGTACTACATGCGGCAGGCGCGGCTGGAACGCCGCCGGCGCAAACGCAACGCCACCACCACGGTGACCGAGTACGAGCGGCACCGGGTGCCGCCCACGCCGTGCCGGTGGCGCATCCCGGACCCCGCCGCGCTGCTGGACCGCGTCGTCGTGCGCAAGAAGCCCGACCCCGATCTCTGGAAACGGGTATGTACGGGCGTCGTGCACGTCTCAGTTCTGGTCCTCATCGATTTTACAGTCTACGTGGCAAATGTGGCATCTTGATCTGACTAGACTAGCTATGCATGAACCTTTGCGTGCAGTCCCCGAGGAGGAATTGCTGCCGGGTGGTGTCGTCGCCGACGGTGGGGAAAGACCGGAGGATGACCATCGACGTCGGCGTCTGCAGAGACGGCGAGTTCGCCAGGGTTTAGGCAGGTCGATCTCTTCTTCGTTTTGTTTTTGAAGGAAATCTCTTCTTCTTTTTGACTGACAGTGGCAAACAAAAATTCTCCTTGAAATCGTACATCCGCTCGCCCTGTCTCCATGCAGTTTGCGCAGGGGAAGTATAGGAGCTAGATCAGTGGACGGCGGAATGGGGAGCGATAGAGAAAATGGCTGCTTCAGATCCACGGATCATGGAGCACATGTTTTAATTCAGTGATCATGGAGCAACAAGGCTCAAGGCAGAAGCAAACCCGTTGCGGAAGGGGCTCAGAGGAACTCATCGGTTGGGCCAGCAACGTGCGATGGAGTGTAGCTGTATACTGTAGAGGCGTATAAAGATGACGAAACGGGGCGAGTGCTTTGGTACGTCAAACACTGAAACTAATGGCATCCTGCGCGCGCAGATGAGGCACTCTTTTGTTTGAAGGCGTGGTCGGCTATGGTCCGTTCGGCACTTGTTTGCAATTCGAAGGTCATCAAAACATGATCCTGCTGAAATCTCCATCTCCCCGGCTAAGCACAACGTGCGTGCCAACCGGCCCGGGACGGATTTAATTAGACCCACGTAGATTTTGGGCCATTAAGAGGTGCCGTGTTAGTCTTATGCTACGAAGTTGGGTTGGACTGGGCTTATCTGGACCGTAAATATGTATACACTATGGGATGTCCACGGCCTGCTAATAAGAGTGTGTATTCTAAATCACATCCATTTTTAAGGTCTATAATACAATCGCGTGTAATACCATATCAAGTTTGACCTAATAATTACTCCCTCCATCCCAAATTGTAAGTCATTCCAAGAATCTTGCAGAGTCAAAGCATTTTCACGTTTGACCAAAATTATAGAGTGAAATACTAAGATTTGTAACGTAAAGTGAGTTTACTATGAAAATATAATTAAAGAAGAATCTAATGATATTTAGTTGGTATCATAATAATTATTATTTTATCATATAAATTTGGTCAAACTTTGAAAAGTTTGACTCTCCAAGATTCTTAGAATGACTTACAATTTAGGATGGAGGGAGTACAAAAAATTATAATATCAAATATACCATCAGAATATAATTAATAAACAAGCTAATGATACTTATTTATATCATAAACTAGCACAAAATTTGAGTATCGTTCTATTACTATGGACCTTTACAACTACGTGCCTACATCAAAGAGGTATGTTTTCTTTGGAAACCAATAACTCGAGCGAGACACATGCCATGCCGGTCACTTGTCCAAGTCCAACCGCGAAGTGAGGATGAGGGCCTTGGCCAACATCCTCTACTTTTTCCTGCTGGCTACCTAGCCGAAAGCAGCAATGACATGGCTCCGTTTGGCCATGGCATGTCCTGACGGAGCTGCCCCCACCGAGGGCTTACTATACCTGGACATGCAGCCCGAGCCTGTTAGCACGATCCGAAGCCCGTCATTTTGGCCCGGCCATAGCCCGGCCCGGCCCGAAGGTTATTGGGCCTGGGCTGGCACGGCACGGGGCTACAGGCCGTGCTTGGGCCGCACTTCAGCCCGGCCCGGCCCGCCAAATAACAACATTGTATAAAATAACTCATTTTGATATCTAAATCTATTCTCTACATCTGTCATATGTATTTGAATGTGTTCTTTATACTGATGAAGTGATGAATTGATGAATGTGTTTTAAATATGCTTTTAAATCTGTGTTTATTGATATGTTATTGTTCAACGGGCTATGGGTTGGTCCGGCCTAAGGGCCCACCCGGTACGCAAAAAGGCCCACGGGCCCGTGTCTGGGCTGGAGGTCAGGCCCGCGGGCCGGTAAGGCACGGCCCGTAGGGCACGACGTGCCCCCTCGGCCCGTTAGGCAACGTGCTGGGCCGGCCCGTTGCCCAAGTATAGGGCTTACTAGGAGATGCTCCTGGTGCTAGCCGCATATTGGCGCCACTGGTGCCACTACTGGTTCCGCTGGTAAAAATGCCAACCCCCCACCACCGGAGACCGAGAAGAAAAGTTGGTGCTCAATCTTCTTCTTGGTGATCCCCGGTGATGAGGGTGACAAGTACACAAGGAGCAGGGGCACATGCTCCTACTTAAATTCTGGGATTTTTAATTCTTTGGTCTAGCAACTAAGGTCCAATTTTTGTTGTTCATCACCGAATATTGTCTAAATATGAGGCTAAAATCTTGTTTGTCGTGCTCAATGCTCGCATGTCTTTAGTAGTGTTACTTGATGTTTGACATCTTCAACAATATTATTAAATAGCACATTAAAAGTTAAAAAATCTTCAATATTCTTGTTACATTTTTCCTTTAGAGCCAATATCGCCAGAATTTGTTCCTTTTGGCATCATATAATTAATATAAAAAATGCAATTGTGTTGCAATCTATAAAAGCTTTAATTAGCAATATGTGTGTTGTCTTCATTTATGTATAGACTGGTTTGCAATAGTTTCTTTAGCTATATTGTATATGAATTGAATTTAGTTATTTATTAATTATATTTGACATAGATACTCTCTTTTTTCTCGGCCGTTAGATTATAAAACACAACAACGGTATTTTTTTCTTCTTCCTGATTAATCTCGTAACTTTTATGCTTTGTATTTGACATGCCTTTTTTATTCTCATATGTTGATCATCATAATGGTGCACATTCCTTTATTTTTAATGATTAACCTCGTAATTTCTTGACCTTGTATTTGGATAATCTATTTATTCTCGGTTGTTAGATTATCACAAAATCTAACGTGCATGTTTCCTTTTTTATTAATATCATAATTTATATACCTTGTATTTTGGATATTCTATTTACTCTCGACTGTTAACCATCATGAAAACCAACGTTGTATGTTTTCTCCAAATTAATCTCACAAGTTATAGGTGTTGTATTCTAGATATTCTTAGTTGTTAGATCGTCATGAAATTTAAAGGTACATATTTTATTTTCCACAGTGCTCTATTTATTCCTTGTCACTAGATCATCATAAACCAACAATGCATATTATTTTGTTTTTTCCGCTACTCTATTTATTTTGGACCATTAGATCATCACAAAATTCAATGGTGGATATTATTCTCTTTTTCTAATTAATCTTGTAGTTCCTAGACTCTCTTGGCGACGTAAGGGCTCCTTTTGATTCCGTTGTTGTAATATAATAGATGTTATTATTTTATTAAAAAAATTGATCATATTTGAGATGCTTTAACTCTCTATAAAATCAGAAGGTCTTATAATTTAAGATGAAGGGACTAGCTCTCAGAATATTTAATTAGGAATTAAAAAAAGAGAGATGTAATTTTCTTGAGTAACACTTTCATAACCATAGGCATTTATTATATTTGTAATTTTGTTAAACAGAAGTACACTATCACTACTCTATTTTTTTTAAAAAAAACACTTATATGTTTTAGGTGCTTGACTTTTTATTGTTCTTCAGTTAATATTTAATTTCATTGTTGTTTGGCTAAAAATCATGAATTATATTTTATGAGCTATTTCTTAATTGTACGATTGTTGTCACATGAAACATAAAACTCCTCAATAATAAAAGAAAACTACTGCTGTTGCGCCAGAAGAAAAAAAAACTATAAGATGGTTGGTGTGTGTCGATTCATTGATTGAGGTTTGAAAAATTTATACCGTAGGAGCCTACCTTCTCCCTCCTCCCAAAGAAGAGAACAAAACTCAAGTAAAGCCGCCTTTCCAGCTCGCTAGTCTTCGTCCACTCCACTCTCCAGTCCAGGGCTCGTGTGTCCACCATCCCCGTGTCCGTGTCCTTCCACCACCACCATCCGAGTCCACGTTCCCCGTGCCCGACTCCACACACCACTGACCACTCACCGATCGGTCGTCCTTGCCGCACTCGCTTATCCCCTCCGTCGCCTGCCACACCCTCAGCCGGCACGCCTCCTCTACCATCACTCACAATGGCTGTCCTCGTCCTCGTCCTCGTCCTCCTCGCCACCTTCCTCCCGTCCACCGCCCTGGCCGCCTTCTCCCCGGCCTTCTCCTTCTTCCTCGCCTGCGGCGCCGGCTCCACAGTCACCTTCCCACGCGACAGCCCAGCGCGCAACTTCACCCCGGACGACGGTTACCTGACCACCAAAAGCGTCCCGGCGGTGACGAACGCCAACCCCAACAGCGTCGCCTCCCCGCTCTACGACGCCGCGCGCGCGTCCAGCTCCGCCTTCTCCTACAGGTTCCCTGTCCCCGACTCCGCCGGGCAGCAGGCCGCGTTCTTCGTCCTCCGCCTCCACTTCTTCCCTTTCTCCCCAGCCTCGCCGTCCACCGTCAGCCTCTCCTCCGCGCGCTTCGCGGTCTCTGTTCAGGACGCGTACACCTTGCTGTCCTCCTTCTCGCCGCCGAACGCCGGCGTCGTCAAGGAGTTCTTCGTCCCGGCAGGCGGCTCCGGCGACTTCAGCGTCACCTTCACGCCGGCCTCCGGCTCGGCCGCGTTCATCAACGCCGTCGAGCTGTTCCCGGCCCCAGCGGAGCTGCTGTGGAACGGCAGCGTGACGCCGGTGGGCGTAGGCGCGGCGGCCCTCAACATAGCCGCGTGGCCCAAGGACGCGCTGGAGACGGTGTACCGCCTCAACGTGGGCGGCCCCGAGGTGACCAAGGAGAACGACACCCTCTGGCGGACGTGGCTCCCCGACGACCCCTTCCTCTTCGGTCCTGCGGGGAGCTCCATGTTGCAGAACACGACCACCCAGATCGTCTACGCCACCTACACCAAGGAGTTGGCGCCCGACGTCGTCTACAAGACGCAGCGCGCCGCGAACGTGTCGGCGGCCGGAGCAGGGGCGGTACCTCCGCGTTTCAACGTCACGTGGACCTTCTCGGCGGAACCGGGGTCCAACTACCTCGTCCGTCTCCACTTCTGCGACTACGAGCTGCTGAGCTCCGTCGTCGCAGTCGTCAGCGTGTTCAACGTCTTCGTCGCGCAATCCATGGGCACCCAGGACTTCACGCCCACACAGTTCGAGACGCAGGCGAACACGGCCTTATACATGGACTACGCGGCCACGGCGCCCATCTCCGGGAACCTCACCGTCAGCATCGGCATGTCCGCCAAGAGCGGCACTGGCGAAGGGGGCTTCCTGAACGGGCTGGAGATCATGAAGGTGCGACCTTCGGATTCGAGCTTGGCGGCGGGCTCACATGGTAGCAGGAATAAGAGAGTTTTGATCACCGCTCTGTCGGCCGTGCTCGGCGCCTCGGTTCTCGCGTCCGCCGCGCTCTGCTTGTTCTTCGTCGTGCGGAGAAAAAGGCGGATGGCGCGGGCGGCGCCGTTGGAGAAGGAGAGCAGCAAGCCGCTGCCGTGGTCGCAGGAAAGCTCCGGGTGGGTGCTGGAGCCGTCGAGCCGGTCGGGCGAGGGCACGACCGGGGCGATGCAGAGGGTGAGCACGCAGCTCCACATCCCGCTGGAGGAGCTGAGGTCGGCCACCGACAACTTCCACGAGCGCAACCTCATCGGCGTGGGCGGCTTCGGCAACGTGTACCGCGGCGCGCTCCGCGACGGCACCCGCGTGGCAGTGAAGCGCGCGACGCGCGCGTCCAAGCAGGGCCTGCCGGAGTTCCAGACGGAGATCGTGGTGCTGTCCCGCATCCGGCACCGGCACCTGGTGTCCCTCATCGGCTACTGCAACGAGCAGGCGGAGATGATCCTGGTGTACGAGTACATGGAGAAAGGCACGCTGCGGAGCCACCTGTACGGCCCGGACTCCGACGGGGCGGCGGCGCCGCTGTCGTGGAAGCAGCGGCTGGAGGTGTGCATCGGCGCCGCGAGGGGGCTGCACTACCTGCACACGGGCTACTCCGAGAACATCATCCACCGCGACGTCAAGTCCACCAACATCCTCCTCGGCGACGGGTTCATCGCCAAGGTGGCCGACTTCGGGCTGTCGCGGATCGGCCCGTCGTTCGGGGAGACGCACGTGAGCACGGCGGTGAAGGGCAGCTTCGGGTACCTGGACCCGGAGTACTTCAAGACGCAGCAGCTGACGGACCGCTCCGACGTCTACTCCTTCGGGGTGGTGCTGTTCGAGGTGCTGTGCGCGCGGCCGGTGATCGACCAGGCGCTGGAGCGCGACCAGATCAACCTCGCCGAGTGGGCCGTCGGGTGGCAGAGGCGCGGGCAGCTGGACCGGATCGCCGACCCGCGGATCCTCGGTGAGGTGAACGAGAACTCGCTGCGCAAGTTCGCGGAGACGGCGGAGCGGTGCCTGGCGGACTACGGGCAGGAGCGGCCGTCCATGGCCGACGTGCTGTGGAACCTCGAGTACTGCCTGCAGCTGCAGGAGACGCACGTCCGCCGGGACGCGTTCGAGGACAGCGGCGCAGTGGGCGCGCAGTTCCCCGAGGACGTCGTCGTCCCGCGCTGGGTGCCCTCGTCGACGAGCTTCATGACGACGGGAGATCCGGACGACACGGCCGTCACGGACGTGGGCGTCGTCAACAGCAAGGTGTTCTCTCAGCTCAGCAGCGGCGAGGGCCGCTGATGAGCTGCTGGTGGTGCCGGCGAACCGGCTCCTGCAAACAATCCGAGCCACAGTCACGTACTGGAGTGTACTAATCATGGTTTTGTTATCGTTGCTTAGTTTGACAGTATTATTATAGAGAGGACATCACGTTATCACAGATTCACAGCAGACAAGAAATTCAGAGCTGCTGGTGAATGTGCTCTGAACTCTACGGCAACCCAGAAACTGTTGCGAATGCCAACCAATCCTTTTTTGCTGTCCCTACACTCTGCAGGTCTGCATCACGGTCACGGATAATCCATGTTCGTTGTAAGCGTGCTGTGCGTATGCATGCGGATGCGGCCAAAGCAAATTGACCAGTGGCTGTCTGATTGATTGAGCTACATAATTTAGGCGCCTGTACGACTGCTCGCATGGCAACAAAACTTTTGCGGATATTCTCTTCTTCTCTGGTGGTCACACTCACCAGACCACGCGTATAGCAGATAGTCTAGAGCAGAGCAAGGTGCCAAGGAAAGCTGGCCAGAAGAATTGGCAGTGGGGATATCTCATTCAGTGGTTGCAACGTGTGTTCAACGTCAGTCTGATGCTAGTGTTCGCCGACGGTCACCAAGATCAATTCGGTTAGATATCGATGTTCCCTTAAAGACTGTGAGGAGAAGGTTTCAGACTTTCAGTTTGTGTTTGGTCATAAGACTACTTAAAGGGAACGCACATACTGTAAATGGCTTGGAGCAATAAGCAATTTCTAAGCTGGATTAATGGTTGCCGTGGAGCCCAGGGCCGGGCAAAGTGTGGAAATCGGAACGCGGTTTGGAGTTGGAAGGGAAGAAAAAAAAATCGTGTGATAGTGACACGCACGCTCCATTTAAACAAAGAACTGTCATCATGCTGCAATTAGTGAAGGCTTATCTTCCGAATCTTGTCTCGCTATGCTATGTTCTGTTATGCTTCTTGGTTAGCATCTAGTCGAACAAAGCGACTGACCGGCCGAGCAGGGAATCTATCTTTCCGTTGCATGTTTTGATCCCACAAAACATATCTTATGTTGACTTATACAACAGGAAGACGAAACATATCTTATGTATTTCTGACTTTCGTCCTAAAATAATGAAATTCTCGTTAACCGAGGAGTTAGACAGTTTTAAGTTTGATTAAACTTGTAAAAGGACACTTTCAATGGCTAGCTATAAGCTAACATTAAATAAGTCACAAAAAAGCTAGCATATATATATAGAAGAGAGAAGCCAAAAATCTTTGAGTTAGCACGAAGATAAGAGCTAAACTTTTTTGTGTATCCCAATACATAAGAGATATACCTATCTCTCTGTCTCTTTTGATAGAGCTAAGTTTTTTGTGTGTCCCAATACATAAGAGAGATATCTGTCTCTCTCTTTTGATAGGAGAGAAAATATATAAATAAAGAACACTTCGAATATTTGGCATACTGACTCTTACTACTAGACGTGCTCTAAGTTTAGATTAATCATAGAGTATCTGTTTATAGTACATCTATTGGAACCATAAATGTTAACAATATTTTATATAAATTTAGTTAAATTTTAAAAAGTTTAACTCAATCTAAATCTGTTGACATTGAATGTGATACAAGCCAACACATCAGCAGGGCCTTGGATGCCCAAATAAATTGCAAACCAACTTGCAGGGAACCAAGCATGTAGCGTAATCGATCAAGCCGATCTAGAGACCGATAAAGCTGATGTAGAGCTCGTTTTTTATCGAAAACGCTTCGAACTTCTCATGGGGAGACACGTCAGGGAGGAGCACATGAAGGTTCTCCTCCGACTAGCAAGGCCGCCTAGGATTGATTTCACCGGAAGACGTGTCGAATAGTAGGAGAGGTTGAGAGAGGAGTAAAAGGGCAAAAAAGAGTTGATAGATTGATTTTTTTATGGTTGGGTAGATAGAAACTTAATTGACTGTGTTCCTCTCATATTTTATTGAGCAGGATGGTCTTATTCGAGTAGAAAATATCTCTAAGACACGTTTTCTAAGTTTTCCACTTTAAAAATATACCCAAAACCAACTTTAGAAAGTTTTCTACTTGGTTTTCAAGCCGAGTCGGCTTAGCCGATAGGAGGAGTCAGCTAAGCCGACTATTACGGGGCTGGGCAGCCTGACCGGCTAGAAGGGGGAGTCAGCTAAGGCGACTGGCTGCGGCTCGCTGTCTTCTCCACTCATTTTGTTCACTATATTGTTACGCCCCGTTCGATCTTTGACATGTCCATAATATTTATAACTCGTTCATGATATCCAAAATCTCTTTGGAACATTCCTATAATTGCATATTTTTGGGAAGAAGGTAGCGGTAATCACCAAATGTTTTATTTCTACGATACATAATGATGCAGGCGGTAACATAGTTGAATGATCGGCCGTACATACAAGCACACATCTTGAGTCGAAGATTTAAACTAAGTACCCTGAGTATCTACCCCTTATCTCGGTTTACTCCACTACGTTTGAGGAAAATTAAGGTTTCAATACAAATAAAAAAGTAAATTAACAGATATATCATTGAAGTGTTTGGGCCGAATCTCGTGTATATAGTACTTTCGGTCCAGCCCATCACAAACCTGGACGCCCACGAGTAAAACCATGGCCTAACAGATAATGCGCCCACACACCACACCACACTGACCGACGCGTCCCAGATTGACCAAGCCAAATCAAACCACCGCACCGGCACGGCCACGACGCGTAGGCCCCGCCACGCCACCCGAGCGATGGCGAGTGAGTCGTCTCCCCCAGCTCGACGCGCTGAAAATTGATTCCTCCACTCCGGCCTTGCCCGCCGATCTCCAGGCTGTCCCCCAATTACCTCCAACGCCATTTCGGCGCTCTCCCCCCTCCCACAGCTCAACAAATCGCAACCCAAATCCACCTCCGACCTCCCCGTCCCCACCGTCATGGCTCCCCCACCAACCTCGCGCCGTCTCACCCTCGGCCTCATCCTCATCGGCGCCCTCTGCTCCGCCTCCGTCGCAGCGCGGTTCGCCCCGGCGGACAACCACCTCCTCGCGTGCGGCGCGGCGGCGCCCGCCGTCCTCCCCGACGGCCGCCGCTTCGTGCCGGACTCCGGCTGCGCGTCCACCCGCCTCCGGTCCTCCTCCCCGTCCCTCTCCTCCGCGGCGCCGCCCGGCTCCCCGCCGCCGCCGTCCCCGCTCCACGCCTCCGCGCGGGTCTTCTCCTGCCGCGCGTCCTACGACCTCTCCGTCCGCCGCCGCGGGCACCACATCCTCCGCCTCCACTTCTACCCCTTCGCCCCCGCCCTCGCCGCGTCCCGCTTCCACGTCGGCGCCGCGGGGCTGCTCCTCCTCCACAACTTCACGGCCTCGTCCCCCGTCGTCAAGGAGTTCATCCTCCCCGTGGACTCCGACGTTCTCGTCCTCACCTTCGTCCCCGACTCCGGCTCCACCGCCTTCGTCAACGCCATCGAGCTCGTCTCTGCGCCTGAGGAGCTAGTCGGCGACATCGGCACCTTCGTCACGTCCGGCGGCGCCGCGCAGATCCACGGGCTGTCGTCTCAGGTGTTTGAGACGCTTTACAGGATCAACGTCGCCGGGCGCAAGGTCACGCCATTTAATGGCACACTGTGGCGGACATGGGTTAACGATGAGAAATTCCTCGTCGACACCGACTCGGCCAACTACAGGGTGTGGTCATTCAGCGGCCGGATTGCTTATCCCAAGGGTAGCAGGCAGATGACCAGGGAGGTGGCTCCCGACAATGTCTACAACACTGCGAGATCGGTGAAGCCAGGGGCCAATGTGACTTGGGGTTTCCCTGTGCCTGCTGGCAGCCGGTACCTTGTGCGTATGCACTTCTGTGACATTGCCAGTAAGGCGCTGTATGAGCTCTACTTCAATATCTACGTCAATGGTGATCTTGCAGTCAAGGATTTTGATCTCTCCAGTGTCACCGGATTCTTGGCCTATCCTTATTACATTGACTTTGTTGTCGATGTGAAGGATGAAGGGATACTGAAATTGGCGATTGGTGGCTTGAAGAAGAGTCTATCTGATGAAGTAAGTGGCATCCTTAATGCACTGGAGATAATGAGGATGAACAAGACCAGTGGAGGTATGGATGGAGACTTCCCAATTGATCTAGACATGGAGTATGTGGTGGGTAAGGGGATTGGAGAATTTGCCCGCTCCTTGCTCTGTGGTTTCATCTTTGCTGGGTTGTTTGTGGCTTTGGTCATGCGGGTGCTGAGATTGAGGACTGAGCTGAGGAATAACGGTGCAGCTTGGTCCTGGAGACCGATGGACTCCAGTGAAGGGAAACTGGCCAGAGCATATCAACTTGTGCCTAGTAAGACAGACTATTGAATAGTGCAAGCTGAACATCTTTGAGGAGTGACAAACTGCGGCTGTTGTATGTACCTAATCACATAATACTTTTATGAAGTTGTAAGTATTGTAGTTTTATCACCTCTCTAAAAGTATTGTAGTTTTGCATCATCACTCCTTTCATGCTTGAACTTTGTGATCTCCGTGCTTTGCTCATTATGCTGTAAAAGTACTCTACCCTAGATGTGGCTGTATTGCTGTTACCTCACTTATTCAGTTTGATTTCTGACATACACTTGAATGGATGCTTGTGATATCTATAGTGTTGATTATGATGTTGTGGATTCACATCTGAATTACATTATAATTAGTTTCCATGGAGACATTTAATTATAAAAATAAGTCAAATAGCTGCAGAAGCCATTGCCCATTGGATTTGTAGCATGATTTTGCTCTTGCTGACTTACTGTTTTCTTCTCTATGTGGATTGTGTATCACTTTGCTCTTGAGCCCCTTAAGGACATTCTCTTTTAGTCTTTTTGTAAGTTTGGTATCCCTTATGAAATATCATGAGCGACTCAAACAAGCACAGTATTTGGAATGCACTTGCATGATCTTCTCATGCAAAATTCATCTGATGAACTGTATATGTGGCTGCTTGCTGGAATCCTACCAACTTTACTATATGTAGTTATGTACTATTGTAGGTGGGATCCTGAGGCTCAGGACTAGGGATGAAAACGGATCGGATACGAACGGATATCACTGATATCATATTTGTTTTTACATTTCTGGTCGTATTCGGATTCGAATACGGATAATGTCAACCATGTCGGATAAGATATGATTGGATGTCGACATCACAAATATACGATTTAAGTATTCGGATACGGATACGGTATCGGATGTTGAATATTCGGACTCGGATACGGACAGATCTGAACCTCTCTAAACGAATTCGGTCTCGAATACGGTCGGAAAATATCCGTACCGTTTTCATCCCTACTCAGGACCCTCCTCAAATAAGGCCTACTACTTGGTTGATACTTGATAGATGCTTCATTTGTCATGTTACTCTCTTGATTCGCGACCTGAGCATGCACTTTCTGTCTGAAGATAATTAATGTATATGACACAACTAGATGGAAAATACTTGATACGATTATATGGTGCACTCAGTGCTGATAGGGTGTACACAGGCAGCCTTAACCTTGCATTTTTTTTGGATGGAGGCAGAACAGACCAAAGTTTTCATGAAAAAATTTCAGATTACTCCCAAGTCCCAAGGCCACTAGCTGGTGGCTCGTCCCTAGCTCCCGCCAAACACCATAGGTGCCCTTCCTCCAAAATCTGTCAGAGGACGAGTTGCATGCTAGGGGCAGTCCCATTAAACACATACAGAGTTGCTCTGATATTTTATTTGGTCACCCAAATAAGAACCAAATAAGAATATAGTTAACCTTTAATGCTTCCATGACTATAAATTACCTCTACTTTGATGATCTAGAACTTTTGTAATTGCGGGCTACTCCCTGTCTTCACCTCCTAACTGCGTCTCGTCATCCTGTGCATCCTCTCTTTTTTTTTTAATTGCTGCACAAGCTTTCCTTTTGTGTGTTACAAACTCGAATGATGCTATTTTCATGAGAATCTTTCCATTATATTTATGTTTTCGATGGGTCATTTCTTGTATCATGGTTCCATTTCTTCCAAATGTTGCAATAGCTGAGGAAATTTTATTCTCTCAGTGATACTACTACATCTGATTTATCATTTACTTTACATGCTTTGTTCTACTTCTATCAAGTTCTGGAATGCCCCCAATGCATTCCTGAAGATGTAATAGCATTTGGGTTGGATAAATGAAATGTTTATCTGGCTAATCAATAAAACTAATCTTTTCAACTTCCATGGATATTTAATTTACTGTTTAAACAGTATTAGTTGAACTTTCTATTTCCATTACCATGTGAGTGCACTTATTTATTTATTTATTTATTTTTCATCAGAATCTGTCTATAGTTCGGTGCTGCTCTTGTTTTTTGCTTTTCCGCACTTTTTTTGTCAATATTCTAGACAGCATGTTCATATGGTTCATCTTTTTGGAACTCTTGGAAGTCCCAATACTCAGAAACCATTAGTCATGGAGTACTCGATCATGCAGTTTCATCTTCCTTAGTTCTTACTGATTCAGATCTGGAATTCTGGATTGAGTAGGAATAGACGAGATAGCAGGAAGGCTAGTTGCTGTATCTCTTGAGGCTGACTTCCTTTTAGGGTTTCTTCTTGCTTTTCGATTACAAGGTACAAGCCATACAGGTTAACCTTTAATGGCCACTAGCATCTAACAGATTACAGATAGGTGTAACGAATGGATCTGCACATGAGTAACTAAAAAGAAGGCTAACAAACTAATTGCATAACTCGTGTGCTGCCATGCTGCTTCTCTTGTGCATGCGCTGCTGCCACATGGCCATTCCCTGCCACACAGGCCCAAGCTCGTAATCGTAACAAACTCTCTTGATTATGAGTTTATATTATTGTCTTGTTCACACAGCTATTAACTTTTTTATAAACTCCAAAAAAACGTATCCGATTGGTTGGAGCATTCTCTTGGCTTAATTGTTCTTTCCTCCATATATTATTTTTTTTTCTTGATCAACTTAGGAGGATTGTGTCTTATTTCATTAAGAATGAGAAAGAGACTGTACAAAATATACCGAAATAATGGGGGAGGCGTCAAGAGGTCTCCCCCTACTAAAACCCAGCACACATTGTGCCTTACTAGCCTTTGAACAAGGGAGATGACTGCGACCTTCAGAACCTACCTAGTAGACCCTAAAGGTCAGGGGAGAGCGACCTTATGAGGAACCCCTGGAAGGCCGTAGCACCAGCCATGCACCACGAACTGCCCTCCTCAGCCACATTGTATAAGAGGGTCTGAACATCTGGACGATCTCCCTAAAAAACACAAGCGTTCCTGTGCTTCCATAGCTCCCAAACAGCAAAGATGACCAGGGAATTAAGTCCTTTGCGCATCACCTTTGGAACACTTCTTAAAGTATGACACCACCAGCCATAGATGCGACTAGTAGATTCTGGAGCCCTTACTGTTAAAATTTTAATTTCTGGAAGATCAAGGTCCAGACCTGCCTTGCAAACTCACATGAGGTGAGGAGGATGTGTTGAATATTTTCTTCAGTCTGGTCGCAGAAGGGGCAAGCTGCCAGGGCGATCCAGTTCAGCATAGGTTGTTGAGAGCAAAAAAAAAGCATTTTAGAGGAGCCCAACAGTTCCGAACTTTTCTCCAAGGAGCAAACTTGATGGTCCCCTGAAATAAAAAAAGTGCGGTTTGTGCCTACTTCGCTGCTATAGGAACCTGAAGTGGTCAATTACCACTGATGTTTAATTACATCTTCGAAATATACGCTGGGCATTCTGTTACCGGTTTTTGTATGTTGTCCTCATCACCCATGCCTCGTCCATCATCCATGTAGTAGCAAGCCCAAATACAAATTGGATCAGCCCAAGTAAACATTACTGGCCTGTTGTGTTAACCTGGTTAGGGAAGGGAGTTTTTGTGGCATATGCTGACAGAACATTTTTTAGAATTTGCTCTCTGTATCACAGCTGAGGTGAGCTCATGTTACATGTTTATTTGGAGGGTTCTTCATACCACAGTTAACCTAATTGGAATGTTAGTTTATTGCATGAACAAAATCCTGCCTCTGTATGGTACCAAGATAACCAGATTTGAACAGTATTCTAATGGGATGAAGGAAAAGACTTTTGTAAGTTTTCCTTTTAAAAAAAAAACTGTTCATCATGTGAGATAGTATTGCATGTTATCCTTAGACATGCAACTTTTAATAGTTTAATTGCTATTGACTGCATTTTACAAGCTACTAGGTCAGCCGGGGTTGGACCGGTGTTCCTTATTCCAAATTGGCACTTATGGCATGCTACACTTGCACGATACATAGGAGCGTAGTTGTACCAGTTAACAACCATTAGTTGACAAAACACGCTGATTAGTAATGTCAACTTCAAGCCTGTGTCTTTTGAAAATAGCTGGAAACGGAGCAGGAACTATGTCTTACCATTTTCAAACACATAATATTTAACTAGAAATCCATCAGACGGTCAATACCTTTCAGTTACCTTCTGGTTGCCAGCTAGAGCCAGTTTTCTATTGATTTATGTTCTGGTTTTGACTTGCCCCTCTGGCTTACACAAGGCCTTTATTGGGTGAAAGGTAAGTGACTTGAATTCGATTTCCTATTCTACTGTCATTTGATTTCCTGACACATGTTAATATTTCAGCTTTGTAACTAAATTTTGCCATAACAATCCAATTCCCACTAACAGCTCAGCCACTACACTAAAGTACTTCTTTTTCTGCCTAGTATAAGGTCATCCTCAATGGGAGTTTCATGACACAGTTTCCAACACATCAATATTTTGGAAACAGTGCATAGGAGTTTCATGGGGATGAAACTCTCTCTACTCCCATGAAACTCTTATCATCTCTCTCTTCATTAATATAGCGCCACATCAGCATATTTAATGTGCATGAAACTCTAATGAAACCCCTATTGAGACTGGCCTAAGAGCAAGTATTATGGTGGGCTGTAAGCTGGCTAAATGCTGATGTGGAGGAGAGAAGGGAGGAGAGAGAGGAGAAGCAGGCTGTAAGGTTACAGCCAGCTTAGACACAAAAACCAAGAAACTTTGTGAGAGAGATAAGTGGGCCATGTATTAATAGTGAATAGCTAACTATTGTATGGGTGGGCTGTAAGGAACCTTACAACCAGCAAGTGGACTGTATTATTAAACTTGCTCTAAGAAGCATAATCAGTTTATTAATTGTGATCATAATATGTCTGTAATGATTTAGCGTTTCAATAAAAAGGGATGCCGGCATCAGTTCAATGTATGTGCATTCTTGGGGCCATAAATACTTGTCGACATATTATGATGCCAAGTGCTTTGAGTAAAGAGACGGCATATCACAATTCCTAGAAAGATATAACCTGGTGGGGCAACCTGTACCCCAGTGTTCCACAAAAGGATTACCAGGATGTGCCATATTCAAAGGTATGGTCGGCTCTTACTTATGTGCAGCTACTGTCAAGTGTTGGGAACAAGATCTGTGGTAAAATCCAGTGTAGGGCAGTGGGCACATTTGCTGGCCTCCTTGCTCCACTTATTTTACCACCTGTGCCCACAATACTGGCAAAGCTCTTCGAACTTTGTTTTTTATTTTCCCTCCAAAATAGTGTGGTGTGAGCCTCTCATTTTTTTCGGGCATTCATGTTTTATACAAAAGGCTCTATCATGCTGGAGCACAAGATGGCATCATTGTTGAATCATTGTACACTTTGGCCTTCCTAGATGCCTTTTGCAACAGAATGTGCTACGAAAATTTCTTTGCAAATCTCTTTATTCTGAATAATATAAAGGGAATAAACCTTTTATTTCTCCTTTTTTTCTATTTGTGATCACTATGCCCGACCATTTGTATAAGAGAGTAAAGAGAAAATAGACACCCAAAATTTTTTGAGCGGTTCTTTTTCATTTGCGCGCCACAGCTGAGGTTCTTTTTTGCTCCCTGGCCCATAGAACTTCTCGCTTTCCCTTTTAACAGCTGAGCTGCCAATTCGTCAGGCGGAATAAAATCAGCATGGCAATGGCAATTTGCTTTCCCAAGCATGAAAAGTCAGGCTTGCACGTCAACAGGTTCAAGAGGTAACGTACATGATCGAACTACATCACGTAGGTATACTTTTATGTCTTTTTTGACATTTGGAATACCTTTCATCTGCTTTATTTTTCCCTTTCTCCTCCCATCTGCTGATGTCTTACTTTTGTGAGCATTATAGTGGCCCTTACATCCTAATCTCAATTCATCCTGTTAATTGGATGGCAGCAGCTCTCGCTCCTACCCTCACTCCCAGGTCCCAGCCGCATCTACAGCCCCTCCCATAGGCCATATGCATCTAAATTGCTGCTAAACCTCGTGCCCATGATCAGTGATAGTGCTGTCTAGCTAGAATTTAATTTGTGCCGTTTTCATCGCCAAACATGAAGCATCCAGTGATGTTCCATCTACGGTTACAGGTCGCAACATGCATCTTCACACTACGACAGGGACCGTTTTTATTGTAGTTTTCATGCATTTAAGCACCTCCCGACTCTTTTCTCTCCTGTCCCTTACCGATTTGGTTGTGACTTCTCCAACATTTTCTGCTTAGCAGGTTAACTTAACCCTGCAGTTATTTTCAGTGTGACAGTATCTATGTCCTTTTCCCCTAATGTAATTTTCAGTATTTATCTTCTCTCACAATTCTATACTTAGGCTAGTCTCAATGCATGTTTCATAAGAGTGTCATGCACATTAAATAGAGTGTCATATAAGCAAAATTGCTGACTTGGCAGGATCAAGATCAATAAATGAAGTAGTTTCATCAGATGAGAGAGGAGTTTCATCAGATGAGAGAGGAGTTTCATCACCATGAAACTCATATGGCTCGGTTACCTAGTTTATAGTCTTGGTAACTGTATCATGAAACTATACATTGAGACTGGCCTTACGTTCCTACTCCCACATGCATCTAAAGCTGTAAACTAAGGCCCTGTTTAGGAGCAGCCAAACTGCCAAAACTTTTGGAGAAATGAGCACTTTATGGAAGAATGGATCTAAACAGGGGCTTGTAAAACTTGGCTGTAAAGATTTGGAATTTGGGACCTTGGAGGCCCAAAACTGTGTAAACTTACTTAGGGACCCGTGTCTTGTGTGTTGCAGACAAAAAAATTTGGGAAGCATCTAAAGACCTATTTGAATGTAAAATTTACAGCCAAAAGTTTTAAGATGTAAAGATTTGGGATCTAAACAAGGCCTAAGCCGCATCACTTCACCATGGTCAATACTAAGAGCAAGTATAATAAGGTCCAGTCAGCAGGCTGAATGGTTCTCCACGTCAACAAAGTCTGAGCTGGAGGAAAGAGAAGGAAGCGGGCTGCTGGTGAAGCGCCGGGCTGAACATAGGAACCGAGGAAGAAATCACCGGCTTACAGCCCACAGCGAGCGCAACAATCGGCGTTTTACGTGGGCCTCATTGCTTCTCCTGATCTTTTGCGCCAACTATTCTGCACGCCTCTTCATATCACTGTTGTTTCATTGATGGCCACAAAGATATTACTCACAGCTGATGGAATCAAACATGCAGATATTAAATACTTACAACTTTGTTACAGTCAGCCTCTTAGCCAACTATTATATGTGCGGACTGTTTTTGTTGGCGGTAAATGACATGGCAACTGTATTCAGTCAGCAGCCGGCTAAATTACTAGCCATGCTCTAATGCTATCTAAGTCTAGTCTAGGATTATGTACCATGATTGAATACCAGTAGCAGCCAGCATCGATGCTGACTAAACCTGTCGCCGCGGCTGCAAACCCCAAGCCGAGACAGAACAACCGCACGAGTGGAACCTGAGCCTAGGACGGCGAACCGCTATGTCCGGGTGTCGTCGTTGCTGCGAGATGATGGCTACACACTACACGGACAGACAGTCTCCTTTGTTCAAGGGTCTCTCTAGCTTTTGTGCCCCTGGAGTCCTGGACCATGCGTGCTAGCTCTTGATCCCTGAACCGGATTCTATCACCTTTGCCGCTAATCATGCATAACCCAAGCCTGCCACACACGTCCCATGCTCCATGATCTGAACGCTCCAACCTGATGCCCAAATGCTCTGGCCCCAATCCGAGATTTGACAACGTGACACGATAAGAAAAGCATATATAGTTCTCTCCATAGATTCCTCTCAAAAAATTCCAGCAACTTGTTATTAGGAGATGACCACACACCTGCTGCTGTGCTGCCCATGCGTAGCAGCTGTTCTCTCTCCAAATGTTACAATGATTGGGAAAAAAAGTGTGAACCATGCATCCTCTGCACTAATAGAGATCTGACGGCCGTACCGTATGCTCATGCGTTGCTAAACTTGCTATTCCTGGCGCGTCCGCAGTTATTAGCAGCTGTGAATTTGGACGCAAATCGGTCCCGTCTCGGCATCAGGTCCGAGGGGGACATGACGTCGCCGTGCCGAGGCAACGTTTGTCGCCCGTTTTTGTTAGGATTACCTCAACCACCCGACTGACTGACCCGGCCCCTGGCCTCACGAGCTTTTCTTTTTCTTTTTTTGGATTTTGTTTATAGTCTTCTTCTCGTTGCAACATAAGTTTGTCTTTGATCTTAGGGTGTCGGATTGGATTGGATGGGATGGGATTAGATGCTGCGATGCTTGTCATTTTGCCTAATCCGCTGCGAAATGACTTGCCAACGCTGCCTTGTACTTTTGGCTTGCACGTTGTGCCGTCACACCTGCACATATCTGAGCCTTCTGCAATTTATTATACTGCGTTCACCTTTCGTTTAGACTTAGTATGTATATGTACCAATTTACTGCATTCACCTTTCGCTTGGACCATGTATCTATCTGTTGAGTGCCGACAGGGTTTCCAATCACAAAATCTCTCAGGCTTGTAGACAGGTCTTCATTCATAAAATTTATCAGGCTTGTAGCTATTGGATTGAAACCGGATATTTTGGTTTCTTTGATCTATGATTGTTTTCATCGTGGAGGAGAAATCGTGATAAAATGCATGTGGTTTTTCGAAACATTTTGTTTCGTCGGTCTCTGGTTGTTTGGATCTGTAATGTAGCATAGGGCTAGTTCACGTATGGGGATGTATATATTTTAGGAGTTTAGCGACTTTAGATGATACATTCTGCCAAATTTTAAGGGACAGTTTGGTATCGCTAGTGCCAGCTCGAATTGCCATGTTATAAACTTATGTAGCATGTGCCTAGTTCATATAGATGGATGTGTATTCTGGGAGATTAGCAACCTAAATAATACTCCCTCCGTGCTAAAAAACAAAGTCGTTTTGGATAAAGTTTCGGTCAAACATTAGGAATATAAATCATGGATAACTTTCAAGATGTTGAGTTTGGAAATGTGAAAACCATATGGATAAATTCGTCTGAAAAATACTTCCATAAAAATATACATATATCACTTTTTAATAAATATAAAAATAAGAAGTCAAAGTTGTACTTTGAAGACCGTATCGCTGTCCTAAGTTACTTCCTTTTCTAGTACAGAGGGAATACTCAGTTTAGGAGGCAGGTGCATTTTACTCTTCATTTTTAGCTACAACACTTTTTTTGACTCTATATGCAAACATTTTCTTTGTCTAAATATAACATTTAAGTCATATGCCCTAACTCTTTCACGTACCAGAACATTGCAAATATGACAAATGTTTGCAAAAAATGAAAAACACATGATGTTTTATTTTATGGACGCATGTGTGTGTCAATGTATTACATGAGTATAATATACTACTAGAATCAACTAGTTTCCCTAGAGTGTTCTGTGTTCCCTAGAAAGTTTAGATACGTCCTAAGAGAAGTATCTTTCTCTACAAAATAGTGGGGAACTTTAGCTTTCCCTACGATTTAGTAGTTTTTCAGTATGAAAGTGCCACATAAGCAGCAAGGTGGACGATGTCTCTAGAAAAACTTCAGACCCTAGGAGCATATCTCCTTTGGCGTGAGTCTAAATAATTTGAACTCTCTTTTTTCACTTGCCCATCAAAACCTTATCCCTTCAGCAATATTATTTCCCTAGAGTTTCCTTCCAAAACCTTAGGGCATATTGTCCTTCCCGTCGAAGCAGTCCCTAGATGGCTTTTCTTACGAAAATTCCTAGAGAAACTATTTTCCTATCGTATTTTGAGTCTTTCTCTAGGTTTTCAACCCTAAGAAAACTAGTTAATTCTAGTATGATATGGTGTTTAGTTTTAGAAATAAAGCAGTACATCATCATTTTATTTCTTCGTTTGGTTTGCAAAATGCAATGAGTTAATCCACCAACATTCTATTCCTCATGAACTAACAACTACTATGTATCACTAATACGAAGAATATAGTGTTTTCACTAGATTGAAGGAATTAACTTTTGATGCCAAGAGCAGAGCTAGGGGGCATTGCCCCCATTGCACCCCGACCGCACCACCAATAACAACATTTTATACAATAATATATATATTTATATTAAGAAAATATATGGCTCAAAACTTGTCATATATGATTGGTATAGGTGGATTGCTATAGTGTTATATGTGTGGTTATGTGTCTGGTGGCGGCAGCCGTAGCAACTGCAAATCAGTGAAAGCGAACAGTCTCTAAACCGCCAAATACTAAAATATTCAGAAAATAGGAACAACTACGTCGATTCGGTTAGGTCATAAAAAATCTAAATAGATAAGCTAACCTTTGTTTGCATATGTCAAATTTCTTTGACCAGCTTCTGTATATATATATTTTTCGCGAACGGGTTTTACGGTCCGTGTTTCCCAGCTTCTATATATATTTTTTGTGGTTATGTTCTTCAGAGGCGAATCTACAGGTAACTTTCTAAAACAAATCACTAAAAGTTTTTTTATCCACCTACAAATTACTCTTTTAAATAGAATCAACATATCTTTGATTCTGGTGTTTGTACTGTGTTTGACACCAGTGACATGATATCTTGGATTCCCCTTTGCTGCTCTGGTCTAGCGTGATGCACCACCTCAATCTAAAATGAGACGCTTCTTCAAGCTAGACACCTACGGAGTTCAATCTATCCTTATATATATCCTCCAAAGAGGCGAAGTCGAACGGATAACACCACAACCTGAATAGTGAATACAAATCATCGTGCACTTTGTATGTTTGTATTTGTCGAAAATCCATCCGCGTACAGCGATCTGAACACCGAAACCCGATACTTTTTCTCACGGGACAAGACTTTTAATCCATCTTGCCATGACAGCGATAAGCGTAATATATAAGCGGGAGAGAGGAAAAATGTAAATGAAAATAAAATAAAATCGCAGGGAAAGAAAATAGAAGGGCGGCACCGGGACGGGGGACAGGGGCAACATGGACATTGCGCCAGACGCCACAGGGACGGACGCACGGGACGACGACCCGCGCGGCGCCTATATCTGCGCGTGCCCATGCCGTGCCCGCCCTCCTCAGCACTGGCACAGGCACAGGCACCGGCACCGGCACCGCGCCCCGCCGCGTCGTCTCCTGTCCCGCGCGCGCACGCACGCACGCCGGCCAGGCCGAGGCCCTCAACACTCATGGAGGTCTCCCCGCCCCCGATGCAGCAGCTCCTCAGCGACAGCTTCTCCCGCGGGTGGCTGACGAAGCGCGGCGCGCGGGCGCCGTCGCTCGAGCGCCTCGTCGCCGACGCCATCGACCTCGGCCATTCCTTCGGCAGCTCCAGGTCGTTCATCGACATGGACCCCGCCGAGCTCTTCTCCATGCGGTGGACGGGGACGGCCACGGCCACGGCGCCGCCGGAGAGCGACTTCGACTTCGGCCTTATTCCCGGCGGCGGGGCCGGTGGCAGTGACCCTCCGTCCCCGGTGCTGTTCAGCGCGAGCCGGGTCATCCGCGACGGCCGCCTCATCCCCAGCGACCCCGGCCTCCTCCAGGAACGCGGCGCCGACCCGCCCAGCGCGCCGCTGTTCCGCTCGGCCCACAGCACGCCGGCGTCTCCGTCCCCGTCCCCGAGCTCGTGCTCCAGCGGGCGGACCGCCGGGCGGCGCGGCGCGTCGTCGTGGAAGATACTGCTGCAGTACCTCCGGTTCCTGGTGCCGCTATACCGGAAGGTGAGGGCCCTGCGTCGGTTCCCGGCGCCTCGGCGGCGGCCCCGCGTGGCGCCGGCCAGCCCGGCGCGCGCGTCCACGTCCAGCCTCGAGTGGTGCCACGGCAATGCCGACACCGCCGTCCGCGACGCCATCCTCTACTGCAAGAAGTCCAGCGTACGTCCACCGATCACCACAAATCCAGCACCCGCACTGCACGGACACTGACGACCGAGACCGATCACTGTGCTTCGTCCTCTCCTCTCCGACTGACACCCACCATCTCTGCACAAATTTTTCAGGGACAGGACGCATACACGACCTTGACGTGAATTCCTCCGAGACGACATGTCGCTCTGTGCCGTCTCGTCTCAGGCTCAGCTGCTCGATCATCGAGTTCCTTGCATGTCTGTGTACCTCCGGAACGCGGGAACGGCCGACGTGATGCTCTTGCTCCATCTCTATACCAAGATTAATTACACTCTGTGTGTATTTAACTGCTGTGTGAATGACTCGTGTACAGTTTAAATCTAAACTTTAAACATTAATCAAAAGACGGTGTCGTCTGTCGTCCATGGAGATGGAATTGCTTGGGCAATTGGGCTTTTCCGCCTCGTACGGGTGGGGCCAACTCGTCCATTTGAGAATTGGGGAAAGGAATAGTAACAGATTACGGCAGCGACTGAAAGCATCTCGTTTGCTGCCTTAAACTATGCATTTGTTTGTTTTCGCATCCTGTTCCTTTGTGTGTCCGTGGAAGCATATATTATTTTTCCAGCAGCTTCCGGCTGAAGAAATCATCGGTTTTTTATACTGTTGACCTAGCACTCGTTTAGCACGCTGTGCTTGGCGCTTCTGAATTCTGATCAGGACAGAAAATTAGTAGTAATACGGACTGATTGATATATAATGGACCGTTAAGTGATTCGTTTGGTCGGTCCAACAAAATTCTTGTTGAACAGAGCCACACGGGATCAGTCTGGACGAGGTTCAGAAGCAGGTACATGTTTGTACAGTAAACTAGTGCTGAATGTGTCTTCATCTCGGTGATATTAATTATATAATCAGAAGAAGGACGATTAGTCTTGCTCGTTTACACAAGCTCAAATCTGACCAGGAACAGGAACAGCAAATAATCTCGCGTCATATCTGCACTTAGAAAATCGCTAACAGAGAGACTTGGTCTGAAACAAGGAAAATTTCAGATTTCAAATAAATATTCAGCTTCCCCCGTGCACACAGGCTATTAGAATTAACCAGCAGGCAGAGGCCGTCTGAGGACACCATTTGGATGGGCGATTTGGCTCTAGCTAAGAAATGCTCAAAGCCGGTGTACGTTGGGGGTCGCTCGTTTTCCCACCAACCAAAGAGAAAAATGGAAGATATCAAATATTATTGTTATATTATTTCATCTAATCTATGCATTACATATTTGTTACGTGTTGTCGTCCTTGTCGAACTACACGAGAATGTCTCAAAGACAGAGAGATAGACAGAGTTAGACTACGTTCAACGCTGGGCGTCGTCAGCAGCATGAGCTGTGCACGGAAGCAACTCCGCGGATGCCATTGCCATGGCCATGTCACAATAATATATGTACATGAAGAGAGAGAGAGAGAGAGAGAGAGAGAGAGAGAGAGAGAGAGAGAGAGAGAGAGAGAGAGAGAGAGAGAGGCCGTGTCGTGAAGAATCCGATGATGATGATGATGATGATGATGACCCTGCGTGCAAACGAACGAAAGGGACAGCAAAACCAGCCGGAACCACGAACACCACAAATCTGGCGCATGATACTAGTATATGTACGAGATCTAGGGAAACAAGCATGACCACTCGATTGCAATTACAGTACATGCTAAATCGGCGTTTGCATTGCAACAAAGATGTGGCCATAGCTAGGGTCGTCTCCGCGCTCCTCGTCGTTTCGAAATTCGAACTAACCGGTCCATGCATGTCGTCCAGGCATTGGATTCATTCGATGCATGGATGGATCGACCGGACCAGGACCAGCCAAATACTAATATTCATTGATTGATGAATTCGTTCGTGCAGGGCGACGCTAGAGACACGAGCTAATGATCTTCGGAATCTGGCCGCCGTCCTGCCCGGCTAGCTGAATGAACGGCAGCGCCGGCCACGGCTGATGGGCGCGAGGAAATCCGGATGGTTTGGCACGTACCGTCCGGGGGATCAGAGGGAGGAGGAAGGAGATCGATCAGATGCGGGGTGGACACTGGGCAGGGCCTACGTGTGCGGGCGTTGGGGCGTCGCGGGGGACCAGGCGGTGTCGTCGCGGGCGCGGACATGTACGTGGACGCGCGTGGACGGACGCGCACGCTGGGGGACGGGGAAGATGAGCCACCTGCGCGGCCCCGCTCGTCGTGTGTCGTGCCTTGCTCGTGTCGCAGGCCAACGATGGTGCGCCTGCCGCCCTGAACCGCCGGCCCTGATGCGCTGGGCGGTTTCCGAGAAACTCCCGTTCCAGAACCTCGCATCACATACGTAGGAGCCCACGCACCTACTGCATGTACCTCTCGCACTGGTAGATGCATGGCCCTGCCCATTGCCCAGTTTAGCTAGCATGGCTCCAAAACGGTTTCAAGTCACTTTAGAGTGCTCACGGTACTCTATACTACACAGGAGTCAGAGCTAGAGCTCCATGCCCAAAATGTCGAGCTGTTACGTGTTAGTACTACTGTTCGTCCAGCGCAATGCCCATATGCAACTCAACATTGCATCCGTACGTTTTCTCCTGCAGGCTGCAGCGCGCAGTTGCGTTCGTTCAGTCGTCGCTGACGAAGTGACAGACACCAGTCCGCGTGGTCCTGCATGTTCAGTTTCATCCATGGATATATGCTGACAAAGATTTGCTGATATGGCAGCGCGTGCCGTGCCCTGTGGACGGCAACGTCTAGCACTCTCACGTTCGCAATCGCAGCCGCAGCTAGCTGTGTCGCCGAAACTCAAAACAACTCCTACTACTCGACTACTCGCCAAGGTTGGTTCGATCGTTCATCATGGCCTCGCGCGCGGCTCGCTTCGCCCCGGCCCGGGACACGGCGGCGGTCGCCGTCAGTCCCACGTGAAGGCCACGTTGGGCGGGGCGGGAGACGACCCGCGGCGGACGGGGACACCGGCCGGGCACAGCAGGCCGGTCGATTCGTGCGGCGGAGCGGCCTGCCGATCCGATCCGCGTGCCGGGCGGCTGCTGCTCGGTGCTCGCGGACAACCCGGGCCTTATGGCCCTTGGCGCCGCGCGCCCATGTCCATCTCGCGCTCTGGCCCCGCGGATCCGGTCCGGCCATCGAGGGAAACAGCGACGGGCCGCCGGCGCCACGGCTTCGACTCCACTGGTGCCGCACTTTGTTCGTCAGGTTTGGCACGTACTAGCACTCCAGAACATGCAATCTAACTTTCCGAGTATAGCGTCAAGACACGGATGAAGTCTATTTCCATTTGAACAGTTCTATTTTTAATCCTAATAAACTACAAAATCGACCTTACAACACGCCTGATTGTCATTGCTCTCACAATAGCTTTCTCTGGAGGAGTCAAAGAAACCCTAGCAAACACTTCAAAAGGAAGAGCCGTTTTATGATCGGTACTGCTAGCGCCCGGACGTCCGGCGCCAGTAGCAGATCCGGACGCCGAATCCCCACCCGCACCACACGGAGAAAATAAAAAAAGGACACAGGCAACATCCAAACGCACGTCCTAGGTAGCGCTTTCTCACTGCATCCTGATCCTTCACCTTACCGTGTTTGTTCCTCCACCTGCGCTTTTGACTTTGTTCCCCACCGCATCCTTATTCTTGTTCCCCACCACGCCTCCGTCCCCTATACCCCCTGCACCTAGTTCCCCCACGGTGCCCCGTCCTCCACCGCGCCCTGTTCCGCCACTGTGTCCATTTCCCCATCGCGCCCCTGTCCTCCTCCCCAACGTAAACCGTTCACAAGTGCAACATCAAAATATAAAAACTGCAACATCGCAAAAATATATAGTGCAACATCGAAAAATATGTACAGCAACATCGAAAAAATATGTATTGCAACATCAAAAAATATATGCTGCAACATCGAAAAAATATATACTGCAACATCAAATAAACATGTATTGCAACATAAAAATTATGTGTTGCATCATCCAAAATTATGTGTTGCATCATCTAAATGGTAGTATTGCAACATCGCAACAGTTAACCATGAAACATGGAAAGGAAATATTCAAAAGTCATATGTTGCAACAACCCAATAATCTCATTGCAACATTTGAAAATCATCTATTGCAACATCTAAAAAATCATTGCAACACGGAGAAACAACGAAAAAGAACGTGCAAAAACAGCAAGGGGATGGGCTCTGCTCAAACCCTGACCCATCACCTTTGACCTCACCGAAGGAAACGAGTTTACCAGACCCCTAGCCACCACTGTGTCCCTCAGATATAGAGGAAGAGGAGGAGAAGGAGGAGGACAGGGGCTCAGATCTATAGGAGAAGGAGGAAGATGAGAGGAGGAGGAAGAGGAGGGGAGCTCAGATCCAAAGAATAACCTACCTGCCTCGCCAGAGCTGCCACCGTCGCCCTTTGTCTTCGGTGGGGTCACATGGAGGTCGTGGATGGAGAGAGGGAGCGGCGGCAGCGACCTGCGCAAGTGCGGCGCTGTCCTGAGGCGGCTTCGAAGAACAACGTGTATCACGGAGGTCGGGGAGGGAGAGATTGAGCGGCGGCAGCGACCTGTGTGGCGCGGCAACGACTAGATGCGGAAGGAGTACGAGGACGAGCGAACAAGCGGAGAGAGCAAGTGGGGAGAAGAGATGTGCGTACGTGTGTGGGTGGGAAACAGAGATGAATAAACGAATCTAAAGAGCGACTTGGTTGAGTCCGTGCAGGCCCGTCCGTTCCGTCCGGACACGCGTCGTATATCATTACCGTTTTACGATATAAACAGTAGAGGAGTAGAGGTCAGAAAATAGGCTCCTCCAAAAAGGTATTTAAAGAGGAGCTCTATCGAACAAGTCATAATTCTCAAAACTTGTGACAAAACAACAAGGTGCAAAGTTATTTTCTTGGCAGTTTTATATTTTTCATAAAATAATAAAAGCTAGTTCGAATTCTAAAAAATCGTAAATAATTTATTTTAAAATAGAAAATATGAAACTTATACCGCTTTTTTAAAAAAATATTATATACACACATACACTTTGCTTTTGATTTCTCTATATTTGAATGTGTTCTTCCCTATTTTATCTGTCTAGTGTTTGAGCTGAAAATCTTATACCGTGTGTTTGGTTGTGGGATGAGTCGGTTGGAAAGGCTCCAACCCACGTTTTGGGGACGGCTCCAACCCTTGCTTTGTTTGGTTGCGAGAGTGGGTTCGCTACTAGGTTCGCTCCGCTGTCTGTTTGGTTCGAGGATTCAGTTGGGGTCGGAGGTAATCGCATCACACGTGACTTTCCCAATCCGAGCGGAGCGGCTCCGTCCGCCATTTTTTGGCGGTCCAAACCAACCCGCATATTGGAGGAATATTCCCCTAGAGGCTAACCTAACTCATTCCAAATCTCCATACAAACAGCCAGAAAGTGGGTCGAACCCATCCGGGTTGGCTCTGGTACTTCAACCAAACACACAGGTAAGGATTAACTATATTAGGATGCAGAGGCCGGTTATTTTCTATTTCATAGAAGAAAACAATCAAGCCATCGCAAAAGTACAGCTGAGCAGGCCCATAGTTCAAAAGGTAAACTAGACGAAATTGAATGTTTGAAAGAGTTCTTTAGACGTGTACCTAATAAGAAAACCGTCATGTTTTTAATTGTGCTAAAATCTGTGTGGCTGTGTCTCTCCAAACGCTCATCTTTTTTTTTTAACTTGGCAACACGGCACACCGCCACAGGCTGCTGGTTGATCTACAAAAAAGGCTGAAGTAGATTGCGCCAAAAGGCCCTAGTGGGCCAGAATCGAAAGCCGTTGGAGTTGGGCTGGGATAAATGACCCCGTTTCGTACGTCCTGATCTCGAATTCTCACTCATCATCCCAGCGTGAGCCCAGCGCCCCAGCCTGGCTGTCGTGTACTCCTCTGACTGAGGCTGCCGAATTAACATGGGCCACCAGCCAGATTAGCCCAGCAATGACAGCGAGCCCCACACTGTCACGACTAGTTAAAAAGTTCAACATACGAGAATTTAGTATAGCTTATTGATTAGATTTTTTTTTCTCTGAGGTTAAACTCTATTTTTTCCAAATTTATTTTAGTATTTGATGATGTAGAATGCTAGCCATTTTTCCCGTGGTAGATGACCATGACCATATTTATTGATATTGGGATGCATATGGTGACTAATGAGTATTAAACTCTAGTGTTTGGTATTTCAAGATTGCTCATACTCGTGGTAGGTGACTGTTCTGTTGAGAACACATTGTACGTGTTGACTTGTGTTAAAGGGCCTCTAGTCTAGTTGATTAGTGGAATCCGGTGGCACTCCTTAGGTCTTGGGTTTGATTCTCCATGGTCCCAGTCGTTGGTCGTTCTCACATGGGCTATGATGCCGCTGTGTATGGGTGGGGCAGGGGTTCGGAGATTTTCTCGACCTACGCGAGAAGGTCTTTTACTTAATGCAATATCCAGGGGCTGTGTTACCTCCTGTGGGTCGAGTTTTTTTTATGTGTTGACTCGTGAATAATAAAATATGTCGTCTTAGTATTTCGAAAGTGCTCATAGTAGAGTAGGATGTGTGTTTACTTGTAGAAGTGAGTGCGAGTGCATATATGTGAGCGTCTACATTTATAATGTGTTTCACAATAAAAAAGAGATGATCACCAAATTATGAGCTCTAGTCAAGTATGCATTCAGTAAAATATCAGTAAGTATTTCTTTTAAAAAAATATCAGTAAGTATGTAAGCATCTACATCTATAATAAAACATAAATATTCTAGTAGAACTAACAATTTCAATAGATATATACATCCATTTGTGGTAGATAAATAAATTTATACAAATCAAATATTTACTATAATTATATTATATTCAATTTTGCTATCTAGAAGATATTAATAGACATATATAACAAGATTTTATTTATTATATCTTTTAATATAAACATAGATTGTTAAACATTATATATTATAAAAAAGTTTGCATTATTAGGGGGGCTATGGCCCCTATTAGCCCTTGTTGGCTCCGCAAGTATGTTCAACCTCGATGACGACACATCTCCGCCCATGTGCAGTAGCACTATGAGCACATTTCGTTGATTTTCTTTTCTCTTATTTTTTTCACTTTTTGTCGTCCTTCGTGTTGGCGGGTGTCCCAATACGCCCGTTGTGTCACCTTATAATGATAGTTACAAAGGCCGTGGGAGAGGATCAATAAGAATGTGGATACAGACGGCCAAGTTATAATGACATGACGTCTCTCAAAACCTTTTTGGCCTTCTCCTTGGTAGTCGCATGGCTGGCATGGGAAACCCATGTAGAAAACTAGTGTTGCTCCAGGGTAGGCGTAGGTGAACAACGACAGTAGCATCGCCGTTGTTGCCAAGAGCACCATCGTGGCACAGATAAGTTCGATGAGGACAATAAGTGAAATCTAATATGGGAAGTTATCGACGCACGATGGGTCAGCCTGCGAGAGGGTTCACACACTCTTGCCTGCTGCGCCACCTCTTCTTTTTAATTTAATATAAATATAGTCTATTAAACACTATATATTATAAAAAGTTTGTATTGTTAGGGGGCATAGCCCCCCTTGACTCCACTGGTGTATCTTTTAATTTAATATAAATACTGTTAAACGTTATATATTATAAAAAAAGTTTATATCGAGAGGACCATGGTCTTTGCTAGCCCTTTGGCTCCGCCAGTGCACCAATCAAAGTCAAAGCAAACAAACAGGCATCGCACGCTGACTAGGCGCGGCCGCTGGCAGCTAGCTCCCCAAGAAGAAACCGAGGCTGGGAGACGCAAACCGGACACGCAAGGCGACGTCTCGTCTGGCCCGGGCATCGTCTAGAACCTGAGACGACGACCAAAGCGGAGCGAGCCCCGCAGTTCTCCAACACAGCATGCAGCACAGCTCAAGAACAGCCTATTCTGATGAGCAAAATGCTGCACGTAAAGTAAACAACCACGGTCATGCATCCAAGCCAGGACCACCGTCCGTCTAAATCCCTGATGATGATTGGACGATTGGTGAACAAACCTCTAGGCCGGCCGGAGCAGAGCATGTGATGGCCACTGCCATTTTTAAAAAACAGCGTGCTGCTGCTAGCAAGTTGCAGCAGAAACTACGGCACGGCACCACGAAGCGTTCCCCGGGAACGAAGCTGCCGGGAATGGATGAGAACAGACCTCCATGTATGGAGTGGATCCTCACAGCTCAGCCTTGTCCTCTGTGTGAACATAATCTGACACTAATTCTAGCTGCATAAAAGCAGTGTGAGTGTGACCACTCATCATACCCCTACCACACCAACACACACAGACGCACGAGCTCAATAGATGTTTTTTTTATTTTCTTCCGAATGCAGTGCAACTAATAATTGGGCAGAGTTTAGGAACGAATTAAGGAAGCCTAATCAAACACTCCAACTAAACTATGTATGAGCAACTAACACCGTTTGCAATGAAACCACGTACACCGCTATATAAGCAGGCCTAGTCAGCGTGCTTCCACACGCCACAGGCACACACCAAGCTAGGCTTCCAAGATCATCACAGAGGTTCAGCTTCAGTAGAGCTGTACTGCCTTCTCCTCCGAAGATGACCAACCATGCTGCTGCTGGCGCCACCACATCTGCTGTTCCGTGGAGAAGCGGCGGCGATTCACGGGGAGCAGGAAGCGCAAGGCACATGCCGAGGCGTGGGCAGATCAAAGCCAGGATAGCGTCGGCTGCTCTGCATTCCGTTGCATCGGCGCTTCTGAAAGCCATCCACAGCAGCCACATCCTGGTCAGGAACCCTTTCTGATGGCGGCTATGGCCTTTGTCCTACAGGCGCCTGTAGGGAAGCAGCAATGCAACAGTGTCAGGCAAGAGCTAGTGTGAGCGTCATAGTTGTAATGAGTAGTGACTCCAGTTGGAACAAATGCACATTTCTCGTTTTCTCTGTACGAAGAAAACTCAGGCATATCTTTGTTTGTGTGTGTGTGTGTGAGCGCGCGCGCAAAACATATATCGTCTACAGTTCTCCCCATTTTGGGCGACCACGGCAAGCACCGGTGCTGCCCAACTCGAGACACCTCAGACCTCACCAGAGCGGGACCGTGGCGAGATAGGCTGGAGAGCCATGTGCCCGACCGTCATGATCTTAACAAAATAATAAGAATTGTGCACATATAATATTAACAGTCATGATCGTAAGTTCATAACCTACTAGAGAGCCTGCTGATACATAAAGTTCATCACAGGCCGAGCATGGCTTACACCACAATCAATTAAAGGAGACCTACCAAAATAAAGAGCTTAGCATTTCAATACGTGAGGACTCAGAAAAGGCAGCTTGATGGATTTGTAAATTAGCTTAGTACTACCAGCCTTTGGGTCAATGGGTACAGTAGCGATTAATTCATCTCCAACGGCAATGACGATTCACCCGTAGCACAAACTGAAAAGTACCAGGCATAAAAGTTAGAATTGTTTACATACTGCGTAACATTTACAAAAGAGGACCACCAATTTGCAGTAAAAAAATCAACTACTTCATAGATGCATCTCGCTGATATAGAGAATTTTCCAAACATGACCAAAGAAACTAGATTAAATGTGATAATGCATAGTCAGATATTCAGTTTTCAAAGCAAAAGTTCCCATATCAAAACGACTAATTTTTCTCTAAAAAATAGTGTCTCTCTGCTCGCAATGGAAATTTGCTGCTGGTACAATATGAAAGCTACCATAGCATGCATAAAGGTCTAAAATGATACATACAATTCTTTTAGGATGAAATAGTATGGAGTGTTTTTTTTTAAGAAAACTGGAAGGGTTTGTACCCCTACAACATATTTATTGAAAAAAAAATCAAGATACAAAACAAAAGAAAACTGAGAGCAAGGGAGGAGGGAGAGTTAAGACAGAAAAAAGAAATGAGAAAAAGCAAAGCTACCACCCAAAGGAACCAGGCTAAGTTAATAGTTCAAAACTATTTCTGTTTCTAAAAGGATAGTAGAATAACGCACAACCAAAAGTCCATTAAAAAAATGGGCTAATGGCTTATCACTGCATTAAAAAAATTCACAAGATTGGGTTTTACAAGGTGAGAAAATATAGCCAATATAAATATGTTCCCTATGAACAGGTTAATACTAGTAACAAGCAATTCGTGTGACATTGCGTTGTCATGTATTCAGTTTTCTCAAGCACGTGTACCTTTTTTTCATTAAATTAACTGAAGTATACAAATCAGCAATTCAGCGTCAGAAGTTGACAACAATACATAGAGGCCATAGAGTGCAGGATCATAAACAAGTACTGGGATATAACCATACCTGGAGTGTAGTAGCTCATCAAGGGTATGACGGGACGTTTGATGCAATGCTCGCTTACTTTCCTTGAGCGCTCTAACTTGAGATCGATGATAAAGGCGCTGTTAGAGTGCACGGTTAGTTCCAGACCCAAACGGATCTATTAACCGATAAACGCGGAAGTATAATCAATATAGAAGAAAATACGCAAACGAGAACGACACCGAGGCACGATGTTTTTTTTAACGAGGTTCGGCGATATGCTTAATCCTCGAGGCAATGACTACGGGCGCTCATCCCCATAAACAGCAGCTACACCGGCATCCGGGCGATCCCGCGGCCTCGCCGCCACCCAAACCAGTCACCAAGTCATCTTATGGTTACAATAGGGGTGGCCTCATATTTATGGCCCCCTAGGACACAGAGTTCGACTACAACTCTATCCTAGCCCCTAATACAACTCAAGTCCAACGTAACCAATTGTACACATATTCGACATATATTTAACAAACTCCACCTTGGCGAATATGCACGCCATCTTGAAGTCGTCCATGCACGAACCTCCGTGTACCCGGACTTGAGCTGTTTCTTCCGCCGCTTACTTAGGACGGTCTGATGAGGCTGATCCCACAGCCGCATCACCACCTGGATAGAACCGTCACATTGTATTGCCATCCATGACTCCACCTTCAACAACGCTTCCTTTCAGCTTGTATTGGTGTGCACTTGACTTCTCACCAATCATGATCGTCTTGCCTCCATGCATGACTCTCAAGGTCTTCTTATCAGGAACCGTCTGATACAACCAGCCTTCTTCATGCAGTAAACCAAGTGAAATCAGATTTCTTGTTAGCCCCGGCACATGCTTCACACCCTTAAGCAGTATCTCTTCATCATCATACAACTTGAACTTGATGTCACCCACTCCAATAGCAAGATAGCTTGAACCATCTCCCAAGTAAGCAAAACCATTTTCTTTCTCAGTGTATGATGAGAATAACTCCTTGTTTGATGTTGCATGGAACGAGCTAGCTGAATCCAATAACCATGCTTCACAAGACTCTTCACTTGACACCGTGAGAATATCACCATCGCTATCCGAATCATATTTCTTCTTGTTGGCAATCACAACACTTATGGATCCTCCATCCTTCTTTAGTTCTGGACAATCTCTCTTTATATGTCCCCAACCCTTGCACTTATAACATCGTGGCCCCTTCTTCTTGTTGCCCCTCTTATCTTCTACACTACGATCACCCTTGACTAGGTAAGCATCACCAAAAGACTCTTCCGTTGCATTATTCTTCCTCCTTTGATCATGAGCAAGCAACGCAGCAACAATGTCCTCCACCTTGATGTCTTCCTTCCCATACGTCAGTGTAGTAACCAAGTGCTCATAAGACCTCGGCAACGAACACAAAAGAATAATAGCCTTGTCTTCATCATTAATCTTCACATCGACCTTCATAAGATCAGCAACCAATTGATTAAAGACATTGATGTGCTCTGCAAGATCTGACCCCTCCTGCATCTTCAAGCCAAATAACTTCTGCTTCAGATACAGCTTCTGAGTCACCGTCTTGGACATGAACTGACTGGCCAACTTATCCTAAATTTTCTTCGGCGAAGTTTCTTCCATGACATGGTACATGATCTGATCAGAGAGACACAACCTGATGGTCGCACATGCCTGCGCCTGCATCTCCTCCCACTTGTCATCATCTACCTTCTCCGGCTTAATCCCGCTGAGCACCTTCGAGATACTCTGTTGAGCCAACAGATCCTTCACTCTTGTCTGCCACAGCCCGAAGTTCCCGGTGCCATCAAACCTCGTCACCTCAAATTTAGATGCCATCGACGCCATCTGCTTGTTGCCACAAATTGCCGAAAAATCACGTACCTTATGTACGCCCGCGTGCTCGCTCCACACGCCCCAAGCACGTCACCCACGCGCTTGTTCCTTGCTGCAGCACACACGTCAACGCAGCACACGCCCCTTGCACGTGCTGTGAAAATCTGTCGTGTGTCGCCGCCGCCGTACACAGCCTGTGCACAACCACGTCGCTTGCAAGCCTTGTCGACTGCCCCGTCGCTCGCACACGACGAAGTCAACCCGCTTGAGCGTCGCCCGTCGTTCGTCTTCAACCGTCACAAGCACCGATCACGAACAACTCTTCTGCTTTTGGATGCAATCTGCATGGACTACTCCCTTAGTTTTATGGAGGTGGGAACAGAGGCACCTATCTGAATCGACTCCGACTCCAGATGCATGTTGCTATTTTCCTGTTCTGCACGCAGGCTGCAGATATATCCACCAAGCTGGAAACCAAATATGTTACGTCTCTGTCTTGTATCCACCTGCAGCACTGCATACTCTTTTTTCCATGACATGCGCAATATCCCGTGAGTCTTTGTCCACCTGGATTAATCTCCGTTTGGAACACAACAAACCAAAACGTCTCCGACATGGAAACCAGCCTCTTGATCACGAAGACAAAACCGGATCCAACAAGGCAAGCACATATCCCAAGGCTAAACACGTCACGTACAGCTCTAGGCTTGCATGCACATGGTATGTGTTCATTATTTCCTTTTTTATTTTTCTTGACCGAACATCCATGTAGATAAATCTTCATGCAATCCTCTGCTGCCCGTCTTTACTTGGCCATACTGAACCCCCACAATATTGCCGATGCATGACACCTCCATCAAAACACGATGAGTCCACTATGGCTTTTTGCCGTCATCATTACTACTCCAGCAACGATCACCCCGATCAAGATCAATCACCTGTCGATCTGATCGCGAGTCGAAGCCGCCGTCTTCAACCACGACGTCTTCCAGCCGCACCGTCGAACCTAGCCGTCACGTCTGACCGACCCCTATCGAACAGCAGCCACCAGCCGCCATCAACCCGATCTCCACGTCTGGAACGATCCCTATTGATTGCGGCCCATTGGACGGTCCGAGCCACCCGCTTGAAGTTTCCAACTCCACCGATCGAGTCGTCGATCGCCGCTATGCTCCACCTTGCGCCATGTCCTTCTCCGGACACACCCATGCGAGCTTTGCGCGGTGTGGAACATATCCATCATACCTTCCACGATCTTCTTCTATAAATTTGGCTATAGATACCACTTGTTAGAGTGCACGGTTAGTTCCAGACCTAAACGGATCTATTAACCGATAAACGCGGAAGTATAATCAACATAGAAGAAAATACGCAAACGAGAACGACACCGAGGCACGATGTTTTTTTTAACGAGGTTCGGCAATATGTTTAATCCTCGGGGCAATGACTACGGGCGCTCCTCCCCATAAACAGCAGCTACACCGGCATCCGGGCGATCCCGCGGCCTCGCCGCCACCCAAACCAGCCACCAAGTCGTCTTATGGTTACAATAGGGGTGGCCTCATATTTATGGCCCCCTAGGACACAGAGTTCGACTACAACTCTATCCTAGCCCCTAATACAACTCAAGTCCAACGTAACCAATTGTACACATATTCGACACATATTTAACAGGTGCCAACATCTGTGGCCAGAAAGATAACATTGGCACCCTCAGCAAAACCAATTACTTTGGCTTGGTTAATAGGGACGGTGACGGGTAACACTGTCTGTAGGTCGATCACCCTGTATGTCACCCACCGCGGAGCTGCATCTCCATTCACGATAAGCGACCGCAAGCAAAGTCTGGAATTCTCTATGCTGGCGAGCCCAAGCAAACTGTCCTCGGTTGGCATGATGAGGAGATTGCCTATGCGGCTCGGAGGCAGCAGCGCAAAGATAGACAAGTAATGCCTGCCTTAAGTCATACTTCAGGATTGCAATACGAGCATTCCACTCGAGTGCAAGGTAAATTCCATCCCCGACAATGACAGGACGGCTCAGTTCCAGATGGCCACGGCAATAATCTTGGACACCCACGTCTAGGTGAACAGAAGGGAGCCACCCCCCAGCTTGAGACGAGTACACGGACGCATAGGCGTGCCAGTCCCCCTTGAAGCAGTGGCGGAGGGAAGGGGGGGGGGGGCTGAGGGGGCCTGGCACCCCCCCAACCTTTCCATAACTCCCTTAATACACCTCATAGATTAGATGTTTAATTATCTAATTAGCTAGTTAATGATATTATCTGTACTAAGATTTTTATTCTTATTTCATATTAATCTCTAATAGTTTCTTATACAAATATAATCTAGATCTTTCTAATATTTTCTTCATATCTTTTATTTTTATTATTGCCTATCAAACATCAGTTTGTCCCCTACCACACACTCTAATTAGCTAGTTAATTGAAAATCTTCTGAATTGATCTCCAACAATGGGATCTATATTATTTAGCATTAGTCTTCCTATTATCTTTCTTATCTCCTATGCTTCTATCAATATTCGTCTAAACTCTAAACGGTCATTTAGCCCGTTGTACTCAACTTTTAAACACTAACAGTGGTATAGTGTTTCTGTTTAACCTTCTATTTAAATGATCATTTTACCTGTTTAAGTGATCTTTTTGTCTAAGACTAAATGATATGTAACTGATTGTTTGTCATTTGATGTTAGGATCTAGTACTAATTAATTTTGCCCCCGTTTAACTACTTGTTTTTATTGTGATTCTTTTCCTGGACAAAGAAATAGAATGATCATGCGAAGGTTAGAGGCTTAAGGCTAGTTAAATTTCTCTTTTATTTTTTTTTAGTTTTTCTGCTTTTTTTACATCGCAACGTAAACGTTTATTTTGGTGCTATGTACACCTTTATCATGTAATATTTTAACACATATGATTGTTTTTGGTTTGCACGGCCTATGTTGGCTCCGCCCCTGCGTGGCGGCAGTCCAATGCCGCCGAAGAGGAGAAGGGGGAGGCGGTTGCAGTGGTGGGGACGAAGCGAGGGACGTCTGCGGCGCTGAGGATGTTGTTGAAGAAGCCTAGCAGCGGAGGAGCTCCGTGGAAGCGGCGGTAGCAGCGGAGGAAGGCGGGGTCGGTGAGGATGCGGCGCCACGGCTTGCAGACGAGGGAGGCCCGGATGAGGTGCGCTGGCTATTTCGGCGGGATGCGGAGGAGGATCTCCGCGATGGCGTCGCCGGCGACGAGGGTTTGGGTGGCGACGGGATTGGGGGGTTTAGGGTCGGGGTGAGCGAGGACCGAGGAGAGGCGGCGACCTGCGGCTGCCGAACCATCAGGCCGCGTTGCGTCGGGCCTCCATGGTCCTACGTCGGATTAGTTTGGACTTTGGACTGGCCCAGAAAGATCTGGGCAAGGCCCAGATTGCGGTCCGCATTTCGTCGATATTGAAAATTTGAAATTGAATTGCATTTCGTCGATAGTGAATTATTTTTATTTAAATCTTGCCATGTCAGATGCACCGGTGCGGCAGGACTGTCACCGTGTCATTCCCGTGGCCCGGCGGCCAGTGTGGCGTGCGTGGGCCTAGCTTGTGGCGCCGATCCGCCGTCGGGTCCATGTGCCCGGCGCTACAAATGTTGTCGAACACCTTCTACATCCATTTTCCTAAAGTGAATTTTGAAAAAACAAATTACAAGAAAACTCATATGTCTCTTTTGAAAATGTCTCCTTCACAAAGATTCCATATTTGGTTACAACATAGAAAGAAAATATAAACTTCATACGTAATTTTGAAAATTTCTCCTTCACGCAAGTTTCCTACAAGTTATATTATTAAATTATTAGCTGCTCTTGTCGACGAAGGCCTTGTTTAGTTCATCCCAAAAATAAAAAAAATATTAAAATCCTTCGTCACACTGAATCTTACGGCACATGCATAGAGCATTAAATATAGATGAAAAAAACTAATTACACAGTTTGCCTATAAATCGCGAGATGAATCTTTTAAGTCCTAATTACTCCATAATTAGATAATGTTTGTCAAATAAAAACGAAAGTGATACCGTGTCGAAATCCAAAAACTTTTGGATCTAAACAAAGCCGAAGTAAAAGGAAATAGGGAAAACAAAATAGTTTTGTATTTCCAATGTTAATTTATATTATATCTCCTAATAACAAGTGAAAATAATGACACAAATTTATGACGTACGTATGTTTGAACATTAGATATTGGTGGTAGTTATCCCCTCACAAAATTTGAAATTAAAAATCAACTTCAATGTGTAGAAAAAAGATAAATCTTGTTGAGTGATAAATTAGATCAACTTAAATAGTTATTAAGGGGAGTAAACTAAATTAAATGACGGTTTAGTGTGTTACTAGGCATAGACTACATTCGAGGGCACTATTTTGGAGTTTTAAACTTAACTATATACAATATTCACTCACAGAGATCACGGCGCATGCACGAATTATTTTCATCGGAAACTGTTTAAATTCTTTTTCACTCAATTGCGCAAGTTAGGCCTTGTTTAGATGCCAAAAGTTTTTAAAGATTGACGCTGTAGCACTTATACTAATTAGATTTAATAGATTCGTCTCGTAAATTAGAGGCAAATAGTGTAATTAGTTATTTTTTTTATCTATATTTAATGGTCCATGCATAAGATTCTATATGATACAAAATATTATAAACTTTTAGAATTTCAGATGTATCTAAACAAGGCCTAAGTTCATCGAATTGAAAGGCAACTAAAAAATCCCAAAACATCTCACACAAGATGGCTTGCACGCCTCACCTTCCTCATGCGCGCTCAGGCCTTCAGTCGCTCACTTCCCCTTGCAAGGCAACTCATCACGAGGCCGCGATCCGCCGCGACATCAATCCGTCCCGTATGAGCCTCCATGCAACAGGTCCATAGGCCTGTGAGCCAGCCGCCGGTAGGCGTCCACGGTGAGCTCGCTCTCTGTGGACCGGGCTCACGCGTGGTGCCGTTTCATCAGCACTTGCCAGTTGCCACGTTTGTGGCCGTGGGATTTATGGCAGCAGGGACAAATCCGTAATTCTCTGCCGCCTGTTTCGGCATCCTCCTCTCCTCGGGCTCGCTATAACCAGGCTCCACCGCTTCCGCAATGGCCACCTAATTCGCTCGGCGTCGCCGGAGAAGAGAAGCGCGCGCGATGACACCGGGAAGATCTCTTCGCCCTGTATGTAATGATTCCCTCCCCCGCGCCGTTTCTTCGATGATGATGGATCGGCAGCCGTGATGTTTTATTTGGGGGTTAATTAGTTTGGTCACTCACTGATCAAGCGGCATTCGTACGTGTTGGTTCTCTTTGCAGGCGGTGGCGGCGGTTCTGTGGGCGGCGTCGCTGGTGCTGCTGCTGGCGGCGGCGTGCGCGGGCGGCGGCGGCGCGTCCGGGGGCCCAGGGTGCCGGAAGCACGTGGCGAAGGTCACGGAGTACGGCGCGGTGGGGGACGGGAGGACGCTCAACACGGGGGCGTTCGCCAAGGCGGTGGCGGACCTGTCGCATCGCGCGCGCGACGGCGGCGCGGCGCTGGTGGTGCCGCCGGGGAAGTGGCTCACGGGGCCCTTCAATCTCACCAGCTGCTTCACGCTCTACCTCGACGAGGGCGCCGAGATCCTAGCGTCCCAGGTGAGTGAGAAGGCCCCCACAATCCAGCACCATCCTCCCGCCATTTCGCTCGCCGCGCCGGCGTTCCGCTGCAGCGGTTACGCCGCCGCGCTTAGCCGATGAACTGCCCGCGTAATGGCGTATTAGGGCCCGTGAACATGCGGTAGTTTAGTATGACATGTGGGGCCCTTGAGCACCGCACGCAAACATGGCGTCAATTCATCACGGGACACCTCCCGTTTTCGTAGGCCGGTCTCTTTTTCGCTAGGGACAGTGGCTTTTGCCCTGGGGGACCCTGAACCCGTCTTTTCTAAGCAAACCACTGCCAATCAGCCATACACCTATGCGGCTATGCACATGACATGCACCCCAGAGTGTCCTTGTGTTCTTGATTTTCCGTGATGAATTGCCTTGGTTCCATTCCGTGATTCCTCTCTGGGTCTTTTGCATGGTTTTGGTGACCGGTGAACATCGCTGCATTGGTATGCATTGGCAGAGTGCATAGCCTGCAGATCTGCATAGAAGGCATGGAAAAGGAAAAGTTTGTTTGTAGTGTAGGAGTATCATTTATTGAGAATCCAAAACGTTTCATCAAGACCTGAATATAGTATTTTCAGGAAAAACGAATGGGAAATTTTGTTCTGTCTTTACTGAAGTTAATGTAGTCTGAGTAACGTAAGAAGGGCAATAGAAACTTTACTGATGCTGGTGCAGCATTGATCAATAATCCAAAATACTCCAACTTTGGAGTTTGGTACGCAAAAACTAATTACTACCTCTTTGAGGAGACAAGTTACAGCAATTACTTTTGGTCTACTAAAGGTGGCGCTTAAATATGTACTCCAAGGACTCGGCTGGATTTGATTGACACCTGCCTTCTGTACTTGGCAGTGGTTGCAACACCGAAGGAAAAGCTGGTGGCTAACTGGCTATTGAATGCTTGTAGTACAGCTTTTGGTCAACCGGATTCTATCATTTCTCAAAAAATCGAGTAGTTTTGATATGATCTGTTTTGAGGTATTGGCAAGTATGACTGGTGATGCTGAAAGAAAGAAACAAAACTGTCTATTTTCCTTTGTTTTTTTGGAAACAAAATGTTAGTTTGTTATAGTGCTCACATGCTGGTTAAATTTGTTCTGCTACTGTCGCCTATATCTTGTTTGCACTATTTTGCATCCGTCCACTGATCCTTATGCTGTTCATCTATCTTATTCAGGACATGAACCATTGGCCCCTCATAGCTCCCTTGCCATCTTACGGGAGAGGAAGGGACGAGCCTGGCCCAAGGTACATCAATTTCATTGGAGGATCCAATCTCACTGACGTCATCATCACAGGTACACTACATATGCCTACCTTCTATATCCAAGACAAGATCAGGTGGTAGCTGCAGAAATTTGATGATCTCGACAAATTTCAGGTAAAAATGGAACAATCAACGGGCAGGGGCAAGTCTGGTGGGACAAGTTCCATGCCAAGGAGCTCAAGTCCACCCGTGGCCACCTCCTAGAGCTCCTCCACTCTGATAACATCATCATCTCCAATGTCACCTTCGTTGACGCGCCATACTGGAATCTCCACCCTACCTATTGCACGTATGGCTCTCAACTCTGAAAGTCTCAAGTCATTGTTCGTTTGTTCCAGTGGTGGTTTCTGAAAAATGTTTCAGTGGTGAATCTCACATGCCATGCCACTGTTTTGTGCAGCAATGTGACCATCAGCGGCGTCACCATTCTTGCACCGTTGAATTCGCCTAACACCGATGGAATTGACCCAGGTAGCTAGATCAGTTAGCTTTCAGTCATGTTCCTTTGATGACACTGAGAAGTGAGAAGCGTCTGTTTCTGGGTCTGAACGGCTGCTGTTTCATCGCCTGTGTGTGCAGACTCTTCCACGCATGTGAAGATCGAGGACTGCTACATCGTCTCCGGCGACGACTGCGTCGCCGTGAAGAGCGGGTGGGACGAATACGGCATCAAGTTCAACATGCCGAGCCAGCACATCGTCATCCGGAGGCTCACCTGCATCTCCCCCACGAGCGCCATGATCGCGCTGGGCAGCGAGATGTCCGGCGGCATCCGTGACGTGCGCGCCGAGGACAACATCGCCATCAACACGGAGTCGGCCGTCAGGATCAAGTCCGGCGCGGGGAGGGGCGGCTTCGTCAAGGACATCTTCGTGCGCGGCCTCAGCCTCCACACCATGAAGTGGGTGTTCTGGATGACCGGCAACTACGGGCAGCACCCCGACAACACGTCCAACCCCAACGCCATGCCCGAGGTCACCGGCATCAACTACAGCGATGTGTTCGCCGAGAACGTGACCACGGCCGGCAGGATGGAGGGCATCCCCAACGACCCATACACCGGCATCTGCATATCCAACGTGACCGCCAGCCTCGCGCCGAACGCCACGGAGCTGCAGTGGAACTGTACCAACGTCAAGGGGGTCACCTCCAACGTCTCGCCCAAGCCATGCCCGGAGCTCGGCGCGGAGGGCAAGCCGTGCGCCTTCCCAGTGGAAGAGCTCGTCATCGGCCCACCGGCGCTGCCAAAGTGTAGCTACTGAGGCCGGGATGCCGAAAGAGATCATATATATAGTTCAGTGATAGTCTAGACAAGCAGTTTGAGAAATGCAGCTGAAATACGTCTGCCAAATCTATTTCATATTCCTGCTTCTTCCAATTACTTACAACGTTTAGCAGTGGTGTACCCGCGACTACAAATTATGCATCAAGAAGAAAAATCAGCAAAACGCACATTACCAAAGCAAAACCTTTTCCATCTTCTGTCCTTTTAAGTACACAAGTTACATAATTGACAGACAACAACAACAACACCGAATTTGTAAGCCAAATTCCGCAAAAAAGATCGCAATTAACAAGCTGAGCAGAGTGTGTGCAACCATGGGTTGTTGGTTAGTTCCTCTCCTCACCGTCTTCCTCCCTTGCCCTTGCCCTTGCTCAAGAAGTGGTGGCGCTTCAACCTCTTCTTCCGGATCACCACGTCCGACTTGATGTTCTCCGAGAAAGGCATGCCGAGGAGGGTGAGCAGCCTTAAGGCCTCGTTGTCCGTCTTGGCGCTGGTGACAATGGACACGTCCATGCCATTCTTCTTCCCGCCCACCTCGTATGGGATCTCCGGGAACACACCCTGATCACGGAGGCCCATGCTGTAGTTGCCATGCCCGTCGAAGCTGTTGGGGTTGACACCCAGGAAGTCCATGGTCCTAGGGAGCCCAAGGTTGATGAGCCTATCCAGGAAGTTGTACATTATCTACAGCCAAGGACAAAAAATTAAGCCTACACCAATCAAACGAGCTCACAATTTCCACTTGCATGGCATATTATATACTAGAATGCATCATTCCAAACTGCCACCAAATTCTAGTTTGATACACCAAGGCACCAAGCTGTCTGTCAACTGAGAATGTATATGAACTTTGAGGAGGTCTAATGAACAATGGAATGGGGCTCACCCTGCCACGGAGGGTGACTGCGATACCGATGGTGTTTCCCTCACGGATCTTGAAGCTGGCCACGGATTTCCTGGCCTTGGTCTTGACGGGCCACTGCCCGGTGATCATGGCGAGGTCCTTCATGGCGGCCTCCAGCCCCTTGGAGTTCCCTGCATCCGCACCCAGCCCGCAGTTCACCACAATCTTCTCGATCTTGGGAACCTAGTCGTTCGAACCAACCGCACACCTCAAAAGTCAAAATCTAACCACGCCAACGAATTATCCTAGCTACGAGGAGAAATGGCAAGCCTTTCTGCGGCGAGGAGCAGGGTCGAGCACCTGGTGGACATTGGTGTAGCCGAACTCCTCGGTGATGAGCGGGACGACCTTCTGGTCGTAGACGGCCTTGAGCCTGTGCACCCTCTGGGCCTCGGATGGGTCTACGAGCACGATGCCGGAGGGCGAGGTCGGCGGCGGCGTGGCCTTGGGTGGCGCCTCGGTCGCGGCGGAGGCGACGACGCGGAGAGCTCGGCGAGGAGGCGAGGAGGGCAGGAGCAAGCAGCGCCGGGCGGAGGAAGAAGAAGCGGTTGTGGCGACAGCGAAGGGCGTGCCCGAGGAGGGCAGGGTCACAGCCGTACCTGCCATTGGAGCGGGGTGCGAGGAGGCGGACGGAGCCGAGCGACGCGGGCGCCGGGCGCGGCTTTATGCCATGGATGAGGAAGACGGTTGCTGGATAAGGCGTCGGATGTGGACTGTGGTGCTAGCCAATCCAGTGGTTCTGGGCTGGGCCTTCGTTAGCCGTGTACTCTGGATTTAGGCCCATTGAACAGACAGATAAGGCCAAGACCCATCAAGGCCAGGCCAAGATTGCTTAACGGATCATTAAGCCTAACATCATAATAATATACGGCCTTGTTTTGCTAATGACGAACCTCAGATTGAGATTAACATCAGCTATTGAGCTAAGGAATTGTACCACACCGCGGGGTGACAGGTATAGAGCTGATGAGGCGTGTACAAAAGAAGGCACATAGCAACAAAGTAACTCATACCTTTCTCGGCCTTTTGGCTAAGATCAAGTGTAGTATCTGTTCTTATCAGTTTAATATCTGATATGTGGGACACGTGCCCACAATGATATTAAATTTATTTTTTGTGGGGGAGAATCTAATATGATAGCTTGCTATCAAAGTTCTCATTGTGTCGCCCTAGTGTTGCACTATTGCTTGGGCTTGGCGCACCCCAAACAAATAAAAATTAAAAATTGAAAAGAACACATGAACAAAGAAATATTCAGTTAATTAATTATACAATTTTCAAATTTAGTAAACTATAAATGACATTATTTTATATAATAATATGTAATATTTGAAGTTTGTCTTAAGAAAATATAGTTTATTATTTGTCATTATGTAGTATTTGAAGCTTGTATTCAGAGAATATATTTTTTATACTATATATGTCTAAAAGCAATAAATGATAGGGATAAGAAGTCCATATTTCTGGTATGACCGATCTGGCCTCTACTTCCCTAACTCTCTCAATCCCACATCCTTGACTTCTGAACGGGACCTCTTTATAGTTCAGTTTAGTTAAATATCATCTGGAGAATGCATGCACAACATCGCTGCAGTAGTCAAAACCAGTTCAATTCAGGCCTTGTTTAGTTCCCAAATTTTTTGCAAATTTTTTTTTTTCAAATTTATGGTCCCATTGAATTTTGCGGCACATGCATAAAACATTAAATATAGATAAAACAAATAACTAATTGCACAATGTAATTTGCAAGACGAATCTTTTGAGCCTAGTTAATTCATGATCGGACAATATTTGTCAAATACAAACGAAAGTGCTACAGTATTCATTTTGCAAAAAAAAAAAAACTAAACAAGGCCTCAGATGCAAACGTTCCAACTCAGATAAAATGAAGATAAACTCATATATTTCTCGATCTTTTGGCTAAGAAAGATGAGAAGAAAACATCAAGTGTAGTATATGTTCTTATTAATTTAATATCTGATGATACACGGACCATGTGTCCACTTCGATATTAAATTTATTTTTCACAGGGTAGAGTCCACAACAATGGCTTGTCATTGGAGTCCTTTAGTGTCACCCAGCGACGCAGTTTTTTTACCCTTAAGAGTATATGCCCTCACTCTCTCACCCATTGAATTCTCTTTGAGAAATATGTAAACACACATCTCAAAGCAGTTTTGCATTGAGATGTGTGTTTGCACACTTCTCAAAGCGAATCCAATGGGTAGGAGAGTGAGGGCATATGCCTCAAGAGCAAAGAAAACTTTACCTGTCACCCAGTCGTTGCACTCTTGGCAGGACTTGGCACACCCCAACCAAATCAAAATTGAAAGCTTATTGGAGACTTTTTGGATTTATTCTAGTGCCATCTAGTTGTTGCACTGGCAGGGCTTGTCACACCCGAACCAAATCAAAATTGAAAGTTTATTGGAGACCTTTTGGATTTATAATTGGAGACTTGGTTTGAGATTTTAGACTGTATCTTTAGTTTTTCTATATATAATACTAAACAAGTTATACTTTGCATTACTAATTACTCTGTAAAGAAGACCTCAACGCAACTCTGAAGTCTCTGCGCCGAGCACGCCAGGTGGACCGACAATCCGCCGCCGCAGACTCTGACAGCGCCTGCAAATAGATGGACGAGAGATCTCGTCCCATGTTCATCGGCATCGAAAAGGCAAAACAGTATCACGAGGAGGATCCTCGTCACATGCACTGCACATGCATGTCGCGTCCGGCGTCCAGTTGGTTTGTTAAACGAACCTGATTCGGAAGGTCCCCAGCCGGCCAACTCCCAACGGCCAACCGTGTCTGGCTTCACGCTTCAGTTGTCAGTTCAGGCAGACGTGAGCACCCACATGTCCTGTTCGAGCGGTCACCGGCAGCAGCACGGCCACTGTTCCGGTGACGACAAACAGCGCCACGACGACGCTGGTCTGGCCTGGTCGCCTGTGGAGACTGGAGACCCTCAGTTCACCGTACAACTGTACAAGGTCCGGCACAAGTGCACAACCTGGGCGTTGAGCCATTGACAGTGTTAATGCTAGCAAGCTGTCATATCCCAATGGAACCCTCTCTTGTTAGGCCTTGTTCAGTTCCTAAAATTTTCGGTTTTTGGCCTTGTTCAGTTCCTAAAATATAGACTAACTAAATTTAAAAGATTCATCTCGTAATTTACAGACAAACTGTACAATTAGTTTTTGTTTTTATTTATATTTAATACTCTATGCATGTGCCGCAAGATTCGATATGATTGGAAATCTTGATATTTTTTAGAAACTAAACAAAGCCTTAGATTAACACACGAGATGCTCACGGTGCAGGGACCGCAGCCGTCGATTCGTGTAAACCGTAGTCGTATAGTATCAGAAACGTTGCAGTCACGAGGAATAATTTTTCAGTGCCACTGTTCTTCAAACGACAAAAACAAAGAGGGAATGGCCACTGTCAGCAGCATGAATGCACGATGCTACTGTACAATCGATACGTACAGTACAGGGACCACTACAGTATGAGCACCAGCAGTGTGCTCCACCGTCTCGTCCCAAATCACGACTCATGCAAGAGCTTAGCTGCCGCTACCTGTTTACCTAACTTGAAATTATTCATCGATCTGCTCCTCTACTGACAGGAAAGAAGACACATAACACACGCTAGCACTTGTATATACATCAAGGCTACAACAAAATGCTAGAGGATCTAATTAATGTGAGAGAGCCTGAGAGGCAAAAAACAGTGGGGATGCAGTAGCCAAAGCATTGTGTAGCAAGCAGGTCTTATTGGATGGCGTCTAGGGCCTCCCTCCTCCTGATCCTCTTCTTGATCTCCTTCTCCAGCTCCTCAGTCCCTCCCACCTCCTTCAGCTCCTGCAAATTAAACCATTACCAAATGGTTTGTTTATTATGAAATGAATCTGCATAATCGAGCTGATGCTATAGTTAGCTCAGCTCAGTTCAGTTCAGTTGAGACTAACCTTGGGTCCCAGGAACAGGCCGTAGGGCACGCCCTGGAACTTGTCCATGTGATGTATCTGCAGGCAGTAGCAGCAACACAGCAGTTACAACACAGTCACACAGGCAGGCAGAAGCAGAAGAAAAGGCAACCGGACCGGACCTGATGGGCGGCGGCGACACGCCGGAAGTACGGCACGTTCTCGATGGGCCCGACGGGGAAGCGGCGGTGGACGAGGCCGTCGTGCACGAACATGTAGGCCATCCCGAACAGCGTGATCCCCAGACCCTGCGAGCGACGCCAGAGACACGTCAGGGCAGAGCAGAGCCGGCCGAATGTGCACGTGCCTTGGTTGCCATCGCACAAGACAGCAGAAACAAACGCCACGAGGGGTTGCGTACTCGAGACCTCCTACGTGAAGAGACTCCTCTAATCCTCTCTCGTTTTTTATAATTGTTTATCTATCTCGTGCCCGTGTGTACTAGCTAGTGTTCTTTTTGACCGGTGCGTCAATGTCGCTAGAGGGCCACCACTAGGCGGCCGCCGGCCGTGGACGTGGACGCCGATGTGTGGATGCGCCGGCGACGCTGGTGCGAGAATGATTTGCCTTTCTGATGTGTATTACCACGCCACGTTCCACACGCCTGCAGCCTGCTGGGTCAAATTCTAATACTTTTTTTTCGGGACCGACCCAGACTACGAGTGGACTAGAGGTGGAGACGGCAGGCGGCCGGACGAGGCGAGAAAGCAACGGCAAGAAAGCAATCGTCGGCACTCGGCAGAGAGACCACCGGGAACGGGAAGGGACTCAGACTCACCGCGCCGAAGCAGAGGCCCGGGACGAGGCCCCGGTTGAAGAAGCCGTAGGCGAGGAGGGACATGGCCGGGACGGCGTTGACGATGGCGAAGACGTCGTTGAGCTCGAAGGGCCCGTCGCGGGGCCGGTGGTGGGACTCGTGCATGTGCCACAGCGACGCGTGCCACAGCGCCCGGTGCGCCCACCGCGCCCAGAACTCCATCCCCACCTGCAAACCACCACCAAGGAAGACGCGATCTTTTTTGGTTAGCCGCTTCCTTTTCGGTTTGGCTCCCTACGTGCGTCCGCACCGGACGCCGCGCCATCGATCGATCGATCGATCGATTCGACAGCCCACACGGCGCGGTACGCGGCGGGCGTGCCGCGTGGCCGAGGACGAGTCGGGGAACTCACCGCAGCGCCCACCGAGAGCGCGAAGGTGCCGACCATCTCCGTCACCGGGATCTCGCCGCCTCCCTGACCAACCAAAGCATAGCATCCATGAGTGCGAATCGACACGGCAGATGGAATGGATAGACACATGACCGGCGCCGGCGGGCGCGGCTCGTCACGCCCGTACCTCCATTTGCCAGGCGAAGCGGTAGTAGACGGCGGCGGCGGCCATGGACGTGATCCCGAGGCTGGACATGACCGCGGCCACCAGGTACGTCCGCCGCTCCGACTGCTTCCGCGCCGCGCGCTCCGCCACCGCCACCCGCGCGGCCTCCGCCTCCGTGTCCCCTCTGTCGCTGTCGGCGGCGACCACGGCCTCGTCCTCCGGCGCCGCGCGCGCGGGCACGGCGCCCCGGGCCGCGCCGGCATCGGGAGGCGCGAACACGAGGACAAGCGACCGTGGCCGCGGCCCCGCATGCGCGGGGGGCAAGGCCTGGCGGGGCCTCCGGACGCGGCACGGGGCGAGAGGGAATGGGGCAGCCAGCAGCCTCGCGACGGCCATGGCTGCGCGGTCACCAGTGGGAGGGGAGGGGAGGGGAGGGATCGGAGGGACAGTGGTTGGGCAGGTGTGGCGCCGGCCGGCCCGATTAGTTTTGGGCGTGGGTGTACGAGTGGTGGGCCTCGGCCTCGGCGCACGGGAGGCGCGGGGTGGGGGGGACTGGACGAGGACGAGGACGAACAAGTGGGCCAGAGTCGTCGTCGGTGGACGGTGGCAGTGGAGGGAGTCAACTTATTGCGGGCATGGAGATCGATCCGCGGGACGTGCGCCGGCCGGAGCGGGAGCGCGGCACTGCCTTTTATACTGTGGGAATCGCGAGCAAGGAGACGGAGCCGGAGACGGTCCAGTCCACGCGGATGTTGTATGCTGCCATTGCTGTGCGTGCTGACTCACCTCGCTCCTGCCTTTTACGGCCACCACCTGACCTGACCTCGTATATCTTCCCAACAAATTTTGCAAAATTTTTTAATTCATCATCACATCGAACTTTAGACGTATGCATTGAGTATTAAATATAGACGAAAATAAAAATCAATTGCACAGTTTAGTCAGAATTGACGAGACGAATCTTTTAAGCCTAGTTAGTTCATGATTAGACAATATTTACCATAAATAAATGAAAGTGCTACGGTGTCGATTTTCCAAAATTTTTTAGAACGAGGGAATTGGAATGGAATGGAAGCAAGCCGTCGCTCTCTCCTGGCGTTCTCACTGCAGCTGCCCTGTAGGCCTGTACTGCTTGACTCCTCAGGTCAGGCTAGTGTCGCCGTCCGGATGTCCGCCGCGGCCGCATCGCTTCGATCGGCCGCCCGGCGAGTGCAATTGGAGAGCGGCGTGTCCCGGAGGCGAGGGCCATCCCAATCCCATCCCGGATAGGAGTAGGTGCGGCGGGCAGTGGAAAAGGACAGCGCGGGCACATGGCCATGGCTGGCCGGGCGGGCGCGATTCACCACGTGGCGGGAACGGGTAACCTGCCTGTCCCCGCGCGCACCACTGCATGTCGACCTGCGGCCACCATGCGCGGCTGGGCTTCCCGCCGTTCCTTGCCTTCTTTGTCCTGTCGATCCATGCATCCCTGTCTTGTTCCATTGCTGCCTCTACGTAACGCAAACGAAGCACTTGGCCGTAGAAAAGGCGAAAAGCTCTCCTGGGACTGCACTGAGCGTATACAAGATTGAATCCAAGATGGCAGAGACGGGTGAAAATGTCAAGTTAGGCCGTGAAATCTCAGCGGATCTGTCTGTCCTTTCCAGCATTGCGTCTTGAAATAACCCATTCTAGTCTCTATTCATGGCTCGTGACCAGCGCGAGACATTCCTACTGTATAAGTCCTAATAGAAGGCTCGTCGTCTAGATTCTACCAATTTTTATATAACGGAAAAGCTTACTTTTTTTTTCACGCGGGCGTGCGATGTGCCCCATCATCACCTTCTTCCTCATTCCTCTCTCCGATCCTGCGTGTCGTGTCTCTATCATTCGTTGATGACCCCGGGTTCATGGCATCAGGGTGTAGTTGTGGTTCTGTAATGGTACTCATTTCTAGGTCTTATCACAGGAGAACAAAACTGGAACACGTACTCTGCCCCAGTTTCCACTAGCACGATATGAAAAAACGACATGCCATTTCTCAATCTCAGACAATGCACCGGACGTTAGCCTGCGTCTGTGTTTCTTTTTTCTCCCCGTTGCATTGCAGAGTCCCAGACGGCTGAGGCGAGGTACGTGTCAACACAGGGCTCCTGTGGTGCTCCCTGGTGCTCTGCATGCCGCCCCACTACCGATCCCACTTGCCGACGCCCACACTCCCCTCATGGCGAATATACTAGTACGAGCTAAGGCTAGGACGCCGACGACGACGCGGCTGATCACGAAGCCCACCGCACCGTCTTTGCTCTGGCTCGGGCTCCCTCGTCCGGACACCTGGTGAGATGGATGGATGGATGGATATGCTAGTGGCGGCGAAGCGACCGGGACGAGACAGAAAGCGAGTGCCTAGTGCTTCTTCAGGCATGGTGGCGACTGGCGACGGCGACGCGAGGTTTGGCGACTCGGCGACCCCAACTCGATCGACCGGCCGCCGTAGTGGCGCTGCCTGCCCCCGCCGCGTTTGCTCGGGCTCGCCGACACGTAGCTCGCCTGCCGTGCAGGATAACTAACTCCATTGGCACACGTGTGTAGCGCCTCATCCTATATATAGATAGATCCATCATCATCCATGGTCAAAACGACTAAAATATCGGGGACGGGGGAACTTTTCCTTGATTTGGATGTGATGCACGGTACATTCCTTCAATCCTTCCCTTTCATGCTACTGTACATGACACGCCACTACTACTACTAGTACTCGGCTAGCTGGCCACTCCTACGAACTCGCCATCCCGTTTTTTTCCGACTCCAATGGGTGGGGTGGGGTGCTTTGTTTTGAATGGTGGTTGGAACACGGACACACCCACAAGAGTGGCCGAGTGCGAGTGGAGGTCGCAGCTGAAGGCTTTGCAGTTTGCAAGGGAAAGTGCTCTGTGTCTGTGCTGCAATCATCGGTGCCCACTGCTAGGGAAAGTGCTAGTAATGAACTCACGATGCCGCCGGTCAACCGTGAGCCCGTCCACACCATAGACCAAACCAGTACTAGTGACTCACAGAACCCTTTTTATATATACATAAATAAAAAACAATATATTTTTAATCATACGGGAAGAAACATAAGAAAGCAGAGTTATCCCTCTGATCGTTTGTGTGTGAAACTAAAAGTGACAAATACATAAGACTCGAATCGACGTGTATCGCTACTTCCAAAATTCTTCTCGTAAAAAGAACTATATAGCTGATATCTTTCCACACTCGGATGCATCAATTCGGTAATCAGTATTCAACTTTCAACACCCACCTTTTTCTTCAGAAGGGTATCAATCAACTATTAAAACCCATCTTTGAGGAACAGCCCATATAGTCCTAGCTTCAATTAAGCACAACAAGGTTCCAATCGTTTCTGCATCAACATCCAATGTATTTTCCCTCTATACGTTCGTCGCATGAGAGGCGCTTGCGGGTAATTCCGTAATTGTATCTACATTGTGAAAGACAACACGTTTCGCTTTCTTCTATGACCAAGTTAGTGTGTTCTTGGCCTCCTGCAGGGGTCCTCACTTGGAATTTTGCTCAGCCTGGCTGCCATCACTAGCACTTCCTTGCTGCAAAGGATTTCTCAGATACGGCGAGTCTTTGTACCTGGCATATATTGGCAAGTCCAGTGCCTTCTCTGCTATTTTTCCATCCTCGTGAATCCTCTCTATCAAACTCTCGAGCGAAGGAAAGTTGGCCTAAGAATTTCAAAGGGATGCCACAAGTCAGGTACATGCCTTCCAACTCATGGAACAGTTGTCCCTGCTAACCTGCTAGTGTAAAATCTGTTTGGCCCTCAATTACCTCGGGTCTGATGTAGCCAACAATGGCAAGGCGCAACTCCTCACCATAGAAATCCTCACCAAAATTATGAAGCAACCAAGGTTCCTGCAAGGGAAGCCTTTTAGAACAAAGCATAGAATAAACATATGAAAAATGACTGTAAAGAACACTCACCACTGTCTTTTCTGTGTTGTCGAAATATGGGTTCCAGCCAATGCTCATAACCATCTTATATATACCACGTGTTGAAAGTCCAGCCCAGCCAAAGTATACCCCAGACGTATGCTCTGACACTACATCAGCAAAATTCTCTGCGGGTAAATTGGCTACAGTATAAAAACAAAAACATCAGTGCTCCATATAAAAACTTGAGTCCAGTAGTATCAAATAAACAAATATGAACTCCTACAGAATAGTAGAAGACTACGCAAAATGACCTAGGTTAGGAAACAGACAGCAGCATCGCCAAGCGTGCGGTGGCAAGATCATGTGACCTCGACTACGTCGACCCGCGCTCGCTGTGACGCGACAACAGAGCCCTGTGCCCAGATGACACCAGAGCTCTGTGTCTTTGGGCATGGACCTACAATCCGTCCGACATTCCAAAGGTAACATGGCTGACGTTAACTGGCGATGCAGTGATGGCACATGACGGACCGTCTCCACCAAGGGGGCGGCGTGGACTCACCTTCCGAGTCCTGGTCCACCTCGACCTCATCGAGTCCCCGGACGGCCACGGCACAACCTCGACTCGGGAGCTCACGTGGCACTACGGGGTCGTCGACGGCGAACGACGCCCTCGGGAGCGGCAGGCCTCACCACCACCACCCGACGCCAGGCCTAGGCGCCATAGGGATGATGAGGACGACGACGACCACCGTGGACGACGCCGCGACAGCAGCCGTAACTGGGGGTCCCGACTCCTTCGCAGCCTATCCCGCGCCCCTGCAAGAGAGCGGGAGCGCTCCGAATCAAGACATGGACGGCGTCATGACGACCGGTCCCATGGGGGCCACCGGAGGCACGACCTACTGGAGGTGGCGAATGGGGTCGCCGCAGCACATCTACACCGACCTCAGGACACGAACGACTACGCTGCTTCCCCGACGACGCGCGGCCGCAGCCGTGAACGCAGCAACCGTCGACGCAAGGAAGGACAGCGCCGCTCCCCGGCACGCCTAGAGCCTAGAGAGCCATCGCCGCAGAACCGCCGCCAGACCTGCAACCCAAGGTGCTCTCCTGGAAGCATGAACAGGAACAACGATGGCTCACCGAGCCCGCCAACCATGACAGAGTCTCCGCCACGTGCGATTCCACCATCACCTGACAATTCTCCGATGCGCAGGGACGTGTTGCTGACTCCTGACGGGACCCTGACGCAGCCGGCGCATCCGCCTCCTCTCGTGCAGCCGGCTTTGCCTCAAAGGCCTGCTGTCGTCGGATGCTCCCCTGCACGGCGGTTCAGGCCCGACGTCGTTTACGTCAGACGCCGGCCCAACCAGACTGCGTCGCGCCAGCCGCGTGACACGCAGTCTTCTCCACCAACCGAGCTGGACAGATCGCGCCTGGAAGAGGGGAGCAGCATGGACCCTGCAACACTGACCTTTGTCCGTGCTGTCTCACGCCCTCTCCCTCCGGCGCTGCTGCAAGCGCCCCCACGCACAGCTGCCCAAGCAAGGCGCTTCCCAAGGAGGACAGTACCAGCGACTCGCAAGAGCATACGCATTGCAGCCAAGAACTGGCCCAGGGGAGATGCCCATGCCAAGGCTCGACAGGTCCTGATGAAGAAACTGGGTGTCCCGGAAGACAAGGCGCTGTCCCCAGATGATCGCTTCCTGCAGTACCTGGGCCTCTTCCAGGGTCCCCTGACCAATGAGGCCATCAAAGCGATGACGGCGCTATGCGGTCTCGACGGCGACGACGGCATAGTCACGGCGTCCCAAGCCTAATCAGCTTAAGGTCTCCAAGGGCTCCTCTCCCTACAATTATGTTATGCTGCATGTTGCCCCTGTCTGCCCGTAAAAGCTGCAGTGTTCGTTTGTCTCCCTGCTCATCGTTTGTAAGGTCCGTCGGGGTGAAGGCCAGGGGCCCAAAGTCACCACCGCAACCTCCCCATGACCTGGAGCGTCTAGATGTGAGTCATCCGTCGTCGGGAAGCTTATCTTCCTCGTGTCAACACCTCCTGCTGGCAGCCTTCGGCATTCAGTCATGCTGGCTAGGAGTCCAACTTTGTATGGGTTTTGCTGCAGCTCAATCTCTTTTGCTATCATCTTTACAATATGGGCCTTTAGTCGTTTATTTATGGCACAAATTAATTGTCAGCTTCTGAATTGGAATGTGCGAGGGTTAAACGACGATGCTAGAAAGGATGCTGTGAATGAACTTGTGAGAGACACTCGCGCCACCATAGTCTGCCTCCAAGAAACAAAACTGCAGCTTGTGGACCAGCATACTGTGACCCGCACGATTGGTGCTAAATTCGCCAACTCCTTTACAGTTCTGCCGGCTCAACAGACTAGAGGTGGCATCTTGCTTGCAGTGAACGAGGACTTCTTTGACCTCTCAAATATCCTGCTATCCACACATGCTGTTACGGCAACAATCACCATGAGAGCTGACGGCTTTCAATGGCAAATTACAGTGGTGTATGGCCCCCAAGGAGATGCCCAGAAACTGCAGTTTTTGCAGGATCTCCAAAACATTCCACGCCCAGATCACGACAGATGGCTCATCCTCAGTGATTTCAATCTAATTTACCAATCGGAAGATAAAAATAACTCAAATCTTAATCGTCAGCTGATGGGCTCCTTCAAGACAACGTTAGATGTCCTTGGCCTCAAAGAAATTAGATTAAATGGTCGGCGTTTTCACCTGGAGTAACGAGCAGGATGCTCCCACCATGACCCGAATCGACCGAATCTTCTGTACCCCAGATTGGGAGCTGCTGTTTCCCACCTGTTACCTCCACTCCCTTCCTTCCCTAATGTCAGATCACACCCCACTACTTCTCCAAGGCGAGCTTGATTATCGACACGCCCCGTCCTTCAAATTTGAAAATTTCTGGACAGCAATGCAGGGCTTCCAAGAAACAGTCCAGGAAGCCTGGAACAAGGAGGTCTTTTCAGCACTGCCTCTGAAGCGCTTGCACATCAAATTGTCTAGAACAGCAAAAGCTATCAATCGATGGCGCAAGGATAAAGTGGGGGACACCAAATTGCAGCTAGCCATAGTTAAAGAAATCTTGTTACAGCTTGAGGCTGCTCAGGAGTTCAGAGCACTCTCGGATCAGGAACTCCAACTTCGGCGTCAACTAAAAACGCGAAGTATCGGACTGGCTGCCATAGAGAAAGCAAGAATCAGACAAAAATCGAGACTCACCTACATCCGTTGTGGGGACGCAAACACAAAATACTTCCACATACGCGCAAGCTCTCGGCGCAGGAAAAACTATATTCATTGTCTGCACACGGATGAAGGAATGGTCTTCGCTCATGAAGACAAGGAAAAGGTGATCCAAGACTACTTCTCTAGCCATATTGGTTTGTCCATGCCAAGACAGTCAAGCCTGGATTGGCACTCCCTTGGATACACGCCGAGAGACCTCTCGGACCTGGAGCTTCCCTTCACAATGGAGGAGGTCAAGAGCATTATAGACTCTATGCCACCTGATAAGGCGCCAGGACCTGATGGCTTCACTGGTGCATTCTTCAAAGCCTCCTGGGAGATCATAAAATTCGACATCATGGCCGCCTTAAACAGCCTATATGCAATGAACTCCCAAAGCTTCCAATTACTAAACTCGACAAACATTGTCCTCCTGCCCAAGAAAAGTGATGCACGCAAGGTCACAGACTACAGACCCATTAGCCTCATCCACAGCATTGCTAAGATCTTCTCCAAACTCCTAGCCAATAGATTGGCAAACAAGCTGGACTCCATGGTCTCTAATTGCCAAAGTGCGTTCATCAGAAAAAGGAGCATTCATGATAATTTCCTATATGTGCAAAACACTGTCAGGAAAATGCACAAGCTCAAAATGCCGGCCCTCTTTCTCAAACTAGACATACACAAGGCCTTTGACACGGTGAATTGGAGCTACCTCTTGGAGGTCATGCAGGCATTGGGCTTTGGACAAAGGTGGCGGGAATGGATGTCTATCCTTTTTAGCACAGCCAAATCAGCAGCCTTGCTCAATGGACATCGTGGCCCAACCTTCTGCCATGGCAGAGGGGTTCGCCAAGGTGACCCGCTATCCCCCATGCTCTTCATCCTCGCCATGGACCCCTTGCAACGGCTGCTTGACCTCGCCACCGAGCATGGAGTCCTCTCCCCGCTTCCACCAGCGGCTGCGAGATGGAGAATCTCCATGTATGCGGACGACGCAGCCATTTTCACCAATCCGTCCAGAGATGATATTCAAGCACTCAAAGTGATTCTCCAAATCTTCGGTTCATCCTCAGGATTACACATAAACCTGCAGAAAAGCTCAGTGCACCCGATTAGGTGCAATGAGGTTGACTTGGAGCAAGTACTCTCCTGCTTCCCTGGGGTCAGAGGCTCCTTCCCCTGCCCTTACCTAGGCTTGCAACTCCACACTAGGAAGCTCCAAAAAGTCCATGTCCAACCGCTCATCGAGCGTATTGGCAAAAGACTCCCCGGTTGGAAGGGAAAGTGGCTTAACAGAGCGGGCCGGCTAACGTTGGTTTCCTCCGTCCTATCATCCATGCCAACCAATCACCTCACAGTTTTCCCGCTGGCCGCATGGGCCAAGAAGAAAATGGATAAAATAAGGAGATCTTTTCTTTGGAAAGGGGAGGAAAATGCAAATGGCGGGCACTGCCTAGTCAATTGGCCAACAGTGGCTAGGCCAAAAGACTTAGGTGGCCTAGGAATCCTTGACCTTCAGAAATTTGGGAGGGCTCTCCGTCTGCGGTGGCTTTGGCAGGATTGGACCAATGAATCCAAACCATGGGTTGGCTCAGAAATCCCCTGTAACGAAGAAGACCGCCTCCTCTTTAAAGCCTCAACCTCGATAACAATTGGGGACGGGGCCAAGGCCCGCTTCTGGCATGATAACTGGATTGATGGTGAGGCACCCAAAAACCTTGCCCCACACTTGTTTCAGCTGGCTGCAAGAAAAAACAGATCAGTGCAACAGGAGCTGGACAATGACAGATGGATACACTTCCTAAGTAACCGTATCAACACCACGGAACACTTGGAAGAATTTGTTTCACTATGGATAAGAATCCAAGCCATACACCTGCAGCCGGGCGTAAAGGACTCCATCACTTGGAGATGGACCGCAGATGGATGCTACTCCACCCGCTCTGCGTACAGGATTCAATTCAGAGGGTCTTATGCCACTTTCAAAAGTGACCTCATTTGGAAAGCCCGAGCAGAAAATAAGTGCAAAGTATACACTTGGATTCTAGTGCAAGGCAACATACTAACGGCGGATAACCTTCAGAGAAGAGGCTGGCCTCATCAGGATCGCTGCGTTCTGTGCAACGGCCCCTTAGAAACATGCTTACACCTTTCCCTTCTATGCCCGTACGCCAAGGCGGTGTGGAATCATATCCTAAACTGGGAGCACTTCGACACCCAGTTAACCCAATTCCACCAAGACCCTTCTAGCATCAAGTCATGGTGGGAGGAGGCTGTAACGAAAATCCCAAGGGAAGAAAGAAGGCGCTTCAACGGCTTGGTCATCTATACTTGCTGGAATCTTTGGAAGGAGAGAAATCGTAGAATTTTCAACAATGCATATGAGGCGGCGCTGCAGGTTGCTTCAAAGATTAAAGAGGACATAGCGCAAAGAGAAAGGGCTATTCAGAGAGCAGGCTAGCTTTTTTCTAGACTTTGTTTCTTCTTCTCTGAGTGCTCTGCTATTAAGCAGCTGTTTACTCAACCTGTACATAAAACTTCCTCTTTTCTAACTTAATAGAGAGGCAGAGCTCCTGCCATTCCTTTAAAAAAAAAAAAAGGAAACAGACAGCATAACATATAAGAGTACAATTCTTGAAGAATAAAGTTCAAAGCAAGAACCATTAGGAAACAGAACGATGTCACATCGTCCAACCTGGTACACGAGAGCAGCAAATATGTATCATTTTGGTGAACGCTCCCTTCGTTCCAACATGTAAGTCTTTTTTTTGTTTTGTCCTAAGTTAATCTTCTCTAGTTTTAACCAAGTTTGTTAAAAAACATATTTAAATGCGCTATGCATACATTTCATGATGGATTTGATTAAACTCATTTGGTGTTGTAGATATCTTGACCACGTTTGTTAAAACCATATTAACATCTAAATACCTAATAAATGCACCATGTGCATATTTCATGGTGGATTTGATTAAACTAGCTTGTTGGTGGTGATTTTTCTACAAACATAGTCAAAGTCAGAAGTTTGACTCAGCACAAAACTCAAATGACCTACATTATCGATCGTACAGAGCATAACATAAAAAGGGGCAGCTATCTATATATTCAAGAAGTACGACCAAATAATGTGCATTACAGATTGGGGCGTGCAAACCAGCATGAAACCGTTGGTCATCATAGTGTCAGCACATTTCTTACTGGTGTCTTGTTGTCTAGCAACTTTCCTAGTTAGGCAAAATGCTGAACTGATTCAAAAGTAAACAAGCTAGTTATGGAAGCAACTGAAATGGCCCATTCAATGAAACAAAAAATGAGATTCTAAACAGCTGCTATATGTAACCTTTATGTTTCTACTCCAGCATACCTGTTGGTATTCCTAGTACTTTAGAACCACGGCCAAATCCTTTGATCACAGGTCCACCGATAAACCATGGTTCTATTGGTAATGTACCTTCAATCCCTGCATAGAAAATTTATTCACATATAAGCTAAAAGAATACATATGTTCTCTGAATGAACAGAAGTAGTAGACAAGCTCAAGAGTTCGAACATACAATCATTAAATGGTGGCAAACCCCACTTCTCAGGCCTTAATTCAAGGAGGGAATCGATCACCTCATCAGCTGAACTAAACTCAACAGTCTTTTTGGGTACTGAAGGTACAGCTATGACATGCATTCCTGCAGCTTTTCCAGCCGCAACACCTGGCCTAGCACAACCATTATTTACAGTGTTAGAGGTAATTTCTTCACAAAAGTACTTCATCCTACATTATATTTTGAACCAGTAAAAGGAACGGCTGGGAAAAAATACAGATGCTACATGTGATGTCAGCTCAGAACTATACATGTATAGGGAAGAGAAAATAAACAGTTACTTCTTCTGGTGACATGCATGACTGTGTATTTTTCTTCTTGAAGACGCAAAATATTTGTGTATCATTTCATTAATAACTATAAGAGAGGAGAAAATACTAGGGTGAAAGGAGAAAATCCAAAGACACCCAAAACACGAAACTCTAAAAATCTAGAAGAGAGGCAGCCACAGGAAAAAAGATCACCAGCTACCCCAGAACGAAAATCACACACCTCACGTAAATGCCCTGACCAGGTGGTCTTGGAGATCTTTAGCTCCAGCCGAGCACCAGAGGACATACTCATCTGCCACTACCTGTAGGATTGTCATAAAATTTGACCTCACTATTAAAAACAGTCATTCCGGTCCTTCCATATTTCGCATGCCACTAGGATTTTTTTTGCTCTTGAAGTTTCATTGATAGATTGAAAAAATTGATCTGACTTAAAAAGCACTTAGTAGGATCATGAGTGAATTGAGACCTTTCCTAATTTCCTTTGGCAATTTTTTCAGTGCTTGACACCAACAACTTGAAAATCTACTTGTGTTGGCCTGAAGCGTCCAGAAGATCAATTGCAACTTCTGAAAAACCTCAGTCCAGACCTGGCAGGCACAAACACAGGAGACAAGGAAGTGTTGAACGGTTTCTTCAGCTTGATTGCAAAGAGGGCAGACAGCCGGATGAGGAACACCATGCTTGGCAAGGCAACCATCAGTCCAGCATCAAGTTTTCAAAATTTGCACTGTAGGGGGGGGGGGGGGGGAGTTTTCCAAATCCTTCTCCAAGGCAGGAAGCAGACCCTTCCCATGAAGAAGGCATTATATGCAGATTTGCTGTTGCATTCCCCAGATGTTATGAGCTTCCAGCGGTACTGATCCACCACTCCCCGCTGCAAGATCGAACCATAGGCCAACTCCCAGATGTAAAGATACAGATACTCCCGTAGGACTGAAACTGCCAACAAGGTGCATTCTGTAACCCTAAAATGCACCATGGTAAACTTTTTTTTGTCACTTGTTAAAATCACGCGTTTTTGCACAAGTACGTCCGAAACATGGTTTTAAAGCATCTCCAAGAGCTTGGCTAAACTTAGTAGTCAAATTCTAATGTTTAGCCATTTTGTAAAATAGATAACTTCTTAAAAAAGAAGAGGTTCACAACAGCCTTGCTATCGGATAGCTAGTGCCAGTGGTTGGCTATATATGGCCAGCGAAAATTAAGGGATAGCAAACTTTCTATTTTACAAAACCAAATAGCACATCTGTTGGAGCCTATTTTTCTACTATAGAAGTTCTAAAAGGCCTCCATAACAAGAATAGCAAAGCTGTTGGAGTTGCTCTTAGTAGCCTTCCTATGTTTCAGGTGGGAAGAGGGCACATAATATTTTTCTGAAGAGTATATCATATATAGCATAAAGTTAGTCAGTTACAGAAGGAAAAACTTACAAGGAATCCTCGATTACTAGGCAATTTGAAGGAGTGGCGTTCATTCTTTTTGCAGCTTCCAAAAATCTGGAAGACCATCACAACAGCAGATTGGAAATAAGAAATTGAGATGAATTAAGCAAATCTGGAGTATCAGAGATGATGACATATCTTACATATCTGGGGACGGCTTCCCCTTCTCTACTTCGTCTCCACCAACAATTGCAGAGAAAGACTCCTTCCATCCTATACAAGGTAGGAACAAATTCAATAATAAATAACTTCACACCGCATAGATGTGCCCAATCATATTTTCCAGATATACCTTGATGTGAAATTTTGGCAAAAATGTCAGATCTTGGTGAGTTTGAAGCTAAAGCAGTAGGCACCCCATTACTCCTTAAATGTTTTATCAGCCGATTAGCTCCTGGAAGAGGTTTTATGTTGCACCACCTGCATTATGAGGTGTAGTAAATCAAGGATATCCAGCAGCTCAAAAAAGAAAAAGGAGAGAACTAACTGTCAAGGAAACAGACATCCACATCTAGAAATGATGAAAGAATCATAAATGGATCTTATCAAGAAGATGCAGCAATACAGTCAAATACATCTAAAATCCCCCTCCCCTAAAATAGAATTCAGTACAACTTTTGTAGACAACAAGAAAATATACAAGCACATAGAAGATCCAATGGCATTACTGTTCACTGAGCATTGGAGTAATCAATGAGAGGAACTCTTCTGAAGAGTAAGGGAGTCCATAGTCTTCTAAAACAACAGCTGCAGCTTCATAAGGTGTCTTCCCAACTAGCTTGTGAGCTTTCTTGCTATCCCACGTTTTCCCATTTTTGGCAAGAAATGTTTTTACCACCTTATTTACAATGGAACCTGCCAATTAGTACAACCAAGAAAATCAAAGTTGGCTCGGGCAAGTGAATTTAGTACACACTCTAAGCTTCAAAAAACATCAACTATAAGTGTTTCAGCCACCTGTGTTTAAAAGGGTGCCATCCAGATCAAGAATGACATGGGAAATAAGCTGATAAATGGGCTTGGGTGCTGACATTCCAAGCACAAAACAGTTCAATGAGCAAGAGATAAGTTATCTGGGAGGCACAACCTGAGAAATGACCAAACATATTAGGCATACATCACAATTGATGGCAGAACTAGAAGACACATGACCTTGATAACTTTATGACGCGGGGGGAGGGGGTTGCTCATCTCAAAATGTTCCTATATCTGTGGCCTAATCGCACTGCGTGCGCTGAATGGAGCAAATTAGGAAAGAGAAAACAAGGTTGCAACTGCTAGGGTTTCCTTACCTTGGCAAGGGAGGGCGAGCCCCTCCGTTGTAGGAGTACGCCGACGGGGAGGGAGATCGGCGCGGGTGAGGGAGGTCACCGGGGTAGGACGTCGACGTTCAGCAAATCAGCACCGGCAACCAGAAGTCGCAGATGCACGGACAGGAGGAAGGAGGCGCCGGGGTCAAAATAAATGGGAAGGGGCCGAGGCGACCATGAAAGCCGAGCGTTAGAAAAAGCCCACCAATAGGCATCTCCAGGCCCAGAAGGCCTAACCCGTTGGGCTATCACCGGTCAAGCCTCACCAACCCACCAAGCCCGAATCTCGACGCAAAAACCACGGCCTCAAAACGCCCTTCCCCGCAGAGCTAGGGTTTCCCTCTCCACCCCTCCTCCTCCGGCAACTAAGGAGAGAGCGCGCGGCTGCTGCTACCCGGCGGCCCGGCGGCGGTGAAAGCCGCGACGACCCAACGCAGAACAGGCGCCATGGCTGCTCCCGAGGCGCCCTCATGCTACGTCGGGATCGCGCGGCAGTCCGCCGCCTTCCGCCTTATGAAGCAAATGGTACGTGATCCGACCAGTAGTGTCTTCGCGTTTTTTTTTTTGTTGGTTGAAAAAACTGAGTGTTCTGTGGAAAATTTGACACGCGGATTAAGGCAATCATATTCACCAGCTTTAGCCGTCAAGTTAATGCGACTTAATTAGAAACAATAACATTTTAGCCACATGATGACAATTAATGTGAATCAAAATAATGGAGAGGCGGAAACTATGCTGTAGTTGGTGTCCTCTTGCGAATGAACTTTGTTCTGATTTTGGAACTGCTGAGACAACAACATACATGAACGAATGAACTGCAGTTTCTGTAAATTGCTTGCTTCTCTGAGTTTTGCTGACTTTATGTGCAATTATATCTAGTATACTTACTCATTCTACAATGATCAACACACTCACTGATCCTATACTATGATAAATATTGTTTTAGGGATGGGAAGAAGGTGAAGGCCTTGGCAAAGACAAGCAAGGCATAAAGGGTCATGTTAGAGTGAAAAACAAGCAGGACACACTAGGTCCACTCTCTCTTCTAGAATTCCTGGGTTTCGACACTTTCTGATTAGAGAACTTAAATGGTCACAGCTGAGTTTGCTGATGCATGACTATGATTTTGTATGCAGGTGTTGGTGTAGATAGCCCTCATAACAAATGGGTATATGATACCACCCAATTTGACAACATACTGAAGAAACTTAAAGTGGTACGACAAGTAAAAGATTACCTTTCAGTTCCACCAATGAAGTTCCGATTTACAATGTCTAATAATTGTTCTCATCTTTTTCTTGTGATTTTGGTCATTGTTTTTCTCTGCAAAAGCAGCAATCAGCTAATCCTATTCAAGAAGGTATACCTTGCACATTGGTTTTGTACTCTTCTTTTGTAATTGTTCTTAATAATTATACCCATCTGTTTCCTTTTTTCAGAGGTTGCAGCTGTAAAAAGTGATTCGCCTGACGTCACTCCAAAGGAGGACAAATCAGCAAAAGCTGAAGTTACTAAAGTTACTCGACCTCAAGGAAGGTTGGTTTGGACCTAATTTTATTTGGATTCATCAACTTCTTTTATCCATTTCCTGTAAATGATAACTTCCTGTTCTCAGATACAAGAAAAGAGAGAGGGGGAAAAGTGTGAGCTCTTATTCAGCAACGGATCTTCAAGGCATACTCGTAAGGGATTTTCTTTTATCTGTGTTTGTTTCTTTTAAATAAACTGGGTATCATCAATGAGCAATTGTTTCTTGCACAGTGTATACAATGTATATGTGTGTGTTACGAACTCTATTTTGTTAAGAGCATCTCCAAGAGCTCCTTTAAACACCTTCCTAATTGTTTTCTTTTTGGCAAAAAGAAAAAAAGCGGGTCCCCAACAGTTTGTATCTGAAATCTGTAAAGATAAGCACATCTTAAATGACCTATCCGATCCCCAGAAATGTGCATGCATTCCCCCCATTTTTCCTCTGGCTGCCATTGTCGGCGGTTGGCACCTTACCGGTTGTTGGACTGCCTGTAGCCTCCTGGGGGGAGCGGGCCTTCTGCGGCTGGCTGGGTGGCAGCGGCGGTAGGCTGTGGATGGCTGGGGGGCTTCTGTGGCTGGCGGGGCAGTGGCAGCGGGTGTTTTTTTTGCAGCCAAATTGCAAACTATTGGAGAAAGGCAGATGCTCTACTAGTGTTAAGTACTAATCTGCTGGAAAACACTGCATGCATTTGAATTATCTAAGCTACAGTTGTGTCAATTGGCCTTGTTCAGACATCTAAGCAACCTGTCCTGGCACAGGTACGCAAAAACGAAGATAATTCTCAAGTGGATCAGAAACTTGAACCGACATGCTTGGATGAACCTGATCCCATCATCTGTCCGGATGCAGGTCAGCAGTTTGCTGTGTGTTCGTTACTGTCTGTTCTTTGTCCTGCCTTCAGTATTGCCTGAGCTTTTGGCCCTTTAATTCTCTATATTGATCTGAGTTACCTTTTGTTACCAGAATAGGATGATTTTGGACTACTTGTAAGATTTTTTTAAAAATAATGCTCTAAACTTGCCAGGGTCCGCTCATTAGCTATTGAAATCAGAGTGCTTGAAATGAAATCAGGTTGGTTATTTGATCATTTTTAACCAGAAATTCAAGTACGACTATCAGGTTAAAACAAATCTTTTTTCCCGCTACAAAAAAATGGATCATCTGCTTAGCATAGTTATTAAAGTTTTATTACTATTTACTGTACTCTCATCCTTGTTAGAAAGAGTCTGTGCCTGCATCTGGGCTGTGTTATTGCGCTGATGAACAATAAACTGAATGCATTCATTTGTTTCTTTGCTAATGTGTCTACAATTCTGCATCTGAGGTTTTAGTAACTTGCGTTGTTAACTCTCTGCTTTCAGTATCCCAAGCTGATGATGTGAACTGGTGGGGGCACAAATTTGGATTCGTTACAGGAGGGTTTCTAGGAGCAAAATCTCGTAAAAATAAATCTTCACAAAAAGATCCTGCTAATGTCCGCCAGACATTTGCGGAGGAAGATCAAGAAAATTTATACAATCTTGTTCAGGTTGGTATGATGAAATGTACACTGATTTCCCAAGATTAACAGTGAACATGCTATTTCTACTTTTCGTTCTGAAGATATGATGTTGACAATGCTCAATGTACTCTAGATGTAGTTTTAGTCTTTCAACTACATCAATTAATTTCAGTGATAATTCTGTGCATTATTACAGAACATACCTGTTCTTAGAAACAAGTAAATATATACATATTACAAAACATACATCTACATGTTCTTATGAACAAATAAATCTATCTAAATTCTTAATGTATCCATGGTCTGTAATTTGCTTCAGGATAAAGCTACTTCTGGAAAGCAGGGTCTTGGCATCAAAGGCCTGCCAATGAAAGTTGCTGGCCAACGTTGGAAGGGAAACAAAACTTCGTTTGTTGATAGCGATGACGATAATTCAACCCAATCCGATGAATATTCAGAAATTGAAGAGAGTGACGATAAGGAAGAACCTATCAGTGCTTCTGAATCAATAGACACAGACAAGAATACAGAAAAGGAATTGCTTGTGGATGCTAGACCGAAAACCAAGGTCAAGAAACTTTGCAAAAGAATACTTCGTCAGGTATAGTCTTTATATACTATATGCTGAGTGTTTCATTTGCTGTTCTCTGGTATATGATGGTTACTTACTCTTATTCTTTTCAGGCCCCATCTCAGTCAATGAAATTGAAGGATCTTAAGGTAGCCGTTGAGGAACACTCAAATGTTGTATTCTCCAGCTTCTCATGTAGACGCGAAGCTCTGTTGTTTCTGAAGAAAAAGGTATTCATCATCACATCAGTAACTTTGAATGCATATGTTTTTTTATTCGTTTGAGGAATAGTCATTTGCCGATTGTATTTCACGGATGAGGCGTTGCATCCAGCTAGCATGTCTGTGCTGATTTCGGTTATCTTCTGTTCTGCAGCTTCAAGGAAGCAGGAAATTCAATGTGGACGGCAAGAAAGTTCATCTCGTGTCATGAATTGCAAAGCTAATATGAATTCTTTGGGTAGTGGTGAGCATTACGTTGTTGGTATCCAGCCCTCAGATTTGTTGTTGCTCGAGGTTCCCAACAGACGTAGGACACATTGAGCTCTGTAGTACTAGTATAGATAAGGAGTCAAACCCTTTCGCAGATGCGGAGGAAAAATTTTGCAAAATTTCGTGAGGGGCAGAGTTGCTAATCTGTGTGCAGTACATTTGATGTATCTGTGGCTTGTCTGTTTTGCATGAGATGTACAAACTGCAAAATTATAAATTGGACTTGATTGTACTATGTTATGTCTCTTGTAAAGCTAATTCCCGCTGCAAGTTCTATATCCACATGTAAGCTGGCCATATTATTGTCCACTAAACTATGCATCTTATCTCCCATTAATAGTCATGTCATTCCACTAACTTTCAACTACTTAATGCAATCTATCCAAACAGCCATATATTGCTGTTTTGATCTAATTCGATCTAATTCTGTTAGCATTTTATTAGATTTTTTCACTGCTTTATTGCCTTGCACGACTTTAGTAAGAATAGATTGAAGAACATGTTGGTTGAACTCATACGTGCAATATTTTTATTTTTAAGAAAATCGTGCAGCGACGTGTCAAGTATCCGCCAGTCATCTCCCATGTCTTTTCCAGTTATTAATATTAATATTAATCAGTTCTTTTATATTTGTGTGCCTCATTTTTTATGATTGTTGGACTATATCGTGAAAAAAAAAAATAAGAAATGTATCTTGAGTTGTCTTTTGATTTGTACTTGTGACTAAAATTCATAATTGAAAATTTAAAATATAGCAACTCTTAATATTAGTTTCTCTAATTTTAAATGTATTAAAGAAGGCAAATCTTCATCTCTCAGTTCTGAAAGTTAGTATCAACATGGTTATAGGCGTGCCGGATTAAATTCATGTGTAAACATACTGGTTGCTGCACATGAATCAGGCAATCAGCACAGCCCGACAAAATCTGCTTGGTGGCGCATTTTCACGCCTTCTCGGCTTCTCCATCCAGAGTCAAGTCTGGAATCGGGATAATTAAGCGGCAAGAGACGCCATGGCTGCGTCGGCGACGCCGAGGCCGTCGCTGATCCTCCCGCGTGCCGCCTCGCACTCGCACTCCCAGCCCAGCGCCGTCGGCCTCACCTCCGACCGCGTCGCCGCCTCCCGCCGCCGGCGCGGCGACTTTGTTTTCGTCGTCAATCCCTCCGGTAAGCTCCCGCATCCCTACCCCTTCTTAGCCTCCGCTCCCGCTAGTACCCTTGCGAATCTGCGCGCTAAACGCCGTTCTCTTCGCGGCTACTCTGCGGCGCAGGCGCCAATGGACGCACGGGAAAGCAGTGGAAGCAGCTGCTGCCGCTCCTCCGCACCCGCCTCGCCGATCAGTGCAACGTAAGCCGTCGTTGTGCATAGCTTTCAGATCGCTAGCTGATAAATTGCCATGTGAAACCCGCGCTTGGTCTCGGATCCGGCGGTAGTTAGACGGTCTCACTCTATCTCACAGAATGTTTCCATTTGCTGGTGTGGGCTGATCAGATTTGCGAGTGCATCACTTCGGGCCCGTCCCATGCCATAGATGTCACAAGGGAGGTGCGTGCGTGTTCCCTTGTCAAATATTGGGTTCCACTTGGTGACTGTTTACTTTAAGCGCTGATGATGGTGTACTTACTGTAGGCTATAAAGGATGGGGCTGATGCTGTGATCGCTGTTGGAGGTGATGGTACGCTTCATGAGGTACTTTGTTTGTACATTTGTACATTATTTGCACAACCATGCTACAAACAGTTTAAATTTTCAGTGGTTGATATTGGGATACGGTTATATAGAGTTAGGATGTTGTTTTGAATATGTAGGTGGTGAATGGTTTCTTTTGTAAAGGAAGTCCAGTGCGTGCTCTCGATCGAGGGCCTGACCATTCAACGGCGCTCGGTGTGAGTACCCATACACCCTTTTAGCTTTTAGATTAGATACTTAAACTATAAGAATGTTCTGAAATGTTTCTTCTATACACTGAAGTACCTTGTTGTCCTCTGAGTGAAGTACCTTGTTGTCCTCTGACAGCTCATTCCACTTGGAACCGGCTCAGATTTTGCTCGGACATTTGGCTGGTATTTTTGTTTCCTTTCCCGCATGATCTACATATGACTTGGTTATTTGTTAACCTTTATTTTCTGTAAATTACTGTTGTTGTTTCTTTTTACTAGGACAAATGATCCTTGTGACGCGATTGATCGAATTGTGAGAGGTTTATTTCTTGATACTTTCTTCTTTTAATGTGTTCAAAGTGCTAAATGTTTTTTTTTCTCGAACATGCATGCCTTTTTTCCTATCAAAGTACTCAGTAGTACATACTATGCTTTGAACAGAACCAAGCAGTTCAATATTGTGTATCTTGTATTACTGATGTTGTATTCTTAGTTTAAGAGAAATGATAAAGGAACAGATCAAAGGCATTCATCCAGCTTTATTAGAAAGCTTAACAAAGAGTAAAGACCAATGATCCAGTGCTGGGGAGTCCAACTTACAAATTTCAAGCACGATCTGAGCAAGCTTGTATAGTACACCTACTCCTTCAACTACCCAGTAAACAAAACGAACAGAGTTCAGCAAAGCCACTCAAAACATCCGAGCGCTATCTTGAGCTAGCTATTGGAGATTTTATTGAGCATATGTTCCGCTACGTCCATCGGTTTAGGCTCGAGAAGAGGGCGCCAGGTCTTTAGCAGCGTCATTGTCTTGTAGAAATTATATGACTTCTCTAATCCACTGTATATCTTTTATGTCATTTGTTGTATGACACTTGTTTACTTGATGTACATCTGAGATCACAAGTGAATCTTTTTTGCAGGAGTAAAATCAAAACTAGACATAGGCGTGATGGAGGGTCCAAACAGGGAACCACACTTTTTTGTTAATGTGGCTGATATCCATTTGTAAGTTAAATATAGCAATATGAAATATTTACTTCAGTGGACGATTTGAAGAGAAGAAAAATGACGCCTGCAGGAGTGCTAAGGCAGGCTATTTTGCTTCTATGTACAAGAGATTTGGCAACTTATGCTATGTATTTGGAGCTTTAAGAGGCTTTTGGGGACATAGTAATCAAGATATGAGAATAAAGGTGAGGCTTGACCTAGGTTTGTTTTGGAAGAGGAGTTGCATGCTTTCATGTGTTCTTTTGCTCATTCTAATTCTGCAACTGCACATGATAGGTAAATGGGGGAGAATGGGGAACTGTCCATAAAGTCACTGCCCTGTGCATAGGAAATGCCAAGTACTTTGGTGGTGGTATGAAGATAACTCCAACAGCTGATCCATTTAGTGGCAACCTTGAGGTAACTACATGATCAGCATTTATTTAAAAAGTTCTAGTTAGTGTATGTTAGAACATTGTCATCTTTTTTGATCCATGTGGTTCTTTATAGGTTGTTATTCTTCAAGATTTCAAATGGTACGACTTTCTTCTGAAGCTACACAGGCTCTATGGAGGCACACATCTATCAGTGAATGGTGTTTCGTCAATGAGGTAAACAACTGCATAAACCTTGAATATCATCATGAATGTTCTTTCCTTTGAAAGGAGGCACAGCGAACTAAATGATCCAGTGTCTTCTTTAAGAAGCAATATGCTATCTGCAGTGCCACTTTATATGTCTTTAATTAGGTAAATAAATTAGAAGCACACAAAATGGTACTGCAGGTAGCATATTGCTTTTTATGCTGCGAAGGAAGCTAGTGGAATAGTTTTCTTAAAGAGGTCCCAGCTACATGTAAAGTTGAAAGTTCTGATTGTTGTGTTCTTGAAATGCTAAGAATCAAGAGTACAATGCCTTCTGGTTTCATGCACTAAGGCCTTGTTTAGTTCCGAAAAGTGAAAAGTTTTCGGTACTGTAGCACTTTCGTTTGTTTGTGACAAATATTATCCAATCATGGTCTAACTAGGATCAAAAGATTCGTCTCGTAATTTACAGCTAAACTGTGTAATTAGTTTTTGTTTTCGTCTATATTTAATGTTTCATGCATGTGCCACAAGATTCGATGTGAGGGAATCTTGAAAACTTTTTGGTTTTCAGGGTGAACTAACAAGGCCTAATTGTCCTCGAGTGGTCTGAAACTTAATACCTAAGTTTATGCAACATATGCTGCGACCAATAGGTCAGATCATCTGACAAAGTTCACGGCACAATGAAAATACAATCTGTTTACAGTAAAAGCTAGAAAAATATGCTGGAGGTATAAATTGTTGAGGGAATTGCAAGCTCAATTGCTTACGTTTGAAATTGGGTTCTTAGTGGCTTGAACTTTGAAGCTTTTTAAAATAAAGGCCACCACAAATGGGCTGTTCTATTTATCCTTTAGTAGCAACCAATCCATCTTCATCTAAGCGACAACATTGCTTTTGCAGGGTTCAATCAATTGAAGTAGAAGAGGTGACGGGTAGTGGTGGCATTTTTGTGCAATCTGATGGGGAGCATTTCGGCTTTCTGCCAACCAAATTTTCAGTTCTTCCTGGTGCAGTTGATTTCTTCTGCTAGATCACCATGCTCTCCCTTCCTATTGGACTGGCAGAACGATGCACGATTCTGTGTCAGATCAGTGCTTTGAAATGATATGGCAATCGAGTAGCTGCATTCATCGCCACTGTACATGAGCAATGTGACGGTCTTGTTTAGTTCACTCAAAAAATCAAAAACTTTTCAAGATTTTCCGTCACATCAAATCTTGCGACACTGGAGCATTAAATATAGACGAAAATAAAAATTAATTGCATAGTTTGTCTGACGAGATGAATTTTTTTGAACCAGTTAGTTTATGATTAAATAATATTTGTCAAATAAAAAAAAATACTACAGTATCCAAAACCAAAAAATTTTCTGGACTAGCCGTGCTGTAGCACTCCACCATGTAAGTACTGTACTAATGCCGTAGGCTAGCCGTAATCAGTGTTCGTAGGCTAGCCGTAAAATTTGGTGAGGACAGGTGTGCGAATGTATTTATTTAACCGTTGGATTATTCTGGCTGGCTGCAGGCGTGTACCATGTCCATGTGGCACTAATTTGGTGAGGACAGGTGTACTTGTTTGCCAGTGGACCAACAACAAAAGTACATGACCATAATTAGCTGTCTGTAGTTTAAGCATAAGTTAATGCATTCCCATCTTGCAGGACGGATCAAGGTGGCACAGATCGATATATCGGTCAATTCTCTTTACTCTTTTTGTGAAGATGGACTAGCTTGACTATACATTTTAAACTAGTGTTAGTTTTTTGGAAAGGAAAAGTTATAAAGAGAAATAAGTTACTCCACAATAAATTGACGAGATATACAAACACGAAATGGACGAGTAGTAGTAAACGGACTATAATTTGGGAGGACCCAGCAGGAACGAAGCTTTTGGCCCATTTGGTCACAATGGCCAAATAAGGCCCGGGAAATTGGGAGGGTTTCACACTTTGACCATTCATTTATTATTCTATAATATGTTCATCAAAAAAATATTATTCTATATTAGAATATTCATGATTGCAAAATTTATGATTATTGTATAGTATATTCGACTACAAATACAGTAAATTTATGAACAGTTAAAAGTGGTCGGACAAAATTATTAGTTGAAGATTATAAAGTTGACTCTTGATGTAGACGAAATGGTTTATAAAACCAGACCGGAGGAAGTAGATAGTACTGTATTGAATAGCACCTACTAATCTATATGGATCACGGAATAGTGCTGACCTCCGTTTCCCGTCATTTCCGCAGCTAAAGGCGCGACATCGTCGTCTCTGACAAAATTGGCCAAAAACTCTTTTGTTTGCCGTGAACTGTTGAAGTGGTTCGTTCACAAGCAGAATCTTTGCCGACCGGTTGGTTATTCCAACCATACCTACACGCAAGGGATTATGATTTTAGGAGTATCTCCGTTGCTTGAGAAACGAAACGAAATGATAAGATCACAGTTGATGTCCTCCACGGGCAGAGAAAAGCAACCTGCCCCCTGATGCCATGGCATTCATCAGCTTTGAGCACCCTGCTTTATTCCCAAGTTCTCACCTCGCGACCTCATCGCTTGACCTTGACTTTGACCGCTGCGTATACCGGCAGTTTTTGAATGGCGAGGACGAGGGGGAGAGGAGGGACCGTCAGCCACGGTAGAAGCTGGGAAAGGGCTGTGGCCGAGGACCGTCAACCAGACCAAACATGGCATGCTGTGTGTGCAGACCGGGGCATTCCTCATGAGACTTGTCTGTCTGTCTTTGTCGCACTCAGCAGTGAGCACTCGCCTTTTCCATGTGATTTTTGCAGCAGCCAAACTGCTAGTATCCGTGTGGTCGTGCCTGGCCAGGCCAGGCCTACTGCGGAACGAACGACGCAGCGCTGCGACCGCGTCCGGCTGGAGCTGCGCGCCAGGCGATGCCGCGATGGGAATGGGGATTAATTAGACTTAACCGACGGCATTAGTAATTGCTGGCAGGCAGGCAGGCGTGGATCGGGATTCACCTGGTTGCTTCTGGCTCACGCGATTCGCTTCGCTGCTTGGCGCTTGCGACGCCAAAACGCCAATTGCCGCGATGGAGACCGAGGTCGGTCGTCTCCAAGGTCCAAGCACACGCGCCCGACTCCATGTCCATGAGAGGGAGGGCCCCTGGCATTCGGAGGGAGGTTCGGACGCCCGGCGCGCGCGGTCTCATCAGCTGCCAGCCCGGGCTGTCTGTGACTGTTGTGTCTACGGTCGTCTGTTTCCGTCCTGTGCCCCGTGCCGCCGAGCTGTCACGGCGCCATCGGGACAGCCCATGCAAATCTTGGCGTCATCACACACAGACACACAGGCACAACAACACAGCAGGGGTTCCCCCGAATCCAAAATCTCCAGGCCAAGAACCTGAACCTCCGGGCTGTCATCCGGCTCCGGCTCCGGCTCCATTAAGGCTCTGGGGTCTGCATGCTTTGGCACTCTGTCACTGAATGGATAACATAACACCTGTGAGGTTGGCAACGGGTGATGAATCTATCTAAAGTAAACTCGACTGTAGCTAGGTCCCGCCTCCCGCGTGTAGTGGTGGCAAGCGAGACACACTCGATTTGGCATCGATGACGAATCCTAATCTGACTCTACTACTGATGAACGCTAGTGTAGTGGTGGTAAGCAGCTGTAATCTTGCTTATGATGTACAGTTGACCGGCTTTAATCCTTTATGTAAGAGACATCCGTATGGCACAGCAGCTTAGATAGCTACGTACCAGAATAAGTCTCCATCTCATATTTCATATATTCATATTTGGAGAAGCCAACCAAATCTTAACTTTCATTAAAAATAGTATTAATACTTATATCTTTAAATAGATTTACTTTATGATCTGATTAATCTAATGATATTTATCCGACATCACAAATATTAGCATTCTTTTGTATATATTTTATCAAAGTCAAGATTGTTTGACTTCTTAAAATGCAAAGTAAAAAACTTACAGCCGTGACAGTGACACTAAAAACTGAACGGGTGAGAGCTTTCATGAGCTCATCACCATATCCCCAAGACGTGATAACAAAGTGCTCATAAGATAATAATCAGTTGTCAGTGCCAGGGCCTTTGCTAAAGCACCAAAGCACGCTCCTCATTTGCAGCGCCATTATTATTTTGCAAAGAGAGAAAGTTCGCTACCTCAAACTCTCCACCAGCGCAGAGCTTTCACAAAATTTTGTTTTCTCAAAAAAAAAAAAGATCAAATTTCAGTGGCGCACGCACTGAAGGATGGACCAGTCTGCGCAAGCACAAGCACAAAACCATATCCGCTCAGCTGCGCGGTCACGCCACACTGACACTGGGCCAGCACGGAAACCGGTCCTACCTGTCAGAGGAAGCGCACCGAGAAAAGCAACCCAAAGCTAACGGCCACCGCAGCACGCGACCCCACACCCCCGCCCCACCGAAAATGCTACGCGCACCCATCAAAGCCTCCCCCAACACGCTCCTCTCCCTTCTCCAGTTCGCCTTCATCACATCTGCACCTCCCTGTCTGCCCCAGTCGCATGCATATGTAAGCAGCAGCAGGCAAGAATCCAAAGCGGAAGGGCCTCTCTCTTTCTCTCCCATCTCTGTTTCATCAGCTGCGGCGTGCGGCGATGGGGGCGCGGAGGAGGCTGCTGGCGGATGCGCCGCCGGAGCACCACCACAGGCAGGGCGCGCCGCCGTCGGACTGGAGCGCGGGGTACCTCAACGGGTGGCTGTCGCAGCCGACGCCCATCTTCGGGCTCCGCCTCTGGGTGCTCATCGGCATCGCCGTCGGCGCCGCCATCGTGCTCGTGCTCCTCCTCATCCTCGTCTGCCTCTCCCGCCGCCGCCGCCGCCGCGGCGACCTGCTCGCCGCCAACCTCTACCCCGCCGCCGACACCAAGCTGCTCAAGCAGCACCTGCATCAGCAGGCCACGTCCACGCCCACCAAGGACATCCAGGAGATCGTCCGCCGCCAGCAGGCGCAGACGCCGCCGCCTCCGCCGGCGGCGCCGCAGCCCGCGGTGCAGCTCGCCAAGGCCGTGGCGGAGCCACAGACTCCGCCGCCGCCGCCGCAACAGCAGCACAGGCCACCCGCGCGGAAGACGCCGGGCAGCGGCATGTCGGCCACAACTAGCGGCGGGAGCGAACGGGACGGTGCCACGCCTAGGAGCACCGGCAGCGCGGGGATGCCGGAGGTTTCGCACCTCGGGTGGGGCCACTGGTTCACGCTCCGTGAGCTGGAGGAGGCCACCGACGGGCTCGCCGAGGAGAATGTGATCGGGGAGGGTGGCTACGGGATCGTGTACAAGGGCACGTTGCACGACTCCACTTTGATCGCCGTCAAAAATCTGCTCAATAATAGGTACAGTACTTAATTGGTGTCTCCTTTCGTGGAAAGTTCTTTGCCTATTTTGCTCATTTTGACTCATTATCTAAAATTTTTTGCTCATTTTGACTATGACTTCAATGAGGTCACCAATCTGTTGTCTTTCGATTCATGCTGGCTTGGATAATGATTTTGACACCGAAGATTGTGATTGGGCTGAACTAGGATCTAGGAACGTCATTCACTTCTTGCATGTTTGCATTTCAGATGTTGAAAATGAAAGGGGAAGCAAGTCTTCCCTGTTGCTTCATCTTGTTGGTTCATTCCTTGAGTGGCATATGGCTGAGTGAAATTAGAACGGATGGTACTGTCGGTCGACTATTCTGCAGATTGTGGATTGGAACGTGAAATGACTATAATTATGTTCTACTAGTAGTAATACCAATTGAGGAAATATATTCATTCACCCTGTTTTTGTTCAGATTTTGTGTCTTGCAAGTTTGCTGCTCTTGAGATGTTTTGCTGACGAAAGGTTTGTGGGGCTCAAGGACTTTCAAATTGCTGTAATTATTATGGCCTCTCTTTCTGTGTGCCCACACCCTATTCGATTCTTCTCGATATCTGTGACACAGATCTGAATACCGCACTGTTTTCTAGGATTGGGTTGCCGTTTCATATCCTTCATTCTTCACCTTTAATTTCATCCTTTTCTGATAACATTCTCTATTTTTTAATTTCTGCTTCACCAGGGGCCAGGCCGAGAAGGAGTTCAAGGTGGAAGTCGAAGCAATTGGTCGTGTTCGGCACAAAAATCTCGTCAGGTTGCTTGGCTACTGCGTAGAGGGTGCTTACAGGTATGTTGGCATATTGCAATCTCTTCCTCATTCGGTCGGTGACACCTACCTCTCTCAGTCTGGATTCTCAATAATGGAAGCTTGATTCATATCACTGTCGTCTATGCTTGAACAGGATGCTTGTGTATGAGTATGTGGACAATGGTAATCTTGATCAGTGGCTTCACGGTGATGTTGGGGAAGTGAGCCCACTAACATGGGACATCAGGATGAACATTATGCTTGCAACCGCTAAAGGGTAATTATTCTATTCCTCAAATTTATTCCTTAGTTTAGCTTGAAAGAAATTAATTGTCAGCAATTATAAGGCCATAACCGTTTAGATTTTAGAAGAAGTCAAGCACTAGCTGAGCTGGCATGATTAGCTATATTCTTTTTTTTTCCGAACTGATTAGCTATGTTCAGTTACGGGTCACGCGTCTTGGTTGGGGTAATGGAGCCTAGTTAAGGTGAGAGTTCGTTGTCGACAGAACTCTGGATTCACTATACAAATCTGTTAGGTCCTATTACTTGGCATGCACATATTCCCTTTTAAGAAGTTATAGAAAGAGACAGCGCATTGCAACCTTTGTATGGCAGATATGCAAAAAAAGGTTTTCCTATTATGCACAGTACTCTTTTGGTTATGTAAACAATTCCTATACCCGGCCATTTAAATAGAAAGAAATAAGATGTAATAACACAGGCAATGCATGTGCTTATCTTTAGTGGTTCTTTCTTTTTCGCTTCCTGTTGCCAGCTTGCTTTATTTTATTCAGCGCACCAGGGTTGTTGCGATTCATCCATAGGCAGTGTAACAGTGACATTCTGCTTATATCAGTCAAATTCAAACTCAAGCATCATGTGCATTAGCAAGCATCTCGCCTGGAAGCAATATTGGCTTTGCTTAAAGGATCACAACCTTAAAAAAAGATGTAAATGATAGTGAAATATCCAAAAACTGACATTCAACTTCTACATACCAGGCTGGCCTATCTTCACGAGGGGCTGGAACCGAAGGTTGTTCACCGTGACATCAAAGCTAGCAATATTCTTCTTGACCAGCAGTGGAACGCTAAAGTATCAGATTTTGGGCTTGCAAAGCTATTGTGCTCAGAGAAAAGCTATGTTACAACCCGTGTTATGGGAACCTTTGGGTTAGTAGTGAGAACTCCTTCCATCCATATTGCTACTCAATCTACTGCAAATGGAGCTTAGATCTTGTCATTACTGAACTCTTGGTGCGGTTGCAGTTATGTGGCACCTGAATATGCCAGCACCGGAATGTTGAACGAGAGGAGTGATGTATATAGCTTTGGTGTACTCATAATGGAGATCATCACTGGTAGATCTCCTGTAGATTATACAAGAGCAGCTGGAGAGGTTATTGTAGTTCCCATCTTTATAAATTTCTTTATCCAGAATATCGAGGTCCGGCAAAGCTGAATTCTACCATGTGTGTGCAGGTGAACTTGGTTGAGTGGCTCAAGACCATGGTTGCAGAGAGGAAAGCGGAGGAAGTAGTGGACCCTAAGATGACTGAAAAGCCTTCTCCCAAAACACTGAAGCGAGCGCTTCTGGTTGCGCTTCGCTGCGTCGACCCTGATGCGAACAAGAGGCCTAAAATGGGGCATGTTATTCACATGCTCGAGATGGATGATCTTCTATTCCGAGATGTATGTCTGATCCATTGACCATTTTGTCTCCTCTCATCTACTGAACCGTTGTAATCACATTGCCAATTACGTTGATATGTACAGGATAAGAAGCCCGGGAGAGATGTCCATCCTCAGGGTTCAGACAGATACAGTTCCAAGGAGGAAGGGAGCTTCAGCAAGCGTGAGCACCACCATCATCGGTACAGATGATGGACCGACCGACATATGAGGTTGTATGGATTGCCATTAGAGAGTAGCAATATTAACCATGTTCCCATCACTACATTCTTTCCCCTCTCTTTCAATCTCACTGGGTCTTTGATTGTATTATATGTGAGCATCCATCATTCTGTGACGATACTTGATACTTCAATCACACACACAATGACACAAGTGTAGCAGCATGGTGTTGTGAGTTTGTGACTGACTAACATGCCCAGGGCAAAAACCTGCAAATTTTCTATGCAAGGAATCCAGCAAATGCAAGTACGGTTTTTGTCTACTCCACTGCATCCTGTTCAGTCGTCCATTCTTCTTGATTCCCGTCTGCTTTTAACTGCACTGGAAGAACAGCTGATCCCTTCTCCTTTGTAGCTTTGCTGGTTGGTCAGTGCTTTGCTGCCTGCACATGAGGTCACATGCCACTGCAGCACACTTTCATCCATCCCTGCACTGCATCTGTTTGATTAGGGTCACCATGAGCCGTCTTTGTGCAGATGCTCAGAGCTTTTTTTATCATATTTTTCTGGCAAAATGCCTTTCTTTGTCCAGCATACTCGCATCTGGCAATAGCATTTGGGTCAGTTCTTGTCGCTTCGGTTTGTCTCGGTCTGTGATTTGTTTACATAGACGAGAGAGATGAGACTTTGAGCAACTGATTCCAAATAGTTTTTACCGCGGTGGATCTGGAAGCGCTTATTATAGCTAAAAACCTGATCACTGACAGAGGTGGTTAACTAGGAAATGGATAGATAGATCATACTGTCACGTGACCAACCGCAGAGACTGGAGATCCCCCTGTGGCCCTGTGCTGTGCGATCCGATGGACGATGCTGGCTTGTGAAGTCTGAAGTGAACATGCCAATGCCAATGCTATGCTGCAGGTCTGCATGGCGTCTCGGCGTCTGCTATTGAATTGGCAGCAGAGAAGAGTCGCTTTCATTTTCAACGGCTAGCTTGGCGTCGCTGTACCAGTACAGTTCATAAATGTTGAGAGTTGAGAGGTGCACGTAGTATTACAAAAATTCAGACGAGTCGTGGATGAGTCCAAAAACAACGGCCTGGAAGAAGATTGACTGTTTCGAGAGCAGAAAACGACAAGGGCACGCAAGCTGGCCTGGCCGCCAGCGAGTTCTTTCACCCATTTAAATCCAGAGAGATAAAGACAGGTAGCGTATGCTAAGCAAGCTTGGCAATTCACATTAGAGTGTATGTGAAAGATAAAGACTGGCAGCCTACGCTAAACAAGCTTGGCAATTCACATTACACTGTCTGTGAAAGATAAAGACGGGTAGCCTATGCTAAACAAGCTTGGCAATTCACAATTTCACATCGGACGTCCTTGAAAGTCGCAGATGTAACGACGTGGTTGCCACTGCACCGGTCACACAAGCTAATGAAAACATGAGCCGACAGCATCGTACACGCAATCGACGCTCCCTATCCATGGCGGGCTAGTAGCTAGCGACCTGTGACTGTGACTATAACTGTGAGTGCCCCCGTGACCGTTGAGCTGTTCAGAAATGGATGGGCCGACGTGCCGTGCCACTGGCGCCGCATCCAAAATTCCAGGTGGCACGCGCTGTGACTGTGAGTGTGAGCCGGGTGGTTGTCTTCTGGACCGGCTGCTGCCGACGGCGGCAGCGCCACATGGAGCCTGCCCTGCCCTGTTCTGGCCTGGTTCCAGTTGGTTCAGGCTCTTCGAACGCCCGCGGCTGTCTCCTGGCACTCGGTGTCTGCTACGTTGCGGCCGCTGTGCCCATGCTGTGCCGTTCCGCGGCCATCTGCGGCGGCAGGGGCCGGCGCCTGCTGCCTCGGCCAGTCTCGGGGGTTTTGTTCACGTCTTCCGGTGCTGGCATTTGGCGGCGCACCACGTGCATGTGGTCCGTGAAGGAATCGAACGTTCGGCCCGGGCCTTTTTGGCGCCTTGCCGCGTTCGAGTCCAACTCCAACGGCGACCGAAACAGACGCCGCCCTCGCCATCGCGTCGCATGCAACGGAAACGCCATACGCGAGCTTAGCTGGAGAGCAACCAAGGACTGCATGCCTGATGCCTGCCGTGCACGCCCGGCTGTCCCGACAGCGACGCCCACGCCGCGCCGCGCCGGCCTCGGCGAGCAGACAAACAAAACACGCAAGCGGAATCGCATGGAAACCCCGTGGCCTCACGAGGCAATGACGGCAGCACGGGCCGGACGGCGGCGGCGGCTCGTCCCTCCGGCGAACGAATAGGAGGAAGAGACGGATAAGAAAGGGAAACAAAAGGCGACGCGCGTGACCACGGTCCATGCCATGGCTGCCCCTGGCTGGCGCAGCAGCAGCTGCACGGCAGCAGCGTATAGTATAATCTGACAGCAGAAGACGGGGATTTTCAGAGTGCAATCATCACCACCAGCCTTTCAAAAAGCTGCTGACGCGGTGCACGATCCAAAGCACAGGGGGAGTAGGGCTAGCTAGCATAGCAGCATGGGCACATCCATATTTTTGCATTGTAGAGGATGAAAAGGAGAGGCTGCAGCACACCTAGTGCCATGTGAAATGGCACGCACCGAGCTTTGTCTCGTCTCAGGTGGTTATGTACATCCATCCAACCATCCAGGTATGTATACCTCAGCTCTTTGGGTCATACGTACATACGTGAGAGGCGAAGAGGACGCACAGGGGAGAAACAACCACCAGCTGTGACATGTGAGCGAGAGATGCAGGCTGCATCTGCATGACACCGAGAGATGAGAGGCAGGGGAGGACGGGCACCAGCACCAGCTGTGTGGCTTCAGCCTCTTGCGCTTGACTGGCCCCCGACGTCGCCCACAGGTCCCCTGGGCTGCTTGTTGTTGTTCTCCGGAGCGAGGTTGTCCGGAGCAGCTCTCTTTGGCCTCAGCTACAGTTCAGGATAGGATTTCAAGCTTAGATTCTATAGTGATGTGGTTTTATGTAGCCTTGATGGTGAAGTCTTACTAGCAGTAGCAGCTCACCTTCTCCTCAGATTTCTGGTAGAAGTGCCTCAGCAGGATGTTCCTGGCCTCCGTTGTTATCACTGCAATTCCAGGGTGCGATTCAGTCCGCAGTAAGAGGTAAAAATATAACAAGGTTGGTTTTCATGCAGCAAAGTTGAGAAAGGAATTGGGGGGTTTGTGACAATTTTAGCGGGAACATATCAGTGTCCCCACAAGAATTGAAAGTAAATACACTGATATGGTAGGAAGCAGTTATTGAGCCTAAATTAGTGTGAACTATGGACATATATATAAAATAATGCAGCAGTATGATAAGTAAAAGGAAACTAAAAGGAGAGAATTGTCAGGCATGTAGTTAAAGAATGCCCATGATTTGTTAGTAATTTATCTGCCACAAATTGGGATATCTCTGCTGTTAGCCTGTTATCACTGCAATTCACCAGAAGTCTGTGGTTGAAGTGCTGGCAATAGTTCAGGATTAAGTATCCTTTAAAATGTTATGGATTGTTCGATTGTTCACAAATAACATCTCCGAAAAATATGTCATTAGCCCCCAGATGAAGGCACAATCATAGCTTGTTCCTTTTGGGACCTTTTATGCAGCTGGTAGACAGCACATAATTATATTTTCACCGACAGGATGTGGAATCAGCTGTGCCAAAAAGGCACGAATTCAATAAGGACCTCTTGTGGATTCGCCTAACCTGGTAAATTGTTCAGGACCAGAGAATGACCACAACAAAGAGCGACATATTGTTATACAAATTGACAACCAGAGTGTTCAAGCCAAATTCCTAGTCAATGTGACCATTAGGCTACCATTTAGTAGTAAATTAACCTAACTTCTCTCAAGGTCATCCCAGTTCTAGAACTCTGTGGATTGCATTTTCAAATGGAAGGCTCCAACTTTACTGAAGTCTTAGAGACTCCACTCTTAAGGTATATTATGATGGATGCATTTAACTAGTCTATGGGTTCATTTTGAACACCAACATCCCTGATCCATAAAGCACCAATTAACTCAAACTTTTCTTCCGCTTTCTCATGCTCTAAGAAAATATTTGAAGGAAAAACAGTGTAAATCTCCCAAGCAACCTACACGATGGAACAAAGGCAAACCAACTCAGGCATAGAATAGTATAAGCCACAGAAGGCCATTAGCATGCCAAATGTTGAGATATCTAGAGCGATGATCAGCTATGGTATAAATCTCAACTCTGCTGGACTACTGTATTCGAGGTGAACACTAACTATGCAGTAGTCTGAATTACCGTCAAAAACAAATTTACCATTTGCTGTGACTAGATGAATCAATATTAATTTGTTGATAGTTGTCAGTGTGTTTCAGACTTTCAGTAAAATAAGAAAGCTAGCCTTAAGAATCTAAAATTTCCAAAATACAACAGGCAATGTTTCCCAGTTGTGTTTTTTTAAGGCTTAACGCTAGAATTGCTATAAGATTTTGCAACAGAGAAAGAAAATTATATGAAATCGCATAATCAAAGCTGGTAGCCTGGTACTGTTAGTACTTGCAACTGGTAAATTAGCCAGCAAGGAAGGTAATGTATTGTATTGTATTGGAGTATATGGCTAAGACAGCGACTGCTAATTATCTACCATATCTACTATTCTGAGTTCAGATTACCAGCAACAAGATCGAGGTTCAGAGCACCTGGGTTCAGGTAAACACAGCAAAGCTACAGAGGGCGTCGTTTGTGTAGGATAAGGATTAAGGCGTTCAGAGCTTCTGTTCACTGTGGCTGATACCACCATCTGTGACTTGCAGACACATTCTACACATGCACAGGAGCTTATGGCTAATCATGCTCCATTGAAGCAAAGAGAGTCATCTACCTGAAGAATGTCAGTTCAGACGAAACAGCTCATGAAACCTATTTTGCAATTAACATACAAAGCACTACAATAAACAAAAAAAAGGGGCTTGTTGGCTTATTGCGAATAAGCAATTGTACGGCATCAATTACATGCAGCAGAATACCATTGGCTTAAGGACATGGAAAGGGGTTACCTTGATTGGGTGGCGGGTCTGTCCTGTGGGTCGCAACATAAGTGGCTGGTGTGACATTCTGATGACAAACACGCATGGAAAGAAAAAAGAACTAACATTAGCACCAGGTGAAATGGACATATATAATTCATAATATAAGTTGACAGCACGAATTTCTGACGTTGTAGAAAATCAACCGGTAGCATTAGCAACCATGAACTGAACTACCATTAGCCCATCAGTACCACATCAACTGAATCTACCCAGGGTAGACATGACCATGAGAAAACCAGACCAGATGTTCAGAAATTGGCCAGACAGTCCCCTCAAATTGAACAGGTCTTTGGCAGCTGAACTAAAATCAAACAGTGAGACCCCATTTCTCCAGCCATCCATACCAAAATTTCAGCCAAAACTAACAATACCGGCACCGATTACTGTCTCCTGCCCGAAAGTGATACTACGGGATTAAAAAAAAGAGAGATTTTTTTTTCTCGACGGCACCTGAAACCAGAGAAAAGAAACAGGCCAAGCGCAGATGAACCCGGTCAATTAAACATATTCGAGCTTATCTAAGCTCGTCAGGAAGTACGGAGCCTAGCATTACAGCATGATACTAGAGGCCAGATCGCCAGGAAGGGCAAGTTGCTGACCGACCGAGGGCTGCGCGGAGGGGTCGGCAGGGACGAGCTGGCTGAAGTTGTGCGGGTTGTACGACGGCCACCCGCCCAGGGGGCTCCCCATCTCCGCCCCGCCGCCGTCTTCTTTTGTTCCTTCTCGGCGCACCGTCCCCGACTCCGGCGATGCTCTCTTCATGGGACCACGGGTGGTTGGCAGCAGCCAGCAGCACTTTCTTTTTTTTTTCGTTTTGGTTTCGGGGAAAAAGAGTGATGGTTACAAATTTCGAGCCACAAAAAAGTGGGCTCCTACGACGTGGTTGTTGGGCCGCGAATGCAGCCCTCCTGTCTCCAGGAGAGAGTTGGGTCTCGATTTGGCCCAGTGTTTCCCGGGCCTGGGTCGTGGTGTCTGGGCCGAAACTAGATTCATCAAGGACATGATAATTCCACGTCACCTCTCTTAACTTTTAAGAAAGTCTATTTTTCCACTCTAAATTCTAAAATCGGATAAATTACCTCTCTAAACCTTTAAAACCATTTATTTTACCTCACTGTTTGGTTATAAGCGGTTTTCAAAGTCAGTTTTGTCTTTTTCTTTTTATTTATTTTGGCTGAATCTTTGAAAAATCATAATTTATTTAGGTGTATGCTTGTTAAAAATATTTATAAATCTATAACTAAGTTATACATAATCCAATGAGTATAAAATTTTTACTACATTCAAACATGCAATAATTAGCTCATCATAAAAATTTCACTATAATTTGAGAAAATCATAGTTTTAAAACTACAACAACAAAAAGTTGAATTAAAACAATATCATATTATATATTCATTGTGTAGATCTACTCATGTAGATTCCAACAAAATTAAATTTTCCATGTATTTTGCACACAAATTTTTCTAAACTACCCACGTCCACGGGGAGCAAAACAAGCAGGACTGCAGGAAAACAATAATCTTATGGCATAGACTGAAAGTTGAATTATTGAACTAGCTGTTGAGTATAAGCAGGACTGACGATGACCTGTGAAAAATAATTATGAGGGTGCCAAAAGAGTGAAGCATATGCATTCTTCTAAGACAAAGGAGCTCACAATCAACATGGAAAACCAAATTAAAGAACCTGTTACATTGTTTACTATTAGGCACTAAAACATTTATACATTTCTAAAATGCGACCATGGTTTTAATAAATAGACTTGGGTATGGTTATACTAAACTGATAAGCAAAACAATTGGTGAAAATCATTAAAGTAGCACTCTCTAAATAAAACTGTGGTATTTACTAAAGCTCAAATATCCATTAATGGTAACTAAAGATTATATGTTTGATAATAATGTTTTCTCTTTCTAATTTCTAAATATATCTTCTCAGGAAAAGATGGGTAAATTGTAGGACCCAACCAAGGCTTTATGTCCCAAGGCAGCAATAATAGTTGCTCTTTAGTTGTTCAACAAAAATATTTGCTTTCAAGATTGGTTGCATTATATCTCAAAGGACTTATATTTTATTACCGTTTTTTAAACTAATTTCATCATTATTTTGAAATCGCCTATTCTATAAATGACTTTGATTTATTGTTTTCATCAAAAAAATCTCTTCGATTTTGGCAATGGGACAGGAAGAACAAAATAAAATGTTTTGACATTTTGTGAGATGTAAAATTGAAAACAAAAAAGTCATGTTTCTTGTTCCAATAGGACCTACTGATACACATCTAAATAATAGTTGCAGCTACAAATTACTATGCTCGTCAGTTCCTTTTCTAGTATGAGCTACTAACAAACGATATGTAACTTTTCTAGTATATGTAAGCTACTGCAAATGATGTGTAACTGTAAAACAGGCTGGCAAAGAGAATCTTCGGCAAACAACAAAAACTAACATCTGGTTCAAATAAAAGAAACATAAAACTTATGACAATGACCAATGACTACAAATAAAAGAAAGATGAAACTTATGACAATGACCAATGACTAACTAACTAGATTACTTCCAGCTTCCAACATCACATGACTAAGACTCCTCCTTCCAAATTATAAGTCGTTTTGATTTTTCTTAAGTAGGTAACCTTTGCTATGCATCTAGTTTTGCGCTGTGTCTAGATACATATAAAAAACAACCTATAAATTAGAATGGAGTGAGCATTTACAAATCTTATGCCACCAGTTTCCAAGATCTAATGTTAACTAAAATTTTTCTACTTTAAATTAAACCATTGGTTGAAGTCGTCGTTGATCGATCATGAGGGCATGATACAATAGAAGATGTCCGCGAGAAAGCCTTGCATAGATGCACACACTTCTTGACGATCCTATGCATGGCCGGGCCGCGGCGGGTCCCCAGTGGGCCCGGTGATTGTTGCTGGCGGTGGTAGTGTGACTTGCTATCATCCTCATTGTAAGTGCATTCGCCCCCGGTGTGGGTTTTGATAATTAATGACAAACAAATTAGGAACTAATCTGTCTATCAAGTGTAATCTACAGGTGCTAGTTCTTTGATGGAATTAAACAAACACATTTGGTGAATCACAGCACCCCCAAATTTTCTTCCTTTGAACTCAAGAAGCTACCCAGTTTTATTTCTTGTTTGAGTTATAGGAAACGCCGCACTATCAAGAGGGATGCAAATTAAGTTGGTAAGATGAGGATAAAGGTGCTCAGATCATCTTAGGTTTTGCGCTTGAGAGTCACACTTGCACGCACGAACTTCTGGGAAGTTTCTTCTCTGCCAGGGTGAGCCGGTAGTACCGGCCCTCAGGGCCGGTGGTACCGGCAGTACTAGTTCTTCTCCTGAGTTTTGCGAGAAAATGAACTACCGGTAGTACCGGGCTTTGACCGGTGGTACCAGCAGGCCAAAATCTCGTAGAACTGGTGTTTGCGAGATTTTGCACTACCGGGTGGTACCGGTCTTCCACCGGTGGTACCGGCGCTGGCCGGTGGTACCGGCTCAAGGCCGGTAGTACCGGTATGCCTTTTTCTCGCATCTTCCTCAGCCTTCTCACGTTTAGATCTGAGGACGCCGGTGGTACCGGTGGTTGCACCGGTAGTACCGGCAAGTGTTCTGTACTCTAGTATAAATAGCTCTCTCCTCTTTTCTAACCGTGGGCTTGCTTTTTCTAGCTACTCCACATCTAAGAAAACAGTCTCCAAGCTTTGTCTCACCCACTCTCTCTTCCTCTTGCTCCTAGACTTCATTTCTTGAGAGATTCGAGCTAGAGAAGTGAGATTAGAGAGTTGGGAGCTTCGATCTGTGACTTGAGCACACCGTTCCTTGTCTTGCCGGTTTGGTTTGTATTTGTTACTCTTGGGTTCTTGGAACCCTAGCCGGCTAGGCGTTCTTCGTGGTTGCCCGTGTTGATTCATTTGTGAGGGCACCCCGAAGTGTTTGTATTACCCCTTGATTCTTAGTGAAAACATCAAGCTAACCTTTGTGGTTGCTTGAGGAGGAGACCTAAGTGGTCAGACCTTCGTGGTCACCTCAACAACGGGGGCGTAGGAACTCCTAAGTGGAGATTGCCGAACCTCGGGAAAAATACCTTGTCTTGTTGTGGAGGTAGCTTCGACTACCCTTGTTTGTGTTCTTTATGTTCCTCTCTCTCTTCCACTTTACAACAGGTAAACAAATGTCGATCTACGTTGTGGAGAAGGACTAAGCTAAGGAGACTCCAACAACATCCTCTCCTACACTTAGGAAAGTGGGGTAAAACTCAGATCTGAAATCTAAGCCCTTTTCACTCTGATTTTGTAGCTGTCTTAGGAAGTCGGTAGTACCAGCAGTTTGCGTCGGTAGTACTGGCTGTGTGACACCAGTAGTACCGGCCTAAACTGTCGGTGGTACCGACAGGCATTTGACTTCCGCAACTTGAGTTTTGAGTTTCAGGTTTTTAGATACGCCTATTCACCCCCCCCCCCCCTCTAGGCCAATTAGATCCTTTCACTCACGCACATATAGCCACAATGCCATCCTCAAGAGCGGGTCGCTGATGGCCGCCTCCAGCGGCCGGCCGCTTCCGTCTCGGTACAAGGCGGCACCGCCGATCACGTCCTTGAAGCTCACATACACGGGTGCGTCACAGACATGGAAGTAAGCATCGGCGGCATGCTCGTCGGTCGTCCAGACATGACTGGAAGTTGGCGGCGTCGATGGCGTGCTCGTCGTTCGTCCCGCCTCTTCCGTTCCCATGCCATGGAGGCAGCTTCCTGCTGCACGGGAGTGGGGCACCACCAGCGGGAGGATTGCAACGTCCCTGTAAGAGCATCGTCACAGCAACGACGATGACCAGCCGCCCGAACTGGCAGTGCCACCATCACCGCGCAACAGCAGCTCCCCACTAGAGGAGGACCTATCGTCGTCCTCCAGATCATTGTAGCTCTGTCAGCTTAGACGCGGCTGCGAGTGGATCATCGGCATCACCATGGTCACCTCCATCGCTGTAGGGTGGAGCTTTTAGGCTGTTAACACTTAGCAGAGAGAGAGGATGCACATGCACGCGCCGCCACACCACTTGGGTGGCTTGGATGCAAGAAGTTAGGATTGGAATGTGGAAAGTTGTTATAGTCAGGGCCCGCTATGGGGTGGGTAGGGTGTGTGCGACCACTATATATGTCCAATAGGCTATGTCGGGTCCACACGGCCCGACGTTGTGCCGTGTTGTAGGTCGTCAGACCGTTACAGGCCGTTGTGCCTAGTGGGTCGTGTCTCTACAGGTTTCGTGCCTGGTCTTCAGTCCAAAGCACGGTCCATGGGCCAGTTTTCGTGCCATGCAGACTCGTCAAGCACGCCGTGCCTTGCCGGTCCATGGCCCATCAAGCCGACAACAACTTATTTTCATCAATATTTTCACCAAATGCTGAAACATTTCATCATTTTCACGAATTGTTCATCATTTTCATTAGTATACCAATTAACAACATATATACAAGTCACAACTACACCAACAATTCATTTTTACTAGGCCGCTACCGGGTCAACCGTTGGAACGGGTGTGCCCGTGCCATGCCACATGCCTAGGTGGCGGCCCAAACACAGTCTGGTCCCTCAGGCCGAGCCAAATCGTCGGGCCATGGGTCGAGCTACCGGGCCACGGGCTGCATGTCCAACACATCAACTGCAGTTCCGCTCAGAAGAGATGGACGCCAGATGCAACGCACAGGTCGTGGCTAAAGAGATCAATTGTTAACGGATCTAAGGCCTTGTTCACCTAAAAAACCAAAAAGTTTTCAAGATTTTTCGTCACATTGAATCTTGCGACACATGCATGAAGCATTAAATATAGATGAAAACAAAAAACTAATTGTATAGTTTACCTGTAAATCGCAAGACGAATCTTTTGATCCTAGTTAGTTTATGATTAGACAATATTTGCCACAAACAAACGAAAGTACTACAGTAGCGAAATCCAAAAAATTTTCCCATCTAAACAAGGCCTAAGAAAAAAGATTAGCATGACCCCAACTATTTTTTTGTGACTGCTATATTAGGAATATAGGATTAGGCAGTCCAAGGACACCTGCTAATTTTATAGACAACCGTTCGTCTCTCCAATAAATATGGAGTTTGTAACTTTGGATGTTAGAGAGCTTTCTACTGTTTCTAAAAAAATTCAATCCAAGGGGGGGGGCGACGTCACACCAGATATTTTATCAAGAAGAAGATTTTCTCACATGGATCGAGAGATCAGTACTCATATACAGCGACACCGCCCTCGTGAGACGGAACGAGTACAGACTAGTACTTTGACGTTTGTCCACCAGATATTTTATTAAAAATAAGATTTTCTCGCATAAAACGAGAAATTCTTTGAATCCTAGCCCACCCATATACAACGGCACCTTATCCCCGTGAGACCGAACAACCACAGACCAGTACTTTAACATAGGACAAGCGAGGAATTTTTTTTTTACCCTCACACTTAAACTTCGGACCTAAGAGGTGCAGCAGGAAGCGTCAACCAACCGGTTTAGCTTCCGTTGGCTTCTACCCTTTCTCCTAGCATCTTTTTAAACCTTAACCTTACTAAAGGGACCGGCCCCTATACACGACACCCATAAATAATTAGGAGTAGAAGAAGCTCTACCAAATATGTCCGTGAAATCTCTCTGCAGTAGCAATGGCTAATAGATCTATTATGTCATAAAGGTTGGTGACTTCTATATATCAGCATGTGTCCACACAACTTTGTTCTTAAGATAAAGATCGTGCCAAAGAAGCACATACTTATTTCATTAAGATGAGGTAGGCGCATCTTGTTAACAGGATAATATACACAGCACCTACGTACGGAGGCATGCCTCTAAACAATTCCATCGGCTTTTGACTCCACGGAATCCGTATTTGAAATGCCTTCGATCTCTTTTTGCAACTACTACTCGAGCGTAGGTAGCTAGGGTTTCGTGACCTAATAATATATAATAGAGCCTTTAAGTTGAGCACGATAATGTACATGCAGCAAACACATACCACGCATCGAAAAGTTAGTCGGTATGCGCATTTGCATAGTATTAGTGGATCATGATATGCCTACATATGCAATACGTGTGTTTTAACCTACGCCACGTCCATTTGCATTTTCTTTCTTTCTTTATTTATTTACGGGCGTGGAGCTGCGCATGCGTTTTGTTTTAATAATCTCTTGGCCTAATATTTCCTCATGTACTAGATAAGAAGCTATATATTATCGTCAATGGATCTTGACTGCACAATGAATAATATTATATTTCACTGCCTTTTTCTTTTCTGATGAGACATCAAGAGATTTTTTGTTTTTTTTTTTCAAAAACACGACTTCATCAAGCTAGGTGAGAACTTAAACCTGAGTAGACAACAAAGAATCTAACTGGTTCAGATACATTCTGTTCACGATTTATCATAGATTTTACTAGACAAGAAAAAGAAAAAAATACAAAAACAAAATGTTCAGCCAGGCCAAAGAAATCATGCAAAACAAAACTCACGGAGAGCAGAGCTGCGGGAGCACTACCGAAGAGGCCCTTAATTAGTTGTGTCTACCAAGGCTCTTTGATCTTGGTATTATATTAAGTTGCACTAAAAGTTTAACATTATATATAAAGATATGCAATTCACTTTATATACTTTAACATTCTCAATCTCAATTCACTTTATAGGAGGATGATGACGCATCACATTATTCGTTTTGTTGTTTGGACCTGTGGAGCTGTGCATGCACGTTGCTTTCTTGACCTAATAACCTTTCCTCGTATTCTGTATGTCGACGCCCGGTCGATAAGCTGCATAATCGCTACACGATCGAATGAGTTGAGCAGATTCAAGAACAACGAATTTGTGGGCTCGCCCGCGGACAATCCTTTACAAGCTTACACCTCTAATTGCGACTGATCTTGACCAGGTTCGGTAAAGCAAGTTCATCAAATGCTAAACAAGAACAGATCAGCTTGTCATTTATATATTTCCTTCAGTCCCTTGAGATCACGTATAACTGTTACTAATGGATTTGTCGTCACCCACAACTAACGACAATGTCACCAACATGGTCCCTCCTATAGCTCTTATTACGTAGAGGCAAGGGTTTCCAAGTGACAACTGACAAGAAATAATAATGGATCAGAATAATCCTATATGGTTCAAAAGTAGCACACGCTTTAGGTTCTTTTGGAAGAACTCTTCCTGCTCGAACTTCTCTTGTCACAAAACTGCAGTAGCCCGGCCGCACTGTATGAGAAGTCGTTTGGTATATATAGCTTCATCAAGAGGCGGTTAAGGAGCAGGTTGCTGAGCCCTCCCAAGAGAGCTAGCTAGCATCCATTAGCTAGCATGAGAAGACGGTGAGGCGAAAAAGGGTGTCTTTTTCCCTTGCAATTGGCAGCACCTACCGGCCATATATTCCAAGCTCGTCGTCGTCAGTGCTCGTGCATCACCACTCGGCAACAATGTGGCCACCGTACCGGATGGTCCGCCCCCAAATCCATGCGCCCCGGCAGAATATGCCGCCACCGGTTGCATCTGTCCTCGCGGCCCATTTTGAAAGGCAAGCTAGCGCCACCAACATGGGAGGGATGATTATCAGAGAATCATCCATCAGATCAGAGATCACAACAACTGTACTCCCGGCTCCCGCTTGTGTGTGTGTTAAAAAAATGTTAGCACTAGCGATCTGTGTGTGTTCACGTGTGCAGCGTGTGCTGGCTGACTGGCTCCTAGCTTGTTACTATAAGGACAGTGCTGTTGATCACTCAATCATGCCAGCAAATTAAAATACTGTATGGCCATCAGTTGCTAAGGAGGATGTGCTATAAATTATAAATGAACATTCTTTTTTTTGATAAAGGAAGGTTTCTATTAGTTCACCACCATTACATCGAGTTAACTTGTTCGCTGGTCTGAAAAGTCATGACTGAAAACATTGTTCGTTGATTTATTATGAGAGAAAAATACTGCTGGCTGGCAGAAAAAGTACGACTTATAAGACAAGCAAACGCTAGCACTCTAATGACTGTCAATATTAAGACTAGTTTGTTACCCACGGGAGAAAAACACCATAACCACTTGCGCTAATTGTTGCGATGCCACCACAACCCCCGCAAAGTAACATTTTAGATGACAAGCCAAGTGTGGAGCTAATGGATAACCTAATGTACCATCTAAAGGGAGAATAAGATTGTTTCTTTTCAAACACAATCATTTCTGCATAGCCAAAACGACCAACAAATAGTTATTGCCCCTAACAGGACTAAAGGTTTAAACTCCCTCCCAAATCCCTGAAGCCAACTCCCAAACATATGAGAAATACGACAAAGCTAAAGATCGAAGGCTTAAAGCACAATATATGTAGCTCCAAACCGCACCGACAAAATGACATTCAGAGAATATGTGTTTAATTGTCTCAATTTTGTGACAAAAACATCACTTTTCACTATCTTGTCAACTGTGTTTGGATAAATTATATTTTATTAGAATCACTCCTCTACGGAGACACCAAAGAAAAAATTTTGATCTTCAGTGTAGCTATGTTAACCTCCAAATGATTTTGTTAAAGTTGGGAACCTCTATGTGACTTAGAGCTGAATAATGTGATTTCACCGAGAACTGCCCCTTTGGGTCCAAGTTCTAGCGAAACACATCATTCTCTTGTGTAAGTCTAATATTATTAGGGCACTCACAATGCAGACTCTATCATAGAGTCTAAAGTTATTTATTACCTCGAACAATGTGGACTTGGAGTCTAAATAAGACTTGGAGTCTTATTTTTTTCTACCTCTTTCTTCAATAAATATGATGCCACATCAGCAAAAATACCATAAATAATATATAATTAAATGTTTTGGACTCTGTGATAGAGTCTTGCATTGTGAGTGCCCTTAGTAACGTGAGGAAGAAGTTTATTCCAGGCCACTAATTTAGATGCAATCAAATCACGGGTCCATGAAATGTTTAGGGGTGAAAACCTTAGCTACAGTATTCCGCTTGTGTCTAGCAATGTTAAGGCTTGTTTAGTTCCCCATGGAATACAAATGTAAAATGTCAACTACTTTAGAACGACGAAATGCAAAATACAAAAATTTTCAGGGTTATGTTTAGTTCCATCGAAAATACAGAATTTATTGCTCTTATTATGGCCTTTTGAGACTCTTTTAGGTTTTTTTGACCTCTTAAGGCCAAAATCCAAAATGGAGAATAGTCATATTTTTGTCAAAAATTTTGCATGGTATTTAGTTCTATTATGCAAAATTAAAGACCAAAACCCAAAAATTTTAAAATAAAAAGGGAACTAAACATCCCCTTATATAAGGAAGGATATTGTTGCTTTGGAGGTGAGTTTCCTAATCACTTATCCTCCCAAAATCTCACTTGGGAACCGTCTTTGATTGTGAAGGATCCAAACGGAGAAAGTACTTTTCACCTTCATAAGACTGATCCAAAAATACGAGTCACCACTTTTCCAATACGCCTGGGAGGGCTTGCGAATATTTTTTTGAAGGAAGGTTGCGAACATTATTCATATGTTCCATCCATTAAAATATGAGGTATTTATTTAATTTGGTATATATATAGACTTCCTCCATCGTGAATATAACTACTATATGGTAGAAAGAAAACCCACAATGATCTGCAGACGTTAATAAATATTAGTCAGAGTTCAACGATCTTTGAAAGTTAGTATCTGCTAGGACATTGACATTGTTAAATTTCAAATCTTCGGCAGCAAGTTTCTTCAGATATTATCGTTTGATTTGATTCCGGATCACTTGGATTGATTGTACAGTTGTAGTACACCTGGACTTGGCAACTAGATCAAAGTAGTGATAAGGTAGTAGCTTTGGAAAAACAAAGCTCCAAGTACTGCATCGTCCTCGCCTAGTGTAGATATACATAAAAGACTAAAAAGAGACGAAATAAAAAAAAAGGTAAGGGTCGTAACTCGTACTTATGCTCTGGCAGAAACGAAGACCGTCAATTTCGTAGGCCTTGTTTAGTTCCCCAAAAATTTTGCAAAATTTTTCAGATTTCCCGTCACATCGAATCTTTAGACGTATGCATGGAGTATTAAATATAGATAAAAATAAAAACTAATTGCATAGTTTGGTCGAAATTGACGAGACGAATTTTTTGAGCCTAGTTAGTCCATAATTGGACAATATTTGTCAAATACAAACGAAAGTGCTACTATTCTTATTTTGTAAAATTTTTTGGAAGTAAACAAGGCCTATAGTCTGAAGAAAATGACTGACATCAATGGCAGCCTTGTTTAGTTCTAAAAAATTTTACAAAACAGGCACTGTAGCACTTTCGTTTGTATTTGACAAATATTGTGCAAACATGGACTAACTAGGCTCAAAAGATTCGTCTCGTCAATTTCGACCAAACTATGCAATTAGTTTTTATTTTCGTCTATATTTAGTACTTCGTACATGCGTCTAAAGATTCAATGTGACAGAGAATCTGAAAAATTTTGCAAAATTTTTTGGACTAAACAAGGCCCTAGTCTGAAAATATATAATTAGTTGACCAGCTGCAGTACACATGGCCAATTTGACTCCTACTTCTGTATGGCCAATTTGTATAAAAATCTTTCCCGGCAAGCTGTTCTGTTATTTTCGTTAATTTGACTCCCGATCACTTGGAGCGATTTCAAAGCACCATCAGGCATCAGCTCCTGGACTTGAGGACTCGATCAAGTCAATGGTGAGGTAGTGCCTTAGAAAAAACGAAATGCAGTACCGTGCTAGTACATTGCTCGTCGTCCATGCCTGTAACATATTAGATGTGAAAATTAAAAACCAGTTGTAATTTGTATTCCATCCATCCGAAAAGAATATACGTCTCATTTCTCAAGAGTTCAAATAAAATTTGACTAACTTTATAGAAAAATAATATTAACATTTACATCTAATAAATCTACTATATAAATATATTCTATGATTAGTATAGTGATATTTTATTACATATCATAAATATCAGTACCTATTTCAATATGTGTAGTCAAGTTAAAATGTTATTTTTTTTTGTAAAACAAGAGGTACATTTTTTCAAAGGGAAGTATTAAACGGTATACGACATATCCAGGGTGGAGAAAGAAAAAAAAGCAACCAGTGTCAATTTTCTTGTCCGAAGAAGAAGAAGAGGACGAGGAGGAAGAAAGGCTGTGAATTACGCAATCTGCAGAGACCAAAGGGAGCCGTGTGAAGATCACCGTGGTAGTGGAGTACAATGGCAAGACCACCACTTGGAGGGAGCCCTCGGGCTTGAGGAATATCTTGGGCTGGCAGTGGCAGTTGGCACTCGGCACCGGCAGGCACAGGCAAGGGTGCCCATGAACCCCGCAGCAGGCAGCACGTTAGCAGATGAGGATGCCGTCACGTTTCTGCCCCCATCCCACGACCCACGCACACGCAGAAGCTTGCATTGGGCAACCAGCCCGGTAAGGTAACGCACGTATGTTTCACCCACCGAGCCCAGTGGCTCATCAGTGTAGTGCAGTCCAGTCCATGGAGACGTGCAAGGATCGTCGCTGAACGCACTGCACTGGTCGTCACTGGGCGGCGAGCGGCGTTGTGGCCGATGCTAATTCCCGCCGCCTGCCGATCCCATCCCACGACACGACACGACGAGCCGACGTGAAGTGAAACTGATCGGAACCTCCGCACTGCACACCACTGCCGGCGAACGCGACATCGGTTGGCCAACCTGAGCAAACGCGGACGCAAACACGCGGGGCGCGGCGCATGCACGGCGGGCATCCCAAACCCAAACCCCCAGGGGCGGGGCTGGGCAGGGCAGGGCAGGGCAGGCCGGCAGGCGGGACCAGCTGCCGTTACTGACCGTGACCGGTGGTGCGCCCAAGCAGGAGCCCGCGCGGGCGGGTGCTGCCGCTGCCGCTGCCGTGCCGGGCCGGGGAGGCAGAGCCAGATGACAGCCAGAGCGCGCAACGACAAGGAAACCGGAAAGCCAGCCCGACGCGACGCCAAAAACGGCACGAGGGACGCTGGGACAGGGACTTGGTCACTCGCGAGTCAGGAGGCGGCGAGGCGGTAGCCAAGCCAGCCGGCCCCGGCCTCCCATAAAGGAGCGAGGCCGAGGCCGTCGACTGCCCTCGAGCCGAGGGGGAGGGGCAGCCGAGCGCCCGAGCCAAGCAGACAGAACACGCGACGCTTGCTGCTGCCACGGCAAGCCGGGACACGCGACCTGACCTCCCAAGCTATAGCTAGTGTACTAGCTACCAGCCGCCTGCGAGGCACAGGCAGCGCGGCACGCGCTCCAGCAGTGAGGGAGGGAGGGAGGCCCTGCCTGCCACCCGTGCCGTCCCGCCGCGCCCCCGCGGCGGCCGAGAGAGAGAGAGAGAGAGCGCCGAGCCCGCCCGCCTGCCCGCCGGCGCCGAGCGATTCGCCGATGCCCAGCCATGAGGCCTGCTGCGGCACCATGTTCTGGGTGTACCTCATGTCCTGCTTCGGGCTCGTCATGTTCGCCGGCCTCATGTCGGGCCTCACCCTCGGACTCATGTCCCTCAGCCTCGTCGACCTCGAGGTGCTGTCCAAGGCCGGCACGCCCAAGGACAAGCGCAACGCCGGTACTCCTCCTCATCCTCCTCCTCCTCTTCGTTTCGTCTCACTCAACCGCGGCGGCATGGCCGGAGCAGAGCAGTTGCTGCAGCTTCTGATTACCAGCTAGCCCGCACCCTTGTTTCTACTCTGATTCTAAGCTGTGTGTGTCATGTGTTGCCCGCAGCCAGGATCCTACCCGTCGTGAAGAACCAGCACCTGCTCCTCTGCACGCTCCTCATCGGCAACTCGCTCGCCATGGAAGCGCTGCCCATATTCCTCGACACGCTTGTGCCGCCCTACGTCGCCATCCTCATCTCCGTCACGCTCATCCTCGCGTTCGGCGAGGTGCTCTACTTGCTTTGATTCATCCACTTGCTGATTCGGTTCCTGCTGCTACGTCTCCCTTTCGTCCTGAAAAATAGTTTCCCCTCTTTGCTTCCTGATGAATGAATTGAGCCACCATCTGATTCGGTTCCTCCTCCTCCTCCTCCTCCTCCTCCCGCAGATCATCCCGCAAGCCATCTGCACGCGCTACGGGCTCAGCGTGGGGGCCAAGGCGGCGCCCGTGGTCCGCGTACTGCTCATCCTTTTCTTCCCTGTCGCCTACCCGATCAGTAAGGTACGTACCGCTGCTGAACCAGAGCCGATTTGTTCCTCGTGTTTGAAAGAGGCAGTGCGGGATTGGAGCCTTGTGCTTGGCGGATTGTCCGCCTGAATTTGGGATGGGACGGCACAGGTGGGCGGCCGCGAGTACGAGACAGATCGATCGCTAGCTGGTTCATTATTTAATTTCATTTGACAACGAAAAGGGATTTTCGCTCCATGCTCGTCTAGTCGTCCAAGTTACACGGTGTCGTTGGTCCTTCGTCCTTTATAAAATTGGATTGGATTGGATTGGATTGAGCACGCTGACTATGAACTCACTTATTTAACTTGGTATCTGTCCAATGACACAAGAAGAAGTAACTGGAACCGTGAAGCAAGAACCGTTGTCTTCATCTTATAATGTCGCCGGACTAAATAAATGGAGATGTCTATATATATGCACAATTCTAAATGTGGCTGACTCTTTTTGGGCAAAGCAGTTCCAGTTAAAGAACAGTTTAATCACTTCCACGCTAACCTGACTGTTACCAATTAGCAATTCTATGGAATTAATTATTCATCTGATTGTGAAGTGAATGTCACTAGTCAATTCTATAGAACGTGAACATCAGAAAAATATTTTTCACCATATAAAAAGAAGGCTACCAGTTTGGTTGAGGGCACCAAACTTCTTATTGCTGTACCATATGTATGTGTTACTTACCCTTTGCAGTACCTTATTTGATTCTTATAATTGTCTCCGTTTAGTTGTTGGACTCGCTACTGGGAAAGGGACATTTTGCACTAATGAGAAGAGCTGAGCTAAAGACATTAGTTGATATGCATGGCAATGAGGTTAGTATACACTTCTCTTGGAAAGTTTCATATCCAGTTTAAATATTGTCATATGTACCTATCAGTTTCTTGCATTCATGTTGTGCTATTTCATTTGTTACATGTTTATGCCGCTTGAATTATTGTGCCTATTTTACTCATGCAACTCGAAAGTTATCTTAAAGTTCCTCATTTTCTCGTTCAGTGGATTCCAGATAACCTTTTTCATTATGTTTTAGCACTTAATATGAGTGAACAAGTACGAACGCCAAACAATTGTGATTGCACGTTCCTATATGACATCAATATTAACTTTTTGACTTTTATTTAGTTTTTCCTCTCAACAACTAAACAACAATATTGGCTACCATCTAACCCATGGTGTTTTGTTACTTTGTTGTTAGGCTGGAAAAGGTGGAGAGCTGACTCATGATGAAACCACTATCATTACAGGAGCTCTGGAGCTGACTCAAAAGATTGCAAAAGATGCCATGACTCCTATATCTGAGACATTCTCACTTGACATAAATGCTAAGCTGGACTTGTATGAATCTTTCAACTTAGAGTATTTGCATTCCCTGATTGTTATATTATACTCATAGAACTATTTGATCTTTCTGTAGACACACGATGGGTATGATAATGACTAGAGGGCATAGTCGTGTTCCTATATACTCTGGGATTCCAAGCAATATTATCGGCCTTATATTGGTGAGTGACCTAATTGATTGCATTTTTGGATAACATCAATTGCTACCCTAATCTATTTTTTCCAGGGTAACGATTATGTAAAAAAAATGAACAATTTATAAATTTCCTATTTGTTTGTTGACCAATAGTAAAAAAAAAAACTCCTTTCAGGTAAAAAACTTGATTACTTGCCGAGCTGAGGATGAAGTGCCCATTCGTAATGTTACTATCAGAAAAATTCCAAGGTATCATCATCATCACACCAGCCCTAGACCCTAGGGGCAACCACAAATTATTTCTTATTTGTGCAATCTTATTTTGAGGTTCATAACTGTATAAGAATTCATTGCATTCAATATATTATTCATAAATGTTTTGGATAATATGGGTGCATATCTTTATCCTTAGTAATCTGCATTGATTGTCTTCTAATTTCCACAACATGTTGCCACTGTTCTGTATATCAGGGTGGCTGATGATCTTCCTCTCTATGACATTCTAAATGAGTTCCAGAAAGGTCACAGCCACATGGCTGTGGTAGTTAAACGAACAAAGGAATCAGGAGCATCCACTGAAAAGCAAAAGAGCACAACTGCAGATTATAAAATAAACCCCAAAGATGCTCTTGCTGATGGTACATGCCTTTTATTTTTTTTCTAGTAATTTTTCTGCAGTGATTAAGCTTCACTCTAAAAATTGTGTGTTTCTGTGTATGCAGTACTATTCCATTAGCCTTTTGCTGATCACACGCATTTCCAGGAAATGACTGATTTGTCTTTGGCTTTCAGGCTCATCCCCCTCTTCTGCTAGTGCTGCCGGAAGTCGTAGAATTAACATAGAGAAGCATGGAGACGGGCGCTCATATAATAAGAAATCAGAAAGGAAGCGGGAAAACATTCTTGATTTTAACACCGATCCACTTCCATGCTATTCAATGGATGAGGAGGCAGTCGGAATAATCACAATGGAAGATGTCATGGAAGAACTGCTACAGGTTGCGCATGTTTCTTAATTAAAGTTCCCATGGTGTTGAGACGGATGCTATATGAGTGTTCTACATATCCTTTGGAAACATCGTTTGGTTGCAAACAACATTTTAGCCATCTTAGGTTCTATTCAATTAGGACATAAACTAGTATAGAAAAAAATAGATCGTAGTTGAACTTAAATCGTGGTGTTTTATTTGTTTTCTCTTTTTTTTTTCTCAAACGAAGTTTGGCTTCCCTCAGATATTGTAAACTGACATGACTCTCTCCGCAGGAAGAAATCTATGATGAAACAGACGAGTATGTTGATGTACATAACAAGTAAGTATTTCACTAATTCCCACTTATTCTGAATAGCTAGCTAATCTAAATATATGCCACAGCTCATGATTTTCTTGTTTTATTACAGGATCAGGATAAACATGTTACCTCCAGGCAAATCACTGTCACCTACTATATCTCCTGGTGGTGGACCCTTATCTCAGGGGCTTCGAAGGACTCCTATGGCATCTCCGTTCTCACCATACCACCATGGTAGTTCTGTCTTACGTTCCCCAGCTTCGAACCATGGTCAGTCACCTGGGATTTTACCGACAATACTTTCTCCTGGAAGATCACCTACTGCACAAACACCTGGGCAAAGTTCACCAAGTGGAAGTCAGGTGAGCATTCATTTTTGCGTTAATAGACTGTTGTGTGAACTGTGTACTTGATTTTTTCAATAACTATTAAAAAGAAGTCTCAAAGGTCTCAATGTTGTCCTCTTTTTTGGTAGGTTTCAATAAATTCCAACGGTCAACATAAAAAGGACGGTGAGAGCTAACATCCCAGAAGATTGTTTTTCAGACGAAGGCCTCGTCTCAAGAGTCAAGATGGCATGCATGATCAAATTATGACATTGCTAGCGTAGGATTAAGCTGCGAATATAAGTAGCACAGCTCTCTTGTATGGTTATTAGCCCATATTTATTGATTGCTTGCCTGTATATATATGCTTCAGCATCCGGACCTCAGTATGGCCTAATCCTCAGTATGTATTGTAGAGGTCTTCCTAAGGACTCTCTCCTTTTGTTGTCGTCTTGTAGTTATCCGGAGAGGGGACAAAAGGTAAGCGTTGGACTGAATATATTTAAGCAAATATCAAGCCGATTTTGCGACTTGCCCTGGCCCCCTCGTCTCAGCTGACTTTGCATTGTTTTCATGGACTCGGGAGGAGACGACAACAATTCAGATGTAATTGTGCAGAACAGCTCTCGATCTTCATCGTTAACAATAAGCTGGCTTTGTGTATACCAATAGGCTCAGGCCTAGTCAATGGTTGGTGTGTCAGCAGCATCCTTAGAATGATCAAAGTGTTGCCGTCAGCTCCTGGTCCTCCGCTAGATGCCTGCTAGCTGTGTTCAGGTGATAGGAGCAATGCGATCTCACTAAGTAGCCTTGGTAGGTATGATCCCGAATCCCGATCCGTTGAGAGTCTCTTAAATGATTGGTTATGAGTGATTTGTTTTGCTGGGTTTCAGTGGTATTAATGTCAATGATGTGAGACACCGCGACTAACCATAGAAAAAAACGTGCCCAGATGAGCTATACTCCTCTTCTTGCTCTTGGCAAACTTGAAGATGGATGCAATCGGTTAGTGCTGGTGCCGTGGTGCGTGCGACTATTATATCTTGCAAAGAGAAAGGACATCGATCGATCTGGTGCAGAGAGAAATTCAGGGACAGACGACTGCCGCTGGAAAGAGTGTAACGACCACCAACAGCCATGCGTCGGCGGCCGCTCTCACAAGTCTTTCCACTCAACGGGAACGAGAACGACTGCAACTGCGGCGGATCCCGCGTTGCCTGGCCGAGCCCGAGACCGGACCCGGACAAGCCGCCGTTCGTTGAACTGGCCTATCAGCCCGTCACTGACCCCCATCTTCTAGACTCGTAAAGTTTAACTACTGGAGTAGACTGGTATGCTTGCGACCGAAGGCAGGCACGGGCAGAGATGCGCGCACCGCCCGCCGCACGCTCGCCTCGCCTGCCTCTGCCTGTGCCTTGCCCTTGCTTCTAGATTCCAGCGTGCCCGTGCCCCACAACAGCGCCACCACCACCCCGTTCCAAGTCGACGGGTCGTCGCACTCGCACCCGATCCATCGGTCGAGTCTGATCACCGCCACCACCGCCCCTTTCTTTTATATCGTAGCGGGCTGGGCTGGCGGCCACGAACAGCGAGCGCCCACACACACGGCTCCACGCGGCTACCTGCGACCATCCGCTCCCGCTCGCTCGCTCCATCGCCGGCTCGATCGATCGAGCTGGTAGGGCCGTGGGACAGACGGAGGAGTAGGCATGCTGCAGGCGAGTTCAGAGCGGCCGGCGGCCGCGGGGGGCATGCTGTGGGTGCCCGGGATGAGCCCGTGGCCGACGATGGACGCGGGGTTGTCGGCGAGGGGGCAGGAGATCGCGCGGCGGCGGGAGGAGATGCTGGGGATGCTGCACGACCTCCCCGAGTCCGAGTACGAGCTCTCGCTCACCGACCTCGTCGAGAAGGCCGGCGGCGGCGAAGCCGAAGCTGCGGCCGCGGCGCCCGCGCCCGCGCCCGCGCCCGCAGCGAAGATAGAGGGGAAGGACCCGGGCGCCGCGCAGCAGCAGGCGCCAGCGCCGGCGGCGGGGAGGCCCGAGCGGAGGGCGTCGGCGCGGCGGCGGGACAGCGGGAGCGTCGGCGGGGGCAGCTTCCGCAGCAGCAGCGATGGCGTCCTGCTCAACTTCTACATGCCGCGGTCGCTCACCCGGAGCTTCACCACGCCGCGCCACACCCGGACGCCGTCCGCCTCCGGCTGCCGGAGCCCCAGCATCGCATCCGACTGCAACAAGAGGTAATAAATATAATCGACCATCTCCAAGCTCCAAAACAAACAGAAACAAACAAACAAACAAACCCAATCATCTCCAAACACTGCGTAGGCGTTTGCCATATGACTTGATCGATCAGTTTAATTTGATCCCAAAACACGTAGCATAATATGAATGGCGAATTCATGTCCCTTTTTATTTAAAAAAAATGACCGACCCACAAGTATTATTGCTCCAGTTTTATTTTTCGTTGAATTAAAGATATTCTTGGTTTTTGGTATGGTAATCATAGTATAGTAATGGGCCAGTATGGTAGTACACAGGGCCCCATCAAATCAAATCCATACGTTGAAAGATGGCACAAATCCCAGCTAAATAATCCAAAGCCGGCACGACATTTCCAAGGGAAGCACGCCTAGTCGTCGTCTTCTGGATACAAATGGTCGTAGCTGAGGTGCTGGGTGCTGCCAACGCCAAGCTGTGTTTGAGGCTTCAAGCTGAGATGTCAGATGTGTAGACTCTTCCTTCCTTAGTCCACTGCCGATGGTTTATTCCATCCCTGTCCGTCCACGTATCATCTTACATTGAATTAGTAGTGGCTAGCTAGTACTTAGCTGCATGATCATGCATCATCATGCACCTATCAATAGGCAGGCACTGAAGTCTGAAGGCTGATAGCCAAGGCCTGTGAAAGCGACTCCTTTTAAGCAATAGATATGTTGGTTACCACACAACCACACCTTGGAAAACGTCTTCGTACCAGTCAGTCCGTAGCTGCCGTGCGCTCTTGTTCGGTAACCACGTAAACTGTCAAGTGGAGCAGCAGTCCATACTCCATAGTGCCGTGCACTCAGCACGTTTGTTTATTTGGTGTGGTGACCACGTACAGTTCAAGTTCGTGCACGGCCCTGGTTCGATTATTATCTAATAAGGATTGTTGTTTGTGATGACTGATATAATAACCGATCGATGTGTCGTGCGGTTGGTGGTGGTGCAGGGAGAGGGACCTGGACGCCGAGACCGTCAAGTGCTGGTCGTTGCTGTGGGATCGGCGGTGGCGCAAGTCCAGCCGGCGGGACCCGGGCGCGCCGTCCAGCGAGAGCGAGTCCGCCATCCGCGCCGCGTCGGCCGCCATCCTTAAAGCGGCCAAGCACTCCACTCCGCCGGCCAATATCTGAGCCGTTTCATTTCGTCTGCTGCCGGATGCGTTGCTGGCTTCCAGTTGCAGCTTTGTGTTCTACGTCTGTCTGTACATATGCTCTGCGTGTGATGTGATATACTGAATTACTGATGCGTTTTGTTTTAGCCTGCTCGCTCAGTTGTCTCTAGTATAGTAATATTCACTTGGATTGGACTATTACGTACGTACAACATAGGGCTTTTGTACTTCTTCACATGGCTTGTGTTTCCCATTGAAAAGAAATGGAAAATACAGCTGGTCAGACAAAAGCAGTGTGGTTGATATACTGAAGCATTGGGGGGTATGAACTTTCAGTTACAGAATTTGAACTGACTGCAGAGTTTTCTTCTAATTTCAGGACATGCGTTACCAATGGGGATAACACTTCCCATGCCATTGCAAAAATGTTTAAGCCCTTATTTTCCTCATTACAAATGGGTATTTCTTCCCATGCCATTGCAGAATGTACGATCCATTGCAAACGTAATGCAGCATCACAAGTTCACAACATCTAACCTATGTTCATCTACCCCGTCAAGCAGAATGAAGCACACGCCGCCCTTTCTAACAAAAAAGCTTAGAATCTACACAACAGCACCGCTAATAAATAAAGCAAAACACAATGTTACTCAATCATCCACGGATTACAGATGGACTTAGCAGAGCCCTTATTTGCCACCATTCCTCATGTCTTATTGCAGAAATCCATCTATTGCTACTCAATGTTACTCAGTCTCTGGAACTCTGTATCAACAGGGTATGGGAAAGGGTGTCATGTCCAATGTTTAGCTAATGAAGAAGACCCATTAGAAGCTATTATGTGCTTACATTTGAAACCTTTATCCAAGACTCAAGTGTATTAATGGCTTTCCCGGACCTCTGTGTTTCCTGTGCTAGTGCAACACCATCATGTAAATTCTTCACTTTACCACTGACAAGTAGGGATGCAGCAGCATTTAGAACCTGTGCAGCAAAATTGGAATTAGTCTAAGCTTATAAGACACCAATTGATCATTACAAGTGCAGTCCAATTCTACAATTTTTAATCATTTTATTTTAAGCAGGTACTACATGAAAACGGTTTTGTACAAAATAGTGGTAATCAAGGCACCAAATTTTAGTCAGCAAACTGCTTAAAAAGATCTTGGGTATAGAACATTGTGAATCCATTAAGATATATGCAGCCATTTCTTCAGTAAGTATAAAATGCACAAAAACTGGAAAGAGGTAGCTAAGGCTAACTTACAAGGGCATCTGCAATGGACCCCCTTTGACCAGCAAGAACATCCTGAAGAACTTTTGCATTAAATGCTGGATCACCTCCTTTCAGATCTTCCAATGTGCATCGAGGAATTCCAAAATCCACTAGATTGTAATACATATAGAAGATGTTAGATCAAAGAATTATATTGTTTCCCTTCATCCCCTAGTTCATTGATTTGGTTATCATATAATCCTACTTCAGCAGTAACCAAACATATATAACATAGAAAAGGAAAGCAGACAATATGAGTTGGAAGTGCAAATTGATGTGACCAAAATAAAATGATATCGCATAAAACGATGCCCATTGCAGTCTACTTTTGCAGATTTCAAGAGAAAAGTAAGAAATACTCTTACATGGATCGAAGAGCATTTTTTCAATCTTCCCTGGAGTAACATCAAGGATATATCCAGGACCTGCAGCAATTAAAAAGAAACTACCATCACATACATACTTGACCAAGAAGATACGAGGTAACTTCTTGCGTAAGCACAGCCATTTGTAGCAAAACAGTGGCACCAACAGAGTGAAACCATTTGAAAGTGTGCATACCAAGTGGGCTTATTTCATCCAAACCCTTTGAATGGACGACCAGTGCTCTCTTCATTCCAAATTTCTGAGCAGCCTTAGCCATCTTGGTAACCTATTGCCAAAAGATTGCGATACTTTGGTCAATGAGTATTGCATTGGGTCAACAGTAATCATATGGAGCTTGTTAGATTATTTCTATTTTCAATAAAGCGTTGTTATATTTGTAGAAAACTATCTTTTTTTTCTCGAACATGCAGGAGAGCTGTGTATCATTGTATTAAAAGAATATTTGTAGAAACTATCAATAATATTTTCTCCAACAGAGTTCAAAAAAACTGAAAAAGAGCATTCATCTGAAAGACAGACTTTGCTTAATGGATTGACTGAATCTTCCAGCAGCTTTTATCTGATCTCCATTTTATGATGATAACCATGGGACATACTATGCTTGTTGTATAGTTGAATCATACTGCTACAAGAAAGGACTAGGTGAATGTATACTTACTATGTTTTCATGGTAAACACCAATAACAGCATGAGGCACCCTTGCTGGATTCAATAGAGGACCAAGGATATTGAAAACTGTCTTTATTTTTAGCTTCTTCCTCACAGGTCTGACAATTTTCATTGCAGGATGATAATTTGCAGACATCATGAATCCAACACCCACCTCATTGACACATCGTTTAATACCCTTGCAATAGGAAAGGGTAGCAGTGTTTAGCCATTAGTCCCACTTGCCAGCTAATGCTAAGATTCAAATACAGTACATAAAGGTTAGTCAAGGATAGTGGACAAAGCCTTTTTGGTAGGGGACAAAAAAACATAATATTATATAATAATAGTAGATTCATGCACTCAAGAGCACAACAAGGTTGGAGGGATTGCCTATGCGATCGGACCATATAGTACACAAATTACAAAATCTGAGCATAGCCTATTTAAACCAACCAAGCGTAGTGTCCTGTATGCTGTAGTTAACCATGTAAGAGTATAGTTCAAAAGTTGACAAACAGAAATGTTATTAGAGGCAGAGAACCTTATTTTCACTTAACAGCACATTCTGGAAATAGATCATATTAGATAAAATCATAAGTGGGGAGCATTAACTAGACATGAGCCTATACGTGTCAAGTATATTGTCAAACTCTCAGACAAAAGTAAACAAATGAGCAGCTAGTTTGAAAAACTGAAAAAATCAATAAAGCTCTCCTGACAATTGAACATATAGACATCTAAGCAACATTAGGAACATCTCTGGATAAATATTCTCCTGATCTACGAATTGCATTTGAATATAGGAATGGGTGAAATATGGCCTGAAATGTTTAATATGTGGAAATCAATTCATAAGTATTATGAAGCACCTTTCAGCCTCAAGATGTGGCTGCTTAAATCACAATTTTACCGGTACACGTAACCATTGGTTTGACTATATAATCTTGCATTGTAATCCACACACAATAATTGGATACTAATGTTTCACGTGGCACCTTTTGTACTAATAAGCATGTTAGAAATAAAATGAATTTGAGAGGTCTCAATCTTCATATCAACCATCCTATAGCCATCACACGGCGTAAGGGGCAGCTCCTGGCTCCCTTCACTAGGATAATCAGATCTGAAGTTTAATTTTCCATACCCGTCAGTGGTACCCTATGCCCTGGTAATTCAAAGGTACTAGGAGCAGGACGCTAACAAATGGAAAAGTCAGAGGACACTAGAAAACAGTGCACTTGTGTTCCATCCCATGAAGTCACCGTCCCATGTTTGGGCGCGCTAGCTGAGCTGCCATCGTGGTACTGAATACCTGTAGCAGAATCTGACAATTGATGAAGAAATATGTGCTGGTACCTCGGGTCCAAGCTCGATGTTGACTCCTAGCGCCTCCAGCACATCGGCGCTGCCGCACGCCGACGAACTGGCCCTGCTTCCTTGCTGCACAACGAGCAATCAACGCATCAGAAGGACCGCCAGCGTCCAAACCCAGGTTCGTTAAACCCAAAAGCGCAAAACACGATACCTTAGCGACCTTGGCGCCGGCCGCGGCAGCGAGGATGGTGGACCCGGTGGAGATGTTGACGGTGTCTGCGCCGTCGCCGCCGGTCCCGACAATGTCAACGGCGTCTTCCAGCCCGTCGACCCGGACGCAGCAGCTCAGCATCGCCTTCGCTAGCCCCACGATCTGAAACAAAGTCGACGACAAAAAAAACCAATCATCGTCCGCACAAATCCAAGCCGTCCCGGGCTGCCGGTAACGAAATCAGTCGCGTCCTCGCAATCACAAACCACACCTCTTCGTAGGTCTCGCCCTTGGCCCTGAGGAGGACGAGGAAGGCGGAGATGCGCGCCTCGTCCTTCTCATCCAACAGCAGCCGCAGCGTCGTCTCCGCGTCCTCCTCCGAGAAGTCGGTCCCGCGGATCAGCGCCTCCAGCACCTGCCGTCACCACCACCACCACGACAGCAACAAACGAAATGAAGCGAGCACCACCACGACACCCAACGAAGAAGTACAGCCGCTCAAGGGGGACGGGAGGGCACCTTGTCGAAGGAGCCGATGCGCGGCGCGGCGGTGGGCTGCACGGCGACGCGGGCGGGCGGAGCGAGGCGGCGCGCCGGGAGGGGTCGCGCCTGGTCGCGGCGCCCGCCGAGGAGCGCGGACGGCGCGGAGGCGAGAGGTTTGGGGGAGGCGAGCTTGAGTGACGCGGCCGCCATTGGTGCTCGCTCGCGCGCGCGTCCGTGCGCGCAGTGGGGGATTCCTTCCGGATTCTGGCGTGGGATGAGACGGGGCAGGAGGCGGCACCGCACGAGGAGAGGGCCGTCCACGCGAGCAGCTTTATGCACAAAAACGGAGCACACTTGGACTTGACACGGCGGCTGATGGTGAATTTGATTTGATCTCCACCAAACCACCTATCTACTACGGTACCTCCGTGCGACCGTGGGTCCGTGCCGCTGGAAAAACACTGTTTCTCTTTTCAGCGTAGTCTTGTCCGTCGCATCGAATTTTTGCATGAGGTTATAATTTATAAGACAAATCTTTTAAACCTAGTTATCTATGTTTAGACAAAAATTATCAAATACAAATAAAAATATTATATTAGCCAAAAGTAAAAAATTTTACAAACTAAACAAGACCGATCTATGCTGCCAAAGGCCTATGAAGTTTTCATATGTACCGTAATCCATTTTTAAAACACAATGTACACCTCATACCCAAAAAAATCAATTTAAATTATCTTTTACAGTTATTGCAAGTCATGCCTTTTAAAATTAATTAATTAATTAATAACAATATATAAAAAACACCAAGATTTATGATATCAAATTAATATCATTAGATACCATGAAATATATATTTTGTGTACTTACTTGGTATTATATTATAAAAATTGAGCTTTTAATAAATCGGTTAAACTTAAAATATTTTGACTTAAAACAACACTAAAAGTTAATTTATTTGGAGACAAAATAAGTATTATCCTTGATCATCTCCAAGATAATATGTCTTGAGATTGGCAAAGTCAGCTCTTATGATGGCTCATCAACCTTAAGATTTGTCGGCTTAATCTTTCAGATGTGCTTATAGAGTAATAAGGTGTGTATGTATATTCACGTGCATGTATTATGTTTTGAAAGAAAAGTTTTAGTAAGCAATCCATTCTAAGGGTATGTTTGGTCAGTTAGGGCAAGTTATTAGATGAGATTAAAAATTAACCCAAAATAATTAGTGTTGGCTTAGTAAAAAATTATCCTACTTTAGCCCGAATTTAGATAGATAGGATTTATGGGACTAAAAATTAATCAACTAACAATTAATCCCATGCATACAAACACGCCCTAAGTAAGAGTCAAACCTAAACTGACTTAACTAACCGGGCATAATATTGGTTTTCTTTTTGTGTCGTCTTATTCCATTTTGGCCTTGTAACTTCTTTACTTCCAAAAAAATTTACAAAATAGGAACAGTAGTACTTTTGTTTGTATTTGACAAATATTTTCCAATCATGGACTAATTAGGCTCAAAAGATTCATCTCGCAAATTACAAGTAAACTGTGTAATTAGTTATTTCTTTTATGTATATTTAGCGCTCCATGCATGCGCCACAAGGGAATATGAAAAATTTTGCAAAATATTTTAGGAACTTAACAAAAGACCTTCAGCCCAAAAAACCAAAAACTTTTTAAGATTCTCCATCACATCGAATATTACAGCACATGCATGAAACATTAACTATAGATGAAAACAAAAATTAATTGCACAGTTTGCCTGTAAATCGCGAGGTGAATCTTTTAAGCCTAGTTACTCTATGATTGTACAATATTTATTAAATAAAAATAAAAGTGCTACAGTGTCAAAATCTAAAAACTTTTTGAATCTAAACAAGGCCTTTGCCTTGTTCCAATTATATACTAGGCCCTTGTTTAGTTCATCCTAAAACCAAAAACTTTTCTAAAATTTCCGTCACATCGAATTTTATGGCACATGCATGAAGCATTAAATATAAATGAAGACAAAAACTAATTACGCAGTTTGCCTGTAAATCGAGAGACAAATCTTTTAAGCTTAATTACTTCATAATTGAATAATATTTATCGCCAGAAAAAAATAATGTTTATCAAATAAAAACAAAAGTACGTATCAAATTTCAAAAACACCTAGCTCTAAACATTTGCAGTATCTGTACGACTGTACGCCTCGACGTACCAGCAAGGAGATGACGATTGACGAGAAACGAGATATTGATCATTCGCGTGTCTCACGTGGATTCTTTTTGTACTATGTTCATGACTGATAAGTTGAGTTGATAAATTCAAGCGCATTTTATCAAGCTCAAAATTTATTTTGAAAAAAAGAGATAAAACGACTTCTTAGAACACGGAACACCATGTGCTTCCATAGCGACAACCTGCCTAGCATAGTACTGTATGTCGATGTTTCGGACACCCGCGTTTGGCACATCTGTCCAGTCCATTTGTCATAAAAAGAGTATGCATTTCGATTTTCAAGAGAATGATCATTCAATTTTCACCAAATTTATATTTAAAAAAGTATCAACACTTACATCTCTATCGCTAAATAGGTTTATTTATTATTAATATATTCATGATTCATGATTAATCTAATAATAGTTACTTCCTCTTCTAATTTTAGATGTTTTGGCTTTTTTAAAATTTTATTAGATATTCTGATTTCTTTTAGATATAGTTTTTTTACTATGCATTTAGACATATTGTATATCTAAGTGCGTAGCCAAAATAATATATTAAAAAAGCCAAAATATCTTACAATTTAGAATGGAGTTAGTATTTGACATCATAAATGTTAATTTTTTTATATAAATTGAACCAAACTTAAAACTATTTTTTTAATAAATTTAATTCAAACTTAAAACTGTTTGTGCCCTCTTTTTTTAGATGAATTGTTTTTTTAGATGGTTTGTGCCCTTTTTGTGGTGAGGGAGTACAGATGAAGAAAAGTGGAAGTAACATATGTGTCCGGGGGTTTGGTGGGTCGCAGTAATCCATCGCTGCAAAAAATTAAAAAAAATAAAAAAATCAAGGACCCGTGGAGAAGATTATACGTTGCCGTCGCCGGTAACTGCCCGGCGCCCCGCGGTCTGGTGCCGGAATTTGCACGGAGCTAGCGTTAGGCCACCTGTGGAGCATCAGCATACCTTGGAAGATCATCAGTCGCAGGTCAAGATTTCCTTGTTAAAAAACACCAGCGGTGTCCGCTGCTGTCAACTGTTTACTTGTATATTGTACTAATAATGCATAAAAGCATAAGCCACTGCATCAATCACGTCTCTGCATGTGTCCCAGGTAAGATAAATATGCAAAGCTATACATGGAAGCTGAAAAACATGTTACACAAGGATATATCTGTCGATCAGGCCGTTTCGCTGATAAGCCATGACAGAAAATACGGTTAACTGATTTGTTGTGAGAGAAAATACTATTGAATAGCTGGTATAGCGAAAACTCACAAGCCATATCTGACACATACCACACTATTAAACGTGATGGGCATACATGATGCATATATGTCTACATATAGCTCTACATGGTCCCTACATCAGAAAGGACAAAATTGGGAACTTAAGGAGAGGGATAGAAAAACTGGAAGCTATTTAAAAAAAAGGAAGAAGAGAGCAAACCGAACCAAACAACAATGATGGGTCAGATCATTTTTACAGTCACCAGCGTGGCTAATCTAGCCACCTAGTGACTCCATCTTCTTCACTTGGTGCCGCGAGGATCTCAATGCAGACATCCAATACAGCCTACAGTAGGGGGGGGGGGGAATCCAATCAATTGGGAGTCGAGAATAAACTTGCAAAATTTGTTACAGGAAAAGACAGCAACAATTTAACTGTTCCAAATTACTACCTCCCAGGTATCAAGGGTACTTCATAGTCTATTAAGAAATTATACTGCTAAATCTTAGTTTCCTTTTGTTCAGATTCAGAATAACAATTATACCTCCGGGAGAGTTGCGTATCTTTGTATTAAAGAGAGAAAAAGTAACAGACCCTTACAAGCACTACCACCTCATTCCGAGCTGGTCCATGGGGGTTGTTTCACAAATGTTGATTAAAAAAAGCTATGAACTAGCTATGACCTAAGAAGAATAACAATTAGAAAGGTACATACCGAAGGATTTCTGCAATTGATAAGCTTGCTACCCTCCAGCAAGGAACCGTCCAGCATCCAGCTCTCCCAAACATCAAAAGAATGGCTTGCAAACACAAACTCCATCTTCCTATTAATCTGTCAATGTATTGCAACAAATCTTTATAAGAACATCAGCGAACATGGGTACCGAGCAAAAGGATGCCTCTATTTCTCAAACTTTTTTACTCGTTCCAAAAAGTATACATTTCTTTGCAGTTTTCACATTACAACAATCACCCTTCAACTTGAAAGATGATAAGTGATAACATAAAACTTATTGTATTACAGTAGAGGGTCCTGAATTTCCAAGGTACAAACTAGTAGGCCCAAGTGTTAACAAGGCATTATTGACAGAAAAAAACAAACAAACAGGTGAACATCAAATTAAAAATGTGGACACATAGGTGAGTCAATAAATTAGGTGTTGAGGCCTATACACTCGTTATATCAGGTGTTTCATACATGAGTGGATGTTGTCTTTTGTAGGTTATTTTTTTCCAGCTAGCATAACAGAGCAGCTTGTGTAATATCAACTTGGCTACTAGTTTCATTTATTAATTCTCAAATCAATACAACACCACTCACCTCATTGTCATGCACAGCCCATAAGGGCCCACATGGAGGAAGGATCGGCACTGAACTTCACTAGGGCCAGCTCATTGTGCATTAGCGCTACTCTCTCTTGGCACTCACTTTTTTTCTACTGTTAAAATAAAATAGCTCATTTGCCATAGGATCAAAGCAGGGTGGATGAAGTGACGCCAAGCATCTGACATTCTCTGTGAGAAGAGGGCACCACAAAAGCTTAAAGGCAAGTTTTATAGAACAGCAATTAGATCCGCTACGTTGTGTGGAGCAGAATGTTGGCCTTCAAAAAGACAACCAATAACTGAGTGTCGCAGAAATATGTATGTTGCGTTGGATTTGTGGTCACACAAGGATGGACCGAGTTCGGAACGATGATATACGCGACCGATGATATACGCGACCGGCTAGGGGTAGTAGGATTGTGGAGTCCTAAGTCGAGATATCAATGTGAGGAGAGGTAGAGGAAGACCGAAGCTGACATGGGGGGAGGCAATAAAAAGAGATTTAAAGGGTTGGGATCTACCTAGATATCTTTGCTTAGATAGGAGTGCTTGGAAAGCAGCTATTGACGTGCCTGAACCGTGACTAAGGGGCTCATGTTGGGTTTTAACTCTAACCTACCCCAACTTGCTTGGGACTAAAAGGCTTTGTTGTTGTTAAAATAAAATAATACTACTAGTCAAGTAACAATAGAATCAGAGAAGGCTTATACCTGTAGTAGCTTACCACCAGCAACAAAGGATCGGAGCCCCATAGTATCCTGAAAAGTACATGTCTTGTCAGTGCCTACATGTGCATAAAACCGTAGCAGGCATGAAAACTGAAGGAAGGAACGATGGCTATAAGCCTATAACCGTACCTTGTTTTTGAAAGTAACGAGGAACTGGGCAGCGGGATCCCTGTTTGTGGTGGTTGAGACAACATCAAGAATCCAGCCACCACCACCAACTACTCTTTGTCTTGCAACATGGTACCCTGAATTATCTCTTGCTCTCAAAGCTACAACAAAACCATCTTTTAGTTTGTCAGGGTACTTTCTACCAAGTAGTACAGGCACCTTCTTCTCAGATGCTATTTCCATTGGGGATTCAGCAAGAGATTTATGCTTGTATTTTGAGTCCTCAGGAGAGGCAAATCGTGAACTGGAACTTACAACCTGGTCCCTGCTACTCATTGCAGTGTCATCATCTCTCCGGGAGGAATAGTTACTGTCACTCTCCACAGCAGACAAGTTATCTGGTTTCTGTTGAGGTCTGCGATGAGCAGGCCTCTTTTTCCCTTTCTTTCCAGAACGACTACGCCTTCCTTCAGACCGGGAGCCAATGTTTACAGACTTTCCAGACGCCTGAGGCTCTTTATGGTGGGATATGGCTCTTTTCTTTTCATACTCCAGCGTTAAGTGGCTTTCATCTATTTCAGCATCAAAAATCTGTGACTGGCTATCCTTTGTCTGTGGGTCTAGATAGTCATCTTCATTTTTAGCTTCACTTATTTCCTCATCTTCATCAGAAATTGCGCTACTTGGAAGAACACCATCAAAGAAAAAGGACTGTAACATAGTGATTGCTTTCTCTCTTATTTCCATCCACACTTCTTCACTGTAGTCTGCACTCCGTGGAAGAATTAAAACATTTGGCATCTCCCGCACCTGTACACAACAGTGATTAGTCACCACTTCGTTGAACAAAATGTAATGAAACAATAACAGTGGAGAAAGAACAGCAACAATTTGTCCTTATCTGCGAGGACATAACTATCAGCCGGTTAAACAGAAAAGTCCAGAGGCTGGTCATGTAAGCCAATTACAATACATAAAGCAAGCTCCTGATTAAAACACGACTTATGCCAACTGATATTTTTTATGTGAAACAATAAGCAGATACTACAATGTGTAAATAGTAAAGTTCAATACATAAATATAGGACACTTATGGAACGTTTCTCTAGCCTTTTGTTCAGAGAGGAGAGGACCTTAATTATAACATCACAAATGATGAACAGTTTGATTTTAGATAAATTTATTCGTCCTAAATGACCATTTACAAACATTGTTTATAATCTGCTTCTAATATGCATACCCATGCTTCCATCCACTGTGGACCTTCAGCACCATCCAATGCGCAACCAGCTATGGTACCATCAATCAAGAGCTGTTTGAGTGCACAGTCATCTATAAGCTGGCAACTACCAGTATTGACTATGAAAGCTCCTGCAGGATTCAAAACATTCGACGCCAGGATGTTATAAAACTAAAATAAAGGAAGGATGCACACTATTTCATACTACAAGAAGCAACATAACACAATTACAGAAGAAAAGCATACCAGGCTTTATATGCTGCAGGCAGTCAGCGTTAAGTATATGCATTGTTTCATTTGTTAATCCACAATGCAGTGAAACAAGGTCACTTGCTGCTAATAAATCATTGAGTGTGTCCATTCTCCTTGCTGCAGAAGGGAAAACAATAGAAGGCCGCTTTGTTTTCCCACTTACCTACAACGGATGTGCAAGAAGTCAGAATATTGAAAGCAGTATTCTTAACTTGCATCTTATTCAAAATGAGTACATAAGGAAGATAAATGTGAGTTGGAGAACTCAAATAACATGATCTTGTAGCATAAGGAGGCTTTAGGAGTATTAAATTACGAATTTGGTGATCATAATAGTTATTACTAATGTAAGACAGCAATGTTGCACTTGAAAAATGATATTTAGGTTCAATTCTCTTACCACCACCCCCTATTTTTTGCATCATAGAAGTAATAACAAGTAAGATGATTCTTAGGTTGCCATTTATCTTAAGCATTTTTTATTATCATATGTTACTAATGTTCAATTAACCTTGCTGTGCATAGAAAAAAGAACAGTTAGTAGTAATCATAGTACTAAAATTACATAGCCTATATAACAATCCCCTCCAATTAACTAAGGGGTGAGATCATTTAAATTCCACGTTCCAAATGCTTGGGGTCCTGTAAACTTCAATTCTACAAAATTTGTAAAATCCAAGATCTGAACAGAAAACAACTTAGTAGTTTAAGTAAAACCTTACACAGTATCGACTAGCAAGATACTCGACAGCAAAAAAGATAAAGGAGAAATTAAGTCAAAAATATCATAACCAGCAATGCAAGCATGAGGATCCATAGTTGTTGAACTGTGCAAGTACTAATACGAACTAGTAAGCAGATGAAACAATAAACGTGTAGAAGGAAGTTGCAGATCCAGTACCACGTAGCGCGGATCGAAGTAGAGCACGCTCATCCGAAACGCGAGACTACGAGTGGCGAGGCAGCGGGCGGCCGCGGACCGGCCAATGATGCCGAGCACGAGGCCACGGCAGCGCCGCATGCCACGGCACATGGGCTGGACGGAGCCAAGCCAGCCGGCGGCGACGGCGGCCGGGGCCGACGAGGCGTGGCGCGAGAGCAGGTGGGTCCGGCGGAGCAGGCCGAGGATGAGCGCCATGACGGTGTCGGCGACCTCCTCGGCGCGGTTGGCATCGACGTGGACGAGGCGGAGTCCCAGGTCGGCGGCCACCGCCGCGTCGGCCGCGCGGTCCGCGGAGCCGAGGCAGAGCAGCAGCTGCCAGGGCCGCAGCCGGCGCTGCGCGGCGCGCGGGAGGAAGGCGAGGGAGGGGAGCAGCACCGCGGAGGCGGCCTCGACGCGGCCCGAGGCGACGGCGGAGAGCGGCACGTGCTCCACCGCGGCCACGCCCGCCAGCACCTCCTGCTCCAGCGATGGGTCGTCGAGGCAGTTGAGCGACACCACCAGCGGCTGCTGCCCCCCGCCGCCGCTGGGCGCCGGCGAATGGGCCATCCTGGATGGCTCCGCTTCCGCTTGGGGCGCTCGGATCGGGAACGGGAAGCGGGGGCGCGGGCGGGGCTGTGGGCTGTGGCGTGGGTTTTGGTCCCGGACACCCGGCGCCGGACGGGGGTCGGGGCTTTGCCTTTGCTTTGGGGAGAGGGGAGAGGGGAGAGGGACTGCCGGTGCCCACACCACCGGTTCACGAGGAGAGAATTGCAGCCGTTGGATCTTGTAGCGTTTCGCGGCGGCTGCGCTCGTGCTCGTGTCTCTCCTCTCGTGATGCGGTGCACAGCAGTTAACGCTCAACTGTCCAGTGACAGTGACATTCCTTACGGAATATGCGGAGACAAATCACTTGGCTGCCGCCGAGCGCCGGCGAGAAGACGTCGAGCGCGGTGGCGGAAACAGAGGGAGATGCAGGCCAGCAAGACCGAGATGATGGTGGAGCTTAGAGCACTCACAATGCAAACTTTATCACAGAGTCCAAGACAATTAATTATATATTATTTATGGTATTTTACTGATGTGGCAGCATATTTATTGAAGAAAGAGATAGAAAAAATAAGACTCACATTATTCGAGGTAATAAATAATTTTAGACTCTGATAGAGTCTGCATTGTGAGTGACCTTACAGCAGTCTTGGGTTAGAAGCACCGTGGCGGATGTAGTGACACTATCTTACATTTTTTCTTTAGTTATATATACGGAGTACTATATATGCAGGTAGGAGTAGGACGATAGCAACATGACATCAGAAAGATGTTAACCCTGCAACTGTAAACTTACCAGATGATTCAATACATTTATGTATGGCATCCGAACCACACCGAGCATGCATCCTAGAGCTTAGATTCAGTTAAATCCGGAGCAACAGCAGAAGACTACTACAACATGTAGCCATCAGTGTTGGGTGCTAAACGAACAGTCATTGTCAGTGAATGCTACTGGACAGCTGTTCACATAAATGAATTTGTCACTTTGCGGCACCCCAAAGGCATGCATGTGTGCAAGCAGCAGAATATGACCAAAAAAAGTGTTTTGCAGTATGGGCGCCAATCTTCTTGCTGCAAAATTCTGTCTTTTACAAGCACTTTCCTCTCTCCAACTAAAAGAATTAGGGTTGTTTTAAGCTACTATCAAGATTCAGATTCTGTCATCAACTAGGGAGACTGTTTGCCCTTGGTTACCTCTGTTGTACTTGCACTCAAGGGTTCAGTAACAAAACTCAATGTTCCGATGCAGATGCCACAAACAAACCTTGAAGTAAAGTAAAAAGAGACGAGAGCGACAAGATTTTCAGTGTGCCGGATTGCTGCATAGCCCGCCAGTAGATCCAGAAATGAAGCACTGTGGATGGCACCCACCGACGGTGAACTTACTCACCAGAAATTGAAGGGGCATGAAGATTGGAGAAGGCCACAGAGGTCATGGACAAGTTGCTGAGGCAAATTTGGTGCAACTAGAAGAAAAGAAAATGCCCTTCCATCACGCAAGCTCGCATGGCACCCATTGTTTCACTTTTGTGCTTAGCTCACTAGGAACCGAAGCAGACCACTCGTCCAGGTCTGGAATAGGTCCTGTCAGGGCAACATAGTTTACACTCTCTTTCTCTGATAGTCTCTTCCAGCTTAGCTGCAATTCAACACCATTTCATTTTTAGCAAAACAGTCTAGAGCCAACTAATGGCGCAATAGTGCTCAATTGCTCATAAGATAACTGGTTTAAACAGATCGCAAGAAACTGGCATCCAATATATTAAAAAAAACTTATTCTACAAGAGTTTAGAATGCTGCTTCTATATCTTTACAGTTTATCAAAGTTCATGGTAGCCTACCACATGAACTTCAGGTTTTTTGGATTTTTACACAAAAAAAAACGGATTCCTAAAAATCACATGGTTACTCATAAAATTTAATAATGCATCACTGACGATAATAAAGGTGCATTATATTTAATGCAGAGGAAAAATGATAACAGACTGTACAAATGTGTAGAGTTGGTGATAAGCGCACAAAATTAATTCATACTCTGCATTTAGCAATTGAAGTAGCAATCGTGGGCCAACTAGTAGTTTAGAAATTACTGCTTAAAGATTATTTTATCACCAACTAGTAGCAAACTAGCAGTTGAAAATAAGTGGTTTTAGCAAGTGTGAATATGTGTATGGCTGATGAATGGTATCATACCTGTCCAGGAAAAGCGGAACATAGTGCTTTAATTGTAGGATTTTGAACCCAATATGATGAAAGAGATTCTTCAGTGTCTCCTCCACAATTTACCATGATTCGACCATCTGGCATTAGCTTTTTTGCAATTTGCAACCAAGTTTCGGCCTGTATCAGTATTGAAATAAAAGTCTCACACAGTAAAACAATGGTAGAATAAATGAAGCTCCATAAAACAATCATCCAGGCATCTAGTTCAGAACAAAGCTATATATTCTTATAAGTGATTCATAAATCCATTATATAACTTAACTTGGTTTACATGTTATAGGATTGAAAATAATTCTCGAAGGTACGATATGCTAACCATCACTGTGATACAGAACAAAAATGAAAGAAGTAACCGAGATGGAAAAGGATATTTACTTCTTGTAGCTGAGGTATGATCTTTCCATCACAAAACAAATCTACAACAATTCCTGCAGACCGAATAGCAGACTTCAATTTAACCACAGATAAATCAAATTATGTACTCAAAGAGTAAGGCGGTACAAGTACAAAACATGTATTCCATTCACATCAGGTTAGTTATTCACCAGCAAATCCTCCTCCAACTGTAGCTGATGGAGAAAGTGCGTCACCAATGTGAACCGAAAGTGAACCACCTGATTCTGTGGCCTTCTCTAAATCAGACATACCAAAATAATCCCTTGACAATTCAATTATCTGTCATGACACGCAATCAGCCTTTTCCAATATCAAAATTGGGTGCATGAAAAGCATGTGCATGAAGCACAATAGATAAGGCAGAAAGATAAGTTGAGCATTGCATAACCAAGACTAGATTACTAATGTTCTTGCAACAATTGACAAGTCGATAACATAATCTTTCACGTGGTTGAAATTGGTAAAATTATCAAAAACTTTAAGCAGTGTAATTAATAAGAAAACAGAACAAAAATGACCGATGAGAAGAGTTGTCACCATAGGATCGATCTCCCAGCCAATAAGTTGTAACCAAGGCCAAAACTTTAGCATCAGATGTGCTGCAGTCCCAGCACCCTGAAAGAAACAGGGAAATGAAAAAGTCATTACGCACAGACTGTTCACAGGAGTGAAGAGCAGAGTATGAAAATAACTAGGTATGGTTTTTCCCTAAAGAAATTCCTTATTCAGCTTAGAGAATGTAGTTTACTCATGTAAAGTATGGTTATAAATAGTAAACCATACACCCTAAAAAAATGGTAAATCATCCTCAGAAGACAGAAAGCATCCCTTCCCCCATTCTCCCTGAGCATGATAGGATTTTTGCCTAATGCACAGTATCTTTGCTAGGAAAATATGAACTATGACTGACAGGAAAGAAAAATTGCAATTATCCTCATTAGGTGATTTACCAACCCTAGAAGTGCAACAGGACCCCGTGGAACAATAGCTGGCAGGCTCACAAACTCATCCTGCATGCAGCAAAGGCAAAAGCAGGTTATAGATAATTAAGGAAAAAGTCTATGTAACCCCCTCAACTATATAGGGCAGACTACTTTACCCTTCTAACTATAAAACCGGATTTTCTACCCATGAACTTTCCAAAACCGGTCAAATAACCTCCTCAAGCGGTTTTGGACGGTGGTTTCGCTACAGTGACGGTGGTTTTGTCTTTTTCTTTTTTATTTATTTCCGCTGAATCTTTGAAAAACCATAATAAATCACAGAAAAATCATAAAATGAAAAATTCCAATTTTTTTAGACTCCTCATGAGTAGATCTACAGCATGAACATATAATATGGTATTTCTTTAGTACAAAATTTTTGTTGTAGCTTTATATCTATACTTTTCTGCAATCAATTAGAATAATTCATAGATATAAAGCTATAACAAAAAAATTGTACTAATGCATATCATATTATATGTTCACCGTGTAGATCTACTCATGTGTAGTCCAACAAAATTAGATTTTTTATTTTATGATTTTTCTGTGATTTACTATGATTTTTCAAAGATTCAGTGAGAATAAATAAAAAAAGAAAAAGACAAAACCACAGTCACTGTAGCAAAACCACTATCCAAAACCGCTTGAATGGGTTATTTGATCGGTTTAGAAAGTTCAGGGGTAGAAAATCCGGTTTTATAGTTCGAGGGGTGAAGTAGTCCACCCTGTATAGTTGAGGGGGTTACATAGACATTTTCATATAATTAAGCATCAGCATTCAACAACGGTTCCAAGAAAGATATGGACGCAAGCCAAGGAGTTACAAAAACATATAAAAGTTCGTTCATTGAGAAACCCGTCACTAGTTTTTACATGAACCAAGAAATTCCTCGCTAGTCTTAACTTATATATGATTGTGTGATGATACTACAAGGCAGGAGAATCAACATAATAGTATTGTTCTGAACTTCTGATCAAAGTGCTCAATGCCGAATGGCTAAAGATAAACACATTATCGAGTATCAAAGTACTATGCCAAGGGGCTTGAAAAGATTGGTGAGTGCTGTAAAGGAACAGTATCAAAGTCTCGAGGCTTAAAATTTCCGGTCGGGTTAGATAAGTAATTAAGCAAGTGTGCATACCCAGTACGAGTTGGTCCAAACAGTTGCCTTGGGGAGAATGCTGTGGATATTCCCTGCACGACACAACCAAACACGAAGCTCCGACTGATCAACAAACCAAATCGACTCTCAAACTGAATAGCTGTAGGCAACTAATAACCACCCATACGTACTGTGGTGGTCGAGGACGAGGTACCGGGCGACGGGCGAGTCGATGACCATGATGATCTCGTTGAAGTCGCTGCGGTTGGCAGCCAGGAGAATGAAGTCCTCCGGCCGCTCTTGCGGCGCTTCCTCCTCGACGGGTGGGGAAGCCGGAGGGGCCGAAACCTCGGCGCCGCCACCGTCCGGCGCACAGTGTAGCCGCGCGGTGCGTGTTAGGCGGCGCGGGGGACGCGGGTGCTGCTTGGCGTGGAGGCGGCCGCGGCGGCGGTGAAGGAGGTGGCCGCGGACGCGGAGCGGGAAGGCGGTTAGGGGCGTCACGTTGGCCATTGCTGAGGGGATAGAGATTAGAGTTCACTGGGGATGGGGGATGAGGGGTCAGAGGATCATTTTCTCAAGAAAAACGATCAGCCTAATTAGACCAGGAGTTTCACCATGATGTCATGCAAATTTATTAGAGTGTCATGTCAGCAAAATTACACTTTTTGCATGAAACGAAGAGAAGAGAAAAGAAAGTAGTTTCACCATGGTGAAACTCCGCGGGCGTTGTTTCCCACGTGGTGAAACGGGATGAAATCCCTACCGAGGGCTGAATCGTTTCACCATCTTGCATGTGATCCAATCATTTTGTAGTAATTAAATGTTTTGTCTAGCCTAAGAAACGTCAAGGTGAAAGTACCTTGTCAGTGGATTTGTTTTGGAAACAGTGCATTGAAACGGGCCATTGAGACTGGTCTTAGGTCCACCACTTGAGAATAGAATTATGAGCTAGACCTGCATTTTTCTATATTTCTATAAAATTTAATAAAGTGATTTTCTGTAGAAAAATTGATTTCGTTGAAATTCTTGTGCTCTAAAGGATACTTACTATATATGCTTTTTTGGTTTAAAAAATGGCATTCTTTCTTTCCGAGGCGTTAATCCTAAGTTTAACCAGATATAAAAAAAAATATTTGTGATATATAATAAGTATCGTTATATCAACCATGAAATACATTGTCACAATGAACCTATTTGGATATAAAATGTTGATAAAACTTTCTATAAATCTATTGAAATCTAATAAAGTTTGATTTTGTTTAAATTTAGAATGATGCTCTTCTCGGACTTAGATATTACGTCATTATTATTGATATAGTTTAAGTTATGAGACACTACTAACTACCATTACAGTTTTTTTGTCTACGTGGACGTGCCACTTCACAAGCATATGACGATATTAGAGCACACAAGCCTCTGTATTAAAGAGTGTTTGTCATTCCCCCATGTCTGTCTCTATCTCCTCAGCCATTTTGTGGCCAGTATAGTTTTCCAAACGGGCCGCCCGGCACGGCACGAGTGTTGGGTATTCTTAACATCATTACCAAAAGTAGACTAAGTTCTAAATCTAGCAACGGTGTCAAAAATGTCAAACCTATCCCTCACACCACTTAAGCCAAGTTGTCATCCCCAGCATGACATGAGAGACGCGGTATTGAAATATGCAATTGCTCTTCTAAATAAATAATGAATGGGATCTGCAAGCGCACAGATTAATACCGATGTAGCATTTTAACCGGGAAGTATTCCAGGTATCGTTATTTATATTTTTACCACTGGGAAGGGATTAATCAATCATCACTATTGATTACAGAATAGAATATGAGATTGAGCATCTATCATTGCATGTATAATTGAGAGCATTATATCTAACTCTTCATACAGGGATAAGTGTCACATAATAGATATATGAAATGATAATAGTGACAAGGATAACTAATCTGATCTAGCCACATAATAAATATGATAAGCACCTCAATTAGATACTCTAGAAAGTCATTAGCATGGTATTAGAACGAACTACAAGAATATTCCCCAAGTTATTCTTAACTATATAGTCTAGCATATCATAGTTAGTGCAAGCATACTTAGCAATCATTGCGAGACAAGACTACGCCCATGCATAGTGATATTAGCAAGGAATATGAGAAACATAGCAATCACTCCCCTGTAATAATGTTGCTCTGCCAGCCCAATACACGAGAGGGGGACTATATAAGAATCAATGAAGCTGTCACTATCACGAACTACCCCACGATCTGGCATATTGGGTACAATCGCAGATAAATACGGTATAAGCACCACGCCTACACAATATCTATCATTTACCCATGGATCCGATGGATAAACGCTATACGATCCTAAGCATGTATATAGATCGTATCTAACTAAGCCAAGTACATAACTATGATAAACTAAGAACAATATAATCTTGAATATAAGCAAATAGAGCAAAGTCATAAGCAATATATTGAAGTAGAACAAAGTCATATTCATAATATTGAAGAACAAAGATAATTAGAAAGCAATTAGAAGCACAATTAGAGAATTACCAAGAATCCTCCTGACAGATCCGGAAACCAATCGAAGATTGACTCTTTCTAGTTCTAATCCTATGTAGCTATGCTAATCTAGATATCTAATTGCTGTGGTGGCTCTAATCTTGATCAGAGGCTTCTTCTCCCTTGATGGAAATTAGGGTTGAGAGGCTCCCTCCTCCAGGGGCCAGGGGGTCTGGTTTTATAGTCCCTTCAAGTGAATATGGGCCCTTGGATCAAACCGACATAGATTGTATGGTTTAGATTCATCCTTTAGGTCGGTGGAGACTTCCCGCAAAGCAGAGTCCTGATTGGACTTAGGGGCAGGGCGGGCGCCCTGTCTCTGGCCCCGATTCGCCTCCGCTTCGGTCTCGTGGCTTCTGGAGTCTTCTAAATGTAAGATAATTGCGCAGCACGTTAATATCTTTACGTAATCCTGACATGTGGGCCTTTCTTCCATATTTCCTGATAACCCCCTGCAGAAATAGACAAACACCAAAACTCGTGGAATTCTGTCGGATAAAACCCTAAGTCTAGATCTTTATTTCATTTGGATCCTTTTCTTTATTTATTTGATAATTAAATTTGATACTTAAGGACCGTCAACAAACTCCCCCAAACTTACCTCTTGCTCGTCCCTGAGCAAGGATAGACTCAGCTATGGATCAGAAGTTGCTGCAATATCTTTAAAAATTTGACGGTACACATGCTCTTAAATAAGATCTCATCTCTGAGTTAGAGTAAACTGTCAAGACTTAAAACTTACTTACTTTACCTTCACTATGGGACTTGTAAATGTCACTTCTGTCTTGAGTGGTTAAAAGATAGAACAGTCTAGCCAAGTGCCATGTCTCTTATTCTTGATCAGCTATAGCTCTGGGATTTTTGCAGATTTTCAAATAAAACTCAGAATTCCTTGTATGATTCTCTCAGGTCTCTCTTTTGTGGTATTTTTAGATCCTTACCAAGGCATTGATGGTATATGCCTTCTCTCAAGATATGTGGTATTTGTGGTATGAGGCATAGTAACATTGCCTTCTCTCTCATCCTACTCTAATAAGGCTTTAATATCTGGAGCTCATAGGTGGGAGATAAAATATACATACTTACAAGACATGTATTGCATAGTCAAACCATGGATCCAAAGTAACAAGTCAATAAGTTTAATCAAGATGTGCATGTGTGGCGAATGAATGGTATATGGTGATGATGGTGATAACAATGGTGAAAACAATGGTGGTGAAAGTCTAATTCTACTTTGCTCTTCTGAGGGGATACATACCTTCCTTGCTTTTGAAACTTTATGAGGAGAATGAGATGCTCTTCTTTTTCTTTTCTCTCAGGTGGGTATCTTGCACCCCTAATTCTACTGTCGGACACTTGTCCATTTTTACCTCTCGTCTCACTTTTTCTTTTCTTTCGAGGTTCCGAGCACTTGCTCCTTTTTATTTCCTCGTATTATTCTTCTCTCTCTCTCTCTTTTTTAGAGCATTCATCTCTTGAGATAATATAGCAAGTGGTAGTAACAAGATAACTTGAGCATTTATTTCACAAGGGGAAAACAGAAATATTTTTGGTTATTCTCTCCCGGATTAGGAGTAGAATATTTTTAGGTGGTTCTGGAGATGGAAATGAGTGGATGTATGTGGATGGTACTTCCGGAGTAGAAGTAGCATATATGAGTGAACGTGCAAGTGAAATCTTGATTTAACCACATGACAAGCTCCTAAGGGTCTACACAGCTTGACCATACTCAATGCTCTTAAGCAGTAAATAGTAAATGTGTGGCTCAAAGTCTAGCAAGCATGTATATATGGCTGTGGTAGGAATTTAAGCTCTCATCATACAGGAACTCATCATGCAACATTTTAAAGATTTTCAAAGATAAATTCTCCAGAATTCTAGCATCTCTAGGAACAGATAAACAACAGCTCAACCTTCCTATATCGTATCCGTTAACAACTTAGACTTCAGATCAAGTTTTCATCCCACAAGTTTAGGTCTAGGGCAAGCTTTAAATTATAACAGTTATGTCTAAACTTGAGAGAGAACTTAAAATGTGCAAATTAGGCAGAGCAACTATTCATCATATCCATGCTTAAGTTTTATTAGATACAGATTAGCATAGCCACTTTATTTATTAATTAAACACACTAAGTAATATATATATAAGCATAAAATCTTTATTTGGTTTTCCCATAGTTTATGTGTATTAATATTCTAAAATAATATAAATATAAAGATAGATAGATAGAAATACTTATCGAGATAAATGGGGGTGCTCTCCCCCAAGCTGAATTTTGACGTAATTTCTCTTGATGTAGCTAGCAGGTGGCAGAGGTGTATTTGAAAGCAGCATTCTGACAGCGATTAGAATGTCCTCCGTCTGCTAGTCTTCTTGATTCTTAAATTCTGTGGAGCTCAAATAGACAACAAAGCTTGTGGAACTGATTAAGTGTTGGCATAAATATCTAGCCTTTATCATGTTGAGACTCCTTAATAAATATTACTCCCTATTTTTATATTTTTATTTTATAAAATAGAAAAATATATATTTATTTTATTTTTATGCCACCACAGTGAATGTACTTATGGGTTTTATGCCACTCGTCTACTCACATGGGGCTTACTATTTTTTCACATTTTTATTTTCTTTTTAAGACAGTATGAGCATGTTTAACTAAGTAAACTATTTAAAATAACTGAAAGGGAAAGGGTAACTACCAAGTTTACCTCTTGGCAAGGCGTTCGGTGTTTTTAAGTCCTCCGAACGGGACTCTCTAATTTCTTAATCGTCCTGAGGTTCGTTGGGTGGCGTAGTCGGTACTTCCGGCAGCGCCTCCTCTTCTTGTATAGTTATCTTCATTTTCCACACCTGACTCGGTGCTTCGATCTCCTCTTGATAATTCTGTTTAAACTCTACGTCTTCTGACCTTACAACTTCTCCTTCATAGTCTGCCCATCCGTCCTTAATGATCTGCCTCCTCTGGTTGCGGTTGCGTCGTTTTCTTACCTGCTTAGATTCTTCAATGATATAGTTAGGGTCAGTAAAATAACAGCGTACCTTCTCTGAGGGGAAGTGCATATGGACTTCTCCGGTTCCAATGTAGATAATGGCTTTAACGGTGCTGAGGAACGGTCTTCCAAGGATGATGGGTGGATCATACTCGTCTTCTCCCATGTCAACAACTTGAAAGTCTGTGTAGACAAAATGATCGTCTATTTTGACTGGGACATCAGATACTATTCCTTGAACTTCTCGAAATGTCTGATCTGCCATCTGGAGCTGAATGTATGTTGGTCTTAGTGGCATGGTCCCGAACAAGAGCCGATAGGTGACTGCGGCCATTATGTTGACGCCCGATCCGGTGTCACAAATTGTCTTGTAGAAGTTGTATCCATTTATGGAGCAGTAAATGCTTGGCATTCCTGGGTCGTCCTTCTTGGTCAAGCACGGTGACTTAAGTTGGTGATCTTGGCCTCCATGGATTACAGTGACCATCTGAGCTGACTCGGTCCACACTTGCTTGTTCCTGTTTCTCCTGTTGGTCCTCTTCCTTGATTGACGTCTGGATTGATCTTGAATTTGTGTAGTCTTGTTCTTGAAGAAAAATGTTTCCTTCTTCGCTTTGACATAGAAACTGATCTTAGCAGCACTGGCGTAGATGATAGCTCCCGTGGTGTTCAAAAATGGCCTCCCTAGGATGACAGGTGCTCTCTTATCATTTCCGGTCTCTACCACTACGAAGTCTGCTGGTGCATACAAGGTACCAACTCGGACACAAAGGTTCCTCACTATTCCTTTTGGAAAAGTTATCGTCTGATCTACAAACTGCAAACACATGGTTGTCTCTAATAAAGAATATGTAAAGAATTTCTCATAGAGTACCCTGGGTATAATGTTGACACTGGAGCCAAAGTCGCAGAGTGCTTCTGGGAAGTCCACCATGCCGATGGAGATCGGGATGACGGGGCGTCCTGGATCGCCTCTCTTGACCGGCAGACGGTCAGTAGAAAATTCAGTGACGGGGTTACTCCAATTACCTGGGTAGTTAGGCCTCTGTTGATTCCAACCTTGATTTTGTTGAGGACGGTTGTAGTAGTTGTTGTTGTTGATGTAGTTCACATCCTAAAGCATCTCAGGGCAGTGGTTGCCTGAGTGTCCAGTGTCTCCACACTCCTCACAAGTCATGTGAGAGTCGTAGATGTGCATAACTTCTTTCTTGTCTCCAGCTTTATCATCGAGCTTCTTCATGAGCAGGTCTAGCTTTGCAGACAGCATGTCTACCTCCTTCAGCTGATGCATACCTCCACCTCTCTTGCGTGTCTGGGTCCTCTCTTCATTCCAGCTTTGATTGGACGCCATCTTCTCCACAAGAGCTGTGGCTTGTGGTATAGTAAGTGATAAGAATGCTCCTCCAGCTGCAGCATCCATGGTCTCTCGGGCACTGTTGCTGAGCCCATGATAGAATGTCTGCATCAATAGCCAACTCTCCATTCCATGATGGGGACATTCTAGGATGTAGTCTTGAAAGCGCTCCCATGCTTCTGGAACAGATTCATCATTTTGTTGCTGAAAACTTGTAATCTTCCCACGGAGAGCATTGGTCTTGCCCATGGGAAAGAACTTTGCCAGGAAGTTTGTTGAGCAGAGTGCCCACGTAGTATTCTTCTCCTTTGTAGCGTAGAACCACTGCTTCGCTCTTCCTAACAGTGAGAATGGGAAGAGGCGAAGTAGTATAGCGTCTTTGGAAACTCCTGCTATGGTGAATGTGTTGCAAATCTCCAGGAAGTGTTGTAAATGAGCACTAGCATCTTCGTGTGCCTTCCCACAGAACTGGTTGGATTGCACCATGTTGATAAGTCTAGGCTTGAGCTCAAAGTTGCCATCGATCTCTGCAGCAGGTCCAGTGCGGATGTTGTCCGTAGTGGGAGCTGAGAACTCGCGGATCGATTTGTTCGCCATGGCTTCGAACTCTGAAGACAAGTTCCGGTGATCTTCTTGATTGGATGAAGCTTCTTGCTGAAGTGTTGATGATTTCTTTAGCTTGGCCCTCGTCTTCTTGAATAATGCTTCAGGATTGTCAACAAAATTTCCTGGAAGATGTCTTCTATTCATACATTCCCCTACATAAGATAAAATAGAAAAATATCGGGGTAAAACTGTATGAGAGAATAGATAAGCTCAATCATATTAGTGATGCGAATGATAACTCAAAATCTTTTATTCCATTCCTGATTGGTAATCAACCTTCCCCGGCAACGGCGCCAAAAATGCTTGTTGGGTATTCTTAACATCATTACCAAAAGTAGACTAAGTTCTAAATCTAGCAACGGTGCCAAAAATGCCAAACCTATCCCTCACACCACTTAAGCCAAGTTGTCATCCCCAGCATGACATGAGAGACGCGGTATTGAAATATGCAATTGCTCTTCTAAATAAATAATGAATGGGATCTGCAAGCGCACAGATTAATACCGATGTAGCATTTTAACCGGGAAGTATTCCAGGTATCGTTATTTATATTTTTACCACTGGGAAGGGATTAATCAATCATCACTATTGATTACAGAATAGAATATGAGACTGAGCATCTATCATTGCATGTATAATTGAGAACATTATATCTAACTCTTCATACAGGGATAAGTGTCACATAATAGATATATGAAATGATAATAGTGACAAGGATAACTAATCTGATCTAGCCACATAATAAATATGATAAGCACCTCAATTAGATACTCTAGAAAGTCATTAGCATGGTATTAGAACGAACTACAAGAATATTCCCTAAGTTATTCTTAACTATATAGTCTAGCATATCATAGTTAGTGCAAGCATACTTAGCAATCATTGCGAGACAAGACTACGCCCATGCATAGTGATATTAGCAAGGAATATGAGAAACATAGCAATCACTCCCCTGTAATAATGTTGCTCTGCCAGCCCAATACACGAGAGGGGGGCTATATAAGAATCAATGAAGCTGTCACTATCACGAACTACCCCACGATCTGGCATATTGGGTACAATCGCAGATAAATACGGTATAAGCACCACGCCTACACAATATCTATCATTTACCCATAGATCCGATGGATAAACGCTATACGATCCTAAGCATGTATATAGTTCGTATCTAACTAAGCCAAGTACATAACTATGATAAACTAAGAACAATATAATCTTGAATATAAGCAAATAGAGCAAAGTCATAAGCAATATATTGAAGTAGAACAAAGTCATATTCATAATATTGAAGAACAAAGATAATTAGAAAGCAATTAGAAGCACAATTAGAGAATTACCAAGAATCCTCCTGACAGATCCGGAAACCAATCGAAGATTGACTCCTTCTAGTTCTAATCCTATGTAGCTATGCTAATCTAGATATCTAATTGATGTGGTGGCTCTAATCTTGATCAGAGGCTTCTTCTCCCTTGATGGAACAATGAATTAGGGTTGAGAGGCTCCCTCCTCCAGGGGCCAGGGGGTCTGGTTTTATAGTCCCTTCAAGTGAATATGGGCCCTTGGATCAAACCGACATAGATTGTATGGTTTAGATTCATCCTTTAGGTCGGTGGAGACTTCCCGCAAAGCAGAGTCCTGATTGGACTTAGGGGCAGGGCGGGCACCCAGTTGGACAGGGCGGGCGCCCTGTCTCTGGCCCCGATTCGCCTCCGCTTCGGTCTCGTGGCTTCTAGAGTCTTCTAGATGTAAGATAATTGCGCAGCACGTTAATATCTTTACGTAATCCTGACATGTGGGCCTTTCTTCCATATTTCCTGATAACCCCCTGCAGAAATAGACAAACACCAAAACTCGTGGAATTCTGTCAGATAAAACCCTAAGTCTAGATCTTTATTTCATTTGGATCCTTTTCTTTATTTATTTGATAATTAAATTTGATACTTAAGGACCGTCAAAAACGAGCACGGGCACGGTGAGGCACGGCACTATGCAGCACGGCGGCCCGCCGTGCCGTGCCTGATAGTGCCTCCGTGCCGACGTCGCGGCACAGGCACGGCACTATGGCCTGTTAGCCGTGCCGTGCCGTGCCGATGGGCACAGCAGCCCGTGTGCCTCCTCGTGCCACCGTTGCCGCCAACGTCGCGTAGAAGCTTGGGAACGCCGCCCCCGTCGCGCCCCCGGCCGCGCGCCTTGGAGGAGCACCGTCGTCGTTCTTCAGCGCGTTTCGCCTCGCCATCCGCGGCGCGCTCCGCGAGGTCGTCCTCAGCGGCGCCAGGGCGCAGCAGCGGGGGCCGAAGCTGGCCGTGGTGACGACCTTCTCGCTCGCGCACTTCGAGGGGGACTGGGACGGCCCCACGGCGTGCGCGCGCACGGAGCCGTACGCGCCCGGGGAGGGGGCGATGGAGTACATGGACGGCGAGATGCTCCGCGCGGAGGCGGAGGAGGTTGCGGCGGCGGCGGCCGGCACGGGGCGCGTGGGGCCGGGGTGACGGTGGAGGCGCTGCAGGTGACGCGGATGGCAGGGCTGCGCGCGAACGGCTGCCCAAGTGCCCAGCACGGTGAAGAGTTAGGGTTAGGATTCCTATATATATATATATATACTACATCCAACGGCTGTAACGCTTCTCAGATCATCCAATGGTGGAGATTTAGCGGGTTGCATCGTGCCGGCCCAATTTCCGTGCCGTGCCTCGTGCCAGCCCACGGGCTGGATTCTCGGCCCAGGCACGGCCCATTGGCGTGTCGTGCCAGGCACGGGCACGGTGCCAGCGTGCCTGGGCCGTGCTCGGGCCGTGTTTTCTCGGACCGTGCCTGTTCCAGCCCAGCAGGTCTGGCCCGTCTGGAAAACTATAGTGGCCAGATGAGTTTAAATCAAGCGCCAACTCGTACCCTCTCTTGATTGCCGCCACTGGCCTACCACCATTCTCCCTTCAAACGCCGCCTCTTCATATGAACGCATTGCCTAAAGCACCTCACCTTATCGTCCACCTAAATTGTTGTGTGTGTCCATGGCTTTCACCGTCGGTGACCCTTGCTTTAAGCTCATGATGTTGTGGTCGATGTGAATGCCTCATCAAAAAGGATGTGGCTTGGTTTGTCGCCACCATCTTTAGAGTAATCTTCTCTATGGACACCAAAGTGTATATTGTCAAGATTTGTTTAGGAGTCACGATACTACCATAGTCGTTGGGCCTCTTTTCCCGTGGTGCCCAGGACAAAAACCACCCATAGCCTTTGATAAATGGTGAGGCTTTCAACCTGGAAATCTATTAGAGCAACTCCAGCCCAGCATGCAAATTGAGCCTCTATTTTTTTCATTTGCATGTCGGGCTGCATCCAATAGGGACCCAAAATTTACTTCAACTCCAGCCCAACACCCTCTCCCCCGAAGAGCTTCTGCTGGTACTGGTCGAGCGCGAGCAGCTCGAGGTCGAAGTCCAGAGCCCGGCCGGCGAGCGCGGTCTTGAGCCTGCTTGCCGACGAGGACGGCCAGGCGGCCGGGTTGAGCATGCTGCCGCCCATGTCGAGGCCGTTGGGCGGCGAGGAGCGCGGCGACGACACGGTAGGCTGCATCCCGACGGAAACCGCGGAGGGGTTGACGGCGCGGAGCTCCTCAGGCTTGTGCGCGAAGAAGCAGATGCGTCGCGCGCAGCCGACCTCGTCCTTGCAGAGCCTGGTCCGGTACTGCGCCGGGTGGAGCCAGCACTCGAAAACTCCATGTGCGTACTCGTAATTGTCGCCCTTGCGGCAGGCACCGCCCTTGCGGAACTCCGGGCAAGGGACGCAGCTGTAGGAGTAGCGGCGCGGGTCGCGGCGGCGCGTTCTCGCCGGGGTGCACGAAGGGGCACTCGGTCGAGTCGTGGGAGTAGGCGCGGGAGCAGGGCTTCACCTTGAAGCTGTACATGCGGAACTCGTCGGTGCTGAAGAGCCCGCTCTTGAGGTCAGGGGGCGTGAGGTCAGGCGGGTACTCCTTCCTCGGCTCCACCGGCAGCGCCGCCGCCGCCGCGGCGGCCAAAGGCGGCGGAGGCGAGGCGGACTTCTTGGGCGAGGACGACGGCGACGCGGCGGGGGACTTGAGCAGCACGCGGAGCGCCCGGTCCCTATCAGCAGCGGCGTTAGCGCGCGGGAGGAGATCCCCAGCGCGGAGGCCCGAGAAGGCGAGAGCGTCCGCGGACGCGCCCGCGGCGAGGAGGAGGTGCGTGGCCGCGACGGCGCCCGCGGTGCCGCCGGCCGCCGCGAGGTGGAGTGGCGTGGCGCCGCCCGTGGGCGACGCGCGCGCGGCCTCCGCCGGCGCGGACGACAGCACGTACGCCAGCACCGAAGCGCTGTCGTAGAGCGCGGCGACCATGGCCGGGGCGTCGGGGCGCGGTGGAGCCGGGGCGTCGGGGAAGAGGGTGGCCGTGGCCGGCGGTGGCGTCGGGGCGTCGGAGGAGAGGGAGGCCGCGTCGGGGCGCGGTGGCGTCGGGGAGAGGGAGGCCGCATCAGGGTCCTATTCTTGAGGGCCTCCAACTAGAATTTGGGAGCTCTTCTAAAATAAGAGCCCAAGTAGAAGCCCCATTGAAGCTCTCAAACTCCTAAATTTTACGATGGAGGCTATCCAATGACATGCTCCAAAAAGCAGCTCAGGTCCACTGGTGTGATAGCCCGCACGCATGCAACCCTTGAACACAAAAATGTCAGTTTCTGCCTTGTCTAATCAACCATGCGCCATGATGAATTCTGATCACACTTACCCCATTCTCCCATGAAAGGACACTAGGATTTTCATGACATATTTGTGACGAAGCAAATTATCTAGATACCACTCAGAAACATTCCTGCCGAAGAGTGTTAGACGGTGCTAAAAGGTGATAGAAGCAATGTCTTGCCTTGTGGAGACAAACTTTGGATCGTATAAGATCTTGATTCATGAGACGGAGCGATTACATGATTCGATAAACCGTGCTGGAGCACCTACCGACCGACGAGAGTTAATAAAGCAAGAATAGTGAAGTCAACACCTCAACGGAATGAAGTTAGCAATATAGTAATCCGGTTTCCCACCGTCAGTGGTACTGTACTATACTCCAGTAGTAGGGTCTTGTTTAGTTCCAAAAAATTTTGCAAAATAGAAATAGTAGCACTTTCGTTTGTATTTGACAAATATTGTCCAATCATGAACTAACTAGGCTTAAAAGATTCGTCTTGTCAATTCCGACCAAACTGTGCAATTAGATTTTATTTTCCTCTATATTTAATACTCCATGCATGCGTCTAAAGATTTGATGTGACGGGGAATCTGAAAAATTTTGCAAAATTTTTCGGAAACTAAACAAGGCCTGACATAAAAAGAATCTGTAACTACCAGTATAGCCGTTTCGAACTTTCAAATTTTCAATCATGGGATCCATCTGGGAGCTTTTTGGACGCATCCATCAGATTCTTATATGATATAATAAGGTCTTGTTTAGTTTACAAAAAGTTTAAAATTCTCTGTCATATTAAATCTTTAGACACATGTATAAAATATTAAATATAAATTTAAAAATAAGCTAATTATATATTTTGCCTATAATTTATGAGACGAATCTTTTGAGCTTAGTCAATCTATAATTGGATAATAATTATCAAATATAAACAAAGATGTTACGGTAGTCAAAAACAAAAAAATTTCTCCGACCTCTGGAATAATGTAACACGAGTACATATCATGCATCAAATGCGTCTTTCAGAACTCGCACATTGGACGCGTCGTTTAGACGCACGGCGGCTTTAAGAGCCGCGACGTCAGACGGACAGCGAAATGTTCCTTGAGATCGCCGGCAAATATGCCGCGATGGACGTCGCACCGTCCGATCGAGCGAGTGAGGCCTGGCCTGCTGCTTCGTGCCCACGTCTCTTTTGCGCCGGCTGCTCCTTCCGCCGACGCTGTATCCATCACTGCCCGGCTGCCCCTGCTCGTCAGTCAGTCGATCGTCACCATCGGCGAAAGGCAAGTAGGTTCAGGTCGGTAGAGTCGCCTCGTTGCTGTCGCGCTTTTGCGTCCTACCGACGAGCAGCGTCGCGAAGATCACGGCATTCCCCTCGCGCCCGGCTCTCTGCCTGCCACCTGACCTCAACAGGCCAGATGAACGGCGGCTCCATCGCCGCCTCACCATGTTCTTCTCCCGCCGCCATTCCTGTTTCTCTTCTCCTCCGACGTTACCACGCGACACGCGTAGTCAATCAGCGGTGTTGCAGTACAGCACGAACCATGCAAAAATCACGGCGAAAGCTACGTATGATCTGTACGAAAAAATCGCAATGAAAGTCACAGGTTTTCTGGTGACGGCACAGAAAGCCACGCGTGCAGGGCATGTCATCTACTAGTACACTGTACACCACCGCGCCGTATTTCGGACACGGACGACAGCAACAATTCCCGAGGAGAGTGGTTGCATTGCATCGCAGAGGGACGAGCTAGCGAGACGACTGTGGGTCGTGGCTAACTCAACGTGTCAGCGCGACCGCGTGGACGTTTGCTAGCTCGACCGCCGCCGCTGCCGTGCGATTGTGCCGCCACGTGGCTACCGCCGCCGCCGCCGCCGGAGAAGAGCTCGTCCCAGACGTCGGCGAAGGCGCGGAGGATGAGGTGGTGGTGGCACGCGGCGTTGAGCGCGAGGAACCGCCGCAGGAGCTCCCGCAGCTCGGCGCCGCCGGTGATGCCGTTCTCCACGATCATCTGCGCCATCGACCGCCGGAAGTCGCCCAGCGGGTCCTCCGACTCCGTCACCACCGCCACGCTCTCGGAGTCCAGCCGCCGCCCCACGACGCTCGCGCTCCGCACGTGACCCGGCCGCGGCGACGGCCTTGCCTTCGTCGTCCCTGCCGTGCTGCTGCCGCTGCCACCGACGCCGCCGTCCGCCTCCCGCTCCCGGACGCCCAGCGCGCGGACGCCACGCTCCAGCTCCCGCAGCTGCCGCAGCAGCGAGTCTACGCTGGGCGTGCCCTCGGCGCTCGCGTCGGCGTCGGCGTCGCGGCCGCGGCCCGCCGTTGTCTTCGCCGCAGACGCTGGCTCCCCCGCGGGAGCCACCGCCGTTGAAGCGCCTCTCTTCATCGGCGTCGTCGTGACAGCGGAGATGTCGACGGAGACCGATCTGGTGCTGCCGCAGCCGCACATGAAGCCGCGCGGCGCGGGCGCCTTCTTCTTCCTCTTCTTCTTGGCGGTGGCGGGTAGAGTCCCCGGCGCGCCGCGCCAAGTCGTCGCTTTCATGCCCTGGCCCTCGGCGGACGGCGGCGGCGGCCTGGAACAAGCGTGCGCGCGTGACGAGCTCGGTGGCTCAGCTAGTGGGGAGCTATGACTATGACTCTATGAGCAGCCGAGCACGGTGAAATGGAGGAGCATTGGTACTTGTTGTCGAACACTTTCATGGGGGTGGTGGTGGGATCCAGTTAAGTAGTGGTCGCGGCGTTAATAATAATTCCAAGCAATGGGATCTGGTGAACTGAAAATTATAGTATCCGGCTAGTGGTTGCTACACGGTCAACGTCGGTTCTGGTTCGATTACCAGCAGTAATAATTGGCGCAAACCACTGTGTACTAATCAGCTCAGCCCATGAGTAGCGACTGGTGAGTGCATGAAAAAGCTGGCTGAATCCTGATCGATCCGTGCAGCCTTTATTTGGAATGCGCTAGTGTTGTGAATTGGAGTGAGTTGTATCCTAACCTAACGGTGTTCTTGCTTGTGCAGTCCAGATCCAGCACGGTGTCTTGAGAGTTGAGGCACTGTTTGTTTACACCTGCAAGCCAAAGATTTCTAGACATTAAAAGCGACCACGGTACGTCAATAGTGTCTCCTCCCAGACATGCGTTCTGTGCCGCCAGTGTCAGGCAATGAGAGACCCAATAATGCAACAAGACAAATATCCATATAAAACGATTTGACATGAGATCTGGATGGGCCTAACCAAAAGTCTTGTTACATTTTGGATTGGGATCCAAGCTTCGACAGATAACGAGGACTTGTTTAGTTGCGAAAAGATTTCGGATTTTAGTACGGTAGTATTTTAGTTTGTTTGTGATAAATATTGTCCAATTATAAATTAACTAGGCTCAAAAGATTTGTCTTGTAAATTCAGATAAACTGTGCAATTAGTTTTTGTTTTCTTCTATATTTAGTGTTTGATACATATGCCACAAGATTTAATGTGATGGAGAATTTTGAAAAGTTTTTGAATTTCGGGGTAAACTAAAAGATGGCTTTGAAGAGACACTGTGCTGGACCCGGACCCGGGCGCTTGTTTGCTTCCTTGTCCTGTGCATCGGGTGACACATTCCGGTCACGCTAGGCAAGGCAAGGCAAAGCGTGGCGCGCACGCCGCTCATCATGGGGCTCAGCAGCAGACACAGCAGGTTACCAAACGTAGCGCAAAGCATCCGGCGCTGCTCCGATCCTGCAAGTCTAATCTAATCTAATGAGCGAGATGCAATCAGGTGAGTGAGCAGGTGTAACCTGCACATTATTAAGTCCTGGATCAGTTGGCTTGTTTGCTAAGCACAGGCAGAGGCCTCTTAACCCGGGGGGCGGTTAGACTTATAGATAGTCCGGAGGACAGGACAGGCCTCATCTGGATATAACGACTGATGAGACATATACCGTAGGCAAGCACAAACAGCAACTTTTTATTGACGGGGAGGGTTAATCGATCTCGAGACACAACATCCGTGCGTGCGTGCTTGTGTCCTGCTTTTTTGACTGGGTGGTTGGGTGGATTATTACCGGAACCAAGATAAGTGGTGTTCGGTGCCACGGAGTGTAAAATTTGAGGTCTCAATGATGCGTCCATGGCGCGTGTCTGCCTTATCTAACGGTTGGTGCTACACTGTTACTGCACCTTGTGCCGACCGAATGATGGATGAGGATTATGGTAGGGTTTGAAGGCAAGGGGGCGAAGGTGAAAAGAACGGGTCCGGGGAGGGGCGGCCATGGTTGCTGGTGGGCTCGGCCATGCAGGAGATAAGGGAAGTGTACTGGCGTCGGACTCGTGGGTTGGGCTAGGCCCACTAGTGTTCACAACTCGGCTGGTAACTAGGCGGCTAGGCCCACTAGTGTTCACAATGACTCTCAATTAAAAAAAAAACTGGCTATGCGTTCACCGGCTGATCGCATTGGAAGAACAAGTGGAGGAATTCAAGCTGTCTACAGGTATACATTTAATAATTTTTTATTGTTACAGAATGCATTAACTTGCAGCAAAGCAAGCTTAAAAATACTACTCGCTAATTTGTTGTGAGAGAAAAACACTGTTGAATGGCTAGTAGATTTAGTAGATAAGCTCAAGCGAACAGGCTAAGTCCAGTATCTTGTAAAATTATTAAATTAAAAGAAAGGAAAAATTTACGAATAAGTACAGAAAATTATTAAAGGCATGTTTACAAAGTGGTTTTAGGATCAAAACCCAAGATTCAGTACAAGTCTACAAGCCAACTCAGCCATGAAAACTCGCCTCTTCAAAATTAAAGAGACCCTGCTGATACAGTAATAGTTGCATCTAGATGTGCAATGCCAAATCCATTTTCATGGGATTTGGTATGATGAACCATGCGAGGCAGTTCAACCAAGGCCGAGGGAAGATGATTTCTTCCATGCGCTTGTTTAGTCGGTAGCCCCGCTTGCAGCTGAATTCTACACAACTAACATCATCAGTAAAGTAGACATGATTTGGTTTCAGCTGCGGATATTCCTTAGCACGGCAACACAGTGACTGGTTACTCCCGAGAAACAATACATGATCCCAAGTTATTTATCTGCTCTAGTGTCCTTGTCACACCACAAACTTTATATATCTCCATCCACTTGATTTTGTTCTCAAAGGTCGCTTGGTGCTGATGCCCATCCGCCTCTTTTTTTATCCACACTTCTGGTCTCCGCACTTGCAGCAGATCACCCCATGGAGCCTGAATGTAAAACCTTTCCCTACCAGAAAATTTATTTACCCTGTCCAAAATTATCTTTGTCGTGACCACAGCCCCATTAAGATCGAAGGCGACAATTTCACCAAATGATGTCACTGCATATAGTAGACCATCCTCGTAGATACAGTCCTGAAAATATCTGTGAGATGGCAGCCGTGTCCACTTCTCATCACCTAATAACCTAGCAAATGCAATCTGACCACCTGGATTGTGGATGAACACTACAATATAGCTTCCAACAGATGCACCATCATAAAACAAAAATGCCTCATGAATCATGATGTACCGACTTGACATGGATGCTCTCATTTTCGTGAATTTATTCGAGGATTTAACGATACTATGCTTTCAGTGGTAGACGACGTGTCTGTTGATAGTAAGGCATATGTGGTGATTTCATCAACCTCAAGATTTTTTTTAACTGACAACGGGGGGAGTCGCTCCCCACCTGATTTTTGTATTTCATATTGGCCCTGAATATTCTAATGTCATCGAGCTTTTTACATCTCCATCAGACTAATGAAGTTTAGATACGTACAGAAATAAGTTCAGATCGATATCTAGTAAGCTAAGACACTCATCCTTCCCCTTGTCTTGCCGACTCGAAGGCTTGTTCCCATGCTTGCACAATATGCCGCTTGGATGGTTGGAGTCTGAACCCCCATTGAACTGAAACTGCCGAGCACTGTTGCAGTAGCTGATGCAATCCGGTGGCTTGATTCCTGAAAACCTTCTCGTTTCTTGACTTCCACAATTGCCAACAGCACAGGGCGATGAAGGTAGAGAAGCCTTCACTTGGGATCATATCCTGGCGCGGCCAGGAGAGGACATTGTCTGGTTGAAGGGGAGCATCGATACCCAGACAATTCCAAAGTTGGCTTGCCAACCCACAGGAGCAGAAGATGTGTGCCTGAGTTTCTTCATGTTGCCCGCAGACTTCACAAGTTGATTGATCAATAACATTCTTCTGCATTAGGAGCGCTCTGGTCTGCAGTCTATCTTGTGAGAGCAACCACATGAACATCTGTACTCTTGGTGGTGCAAAGGATTTTCAAATGAAGGTAGCACTTTCAGATGCCGGCTGTCCCTAGCTAGCCTTGAGCATTCTGTAGAGAGCCCCACTAACCTCAAGATTTGTTGGTCCGACTTAAAGGTACTCATAGAGATAGGATGCTGCGCATATATTATAGAAGTAAGTGTGCGCTCGTGTTTACGAGCGTGCGTGTAACTCTGTCTTGAAAAAAAGTGGTACCGCAGCTTTCCAAGAGTCACGGGCGGTCGAGTAACTGACCTGGTGTTGCTGTTCATTGAGTAATAATGATACTTACATATTACACCAGTACTGTCATAGTCTCACAGATGGGTGCCACTTGCTCAAAAGTGATCACGGAAGGGAGTGCGGTTTGCTCACGAGTGATTATATTGACAAGGTGCATCTCAGACCGCTCGTCGACAGTAATCACCCAGCCATGAGAGGAACCGGCAAGCAACATTCTCACCAGCTGCTTGTGAGGTGTAGAGGTCGGAGGCATGGTGTCTGCTGTTTCTTCGGTTGGCCGATGTCACGACGGATGCTGGTATACGCACGCGGAGTTCCAGGTATGGAGCAGATGGAACCTGCACGAGCTAGGTCAGGGATCTCCAGAAGGGAACGTATATCCATCAGGATATCCTGAGGCAGCTCCGGCGACCGGCGCCAATCTCCATGGTGCACGAACAGGAGCACAGACAGGTCGATGAGTCCGGCGAGGAAGCGCGCGCTGCAGCAGCTCCCTCGCTCGCTCTCCCAAGGGCGCGGGGACAAAGCTCGTCGGAGATGCAGAGGGCGGGGCGCGAGCGCGAGGGCGGCGCAGATGGCGACCGAGGTGGCGGCCGAAGGGGAAGAAATCAGTTTTTTTTTTCTTTTTTTTGAGAATCTCAAACTTTAGACAAAACGTCAAGGAAGTAAGCATTGCAATTGCAACTTGGGCCACCCTCCCTCCGCAGTCTGCACCCCACGCGTGCCAGCAGGGCCGGGCCGGCCCAGGTGAGACACGACCACCGCTGATTTGATCGTGTCTCAGGTTTGACAGAAGTTGTTACATTTTCTTGGCATCCAAGCAATTAATTGGAAGCCTTCGAAGGAAGCTGGTCTCTTCGAGAAAAATGATTGAGGGGGTGTTTAGTTTCCCATATAACGCAAAAATTAAAATGTTAACTACTTTAGAATGGTGGAATACAAAATATCAAAATTTTTAGGCTTATGTTTAGTTTCATTCAAAATACATAATTTATTGCACTTATGAAGACCTCTTGTGACTCTTTTAGGTTTTTTTGCCCTCTTGAGACCAAAATCCAAAATAAAGAATAGCCATCTTTTTGTCAAAAATTTTGCATGGTGTTTAGTTCTATTATACAAAATGATACACCAAAATCCATATTTTTTGAATGAAAGGGAAACTAAACACCCCCTAACTTATAACTTTTCTTTTATTGTCCGCCTTTGAAAATCAAAACTTTCCTTCGTTGCCTCTAAATTGTATTTTCTTTTGTTTCTCTTATATGCCATTGGCGCGTGATATCAGTTTTTTTTTATGTTAGACGTTAGAGGAAATGATAATTATATCCTTTTCATCGTTAGAGGCATAACCCAGAAAAGAGATATTCTTTCCATGTCAGCAACACTTGGATAGTACTTTTGAACATTAGAAATATTATACAACACTTAATTTAGCACACACATAAGCAATATGATAGCATCACATTTTAAGTTTAAATATACACAATCGATAGAACCCTGTAGTGGAATTGATGGGAAAAAACAATCAATAAAACCCAGATCAATTCGACTAGCCATTAGAAAACTTGCTCCTCGTTCTCTTACCTCTGTTGTAAAACTCTCTTGAACACTCTAACGTGAACAACTCTCTCCTAGACATAGGGCTCAACTCTAGAACAAAGATAAACCCCTTATGTCTTGAGTGTTTACCACAAAAGTCCGACACATTGACCATTAATCATTAGACATGGTTACAAATCCACGACTGTAGGTCTTCCAAGAAGTAAGCTTCATCATCTTATGCATCCCACTAATTATTCTTCGCTGAGCCAACTACTTAGGACAACATCCTTTGTAGTAATCACGTTTCCTTTGGAGCAGGGGAAGAGCTTCACATGGTAAGGTCTGGCTATGGCCACACCTCGAGTACGCTGGATGCTTTACTAGAGCATTTTAGTTCTATTAGCATTTGTACCGTTGACTGCAACTCATCGTTTCGTTTGTCACCTACGTCATACCTTACTTTTCATTCGTCCTCGGCCACTGCTTTGGAGTGTGTTTGTGCACTCCAATAGTCCCTAGCAAGATCAATCTTCTCAACACAATTAAAGCACTCAACTCTTCGCTTTCTGTTGTTAGTGACAAACTCCTGGTCATCTTCTTCATCGCTCCTCCTAAATAGCTGATCTTACTTGGGCAACACTTGTCACCTCTTGTCCACTCCTTCACATTTTTATGGGCCACTTAGTGAATCCTTCTTTCTGTGAAAGAATGTTTCCTAGCCTCTTCATTCATGGAAGAATGCCTCCTCTTCATTTGTGGAAGGTTAATGTATTTCCTTTACATTGTTCATCATTTGTTGTGGATATATATAGTGCTTTTATTATCGTGTAGAATAATTGTAGGAAGTGTAGTTTGCGGCAGAGATACTAGAGTCTTCACTAGAGTTTTCTTTCAACTGAAATTATTTTTTAGCAGAAATATCAACATTACTTTTTTCGAAGGAAAGGAGCGTTATACTAAAACTCGGCACAACACAACTCCAAATTATATATGAAAAAAATCTGAAATAAAAAATACACAATATTCTATCTAAATTCTACCACATATTCTTCCCTAATGACATCACTCGAACACCGGAGTCAAAGTGTAGTCCTTATACCAAATCTAACGACCAACCTCAAAACATTAAATATGTCGGAGCAGCGTAGGATGCGGATTCATCACCTTCCAACCTTTAATTCCACTCTGTGACCAATGACGATGAGATCGATGACTCGGAGTAGCTGTTTTCATTGGGGCACCCAGAAGCACCCCTCCCTTGCAAATAATGGCTACAACTTGGTCGTGCGGATGAAATTGATGCGTGTAAGGGGAAACTCATCGTGACAATCATTGAAGTCATCGCAGGAAACATATATAATCCTGACCGAAAATCATCTTATTTTGTCAAAAAGTTTATTTGGACTAAACCCTAAGTAACTGATAAATCTACAAAAAAAATTTAAAAAAAATAGGTCTTCTCTTATTTTTTTTATACAACAATCCAATATGAAGAAAAAGAGGGGTGCTAGACATGGCGGCTGCGGCAGTGAGAAGGAGTTGTGGCGGTGCCGTGGTGGCGGCGGCTTTGTGGCAGCACTAAATATCAACATTAGGCCTTGTTTAGTTTGCAAAAATTTTTAAGATTCCCCGTCACATCGAATATTTGGTCGTATACATGGAGCATTAAATATAGACGAAAATAAAACTAACTGCACAGTTTACCTGTAATTTATGAGATGAATCTTTCGAGCCTAGTTACTCCGTGATTGGATAATGTTTGTCAAATAAAAACGAAATGCTACAGTAGCCAAAAACAAATTTTTTTCCGAACTAAACAAGGTCTTACTTCCCTCCCACAACAATGACTTCTCAGAATCCAGCTGATGTGAGCACACACCACGTGTTGCAATGTCCGCCTATTGAGATCTCGTAAAATTTTTCTTAATATAAAGACGTGCAGCTAATGGTTGCTTTTATCATATCGTCACTTAACTCATATCATAATAATAGACAGTAAACAATATAGACCTCTCCAAGGGTAAAAAAAACAGCAACGGCTATTTGAAGTGTCCTTCTCAGATGTTTGATTTTTCCTAGCCACTGGATCAACTTTGAGTGCGTCTGAACGTGATTTTTGTTCACATAGTCATTCGGTCGTTAGGACCAATTAATGGCCCCAACAGAAAATGTTAAGCTCACGATGCCCTGTAAAGCCCCTTGTCCGATGTGAGAGAAAGTGTGAAGACGCTATAGAGCTTTGTACCTCCAACACCAGCGTCGCCATCTGGGCAAGCGAGTGAGCCATTCCTTTCATAGTTTCAGATCACTCGGTCAGGTTTCCATCTCGCAGATCTGCGTGTCTCTCGGTGTCTCCTCACATTCTCCCTGATGCTCAATCCAAGCCGTCGGAAAGCGATGCATCCAACAAGAGGTGTGGTAGCGCTGCACAAATTGGCTTCATAATCCAGCCAAATGCACGTAGATTGTGCGGTGGAAGGATGAGTGAGAGGTCGATCGATCATCTTTCTAAAGCAACCAACTGGCACTACTGTAGGTTTGGTTGCATTGCAGTGGTCTCTTTACGCTTGCAGGTGTGTCGTAGGCTCCTAGCTCTCTTTCGGTCGTCGTCATCCCTTGCAGATAAGCTGTCAGCTGTTGGAGTGATACACAAACTACACGAAAACAAAAAGGAATGGCTGGTGGTTTGGGCCATAGATTTCGTTCGAAAAGGTTAGTGAGGTGATGAGTGATCGAGAGGAAGAAGCACACGGATCAACAATAGCTGAACTAGCTGCTAATAACTAGGTAGAGCATGGAGGAGCAGGAGCCCCAGGATCAGAGTTGGGGGGGCAGAATCCTCTCATTTCCCTTCACTGACATCATTCTCCTATCCAATCCAATCATCTTTTTGGCGGACGAATGCTCGATGGCCATGCACATCGGAAACGCTAATGCAGTGATGCTATTATTTGATTGGAAGTTGCTTGCTGTCCTCCCTTTATTCCGGGGCATGACACCGGACGGCTCATCCTACTTGAAGACGCTAGCACGCAAGAGGCTTTGGCTGCTATTTCCGATGCGTATCTGAAGCAAGAATCGGAACAGCGTGCGCTGTGCTCGTACAGCACTCGTAGAGAGAGCATGGAGTAGGCTTCTTCCAGAAACAGAGAAAAATAAGGCCTTGTTTAGTTCCAAAAATTTTTGCAAAATCGACACTGTAGCACTTTCGTTTGTATTTGACAAATATTGTCCAATCATGGACTAACTAGGCTTAAAAGATTCATCTTGTCAATTTCGAACAAACTGTGCAATTAGTTTTTATTTTTGTCTATATTTAATACTCCATGCATGCGTCTAAAGATTCGATGTGACGAGGAATCTGAAAAATTTTGTAAAATTTTTTGGGAACTAAACAAGGCCAAAGCAGCGCCGGGGTGCCTGTGTGCCCATCAACGCCACGAGGACGGCCACAGTGCCTCCGCCTCCATGCCTCGCAACTTTTTCCAGCACCGTACCGGCACGCACAGTGAGTGAAGCGAGGTCTGCTTCTCGGCGGCGTGCTCGCAGCTCAGGTCGCCTCGCCACCGGGGAGGAACGGAACGGCTCGCATCAGTCATCACAAATTCACATCACGGTCCCTGTCCATCGAGTTGACTTGCCGCGTCACGTTCCCGTCTGCCTGTCTCTTCTGTCTCCACCTCCCAGCCCCGGCCACGTCAACATGCATGCACGCTCGTGTGGGATGGGCCCGCGCGCGGACGGATCGGATCGGAGGCGAATATGTGGGCGGCCGGCCCGGGACGACGGTAGCTCTACCGGTCTGCTCTACCTCTGACTCGGTGCGCGCACCAGGCAGGCGACTCTTGCATGCCGACGCGCACGCGCACGACCATCTCGCCACCGCGCGCGTGGGGGTGGAGCTAACGCCATCCTCTCTGAAAAAAGGTGCGCCGTCGCCCGACGGGCACTGGGCAGCGGCGGCCGGAGGTAGGCGGCGCAGCCGGCACCAACCAACTATCGTGGTTGCCGCTTTGACACCCATCCTGCCGTACTAGCTAGTGCCCTGACTGCATCTAGTAGTCAATATATCTAGTCCGGCAATGCTCTCGTCGATGGTTTTTTTCGAAAAAATTGCTGTGGGTGACGAAGACCGAACACGTGAGGCGGCGAGGGTGAGGTGTAGCTAGTGGTGTGTGTCAAGCTGATCGGAGTCAAAACCAACGACCTGGCTCGCGTGTCCACCGGACTAGTGCACTTTACTTCCCAATCCAAGCATGATCCATCGCAAAGTGTAAGCGCAAGACAATGCATGCACGCACGGGGGAGTGCTTCTGATCCGATCGCCATTAAACAACTGTGCCCACAACGCTAAAAAAAACAACTTTGCCCACGTTTTGTCTCCTTGTTGATGATTGAGCTCAGCGGTCAGCAGATCGGTCAGAGCCATCTAAAAAAATACTTTAAAAATGCTCCAAATACACCACAGTACCATAAGATAGACGAGTCGTGGATGCTTTATGCACCTGCAACTGCAAATAATTCAGGAAGCGTATCCTATCTATCTGCTTCCGAAAAGAGCCTTTGAGTTGTGTCCATGGTCATGGTGACGGCACCCAAAAAAAAAGAAAAAAAAGACGGGTTTCTGTTTCGAACCGGAACTGCTGCGGATAATCAAAAGAAAAGGGAGCAGGCGCCCGCGATAACTTATAACTTTCTTCAAAAATCGAGTGTGACGTGTTACATTGCGTGTACACTGATGGGACGAGCTTGCTAGCTTGGGCCCAATTTTTCATCGAATTATTGTCTACTACTAGTACGGGGACACTTAGTTTTCTTGGAATCCACAGGTTAGGTATTGCCAAATTAAATATAAGATCACAAAGAACAGCATTTTCTGTCCTAGCGTTAGCATGCTCGAGCCTACTTTGTGGATAGAACTTAGAGCTAAGGATCGAGCTTCAGCACTCAAGTTATTATGGTTTGTTTGGGACTCCGCTGTTACATAATTTTAAAGCCCTACTCCACATTTTTCAGCTAATAGGTGTAGCTCCACAAGCCATGCTTTAGAAAAAAAAGATTTATTCAAAGTTTTTGCACAGCTGCTCTACGATAGAATTTGTGGAGCAGTCTCAAAGGGCTACGGCTCTGCGATATAGTACTAGAGCTAGCACCAGAGGAGCCACAAATCGTAGGTTCTTTCGGCTCGAGCATGTAATTGGTCCCTGCCTTTTTCAGAAAAGACCGTATGCTATCCCGCTATGCTGAAAATTTGAGTCCCTGACTCAGCACGTATGTGAGTTCATCAATCTTACGAACTGGGCACTACCACCGTGCATTTACAAAGATAAGTATCACCATTTTGTGTTGGAAAGAATTATATTTATACTGCATGCAAACCGTGTGAATGGGGTTCCTAGCTAGAATCTTTTGAGTATGCCCAGAAAATATGCAACCGCACAATATATTAGGGCTAGCTACACACGGTGGCCCCACCAAGGACACACCAGGAGGACCCAACGAAGGAAAAGGAGAAATGGGCAGCTCGTTTTGCACGAATGTCTTTCCCTTGAGGACGCAGAAAGATATACCGACTTTTCAGAATTCCTAGATATTGATCACAACGAACTTCAAGTCTTCAAAATTCAGTTAACTTTTCGAGTTCAACGATCACCGATCTTCAGAGTACGATGCATGCATGCCTTTAACCGGTCAGCAGGTTGCGAATAAAGTTTGACACTTGGACATTACGAATATTTTTTTCCTATTGAATATTCTAATGTATTTGACGGTCTAATCCAATCCAATAGAAGAATATGGAGTTGTACGTGCTTAAGAAACTGGTGGTGGCTGGCTTTTGGTAAAACCGGCGGCGTACCGTACGCTCTAGCTTGCAAAGTTGCACGCCACCCTCCTGATTCGTCTAGTCTGCGTCCAACATGACAACTTGCATTGCTTGGAGTATTTTATAGGTGCGAGAAAATAGGATATGTCTATGAATAAGATATAAAGCCATCAAATTTACCGTAAATCTGTCATGGAAAGGAAAAGACGAACACCATTTTCCCATGCATAAATAATTGCATAATAATATACATGCATGGCCCTACAACCCCGGTTCAAATTGGCCTCTGCTCCTCCACTTCGAAGGTGGCTTTTACCGATGGCGACGAGGCAACCCAAACCTATGTTGGCCACAGTTCATTTAATGATATATATATCGCGCGCGACGGCCTGATGATTCTGAATTTCACGTCCAATTATTAGCAGTCGAAACTAGTAAAGAAACCAAGAAAGGTGGCACGTACCTGTTGTTGATCATCTTGCAAATGACAGTGACACGAACACAGGAGATGGAATCGCACGGCGTTGCTTTCCTCATCTCGCGTGGTAGAATACAACTCGTAACAGATGCAGCGTGACGTCTTGATGAAGTGAATAATCAGGGGCACGCCGAGTTTCCGACTGTAATAAGTTTTGGCCGTGAGGCCTGTGGCAGAGCAGATCAGAGCAAGGGGTTGTCCCTGTCCGGCTCCGGCGCCGGGAAGAATAGGAGGAGCCTGCCCAGAACAACGGGAACCGTTCGAAGCCGCGTTCTCGGCAGATTTCCGAAATCTTGCTCCGCTGTAGTGGAGCAGGCCCAGATTCTGGTCCCAAGAAGCATCCATGGCACAACCATCCGGCGTCAGGCAAGAAGATACCAACGGCAGTGCGAATCCACGGCGAAAGGGCGCGGAGCAGGACGGGTCAGGTCACTCACACACATGCACGCTAGCTGATACCAACGTGACAGTTCAGGCTCCAGCAGCCTGTAGGTTTCTCCGAAAAAAGAAGAGGCCTCACCGGACCGAGAATGGGGAGGACGGCGTGCTGCGCAGGACGCCGAAGTGCCCACCCAAGGAACCACCAGCGGATGGCAGAGCAGCATGCGTTGGGAACTTGGGATGGAGGGACAGGCCGGAGCAGGTGGGTAGACGAGGCGAGCAGGGACAAAATGATTAGCGAGCGAGACGGTGCATGGCATTGGCATGGCCGCATGGGGCCGAGGCGTGCGGAATGAAGCGGAAATGATTGGTGGGGTGGGGGCGGCACGGCAACCGGCAACGGCAGACGGCACAGCACGGCCGCGTGGGACGGACGTGGACTGCTCGCCGCTTTTGGTGCCGCGCCAGATCGGAACAAGCCATAAAGCGGCTGGCCGGCCGGCCTGCGCTGGGACTGGGCCGGAATCCCACGCACCGTCCCAGGTCTGTCACACAGCAACTGCCAACGCCAACGAGAAGGCAGGCAGGCACCCGGCGGCGCCGGGGTCCAGGCCCGAGCTGCCCATCGAGAGCAGAGCACCCCGACCTGCTAGCCCTGATACTGTGATACAGGAGCACGGAGTACCACCCCACACACACACACACACCAGGCAGGCAGTGTGTGTGTGTCACAGGTGAGGTTGAGACCTGCCACCCGCCGCCACTAGCACTAGCCAGTCCGGTTGTCTGTCCTTGTAGTCTCCTCTGTTTCTGTACCACAGCCGGGCGCCGGCCACTGCTCACTCCGCTTCACACTAACGCTACCGCAGCCGCTGCTATTTAGTGCCGCCCTGCGCCTCCCACTCTCGAATTCCCTTTGCCTCTCGCGCGTCGTCCTCGCGTGTCGCGGCACACGCTCGCCTAACTTCCCTTCCTCTTCCTGTGAGACTGTGACCTCCTCCACTCCTCACTCCCTCCCTGCTCGTCTTCTCTTCTCGGCCGTCGCCTGACCCGCCGCGTCGAGACATGTCCAACTCCAAGGTGAGCCTGATTCCGTCCTGTTCTTCGTTCGTTCGTTCGTTGGCGCACACATACACTTGCTGGCCATGCATGGTCCCGGCCGCTCATCTCTGTGCATTGCATTCCTCTCGTCTGTTCTAAGTCGCCAAAGCAAGCGAATGACTAACTGAATGAACTGGTATGCTCTCGACCATGCGTGTGTGTGCAGAAAATCGTGGTGAAGCTGGACTTGCATGACAACAAGGACAAGCAGAAGGCGCTCAAGGCCGTCTCCGTGCTCGTCGGTACGTTTCACAGTCCACAGCGTACGTCTCTGCTTGCGAACGATCGAGTAGTGGTATGGTAGTAACGTAACGACTCTTGTCTCGTCGTCGTAGGCATCGACGCCATATCGGTGGACATGGCGGCGCACAAGATGACGGTGATCGGGACGGTGGACCCGGTGCAGGTGGTGAGCAAGCTGCGCAGCAAGTCGTGGGCGGCGCACCTCGACTCCATCGGCCCGGCCAAGGAGCCCGAGAAGAAGGAGGAGAAGAAGGAGGAGAAGAAAGAGGAGAAGAAGGACGGCGACGGGAAGAAGGAGGAAGGGGACGGCAAGAAGGACGGCGGCGACGGGAAGAAGGAGGAAGGCGGCGAGGGAAAGAAGGAGGAAGCAGGTGATGGCAAGAAGGACGGCGGCGAGGGAAAGAAGGAGGACGGAGATGGCAAGAAGGAGGAGGACGGCAAGAAGGAGGAAGGCAAGAAGGAGGACGAGAAGAAGCCCGCCGCGGTGGCCCCTCCATGGATGCACCACCAGCACCAGCTGCCGCCGCAGTACATGCACATGCTCACCGCCGACTACATGAACCAGTACCACCGCCCCCCGCCACCGCCGCCGGTGTACCACCCGTACGTGCCGCCGCAGCCGCAGTACTACTACATGCGCAACATGAGCATGGAGGAGAACCCCAACTCCTGCGCCATCTGCTGATCGAATCCCGACGGAGACGCAATCCCCGCCGCCGCCGCCGCCGTCCGGCCGCTTTTCTCGCGCTGCATGAGGCCCTCGCGCGCGAAAACGTAGTACGTATTACGTGTCCTGTCCCGTCCATCCATGTGTACATCCGTCGTGTAGCCGTGTTATTATTATGAGATGATGAGAAGACAGACGAATCAAAATACTACTACTAGCTTTATATTTTGCGACTCAAAACTTTAGCTGCCACGGCCAGTTCGTGAATGAATCTGTAACTGAATTCTCTGCGACGATCTCTTGGGTGGTCGTCGTAGTAGTAGTAGTGCGTGCATCTGCAGCATCTTTTTCTCTCCTCTGATGAAGCAACGAGATGAGTGATGAATGAATGGGAGCCAGAAACACAAACAGAGGAGAGTGATGGAAGGGTCAGAGGAGAGTCGTCTTGGAGGGAGGAATAATATGCGGTGCATGATCGTTGGCCGGCGGAGCACGCATGTGGGGCTGCTCAAAAACCCTGCTTTTTCTCGCGAGGATCATTGTGTTGCCTGTTGCGTTGCATTGGCGCCACAATAATGCATGCAAGAAACCTTGGCAGCTTGTTTATTTTGCCATTGCCAGGTATGCACCGGCGGTAGCTAGCTACTTAGATGCATGTGTTTTTCTGCAGATTGTTCCTCGTCGTACGTTTATGTCTGTATTTCATAGTTTTGGGCCAGATCATATCGTTTTTGGCCATTTTCTTTGAGGGACGAAATAATTTTGGGCCATATCATATCGTTCTTGGCCATTTCCTCGAGGAACGAAGAGAAGACATTCGTACTAACAGACATGGAAAATGTGGAGCTGGTGGCGGGGAGATCACCACGCCGTACGATTTTCTTGCCTGTGTGGCCTGTGGGAATCAGTATCATATGGGCTATGGCCATGTGACAAAGCTGGACGCACTACACGGTGTCCTTCGATGACACAGTACGATCAAAACGGGCATAGAATTTATCTGTTTCGCTGCACGTGCCGTTTGAATGAATTCAACGGGTGGCGCGAATGGATCTGTCGGTGCCTCTGAATTTTAGAAGTTGTTCAATCAGCGCTGCTAGCTGTTCCCCCGTGTGATTTTTAGATGAAAAAAGAAGTGTCAGAGACATTTGAACCATCCTCGTAAATCTAAAATCTGACACGAGAATAAGAATGCAGGTTGGTAAATGGGTACAAAAACAAAAGTCGAAGATGACGCTGGAGCAAAAGCAAGCAAGAAGCATGCATGCCGACGCATCTGAATTGTTTTTTGGAACATGTCGTCAGGCTCTGGCGCCGTGGCTCGTTCGCGTCTCGCACGTCCCTCTCCTGCCTGCGCAAGCGCAGCGTCACACCAGGACAAAGCTACCTAACAAATCGCTTGCTCTAATCCACCACCAATAGCCTGTTTCTTCAGAAAAAAAAAAGTTCCACCACCATTATGCGCGTGGAGAAGACGCGAGGACAGCGTCACAGCTCGGCATGGCATCCATGGTTGCAACTCAACTGCAAAGGCGGTCAGCTTTCAGGGCAGGGGAGAGAAGGAAAGGAAACAACCAAGGCGAGGCAGGCACTACTAGAAAGGATTTTCAAGAAGAGGAATCTAGTAGTTCGTAGGAAAACCCTGCAAAATCGCCTGACCGTTTGTCGTGCGTCGTTACCAAACTTTTGGCACAACCATTATATGACTACTAGGGAGTAGCTCGTGGATCATTACTCGGCCAGCACTTCAATCAGTTGCAGTTGCAGGCTGGTTTTTTAGAGCCCAGCTTCACGGTTGATTAAAAATGGTTGCCCAAAAAGGAGGCTCTTTTGTGATCTCGTACAACTTGTGCGCTTGTTTATGAGGCCCCGGCACAGAGGCTGGCAGCAACAAGGCATGGCGCCGTCGCCAGGGCTCGGAGAAAAGGTGGGTGCCGTATCGGTTTCCACCCTGACGTTCGTCCGCGTCGGCAGTTTGTTTGAGGCTCTCCATCGCTTCGCTTCTCCGGCCCCGTGCCACTGGTGCCAGTGCCAGGCTGCCAGCCGTTCCCGTCAAATTTTTCGGTGCCGATGACTCGGATGATCCCGACGTCTCCACGCCAGGCGCCGTCCCCTGACGACAGCCGGTCTCCCGGCGGCACCGGCAGCCGCCTGGATCGTGAAAAGGGATTTCAACAGTTTGTCCAAAACGAGAGGCGGTTTTCTTTCAGGTCATCGTTCTTTCTTCTCCGGCACAGGCACTAGGCCTATCAGGGCACTCCCAATGCAAGACTCTATTATAGAGTCCAAGACAATTAATTACATATTATTTATAGTATTTTGCTGATGTGGCATCATATTTATTGAAGAAAGAAGTAGAAAAAATAAGACTCCAAGTCTTATTTAGACTCCAAGTCCACATTGTTCGAGATAATAAATAACTTTAGACTCCATGATAGAGTCTGCATTGTGAGTGTCCTCAGCCATTAATGGGTTCGTTCATGGCTGTCTGGCTGCAGAGGCGACGGGGGCTCTGGTTCCGTGAGGCCCTCCTGTTCTGCTGCATGATCCGGTATGCGAAAAAGAATCTGTCTTCCTCGCGTTCGGTACGGTTTCCCCGTCCGGATCGTCAGAAACAGAGGAGATCCCGGGAAAACTGGCCTGACCTCTGCGACTGCGAGAGCGTGCGGTGGTCGGTGGCGATGGCGACCGGTGGCATTCGCCATCGCCATTCGCCGTCGCCAACGGGGTTAAAAAAAAAAAGAAAACTCCACCGCTACCTGCTGCGGTTTTTATCTGCCGCGCCCTGCCCACTCTCGCTGTCGCCGCGATAGGAGAGAAGCGCACGTAGGCGGGTGCTATCTTTTTACAAGAGTCACCACCGAACTTTTCTCGCTCGTCGTCGCTATAGATAAACGCTGCCGTCTGGAACTGAACGAGGAGGGCAGGGCAGACACTGCATGCCCTGACACCTCGAGGTTACTTGTGTCGCCAAGGCACGGCCGGGATTGGGAGCATGACAGTGGCCTGTCAAGTGTCAAGCAACTGTAGATATGATGATGGCCAATGAAAGGCCTTGTTTAGTTCCGAGAAGTGAAAAGTTTTCGGTACTGTAGCACTTTCGTTTGTTTATGACAAATATTATTCAATCATGGACAAACTAAGATCAAAAGATTCGTCTCGTGATTTACAGCTAAACTGTGTAATTAGTTTTTATTTTCGTCTATATTTAATATTTCATGCATGTGCCACAAGATTCAATGTGACGGGAAATTTCTTCGCCAGAAATCGGTGCCGGTTCAGATGATTGTACTGACCAGTGACCAGGGCCAGTGACGAGGGAAGATGCCACTGTTCCTGCTAGTCCTGTACCGTGTACCGCAGCCGATCGAGCTCCACGCCTTTCAGATGGCTGTCATTGTACTCTAGCCATCTGCGACAAGGCGACGCAAATGTTTCCATCCATGCAACGTCGGATTCGATGCGACATGCACAGCATTTAAGAAATAAAACAGGGCAGCGAGTGCAGGTGCTTCTTAGATTAAAAAAATACTGGTATACACTAATAATATAGGCCTCGTTTAGTTTGGGAAAATTTTTAGATTTCGCTACTGTAGCACATTCGTTTGTTTGTGGCAAATATTATTCAATCATAGACTAACTAGGATCAAAAGATTCGTCTCGCGATTTACAGATAAACTGCGTAATTAGTTTTTGTTTTCGTCTATATTTAATGCTTCATGCATGTGAAGCAAGATTCGATGTGACGGGGAATCTTGAAAAATTTTGAGAACTAAACAAGGCCATAGTAATAATAGCAGTATTTCGATTAGAATTTTTTAAAAGTGGTGCGCTTTTCTGCCGATCAGGCTCATTGTTATAAATAATAGCAATTTAGTGACGCATAAGTTGATTCCGAAATTGAGGAAAAGGGAAACAACATATATTAAAGGTGTATGATTTAACACTAGAACTATGATCCGAGGCAAACTTAAATTCTCTAGTGCTAGTAACAAGGAACGGAATAACGAGCAACAAAGAAAGTATAGATATTCTTACAACGGGGTAGAGGGAGCGGTGACGATGAAGCGGACCGTCGATGGAGACCCGCGAACACTGAGTAGAGGGAAGAAGATGTTAACGACCAGTCGCGACGACGCTTTCTAAAAACTTCACCCCTATGCAAGGACACGAGGAGACGTAGGCTTTAGATATCTGCTCTCTTGGCGCTGATAACACGTCGGTGACAGGATGAGAAAAACGGCAGCAATGTAGCACAATGGCAAAAGAATGAGATAAATTGTGTGTTCTGAGGACGACTTCTCGTCCTAGTATATACACGCATCGCAGTTAAGGAAAGTGAGACTACAGTTCACACCATACCATGCATGTGTGAGTAGGCCTTTAGAATTTATTTGAGAATATTATTTGAGCCAACCAGCCAAACAAGCCCTTCAAAAGCTAGCTAAGGAATATAATTTACTAATATGTACTAATATAAAAGTGTATCCAATCTATCTCCCTACTAATAATTAGCTACTCTTAGATAGTACTCTCTTTATTCTAAATTATAAGACGGTTTGGTTTTTCTAGATGTATTTTTTTATTATGTGTCTAGACATAATGTATGTCTGTACATAGCAAAAGCCAAAATATCTTGTAATTTTAAACCGACAGAGTAATTAGCATTTGTTAGCTAATAGCCAGATAACTATTAGCATCTGTAGATCTAAACATAGTCCACATAAAGATATAAAATTATAACTACATATTCAAATTACCTGGCATAGTTTGTCTAAAAAAATATAGATCGTAGATGTGCATGGCTGATGCTGCGCGGAGTAGTCTAGCTAGTTTAATTTTGTTGCTATGCTCCTACAAAGATGCTTCCAACTACCAACCCAACCCTTAACGACAGAAGAAGATCAATGCTTTTCAAAAGCCAAAGTTGTAGTACGTACCAAATGTAGCATGATCAAAATTAGAAATGAAGATGACGGAGACCGAGAGCTTCAGCTACTCCACTGTCAGGACTCAGGAGCACACACCTACGTACTGAACCTAGTTTTAAAGGGAGACCAATGCAAAGCCAGTGGCGTCGAAAGGAAAACATGTATCGAACTGTTCTTTTCCGGCCCAAACCACCGTTGAACGCCACGGATGCATGTACTAGCAATCTTTTTCTTTGGACACATGAAAATCACAAACTCAAACTCCTCCAGCTCTCCAAATCTAGGCGCAGCCTTACCCTCATGGGTCAGTTGGTCAGTACTCACTACTCAGTAGCCGGCTAGCCTCGCCACTACCTCTTGTCGACTTCAATGGTGGAGTTCAAGTGTTCACTGCACTTGTCAGTAGCTTTTTGCAGTCAACACCTCCACTGAGGCCTTGTTTAGTTCCGAAAACTGAAAAGTTTTCGGAACTGTAGCATTTTTGTTTGTTTGTGGTAAATATTATCCAATCATAGACTAACTAGAGTCAAAAGATTCGTCTCGTGATTTACAGTCAAACTGTGTAATTAGTTTTTGTTTTCGTCTATATTTAATGCTTCATGCATGTACCGCAAGATTCGATGTGATAGGGAATCTTGAAAACTTTTTGGATTTCGGGGTGAACTAAACAAGGCCTGAGTTAATGGTTTCTGTAACTCCTGTGTAGCCCTGTTCATTCAGGTCGTCTTCGATGTAGGCCTTGTTTAGATGCACCCAAAAACCCAAAATTTTACAAGATTCCCCATCACATCGAATCTTGCGTCACATGTATGGAGTATTAAATATAGATAAAAATAAAAACTAATTACACAGTTTGTCTGTAAATCGCGAGACGAATCTTTTAAGCCTAGTTACTCCATGATTGGACAATGTTTGTCAAATAAAAACGAAAGTGCTACAGTGCCAAAATCCAAAAAGTTTTTGCATCTGAACAAGCCGCAGTTCAGTTGTTCACCAACTCGTGTCACAGTCGATTATATACGGCTGCATTTGTCATACTCAAGACCAACAACCGTATCCAGCAACGTACACACTTTTTCTTTCTGAAGACTAACGTAAACACTTCGTCCTACCGAAGGCAACTACTACTAGTGGTGCCAAGAGTGCTAAGGAAAAAGTATCAGCTTATACTTCATACCCAACATTCAAAAAATCAGTTTATACCCGTGAAAAAAAATAGAGTTCAACCCCTGAAAAAAAAATCCTACGACTGACACTCGATTTATGTTTTTTTTAAACGACACCCGATTTATGTGACTACTGACTAGTGACTAGTGAGCTATGCTGCCAGTGAGGCAGTGAGTGTGGGACTCGGCTGCAGGCTGCTGCGAAACGGAGGTTGGGCATGTGACTGGGCTCGCTGAAAAATTGCTGGACCAGAGAGCCTGGCAAGCTAAGTGGGCCGAGGCCTTCGTTAGCAGCGATGGCTTTCCGTATATATCCCAAAAAAAAGGTTTTCTTTTTTTAGGAAACCAAAAAGGTTTTCGTAGAAATCAAGTACCGGTTTTTTTCGCTTCGAAACATTTCTTCCTCACCGGACGGAAGACCTGAAGCAAATTGTGCTCACCTGGAAAAACAAACATTAAAATGGAGAAACTGCTGAGGGTGAGGAGTGAAGAGTTCCGGTGCACACGTGAGAATGTGAGATAGTGTCTGTTTACTTTGAACTTATTAGCAGCACTATTTTTCGATCATCAAATAATATTTTTTTCTTTCATAATAAATTATTATCGGTATCAGCCTTTCTTTTTTCAGCTAGCCGAACAGGCCATATTTTGAAGAGTAGAGCGCTCCAAATTTTATTTTTTTTAACATTAACGGGGGGAGAGCGCTCCAAAATTGGAAGTTCAGCACTTCAGCTAAGGGGGTGTTTATTGTAGCGCAACTTCACAAAAAATCAGAATTTTGTGAAGCACCTTTTTAAGTACTTTCATAACTCCATACTTTTTTCTCAAGCAGAGTACATGAAGCTAAAACCGTTTAGCTAAAAAAACAAGAAGCAAAGCTAAAAAATGTGGAGCGGAACAATCCCAAACACCACCTGAATAACCGTTCAGTTGCTCAAAAATACTAGAGTTTAGCTTCATACCATCATAAACCATTCGCTATTTTCATAAAAGAAAGGCACTCAACCCCGGGACAACCAAAGCATTCAGAATAGCTATTTTGACATCCCATTGCTGTGTTTGGAGCATCTCAGGGAGGGCCTCTTCATATGTATTGTGTACAACTGCGCTCATTCAGAAGGAGCTCTGGTTTACGAATTACGAGAGAATTTGACAGCTAATGTGGTACCAGTAAAAAAAAACATACAGTACCAAGCAAGCGGTATCACCCGAAGTGGTGGTTTATCTCAATGTGGCCTCATAAGGTACACAATTTCCTGGGTATCACTTCGTCTATTTCTTAGTTGCGTCAGATTCAGCTTTCCACACGATATCTTTCAGCTCTGTTGAGAAGTTCTTGTAGAACTGCATGCAATTCCCATGAGATCATGTTAGTTATTTATAATCACTGAGAAAATGCATATTTGAAAAAAGAGCTTCTTTTTGAAAACGTACATTGTGGAACTCCAATGTGTCTCCACCGGTTTTACGAAGCTCAACCATGTGAAGTGATGGAGCAACCTCAAAAACCTGCAAAGCAGTAAAATATGGATACATATGTAAGGCAAGAATTTATACCATAGAATGATTTACTGGTGTGCTTTTTCTTTAATCGATGTGCTTGCTTTCTTCACTTCTTAAAACAGCAGCTATTGCAGGCTTAAACAAACCAGAATACAAATCTAACGTTGCAATTCTGGGAGCGGTGCCAGTACCTCAGTTGCAACAGATAAGTGACCTTTTCTTCCAGATTTGTCACCTTTCAATTTCATCTGGAGGCCAAATAAAGGTACATGTGGATCGTTAATGTTATATATTTATAATGCAAATTCTCAAGAAACCCGTTAGACCACAAATTACTAGTCCATGATAGTAAATGTCACATACCTTGTAATTTTGTTTCCGCACGTTGAAACCAAGTGGCCCACATGCATCCTCTATTTTTGTCATGATCTCCTGTGCTGTACATTGAGACGTGAAAGATGTTTCCCTCTTTACCATTCCCTATTTAGGAAAGACATGTGTTAGCAAGGGATCAAGAAAAGGTTGCAGTGAAAGTACCCATTTTTTTTGCTGACCAATACTAAGATTTACAGAAGTGTGAAATGAATAACAGAATTTGCACCAATATAATTGTTACTAATCTCTACTATATTCCAAACATGAGGATATAATATATTCAAAGCTCTGAGAACTTTACCATCATCTCCTTCTCAAACAAATTTCCAAGGTTGAAGCCCTGTGATCTCGAAATAAGAGCAAATGCATTCATGGATTCTGGTTTTTCTCTGTTCTCTGACACAAGGCGGTCCTAAAACATTAAAAAAAAGAAAAAAGGTAACCCATTAACTGGAGTCTTGTATGTAACAATTAATTATCAGTTAACTGAGATGTTCACCAATCAGATATTTAAGAGACATCATATATCCATTACCATAATAATAATAATGATACTGAGACATTTGAGTAGCCAGAAAAAGAAAAAGAAATCTATCGTGGATTCGTGTCATCAAGTCCTTAGAAATTCTCAATCTGATCTTCCAAAACAAAAGATTAAGAATAAAAAGGTTCACCTTTTAGCATCTCTGAACGACAATGTGAACATAAAACAGAATATCAAAATGTTTTTAAGGCACATAATATTTCTGGGAAGATTTCCAACTCGTAAATTCAAAATAAACCTTTAGTTTGTATAATACCTCTGAATCATTGAATGCAGCATCGACATCGTCAAGGCTAACATCTTCGCCTTGTTCAAAACGTGGTGGTTTATAGTCTTTTTTGAACCATTCATCTTTCAAAATTTCTGCAATTGTTATCCTCTGCAAGAATACAGCACCCGTTTATACAACAGTGATGACAGTGATCTGGTGACTACAATACAAATGAAAAGATGAGACAGATATTGAAAAGGCACATCTTAATTCGAACTTACGGTATACAATACAAATGAAGAGATGAGACAGACACTGAAAAGGCACATCTTAATTCGAACTTACCGTATCAGGATTAGGATCGAGAATGCGCTTAATAAACTTCTTCGCTCCAGAAGAAAACCATGGTGGGCAAGAAACATGCGCTTGGCAGATCTACGAAAGGAAGTCAAAGAAAAGTTCATCAAAGTTACCCATGCATTTCACAGGGAAACCAAGAATTTAAGTGTATTAACCGAACTTACCAGCTTGTACAGTCTCATCAGATTGGCGTCATCAAAGGGTAAGTATCCAGCCATAAGAACAAATAAGATTATGCCACAGGACCATACGTCTGCAGCCATACCATCATAACCTTTATCAGCAAGAACCTGCAGGAAGAGATCGATGCTTACACATCTTGAAGCACATTAATCACAAAAGGTAACGACACAAATAAGCTGACAACTGATGAGAGGTGAGAAACTCACCTCAGGTGCTACATAGTTTGGAGTTCCACAGGCAGTATGCAGAAGTCCATCCTCCTGACAAAAGCTCAGAGGAGTTAATGGAAGTTCTTATCACCTTTCCATGTCTCCAAGCACAAGCACTACTTAGGAATATATTATACATTTGCTTTAGAAGGTAGCCAAATAATGCTGTAATAAAACCTAAGACACATCAAAGCTTGTCTATTGAACACACAAAATCCATGCTTCTAGCTACTGACTAGAGATCATACTTTTGTTTGTGGTGCAAATGCACTTAGGCCGAAGTCTGAAACTTTAAGAGTTCCATGTGAGTCCAGAAGCAGATTCTCTGGCTGCAAAAGGCATTCATGACATGAGCTAAAAAGTGACACCACAGCATCCATAGTTAGGGACTGACACATGAGAAAGATAGCAGGATAACTCGGCAAACCTTCAGATCTCTATGGTACACTCCTCGGCTATGGCAATAATCAACCGCATTTATAAGTTGATGAAAGTATATCCTAGCTTCATCCTCTCCTAGCCTTCCAGAATTGACCTGATAAATTATCAAGAACAAGTGATGAACGAGTTAATAGCTAACCTTCATACAAACCTAACACCTAATAATATGTCCCTAAGTATCTAAATATATGCCAGGGTCTAAAAACAAAGCCCATGGCATGTTAACAGCAATGTCCACAAAAGTAGAAGAGTAACAATATGAGCCGTTGAATGTTTTGAGAGTCTTACGATCTTATCGAATAACTCGCCTCCATCCACAAATTCAAGAACCATATATATCTTTGTTCTACTCGCCATAACCTATCAAATGCAGACATAACGATGGGATCATCAAAAGGTAATGAAACTTGCATCATCGCGCCTCACAACCAAAAAAAAAACATACCTCATGCAGCTGGACCACATTGGGATGTTTGATTAGCTTCATAGTCGAAATCTCCCGTTTGATCTGGAAGAACAAGAAGAGGTAGTATTGAGCATTCACTTTCCAAAGTCAGGCCAGACAGTAAATGGAGCGGCTCAAGCAACTTGACAGCAGACATCTAATGTTAGCATCTCGGTATTTTCACCACACAAAGGGCTGATGAAGAGTTTTTTTTTCATTCAGTAAAACTGTACTGGGAAATATTAGCTCTTCAATACTCTCCGTCTTCAATCTCAACCAAAAAATGAGGAATGGTTGATGAATAGTTTTTTTTTCATTCAGTAAAATTGTGTCGGGAAATATTAGCTCTTCAATACTCATGTCTTCAATAAAAAGAAGGAAGCAATAGGCGTGTATAGTTTTTCCTTGTGGCAGAATGGCTGTCACCGAAAGAGACTTTGGCCGTGTTTAGTTCGTGAAGCGAAAAATTTCGCGACACTGTAGCACTTTCGTTTGTTTGTATTAATTATTGTCTAACCATGGTCTAACTAGGCTCAAAAGATTTGTCTCGTAAATTCCGATCAAACGGTACAATTAGTTTTTATTTTCGTCTATATTTAATACTCCGTGTATACATCTAAAGATTCGATGTGACACATAATCTTGAAAATTTTTGGGTTTTTAGGTGGATGTAAAAAGGCCATTTGTGGAGCCAATTTGGTGATCAAAAGGGTCATGATTTCCTCGATGTCCCATACTATCTAATTCTCCACAGCAATCAAAAGCTTAAGCAAAGATGGGACACTGAGACGCATGATTTCCCATCACAGACAATCCTCTCGACCATGACAGAGACGTCAAAGAATATTCTTGGACCATCATCCCACGTGACTGATTGCGAACAAATTATAAAGAGAGATCTTTCTGTTGCAGCTCCAGTATTTTAAAATTCCCCCGAGGTTAAATTGATTCCAGCAGGGGGGGCGCGGCGAAGGGGAAAGTGTGGGGAGCGAGGGGAGGGATGGACCTGCTCGACCATCTTGTGTCGGAGGACGTGGTTGCGGTCGAGCACCTTGATGGCGCGGACGGCGCCGGTGCGGGAGTCGCGGGCGTGCTTCACCTTTGCGAAGCTGCCCTCCCCGATGGTCTTGCCGACCTCGTACGGGCCCACCCGCGTCTTCCTCCCCGCCGCCGTCGTCGGCGTCGCCGCGGGCTCCGCCATCCTTCGGGTGGGGAGGGGCTCTCGGACCGGCGGACGACGCGGGCGATCGGACGAAGAAGCGGACAGACAGGCAAGGCGCGCGCGACGAGGCGCCGCGGCTCGCTGGGTTTGCGTTGCGTTGCGTTGGCTTGCTCGGCTGGTTCGACGGGACACGGGAGGAAGGTTGCTCCTCCGCTCCGCGCGCGTGCGGCTTTATAAAGCGAGGCCGCGGCGCTGGGTGACGCTGCGCTGGTGGGCCCGATCCCGGTCCGTTCTGTTGCGGGGGGAAACGCGTGGAGTGAGACGGACGGAGGCGGCTGGCGGTCGGGCTTGGATGGGTCGAGCTGGTTTGCCTGCCAGAGGCCCAGGCGCCGCGTGGCTGGGTGGATTGGGTTGGGAACGGGAAGAGCGGGCGCGGCTGGGCGGATTGGGTTGTGTTGTGTGCGTGCGTGCTTATCCCTAGCGCACGCACATCGGGCTAGCGCAAGCAACCGGACGGCAGAGCGGGAGCGTAGAGAAAGGTCGTCGAGGGCGGTAGGATGCATGTTCATGCATGTATAACCGTGGATTGCGTTTCCGTAATAGTCCGATCTGGCCGTGGATAACACAACGTACGTGGCCGTTTCACCCATTCACCGTCCTTTAATTTAGCCACGATCGCTGGAGCGAGGGGCCAGAAATGAGCCTATGTGTTCAGTTTGGCGACGAGATGAAATATGACTGACCTTTTGTTTTTTCTAAACTTTTATTAATATAACTACTCTTTAAACTTCTATAATAACTGTCTTCGGTTGAGAGGTATAAAACCATCTATATTTTTAACTTGGTTGGGGTGATTGAATATGATAAAATGGTAATTTAATTAATACTATCAGCTAGATCCCTTTCTATCTTAGCTAGTTTTATTGGAATATGGATTCGAATAGAGTACATCTTCTTCTCCTTTTTGGCATTGTTTCTTGCAGTATCCTTTGCATCGGATCACCAATACATCGGTACCATTATTTTTATATGTGGAGTTTGCATGTCAATACTTTCTTCAACCTCTCTATACTAGTTTGGCTTCTCTTCGCCTTCTTTATCTGTGATCTCCTTCCTCGCGCTTCTCATCCTAGCTTCTCTCTGAGCCTAGTCCCTACGATTTTCTTCCTCACCGTCGCCTTCCCGAAATGTCGACCTCTTTCTCAGTGTGGCAACCTCATTCCTTGGACCTAGCCCTAATCCCACACTAGTCTCATCCCTCTCATCCCATGCCGCCTCGGGCTCGGCTCTAGCCCCCACTATGTCATCTTGAACTTCGGTCACGCTCGATCACCAGAGGAGAGAGAGTATCAGGGGAAGAGATAGTGATAAATTAATAGTTGGATGCTCTACTTTATTGGAGAAGGTCTAACTCCCACTTTATTTGATGGGAGGGAAATAGTTGTTTTACCAAAAAAATAGAAGGCTATTGAAGAGTTGTTGGAGCAAGAAAACAATTTCATATTCTCCAATACGATAGGTTTACGAGGATGAGAGATGGAACCAAGAAACCCTAGAGATGTTCTAATATTCACATCATTACATGGTGGATGGGATCCGTGCCACGTCTTCATACAACCAAACGTTGTCTGAGACACCCGGAAATGTCACTCGTGAAGTCGTGGCGCGCGCAACTTCCTAGAAGGAGCGGCGTACGGACCGTACGCCCCCAATCATCCGGCCTTCGAAAACGACACGTACGGCCGCTTGAGTCCAGAACAGAACCTTTTGTTTGAGCCCACGATCACCACCCGCACTGATGACCGAGGAGGCGAGGACGACGAACTGCAATCGCACAAGAGACAAGTATACAGTATCTACCAGTCCCGGCGACGGTAAAGATGTGCTATGCCGTGCGAGTGCGAGTAACACGACCTCCTCCAGATCCCTGCCCGCCCACCCAGGCGTCACAGCCGCGGCGGGCCCAGCCCCAGGTGGCTACGGTCACGGCTCGCGAAAGCGAGTGGCGATCGGGGTCGACCTCAGAGAAGATCCGTTTCGTTTCTTCCTTGTTTGATTCTGATCCACGACACCAATCATGGAGGGGTGGTCGCACTCCAAACGTCGACCGCCGCTGCCGCGCCGCGCACTGCCTCATCCCAGCTCCACCACCCAGGTCCCACTCCCAGGCAGTTCAAGGTAACCACACGATCCTTCTCCGGTGCCGCCGCGTTTTTCTCGCGCTCGCTCTCGTGGCCGTCGGCGTTGTTGTCAGATACCGTACGTACCATTCCATCGGCAGAAATTGGCGCTGCAACGTATAGGAATATCGATCTTCTCAGCTCGATGTCTCTCAACCGGATCTTTAGCTCGTTACATACTAGCCCCGATTGTGGTTTTTCAGGTACTCGAGTGCGCGTTCGTTTTCGCTAAGTTAAGTGTTTTGGAATTTGGACGCGTGAATTATGGTGAGCGGGACCTGCACTGCACTGCATTCCTGCTGGAGGGAGAGATCGACGTGTGGTCGGGCTTTGTGTGCGTGTCCTCTCACAAGACGTTGTTGGGTTCGACGTGGATGCTGATTCTTATCCAAGACTTGTATAATTTGATGATGCCAACCACCAGTTTGCAGCTAGCTTCTCAGGTTCAGCCTTGTAGTGGAAAACTGGAGAGCCCTGGATCAGTTGTTAACTCTACCACTACAAGGGACAAGAAGAAGCGAGACGGGATGGAACCATGGGATGAAGAATCATTTGGTCTGAGATGGTATCTGTATTTTGCGAGTTTGCTCGAAATTTCTTGTACCTATAATAAATCTATAATACAGGGAACAGCAGCAAGCCAGGAAGTTTGGGCTGGTTACAAGGGGAAAAAGCTGAGTGGGCCGTGTTCTTCCTGACGCATGCGCCGGACTGGGAAGTAGCGCCAGAGCAAAACTAGCCCAGCCCAACTTTTTTTTTTTTTTTTGCGAATACTTGTTTTAGATAACTCAATACCAGTGAATATGCGAGCAACAGCAAACTCGCAGTAGTGAGGTGCCTCCCTCTCTCATTTGTTTCAGTAAAACGACGTATCCACGTGACACATCCATACCTGTGTATAGAATTTTACATTTATATCTACATCTGTGGGTGAAACTTTATAGATACAGTTTATCACATCTGTCGGGTCTAAGGTCCTATTGCTATTTGGATCCATGGATCCACTAATAATTAACTTCTTTAGATCTAAACGGATTCAGATAATAGTCTAGCAAATTAAATATTAGCTAGTAACAACAATTTCACTTGTTGGATCTAGCTATATTGATTAGCTAGCTACTAACTTTTAGCTGTAAGTGGATCCAAACAAATTCTAATATCTATGAGTAGGATTGCCATCTCTAGATTGGGATGCCTTTTGTGCTAAAGCTGGTAGAGTCATGAATCATGGTTGAGTTGAGTCAAACCATGCCAACGTCGTGGTCAACCATGGAGGGGTGGCTATGACTGGAATGGTATCCCGGTTGGTCCAACCAGAGCCCCTATGTCTCTACAACTAAAAAGACCCGAAGGTCATCGTCTCCGGACAGTTATCGCCCCCCCTCCCGTGACCCCTGGCCCTGCCCCTGTGCCCTCGCTCTCAGCCTCGCCCTCTCTGTCGCCTAGCTTCCGCACGCTGTACAGCTCGGCATCTCCCCGCACGAGTCCCCGTAGCGCAATCGCGGCCCGCGCCATCGACCTCGCCGTTGGGCGCGCGAGCCAACCAGCAGCCCAATCCCCGTCACACCTGAAAGGATCAAGATGCCCAAGAGGGGGAGTGAATTGGGCTTCTCTAAAAATTTAAGCAACCTATAAGCTCCAATTCAACCCCTTGTGCCTAGTGTGACTTAGAGAGCTACCGGATAAAAGTTTTGCAACCTAGTTCCAATCCTATTCTAGCATGGCAATTCTAAGAATGTAAAAACACAAAGTAAATGCTAGAAAGTAAAGGAGTAGTGGAAGAAAATGCTCGGCGATGTTTTGCCGAGGTATCGGAGAGTCGCCACTCTCCACTAGTCCTCGTTGGAGCACCCGCGCAAGGGTCTTGCTCCCCCTTGGTCCGCGCAAGGACCAAGTGCTCTCTACGGGCTGATTCTTTGACACTCCGTCGCGGTGAATCGCCCAAAACCGCTCACAAGCTTGACACGAGCCACCCACAAGAACTCCGGGTGATCTTCGTGCCTCCAATCACCACCGAACCGTCTAGGTGATGGCGATCACCAAGAGTAACAAGCAAAGAACTCTCACTTGACCCAAACAAGGCACTAGAGAGTGGTGGATGCACACTTGACTCTTGGAACTCACTAGAGGAGGATTCTCTCAAGAAATCACTCAAAACTCAATCCTCTCTAGGCTCTTTGCAACTCTCTTGCTCCACAACAAGTTTCTCTGATGTTCAAATGGGCAAGAGAGGTCTCATGGACGAGGTGGAGGAGTATAAATACTATCCACAACGTCCAAAGGTCGGCCAACCGTTTTCCACTGAAAACGGGGTCACCGGACGCACGTTATGTTGCACCGGACGCACTGCACCGAGCGTCCGGTGTGACATAATGGCTACCTGAACTTTTCTCTGACAGGTCACCGGACGCTAACTCCCAGCGTCCGGTGCACCGTCCGGTGCTCGGGGAAACTTTACATGCTCCCTGCGCATGGGACCGGACGCTACCCGGTGCGTCCGGTGCTCAGGGGAACTTTGCAAGCTCCCTGGGTAAGGGACCGGACGCAGCCCGGTGCGTCCGGTGCCAGCGTCCGGTGCCTAACCCTAAGCACCAAACTGTTCCAACGGCTAAGGACCTCACCGGACGCACTCACAGAGCGTCCGGTGCAGCGTCCGGTGCCCCTTTTGGCACCCAAACTTCGTCGAAACGCGATCGCTCCAAAACGAAGTTGGTTCCTCTCGATCTAAGGACTATCTCTGAGCTGCCTAGTTCTAGGTTTAACAAGTGTGCACCACATCTAAACCTATAGCCTTGCCTAAGTCAAGCTACTAGATCAAAGCCCCTCTTAATAGTACGGTCAAAGGAAAACAAAGTCCTAAACTACTCTAAGTGCCCTTCTTCACCATATGGCACTTAGACCTAGTCTAGTCTTGACAATGTCTATCCATCCTTTGAAAACCGAAAACGATTTCCACTATTAAGTAGGCATGTACGTCCCTGTCCATCGAGTACCTATATACCATGATCTTACCTATGACTTTGCCTCTGCAAAACACACATTAGTCATAGTAATCAATAATGTCATTAATCACCGAAACTACTAGGGGCCTAGATGCTCTTTCAACACCGGAGCTCGGATCCGGCGAATCGAGCGGCGCGGCCAGGGGCGCGCACTCGGTCACTGAGTCACTGGGGCCTCGCTGCACTTCGCCTCGCCGTCGTCGCCGGCCGCTCAAGCTTCCCTGTGCCTGTCCGTGCTTCCTCCCCTAGCGGTTCCTCAAGTCGCTGCCTGCTCACGTTTCCCCGAGCCAGCGGTCAAAGGTCGCAGCACTTGATTCACCGCTCTCACCGGAGCTCGTCCACGACGCCGGTGAAGCCCTCCGACGGCCTCCCTGCCCCTTCACTGCGGACGCCCCTGCCCTGCACCGTCCTGACCTGCTACACCTGGACCTGGTTTGCAGCTCAGACAACCTACCATCTCTGAGTCTCAGATACACATCGACGACAATTTCAAATCTTTCTTTTTGGCTGCACTAAACTGTTTATTGATTTGCATTTTGCTGCACAAACCTGCAAGGCTGCAAAGCCTCTGAATCCAGCAGCTTAGAAGGTTGACTTTTTCATTGCTATCTGTCAGTGTTTGAGTAGGCACTAGCAAAAGATGACGAAAAAATTGGAACGTGTAAAATGCAGGCCTCCCTTTTTTCAACCTAATAATATATGATGCTGAAATCGGAATGTTTAAATTAAAATAAAGCACTTTCTTGTTCTACTTGAATATGCAACGCTGCCTTTGAATTTCTGCTCTAAAAGTTTGATGAAGCAGTTGAGTCAAACGTTTTGACAGACTGATCAATGTTGAATTCCTGCAGCTCTTGACAACACTAGGCCTCTGTATGACACCTTAGAGGAGGTTATTGGGATCAGGGGGTTGGCCAATGTAGGCTAACTCAAGGATTTCGGAGCGACGTACGGAGAAGTTTCGGTTCAGGTGTGTCAATTTCTCCCTCCCCTTTAATGTTAGTGTGTACTCTGTACATATGGCTCATATGGGTCTGTACCGAACATTGTTTTCTTTTCTTTTTTGATTCTGGCGAGGGAATTTCATTGTAGCTTGCACTTCATATTAGGTTAGGGTCCTATATTGCAACATGTTAAGCCAATGCACTTTTTCATTTGTTTTCTTGAACTTCAACTAAGCATAAGCAAGAATGCAGTACTGTAGAATTGTAGGTTTAGTAAACTGAAGTAGCACACTCTTTCTCGCTAGCTCACATAATGATTTCAGAGAAGAAATTATTAGTTAACAAAAATCATCATTAGGGAGCCAAACTTCCTATTTTATGAGATTTGGTGTACACTACAACAGAGTTATTTTTTTTCTTATTGAAGGTTGCATCTGAATCATCACTTAACCAATGCAAAATTCAGTTGCCATAGTACTTCCCGGATCAAGAAACCTTGCGATTCCTGCAAAAGATACTTGGACCATTTGGATGGATAAAATCAAAATGTCAAACCCAAGAATTTAGGACTCCAAGATTGCTGCCACTATCCGGAAGATCTTGCGGAATCATTTTCTACAAGTTAATACTCCCTATGCACTCATCAATGTGTTGGTCTATCCTATGCCAGTGTCATCTCTGATAAGATTTACTTTTACAAGCCATGCATGCTATTTTTGTGCTGCTACTTTTATATGCTAACAAAATGTTTGAGGCATATCTGCTGGATATTCAAATATTACAAACCAAGTGTCATAACTTGGTTTGTAAACAACTTTCATACTTGGAATACAATAGTATAGTTCTTTATTGAAATAGTTCTGCTCTTCTCCAAAATAACCATAAGGCGCAAAGAAAAAAAGATCTGATTATTCCACATTTTAATAGCAAATGGTTAAACTCCTGTAACTGAGACTACGTTGATGCTTCAGTAGCCTGTACAAGGATATTAATCTCCATCCAAAATACTCTGCAAGTCACTTCTTTGCAGTACTTGTAGTTCACCTATCACTATTGTAAGGTTTGATTTGTTTGGCTCGCCTTTATAGATTGATGATTATGCATTGAATTTTATGTGTGGTGGTTATATGACAAAAGATGTATTTTATACTCAAATATTTAGGACAATATTTTAATATGCTAAGATTGTGAAATAGTTAGGGCAGTGTTTTAATTTCCTAGGGTAGACTAGGAATAGAGCATTAGCTGTCCTAGAATCCTTTTTTCCCATGTACCTGCTATACTGTTCAGGTGTCTCTGCAAGAGTTGTTTGGCGAGAGATCATTATCTAAGATCGCCAAGTAAAAGAGATCAGAACTATGACATACTTCCGTCGCCCCCAAAATATGTGTCATTTTATTTTTAGACATCTTGTTTGACTCTTTCTCTTATTCAAAAATTTTATATAAATGTTATTTATTTTGCTATGACTTATTTTATGATTAGATACACTTTAATAATAACTTATTTATTTATTTATTTATTTATTTATTTATTTATTTATTTATTATGTGCACAAAGAAAACTAAATAAGATAATAATCAAATATAATATCTGAAAGTCAAAAGTGTCACCTATTTTAGAAGGGAGATGTATGTGTTGTTAAATTGCAAAAGTGTCACCTATTTTAGAAGGGAGATGTATGTGTTGTTAAATTGAAAGATAAGATGAGACACTTTTCTATGTACTTTTTTAGTAGTACAAAATGTTTAAAATTGAGTTATCATGATATATTTTTTTTCCCGTAGCAACGCACGGGCACTCAACTAGTAAATTAAACATGTTGAATTTATAGTGCTCTGTGATGATATGATTTGTTGATAGGTTCCTCAAAAAACTAGCTAGGGTCATGGTTTTTTTTTTGCGAACAAGCTATATGGTCGTCAAATCAACTAGATATCGTAAGCCAACTTACTTATATGATTGTAAGAATTTATTGTTGGTGCTGATCTTATGCTCTAGAAAGTCCAGAAACTGAAGCAAAATTCAGATTGGCACACCATGTAAACAATAATGAATTCGAATTCATTTGTGGTCGCCCAAGCCTGAATCCTTGAATTGTGAGTCCAATAAATTTATTGTAGAAGGATTTTAGTGTTTGTTCAAGCCTGACTCTTTGAATCAGGGAGTTAGGTTTGGTCGACGGTTTTTTTTCCTACTATTGTTATTATATAGGGAAAAAAATGTGACGTGAGCGAACTAAAACGAGCCCAGGCCTTAAGAAGGCACTGGGCCCCTGGCCCATCCAGGATCCACATTTCCAAATAGAAATAGGCCTAGGCTATTTATTTACTGATTGACACCCAACAAATCAAAAGATCTCACTTGACTTCCAACACTTCAGCTTTTAATTAGCTCTCCTATCCAGAGGATGATATAAAAAGAAACGGTGCATGCGATTGGCAGCGCAAGGCCTTGTTTAGTTCCCAAAAATTTTACAAATTTTTTCAGATTTCCCGTGACATCGAATCTTTAGACGTATGTATAGAGTATTAAATATAGATAAAAATAAAAACTAATTACCCAGTTTGGTCGGAATTAACGAATCTTTTGAGCCTAGTTAGTCCATAATTAGACAATATTTATCAAATATAAACGAAAGTGCTACTATTTTTATTTTGCAAAAAAAATCGGAACTAAACAAGGCCCAAAGCTGCCTGTGTACTGGCGTTTGCTGAATAAGGTGAGGTGACGTACAAACTAGACATGATCGGATCATCGCTGGTTCGTGTCGTCAGTTTCGTGGAATTTTCACTGGTCCCTTTACGAAAAAAAAAAGGGGATCATCTCCAACAAGTTCCAACTGGCAAGCAACAAGCCAACACAGCCGGAGCAGAACGTGCACGTCATTGTATTCGCGACGAGGAGGTCGTCCCACGCGGTCAACCTCCACGTCCATGCTCGCAGAAAGGGAAACAAAGCGAGGTCAGCTTTCCGGGCTGCGGCTGGCTGACCCCGCCCCGGGGTGGCACCGGCCCAGGGACGCGCGCGCCCGGATGCAATGCAAATGCGTATGCATATGCAAGCACCGCTCCCTGGCCGACGCCCGTGACTCTGCTCTGCTGCGGTGCTGCCGGCTGCCGCCGTCTCCGTCCGCCCGCTCGCCGCCTGCGCCTGCGCCCTGCGTGATCGCTGGCAGCGTCATCGTAACTCCAAGCCATTTTTGGAGTAACCCGGCATCGGAACTCGCAGGAGGTGGTGTTGGTGGTGGTGGTGGAGTAATCGTCTGCTGCTTGAGCTGATCAGAATCCTCCTCCTATTTGCATAGAGCCGAACCTAACCGCCCCTCTTCTCTGACCATGCTTTTGACAGAATCACAGAATGAGATGCCCATTCTTTCTGTGCTCATACCGATGCGATGTAACCGTTCCTCCTTATTTGATTCTGAAATCATGTCACGTGCCCAACAGCATTCTCGTCCACATCTTTCCATGTCCATGACCTGGACATTCATTCCAAGGCTAGCGAGTGTGACATGTAGACATGGGCGGATCCAGAAGATCGGCGCTGCTCGAGCCGTGGCCCGTGGCAGCTGTTTTGCCCTCTACAACGGTTAAACCCATGTATGTATCTGCAAGAGAAAAATATAGCTGAAAAATCAAATTTAGTTAATTTTTTATCCAATTTAGCATCTCTTCTAGTACAGTATATCTCTAGCATCTTCTTTCTAGCTTTCTTAGCTCCGCCAGTGCATGCATGTAAGCCAGGAACTTGGACACGGAGAGTCCGGCACCTTGGGTCCGGGAGTGCCGCCGCATGGACAACGACGACGACGACGACGACAACAACGGCGGCAAGGCGAGGCCTGCATTGCATGATTGACGGCGATCAACGACTGTTGCTGATGGAGCTACAAGCCTAAAACCGGAGGGAATGTAGCCATCATGCCTGCGTCTGCTAAATGCTCACTAGCAGGAGTAGTATAAAGAACAAGAAAGAGACCTACCGGGTCCGGCTGCTCTGCTCATCCTCTCGCCGTCCGTCCACTTGCCTCGGATATCATGATCTACAATGGCCCAGACGTCCATTCCAAGGAGTATTAGCACTTGTGTTACGATCAGTGAGCCACGAAACACTTTGCCTTCTCGTCACATTTCTGTCGACTTGTGGTACACATAGTATCAAAGAAAGAAACTCTGCCTCTTCCCATCCATCAGACTTCGGCCTTATTCAGTTCCCAAAATTTTAGGTTTTTAGGCACTATAGCACTTTCATTTTTATTTAACAAATATTATCTAATCATGTACTAACTAAGTTTAAAAGATTCATCTCGCGATTTACAGACAAATTGTGCAATTAGTTTTTATTTTTATCTATATTTAATGATCCATGTATGTGCCGCAAGATTCAATGTGATGATGAATCTTGAAATTTTTTGAAAACTAAACAAGGCCTTCGTTTATTCTGAAGAAGGACACGCCACTGCAAGTACCAAGACTGTTTCTTGGCAAACCTGGGATTCTGACATTACTGGCCTACAATTGAAGCATTGAACCGCCGAATATTTCTGCCAGAACAACAACATGTAGTACATGCATTGGCAAACCCAAATCCATGTGAAAACTGAAAAGGTAGTAGCAATTGTGGAACGCGGAAATTCACTGGGATGTTTTCATGTTCATCAGGTGTAAAATTCTACTACATCTGAATTTCGTATTCAAATGGAAACCCCCGCGTTCTACAAACGGCTCAGCATGCATGTTGCATGCCAACTATGCAAAATCCAAGCAACCGATCAAAGAAAGCATCTTGCAATTTACAACACTTTTGCCTAGTTGTGCTATTAGCAGCAAGATGTTGTTCGTTCCGATTCACACAAGAACAGGGGAACAAAAGAAGAGACCGGAGAGGGAAAAAAAATGTACACCCAAGGCAAGGCCCAGAGCCTCTATCGAATCTGCAACTCTCGGCCACGCACGGACCATCATCGTCATCGCTCCGGGTCCGGAGCTGGGCGGACGAGCGGCGGCTGGTGGTCGCGGAGGCGGCCGAACCAGCGGCACGCGTCGGAGGCGAAGATGGAGAGCCAGGCGAGGAGCGGCGTGCCGAGGAGGACGAGGCCGACGGGCACCATCCAGAGCTGCTGGCGCGCCGGGTGGAACGCCAGCGCCCACCACACCAGCACGCCGGCACCCGCCAGCCCCACGCCCACCACGGCCGCCGCGACCGCCCCGCACGCCCACGTCGTCGTCGTTGCCCTCTGCTCCGCCCGCAGCTCCCCCACGCCGCCGCCCATCTCCAGCGTGACGTGCCCCGCCCCGCCGCCGGCCGCCGCCTTATCGGCCGCACCGGCACGCGCCTCGCGTTGCGCCATGACACCGGGCGGGCTGGCAGGCTACGTGAACGTGGTGAAGTGAAGCAAGTCGCGCGTGCTGGAATATACAGTGGGGGGTGGTGAGTACGTGGGGGAGGATCATGTGGGCGGGGTTATCTGGTGACGCCAACCCCGGGCCAGGCTCTCCGCTCTCGGGGTCTCGCTCTCGGTTCACGCGGCGCGGCACCGGGGCTTTTACTCCAGTTTCCATCCACGTCAGGAGTCAGGACCGGCGGAAATCGCCCCGATGGCCTGCCTGCCTGCCTGGCTCGTCCAGCCAGCCACGTCTCCTTTCGGTTGCTCCGGATACCAAGGCATTTTTGACGGCGCGGCGGACAAGGGTGTGACAGAGAGAGACAGACAGCAGGCAGCAGGGGCGTCTGCCGTGCCCGCCGCCGGCGTCTCTTGTTTGTCTGGCGACCTGCCCTGCCCCGAGAGGACGGACGGACGGACGGCGCTTGTCGCGTCACGTTGTGTATGTACGGCGGCGAACGATGGGGAACGCTGACGCAGCTTGGTGCCACGCAGAGCTCGCGTGTAGCTCGTCACGTCACGTGCAGCAGCGGGGTGCCTGAAGGAAGGGGAGCGTGTGGTGGTGGGTCACAGACTCACAGTACTCTTGTATTGGTAAGACCGTAGCAATCTGGATTTCTTGGGATTAATTAACGGGTGCACTAAATCGGGCATTATCGTCGTCAATGCATACACCAGCCCGCCACTATTATCGAACCAGTAGATATGGCACTGTTGCGGGGGCTAGGCTCCAGCTCCAAGCACCGGATAGATGAAATGGGTCAGGGATTCAGCAGGTGTCGATTCCAAGCCCGTCTCAGGGCTTGTTTAGTTCACCAAATTTATTGATTTTGTTATTCTACTCGTTTGTATTTGATAATTATTATTTAATTATAAACTAACTAGGTTTAAAAAATTTGTCTCGTAAATTACAAACAAACTATGGAATTAGTTTTTATTTTTGTTTATATTTAATGCTCTATGTATATATCTACTGATTCAATAAGACGAGAAATCTTAAAAAAAAATTTGGAACTAAAGCAGGCCCGAGGCCGGTCCTACTCCGCCTGTTGCCTAGGAATATTTGGCTCTAGGCTGAACCTACACTGATGCCGACTTGTGGTGTGGTGCGTTACATCTGTTCAGGGGCAGGAGCACATCTCGCCAAAACCTGCTCGGATGGAGTAGACGACGCCAGTGTTCCTGGCTTCGTGCACTATGGCTGATGGCTAGTGGCTGCCCACCATTTCTTCCCATTCTCCACTGTAGTGCTGTGGCTGTACAATGTTTTATTTTTCTGAACAAGGCCCCGTGTCCGTCGCAGTTTCAGGTTTCAGCAACAGAAACTAGAACAGCACGCTGGCCCCGGGAGCCGGGAATATGGAATATTTCAGGTAAGTAATCACTCGATGCGACTGCATGTCAATTTGACATCACGAAAATGTTGCGGCCGTTCAATCATCCAGCCAGCCGAGAGGACGACGACGACGACGAGACGATTCTATCCTCTCTGTCCTTTTTTCAGTTTTTCTCCACATCATACCACAAACCCACGCGAGTAATTGTCTGGCGTTTTTCTTTTCCACACCGACCGCTGGACGTCGCTGCCGCCTAATTGATTCCGACGCCGGTTGATGGCAGCTTAGCCATAAACCAAGCTTTCCTCCGTGGCAATTGTGGTGTTGCTCACTGGCTGCTCTACAACTGACGGATCAGAGCAAACTGTGACCTGACAGTTACCTAATGACGCGAGCTTTCAGCTATGTCAGCAAGCTGCACACACACAACATTCTCCGCCGCTCGTTGCAGGAGTAGTAGTTTCCCAGTTCCTACCGCAACTCCACTGCTCCCAATAAAATTGCAGCCTAGTGGACACTTGGAATCAATCACATGCTAAATAGTATTACTCCTCCATAAAGTGAAGATCAGGCAGTGAAAGCTCGTCGAAAGGTTTTCTTCAACGGGTAAAAAGAACCTTTAACGTCATTGCGCACTGGCTCGGTTCTAGGCTTCTAGCCGACCCGTCGAAAGCCCATATGATACTCTCCCCTCATGCGGCAGATAACGTAAGCGTGAAAGAACCGACCAGGCACGCACTACGGCCTACCCCATCACTTGTGACTGAGGAGTGGCAGCTTCCGTCGCGATTTCACATATTCCTGGAAGAGGTCAGAGATCAGTTTAACTGACATGACAGAGTCCACAAGGGGAAAGATGGCACGCTCAAACAAATGATATCACCACAGCTTTGTTTGTCTCACCGTGAAATCAGAATAAAACCAATCCACCATATATTCATACATTTACAGCGATAAGTTTCGACGTACCAGCACCACCATGGGAAATATCCCAGGAGCTGGATTACTGAACAAACAATAAGCTCAAGTGACAGCTTGGAGAACATACTGGTGCATTGTATTAGCCGAGTGACTAAGTCATGGTCTGATTTGGCTATGGACAAACATCCCATGGGAAAAATAAAAGAAGTATAAGTAGGCTCAGCCTATGTTACAGCTAACACTAGTGGTCAAAACTTTCCTCTTAATCTGTGTTCGGTTTCTCCTCGATGCTTGACTTGCTGAGGACAAAGACGCCAAGAATGATAAGACTGGCACCTGCAAACCACTGCATAAACGTGTCTCGTGTCAACAAAAAAAAGGAGAAAAAAAGAGAGCTGTTTTTCAGAGAATTAGAAAGTAGTCTCTAAACAATTATGCCAATTAAAGAAAAGAAAATAAGCAAACATCTGTAAGAATTAACAAATAACTGAATCACACTAAATCTTGCAATAGTCGATTTGTCGATTATGGAAAGGCTTAATGACATAGACCATGTACTATTTCAGATACAGATCTTAAAGTATCATGGTGTATATCAAATGCAGATGACCAATGATTCGCCTTTCTGAAGCAAGCGTGTGCTAGATCATTTTTGCTGTCTACTCCCTCCATTATCTTTTCTGAGGCATGAGCATAGAAATCTCAGATACTAAGGAGCAAAGGGAAAGCTACCAGAGAATTTAATGTGACGCCAAGTGCCAGGCTAATGTGGTCCTATATTGCCGCTTGGATCATTTTGATTGGATGAGTTTACTTTCTGTGCATGCATGCACGTGGAGTGAATGAGCATGAACCAATAACAGCGATTCTTTTGGCAACCGATCAAGCATTCCAACGCCAACCCTTCATAATCCCGCGTTGTGTACGTTAATAGTAGCTAGCCTCAACAAGCCGGCCCGCCATATATTGTATCAAAAGCTAAAAATTGGCAGACGCCCTATAAAAGATAACAGAGGGAGTAGCAATTAGCTGGTCCAGTGTGTTATTATTCCTAAAAAATAGTCTTATGTTCGCCAAAAAAAGGGTCTTAAATCTCAAGATACCACTGTCAGAAGAGGACACTAAATTGAAAATCCTTTTAATCATGAGACTCATCGCATAAGAAATAATGGAATGCTTTCTTCGACTAACTGGAAGAAAAGACTTATGACTTGTTTGGCTGCACTCCAATCCACACGGGTTGACACGGATTAGATGCAAAAATACACATAGCAGAAACCACCCAAACAAGTTGAAAATGCAGCACTTGATGCAGTCCAATTAAATTCTACACCCCCTGCTGAGAAAAGGAGAGGGGGGGGGGGGGGGGGGGGGGGTTCTGTAAATTCTTGTATTCATCTACAGGTTGCATCAACTCTATACTATGGTCAATCAATTTGGAAATTCAATCAAAGGTGGAATTAGAAAGTTAGAGAGAGATCGTATATAGAACAAATAAAGTCCAATTATGTTCACTTCTCTTTATGCTGATCCTCAAGGTGCAAGGTGCAACATATAAAAACCGAGAATTCCCATGTTATGTTACCTTAGAAGGCAGGGGCTCTTCAAACAGGAAATACCCTGCAAGCCCAGACGAGATGAAGTTGGCGGCGAAGTTTGTCACTGTTGCCTGGAGGGATGACAAAGCTTTGAGGCTGTTGACATAACACCCCCACATTGTCACATTGAAAGCTATCACCATGCCATATTTCAGCAACTGCATTAGACCCAATCAGAGTAAGTGACAGAGTAACCTGTGTCAGTGTCATGAATCTGGGAACAGAAAGCATCGGCACATTATAAGAGTTATTTTTGAGTTTTCCTTGTTAAAGGAGCGCATGCTTGTTTTCCCGTTTTCCTGGTAGATGCCATTTTTCATCTCTTGTCCAAGATAAACTTGAGCAACAGAGGTTTGAGATTTGAACTCGAGATTAAGTTGATAATGTGCTGATTATTGGCCCACAGGAGGAATCCCCCTTTCTTTTGAAGCAGTCATTCCATTTTTTTCGGTTTCTTCTTTGTAAGGATACATGATTATATCTACGTTGCTTGCACCAATTTTAGCTTAAGGAAATGGTTCTACCTCATCTTCTGCACTATAAAGCAGGGATAGGAACATTGGATAAATACAAACTGAAGTTAGTAGTAGTACTCTAGCGAATCATAAAAACCGATTGAATTGTAATCTCTACTTGTGATCCCATATGTGTTCAAGTATAAATAAAGAGGCTCAAACCTACGGTCAAATCCTCCGACCGAAACTTCCGGATTTAGGAAACTAGTTCATGACCCCGAACTCATCATCCAAACTCATTTACTAGCCTGAAGCTCTGAAGCCGAACCCGAACCAAAAGGGAATCTCGGATCGTATAGGGAGGGCGAGCGGTAGAGACGGAGGAAGGGGTAGGCTAGTGGCACGGTACCAGAGTGGCGAAGAACTTGGCGGAGATGGCGGCGAGCGCGGCGTTGAAGCCCGCCGCGAGGGCCCACACGTAGCCGCCGCCGTTCGCCATCCCTCGACCTCACCCGAGATCCGCTCCGCCGACTGGTTTCTGGCGCTGGCCCGCTGGTGTGGAGGACCGGGGAACGAAAAGGGCCGGACGAAGACGGGAAGCGCGGTCTACTGAGCTGTGGAGGCCCAAACAAGTGAAGCCCGAACGCTGTGCTTTCCAGCGTGGTACATGGGCCTTCTAAAACACAATGGCGGTGGTAGTAAGGCCCCCTTCTGGCTTTGATCAACGATGCCTGTAGTCCCGTACGACTACACATACCGTGCGCCGGTCGTGACTCGTGAGTTGATCGTCGGGACCTCGTCGGCGAAGGCGGCTACCGCAGGGTTGGGCGGTTGGGGTCGTCGTCCCCACGCCCGTCCAGCCGCGCCCCGCGCCGGCATTGCCCTACCCCTACATGAACCACAGGCAACTGATCCGGCTACTGCAATAAACAGGTACGCCATCTGATTCTAAACTTCGACGCCTTGCTTGGGTAGTAACTTCTCCTAAACCAGCAGCGAAATTCGGGAGGTCGCGCGCGGGAGGGAAATGCAATTTGATGGGGGCGCGCGAGTGGGGATGTGAAGGAAGAGGAATCCACATGCATGTTTGGATATGTGTGGCAAGCTCTTTGTCTTAGCCTGCGCCGGTAGGGTTTGAGAAAGCAACTTTTGCTGCTCCTGTTTGGCCTGGCGTAAGAATTTGCTAGCCGAGACAAACTAGCAGCTTAGGGAACGGAGCGACAACACATCATTTTGCAGTGAACGACTACGTACGCATCAATTTCCACCACTAATTAAAGCCTTGTTATCATCATTATATATGTTGAACATTGAACTCAAATCTCTTATGTCTTCAATTCGGATGTAAGATTCTGATGTCCATTGGCATTTTCTACGGCACAACTTTTCAGAGCAAATTATTTCACAATGCGCATTGTGAAATAATTTGCTCTCAAACGAGGAGGAGATAATGATTTATAATCACAAGTTTATAATCATAAATTTCAAGACGATGATTTTGATCCTTAAGAATGTAGACGCCAAGCCCCCCCACCAAACAACTTTTGGCAAGAAAATGTGGTCCAAAGCAATCAAACATTTCAACCCATAACATTTTTCATCCCAGGTCTGGAGGAAGACCATCTCTATCCGTCTTAGGGAGGAGCATACTGTTTTTTTTTCTCTTTTTCCGGTTGTAAACGAAGGTTCATTGGTTCATATCCTTGTTGAGAAGAAGCAGTTTTTAAGCTTGACATGATTGGTCAAGAAGACAGTAGGTAGGGTTTGAACTCTCTTGTTTTGGAGCCCAAGGATTCCATTGCTACACGCCTGCTGGTTTCGAACTAATGTCGAATCATTCATGGTTTTTCTTTTTTTGTGGGTTTGTCTCCTTACATGTCGGAGCAACAGGTAATTGTGTTGTCATTCACAAGAACGGTCATACTAATTGTGTTGTCATTCAATCCACTAAAACCCCCCAAAAAAAGGCTAGATGCACTTACATGGTGGTAGAGGAAGCGAATAATGCATAAGGATAGGTCACAAGCAGTGAGGACACCCCATGTTGAGCCAACAAGATCTAGCACAATAGAGTTAACTTTGCCCTTATAGGTATGTTCCCCCATCACCTATGTAGATTTTTCTAACTAATTTTAGATATTATTATATTTATACACAGTTGCTACCGGAGCTATAATAAGTGTTTAAAGCTTGCAATCCTTCTCTAAACTAAAATTTGACCATCTAAAGGATTTGAAAAATTTGTAGTATGCGTGTAATTAAGTATCTATAAGCCCTAAAATATGATTAAGTACTAGGAGTGGCTAAGTATACTAACTTCTGGGGCAAACTATCCTTGACAGGCCGCATGCTACTAACTTGTGTACGCATTAATGCGATAATGAGTGCACATGTTTATGCCACGACTAGATCGATATACCATTATAGGTTGGTGTCAGGAATCTGAGTTACGGTATCCAGTGAGAAGAATGAAAAGCGTTATCAAAAGTCATCCCAATATTCCCAAATGGTGTCCTCCAGAAAGGACGACACTCGATCCTGGGCCTTTGGGAATGAGCGAGGCCTCAGTTTGGTTGAATGGCCCATCTAAGCCCTGTTTAGATTCTTAGAATTGAATTTATTTTAGTAATCATAATTTAAATACAAATTATTATGCTAATATAGTTGTATATGTAATATACTTGTATATTATTGTAGGTAATAATATGAGAGAAATACTTATGTATTGTATTTCTATGTAGGGGCGAGTTGAAGAGTGTGTTATATAAAAAAAATATTTTTCCTGCTAACATATTCCTGTTGTGAACGATAAACTATTATGTCTCTCTGTATGCCATCCACCTGGTGACGATGAAAGCCACTTGACAAACTAAGTCAGAAGTGCTATGCATGTTAGGCCACATCAACGAGAAAAGAAACCACATCTGCCGGAATGGCATGCATCTTATGACTCTGCACAGAGACAGATGAAAATTACAATCACATTTGTTGGCAAACATACAAAGGGAAGTAGAGAAGGGGTAAAAAAAAAAGGAGAGAAACCAACTTTCAGCTATAACCAGGCATATTCCATATAATATATCACATGCACCATCCCATCCCATGTATGCATGCATGCATCCGCGCCAGACCGTGCACGCGCCGCGCGGCGCGCGCGCGCCCTGCGTCTGCCACTCATTTCTCGAACACACACAGTCCAAAGTCGCCGTCCCCGCCGGCGGGGCCGAGCAGCCCCGTCCACCTCTCCGCTTCCTCCCTCCCGTCGCTGTTGAGGAACAGCAATGCCGCCATGTCGTCATCATCCTCAACGTGGTCCAGCTGTGAGCCCACGTTGCCGGCGGCGGCCGTCGACGCTGCTGCTGCGGCCGCCTCCAAGCTGCCGCCGCACTCCGCGGCGGGGCTGAGCTGTGACGCGACGAACTTGTCGAGCGCCCTCCAGTCCGTGGCCATCTTATCAGCCCGCGCCTTCTTGCCCGGCCGCCTACCGCTGTCGGCGCCGTCCACCACCACCTCATCAGCGGCTGACGCCTGGCTCTGGTTGGCCGGCGCGAGCGGCGCCGACGGGCTCTCGAGCTGCGGCAGCTCGACTAGGTGGCTGGAGGAGTACTGCAGCAACGCGGCAGCAGCGCCGTCCAGCTCGGCCTCCTGCTTGAAGCGCGCGCTCTTGTTGGACTGGCGCCTGATCTGAGCGTACGCCGCATTGGGGTCCACGAACGCCGCCGCCTCCGCTGCCACCGCCGCGCCCATGGCGCTGACCTCGCGATAGGCGTAGCTGGGGTCCCATGCCATCGCCATGCTCCTTGCTGGGTACGCTGTTCTCTTCTTGAACGCCCGGCACACCACCCAGCCTTCTTCCTGCAGCACGACGCGCGTGGAAATTAAATTTGTTAATTAGCTAGACTGTTGATCACGGGCGTGGAGTGAGATTTGCAATAGTATGTGGTGAAAGGAATTAGAAAAGGTTAATCAGAAAGTTTGCCTTTAATTTTATTATATCGCCTATCTCCATGTGTGCGATAGTGGAGTGCCGAAGCATTACCATCAGTGTACTTTGATGAGTACTAGCAGTACTCCAGTAGTGTAGATAGTTGCATACAGCTCGTAAACAATGGCGCGTGGAAGAATGTTCACACTGGGAAACCCTAATTAGGACATGCACTCGGATGCGCATGCATGCATCTATATAGGAAAAAGTTTTTGTGAGTGGTGAGGCCGGGATGAGGCCTGCATATGCTGCCTAACTTTATTCAGAAGAACAGAAGTCTATGGAAGTTTCAAGGGTCAAAGTCTCACAAAAGGGAAACTTATCTTCTGAGAGCTAGAAAGCAATTAGCAACTGTGTGCTTGTGCTGCTTTTATTTGCTACTGGCGTTAGGGTCCATCAGTACTATTACTGGCGCATGACGCGCATCTTGGACTTGGCAGATTTGTGTCCACTCTACTTTAAAGAGGTCGATCTCTTGGTCTCTGTAACTGAGACATTTGGCTTATCATATAGGAGTGTATATATTAACCTGAAGGCCGAGAACTCAAGATGGGGTATATAGATAAGCTAGCTAAACCAAGATATGATGTAAGCTTAATATATGGAGTAGTAGTATCTAAATTATCGACCAGTCAAGTTTAGTGTACTCTCTCAATTATGGCAAGTAGCCAAGTACTCTTCACTCTAGTATCAACCGAGGGAGACTTTATTTTTTTTTCTTGATTAGCATGTTTCACCTTACATGGGTAATTTCCATTGAACACTAATATGTTCTAAAAATCTTAAAACATCAGATATTATTGGACGGAGGTTGTGTGGAATAGAATTTAAACAGAAGAGTATGCTTAGTGCATCTAAGTTGAGTAATACTACATGGATAATAATTTAAGGTAGAGATCACTACCTGTGGTGGCGCGTTCTCGTCAGTCTCCAGCCGGTACTCGTGCATGATCCAGTCGGTCTTCTGCCCGTTGGGCGCCCTTCCCTTGTAGAAGACGAGCGTCTTCCTCATGCCGATGAGGCGGCTTTTGTCGTGCACCGCCTTGTCCCTGCCCGTCGCCTTCCAGAACCCGGCCATGGTGGCCCTGTTGGTCCGTGTCCCTGTCGGGTACTTGCGGTCCTTGTAGCTGAAGAAGTACCACTCGTTCTGCTCCTCGTACCCGATCCCGCAATGTTCTTCAGTTTATTCATTTGCAGCCAGGAAATTTAACATCATCAGTTCAGAGTCTTCAGACAAGAACATATGGAGTTATATACTTTGAACTGATCGAAATTAGCCCTTTGAGCTGAGCTAGCTGCTGCTGGTATACATACATACCTTGAAGATCCCATGGCTCGATGCGGTAGAGATCGATGTCGCGTATGACGTCGAGGTCGATCTTCTGAGAGGCCACCTTCTTCCTGAGGTAGTAGCCGACGAGCTCCTCGTCGGTGGGGTGGAACCTGAAGCCCGGGGGCACGCATGATTCCATGGAGTCCATATGATCACCTCCACCTGCACCTGCGTAGTAGTATGTGCATCAGATTCAGCGACGACGCCTGCTCAGGCTCAGCCCCTAAATGATATAGCTCGCGAGTGGCATATGCATGCACTACTAAAGAAAGAAAACGGCAAGTGCTCACATCATTCGATGCAAGCCTGCTGAATTTTTTATAGTGGAAACGCCGGCCAGGGCAACAGCCAACAGCGAGTGCTCCCAGGAGTGAAAAGGATATACTAGTATACTACACTGAATGAGTAGTGTAGAGAGACTGAGAGAGACAGACAGAGTGAAGAGGCAGTGTGTATGGGTTTCAGCGCTTTAGAAAAATGTAATCCAGCCAAGCCATGCCTGTTGGGACTGCACTGTAGTCTCTGTAGGATATAGGACAAGGTACGGCAAAGCCTGGGCAAGACGCAGGGACAAAATGTAGGAAAGCTACAGGCCTGCTAATGATAGTGTCGACTGTGGAATCAGAAGCATGTGGGCTATAGTCCGCAGGGAATTATAGCGGCAGTGCAGCCGCAGGATGCATGGTCTGCCCTCTCTCGTGCAACTTGCACAGTGATTTCTTCAGTGTAGGTACGACAATCTGTGGGCTGTTACTCTAGAGATCACTGCATATATATATATGTAGTGCTGAATGAATGCATACGTATGCATGCTAATACTTTATATGTATATAGGATATAGTTAGGAAACTGCATGCTCTAATCATCTCCTTCTCATGGTGACCCCATAATTAATATGCTTGCACAGAAAAAAGAGAACACAGCTTATGTGCACCATTTGTGCTAAAACTGAAAACAAACAAAGGAAATACACTAGAGATAACAAAAGCTGAATGGTTTTTGCCGGCCGGCGGATCGGAGGTAGCGCATGCACACGGCGCTTGCATGCTTTGTTTGCCGCCGGCCGGCCGGGCGTCGTAGTCGTAGTAGTATAATAAGTACTCCCTCCATCTCAAATTGTAAGTCATTCCAAGAATTTTGGAGAGTCAAACTTTTCAAAGTTTGACCAAATTTATATGATAAAATAATAATTATTATGATACCACCTAAATATCATTAGATTCTTTCTTAATTATATTTTCATACTATATTCACTTTACGTTACAAATCTTAATATTTTACTCTATAATTTTGGTCAAACATGAAAATGCTTTGACTCTCCAAGATTCTTGGAATGACTTACAATTTGGAATGGAGGGAGTAGTTAAAAAAAACACCACGGATAACAGGCCTGGTCGCCCTGGTGGGGCTGCGACGAAAAGGCGAATAGAAACGTGAGGAAGGGCGGCCCTTTTCTTGGATCAGGCCTGCAAAGCTACACTGCACTGCACAGCTCTGGCCCCGCACCAGGCCTCCTCCGCCGAGAGAGCCCGCGGCCGGGCAACACCCGCGCGGGCAAGGCCGGCATGCAGCAGAGAGAGACAGTCAGCAGAGGACGGAGAGGGAGAGGGGAGCCACAGAAAAGCTAGGCAGCAGCAGCGCGGTTGGGGCCCGCCGCCGGGGCACACACGAGACTCTCGGTTGGTTTGCCTGCACCGCCTCTGACCGCGCTGTCTCTTTGTCGACCAATTCCATGGCATTGGCACAATGGCACAGCAGGAGGAGAGACCTCGTTCGCGCCCTGGCCCTGCCTATATTTGCTGTGCGCCTGTACTACTACCAGTAGATAGCTAGGAGCTGCGCCTTGCCCTTGCTCTTGCTCCTGCTGGGAGTGGGAGGAGAAGGAGAGGAGCATTTTGTGTGGCTGGCTCATGGGGCATGCAGGCATGGCACCCCTGTAGAAGAGAAGCTATAGCTACTATAGCTAGGTCCAGTCCAGGCCATGCCATGCCTAGGAGTAAATCATTTTTGATGTTCCCCTTCGGCCTCTTGTGGGGTGCATGCTGCTGCCTTGCTGCAGCATGCATATGACTGCATGAGAGAGTAGCGAGATAACTTTCCATTCAGGCATCATCAGTGGTGGATCTCCTTCCATATTTCCTGCCCCACTAGGGAAATCATAAGTGAAAAAAGGATCATCCTCTATTATATTTACCATGTACTCTCTCCGTCCTAAAATAACTGTCGTTCTCGTTCCCGATAAACAACTTTGATTAAATATATACTAAAAATATTAATACTTATGCTATATAATTAGTATCATCGGAAAGATCTTTAAATATAGTATTCTAACAAATTTATTTGGAGATACAAATGGTGTATGTATTTTCTATAAATATAGTCAAACTTGTGACACGAAAATCCAAAACGGTGGTTATTTTGGGACGGACGGAGTATTTTAGTTACTATATCCTTGTTCCAAATGTGGGATAAGAGATATATGTATACAAGGGTCAATTTGAGGAGAAGTTGTGTATCTATCCTATCCTTAAAGGAAAAAATGATATGGGGATTGTGAAATGATCCAGGCATAAATGATTAATGAGACTCCTTATTTATATGGTTATGTTTATTAGAGCAAAGAAGATAGAGGATGGCATGTCCATGAAGGAAACACAGTTGAATGAAAATAACTTTATAAATATATAAATCATCCCGTAAAGATTTATATATCTTATTAAAATCTAGTATAAAACCTTCGCCCTATGTGTGTTCCTTAAAGGTCTTATTTATACTAAGTACATACTCCCTCTGTCCTAAAATAAATTACACATCTTACTTTTTGAAAAATCAAAATTTTAAGTCTAACTAAATTTTACAAAAATAGACTAATATTTACGATACATAATAATATTACTACATTAGTAGTGGAGTATATTTTCATAATGAAAATATTAGGAGATACGGATACTGGCCATATTTTCTATAATTCTAAAAAAAAGCTCTTCTCATTCGAAAACGAGATGTGTATAGTTACTTTGGGATGGAAAATACCTATTATTAATCCTTCATGTGGCAATAATGACACACATATATACATTGGACAAAAGGGCAGGTAATTTTAAGGTTAGTTGCACACATAAAACTTTTAGCTAGCATACGGTTCATTTTTCACGTGATAAATAATAATATTTATAGACCCATAAAGTACACCTACATATATATCTCGCACAATAGTTCTGTTGATTTTGAACTGATTACATAAGGTAGTGGTGAAAGTTTTGGATGGCTGATTCTGCCCATGTCTTGAATATAAAGCAAATCGGAGTGAAGGTAATACTATATACTGATGAATGGATGGAACCAATCGTGTATGGTAGGTGGTGAATCCTCGAAAGTTCTGTTACCAAAATGATGGGTAGGGCTCACAAATTACAGTCACAGCTCAGGGAAAAAGGGTTTATATGAAGCAGCAGGGTGGCAGAGAGATCTAGTTGATGGTGGTCCTGGCAACGTAGAATGTTGGTTAATTTTATTACATTCCAACGAGCTGCATATATTAGCTTATTATATTTTCCTAGAATCGCATATTTCTGGTTTGTAACTGCTATGTGTAGGCACATATATACTCATATTGTGCCAAATTAAACAGCATACATGCAAATTAAATGAAATGACAGATTTATTTTGAAACATGAAGATGCTCAGATATGACTACACATATCATGTATATATCTTATTTATTAGTTTATGCTAGATGATCATGTATGCAAAACATATATCGTTCTGATCCTCTAGAGAGTTACCTCAAGTAATAACCACCTTAAGAGTTATTAAGATTGATGCTTGCCCCTACCAAATTAGGTGCATACGACAACGTAAATATTGCTGATTGCACCTAATCATTCATTTATCTCCTTTTGTGAAAAGTAAAATAGAGCAGATATATAAATGAATCGGTATGATCATGGTATAAATGTTTTTTTGGGTGAGGAAATATTCATCATGCATTTTCTGAAAGAGAGATGAAAATATGATTGTACATGAGCTCAATTAGAAGAGCATTCACACACACGCATTCTGATTGTTTCCAAAGGTAAATTTTGACTTATTGCCAACATAAATCCTAATCTTTGCCTATTATTTTGGTAGCAGGTACTGATGAAGGAAAAATACTGATACAGGAATCTACTATAGTTCCAAAAAATCTCTAGATAAATACGTGCATGCATATGCATGGGTGAATTTAACAATTATAGATTCCTCAAAAAAAATTAACAATTATAGCCATATGATTTTTTTAGTAACTGTTGCCTGAAAATATAGCCATATCTTTAGTTACTTCTACTAAAGTGCATTGGTTTTCCTCTTACTACTCTTCTTTCATTGATCGGTCGTCGATGCATATATTGCACACAACACCACGCCAAGATGTAAATTAGGCTCTGACAGCAGGTCTGTATGTCTGGACTCTTAAAGATCGAAGAAGGTAGTGAAAGAGGGAAATATGGGGAGAGATGAGAAGATGCATTCATCTGTCAGTATGATTCAAGCAGAAGGATAAAAGAAGAGATCACAAACAGGATCAGATCAAAACTAAACGGCCAAGCTAGCTAACAGATCAACATATACACCTCACCGGATTGATCGGCCAAGCCATGTGCATATATAACCAGTACAATGGATTCGAAGCCTTGCATGAGACTCACCTTGTTAGATAGAGGATCGATCTATACTGCTGGTTTGTTGCAGAACAAGCAAGCTCTTGTCAGAGAGGAAGAGTGTGCGTATGTGTTCTTGATCTTTCAGAAGCTAGCAAGCTAGCTAGCTTATGTTTGGGAGAATAAATAGCATGAGGAGGAGAGGTTTGTGCTGGAGAGAGGCATAGAACAGAATGAAGAAGGAGAAAGGAGGGGGAGAAGGTGGCGAGTATAAAAAAGGGAGCAAGGAACGGGGTCGCCCTCCTTTCCGTCGCGCGTGGGCGAGGGGAATGAAGGCCTGTGGGCCCGTGCGGGCCCCGCAGGATGACATCACGACTCCTTCTTCTTCGCTACTCTTCTTCCCCTTTATTTCAATCCCTCTCTCTGCTCTGGACTGGCCTCTTGGATCTCCATGGTCCATGCATGTACTGCAGTACAGCCACAGAACAAAAGAACCTTGATAGCAGTAGCCTGCCTTGGATTGAGCCTGAGCCTGCCTGAAGTATACTGCGCATCTTGCCGATAGCAATGTATGTAGCATTCGATCAATTTGCTAAAGCAAAGCCTAATTAGCTATTAGCGCAGCCACCAGTTTGCTAGCTACTTGGAAGCCACGTTTAACCTAGCTAGCTAGTTATTAGGGCTACTATTATACACAGTCTGATATACTACTGCGTGTATAATGTCGAGATTGAGAGCTCCATATGGATGCTTTCTTGACGTTATATACTTAAATTTGCTAGATGTCAACCTGTTGCATTAATTGTTACGTGCTTAACTTAAGATTTCTCGTTATTACTTATTGGTCTGACAATGCGTAATGGTATTTAATTTTGAGTTCTTAGACACTTTCTTTGAAGAACTAGCATTCATGATTTTTGCTGACATTTATCAGTTAGTGCCAAGAGATCATAATAATATAACATAATAAAACACATGTTTGTATTGATCCGTAATTAAGGAGATGTGTAATTCAGATTCTTCATCATTTACTTTCATGGTGAAATGGCCAAATGGGGCATGGATGCATGATTGTAAAAATGCTTTTCATCTGCGGCTAAGTCAGTTTCTGTTGCAATCAAGTGTGTGGTTTAACAATTGGTACCACGCTGTGCTTTCAGCTGTTTATAGAGGACCATGCTGCCCGGGCGACAGATGAACAAATTACACTCGGCTAACTGAGAGCTGCAGGCCCGGGACAGTTGTCCAGGACTCCAGGTATCATGATGAATCCACTATATCATTGCACTAGCTAAGTTTCTGTTGAATGAACTCACAACTTGTGATCAGTCTGCAATTGTATTTTGTATGTGAGTTACATAAGCACAGGACCTTTTATTTAATCAAAGAACTGTTTTGATTATCTCATATATATAAATATATATAAATAATACTTCATACCAACCTCCCTCAAGTTATTAGCTAATAACAGGCGGCAGTTGCATCACTTGACAGAAACTGAAAATATCTTATCTGCTCTAGCTTGTCATGCAATACAGGCCGGCTCCTGCCTCATTCCTTGATTATCATGTTGTGTCCAACCTTGAAATTTGTGCTGTCAGCCTTAGAGCATGCACCAAACTGATGAGGGACTAATTGCATATGTTAGCCTTAGCCGTTAGCATTTAATCGATTATATTTCCAGAAACATGATCAGTGCGCGAATTATGATGTCGATAACACACTGTGGTGTAGGCATGCATTACAAAACATGCTGTGCAAAGTATGATGCCACCTACTACCACTGTTAGGGCGCAACAAGAAATCCTTGTTTGATAAGACTGGATCAAATTTGGGAACCCTCACATCATTCCGGTTCTCATTGCTTGCTAGCTAGCTAGCTGTTGATCAACTCATGATCAAAGAAAAGATATTTACAATGATGCAGTGAAAGGGACAGAACTTCACCTACATTAATTTGCGCGCTGCCTGAATTTTCTCTCCTTAATCTACTAATCTGTAAAAGTCGTTTGCTAATAGTATGAACAATGCCACAACTTCTATATGCCCTGACCAACTTTACACTAGAATCCAACTATAACTAACGGTATCATTAGCTGAGTCATGGAAATCTACAGAGTAGCTAGTGTTGATTATTAATGATCATTATAAATGTGTGTCAATTCAACAACACCACATATATATAGATGATAAAGGCAAGGTGGTGGTCAAATTCTTGGGGTACGGTAGGGCACGCATATATCTATAGATCTTTTCTTTTTGTTCAAGCAAAGAAAGTTCAAAAGCAAGGAAAGTTCAAAGCTTCACCTTTCTTCAGTAATAAAACCTACCTTTTTCAAGTTTACAAGGCCAGAGTCAAGGTACTAAAAATATATACTCCCTCCATCACAAAAGGATGCAATTCTTACTTTTTGATGAACTAGTTAAATGATTTAAAAGTTTGACCAAAATTATATTATAAAATACTAACATTTATAATAAAAGATAAATATCATTAAATTAGTTGTGAAATATTTTGTAGTTAATATTTCATTAATAAATTTGGTCAAGATAAGCTAGTTTGACTTGCACGAATCTTATAGTTGCATTATTCTTTTGCGAACAGATGAAATATCTTTTTTGTGAATAGGAAAAGGGAGCTCATTACCTACAAGTCTTACACAAGTTGGAAATCAAATAGTGCTACAAAATCCCTATGTCCGCCCTCCATCCCAAAATAAATCAACTTTTATACTGTCAAATTACCTATATAGCCACCTTCTATTCTGCCTAATTAATTAGGTATATAGCCAGAAGTTGATTTATTTTGGAACAGATGAGTACTTGTTAAAAGCATGCACTCTTATTGAACAACTTATTATAGTAGTATCCATGTACATTGTCTTTTCTCTGCAAAATTTATTTATCTTTGATGTGTACTTGGCCAACAAACTATAGTCGTACTTACATAGAAACATGAGCCGGGAGTAGTTGAGCAAATAGATTTGTTATATTGAATCCACTTATCTAGCATTGTCACTGCAAGAAAACAATGATGCACTTTTGGTTTAGGGACCATGCACATGTGTCTACATCTAACAGTGCAGAAAACCCTCAAGACCTAAAGATAGGTGTGTGCATATAGGCAAGCGGAAAAGATTATGGTGGACACAGGGCCCCGCCGGTTGCGCAATTTGCTTGGCCTCGGCATCATGTTCCTCGCGGGCGAGTGACTATAATAATTCCGCGCATACCAGCGCCGGCCCCTTCTGTTCGTTCGTCTCTCTCTCTCTCTCTCTCATCAGATCCATGCATCCATCACTTAGCCACTTACTGGAACCAAACAACTGACACTGTTAGCTAGCTTAGCCATTAGTAGCTTTATTTGAGATGGATGGATGGATCAGAGGATGGCCATGGATCATCGATCGAGCTGAGGTCAAACAGACACGAGATGAGCCAAGGCAGGCGGCCGGGGCCGGCAGCTGGTAGCTAGCTGCTAATGATCATGCAGGCTCAAGAGCGATCTCACGCGCGCTGATCCCGAGGGAAGAACGGACCTGCCGCATGCGAGCCCGTCACTGTCGGCGACATTCCCTGATGAGAATGGAGAATAATGCGCTTTTGCTCCCTGGGCGACACGTTTTCAGAGCCTTCATTCAGCAGGCTTGCTAAACTGGTGTTAGTTAATTAATTCCACCACCGGCTGTATGTGGTAGACCCATCGCGTCTCTTCTTCCCTGCTTTGTTTGCATTGGGCCAGGATTAGCTAGTGCGTGGTGCGGCATTAGGAAACAGCAGGCCAGTCGGATGCATGCTCAGCTCGCTTTTCGTGTAATCCCTTGTGCTTTTTTTTTTTTGGGTTGCTTCCATATATATGTCGATCGGCCAGATGTTTGTGTGCTTCTCGTCAAGCGGCCTCCTCTCCATGACTGTTGAGAACGTGAAACACCCCAAGGAATTAAGTAGGCAACCAATATATTTTGCTGTTTGTTGTTCCTTCAGGCCTTGTTCAGTTGAGGAAAAAATTTGATTTTGGCTACTGTTTTCGTTTGTTTGTGACAAATATTAATTGTCCAATTATGGACTAACTAGACTCAAAAGATTTATCTCGCGAATTATAGATAAACTGTATAATTAGTATTTGTTTTCATCCGTATTTAATACTTCATGCATGTGTCATAAGATTTGATGTGACGGGGAATCTTGAAATTTTTGGCCTCAGTCACAAACTTGGAAGTATTTATTGTACAATGGCATTAATAACCTGCGGACGATCTATGGATCAATTCCACGTAAAACAATAATCATCTGAAAAAGAAAACTACTAGTTTGTGATGGAATTTGAGCAGGGTCTTAACAAATTAATTCATTCCCTATATATATATATATATATATATATATATATATATATATATATATATATATATATATAGCTAGCTACTAGCTAGAGTAGTAGTAGCACGCATATATATTGCTCAACATATCTATGATCTAGACCATATGTTCTCTGGACCATCCATTTATTCGTTCAAATGAAGTACACACTAGCTAGTAACTCATATTCGTCCATGTGAGTGCCAACGTACGCAGCAGCCGATCACCACACAAATTCCATAAAGCGCTGCGCTTTTCCATCTGTCACTGCACACTCGATCGGTGGCCTGCCGGCGTTCTTCATCTACTCTCCTCTTTTTTTTTTCCTTAGCTAGTTCCCATATTCCATAACAGGAACAGCAGACCAGCCGGCCGCCGGCTCATCGATCGGAAAGCTGTAACGGCACGCCATGTTCTTTGTGTGCCGAGGCCGCAGCTGATGACTTGTCCTCCCGTCCACCAAGCATGTAACAGCATCTTCCCAAAAAGGGCACTTAACAATAACAGGATAAGCTTAGGCAGCTGTTACGCTTGTGCCGTACAGGTCTGCAAAATACAGTGTGTGCGTGGCCACCGCACCGATTGGTCCTCCAGGTATATATTTTATTCATCATGGTACCTATATACACTCCAACCGGTAGTGAGAGGTCTCTAGAAACTAGCTAGCTAGGTAGCTGTAGCTAGCTGCTTCCATCTTACTCGTACTTGTGTTTTAAGCTATCTCTGAATCTAGCATTCTAGCTACATGTATAGTGTATTATACTACTTGTAACATATGACGACAGGAACATATATACGAGCACCACCGTAAAGCGGATGCAGTACGTACGTGTTCATCGGAGAAGAAAAGGGCCGGCTCGGCCGGGGGTGCAAGCAACTAGCCAAGTTGCAGCACTGAATCTGGCGCTGTCTGATGGGGCGCCGGCCGCCACCGCCATGACCCTACCATTGCAGTATACCAGCAGCTTAGATGATGAAACGATGCAACTCCCGGCCGGCAACCTCTGAAACTGGCCGACACGTAGCGGCAGCTGATCAGAGACGACGATAGAGACGCGCGCGATATCGAGAGGCTTTACGTACAAGATACAGCAGCTAGCTAGTACGCAGTACGAGCACACAGCTATAGCGTCGATCGTCCTTGTAGTACTCGATCGATCGACGGCGTTTAGGGCTACGACGATCTCCACTTTGTATTGTGTTGTGCGATCGCGCATGAGCTCCTTCTGACAGTCGGTTATGTTGCTTCTGATTTCTGAACATGTGGCATGGCAGGTTATGTTGCTTCTGTACATATGTGGCGTGGCAGCAGTAGCAGAAGCTAGAAGAGGCACAGCTAGCAATCACGAATTGGGGCACAAACGTCGCGACGGGGACTGCCATGGACATGTGTTGTGCAGCCACAGGCCACACAGCTATAGCTTCTCCTTCTTCAATAGTGTGTTCTTGGTGTGTTCTATGATCACGCAGAGATTCAGAAAGCAAGGTAGGTGTAAATATCTGGACCAGCGAGAGGAGGGCAGCAAAGTCAAAAGCGGATCAGAACTTTCGGATGGAGCTTATGCTTTTCCGGCGATGCGACGGGCACCGCAATGGATGCTGTTCTTTTGTGCTGCAGTGAGCTCATCTGTATCGATCGGTACTTGATCGCAGCTGGAGCCGGATGAGGGGAGGACCGGAGGAGAGATGGATCCATGCATATGCATCATCCATGGATGAAAAGCTCTTGGTGCGCGGCCGTGAAGAACATTCACATTATGACATGCATTTTCGAAACATGTACTACTCGAGTGATGTGTGTGTCATGCAAGTCTTGGGGGGCTATACTGCTAGTAGCTACTCGGCTCTCGATCGCTTTGTGGTTCACTTTCAATAGTGGGCCGGCACGGCGGCGCCGGCGTGCGTATCTCTCTCTATCTTCTCCTATGAGATGTGGTTATGGTTACCACACAATACACCACTGCTAGCTGCTGCTTGTAGTAAATTAATTAAATTACCTGACGAGATCATGTGTATCCTGAGGGCATCACCCTGCCATGAAGATGGGCTAACCATCCCTATCAGATGAATATTACTATACTAGCTATGCACTTTCTATCATTAGCTTGCACTAGTAGTTACTGCAAATAGATTATTATGTATCTGTCATGTACACAGACAGAGACACACGTTGTCGTATGTTAGTTACTCCACTAGTAGTTTCTTGCATGTTATTTGCAGGAGGACGCCTAGCTTTGATTTTGAGCCTTGTTACAATGAACTGATGACCATGTATAAAGATTGATTAATTTTCGGTGTGCTAAAATTAGAGCAATGTAGTTAGTTCTTTATTTTCGCCTTTTAATTTTCATATAATGGTCAATACTGTTGAATACAATTCGGTTTTCCTCTTGCATCGTACTTTTAGGTCAGTCTTAATGGAAGGTTTCACAAAGCTCTATTTTGCTAATGTATCACTATATTTAATACGCATAAAATCTCTATAAAGTCTGCATTGAGACTAGCTTTATAGACAGATGTCTCTATATCGATGAGGTCTGCAGCCAAGACTTCATTTAGCTATTCCCTCCCCCTTAAAAAGAGTTGCTATGGGAATCGTGCTAGTCAAACTTTCTCAACTTTAACCAAAATTGTACAACAATACGTGTAATATTTATATCTCTAAATAAGATTTTTTAAAAAATATATTAAACGATCTACCTAATGATACTAATTATATATCATAAATATTAATATTTTATTAAATATATTTGATCAAAGTTAAAAGTTATTGACTTTTTAGAGGCAAGAATGACTTTTTTTTAAGAAACAGAGCGAGTAAATACTACCTTTAATCGCTACCTTGAGTTGTAATTTGATTTTAGACTTGAAATGAGAACAAACCACCGACCTCTATCTGACCTCTCACTACCGGATAGCAGGGGTTTGTCGTGTGCCTGGCGCACATAGCAAAGCCCAAATTACACACGGCGAAGGCTTTGTCGTGTGTTGCTCACGGCAAAGAACACATGACAAACTCTTTCACGGTGAACCCTACTTTTACTCACGGTCAAATTATGAACACACGGCGAAACTTTGTCATGAGTCAATCTTGACACACGGCAAAAAAAGATAACGAACGGCGAGAGACGGCCTAACGGCAGGGTTTGCCGTGTGTCACCATGTAGACACACGGCAAGGCCTGTGTTGCTCACGGCAAAGAACACATGGAAAACTCTTTCACGGTGAACCCTACTTTTACTCACGGCCAAATTATGAACGCACGGCGAAACTTTGTCGTGAGTCAATCTTGAAACACGGCAAAAAAAAGATAACGAACGGCGGGAGACGGCCTAACGGCAGGGTTTGTCGTGTGTCACCATACAGACACACGGCAAGGCCTGAATTTTTTTGCAGCCCATGGGATTCGAACCCATGATCTTCCTTTCGCGTTTCTTCGCTCTTAACCACTACACCACACTATGACTTATGTTTATATTGCATTTCGGGTCCTCAAATATTATATCAAATTATGTGTAAATTGGTAATTTGAGGCCCTAGATGATTTTAAATCAAAAAGTTGTCAACTACAAAGTTTCATAACTTTTTGGGATCTACAATTTTAATTTAGGGAGTTTCTCCATCCGAGGTCGTTTACAAAATTTGAATTTCAAATTTAAAAAATTCAAACGTAGTTTTTGCATGACAAGATGATTCCAAAATAAAAAGTTGTCAACTACAAAGTTTCATAACTTTTTGAGATCTACAAAGTTTATTTAGATAGTTTTTCCATCCGAGGTTATTTAAAAATTGAAATTTTAAAATTTTCAATTAAAATGATGAAAATAATTAAGAAATAGTAAACAATTCCGAAAAAATCCCAAACTTGGACACGACACAACCTATATGGTGTAGTGCCTATAGAAAAAGTTTTAAAATCAAACTCAAATATAAAAGTCGATTCTACTTCAACTCATGCTTCTTCACTCATATCTCTGTAGAACTTCTTCGAAGATTGTATGGTTTCTATACATCACATGACAACTTGTTCAAAATCTTCCTAAACTTTTTTTATGGCCTCTATGTATGATAACATGACATATGTACAAGTTTTAGGATTTACGGAATAAAATAGCATTTATTACAATTTTTGAAAAGTACCGACGCACGTTCCGCGTCGTGTCTCTTAACCACGGCATTCAAAAGTCATTTCCGTTTCGAATGTGTGCTCTCAGACAGGGTTGGGTAATATAAATATCATTTTTTCGATTTTTTTCCAACTATTTCACTGACTCGTAGTTCAAATTTGAACGCAACCAGAAAAATAAAAATAAATATTGTTAATTGCAAAAATATAGCAAACATGTTTCAAATTTTACGAAATTTGAGTATGGAGTTACAAATGGTGAATGTGTAGAGAAGAAAAAATTTAGAAGGCAAAAACAGAAAAAAAAGACAAATTGTTTGTCGTGTGTCGCACCACTAGCACACAACAAAGTTTATGTTTGCCGTGTGCCAGCCTCAAGCACACGGCAAACCCAGGCTTTGCCGTGTGCCTAACGGCTGCACACAGCAGACGTTGACGGCTGGAGGTGGGCGTTAGCGTGGGTTAGCTTTTGCCGTGTGCTCTGTTTTTGCCGTGTGTTGCTCACGGCAAAAGTTTGAGTTCGCCGTGTGTCTAGTGTTTGCCGTGTGCAACACACGGCGAAGGACAGATATACCGTGTGCTTGGCGTTTGCTGTGTGCGTGAATTAGACACACGGCAAACTTGACTTTTGCCGTGTGTTGCTCACCGCAAACGGACGAACACACGGCAAAGGCCGGCTCTCCGGTGACGATCGAGCCAATCAAATTACTCTGCTACTTGTATGTACATTTACATGCAAAAAATAGCGAGACAAAACTTCCCTTTGCATGCCTGAGCAGCATGACCCAATGCAAAGACTTTGGAGTCAGGAGTCACTCTCAGTACTGAACTGTCCGTCCGATCGAACATGCATGCGTCATGCGTGTGCATGCAAGTGCCATCCTGCCAAAACGAAAGCAGAAATAAACATGCAGAGAACAGAAACCAGAGATCAAGTGAACACGAGCATGCATGTAGCGTGCCCCCGTAGGCCCGTACTAGCTTATCCGGCCGGCCGGCCGGCAGGCAGCAAAGTGAAAGTGGGGGCGGTGCAGTGCCGGATGGGGACGGCTAGCTCGTCGATCGGCTGACCGCCGCCCACTCCTCCTGACCTCCTCTCCCGGCCATGCATGCCCGGACCCGGGTCGCACCGAAAGACCTCATGGAGATCGACCGGGCGGCCGGCCCATCCCGTCGGCTCTCCCCAATCATACGCAGCGCGCTCGCTCACGGCATGATTGGCCCCCGACCCCAAACGGATTGATCGATCAGAGTGTGCGAGACGCGCACCGCCAGCCCGCGCGCAGGCCGGCCGCCGCCCACCACCACCCCGCAATCTCGATCTCAGCTTGGAGCCTGCCTTTTTCTTTGTCAAAAAAATCTCGGAAGTGAACTGACAGAGCACACAGGTTATGTGCGTTGCAAGTCGTTTTCGTTTGGTGAGGAAAAGGCCGGTGGCAGTGGTAGGCATGCGCAAACAGCATACGACGGTAACATGTGTGAGATCCGAGGCGCGCGACAGATCGATCGGGCGTCCGATCCTGCAGCATATCGTCCTACTATAGCTTTGGCGTAAGCGGCAAAAAGGCTAGCTAGCTATCTAGGAGATCAACATAGTGAAGCCTAGCAGCTTCGTTTATCCGAGTAGTGTGTATGACAGTAACAGTACACTGCATGTGTAACTAGCTAGATACTGTAGCTCCCGGCAGTACTGTCGTATCAGCTCCCCTTGAAGGAAAAGGCTGTTTTTTTGCCTTTCCTTGTAAAAGCTACTACCGAGTGTGTAGCTTGAGCTATAGCGATGCCGCGCGTGAGTGCTTATGGTTGTTATGACAGTACTTGTGACGTGTTGAAAATGTGTAATTAATTCTACTACTGCTCGACCCTTCATCAATGCAAATCCTACTAGCTAATTCATTTCAGAATTAATGCTGGAAGAAAGCGATTGGGAGATGGAGTGTGTTTTTTTGTTGTTGTTGTGTTGGCTCAACGTAACTCAACACACACAACAGTGGCTGCCGGCAGCCCGGCACCACTGATGAATTTGGCGGCACGCTAGCTACCTGATAACCAGCAGCAGCTAGTAGTATGATGTGCATGCATATAAGAGCCAGAATGCATCCATGCATGCCTGATCTCTAGCTAGTAGTACGTGTACGGAGGGTGAGCGGCAAGGGATGAAATGAAATGGCCAATGCAAAGTTTTATCACAAACAAGCGCCGTTTTGGTTGTACGTGGCGGAAGGCCGGCCGGCGGCGATGGCGTTTGGTGAAGCGAAAGGGACCGCACAACACGCACGTTATATATTACGTTGGGCTGGCTGGCGTACTGGTCATATCGAAAAAGTGCAAAGGAAAAAGGTGCAAAAAAGGGTAGGTGATGTAGGATATAGGGAGAGATAGATGATAGATATATCGGATAGATAGATACTTGTGGCACACTCTTACCACTTTTGATAATACACATGTGCTGTGAGCATCAAGCTTCTTCAATTCTCTCGCCCGCGTTCCATCTCTTCTCTCCCTCCCTCTCATGCATTCCTGCTCTATCTGCTAGATGCATGGCCTCTCTCGCTCGATGCTTCCAGGCCATCATTGCTCGATCGCCTCCACGCACTCCATTCCGATCCTGCCGTTCCCCCAGGGCATGGAGCGCCATGGCGCAGAGTGTGCGTGGCTACATGTCATGCCTGCCTCGAAGGAAAGCTCGCTCTCGATCCGATCGCTCGAGCATGGCAATCAGTTGCCAGACGACCATTGCCGCCATGCATGGCAATGCTTCATTCATGCACGCACGCACGCGCGGTATAGCTAGTCACATCGACTGACTACTGAAATATATATATTGTGAAAGGAAAAAAACCACTGGATATATATATTGTTAAAGGAGGAAAATCAGAAAATAGAAGGGGTAGTGCGTGATATCATTCGTCGTCGTCGATCGATCGGCAGCTTCTTGATGACCTGAACAACCTTCTTCTTCCTTGAATCATGTGTAGGCATGCAGTGGCCAGTAGCAGCGCCCTGCGCCCCCTGTCGATCGATGCGCGTTCGTGTGCCATCGATGGATCTCGTGGACTAATAACCGGCGGAATGATCGGCCCTCCATTTCACACCTTTGCTCATGACGACGAACAGACTAAAGAGATGAAATGATACAGCACAGAAAAGCACACGACGCGCAGCAACAGCTAGCTAGCTTGCTCATCATCGAGTGGGAGTTGTGTGTTCGTTTCGCGGCTACCTGGTTTAATTTTTGGGCCTAAATGGCAGACAAGTGGATCGCTACCCATCCTATACTATATATATGCAGTATTTCCCTCGTTCTGTAAAAAAAAATGTCATTCTAACATAGTACCAAGTCATATTATTTTAATTTTGATCAAAATTTACAAAAAAAAAAGTTACCAATATTTATAATACCAGATGAGTGTCATCAAATTTTGTGTCATAAACATCGGTACTTTGACTAATTAACTGCAGATCTAGAAGTCGTTTTTTCAGAATCACTACAGGAAACGCGAGCTTTGCCTAGGGCCTGGCTTTGCCGAGAGCCAGACCCTCGGCAAAGACTGCCTTTGCCGAGAGCCAGGTCATCCTCTCGGCAAAGAGCCTTTGCCGACGGCCAGGCTCTCGGCAAAGAAAGGCTCTCGGCAAAGGTAGGCAAGCTCTCGGCAAAGATACCGCGCCGTGAACGCCTACCATAGTCGTCACCTTTGCCGAGAGCCACGTCGTTAAGCTCTCGGCAAAGAGGTGGCCTTTGCCGAGGGCAACGACTGACTCTCGGCAAAGACCCCCTTTGCCGAGGGCTAGCACTTGCCCTCGGCAAAGAGTGAAGTTTTTTTTTTGAATTTTGGGTCTAGACTTTTTCTATAGCTCTTGCATATTATATACAAGCACATGTTCAAATTTGGGAGCTTTTTATAACATTTTGCTATATTTCATAAATTAATTTATTTTCTTTGCATTTTTTTGAAAAAGTAAATTTGAACTATAGGTGTATGAAATAATAATATATAGCCATTCAAAAAATGATACTCATATTTGAGAGTGTATTTTGAGGCTATATCCATAAACTCACCCAAAAGTTTGAATGTCTTTTATACGAAACATAACCATCCATGTGTCGTTGATGTGATTTTTAATTATATAAATTTCAAATGAACTTCAAAAATCACAAAACTTGGGGACATGTCTTGTTATCGTATGTGGATGTTGTGGTAAAAAATTCATAAAGTTTCGAGCAAGTTGCGACTCCGGATGTCTAAAATCCAAACATCTCCACATGTGATCATATTTGATCACATGTGGAGATGTCTGGGTTTTAGACATTCGGCATCACAACTTGCTCGAAATCTTATGAATTTTTTACCACAGCCTCCACATGCGATAACACGACACGTCGCTAAGTTTCGTGATTTTTGGACTTCATTTGGAATTTATATAATTAAAAAACACTTTTCCCTCACATTCCTCGACATGTTATGTCAGCGAAAGGGTTGAGATTTCATGTGTGGTTGTGGGTACAACCTCAACATACATCAAATATCTTGACTATTATTTTTTGAATCACTGAGTTCCAATATTCCATATACCTGCAGTTCAAATTTGAATTACGTGAAAAAATTTAAAGAAACAAGATTAATTTGTTAAATATAGCAAAAAAAGTCAAATTGATGCCAAATTTTGAAATGTATTTAGAAATTGGGTCACAAGGACACAAAAAAAAAACTCAAGTCTAAAATAAAAAAAAATAAAAAAGTCAAATACCTCTTTGCCGAGAGCCTGCACATCTGGCTCTCGGCAAAGTGTCTTTGCCGAGAGCCAGACTATTTCTTTGCCGAGAGTCTGTCTCTGTGCCTCTCGGCAAAGGATATATTTTTTTTAAAAAAAGGAAAATCTCCTTATCCCCACACGGCCCAACCCCGCGCCCAACCCTAACGCACAGACGCGCCCACCCTGCACGCCGCCGCCCGCGCGCAGCCGCCGCTGCACCCCGCGCCCCAACCGCCGCCGACCAAATCTGCCGCGCGCCGCCGGCCCACACCGCCCCCACCCCCGCCCCTAGCCCGCCCTTCCCCGGCTCCGTGCGCCACCGCCGCCTCGCCGCATCCCGCACGTACGCAGGACGCCGCCGGCCGAAGGACGTCGCAGGAGCCCAGGACGCCGCATCGACGCCGCCGGCCGCAGCACATCGCGTCGCAGGAGCCCGGGACGCCGGCGGCCGCACGGACGCAGGACGCCGCCGGCCGCAGCAGCCCAGGACGCCGGCGGCCGCACGGACGCCGCAGGAGCCCCGGCCGCTGCCCGCACGGACGCCGCACGGACGCTGCGAGGTGAGAATTGAGATGACTCCCAGTTTCAATTCTGCGCTCGTTGATTTCTCCTCCCTCCCTCTCCTTGCGTCCGACTCCAAATCTGCATCTGTGTTTTTCGGTCACTCTGTTTTGTTCCTCAGATATCATCAGTAGAAGAACAAAGGAGCACACTACGCAGTTTATTTAGTTATAGCCTAGTAGAAAGTTTTGTTTTGAGTGCAGCATCGTAGAGTCAGCAGGGGCGCTTCATATTGGTTAGCAAAATTAGGTGTATTCTAGCTGCAGCTGCAGTCTTTTCCAGCCTTTTCCTTCACGATGACAAGCCATGACCATTGGAATTAAATCACTGCTCTTACTTGTAGTTTTTTTTTCAACTGAAATACTAATTTAGAAACTAGTATTGGTTTTGGCTGTTGTGGCATTGGTTTTGGCTGGTTCCTGTAAGTCATCATCGTTGCTCCATTTTTGTTTCTATGTTCATATATTAGTTTCATTCATTTGTGTCAGGCAGCATTGTCGTTCAGTTTGATATACTTAGACAGAATTCAAGGTACAGCAGTTGCAGTGCTGCTGCTATAGCTTTGTGTCATTCCTTTGGTTTACTCTTCTTGTAACTATACATCTCTTGCGCTTCAAGGTTCATATTCGGTTTCTTTCTTGGTGCCATTCCCTGGTACATTGGAGCCCTTCTGTTATGGTGTTCCAGAGTTGATTACAGGGAGAAACCAGGCTATGTCGCATGCACAGTAGCGGTGAGTAAACAGCTTGTAGTATTACACAACTCATGTGTCATGTGGTCCATCATCAACAAGATCAGATGGTACTAGTAAATAATGTGGATGTGTGCCATATATGTGAAATGTGGATGTGTGGCCTTCGTGTCATATATGTGTTGTTGGCCATCGAGCCGGCTTTCTTTTGCAGGTTTTGGAAACCTCCCTGTGCAGGGGAGGTTTTGCCGAAATTTTGTACTTATAGTGTTGTTTTTCTTTGTAAGTACTTCTTGTTTAATTGTACTAATTGGTTTAAGCTTTGTCATTGCAGGCACAGGACAAAATGTCGGGCGGAAGGCGACCACGGCGAAAGGTGGTCGCCTCGACCTTCATGAGGCACGACGACACCGATGACACCGACGACACGGACCTTCAGCCTCAGGGAGTCCGGTGAGTATATATATGTTTAATCGTCCACCTCCTGTTCCATCCCCTGTTCCTGCCCCTACAGGGAGTCCGGTGAGTATATATATGTTTGTCTGTTGCTTTGGCTTGTGCGGTCGTCCTGCAGATACTAATGAGATTGGTTTTATATTATGCAGCATCAGTCGTGGGGTTCGAACCCGACCCTGGGTTGTCCGGCAGCCCTCCTCCGCGCCCCGGGTACTCGTACCCGTACCAGTCGGCGCCAGGGCAGGCCATTTGGGCGCCGTGGGAGCTCTCCACACCTTGGGGGGCACTCACCCTGGTCGGCGTGGCCAGATGGGGGCTCGGGACACGACGGAGGCCACGGCGACGACGGGTCAGAGTCACAGCACTAGGGGTAAGGCGCTAGCGACTTCGAGCAGTGATATTCATGTGGCCTTGTGGTTTATGTTGGACTTTATGTTAGATTTGTCATATCTATGTGGATTTATGATATCTATGGACTTCGATATGTTTCATGTGATATATATGTGGAGTGTGATATAGACATGTGGATTGTGATATATATACATATGTGGCTGTGCATGTAAAAATCAGGGAAAAAATAAAAAACAAAAAAATTCCCACCTTTGTCGAGAGCTGTCCAGAGAGGCTCTCGGCAAAGGTTTTTTTTTTAAAAAAAACAAAAAGTCTTTGCCGAGAGCCTGACAGCACGGCTCTCGGCAAAGACGACGTCAACATTAGCGGTCATCGACGGCGCCGTGGGCTTTGCCGAGGACGTTTCTGGCCCTCGGCAAAGTCTTTGCCGAGAGCCTGCCAAGTGGCTCTCGGCAAAGAATTCTTTGCCGAGAGCTTCTTTGCTGAGTGCTCTTTGCCGAGAGCCACGTGGCAGGCTCTCGGCAAAGCCTTTGCCGAGGGCTTTTAGACCTTTGCCGAGGGCTTCTGGCTCTCGGCAAAGAAGGCAAATCCAGTAGTGAATGGACGACATTATACAACTAGTTAGTGCTCACAAACTTCTGCCCGATCTCGATGCAGACAGATGCGTGACGGCGTTCCCAAAACCTCGCGCGATTCTATTTTTGAAGCTTTTGGCCTTGCTTTGAAGGCTACAGCGACCCGGGAAATGCGAGTGCGACTGTTTGTTTAGAGCGAGTTGCGAGCTAGGAAGCAAAGAAAATCGGCCACATTGGACAGCAATTGTTGGTGGCGAGAGAGAAGTTGTCCGACGAGGAGAGACAAAACAGACATTCACTAATTACATCTATGGAACAGACATGGGGAGACAAAACAAGTTAAATTTCTAGGCGTTGGGCATTCAACCGATTGCCTACCCAATCTAGATTTCTCGATCACTGTTTGGGAAAGACAGTTAGGGAACTGCTAGCAGACAATGCGTCGGGTCAAGATGGGTTACAGGGGCCTTCTACCATTATGATTCTGCCTAGCACTACTACGCAAATGATTTTACAAGACGAAACACTTTTATTAATGGGGATAGTTATAAAATTCAACCGCCTTAGTTAACGTTTGTGATTAATAGAGACGAACACTTTTGCCCAATTTCAAAAATAGATTTTATTGAGGCGGACATCTTAAAATAAACACCTCTAAAAATAACCTATTTTTGAAAGCGCTCTTCTTAGGATGTCCACCTCCATAAATTTATTTTTGAAGACAAACACGCTGTAAGACCCCCCTCCTAATCCTAAAATACAGGCCCAGCTCCTAGCCCAACCAGTCCATCAACTAGAGCAAATCAACTAGAGCAAAGGTAGGTTTCATTCACTTGTCTCTCTCACAGTCCCTCAGTCGCCCTTACCTTAGCCGCCCCTAACATCCCGCACCCGATGCCCCTCACTTGCCGCTCCCTCTCTCAACTCTCCTTCTCTCCTATGGCTGCCCCTGAAAGGTCCTCGTTTAGTTTTGGTTTAAGTGATAACCTAGATGGACTAGTGAGGTCAAGATCGATGAACCAATACAGTCACATGATGATATGAAGTGGATTATATCGTTTGGTGATTGGTCGGTGCCTGTCTTACATAACATCGAAGGAGATTGAGTGGAATGTGCAAGATAAAGGTATAACCTAGGGCATTTCATTTCACCGGTTATAGGTGTGTAGAGAAGTTTATAACCAGGGTTAGGATAAATAGCTGTACTATAAGAGAGACAAACTTGTTTGCATATCGGTCATCTAGTGCCACTTGAGTGATCTAACTTTGCATATGTGTTAGGATCGAGTGGCGTGGTAAGTTGAGTGGCTAACTCATTTAGAAAAATAGTTGTGAAAATGCTAATACACATGCATATGGTGGTGTACACTTAGTAGTGTTAGCACATTGCAAAGTTGGTGAAGTTTGAGAGGTATAGAAGAGTGAATTCAACGAAGTCACGGGAGTGTTTCTCTCTGCAAAACACTCATTAGACGCTGACCGCGGGAGCACCGGACGCTGGGCCAGCGTCAGGTGCATGCTGAGTAGTCAATGCGTCCGAGGGTCTCGCACCGGACACTGCCCATGCACTATTCAGCATTAGGTGCTTAGTGACGTCAGCAAAGTTCGCGAGCACACAGAGGAGACATTGTAGGCACCAGATGCTGGCTACGTCAGATGGCAACCCATCAAACGCATCTGGTGGTTGTTTTCGCCGTTTGGGAACTCTCTGAGTTGCTTCGGATGCTCAGGTGGGTTCAGCGTCATGTGTGTGGCACCTGCCGATGTGGCTTTGTCAGACACGTACGAGTTGCCCGTTGGCGGTAATGACTAAGTTCAAATGACTAGTGACATGCAGCAGTTTTATATGCACAGGACATTGGCTGGAGCGTCAGGTGCGTTGCACCTGAGCGTCTGGTGCACACGCGTTTTGCCCAGTAAAGAAGCAACAACTAGTTAGCCTTTAGGGCTATAAATATATGTGGTAGCTGGCATTGGCTGGTTGCTGAGCACACTAGGGGCTTAGCGGCTTATGTGGTGGTGCTTAGGAGTCCTTTAATAGTCAGTATCCAAATAGTTTGATGATAAGCCTCGAGTATTCTTTTCATGTCATAACTCTAAATGCTTTTCTATGTGCTTTGTTAGAAAAACTATCAAAACTGTAGGTTTTATTGCGAACTATCAATATTGTATTTTGAATTGGATACAGACTTAATAGGGCATTGTCATATAATTGCGAATTTTAGCTTAAAAGATGATCCCTCATCATACAACAAATTATAGTTTTATTAAATTTTATACAAATGATAAAACATAATATCGATGTACCATTCCAAACATTGTTTTTTATTAATATTTAATAGTTTTTTCTCCTGTTACAACGTACAAACATATTTTGCTAGTTAAATATAAAAAGTTTCATTTATTTATTTACGTTGTACTATATATTTACTAGCCACTGATATTGTCCAGTGAAAAGAATAGATATAAAGTTTTTGTTATATTATTTAAAATAGATGTTTTACTAGCCAATAGCGTCAACGAAGAGAATGGACATATGAAATCAACAAGAATAAAAAATTGAACGGGAGAGAAAGAATAAAAAAAATAAAAGAGAGAAAAAGAAAAATAAAAAAAAACACAAATTTTCAAAGAAACTGAAAAACGGCCCACAAGAAGCCCGTGCGTTTTTTTTCCGCCGTCTGCTTCCCTTCGCCCGCTGCCCTCCTCCTCCTTCCCTCCTGCGTCTCTCTCCCTCGCTACCCTCTCGCTCTCAGACGACTGTTGGGCCGCCGCCGCCCTAGGCCAGGTGCTGAGGCTTTCCTTGGTCTCTTCGCCGGCGACGAGCACCCACAAGGTACTCCCACCCCTTCTCTTCCCTTCCCTTATGCCTTCCCTTATGCTGTGCGAAGCTGATCACCGAAACCCTAACCTAAAGCTATTTAGCTTTTTGACAATCCTCCTAACTTCGAAGCTATTGCAAAAATTATTGGGTGTACATGTGTACACCCATGGCCCTTTACTGGATCCGCCCCAGGTGACGGAGAGAGAGGTGAGGAAGAGGGGGCATGGAAGACGAGGCAGTGGTGGTGGTGGAAGTAAGGGGAAGATGGAGGTGACAGATGAAGGTGGAGAAGTGATCTAAAATGAGAGATAGAGATAGATAGATAGATAGAGAGAGAGAGAGAGAGAGAGAGAGAGAGAGAGAGAGAGAGAGAGAGAGAGAGGTGAGAATGACAGCAATGGTCGTAGTTCTCTGCAGCTAAGGTCAACTTGGCCTCATCCATGTGTCCGCCTTGCCACCCGAACGGCTGCCTAGGTGTTTGGCAGCATAGGCCATAAAAGTGGAGGTCAGCCACCTTGTAGTGCTGAAGCTCTTCCAATGGATGCCATTTTTTTTGCACCAGTTGCCCGATGAGCCAGCAATAGTGTAATGTTCTTAATGCAAAATTACAAATGTGCATGCTCTTGTTTTGAATCAGTTGCTTACAGGACAATTACCTAGAACAGTTAATTTGTTGCTTTATTAGGACTTTATTAAAGGATAGTGTGAATATACTTGGTCAAATCATGAACAACTCGAGCAGGCCACCTGCACCTGTGCGTCGCCTGAGCATGGGCCGAGGCCAGTTCCGCGCTGAAACCCTAGGTTGGCGTGGCGGCCGCGCCAGGGGCTGGCCCAGGCCCACGTGCCGCTCCGTGGGGTGGAGAAGCAGATGCGGCGCTTGGCGGTGGCGACCTCAGGCGGCGGCGGAGGCGACGACAGAGGGCAGCACAGCGGGCGCGACGGGAGAGCGGCATGAGGCGGAAGGCCGGATGCGGCGCTTGAGGTTGCGGTCGAGAGGACGAGTGAGATATTTTTATCTCGAACCAGCTGAATGGTGACACGTGGACCATACGCAGTAGTAGACGGTGGGGTAAATTTGGATCGTAGAAACACAATCAAATGGCGCAAATTAATTCTGCTACCGTGGCCCTGCTGAGAGGCCGCCAAGCCCGCCTTAATAAGCATAAAGTTTTCTGTAATGATTCACATTTCAGGAAACTCATGATTTTTCAGATTCTAAACTAGCTGTTGTATTTTAATAATAACTATATCTGTCCCCTTATACACGACCTTCGGACACATCATAACGCCTCAAATGGTTTTAGTAGTGTTAATCTCGATGCAAGATAGGTGCATGGTTTGTGCCAAACATACCATAGGCTCAGAAATCATTTTGGGTGCACTCGATGGTAATCCTAGGTGACGTGGGTCAAGTGGAAGCTCGTGTTGCTCCATTTGGACACTGTTATCTCGGTGCAAGATAGGTGCACGGTTTGCATCGAACGTAACTGGGATTAGCTTATGTGGATGATAGCACTTGACATTTGGATATGGGCTACCATGGATGATAGATCGGGAACAACATCAGGATAGGGGGCTGCATTTTTTAGCTAGGGATGAGGATGATGTGAATGGAGGTGCTTGATGAGCTGTTTAATTTGGGATTGAGCTTTAGTTGGTTGATTGCCTGATTGTGGTAATGGTTCATTTATACTCATATTTTTCTTTTCTGGCTGATATTTATGTATGTGCTTTTAAAATACAAATTTAATTTGGTCGTGTATGGTGCCACCTCCCTTTGACCCTTTGTGCCATAACCCATAAGTGCCTAGGTGGTATGAAGTGGATGGTCTCCTTACCATACCTTACCGCCTTAATAACTTCCTCATTCCTCTTCATACCTTATCGCCATCTCTAAGCTCCCTACCCAGCCCCTGCTTGCCCTCCCTCGTGACACTGTTCCTCTTATCCGTACGTGATCTTCTAGCCCTACCTCCTCTTTTCGCTAATTGGAGATCTTACGAGATCTGAGATTATTTTTTCATACATAGTTTAATTTTGCATCTAGGATCAGGTCATGTCTCAGCAATGTCCACTTTTTCCAGATCTGTTGCTACTTCTCTGGTGATGCCTGGAATTCGGATCAAAACTGAAAGATAGGAGGAACATATATCAGTTTGAGTGTAAATAGAGGTTTGCCCTGCTTTTTAATTCCCTCCTTTGTCGTGTGCTGTGTATAGTTATTTTTTTAGTGATGACTGAACCCTGGACAATTTGAGTTGAGATGTCTGACTGTGACTTATATGTTCCAAAATTTTATCGTAATGACTCATTTTGACAGTTCCTGCATTTAGCCATAACTGGTAGTGAAACTCCTATGTTTGTTCAGTCTTGCTAGCCTGCACTGCCGGTCCATTGTTTGGTCTTAAGGACACTGTGCAACATTGTTTTACCATACTGCATACACTAAAGCTAGTTATTAGCATGACTGAATTTTGTTGCGGGGATGGATCTGTTTATTCTGTACCCTGGCTTCCTGATTGCCTATATAATAGAATCCTTTTGAATTTTCAGCAAAGCTCTTGAAAGATTAAAGCCTGTCAGCCTGTGGATAGAATTATAGTCTTATTGTTGTGTTTCTTTGTATTATTTCAGAAATAGGTATAACTGTGAAAATTGTGTGGCGGTTACATGACAGAAATATTTTAGCATACCCTTTACCGATATTGGTATACTGTTACTGATTTTTTCCCTAACCAAGTAGTAAATTACCCATTTTTAATCTTATTTTAATTATTTATATTTCTGTCCATCATCCAGGAACTTCCTTATGTTTGAGGATTAGCTCATTGAGCAGCATACAGCAACTGATAGGTATAACTCGTGGCATATGAGTTCCTTAGTATGCGTCTGATTGGTTTCCTGCACAATCTCTTATCCAGGGCCCCGTAGTGCAATTTGCCCTTGTTTGGTTACCTGCAGAAGCTCATATGCAGGCTAGCAGTCTAGCACCCCAGCCTGCATCTATAATACGGCCAAATCCTGCTCATCCAGCCACACACCCTCCCTCCATTACCCGCTCCGCAGCCCAAGACTCTGACCACTTATGCAGGAAACCAATCACATGCACAACACTTACAATTTTCTATTAAGACAAAGCAAACAACAACTAATTGCATAGCCTTATGCAGGTTAAGGATATGCTTCATAACCCCTAATACAATGCAATACTAATGCAAGGAACCAATCAGACCCTATGAGTTTGCTTTCTTATTCGTGTTTTGATTTTATTTGAATTCTGAACAGCTGTTGCATGGTGTCACATGTGCTGTAACAGATGACTCCAAAATGGAGCGCATGCCCTTCAGATAGCTACAGAGAACTATCTTCACATGAAAATGGAGAGTGCAAATCAACCTTAACACCAGTCCCTTCACCTACAAGCTGTTTTGGTTTACACACTGCGAACACAATGTGCTCCCTATCCTCACAAAAGAAGGATGGCAATGTTTATAAAAGAAGGAAGATGGATAAGGATTCAAATTCTACTATAGCATATGAAGAGGCTAAAGAAATGACAACCCAAAGTTGCACAATTTCTGATGATCACTCGTCATCACTGCTACCCATTGTCTCCTCAGAGGCATTGCATTTAAATTCAACAGCAGGCATGGCAGGTCCTATCCTAGATTGTGAGGAGCCTGCTGATGTTTCATTGGAGCCAAATTCTGGTACAAATGATAGATGCTTCGTTTCAAGTATGTCTCCATCTTTCATGATTCTAGGCAAAAAGAATGCTGCTGAATATTCCTCATCGAATATCGCCCTTACAGAATCAATTACTGAGCATGTTTCACCAAGGGATCTTTGCATTGCCATACTGATAAAAGATGGACTTATAAATGAATCAAGAAAAAAAATGACACATAAAGAGGAATTCACTGACAATGATGCTAACCCGTTGTTGGCATGCAATAATTGTGGCTGCTTGGAGCATTCGTGGAAGATGCTGATATGTGATTCTTGTGAAGCAGCATTTCATTTGTCTTGCTGCATCCCTTGTATCAAGGGGCTACCTACTGATGAATGGTATTGCGCTCCATGCTTGTGTAAGAAACCCAAGAGTCTCTATGGGAAACTCTCAGAGGGCAGGATCAAGCCTTCCAGGAATACTAACCCAAGGCCTCATGGAATGAGTCACATAGAGTACATGCTGAAGGATGCTGAACCATATGTTACGGGGGTTCGAATTGGTAGAGATTTTCAGGCAGAGGTTCCAGAGTGGTCTGGTCCATCATCCAGGTGTGGTTATTTATGCAAGACTATTTATCGAATTGGATCATGTAAATTTGGTGTGTCAAAATTTAGTTTCTGAAGATTGCTAGTTTCCTGGAAACAATATTTGTTCATTTTTATTTTTTTTTAAATTATCACGACCACTATGATCTACTCCCTCTGTTCCAGAATTTAATATGTTTTTGCCTTAAGTTAATCTATGCATTACTAGAAAATTAAGCAAATCAACAACCAAACTAACTAATTAGTGAGGGGGTAAGTTAGCCTTTTGCCAGACTCCTTATTTGGTTCTAAAATTGCTTGGATACCATTGGTGCTAAGGGAGAAAAATACTAGATAACTACCGTTAGTAACTAAATCAAGGGACATGTGTACATGCTCTTAGCCGTCTTAGGTGAGTAGGGCTAAGCAACAACTAAACATTTGCATGGACAGTTCTGACATGTTAGTTTGATTGATGGTGAAATCAGTTCGTTCTGGTGTTTCCAAACTTAGGATATAACTTATTGTACTAGCATCTATACAATTTTTTAGCATTGATTTAGGATGCACTTTGATAGGCATAAGAATTTTTTTCCATTTCAAACATTGATTACCCGTCCTTACTCCTTAGATTCAAAAAACAATTCTTTAATGGTGCAGCGTTCAGTGTATGAGCTTCACATATATGGTTTATGTATGCCACTCTACTAGTCTACTTTAAGATGAAATTTCTTACCGTTTGGAGTTTCAATGTTTCTTCTTATTCGTAAATATTACAGTCCATGTAATTTGTGATAAGTTATCATGTGGTATGTTAATTTTATTGTTTCATACCGTCATTGTCTTTGGACCCTTTCATTAATTAGCAGTGCTCATGTTTATATATTTTTAATTATTTCTGCAGCAGTGATGGCTATTTTGACGAGCCCTGTGAATTTGGTTCTGCAGAACTAACTACATTTAATGTAAGATTTTACCATTAAATTGCTAGTGTTCCCCATAAGATGTCTCTCAAGCTTGTTTTTTTTTATCTGCGTAGTTGTGCAAAATGAGTAATCGAAGTCATTCTTCCATTGGTAATTGGATCCAATGCCGTGAGATCTTGAATCCAGGAGACTCGGACAAGCAAGTTGTCTGTGGAAAATGGAGAAGGTACATAATTTTTCTGTTTTATGAGTTTCTAGATATATATTTATCTTGGTTAGTATTTATTTATTTTCTTTGAAAAGAATGTAACAACTCAAATCTAAGAAAATTTTAATTCAGAATTTCCATTTCAGCAACATTTTTCCATGGGTAACTCAATGAATGTTGGGAGCTTATAATTTATCCTTTCCCATCATACTACAATGTGACTAGTAGTGATTTCATCTGGGAAATTGGTAGAAGCTGGACAAACATGGTTAGCTGGCTGAACTTGGTCCATTTTATGAAACATTATTTTTTTCTGGGCAATTGCTAATTTGCTAGTGCTTTGAACTGTGAGTGCAAAACACCCCACTAGAAAATTGCAAAATTGCCACCAGAACCCATTCGAGTTAACTTGACCACTTTTATAAAATGTAATAAATTTAGCATGCATGTTGTGGAACTAGATGACTGGAAATTAAATTATGCTCTTGCCTTTTTGTGGAGCATTGGTTTTTTTTGCTGTGTTTCTTCTTTCTTTACAGAGGTAGTTTATTCTTTTAGTTAGACTGAAAAATGCGGAAGTTTTATGCCAGCATAAGTTAACTTTTCATTGACTAATAATATCTTATGCATTTATAGAAGGTACTCTGTAAATATTTTGTTCTTGTGGAATATCCTGCAGGGCACCCCTATATGTTGTACAGTCAGATGATTGGGATTGTTTTTGTTGTCTTCTTTGGGATCCAGCCCATGCTGATTGTGCTGTTCCACAGGTAATGTTTTACTTATTTTGTTACAGTATTTACTTAATGTGTAAATTATCTGCCTCGGTTAAGCTTACATGTGCAGGGTGGTATAGTACCCTAATTTGAGTCATGCAGTTGATGGTTTGATACTTTTTTTTTATTACCCTAACTTGCATGGCAAATTTATGGCAATTTTAAATTTTAATTGTTTTGTTTCTTATTATATCCAACTATCCAATGACTATCTTGGTAAAGAAAGAAAGGGGTGGTATAGTACCCTAAATTGCGTTGTGCATTTGATGATTTGGTATTTGTTTCTTGTTACCTAACTTGCATGACATAATGTTTCTATGACAGTTTTAAATTTTAATTATTTTTGTCTTATTATAGCCAACTATCCTATGACTATCTTGGTAAAGAAAGAGATCTGTTATTTTACAGCAATGTTTAGTTGCTCAAATTGTTACAAAATCACTTTTGAACTTAGTTTTCTTTGCCAATTCCACACTCGTGTTATTCTAAAGATCTGTCATGATAAGATGTGTAAAGATTAAACGCCTGGTATTAAATTGTCTTGAGAAGACCAACTCTGAATTTGGCTTGTATACAATTGGGAGGTTTAGATATTGCATACTATGTGTCCAGCCCATGTGGGTACAATGCCTGCGTAATTGTAAAGCTAAATATTAAAAAGTCACTATTTCTCTAAACAATGGGGCTCTAGCAGCTAGCAGCTGCCTTATTCCTAATATGGCCCTCAATATGTTGGACAATGCAGAGCAGTAAGAAACTATAGTTAGGACTGATTTTGTTACCACTTAATAAGTATTTAACCATGGCTCGAGTAAGAAACTACACTGTGCATTCTTTCTGTCAGTGGAACTATGCTCCCCCCCCCCCCTGAGTAGATACCTGGAATTTTAGATCTTTGATATTGCCATTCTTTCTCTGGTTCGGATGAAATGGAACCAATAAGAGGCCAAGAGGGCTGTATGTATTGAGGATTCTGCTTCAATCAATACATTGAGGTTTTTTGTTTTTCTTTGGATATACCATTAAAAATGATTGATATTTGATAGTCTGCCCTAGTGGTTGTTGTCTAGCAACCACCTCAGAATCCTGTTTACAAAACCTTTGGTTGGTCTAGTTTATGTTCATGTTCATAATGTGATACATAAGGGTGGGCAGAAAAAACTGAGACGATACAGTACCCGAAATTTCAGTCTTTGGGTATCTGTTTGGATGTGGGAGACCAAATTTACTTATATTTCGGTTATATACCTTCAATCAAACAGACCAAAGTCTAACCCTTCCCCTTTATTCTCTTAACTTTTCTTCCCATCCACATGTGATGCAGCTTCTCCACTTAGCCTTCACGTTCATTCTCTCCTGTCCTTGTCTGTTCCTCTCTCATTTGCATGGGTGCGCTACCACGGGCCACTCCGCCATCTCGGGCATGACACTGGCCTCTCGCTTAATCTCTTTGTCACATCATTCACTGCAGACTTCCAAAGTAGATGCAGCCCAAGCCATGTGTCCTTGAACACGATGGTGGCCAGCCCTCAACAGAAAAAAAAAATTCTATGCGGCGGTGCCGCACAAAGCATAACGTGCGACACCACCTTAATCACCGTTAGTTGCATGCATCTGTGATCAGAGAGGATTGGTGGGCCAGGTTTATAGATAGATAAAACAGTTGAGCAGCATCATTACCAAAGCAAACAGTGGTGCCACACTCATAATTTTTTTTCCGCCCTCGACAGTGCCCTCATGGAGCACGAGACACGTTGAGAACCATGAGAAGTGCTCTCATGGAGTACAACCAGCGCGCTGCCACGAGCTGCTGCTTGCGTGGCCTTGCTTGACGCCTCCTGTGCACTGCAACAGCGGTGCGCAGGGAGCTCGAAACTCCATGCGGTGGTTCTGCTGCATGGCATCTCCACTCCATCAGTGTCGTGGCATCGTATCTCGACAACCTAAGTTGCACGGATACGGATACGTATCAGAAGGATACGGATACGGCAATTTTCTAGAAAACAGAATATGCAGATACATTTTACTATTTTTTAATAATAAATAAATAATAATACAAATTAAAATTGTGAGAGTCTGAAACTTCTAGGTTTCTTGTTTCACAGGAGATCCTCCAAAAACCCTGAGCCCACAGATCCTATGCTAGCATTAGCACTAGCACTCAGCTTGTGCAGCAGCAGCACTACCAAATTTGGAGAGGCCATCTACTGCATGCAAGCAATGAAGCATGGGCAACACTAATGAAGAAGGGGAAGTGGGGAACAAACAAAATTAAGAACTGCAAAAGTAGAATAGATCAAGAATGGGGAAGGGCATGTACATGCAGAAGTAGAGTAGACAGCTTGCATTGCTGCTGAATCGAATCATTCTCTCATCTGCATCCCCTGCATCACGGGAGCTGGCCGCCACCGTGGCGGACTGGTGCGTGCTCCCCTGCGCGGCGGTCTGCAGGAGGAAGAGGAGTCTATTGATGGCATGTAGGTGACGGAGGCTCGGTGACGGCAGTCGGCGAGCGGTGGCGCATCCCCTCTGCAGGAGGCGGCGCACGTGTACGCAGGAGCCAGCGCACGTGTACACAGGAGGAGGCTGTTCTCGGGGGCTGGGGCGGAGGCTTGTCTCCAGCGAGCGGGGCGGACGCTCGTCGCCGGAGGCCTGCAAGCGGGGGCGGATGCTCGTCGCCGGCGACCGGCGAGCAGGGACAACTGGATGAGGCGTCCGTGCGTGCGTTCGCTGGAGGCGGTGCGACCGCGTGAGGTGCGGGCATTGGGGGCTAGGGCATCGGGGACATACTGTTTTGTTTGGGCTGCGTCGTATCCAATAGAGTGATACGTATCTAGAAACATACTCAAAATTCACGAAAATAATAAAAAAAAATGGGATACTTTGCCAATGCGTATGGACCGTGTGTCCGCCACGTATCCATATCGGATATGTATCTGATATGCGATACGCTCCCTCAGCCATGTATCAGTGTAACGTAGTTGGCAACTCTGGCCCAAGCTCCCCATGTCCTAGTGAGCATTGGTAGCTCGGGTACATTGGGCACCCGAACCGAAAAATCAGTTACTTGAATTATCGGGTAGGCAATTATGTGATAGATTTTATGGTGTCAATTCTTAAAAAACCAAAATTTAAAATACCGAAAAACTGATCTGAAGTTGCGGTAAGACAGAATACCCAACAGTACACCCAAAATTTAAAACTGTTGACATTTTCATCAATTATCTTGGTTTTCTGAATTTTGTATTCCATTGTAGGAGTTGAAGACTAGTGAAGTTCTAAAGCAGCTGAAGTTTGTAAACATGGTATGTTCTGATCCTACAAACTAGTCCATTTTTATTTAGAAGTATTTTGTTACTGGTTCTAGAATAAAAAATACAGTGTTGACCTTTTCTTGCATGGCTGAGAAATCTATGAAATTTGGTAAGAGCCAAGAAATGAATATCATGAATCTGTTACATTTGGATATGGGCTAAGCCTGTTTGTTTCAACTATCTACATGGTATAATCTGTAGGGGCCTTGATCCTTACAACATAGTAGTCATGGATCTCTAAGTGTAGGGCACTGGTATGCTGGACAGGAGCTGGGCCAGGCTCGTGGGCTGCCTGAGCTGGTGTTTGGTAGGCTGAATGGAGTTGCTACCCAGGTTGGCATGCTCCTTAAAGCAGCAAAGATGCTGCTCCTGGGGAAATGCAAATAAGGTCTGTTTCTACTGGGCTAGGATCGCTAGTGTGCAATGGATGGATGATTTGAGTTACCACACGTAAATTTTCGCGTTGTTTTTCTCTCCTTCACAAGCGCTTGTCCAATCTGGATGACTTGCTGTCTTGCTCATGAGCTCCCTTCTCCGGTCCTCCCTCTCTCGTTGCATCCTGCCCCAACTCTACACTTGACTGTGCAGTCGCTGAGCCAGGCTTAATGCTCCATCGACCTCAAGCTCTGCAGTCTAGGGGAGTTCAGGGAGGGCAGATAAGATGGAGCCGGTGTTGCCAGGGTCAACTGGGGTCTGGGGTGGCTGCAAGTTCTGGGTGAAGGCTTGCATGGCGGCATTGGACAGTGCCTCGCTGAGGCCGTCGCGCAGCCATACATCCATCTTGATGAGGACCCTGCCATGGCATCTGTGAAGAAGCCCTCTATCTCCTCGAGAGCGGTGTGCGCGCGGCATCGGCGAGCATGGCAAGTGTGCACGCAACGTCCACCAGTGAGGCGAGATGCGCGCGAGGCTTCTTTCGATTTTCCACGTTCCCTTCTCGGTTTGTGCTCACGAGGTGTTTGTACAAAAAGCCTAAGAAAGCAGCAGGGAATAGAAGAGATGGTATGGGTGGTAACTCCACCCTATATTAGTGCAAGGTAAGCATAAACACTTTTGTACAGCCTACTAAACACCAGATTCTCTCAAGCCTAGCTCCATATATACATCAAACCAAACAAGGCCAGTTGCACCGACTTTTTTTTTTGAAACAATGCCAGTTGCACCAACTCAACCTGCCTTATCTTGGCCTGGCCCTTTTCATCCATGCAGGCCACACTCGTCCAGTCTAGCAGTCACACCTTTAATGGGGCTGGGTCTTTGGAAAATAGTAGGTAATGGGCCATATATAGATATAGTTGATGGTTAGAATTACCATTATGCTAATGCTTTTCAACTGTTAAAGCTACCATATGATGTTCATGCTGTTGAAACACCATGGTTAGTGTAGCAGAAGTCTTCCGGCATACAGACATTACCAGTTTATAGTATATTGTTGTTTTTACTGATCTCTTGTGATATTTATGCCGAATTTTGGTTTAGGACATTTGTAGACAACTCCTACTGAAATTATGGATTTTACTTGTAAATATTTTGTATTTAAGCATATCAGTCTAAACCTAGTTGTCTAATTTTGCCCAATGATTGTTTTAGTTCAAACTGACACTCTTTATGCCAACCATATTCAGCTAAAGAATCAGCCGGTGGACCAAAACCAGAAGCCTGCTTAAAGCCCAGTACCAGAGTGGGTGATTCCTTAAGAGAAGGATACCCATTATGGTTGTATGAATGAGTTGCTGTATGTGGCGCTATCCTGTAGCTCCATCTGTAGTCTATAGAACATGTGGGAATTATGTTGTTGTTGCCTGTTAAACGGAATGATCGTTGACGCCTCCCCCTCTGTACCGCCGTCTTCTATAGGGTTTTGGTACACAAGAGTTGTACAACATAGATCTGTCTGCGCAGTTCAGGGAGCAGCGTCTCGCTACTGTTGTAATCCCTGCCAAACGATGCAGTGATCCTGCTCAAGTTTTGTTTCTTGCACTAATGGATGAGGTTTTTTTTTTTTGATCAACCATATCTGTATTAAGTTAAGGAAACAGTACACGTTCATGTAGAAGTACAGATACGGTGGAGCAGGATACAGAGTACAGCTCTACCACCATAACAGCATAGAGGACCTTAACAAAAAAGAAAATTACACATAAGCCCATAGGCCCTCCACGCCTCGAAGCATCCGGAAGAAGCCACCAGCCATCGCCGACGACCACCGGAAGCCATGGCCACAAACCCGAGGTCGAAAGAAGCTCCATCGCCACATGGCTTTGAGAAGAACCGCAGTAGACACTCGCCTTTGGACGAGATGAAGGCAACGCCGAGGAAACATCGGTCGGAGACACACCACAAGCTCCAATGACCATGGAGCAGAGCTCACCGGCGGCGACAAAAATCACCGCGGGAAGACGAGCCTGCTCCACTTGCCAAACTACCACCAGAACCGGAGCCAGCTCTGCACCTACCAAGCAAAAGGCCGGCGTACATACCTTCGTCGCCGGACGCGCCCCCAGCGCCACCGCGTCAACGGGGCCCCAAGCAGCGCGGTGTTCCTCACAGATCTCGCCGACCTCCTCACCGGTGACGCGGAAGAGGACATCGCCAGGGCGAAGAGCAGGTCGCGAAGGCTTATTCACCGGCGCCGCCGACGCCGAGAAACAGCAAGCCGCAGAGGAGATGGGCCCCTCCGGCAAACCCTAACTCCGTCGCCATAGATTGACGACGAGTGTATACTAACTATCCTAGCTATACAGGCCCTCCCGCCAAGGAGCCGGGCACCCCTCTCATCCCCGTCGCCGGCGAGGGCGCCGGAGGAGAGGGGGCTGGCAGATCGACGGAGGAGGAGAAGGTCGCCCTCGAAGTCGCCCTCTTTCACTGTAGAAAGGGGAAAAAACGATTCGGGCGAGACCTCCCGAACACTAATGGATGAGGTTGGATGACTGAAGGGGGAAACCAATTCAAAGTATCTAGTATTATGCGTGCTACTTAATGACGTTATCTTACAAGGGATGCCATTTTTTCAAATAGACTCGCCGAGCGTTTGTGTAAATCTGTAGATAGACTTGTTTCGTATCTTGCATTGTCTACCTGCATTCTTTCAGGAACAAAATACTGGGCCTAGAATCCACTTTCATGTAAGCCCACGTGACACCCCCCCCCCCCCCTCTCTTTTTTTTCCTCGTGTCTTTGTTTTAGCACAAAACAGTGTTTTTTTTCTTCAGTTTTCCTTGAACACAAAACTGTACTCTATACTTTGATAAGCGATGGTAGAAAATACTGTTGGCTGATTTTATGTTAGAGAAAAACAATGTTGAATGGCTGATGAGGTCAAGCAAACAGGCTTGAAGAGATTTTTAGCAGGGTAGCGAAACCAAAGTGGCAGCAGGAAATTGCAAAGCTGCTGATTCTCTACATGTCTTGCGCTAAGTGCAGTGGTGTGTTTAAGTCACATTGACAGGAAGCTCTCTGCACGCAGTTGACACGCCTGAGCGGTCAATCCATGCCGCCAAAACATCTCCCACACCCAGGCTGCTACACGCGTGGCACACACTGTAGCCATATTTTGATGTGCGGCCTATATGAGTATGAACGTATGAGCATCAGTGACCGACAACGCGAGGTTACGGGCCATCAGGACTGTCGCGACCAAAACGATCACTGTCAGCAGCTATAGGCTGTACGCTGAAGAAGCCGCATCCCATGTGGGCTTCGCTTTTCCCCGTCCGGCCGTCCCGGAACTGATGGATCGGACGACGGACGGTGCACAGACACCGCAGTGATTCCGGTGCCGCGCGCATCCGGTCAGTCACGAGCAGCAACTGCACTGTGTGTGTGTGTGTGTTCCGTCGCAGTATATACCGAGACCGATCTAGGACAGGAGCAGTCAATGGCACGGCAGGCTGGCAGCAGCAGTAATTCCTGGGTGGTGCAACTGCAACTGCAGCGCAAGCGCAACGCCGGGATCGGTGGGCCGGCCAGCCCAGCCATAGCAGCGGTGCATGCCATATCTGGCCTCGATCTCACGGGGACGCCGATGGATCGGCGAGACTCGCTCATCGTCCGGCCGCCCCGCCGGCAGGTATAGCTAGGAGCCTAGGAAGCGTGCACGTGTACGTGTACGTCTCGCTCGCGCCGACCAGCCACCATGCATGCGGTGCGAGCACCGAACCCGACTCCTGGTCCCGGCCGGGGCACGAGCGTAGTACACAGCAGAGCACGGCACCGCAGGTGGTGGTGGTGGTGGTGGTTTCAACAACATCACTCGCCTTGTGTGGTCCGTCACCGTCAGGGCGCAGCTATCCGGCCCATCCGCTGGCCTGGCCGCGTCGTACGTTCCTCCGATCCTTCGCTACGGCTGTTGGCCCCTGACGACATGATGCTTGCTGCTGCGGCGTACCTGATCGGCTTGCTTCTGTCGACTGGTGGATGTCCCGTGTCCGGTGTCTGGACGCATTGCTGCTGCCAAAAGCACAAGTTGCATGAATCATTCTCCGGGGCCAGGGGCCAAAGGATCAGGTCATCATGTCTGTCTGCCCTTCCAGGCGCAAATGCCATGGTTGCAGCTGGTGCAGCATTGGCAGTGAACACAACGTTTTGGCTATTCTGGCCGCCGCTCTGCACTGCGCAATGCCCCAGCAGTGACGCAGGAACGTTTTCGTCGTTAGAAATATATATGTCACGTAGTGTCATTGACCTTGGACCCGGCTAGTCCCGTCGTCGTCGTCCCATAAGAATGGCCGTTGGCCCGGCCGGCCGTCGCGGCGTCCCGGTCCATCCGCTTCAATCCCAGGACTTGTTTTGTTCACCCAAAAAGCAAAATCTTTTCAAGATTCTCCGTTACATCGAATCTTACGCCAAATGTATGGAGTATTAAATATAGACGAAAATAAAAACTAATCGCACAGTTTACCTGTAAATCACGAGATGAATCTTTTAAACCTAGTTACTCTATAATTGGGTAATGTTTGTCAAATAAAAATGAAAGTGCTACCGTTTCGAAAACTTTTCAGCTTTCGGAAGTAAACAAGGCCCCACCCGATTCGCCGAGGCAGCCAAGTGGAGACAAAACGAGCGGCGATGGAACCGAGCCCGCTGCCCACCTCGCGCTCAACGTACGGGGCGGCGCGGCACGGCGAGCACGTCTTTACAAAAGTGGCGATGTGATCGGCACCACGCACCACCAGCGGCCCGTATAGAATATTCACCCCACGACTTGCGCGCACGGCCAGGGAGGGACCAGTCGCGCGGGCGGAGACGTCACGATCCACGCATACGCATCGTCTCGTGTCGTGTCGTGGACTCCTCGCCACGGACGGAGGAATCGGCCCGGGACCGGGACGGCCTCGGCCCCTCCATGTGCCGCGCCAGGAACCCCCCGTGCGGGCGCGGCGACGGTGGTGGTGGTGGTGTACTGCTGCTGCCTGCTCTGTTTCTACGGACGGAGTACTCCTCACGCCGCGCGGGGCCCGCCGCATGACTTCCATGGTCCCCACACGGTTTCTTCCATCCCCGGAAAGCCGCTTTCTCATGGCCTTTTTTTTTTCTCGCTTTTCCAACCAAAACCGCTAGACGAGTGTGGGATCGGCCGCTTCCGCACCGCCCCCGCCTACGAGAGATAGCTTTCCCGCGGCTTTGCCACCCATGCCCATGTGGCACCGCCAGGGCTGCTGCTGCGGCTGCGGCCTGCAGTTGCCTCCAATTCCCTGAGCGGCTGCGCGGTTCATTCCTTGGCTTTCACAAAGGACTGCAGCAGGTGCAGACGCCCAGACTAGTCTCTGCCTCTGCATTGCACACACATGGCAGGGGCGCAGAGCACGTGACGTGCTGGTGGCTTTGCCTTGTCGGCCAAGGAAAACAGGCAGGTGCACCGGCTCCCCTTCTCCTTCAAAATTTCCGGTTGCCAGCGGGGCAGCCGGACCTGCAAAGTTGTGTGCCGGCCGGGGCATATCGAATTGGTGCCCTTTTTACTTGAGACGATCGATCCGTGTTGTTTGGGAATCGAACAAAAGGATCGCATCGCATCGCATCGCATCGCGCCGCACCTGATACTCCGATCAATCAATCAACCAACAAAGTTAAAGGTTAAAGCAAGGTCCCGTATCGGACAACACATGATCTGCAGTTGGGAGATTAAAGAAAATCGGGGATTAGATTTTAAATGTGTAGCCTTTGCATGCGGCCCTTTTCCGGAAGGATCCGAGATTATTGCCAATCATAACCTTCTGTGCAATCAGATTTTATAAACACAAAAGCGAGTTTAAAACTTTAAATTCATACGTGCTGGTTACCGATCGAGAAAGGTGAGTTCTGATTTCTCACCGTCGGCGATCCACATAATCAGGTAGCCTTGCCGGTTGCCATTTGTCTGCCTAGGCAACAAACACAATATTTGTTAGCTTTGCTGCCTCCCTCTCGGTTTTCGATTTCCAAGGTGTTCCTCTCTTTTTTTTTTTCAAAGTGAGCCAAAACGGCTATCGATTGAACTGCTCTCAAGTCTAGTCTTGCCGAGCGAGATGAGACTGTGGTTGTATAGGCAAAACAACCAAACATACCAACTTGTGGTTGTCCCCTGCAATTCATACGTTATACCACACTGACAGTCACAAGATGACAGATAAAATGTAACACTCTATTATTGGCATAGCTAGCAGTCCTATATGTTTTGGATCATTAAGATTGACCCAAAACTTGTTAAAATAAACCAGAATAGCAAATGCCAGTAAGTGTATTTCGTTTTTCAATGATTTTTTTCCAACTCAAATGAGTCAAAACTACTCTTCCAAGCTGGCAAGTCTAGCCTAGCCATGTTGAGTGAGATGAGGCTAGCTAGATAGCAAAACAACCAAACATGCTTGACACGCTGGATCCAATGGCTAGAGGAAGCAACTGATTCCAGCTACTAGTGAACTTTGGTCATCCTTGCGATTTACGTGGTGAATCAGACTGACAGCCGCCGCAAGGTGATAGATCACATGTAACGTTCTCTTATTAGCACAACTAGCAACCCACATTTTTTGGGTCGTCTTTTCGACCCAAAGCTTGTTAAAATATACCAAAATAGAAAATGCCACATAAGTGTAATGGGTTTTTCAATATTTTTTTTCGAACTCAAGTGAGCCAAAACTACTCTTCCAAGCTGGCAAGTCTAGCCATGCGGAGTGACATGAGACTAGTTAGATGGACAAAACAACCAAATATATCTAACACGCTGGATCCATTGGTCGGCTGGTAGAGGAAGCACTGATTCCAACTACTAGTGAACTTGGTCATCTTTTCCAAAACTACTCGTCCAAGCTGATAAGTCTAGCCATGCCAAGTGAGATGAGAGACTAACTAGATAGACAAAACTATCAAATGTGTCTGACAAACGGGATCCAATGGTCTGCTGGTATAGAAAGTCACCAATTTCACCTCCAAATGAACTAGTCCATTATGATTCACATGTTGAACCAGATTGACAGTCACGAGGTGACAAATGATATGTGGCGCTAATGCTACCATCATAGCTAGCATTTTGGGTCTGAGATTGACCCTGCGAATGCCAGGTATGAGTATGGTTTTTAATATTTTTTGTTTCCAACTCAAGTAAGCAAAAACTATTCTTCCAGGCTAGCAAGTCTAGCCATCAATACGAGACTAACTGGATGGGTAAAACAACCAAATATGCCTGACACGCTGAATCCAATGGTATACTAGCAGAGAAAAGCCACTAATTAATTCCAGCTACTACTAGTGAACTTGGTTGTTCTTGCGATTCACGTGTTGAATCGGAGTGACAGTTGTGAGGTGATAGATAACTTATAACGCTCTATTACTAGCATAGCTTGCGGTCTCATATATTTTGGGTCATCAGATCGACCCAAAACTTACTAAAATATAGCAGAATAGCAAATGCCACGTAAGAGTAATTAATTTTTTTAATGATTTTTCATTCCAACTCAAATGATCAGAAACTACTCTCCCAAGCTGAAAAGTCTAGCCATGTCAAGCGAGACGAGACTTACTGGATGGGCAAAACAACTAATTGCGCCTAATAGGATTGATCCAATGGTCTATTGGCAAAGAAAGCCACCAATTGCAGCTACTAGTGAGCTTGGCCGTCCTTGCGATTCACGTGTTGAACTGTACTGACAGTCGTGAGGTGACAAATAACATGTAGCGCTCTACTTCTAGCATAGCTAGCAGTCTCACATATTTGGATTATCAGAAATGTACTAGAAGAGCAAATGCCACATAAGAGTAATTAATCTTTCAATTATTTTTCTTTCCAACTCAAGTTAGCAAATACTACTCTTGCAATCTAGCAAGTCTAACCATGCCAAGTGATAACAAGAGTAACTAGATGGACAAAACAACCAAATGTGCCTAACATGCTGGACCCAACGGTCTTCTAGGCTGCTAGCATAGAAAGTCACTTATTCCATTATTGTGATTCATGTGTTGAACCATACTGACAGTCGCGAGGTGATAGATAATAAGCAAAGCTCCAATACTAATATAGCAGGGAGTCCCACATGTTTTGGGTCATCTGATCGACCCAAAACTTGTTTAAATAAGTTAGAATAGCAAAAGCCATGATGTAGGAATAAGTAAATTTCCAAGGATTTCTCTTTCCAACTTAAGTGAGACAAATTTACTCACCCATGCTGGTAAGTTTATTAGCCATCCCAAGCAAAAAGAGACTAGCTAAATGGGTAGAACAGCCAACTTGCCCGACATGCTGGATCCAACGGTTTGAGCACCTAGTGACTTAGCCGTCCTTGTGAAAGGGCATATAGCCTAGGTTAGAAGAGCTTTATTAGCATCTCAAGTCCTGGGTTTGACTCCCCGCAACAGTGAAGATTATAGAATTTAACTCAACTAAGCCAAAACTACTCTTCCTTGCTAGAAAATCTTGTCATGCCGAGCGAGACAAGACTAGTTAAATGGCAAAACAACTAAACGTGCCCGACGTGCTAGATCCAACGGTCTGCCCGCAAAGAAGGCCATTGATTACAGCTCCTAGTGAACTCATCGATTACAGCTCCTAGTGGACTTGGTCGTCCTTATGATTCATGGACTGACATTTACGTGGCGACAAATCGATACATAATACTCATATAGCTGGCACTCCCACGTATTTTGGATCATCGGATCAACCCAAATTAAACTCGTTAAAGCGAACTAGAATAGCAAATTCCATGTAGGAATAATTAATTTAGATAGAAGAAATGAAATAGGCTAGCTAACCCATAAATCACCATTTGATACACACTTGCTTCTAGTCTAAGATCAAGTTAGGATCCCTACAGATAATAGTTAGTAGCTAATAGTTAGCTACTTCGAATCCAAACAAAGTTTAGCTAATTGTTAGCTGAATAACAACAACCATCGAATCTATGCACGTATGGAGTATTAAATAAAGATGAAAATAAAAACTAATTACACAGTTCAACTGTAATTTGCGAGACGAATCTTTTGGTTCTAGTTAATCCATGATTGGACAATATTTATCAAATACAAATAAAAGTGCTATAATGTTCATTTTGCAAAAAAAAAAAGGGAACTAACCAGGGCCTAATATGTGGCCGAAATACTATCCCCAACCAATCTAACCTTAGCTGGCACGTATCCAATGTCCCTCGTGCTAGCTACTGTGGTCGACGACAGTGCAGAAACAGTAAAAGTTATCGAGAGCCATTCCTGCACGGCTGCACCATCGTCCCCATGATTCCATGAAGCGTCACAGCGGCGGCGGCGGCTGCTGCTGCTACAGCTCGCTGCAGCCTGAAGTAGCTAGCTACCGTCCGGTCCGGTCCAGCAGAAGGTGCTGTTTCGTACACAGTACAGCGAGACTCGTACGTACAGAATGTTCAAACCGTCATGAATGTGCATGCACCACGTCCTGACAGCACTGCAACAGGACGGCAGCATGCACGAGGTCGATGCACATACTACGCGCACGATGACGTTCTTGCGTCTCGTCCGGCATGCAGTGCTAGGCTGCCGAACGCGGCACGCACGGGTCCGTCCAGTGGCGCGTAGCGAGGCCCAGGCGAGCGCACCAAGGAAGCACGAGACGAGACGAGGCCAGGCCAGGCCAGCCAAATGCCAAACCAGGCGGCACGCCGAATCGCCGAGACGAGCTTGGAGCGGCACGGCAACGGGCAACCCCACCACCGCCTCACCGAGACCGAGAGACCGCCCGTCACCAAACGGCGATTAAATACCCTTAAACGCGCCCGCGCGACCCAGAGAGAGAGACCCGGCCCCGCATTCCATTCCGTGCCACCGCCGCCGCGCTGCGTCTGCCGTCTGCGTGCAGGCCGCGCTCACCCGCAGCATGAACGACGCTCACGCGCACGCCGCGATGATGCAGCAGGCGCTGGGGATGTCGCTGCCGATGGCGCAGTTCCTGCCCGACCAGGGCAGCGCCAAGCTGACCAGGCCGCCGGGGCTGCCGCCGACGCCGCCACAGGCGTTCGCGGCGCTGCAGCGCGGGGACGTGTGCATGGAGGCCGTCGTCGACCCCGCGGCGCAGCAGCAGGGCCCGCGCAAGGCGCACCGGCGCTCCCGCAGCGACGTCCCGTTCGGGTACTTCCCGCCGGCGTCGGGCGGCGGCGGCCACGGACACCACCAGCTCCCGCCGCCCAAGGTGGAGGCCGGCTGGGGCGGCGGCCACCTCCACGGCGGCGGAGGCGGCGACGAGGACCTGTTCAACGCGTACCTTAACCTGGAGGGGCTGGACGGGCTCAACTCCTCCGACGACCGCCACGACGACGGGGACAGCCGTGGGAGCAGCATGAAGACCAACGGCGCCGACAGCAGCGAGAACGAGTCGGACGAGTGCGCCGCCGACAGCCGCGCCGGGATCCGCCTCTGGAGCGAGGCTGCCGTTGCCGCCGCCGCCGACAGGCGGGAGGGGCTCAAGAGGACCGCCGCGGGGGAGCCGGCCGCCGCACCCTTGCCGCGCCACGCCAGGAGCCTGTCCATGGACAGCCTCATCGGCAAGCTCAACTTCTCCGCCGGCGCGACGGGCGCCGCCAGCGGCGTCATTCCGGGGCCCAACATGTTCAAGCTCGAGTTCGGCAGCGGCGAGTTCACCCCCGGCGAGATGAAGAAGATCATGGCCGACGACAAGCTGGCCGAGATGGCGCTTGCCGACCCCAAGCGCGTCAAGAGGTAAAACTACTACCACTACTCAATGCCAGTTCCACTCGTCTTAAATCTTTGAGCTCTCGCGCGTGGCTCCATTGTTGTTCTTGCTACTTCTTTGGATCCATCGAGCTTGCGAAATGTTTTAGCTTTGGACTGATCGAGCTGTGGTAATTCGTCGCTTGCTATTGCTAGGGTGCTCGCCAACAGGCAGTCGGCGGCGCGGTCCAAGGAGCGGAAGATGCGATACATTGCGGAGCTGGAGCAGAAGGTGCAGATCCTGCAGACGGAGGCCACCACTCTCTCCGCCCAGCTCACGCTTCTCCAGGTGCCTACTCTTCCCTATGCTGCCCTCGCTTAACCTCCAATGCACTTTGAATTGCAGCGAAATCCTTCGTGTGCCGATCGTATTGATCGTGTGACTCAAAGAATCACAATTTCCTTTTGCCTTCACAGCGTGACTCCGCGGGGATCGCGACGCAGAACAACGAGCTCAAGTTCCGGCTGCAGGCCATGGAGCAGCAGGCGCAGCTGCGTGACGGTGCGTCTCCTCATCTCACTCACCTGCACACTTCTCCTTCTTCCTCGCTGTGTTCGTCAACGTCCGGTGTGCTAGGCACTAGCATGCTACTAGATAGCCTTGCATTGGATAAGCAATTCATTGAAGTTGACGTTCACATGTTGGCTTGTCCGGCCTAGTTCGTGTGCCCACGGCTCCTGAAAGTCTGAATCGTGGGTGAGAGCTCGTGTTGGCATTTGGAGACAGCCGGGTTGGTGGTTGGTGGTTGGCTGCTTTTCTATGCGATCCCTCGCGCAATACCGGTAGTCGTTAGCATGTAGTAGTACTGCTACTGGAGTCTAGGAAGATGTGCTAACCATCATCTGGGAGCCAAGATTTGCTCGTGTTTTGTTTAATATCACACCCTTTCGTCAGATAAAATATGTGGCTCCTCTGCCGATGTTAGTGTCTAGCATGTAGTAGGAACATATGCTCTGCACTCTAAAAAAATGCGGCAGGCCAACATGTGCTTTGAGGGAAAGTTTAAGTGGTAGCAACATGGGAAATTGATGGGTTAACTGAATTGTCTATATTTTTGGAGGTTAATCTCGTATTTGACGTTGCTCGTACTTTGTTGTCTTGTTGAACAGCATTGAATGAGGCACTGACAGGCGAGCTCCAACGCCTGAAAGTCGCGACTGCAGAGCTCGGGGATTCTTGCTCGTCCAACAATCTAGCCCAGCAGATCCAAATCAGCGTTCAGGAGCAGATGTTTCAACTGCATCAGCATCAGCAGCAGCAGCAACAGCAGGCGACGCCGATACCGTTCTACCAGCTGCAGCAGGCGCAGCAGAATGGCGCAGGGATGAAGCATGAATCCAAGGAATGATGATCTCAGAGCCATTATCCACCACTGAGTGGTCAGAAAAAAAAGAAAAGAAAAGATCGGTTTAGATGAACTGAAACTATTTCATTTCCTAACTCATTGGTTTTAAATGTCGTTAATAAGCACCGTGCATTTTTTTTCCAGGTCATGAACCTGCTGCGTGTTCCTGTTTTATTTATTTATTCTTTGGATGATGATACAGTTGCTTGAGTTACCAAACTGATCAAATTGTAGCCGATTAATATTCTTTTATAATACTAGTAGTGTTTATTGATGCTTTTGCACTTTGATACCTCAGGATCGATACAAATGCTTACCCACACCCCAATGTCTTTTGCAGGGTAATAATGTAAACTGACATGATTCGGTCTTTCATCCTTCTTTCCTTTTTTTTTTGAATCTGGAAATTCCATTACTCGTCTGCCATAAGATCGGCAGCGACAAAAACATTTACAATGTCTGGGATGGAGCTTGAAATCAACTCCTCTCCCTCAGAACACGCATACGACAGCACAGCCAATGCACGAGCAACTCGGTTACATCCTCTACGTTTGAGTTGAAAAGTTTTTGGGTATTGTAGTACTTTAATTTGTATTCGATAACTATTATCCAACTATAGATTAACTATATTTAAAAGATTCATCTCACAAATTATAAACAAATTATGCAATTAGTTATGTTTTTTATCTATATTTAATACTCCATGCATGTGCTGCAAGAGCCAATGTGACGGGGAATCTTGAAAAAAAAATAGATTCCCCATCAAGTTCACCCCAAAACCCAAAAACTTTTTAAGATTCTCCGTCACATCGAATCTTGTGGCACTTTTTAAGATTCTCCGTCACATCGAATCTTACGACACATGTATGAAACATTAAATATAGATAAAAATAACTAATTGCATATTTTATCTGTAATTTGCGAGACGAATCTTTTGAGCCTCATTATTCTATGATTGGACAATAATTATCAAATAAAAACAAAAGAGTTACAGTGTTAAAAATCTAAAAAGTTTTTAAATCTAAACAAGGCCTGAAAGAACAAACAAAAAAAAATGAAAAGTTTGTAGAAAAGTGACTTTAGTTCCTGCACCAATCCTCCTTCAGGTTTCGCACAAGTCCATTCGATGGTATGAAAAGTCGTAGCTGAAAGGACTGTCCGCTGATTTATCGTTAGAGAAAAACACAATTGACTGATTTATCATGTGAGAAAACACAATTGGCTAGGGAAAAAAAAGTACAGCAGCGAACAGGATTAGCCAACTCTTGCTGTAGCATGAGCGCATCAGTCTCCAGGATTAGCCGGCTGACCCAAAAACTCGATGCTGCTCGGACACCTTGTAGAGCTGCTATTACTTCTGCATGAAAGGCGCTCAACAGATGATTAATTCTTCCTCGGCCTGGCAACGCCACATCGCCATCATTTGAATCCCTCAATAGTATCAGAGTTTTTTTTTTAAAAAAAAAAGACTGAAGAGAGCTACTTATAAGACATTTGTCCTTTCATAGATTCTAGTAGATGCTATAACTATGTCTAAATATATAGTAAAAATAATAATGTATATAAAAAACCAAAATATTTTATAATTTGGAACGGAGCAAGTAAATATCTTTATTTGTGTGTTGAAGACCAAAAGGTCTCGATTTCGTACAACACCAAGAGCTGCTGAAGACACTTAATAACGAATAAAAAAACAAATGCACGAGGGGCTTATGCTACGCATAATACAAGCTCATACAACGAAAGGTACACAAACGAATTGAGACATTTACAATGAACAGTCAGTTCCGTTTAAGCTACCCAACAGAATCCTCAACCATAGCCTCCTCGCTGTCACTGCCATCTGAACCTGTATCTGAATCAGAATCACCTTCCTCAACGCCTTCATCCGTCTCAGCGTCGGACATCGGTTCCTCATTTCCAACTCCACTTCTGGACATTTGCTTCCTGAATTCAGGATCAACAATTCCAATCATGGCACTAAGAACACGATGATCATTGGTTATTTTGGAACTGGCATGCTCAACATTATTCTGGCTCCCAGCCGCCTGGCCCTCTGAATTCACCAAAGTTAACAAAGCATCAGCTGCCTCGCTACCTCCATCTTCGTCTTGCTCTGTAGCATCGGCAGCATCTCCCAAGCTCCTTGGAGATTCGTTCTCCCCATGGACAGATGGCCCTGTTTCCACTGCCCAACTCCCAGCAACTTCTGAGGCCAACAGATCAGCCGTTCTGATAGCTCCAACATGTGTGTCCTCCCGTTTGCTCTCAGAGCAAGCACCCTCATGTTTTTCTTCAGAACAGTGGCCAGTGCCACCATCGGGAATTGGAATACGAACCACATTTGCTTGTGGCTGCACTGCATCTTTGAGTAATGCAGTAGGTTCGTCCTTCTCTGGAAGCTGCACTTCGTCCTCTAGTGGCATAGTCTCTCCTCCCATATTGTCACATCTTTGGTCATCACAACCAACATTACCAGCTTGGCTTTCCGTCTCAGGAACTTGCTCAGTGTCTGTTACCTCCCTCTCAGGAGCTGTAGAAACAGGATTGCCATGAAAACCCGGCCTTAATCTCTCCTCTGACCTTTCTGGACTGGTGCATTCTAGACCTTGAGTGCTGCCACCATCGGCAGTACCATCATCATCATGCTGCTCAGTCATGTTGGCATCTTCGTCACTGGAACTATGTTCACTTACCTGGGTATTTTCTGGTGAAGCACTTGAAGCTCCTACTGTATTTTTTGAGCAGCCTACTGGCTTCATACCAGCATTATCAGTGGCTACGGTGTCTAGAGGCACTTTAGTGAGATCCACACTCATTAAGGTGCTCTCATAGTTCTCTTCATCCTCCAAAGTTCTCTGCATAGCTTTCAGCTGTTCCTGCTGTTTCGCAAACAGAGAAGAGATTTCTTCTGTAGTTGAATAGAAAGCACGCAGCTGAGTCTCCCTGCAATAAGCAACATAGGGGGGAATAGAAAAGGATTATACATAACTTATAGCTTACAGCGCTTGGGATTCTTAATGTGCCTATTATAAGACTGAAACATGATCCTTACCGTAGAATAATCCGTTCTCTAGCTCCTTGGTACCTCTGTTTCTCAATTGATAGATCTCTAAGCGTTGCAGCTATTTCAAGCTCAAGTGCTGAGACCTTTGCCCATGCTTCTTCTCGAGCAGCCTGCTAACAAAAGGATATGCCTTGTCAGCAGAGAAACAACCTTCTATGCATGCTCATTTCACTGGAACATTTTTACCTTCTCATTCTCAAGTTCCTTCTTCAGTTTTCTCAATTCAGTTTCCAGATTTTCTGATTTCTGCAATCACAAGGGTGCCGAAGGGGGTAAGATATTATCAGCAACTAAAATACAGTGAATAAAAATAATTAGATGTAATAACTGAAGTCTACCATGCACACTGCCTGGTACCTTTCGATTGTTGGCTGATACTAGCTGCTCGTCCTGAAGTTGAGCTTCCAGCTCTCTTGTTTTTTTCTCGGATGTTACAAGATTATCTCGAGCATCTTCCTGCATGAGAAGAACAAAGAACAAATAATTGTCGTGCAGTAAAGGTATGGTAGATTCAAAGCAGTCATTGTGAAATAGCATACCAGCTTGGACCTCAAAATTTCCACAAGCAAACGGGTTTCTTTTTCCGATTCCTGTAAACAGGGAGTGGAAGGTTATTAAATCTATGATGCGAAAAAAAAGAGTTCGTCATCAGACTAACTGGAGTTAAGTATAACCTGAAGCTTGCTAATAACTTCTTTCTGTTCCCTTTGTTGTCTAAGGTAAGACTCTGCCTGTTTCTTAATTTCTTCTTGAGCCTCGGCTTGCACTTTGTGCAATGCAGATTTCAAGTCATGTGCAGCCTTATCACGCTCTTCCCTTCTTAAGTTTCGTTCCTCACTAAGCTGTCCTTCAAGCTCACATATGATTGCTTTCTGGCTGGAAATGTTTCAAAATTCAAAGATATGAGATCCTCATGTAATAGTAAATGGTGCATGGAAAGAGATGGACATTCTTTGTATTTGTTGTCAAATGGTAACAAGTTGATCTCATGGCAATGCAGAATACCTTGAAATTATCTCATCAGCATCATCGCGTGATTGTTTAGATGCACTAAGCCTTTCATCCAGATCTTTTACAGACTTCTGTAACTCTGTATTTGATGTACTGAGTGAATCTATTTGCTTCTGTTTCTCCTCAAGTGCTGACCGAAGAGATTTAGTTTGATCAAGATAAGAACTAGACGTAGTTTCTCTCAACTCCTCAAGTTCCTACAGATAAATAGTAATTGTACAAAAATAAAATGAGACATGATGACTGACGAGTACAAGCTTCAAGTAAGTAGAAACCTAATCAATGACAACTACGTAAAAGGGAATGGCTATTTCCTCTCACAGATAAATAGATATTAACTTGATTGAATAATGAATATACGATCAATATATCAGGGTATATTGAGTTGTGCACAGTGACAAACAATGGTGGAACATCATCATCAAGTAGACTAATAATAGAATTTAGAAGTGACATGGGCCATGAAATACAAGATGCAAAGTTATTTATGCTAGGAGAAATATAAGACCAAGACAAAAGCACAAATAGAAACATGTCATGAAAAAGTAGGAGAGGGACATGGAAGTAATGTATAACCTTTCCATGCTGCACTTGGGCCGTTTTTATTTCAGCCCTCAAAGTCTCAATTGTCACAACATGTGCCTCAAGTTGTTCCCTGAGATCCTGAATCAATTTAAGCTACTAAGTTAGCAAATTACGAAGATAAAATTATTGTCATATCAAAGGAGCCAACTTACAGCATTAGATTTTTCTAGTCTTCGGACATCGTCTAGTGAAACAGGACCATCAGGAGAACCAATACCAAGACCCTTTAGCCTCTTGCTTCCAGAACCACCCTCTTCTTCAGGATCAAACAAAATAGAAGTGCATATGTCAAAACTTGTAACATAGTGTGACCATCAAACCATGATAACTATCAAAACTTGGAACATACTGCCTCTGTCCCAAAAGAATGCAATTCTCACTTCCCAAGTAGTCAAACAAATTCAAGTTTGACCAAATTTATACCAGAAAGTTCTAATATTTATGATGCCAAATAAGTATCACTAGATTAATAATGAAATATATTTTCGTAGTAAACCTATTTTGAGAATATAAATATTTATATTATTTTTCTACAAACTTGGTCAAACTTAAGGAAGATTGACTTGTCCCAAACCTATAATTGCATTCTTTTTGGATGGAGGGAGTAGTCATGATCACCAAACAATAAGATAGAAAACTCTTTACCTGACTTCCTTTTAAGAATGGGAGCCCCAATCTCTACACAACTGATTGCATTAACTTCGCGGTAGACAAATACAAAGGATTTGTCTGCAAAAGCAACATTCAACTTGAATAGAAGATTTGCAACATCAATCACAAGACAGCAGTGATAACATGCCACAGAAACATTATGATGCATTGAACACAGAGAACAATAGTAGCACACAGTGCTAGCAAATGAATACCTACCCTAGTGAACCCAGTATGAATGAATCAGAACTATTCACAGGATCTTACTGTCATGAGGAGGTGATGATAATGATATAATGTCGCCATGATTAAGCTTGACAGGGGATGAATTTTTCTTGAGCCTTGTCCAGTTAATGAATGTGCCATTTGAGCTGCACCAGAGATTAGTTCAACAAATGTAGGAAGACGAAACTGACAGATATTGAAAGATCCAGAAGATGAAAAACCAAACCTGGTGTCCTTGAGGTAAACAGGCACAGGCTCGTGGCGGTTTAGCTCCCCTAAGACGGTGTCCTTGTATATCTTGCAATGCTTCCCACTGATCTGCTGGGCAAAAATCTGAAACCGCTCCTCAACAGTGCGTCCTAGGCAGTGCTCATCAGCACTCAAAAGAATGTTCATTCCCTTCAGTTGATTCATAGAACTCCAATCAGATGGGTGAAGGAAATATTAATTGCAATGTTAGCAAGCCCAAGCCAACAACATCAATAGTAGACCATGAATTTCTTAGGCCATGAATTGAAACATATTAATGATAATAACAACAGGAACTCTGCACTTTTCCCAATTATAAAGAAGCCTACTACATTCAGAATCAGTAACTGGTGAAGCCAAAAACAAATTTAATAAACTGGTATTGTCATTAACTAATAATAATAAAGCCCATCACAATAATAAACCAAACAATTCAACAACTGTTTCAGCGATAAAAAAAATTGCTTTGCTTCAACCCACGCATAGTTTTTTTTTTTGAACTAAACTGGAGGGGCTTTCACCCCTACAGCATTTATTTAAAAAGGAGTTTACAAAATTTACAAGAAAGAAGAAAGAAACAAAGCAGGAACCAGTGAGCCCAAACACAGGGTGCAACCCACGCATAGTTAATCCGAACAATACATATACATCAAACAGGAATGCGGGCAAAAGGAAGGAAGGAACACTGGCAATGCTTGGGTTTTAGGGTTAGGGTTTAAGAGAGGCAGGGGAGGGGGGGACCTGGGGCCGGAGGCGGGCCTTCTTGGAGATGGCGGTGAGGACGGCCCAGACGCCGGGCTCCGTCTCCTGGATAGGCTGGTTCGCGAACTTTTGCGCTACCGCGCGCACCTCGTCGGGAGTGACCTTGGGCGGCGTGGCCATGGAGCAGGACGCCTCGTCCTTGGCGGCCGTCTTGGGCGTCACCGCGAGGTCGGCGCACGGGTCCGGCGCCATCGCGCGAGCGCAGAGTGCCCCGCCTCCCGCTGCCGGGGCGCGCGCCGTGGCGGGGAGGAGGAACGGCCGAGCGGGAAGCGGACGGAAGGGAAACTGGCGGGTGGTGGAAGCGTTTGGTGGACGGCGCCACGCTCACGCACGGGGACGGCGCGCACCGAGTCCTGTCTCCTCTCCTGTGAGTGCGCGCGGGCTGTGGAGTTCGTGGCGCGCCCGAGTTCGCGCCTTCGCGGGGGCCCGGGTATAAATCGTGGGGATTTGCGCGGGTGATAGTCGGACGGACCGGTTGGTTGGGCCGGGTGTAGTAGTGTGTCGAGGAAGGAACCGCGCTAGATCTAGGCCTTGTTTATACTTCACCAAAACACAAAAACTTTTCAAAAAAATTTCTGTCACATCAATTTTATGACACATATATAAAATATTAAATAAAAATAAAAATAAAAACTAATTATATAATTTAATTGTAAATCGTGAAACGAATTTTTTAAGCCTAGTTATTTTACAATTGGACAATGTTTATCAAATAAAAACGAAAATACTATAATATTAAAATCTAAAAACTTTTTAGATGCCCTAGATGGCCGCCGCCGGGTGATGAAGATGAACCGAAACGTAACTGGAAGATCGACGATCCATGGGCTTCGGTTGTGACATGTGAAACTGGCACCTTGCAGGCATGGAACTGATAATTTCAGTAAAAATATAAGAGCACCATAAGTTTTTTAAAAAAATGAAGAAAAGCTTTATAAAAAATAAAGTTCCGCACCCTATAAATAAAAAAAAGAAATAAGACCCAGGAATCTGGAGCCATCTCGTTTTTCCTGCAATTCAACCACGGAGAAACAGTTTCATATGTTGTCTTGTATCACCAAATTCTTTGAACCTATCGTCCTCCTACAAAACACAATATTTCGTAAATACGCTTTTAAGCCCGGGATCCTCCCATCCCTTACGAATGAGGAGATGGTGAGAGACAAAATCTTCCATGTAAGGCCTTGTTTAGTTCACCCCAAAAACCAAAAAAATTTCAAGATTCTCTGTCACATCGAATCTTGCGGCACATGTATGAAACATTAAATATAGATAAAAATAAAAACTAATTACATAGTTTGCCTGTAAATCGCGAGATGAATCTTTTGATTCTAGTTAGTTCATGATTAGACAATATTTGCCACAAACAAACGAAAGTGTTACAGTAGCGAAAACCAAAAATTTTTCGCATCTAAACAAGGCCTAAGATTTGTCACTCCTAGACCTTTTTCTCTCCGAAACAAACAGAAACACACGGATTGTCCTATCCTCTTCAACCAAACACGAAACAAGGTTGATTCCATCCCTAGAAAAAAGGATTGGGTTCATCCTATCATCCCACTATGACTATGACTCTAACTCAAACACATGAGCATGACCTCAGTAACCATAGACTATGGCCGAAACAACCGAATAGATTTTCGACATTCCTTTAAGCGATATATGATATTATTCTTCGACAAAGCCTCGTTAAACTTGAGCTCCCTTCCCATAAAATACAAGTTGACCAGCTGCAAAAGTCGAAAAGGAAGACAAGACATCCACCATGTCCACAAGCCAACGCAAGTCCATTGACAATCTACACCGCACATAGCAAGCTATCCAGAGCAGCACCTGCAAAGAGGACCTGATGTGAGATGTCACTTTCACTGTACGAAGGATGAGGGAAGTTTTCACCTAGACAAAGTAGATGGGAGGGGAGGACTTGCTAGACATTGCCTTCATGGGGGAGAACGGCACCCATGGGCGTCACTATCATTGAAGTCGGGCGACGACCTGGTACGATTTTCACCACCAAGTCCTTATCAACCCACACATCTTTGTTCATGCAAAAACTAAATTTAACATAAAATAATGTGTAAATTTGCAAAACCATTGCTTGTAGCTATGTTATGGCATGTCAAAAGTTGACTTGGTCGTCATGTAGTTGGACTTGTCCTCTATTGTAACTTTGTCGTTGTCGGTGGGGATGAAGACATGCGGTGAAGACACACCCCTAATGGTGTGGATGTGAGACGAGTGTGTCATTATTTTTCTCTGAGAATGGGGTTGCGCCAAATATCAAGCGCATATTCACTATAGTCTGCAGAGGGTATCTCTGGCGTCTCTTGACTCCCAAACAAATGCCACCAAAAAGATAACCATCCCCATCTTCTCCCGCATTATCCTTAAGACCAAACATAACACCTAACATTTATATATAATAGGGGTCTTAGAATATTTAATTTAATCAAATTAAAATAAGTCAGATCTAATTAAAATCCAAATTGGCACCTACGCCTATGCTATGATCAGAAAAACATAGGATTAGATTCTTTTTTAAGACAAAGTCATAGGCAAACTTTCTTTTTTCATCTAGGTTTAATGGGCTTCTGCTTGCCCGCCTTAGAAAGTTAGACTTATGTAGTACTTAGCAAAATCATAAAAACATTGAAGGCCCCAAGTAAGTCATGCTTCTTTATTGGCAAAATTTGCTCTTGGACATCCGAGACGATGCAGATTTGCTGAGAGAAATCGTGAAAAACTACATTTGATGGTGGACACTCCATAACGCGACCAATTTGCCACAGGACACCATCTTTGCGGAAGGGAGAAAAGGAGTATACAAATAGACCATTTTGCCCCTAGCTCTTCTTCTCTATCTCTGCCTTCCAGTCGAACACATGCTCAAAACTATCATCCTAGCCACTAAGGATCTCATTTAGTGCCTTCTGTCAACCATACCACGCAACGTAATATGAGATCTATCCAGTCAAGGCATGGGTAAAATGGTCTATTCATAGCCTCTCTTCCTCCCTCCGGGCAAGGTAGTGTCTTCTCTCAAATTGGTCGCATGATAAAATATCCACTAGCAAATGTAGTTTTTTTACGATGTCCCTCAATAACTCTGCATCGTTTTGGATGTCCAAGAGCAAATTTTACCTTTTTATTTTGTTTTGAGAAGGTCATCTCTTTTACTAATGTCACTCAGGCATACACGTAGCATCTTATCCTTCCATTGGTCTCCACTATTATATCCATGATATTATTATCTTCAAGAGTTTTTTTAATAGAAGAGGTGCCTCACTTCTATAGGTAGGGACAAAATAAGAAGATCAGTTCATAAAATTATACCTAAGCAAATTTAGCATGGCCTGTGGGCCCAGCCCAAGCCTAACGGGTTTTAGCCTGTCCATGAACTTTAGTAACATTAACCGAGGCGGTTGAAATTTTTACCCGTCTCGTAGGGTGTTTTCAAAAGGTCACGGTAAATCTTTTTTGTAGTAGTGATGGACACAGATCTTGCTGGCCAGACTTTATTTAATTGACCCGAACCTAGCCTAAAATACTATTTTTAGCTATTTTACACTATAAAATGCACGAATGGTTCGTCCCAAGCCCGGACCGAGCCCAAAAATGAGGCCCAACTTGCCCAGTGGGACAGTCATAGACAGGACCTTTCCGGCCCAAAATAACCGAGCTTTTTTCGGCTTGGCTCGAACTAGGCCGGGCCCACAAAATGCTCAGGTATACGTAGAATGGTCGTGCACCAGTTCTAAGTAATGTTAAATTTAGTCAGTATTTGGGTAGGAACATTTTTTTTAATTTTATAATAAGCATGTCAAAGTAATATTTTTTTGTTCCGATAATTTTTGTATGTTAGTCCATGCATCGTATTTTGGTTCTCTGTGTATGTGAGACTATAATAAAACAAACAATTAAAAACGAATATATATCTGTTAGAAACTTGCATTGTAAACAAGTTAAGGGGTAGACAAAAGAGAGTGATTAGAATTTGCAAATGAGTAAGATGGGAGAGACAATGACATTTTATAGTCGCCCCCTCGGTGAGGATGGAATGAATTCATATTACACCAACCCTATTAGGTTTCTTCAAGGGGGAGGTGGCCCATATGTGAGCTTCCTCAGCAATATCCATATAACCACTTCCATCATAGTGAGTTATATTATGAGTACAACAAATTTATTTCACTAGCATCAAATTTGTACTATAAATAGAAAACTATTGCATCATTAGAAGTTTCGAACATTGAAACACACGCGCACACACACACACACACAAGATACATTTGGACAAAAAAACTCTTTTTTCTTTGGGAAAAGCTAAAACCAAACAAAGACAACAATTCGAAAGCTGAAAAACATTGAGTAACCAACAACAAAGACATGCGGTATTTGATTAACCAAGGTCGAAGAAAAATAAATTTTGGAAATAGAACATAAAGAAAGAAAGGGGAAAAAATCTTGGCCAATATAATTTCTGTACTCCCTTTATACCTATAAAACAAGTCGTTTCGGACAATGACACAGTCTCCAAAGTCTAACTTTGACTTCTTGTTTTTATAAAAATATTTATTAAAACTAGTATAGATATATTTTTATCAAAGTATTTTTAAGACAAATATATTCATATGGTTTTCATATTTCTAAACTCAACAACTTAAAAGTTATTCATGATTTATATCTCCAATGTTTGACCTAAACATTGTCTAAAACGACTTGTTTTATAGGTACAGAGGGAGTAGATCATTACACAGTAGATCATGCGGTAATAGATTGGGGTTTGTATTCACGTGTTTCTTTTCGGCACTTTTTTGGCACTTATAGTTAAGGACCTTCGCTAGGAAACTGTCAAGGCTTCAAACTTCGACAGAGACACCTCTGCACTTGATCTTATTTTATCTTTGTTTGCAGAAACTCGGTCCACAATTCACAAAGATATGACAATGGCGCGACATCATTGGGCATCTGCAAGCACGTCTATGATCATGAACTCTTAACGAATCATTGCCGACCAAAAGGCACACCAACTCCAAAGACGCATTGCTAAAAAGGAGCACAACAGGCGCGCTACGGTGCTCAAAATCGCCTATTTGACTTGCCAAAAAGAACAATTTGGTGGCGGGCTCCGCCCATCGTACCCCACCCCATCTCGCCTTGAACTCATCAACCCCGTTGCCTGCACAGGCTGCAGCACAACACAACAGTTCGTTTCTCATCAACCGTGCCTGCGCCGTACTCCCGTCGCTCACCCACCGCAACCGGCGTGCATCAGTACAGGTACGGTGACCAGGACGACACTGACGCGTCGGCATGATTGCACGTACGTGGCGTGAGTGACGTACTGACGTAGTACGTACTAGTATTCATGGCTCATGGGCGACACGCGTCTCCGTAGTCTGTACGAGCTCGTAGTTGTACAGACGCGGCCTTGAATGGAGTCCATTCCGTGGCCCGTAGGCGCACGTAACGGGCAACTCGACGTGCCGGATCCCGGCTGCCACAGCCAATGCCATGTCCCAACCTGCCAAGTGCCAACCAACCGCAGAAACAGCGGCCTTGGGAGGCAAACTGGCAAAACTCCTCGTCCTGCCCACGCGGCATACAGGCGGCTCCCACCAAACGGTGCTGCTCGCTCCCGCCCTGATCTGCTCCGATCACGCCGGGCCGGCAGATCCCCAACCCGGAAAGCCACGCACTCCCCTTTTCTGTGCCATCATTCCGTCTACTGCCCCCGCTGACCTGACCTCCCAAAAGCCAAGCGTTTCGCCTAGAATTCACGTGTAGATGCCGGCCGGCGCTACGGCCTCCCGCGACCGACCCGACCTGACCTGCCCCGGGTCGCCAGGAACGCACATCCGCGGGAGCAATTCGCGACAACGTCTCAAGGCAAAACGTCCCACGCGGGCACGCGCCCCGCGCGCGACACGAAAACTAGGCCGCTTGGGGGGCGGGCTGGCGCCTGGCGGCCGCTCGCTTGGACGATTGTACTGGTACCGGACGCCCGCGGCCACACCATAACGCACGCCACCCACCGCCACCTATACTCGCTACTCCTTTACTCGGCGCCGTGGTTGCCAGTTAACGGCTGCTTAAACTACTCTACTCCTCCGGCCTCCGCCTACTAGTAGCAGCAGCGGCCACCGCGGCCGAGCTGGTCGTGCTAATGCCGCTGCGGCTGCGTGCGCTGGCACAGCGCGGCCTGCCCCTGTCGCGATGACGCGCCGCTCCCAGGCCACGCCTGCCGCTTCGGCGGCGGTTCTTCTGGCCGCGCTGCTGCTGCTGCATTGCCAGTGCCAACTTGCCGGCGCGGCGACGGACGCGGAGCGGCGGGCGCTGCTGGACTTCAAGGCGGCGGTGACGGCGGACCCGGGGAGCGTGCTGGAGTCGTGGACGCCCACGGGGGACCCCTGCGACTTCGTCGGGGTGACCTGCGACGCGGGCGCCGTGACGCGGCTGCGCATCCACGGCGCGGGGCTGGCGGGCACGCTCACGCCCTCCCTGGCGCGCCTCCCCGCGCTCGAGTCCGTCTCGCTCTTCGGCAACGCACTCACGGGCGGCGTCCCCTCCAGCTTCCGCGCGCTCGCGCCCACGCTCCACAAGCTCAACCTCAGCCGGAACGCGCTCGACGGCGAGATCCCGCCCTTCCTCGGCGCCTTCCCGTGGCTCCGCCTGCTCGACCTCTCCTACAACCGCTTCGCCGGCGGGATCCCCGCCGCGCTCTTCGACACCTGCCTCCGCCTCCGCTACGTCTCGCTCGCGCACAACGACCTCACGGGCCCCGTCCCGCCCGGCATTGCCAACTGCTCGCGCCTCGCCGGCTTCGACTTCTCCTACAACCGCCTCTCTGGCGAGTTCCCCGACCGGGTCTGCGCTCCGCCGGAGATGAACTACATCTCCGTCCGGAGCAACGCGCTCTCCGGGGACATAGCCGGCAAGCTCACCTCCTGCGGCCGCATTGACCTCTTGGACGTCGGCAGCAACAACTTCTCCGGAGCCGCGCCCTTTGCACTCCTCGGCTCGGTAAACATCACCTACTTCAATGTCTCCTCCAACGCCTTTGACGGCGAAATCCCCAGCATTGCAACATGCGGCACTAAGTTCTCATACTTGGACGCGTCCGGCAACCGGCTCACGGGGCCGGTGCCGGAGAGCGTGGTGAATTGCCGCGGCCTGAGGGTTTTGGATTTGGGGGCGAATGCTCTTGCTGGAGCTGTACCGCCTGTGATTGGGACACTGCGGTCGCTCTCCGTTCTCCGGCTCGCGGGCAATCCTGGCATTTCCGGTCCGATTCCAGCTGAGTTCGGGGGAATTGAGATGCTTGTCACACTCGACCTCGCGGGCCTGGCTCTTACAGGAGAGATTCCAGGATCCCTCAGCCAGTGCCAATTCTTGCTTGAACTGTAAGTTTTTGTTCAGTACTCGCACTGCTGCAATTCGCTTCTGGTACAATGTACTGACTAGTAGTAGCTAAATTACATCAACACAGGAACCTGTCTGGCAACAAACTGCAAGGAGCTATCCCAGGCACACTCAACAACTTAACCTACCTCAAGATGCTTGATCTCCACAGGAACCAGCTTGATGGGGGCATTCCCGTCACACTTGGGCAGCTCACAAACCTTGATCTCCTAGACCTCTCGGAGAATCAACTGACTGGGCCAATCCCTCCAGAGCTTGGGAACCTCTCTAACCTGACACATTTCAACGTGTCCTTCAATAACCTATCTGGCATGATCCCTTCTGAGCCAGTCTTGCAGAAATTTGATTACACTGCATACATGGGTAACCAGTTACTATGTGGCTCTCCATTGCCCAATAACTGTGGGACTGGGATGAAGCACCGCAGACGATTGGGTGTGCCTGTCATAATCGCCATTGTTGCCGCAGCCCTCATACTTATTGGAATATGCATTGTTTGTGCGTTAAACATCAAGGCTTATACACGTAAGAGTACAGATGAGGACAGTAAGGAAGAGGAAGAGGTTCTTGTGTCTGAGAGCACCCCCCCAATTGCATCTCCAGGCTCAAATGCCATCATCGGAAAATTGGTGCTTTTCAGCAAGAGCTTGCCTTCAAGGTATGAAGACTGGGAAACTGGAACTAAGGCGCTACTTGATAAGGACTGTCTCATTGGTGGTGGATCAATTGGTACGGTGTACAAGGCCACTTTTGAAAACGGCCTATCCATTGCTGTGAAGAAACTGGAGACACTAGGGAGGGTGAGAGGCCAGGATGAGTTTGAGCAAGAGATGAGCCAGCTTGGTAACCTCAGCCGCCCCAATCTGGTTGCTTTTCAGGGTTACTACTGGTCATCCTCGATGCAGTTGCTTCTCTCGGAATATATGACCAATGGGAGCTTGTATGACCACCTCCATGGTAACCGTCCTCATGCTTTCTCTGAGAGCAGCAGCAGAGGTACTGGAGGTGAACTGTTTTGGGAGCGGAGGTTCAACATTGCACTTGGAGCGGCCCGTGCACTTGCTTACCTTCACCATGATTGCCGGCCACAGATCCTGCATCTCAACATAAAGTCCTCCAACATTATGTTAGATGGGAAATACGAAGCTAAGCTATCTGATTATGGATTGGGGAAGCTGTTGCCAATACTAGGAAGCATTGAATTGAGTAGAATTCACACTGCAATTGGGTACATTGCACCGGAGCTGGCATCTCCGACTATGAGATATAGCGAGAAGAGTGATGTATTTAGCTTTGGGGTGGTTTTGCTTGAGATCGTGACAGGGCGGAAACCTGTGGACAGCCCTGGGGTGGCTACAGCTGTGGTTCTCCGTGATTATGTAAGAGAGATATTGGAGGATGGAACTGCATCGGACTGCTTTGATCGAAGCCTGAGGGGATTTGTTGAAGCTGAATTGGTTCAAGTACTCAAATTGGGTCTGGTATGCACTTCCAATACACCGTCAAGCCGACCTAGCATGGCAGAAGTGGTACAGTTCTTGGAGTCCGTTAGAATTAGCTCTTGATCTTCTGCTGTCAGAACATAGTAGCAGAATAGGATGTTAACAGGAAAAGTGTTTTCTGATTTTTCAACAGATGAAGGTCACATTCTTTTTTTTTATTCTTTACTGTGGCGCAGCTTCATTTGTAAATTGTATTTAGATTTATTGCTGAATAAGTGATTGTTTTGGTCAAATTACCAAATCCATGTCTATGATTTTATCCTTTTGGTTTTTGGTCTATGTAAGGCTCTTTCTAAGTTGAATCTATGTAAAAAACTGCAAATGCAAGAGCAGTTGCTGGTCTGAGCTTAAAGAGGAGTTGGTACTGTCTAATTGTATATCTAGCTTGCAGGCATAGCAAAGGAACAGTTGAACAAGAGCAGTGTGATGCAGGAGCAGCTCATCTAACCCACAAGTTCTCTCCTACATATATCAGCAGTGCAGGCAAGATCTGCAGCAACACAACACAAATTTCATCTCCAAAGTCCAAGCCAAATATCTCGAAAAATGGATGGGGAGCTTGAACTGACCGAATTCAACCCTCGGGAACGCGTCAAGCAGCAGATTTCAGTCCCGTTTCTCTGGGAGGTGAAGCCCGGTGCACCGAAGAGGGACTGGGTCATCTCCAAGCCAGTGCCAGTAGCCTTTGCATGCCCATCCCCGACCCCGACAAAGCTTGTTGTGAGCGTGCCATTCCAGTGGGAAGAAAAGCCTGGGAAGCCTCTGCAGGAAGCATCTCCCTTCCATGTGCTCCCCCCGGATCATGGTGGCTTTTCAGCGTCTTCCCGCTCACTGAACCCATTTGTGGTCGAGAGCGAGGAGGAATACTCGCTTGGTTTTGAGCTGGAAGCATTTGGTTTTCCAGACAGCAACGATACCTCTGGCGCTGTAGCATGGGCAGATGGCTCCTCCTCCGGCCGTCGTGACGCCTGGTTCTCGTTTTCAGAGTCAGAAGACTACAGCCACTCCAGTGGTGATACTTCAGCACAGGACCAGGAGTTTCAGTTTCAGTTTCCCAGAGCGCCTTCAGAGAAGAGCTGGGAGGTGGCCAATGACGAGGACCAGCTGAACAAGAACAATCCATGGAGCCCTCCGAGGAGCGCGGCGACGACACTGGAGGAGCTTATGGTGCTCAGCCGGAGACTGAGGTGCGGACAAGCTCTGCCGGTTGACGTCGGGAAGAAGAGCCTCTCCTCCGTGGTAATTCTCTACAATTCACATTCATCTTTGTTTATGTCTGCACCAGTAAATCTGAAACAACCGCGCCCTTCATTTAATAGTCAGAGACAAGCTTGCGAATCCGTAAAGTCAGTTAGCATCAATTAGTTAACAATACAAAAAGTATCACATCACTACAGCATATTCAGACAAATTCATATCATATTGTTGTGGGAATGGGGCCCATTACATCTGCATTTGCCGTTGAAGCAACAGGCAAGCCACGGATGCATCTTCTCATTGGCAAGCAGAAGTTGTTATTATTATTATATTATTGTCAGTGTGTGATGCAGACACCACAACTGCTCTCGCTAAACGCTAATGACAGTGCTTTGTCCCTGGTCTTGCTCTGTCTGATGTTTCAGGAGCTCATGAAGAAGCTCTTCATCGTGTGTTCTTAGCTGCACATGGCCAAACGGTACAGAATGCATGTGAGACCATAATGGAGGAAGCATGGCAAAGTGGCGTGTTCGCAAGTAGAAAGCCTCGCTGTCGGGCGACTGGTGTTCTACCGTCTTCTCGTGAAAATCTTTCTTTTTTGAAATTAAACGGTGTGCAAGAGACACTGCATTTTTCTTAGTACAAGATTTGAAAGAAATGTTCCATTGTTATGGAGGTAGTAGGTATTGAATGTGAAACTAGTGGTCTTTTGTCACACCATCTCAAAGACCATGTATTAGAGTTCATGCGAAACTAGTGAACTTTTGTTACACCATGTATTAGTGTTCATGTGAAACTAGTGAACTTTTATTACACCATGTCAAAGACCATGCATAAAAGGTGGAGCTAATCTCTCGAGATGGAGATACATAAAAACAATGGGACCGTTTGATGAAATAAAAAAGGAACTGTTTGGTGAAATACAAAAGAAGGCAATAACTCTATGCTTAAAAGGTAGAGCTAATTCATAGGAAATGGAACTGTTTAGGGACATGCCAAAAGAAATAGTTCAGTGAAATAAAAAATATGAGCTAATTCAGAGGAAATGAATCCATGCCAAAAAAAACAGTTGAAATAAAAAACATGGAACTGTTTAGTGACATGCCCAAATCGCTAGGACGAGGGCGGAGGGCTTGAACAACATGGAACTGTGTAATGACATGCCCAAATCGCTAGGAGCTCGAGGGCGGGCTTGAACCTCCGACCTTATCACGCGTCGGTGTCGCATATCAGATCGCACCATGGCCGCCCTTTAACTCCTGGGCCCCTGGCAATAGCTCCCAGCAGCAAAAAGGCCAGGCACGCTCGCTGTGCATGTGTGTCCGGCAGCACCCGCTGAACCGAAGCAACCACAAAGCGTCAAAATACCATTACCTCAAGCCAGTTGTTCTCCAGCTAGACCAAGTCGGTTTAATGGCCGCACCAACTTTGGATCACGAGCCAGCATTACCCAGGTTCAGATATCATACATCCAGAGTCATGGCAACCACCCCCTCCAGTCCTTGAGCTTGCCCTTGACCGATGGGTACACGCCCAAAGGACGATGCGGACAAGCTGTCCTCCAGCAAACAATGTTCACCACACAAATGGCAGTACAAACATATATTAATAATCGATATGGTGAACACCACGTTACCATAGCGTGAAGGATGTGTTCATGTGTCCATGGTCAATTGGTCGTCACAAGAACAGAGCAAATACATAACATACAACTTTCCCGTCATCCTCTGACAATAATTGTACATTTGAGCACAAGGTACCAAAATCCCTACCTAGCTTCCTAGACTGATTGAGTTGGCAACAATGATACAAAACCAAGGCCCATTGGCGCCTTCCTCATATGGACAGATCCCTTGTATGCTACCTTGACGACATGTACAGTATGTACAACTCAAAATTCCAATCAAAAGAATGCTATACGGAGAGCCCCACGGCTGGCCAAGCTGTTAACTTTGCCCATCCCTTCGTGTTCCCATATCGCCGCAAAAGGGGATTTGGTGTGTAATTGTTTCTCCAATGTTTTCATGGCATGTGCAAAGAGTCGATGCACAAATAAATCACTGTCAGTCAAAAGAATGTTGTAGCTAGGCAATTAGAGTGATCTGTTGTGAGCTTCAAGCATAACCGCTTTATCCTGTAATGGAAGCTGAAATATGATCAGGTATGGAGTTATAAAAGAATATTAATAACTAATATAATACCAAGTGAACAAATGGGGTTGGCTCTACTGTTTAAAGATTTATATATACTGATAATTAGCCATTAAGAGTGATCCCAGTTGTCATTGAAGAACAAAACTTCTATTTTCAGATTCAAGTGTACATATGAAAAAGAACTGGGATGGCGTACTATAAGGTACCTCAACTGATTAACAAAATAAAAACACAAATGTGATATTTCACTAAGTAGTTTGTCTTTGACACTTCTTCAAAACCTAACATGTCAAAGATTCTAGTCTAGATCATGAAATTTGAACACAGGCATTACGCCTTTACCACTCCAGCCAACAATGTCCATAAGTCAAGCTTTGAAAAAAAATCAGCAAAGAGGTAGTAAAGGATACCTCACTCTGCATACTGTTTTCCGAGGGGAACCAACGCATAAGGATGCCAAGGTGCATTACCACAGGAATTAGTTTGAAAATGAGAGGAGTTGTTACCTGCAACAATGAACACAAAAGTGGGAGATGTATACCTAACAGCTAAGGCCCACAATATAAGACAAAAAAGGTAATTACCAAGCTAAGGGCAGTTGTTCCCAGTAATAGTAGATACATTTTCCCCTGAAAAATAATTTTAAACAGTTAAGAAACTGTAACCATGAATGTGTGTCAATCTGTAGTTGCTGTTCTAAAATATGAACATATGTTTAAAAGAAACACATGAAAGAGATAGGTTAATTTACCCCAACAAGATGGAGATGGGAGGCACGGCTCAAAAGCACAAAAGCAAACTCTCCTATCTGAGCTAAGGACAGCCCAACCTTGACCAAATAAGAAGTGTGAGTATACATTTCAAGATTGGTGAAAAACTGATGGAGAACCACCAACGGAAGATACTTACAACAAAAGCTGTTCTGATGCTGTATCCAAATGCCTTTACAACAATAGTTACAACAATGCTCTTTACTATTATAACCAGTATAACAGCTGCAAGTAATATGTCAACATGATTCCACAAGAACTTAACATGTATGAGCATTCCAATGCTTGCAAGGAAGAGCGCTGCAAATAGATTGCGAATGGGTTCGACCTTAAAATAAAGGAAAGTTAGTTATCTATAGAGAGAGTTCAGCTTTACTAAAATGAAATGTCATTAAAGCATGCTAAACTGAGATCAAGCAAAGTTATATCATATAAGTGTATTCCTGCCAAAGCAGCCTAACTCCTATTAATGTCAACTAGTGACACCAAAGTACAGTGTGAACTGGATTCAGAATAGCACCTGCTCCATAGTATGATGAGCAAAATCTGTGGTTGATATCATAACGCCAGCAAGGAATGACCCCAATTCAAGACTCAATCCACAATAGTCACTGCACTGCCAAATACAAAATTTCAATGTCAGTCTACATGGTTAATGTTATAGTTGTATGGATGCTAATGGAACTTTGAAATATCTCAAGAGAAAAATGAAATAAAATAAAAGCATTATACTAACAGTTGCCCCTCTCATGTCAGATTCACCCTAAACTAGCATGGGTTTTATCTCTATAGTTGTCTCATGCATAATGAACCAATTCCTTCATACAGGAAAAAATAAAACTAATTATTTATTCTTAGCTCTCACAATGCTGCGGTCATTATTCAATTCCTGACTTCAGTTGTCTCAGTGCCAAATATGAACAACTACCAAAATTGTGATAACAACATCAGTATAGAAGATACTCTAAGTGAAGAAATCATTGCCATCTCATACTTCATGAGAATACACTATGCTATACCAGTGCACAGGCAAGCATTTGACACTATTGCCATGTGTCACATTGCACTCATATACCTCAAAAGTCATACTGAGCAATAACAGAATATACTTTAATAAATGAAACAAGAAAAAAATTACCCAGGCTAGAAGCAAGCAAAATGCAACGGAGGCCAGTTGGTAGAGTTCATTTGTCTGCATATATATTTTAAAAGAGCGTTAGAAGTGAGGGGGAAAAAGGCAGGTACATCTGAAAATGTTCAGCAGGACATCATATGGAGGACATATAGCTTGGAGAAAACGTATCACCCATTTTATCTCATTTGTGAAATAACGAAATAATATGCAAACAAGTCTAGTTTCATTTTATGCTTTGCATACCCAGAATGTGCTCACCAAACTGTAAATAACATATATGACATTTAGCCAAGTTTTTTTTTTCTAAAAACAAAAAGGTTTTACAAAGCATAAAGGACATGCATTTCTTGTAACAAGCCAGAGGGGAGACAAAGTGATTTTCCAAATAATTATCTTTATAATAACCTCTTCCACAAAAGAGTGAAAAGAAAAGATAACCACCCTGCCTCATGTGACTTAAGGAATATAAGTAAAAAAGTAATGCAGCACCAAGTTGTCAAAAGCATCATTAAGGATCTATGCAAAGAAAAGCCAAACTCAGACCTAGAAAAAAGTGGAACATCACAATTGGCCTAACCTGTGAAGATAACTGAATCATCAGTTTTAAGAATCGAGGAACAATTGACCATGTCATCATATACGTAACAGCTACAAATATGGATAACACAAGCAACCTGCACATGTAAAACATTTCATGACATGACTCAAGACAATAAAAGCAGTCACATATTTTTATGACATGGTAATATTCTTACAGTTTCGCCATTGACATCACTCCTCCGAAAATGCCACTAGCACCTCCAAGAACAGGAAGGAGAGCAAACAGCAAGCCCACTGCACAATCCTGGAGTAAGGGAGACAAAACACAAATGACATCACTGAATCTTAACCGCCAGCAGTTCACACTAGCCCATAGAACCTGCTTCCCGTAAAGGGATCTGACCATACCAAGAAACGTTAAGTACAATTTCTTTCACCACTCAAATACTAGTTAACTTGGCCATGTACTAAATGTTAAGTTTGCCTTCCATGTATTTTCTTAAGCTCTATAGCACGATAGACAGAATAATCTAATATCCAAATAAGAGATAGGTTTACCCTATTACATGAGCTAAAGATTCCAACTAACAGTTTCTCAAACAGAATCAATATTTTTCCCCAGATAATAACAATAGATGAGAAAATATATGAAAGAATTGGATGGGAGTCCTCACCTGAAGTATAAGGGTTCCGATTGTAACTTGACCATGAAGTGTGTTTGTACTACCTTTTTCCACTAAAAACTTTGAAACCTAGAAAAATTGTAACAGATTGAAGATCCTCATAATTCTTAACTAATGTCTGAAAGCAATTTGCCAGACTATTCATATAATTGGAACATGCCCAAAAATATTCCACCTACTCCATTCTTCAGCTGAAATGCCCAATCAAATTGTAATAGTAAATTGTGGGTCGTTTTAATTTTGTTCTAAGTCAAACTAGTCTAAGTTTGACGAGCATACCATGTTTGTAGGAGAATGGATCATCTAGCACACATCAAAATAATTTTACTAAATCAAAATTGAAACATGCATTAATAATACTTTTATTTGGTTTTGCAAATGTTGACATATTTGTCTATAAACTTGGCCAAAGTTGGAGAAGTTTTACTTATAACAAAACTAAAATGACTTACAATTTGAAAGAGAGGGTGCATTTGAAATGGTAGCCACATTGAACAAATATACTTACCACTGCAGTAGATGACATAGACAAGAAGGCACCAACAAACACTCCTTCAGATGATTTAGCACCACACAACTGGAAAATTTGCAAATTAATTTTAGGAGAGCAGTTCTTCTATTACAGTGCAACATCCAACATGTATCCAAGAAGCAAGAAAGACAATTTAAAGCTTGATAGACGCATATACCGCTGCAGTGAGGCCACACAAGAACATGAACAGAGCAATCTGAAGCAGACCTCCGAGTACAGCAACAGGACCTACAGCTTTCAACTGATAGAAATGACAGGCACAGTAAGGAAACCTTTTGACATGTACACTTGTCAAAAACACTTTGGAAAGAGATATATTGGACTCAAGACAACATCCAGAGATTTTTTTAGTACCTTAGTCAGTGAAAACTCAAGACCAAGAGCAAAAAGAAGAAACACTACACCAAATTGAGCAAAAGTCTCCACCTGTAGTTGAACACAGTAATTCTGATAAGTATGTGACTTCAATATGCCACATGGAATTAATCTTCTGGTGAGTATGATTTAAGAGTAAAAAAATTGTCTGGGCCATGATCCTTTAAGTTTAACCAAATTATGAGTTTTGTTCTTTCAAAGTCTATACTAACCCTTTGATGGGCATATATAATAGAAAAGGGAGAAAAGTAAGAAAAAAAAGGGACAAAAGTGCAATTTTGTGGTGTAAGCTGTTAATGATCATGTCACCTGCACCATTTCATTGATAAAGTTCAAACCCCCAGGTCCAACTAGAGAACCAGCAAGTAGGTAGCCAACAATAACCTGGAAGAATAACATATATCATGCCTACCGAAGATGTAAGCAGTTAAGTACAAAAATATCTCAGAATTACTGACCGGCTGCCCCATACAAGAGAATATGATACCACCACCAGTAGCTGAAACGATTATAATTACTAGATCTTTAATCAATCTGCATTGAGAAATTGTATATAACAAGTTATGGGGCCATAGGAGATTACATAGGGGCACATACAGGTGAAGGTATGAAGGGATGGGGGTGGGGAGCAGCTGACCGTAAATCTAGTTGAAGAGTTGGATACTTCGTTTTACGATTTGACATCACAAAAACATTATCCTGTGCAAAGTTAACGCCTTCAATAAGTGGCAACCAGACCAATCATACGATGTTAAGTGAATTTGCACACCTCTTTATCTATCACAGTTTCCAAGTCATCAGAGTTCTCATCCTGGCCTCCAAACATGTCACCAATTTGGAAAGATTTTGGGGAACTGCACCAGAACCAGTGCGTAAGTCAGAAAGTTGATATGGCATGGTGCTACAGATATAGCAGGTTTGACAGATGATGTTGTTCAAATTCTGGCCATACTTAGTATGCTGCGAATCATTCTTCTTCTTGTCATGTGTAATGACAGCTACTGTCTCCAGAACAGCCTGAACAAAAAACAAAATACTATTTTTTTTATCTAGCAAACCACACTGAAAGGGGAAAAAATCTTGCAGACAAAAAGAACGCTTTCTAGATTTTCATGTCCACTTTTTTTTTAAAAAAAAAAAGAAGTGAGATGTTTCTGTCCTTGCAATTCCACAGTCAAATACTCAGGGCAAATCAGATCACGAGATATTAGTAATTTCAACACAACACAAGCAAATATATACCCGAATGATATAACGGGAGGCTGGGGAAAACTCACATACATCAAGTTACTTCAGCAGAACAACACACTTACAAAATATATAGTTTTATATGCATAAAACATATAACTAATCTGATATCTACATACACACAACAAAGGAGCAAGTGCCATCAAAATACTGTATCATGAATTCATGATATGAGAAGCAAAAAATCTTGTGATTAACAAGGGCATCATTTATCGCTTTTATTGACGGTTTTGCTAATCCATGCAGGTTGCTGAGGCACTTCACTTTACTTTTGTCACTGATTCACGAAGCAAATTCTAATTATGCAGGTGCATTGGAAATATTCCTTAAATGGCACTCTTATCTTTGCTTTTGCCACTGACTCATTGGAAACTACTTCTCCACAATAATACCATTCCATATTTATTCACTAGATTACCCATTACCAGTTCTAGTAGGTGACAATCTAGGGCAATAGTAGACATGCATGAGGTTCATTCAGCATTTGTGAGCTTTTCAAAAAGAGCCCCATCTTACTAATAAATGCAAATGTGGTTCTTCGGGAAAAGGGAAAAACTAATAATTGTAAAGGTTACACAGCAGTTTCGGCAAACGTCATCGGACAACAATAGGTCACATGCATGCAAGAGGAAAGTCACACATACTTGATGATCTGACACGCTGTTGTTGAAGCTACTCTTGTCAGGAGCTGCAAGAGGATGAACAGAAGCACAAATCGTCAGTCAAATAAACTGAAGGATGCAATAAAAAGTTGTAGCTGCAGTACAGCAGATACCCAAGCCCAAAACTGTGAGAAACTCCATTGCTACGGTGGTACCCAGCTCAAACCCAAATGCGTGGTGCAGATCCAGATTCGTACCGTCGGGCGTGTCGCTGTCGGAGAACTCCTTGTCGAGCACGCGGCCGAACATCTCGGCGATGCTGCCGTCCCCGGTAGCGTTGTGCGTGCCGTTGGTGACGAGCGTCCCGTAGAACTTCTCCCGCATCTCCTTGTCAGGCCTAGCGGCCGCCGGCGCGAGGGCACAGGCGAGCGCGATGACGGCCGCCGCGAGCCACCTGCGAGGCGAGGACCCCGCTGCGGCGACGGCGGGGGCCATCGGATTGCGTGCGGGTGCGGCCGAGGCGGGCGGGGTGGCGGCGGGCGGGCGGCCGGGAGAGCGAGATTTGCGGGTGGCGCGTCGGGGTCGGGGATCTCTTTTATTTCTCGCCGCGGGCGCGGGGGAGAGTCGGAGAGAGGAGATCGGTTGGCGCGGTGGAGTCGCCGTCCGATCGCGCGAGCACGAGGCGGCGGCAAGCGGAGGGAGAGGCGTCCGCGTCGCTGCACGGCGCGGCGTGACGGCACCGGTGGTTATGCTCGGTCGGGGGTGGTGCGCGCGCGGCGTGGGCGCGGGCGCGTGGCTACGGGCTACCCTGAGAGCCGTGGCACTGCGGGAGCAGGGCCCACGGGTCAGTGGTTCCGATTTCCACACACCAGCCCACGGGCTGCTTTCCAGTTGCACCAGGTCTCTGAATTTGATCGGAAGCGGATTCAGGATTCGTCATGTCACACGCACCGATCATCTCTGAATTTCCTGGCTGTGTGGTTGTTGCTGGGGCTGTGGCGTGAATTTTCTCTGACATTGAAAGCGTCAAGACGTGACAGGATCAAACAGCACCAGCTCCACATGGCCGCTTATCTTATCTTTGAGCACGATAGTTCACATGGCACGATGCGCAGAATAATCCCCGTGGCAAGCGTTGGTTTCTTCTGGTCTTGCGGTCCTTCCGACTTTCACCTAGCGGTAGACAATTAGGCTCTGTTTAGATTGAAGATGAAAATTTTTTGGGTGTCACATCGGATGTGTCGGAAGGATGTCGGAAGAGGTTTTTAGAAACTAATAAAAAAACAAATTACATATCTTGTCAGGAAACTGCAAGACAAATTTATTAAGTATAATTAATCTGTCATTAGTACATGTGGGTTACTGTAGCACTTAAGGCTAATCATAGAGTAACTAGGCTTAAAAGATTCGTCTCGCGATTTTAAACCAACTGTGTAATTAGTTTATTTTTTTATATATATTTAATGTTCCATGCATGTGTCCAAAGATTCGATGGGATTGATGAAAAAATTTTAGGTGAGAAACTAAACAGGGCCTTAGCAATAGCAGTTTGGTCACAGGTAAGCGTACGCAAGACAGTGGCTGGCAGGGTTCGATAATAAAGATGCTTAGGGTCCCGTCTCGGAATGATGGAAACCTCGAGCCCTGATTCTGAACTCCATCAGATATTTGCCGTCCCTGACAACAGAGTAGAAAACCTTCAGAACTTCACGCGGTTCAATTGGTGGACGAACGTGTAAACTACCTCCGCCTCAACTGCTGCACTCAACGGACAGGACGTTAGTATTTTTTTTAATGTAGGAGTAATGTGTCAGTATAATACTGGGACAGATCAGGTCACGTATTATCCAATCTCTGCTGGAGAGCTAAGGCCTTGTTTAGTTCCCAAAATATTTTGTAAAAGTTTTCAGATTCTCCGTCACATCAAATCTTTAGACGTATGCATGAAGTATTAAATATAGACGAAAATAAAAACTAATTGCACAGTTTGGTCGAAATTGACGAGACGAATCTTTTGAGTCTAGTTAGTACATGATTGGATAATATTTGTCAAATACAAACGAAAGTGGTACTATTCATATTTTATAAAATTTTGGGAACTAAACAAGGCCTAAAAGTAGTATTGCCCTTGCTTATAGTAATACTCTACTGTTTCTAAACATCAATCGACATAGTTTATACGTAATAAGGTGTTTAGTTCACCTTAAATCCAAAAAAATTTCAACATTCCTCGTCATATCGAATCTTACGGCACATGCATAGAACATTAAATATAAATAAAAATAATTAATTGCATAATTTACCTATAATTACGAGATATTTTTTTAGTCTAGTTAGTCTATGGTTGAACAATAATTGCCAAATACAAACGAAAGTGCTAAAGTGTCAAAATCCAAAACCTTTTTATCTAAATCAGGCCTAAGTTTGACTAGATTTTTTAAAAATTTTAGTAACGTTTATGTCTTTAAATAACAACCATATCTAATAATATTAATTATGTATCAAAAATACTATTTCTTTTTATATTTAATCAATGTTGTTTATTGAAAAAGGAAAATGATAATTAAAAAGGGACGCTGAGAATTTGACAACTCTGGCGTCTCCGGATGGTTCTGGACCAAGTGCTTGGAGCTTCGGACTCTTGCAAACCGTGCTGAGTCGTGGTTAGGTGTTTGTTGGAGGGAAATTATCAAACAGCCCCGATGAAAAATCTCACTTGACCAGTAACCTATTCCTGTCACGGCGACTCAAGAAGAGATGAGAATGGGCAGGACAACTGCGCTCTGCGTGTGTGTGCATGCGAGAGGTTAAGTGACTCCAACCCACCTCCTTTCTAAATATAAGGATTTGATCTAAAAAAACAACTCCAACCTACCTCTCCTTCTAAATTATAGTTTGAACCCCTCACATCTAGAACCCTCTATCCTACTTGTTTAGAATTGTTTAGGAGGTGGATTGGAGTTGGGTCTTAATTTGAGCCCCTACTTTTTTTATCATAGCATGTAAATAAAAATTTAAGGGCTTAATTTAGGGACTTGGGCTGGAGTTGCTCTACGCTACCTTTTTCGCACTTGCAAAAATACTAACCGATCGCTGCTGTAGATGTATGACGGTTTGTTTGGATTATTTACCGAATCTGTCAACTATTTAGTGATTTTATCTTATAATAAATTAGCAAATAATACTTTTACATATAATCTTTTAGACAAAACGAATAGTCTGTAATCATTACAAGTTTTTTTTGTAGAGCACCGAACTACTAGGCTGCGCTCCACTTGTTTTGTGATCCCCGTGAGCACTGACAGACACTGAGAGAGTGAGAGTGAGAGGGTTAGGCTTAAAGCTTAAGCTAGTGCCGCAGGATTTCAGGTAGGCGCTGTTGGTGCCGGTTGGTCCGACCCACCGAGATGCCGCCGGTGTAGGTGCGAATCCACCACCACGGCGATCCGGCGCGGCGGAGCTGGAGCTGGAAAGGAGAAGTGGCTCCCCTCGACGGCGATGCGATGAGTGGCAAGGCAGTTCCTGGGCCGGGCAAGTCCGTCGTGGTGCAACGTATCATGGGCCGTCACCCTGGCCGCCACGGACGGACAGCGGGCTCAACGCGAATGGGAAGGCCAGCGGCGTAGCACACCCTCGGCCCAACCGAGAGATTGGCACGGCCATGGGCGCACGCAGCAAAAGGCTGGGCCGGAACTCCGGAACATTCCTTAAAAAAAAACTCCATTTTTTCATTTTTCTCCTCAAAATAAAAGAAAAAGTCTCGCTCTCGCCCATTTCTCTGGGAGGGCTTTTTATTTTACTCTTCCAACACGCCAGCCAAAACCCCAGGGTCTTTTATACCGTGCCTCATCTCGTTCGTCTCGTCTCAGGTCTCAGCGACCCTACGAGAGCCCCCGTCCCAACTCCACCACCTCGCCTCTCCGCGGCGCGAGCGAGGGCGACGCCGGCCGCGACGGGGTTCCGCCCGACCGCGGCGTCGGCGGGAACCCGGGCTTCGCTCCATCTCCTCACTCTCTTCATCTCTTCGGTACGCACTCTCTCTCTCCCCCAAGCCGCTCCGGCCTGGTTCGTGAAATTGCGAGGGGGTCAGTCGTGATCTAATTTCGTTTTTGAGATGGGTGCATAGCGTTTTTCGGTAGATCTGGCTACATGGGAAGTTTACCTGAGGAATTGAACTTGTCGGTTGTACAGAGGACCGTAGATCTGGATGGATGAAGTGATTTTAATTTCCAGTTCCCTAGTCCTGTAGTAGGGACGCATATGCACGGCCTCCTGGTACGATGTTTTGCCTGCTTCTGTTATTTTCGCGTGTAGGTTTACCTCTAATCGGTACCATGTTTTATTTAGGGTTTAGGGTTTAGTTTATGGTAACTAGAACTGAAACTGCTGTCTGTGCGAGCTAGTCGTTTCTGTCAACATCAGGAGGCAGCTAGTCTAGTGCTGTCGACTCCAATATCTACACGAAGAGCTACTATTCTTTACTTGGTTTTGAGGACCAGTCCTTTGCTGTTTAGCAATGTAAACTCAGAGCTGCACTTCAAATATCACTCTTGTTTAAAAGTTTGCCTGTTTAACTGCTTAGGGTCACAGGGTCCTTGCGATAATGGGCTGGGTAGACAACTTGCTGTGAAGTACAACTTTTGTGAAACTTTGGGTGTTTCTTTTTGCTCTTACATGAATGTATTACGTACACTAGAGGTGTTATTAATACACATAACTTTGAACCATACTTGGTTTGTGTCACCAAGCAGCATTAGGCAATTAGAATTAGAATTGAGAGTCAATAGTTTGCAATTTGCGTTGCTTATTTTCCTGGATAGGCATCAACTGTTGGACTGTGCTGCTCACTGCTGGTTGGTTCCTTGGTGTTTCGCATATTGTTTGTCAATACGTTTTGATATTGTTGATGCTTGCATGCAAATGCTGTTTTTGTTTTTCTCTTGTTTGCCACTCCATAGCTGCATGTTCAGTCTATATTGGATAAAAAAGTTGGGTCTCAGGAGCGGGTTTTGTTCCATTTGTGTATGTCTTAACTCTTAAATTGGTCTCAAGAGATGGTTTTGTTGTGTCTGTGTTATGTCTCTTACTAGTTTTATGTATTAATATGTTATTAATGTAATATAATGTTTGGTCTTAGTGCCTGATGTGCTGGTTTGACAGTAGTTTTGTATGTACAGATCCATTGATGAGTAGCACTCTGTTTGACAGTAGTGCTTATATATGCTACTGTGCTATGTTTGTTATACTGAGACGGACTTGCTCACTACAATCTAGCTTAATTGGGTGTTGATATCTATGTTTGACACTTCTTCCTGGACAATACCAGAGCTCTATGTTCCGCACTCCTAGACGAGATCAGAGTGATTTCAAAATGACGCTTGTAGTTTCCCTGCTTTTCATCACGTTGTAAATGCTAGGTTTCAAGATTTGCCAGGCTGATTTTGAATCAAGCAAATAATGCTAGGTCTCAGAGTTTTACATTAGACTAGATTAGTAGATACAGATTGCCAAAGCTTCTTGTCATTTAGATGTATTTTTTAGTGATTAATTAAATGTGTCTTTTTAATCATGTTATAAGCATCTTGATGCACCAGGATATGCTGTTATTTTTACATGCGGTTAACGGCTCATACTCCTTTTATGGTACCCTGAGTGAACTTTCTGTTCCACTTAGTTTGGGAAAAAATGATCTAGGTGCAACTCCTTTACGTGCTTTTACGTTTTGTAGGAGTATCCATGTAGACACTTTGGCTATCTATATCTGTGCTCCATATGTATGGTGTCTTTGCTTATAATCTGACCCAAACGTCTCATGTTGATTGACAGATCGCTTTTGACCTGTGAAAATGGCGGATGAACTACGCTCTACGTCTGTGGTCCAGAAGGTCCATGGGCAGTCTGTGTTGTTGAGCAGAATCTCTTCCTACTCTGCCATGAACAACCCCGTATTCAACAATGCCTATTCTGCTTACAATGTGCCCCAGAGGTCATATTATGGGATGAATGCAACTGTTGGACTCTCATCTGTCATGGCACCATCTCCTGTCTTCGCGTCTGCCCCAAAAGAGAAAGGCTTTTCTGGATTTATGATTGACTTTATGATGGGTGGGGTTTCCGCTGCTGTCTCCAAGACAGCTGCTGCTCCGATTGAGCGTGTCAAGCTTTTGATTCAGAACCAGGATGAAATGCTCAAGACTGGCAGGCTTTCTGAACCCTACAAGGGTATTGGGGACTGCTTTGGTCGGACAATCAGAGATGAGGGTTTTGTCTCACTGTGGAGAGGAAACACAGCTAATGTAATCCGTTACTTCCCCACACAGGTACCACATCCTGCCCCATCCAACTGTTTTTGTTCTGGTGTTATGTGATCATTATTCATATTCATATGTTGGCACTAGATAAACCTAAATTCTCCATCCTGCTTCAGGCATTGAACTTTGCGTTCAAGGATCACTTCAAGCGCATGTTCAACTTTAAGAAGGACAAGGATGGGTACTGGAAGTGGTTTGCTGGAAATCTGGCTTCTGGAGGAGCTGCTGGTGCTTGCTCTCTATTCTTTGTCTATTCTCTGGACTACGCTCGTACACGTTTGGCCAATGATGCCAAGGCTGCAAAGAAGGGTGGTGAGAGGCAGTTCAATGGACTTGTTGATGTTTACCGCAAGACCCTTGCCAGTGATGGTATTCGCGGCCTCTACCGTGGATTCAATATCTCTTGTGTGGGAATCATTGTGTACCGAGGTCTTTACTTTGGTATGTATGACTCCCTGAAGCCAGTGCTTCTTGTTGGTACCCTGCAGGTCAGTAACCTGAACCCAGATTGCTAATTACAATGGTAGTGTTAACCCGCTTTGAATCATAATTGCTTGTCCCCTGCTCAAATTTTGGTACAGTTTTTTTGCGTAATCAATTTTCTTGTGCTTATTGATTCGCATATTGATCCTTTCTTTTTGAAACTTAGGTCAAATGTGGTCTTTTACTGAATCTTATTAATATTGTGTTCACTGGTGTGTTCTGCAGGACAACTTCTTAGCCAGCTTCTTGCTCGGCTGGGGTATAACCATTGGTGCTGGCCTTGCCTCTTACCCCATTGATACTGTTCGCCGTCGCATGATGATGACATCTGGTGAGGCCGTCAAGTACAACAGCTCCTTGGATGCTTTCAAGCAGATTGTTGCAAAGGAGGGTACCAAGTCCCTCTTCAAGGGTGCTGGGGCAAACATCCTCCGTGCTGTTGCTGGTGCTGGTGTCCTTGCTGGGTACGACAAGCTCCAGGTGATCGTCTTCGGCAAGAAGTATGGGTCTGGTGGCGGCTAAGGATATATTATGATGACGATGACGAACAACAAACATGATGTTTTAGGTGCCTTTAATAACATACGTATGGACCCTGGACACCAATTTTAAGTTTAGCTCTCGCAGAGGTTGGTGAGTTGTTTGTAGTGTGGCTGTGACCGCATCCCTTTTTGCGTCGGAGATTGGAAATAAGTGACGTTAGAAATCCTGGCAGATGTTTTGGGGTAGACGATTTGGCTGCATCAGTTTTTTATTTGGTTTTGCGCATGCAAAGGGTTGCTCGAATGTTATCTATGTTGGTTTCGGAATCACAGCTTACTGTGTTTGGTGAGCGTATGTTTTGTGATCTTTTGCTGCAATGGTTTATCGCTTCAAGCTAGCGCTACATGAACGATGAACCCCATGGTCTCAAGGATCATCGCTTCAGGGAGGCAGGCATATCCCTCAGTTGATAACAACACACTAGTAGTTCAGTGTCAGTCAAGGTTCACGAAAGCTAATTCTCATTTTTTGAGAAATTAAGCGAGTTGAACTTTGATTAAATTTATATAAAAAAGTGCAAACATTTATTATATAAAATTAATATGATTAGATTAGTTAATATATATTTTTATAAAAATATTTGAATTTAAAATATTAATATAATATTATATTATTACTATAAATTTGATTAAATTTATCGGCAGCCCAGAGTAGCATTCAACTCGTTCTGGTTTCTCTCTTCTCTCCATGATCAGGATCCCCATAAGCATTCCTTACCATGATCAGATTATAAGCACTGCATTCAGCATGCGTAACAGATAAAGAATTTTATTATTGTCCCTTCTTTTAGAGGAGGTGATACATTATATCAGTCCATATTCCATGCTTCGCTAGTGAGAAAGATAAACTATTTAGAGCAACTCCAACTCCAGCAGTAGTCCTAATAACATGGATCCTACTTTTTATTTGGGTGCCCCTTTTATTTTTGGGTGCCTAAAATGTTTGCTTCTATTCCAACAGCACCACCCAAACGAAGGTCCTCAAATCCAAATTGATAGACAATGACATGTGGGATCTACTCGTCATTAAGTCAAACTCTTCTTCCTCACATCCTCCACACAGAGGCCAGGACACAAAGGAGATGAGAGCTCTCAGCGCATCGGGGCATCGCCCGCGTGGCGGGGGAGGGGCCGCGCCAGAGTTGTGCACTGGCGGATCTACCCATGTTCGTTGGAGCAGAGGCTGACCGTGGGGAAGGGAGGAGCAGTGTCGCTACCACGTGGCCACAGGAAGGGGACTAGGGGAGGCTTGACGCTTGCGACTACCATGGTTGGGGCTGCTCTCGCTCATCGTGGAGGGTCCGCTCTCACCGAAGGGGATGAGGGTGAGGCCCAGCCCAGAGGTGGAAGTCAGGGGTAGTGGGAGGGAGCGTGCTAGTAGAGATCAGCACTGGAGGAAGGTGGACGAGGCTACTGTACACGGTGGGAAGGTAATGGTCACATCATACAAGATGAGGCTAGGTGTTGGGCTAATAGAATTGCGGTCTGCAGGAGAGATTTGAGTGTCCACCCCAACTTAAGGGCTCTAGTAGAGCAGAGTGTTGTTTTTAGTACGGACATTCATATTTAAATATGAAAGCTCAAGTAGAACCCTGCTGAAGTTGCTCTTAGGATCTCGATAACTTCTCAACAAAATCTGTTTTTGATGTTACGAGAAAGCCAATGGGTGATTCCTCTCTCTCTCTGAACAGATCACAGATTCATTTTTAAGGGATCTGCCTCCCTCTATGGACAGATCATAAATTCTTGTGGCATATTGTATTTCATCATTCCTTAAATTTATCCCGACGTTTGCATTTTGCATTTCATTTTACAGGTACATCTGAAGTGAGTGAAGGTGGCATGACCGGCGGCAGCGCGAGAAGAGAGGAGAGGGGTGCGATGGGAATGAGAAGGTTGTGTTCGAGATCTTGTTTTTCAATGACTTGACAGCATTTGCCAGGATGTCTCTCTATGGCAAGTGGGTCCAGACTCTAGAGAGAAACACCCAAAATTCGCAACCAGCAAAGGAGAAGGTGCTAGCGCCGGCGCCCGGCCCCCGGCGGCCCTCCTCGCGTGCGCTTCGCCCTTCCAGTTCGCCCCTTCCTCCCGCCTCTCCTGTTGCAGGTTCGCCTGGTGGTCTGTGGTCGCCGGCGCTAGCAAACCAAGTGGGCGGCGCGGCGCGGCAAATCAGCGTGGGCAAATTGGATGCGGCCACGCGGGCAAACCCTTGCACCGTCCTCGTGCTGTCGTGTGGTTGCCGCCTGTGACCGGCGTTGCCCCGGCGGATAGACGTTGCATTGTTGCGCGTGGGATAGGCCACAACGGCCAGCGGGAGTCAGGGCGTCTGGCAACAGCAGTACAGCGGGTATTTGAATTTTCCTTTGGGTAATTGAGTACTAGTACGTTTAGTATTTGCTTGTAAACTTCAATTGCACAGTGCCACAACCCTCCAGTTCACCCCCGGTTCTTGATTTGTTGTACGTTTGTTGTTTATCGGTATGTAGCCTTTGATTTGTCCTGCCAGTGATTTGGATGCTTATAAATGGTGGCGCAAGAAAATTAACTGCACTAATGCACCCAAAGTCACACCGCTATTTTGTAGATCCACATCTAGATGCATCTGTATGTTCTGAAATCCTGATACACCTGCTGGTTCATTGGCCACTCTCATGCAAATGCATCTTCAGAGCTTCATGCATCTGGGGGCTTGTTTGTTGTTGCAATTTGCAAACGTCATAAGTACAAAATGCTTATATTGACTATTCTATCGCTTGACTTTGTGATACTTGTTGATATTCTGGTAGTACACTAAAATGTTGTCTGGCAGTTTGTTTAGAATAGTTATAGGTATAAACATGGTATGTAAGGTTACCATGCCGAGGTTTCAATCAATGGATTTTTACACTGCACTTATCAATTATAACGTGCTTATCAAATGAACTGTATGAATGCTACACATGCTACTGGCATTGCTGACCTGTTTATTATGCTGTTGCAGTGCTGAGCATTGTCCACACAACTGTTAGAGATCGGACTTTATTCCTGGAGGCATTTGTCTGAACTTTTTGGCAAATGAGTGCTGGTAAGGAGGTGTACCAGCCTAGGGTTAACCTCCTAAAATTGCTTCTTATTTAATATTTACTATTTTTAATTTATATTTATATGAAGATCTGAATAACTTTGTGATTTTTCACAGGTGGTGCTTTTGGTGGAAATAGGGGGGTGAGGCCTGTACCTCCTGAAAAAGGTGTGTTCCCATTGGATCACTTACATGAGTGTGACTTGGTAAGGCTGACGAATTCCATCAGTTACCACTGCCATTGTATACTTGTTATATGAATATTGATAGTAATAACTGTTCTAACAGGAGAAGAAAGACTATCTTGCCTGCCTGAAATCTACAGGGTTCCAATCTGAAAAATGTCGGCAGTTCTCAAAGAAGTATCTGGAATGTCGAATGGAGAGGTTAGTATGCTTAGTTCCTATTGTCTATATTCTAACTTCAGATCTGTAAATGTTTTGATGATATAGGTTCATAACCTCATTTTTGGCTTATCTATATTTTCTAAACCTAGGGGTAATTTAGCTTTTGCACTTAACATGCTCCATTCTATAAAATTAATGGCCCAAGGAAGCAATGGAAACATATTAATATGTATGACTATCCAAGTTTCTAGATAGTTGACCTTTTGGTTGAAACTAATTCTCTTTCCTGCATCAAATGCTTTCAACATCTTTTTTTGTTGGCAAATATGTTTCTTTTGGACACTTAATAGATCGAGATTTAGTGAACATGCTCCTCAAGATTCTTATTCGTTTGGCTGATAAGCTATGACAGAAAGTACTGTTGGCTGATTTGTTGTGGGAGAAAAACACTGCTGAATGGCTGACAGATTTAGGCTACTTTTAGTGCATGTACTGATTTTGTTTTGAGAAATAACATTTTTGTTGTTGTATCTTCTAAATTCCTATTGGCACCAAGTTGAGTTCTTGCTGCTAGATGCAACTTGTGTTTCTGTTACGGTTTTAAACCATTGTTTCCATGTGTGGTTCTAAAAATCTCTGAATCTATCTTCCTCAGAAACCTGATGGCGAAGCAAGACATGTCAGAGCTTGGGTTCAGAAATATGGACGAAGCGGATACATCTCATGACATGAACAGGCAACTGGAGAGCCCTCCTAATGAGCAAAAGGAGAACAAAATAGCCGTTTGATTTTGATGTAGCTTTTGTATGTTTCTGCATCCAGGAGATCTGTATGAGAACGAATAAATAATGAAAACGGTACTAATTAGTAACTAATGCTGAGACTTAAACATTGGCTATTTTGACGTTCCTAAGGTCTTGTTTGGCATCCACCTCAATCCACTCCGACACGTATGAAATGAAATAAAAATGAGTATATGCAAATAAAATAAACCCTAAGGATCAGATTATATTAGCTTGTGTAGTGCTTGTAGGGCATACCATAGAAGTCGGAGTGATCTGGGTGCTCCTGATTCGGATGGTGTGCAAGAAGGATATAAGTGATTTATACTAGTTTGGGCAAGGAGCGCTCTATGTCTAGTCGGAGAAAGAAATTTTGTATAATTAGTTTTGCACCAAAGTGTTTGTAGTAGAGGTTATAAGCCCAACGAGAGAGGGAGCAGCTCCTGAGTCTCTGGATGCGAAAAGAGGATGATGTGAAAACAGGATAAAATGAATGCTCTCAGTGAGTGTGTGAACTTATGAGTGTTCTGGTGCTTGTGAACCTGTCTAGGAATGACTCCTGCCCCTCTCTTTTATAACAGCAAGGGGGCGCAGGGTTACATACACGTGTACTACATTATGTTTCGTTTAAATCTAAGTCCTTGTAGCCTTATACTATGGAGGTATGGCGCAATGCAGTGGAGGTATGGCCTCTGTCCTTCGGTCACCGATAGTGCTAGGTGTGCTTGTCACTGTAGGTGTCGTGCTGAGCCACGCTAGTCCCTGTAGAGACGTGCTTGTCCTTGTGAATGACGCGCTGAGCCTGACCGATCGACTGATAGGGAGATCTGAGGCCCTCTAGATCGGGGAGCCGTGCGTGATTCTGACGGGTTTGTGAGTACAAGAGCCTGGAATGACGCCTATACGTCTTTCACAGGTTTGTTGTACGCACAGTGATGATAGTTGGCAGCATAATAGTTGTCAGGCCTTGTCCTGTGTAGTCGTGGGCAATGTAGTGATTGACCCTTGTTTCATCCCATCGTACTTACAGTTCTACCATGGGAACATGGCTGACATCATGGGGGCGAGGGGGGGGGGGTCTCGAGTGCAATAATAGTATAGCAGCGCCTGATCCCCGAGGTCAGGCGAGGCGGAGATTGCAGGACTACTTGTCCGAGCTGGTCTCAGACGAGTTGAAGATAGGTCTCGGGCAGCGTAGTCTTGGGCGAGTCGAAGATTGTTGGTCTCAGGTGTCGCGAGAGACCTCGAGGCTTCGTCTCAGGCGAGAGGGAGAACATCTCGTGGTCGTCCTTAGTCTGAGGGAGTAATTTGAGGTTTTTATCTTAACTTTAGGTACCCTGATAACAAGTTTAAGATTTTTTTTCGAAAGAAACAAGTTTCAATATAAATAAAAGAAATTTTGTATTCAGAGTGTCTTTAAGATGATGTTGATAACATATCATCTCGGGAAGTATTGATGATTGACTCTTCACCTACCTCCTGTTGCGGCCACGACAGCTTCTTGCCGTTGGAGCATCCATTCGTGACGGTGACGTAGCTTGAATATCACAGGCCTCACGGAAGGAATTATCTATCTAATCCCAGCCCCAGGAAAGCCACCAGTTTCTGTCATTTGGATACCGATCCGACGGTCACCACCGCGTCTGGGTGTCGGTCGTCGGTGCCTGGGAGCGGCGGCAGAGAGGAACGCCCGGCATAACCGCTGGAGGAACACGCCTTCCAGTGCGGTCCACGGTCACTAAAAATTATTGGCACCAAAATAGCGAGGGCCGGCCCAGACTATCTCCTCCTTTGCTCTCCTCTGAAATGCTTTGCAGAATCTTCGAAATGCCCCGCTCACCTTATCCGTCGGCGCGTCGCCTTTTGGCGTGGTGGCCCGTCGCCTCGGCCTTGTGCGATCTGCGATGCACTCATCTCGCCCACATGGACAACTGGAAGCAGACACAACGTTCGTTTCAGTGGCCTCTGCATCCGTCAGTCACGCTTGCAGATCCAGGAACCGAGAAGCAAACAGAGCAGCAGTGAAAAGGGACGAGGAGCCGGCCGGCAAAGAGTGCAATCACGTGTGCTCTAGCAGATGAATGCTAAAAAAAATGGCAAGAAAGCTTCGGGATATAGATGCTACAGCTCGAATGCGCACAAGCGGGGGGGGGGGGGGGGGGGGGGGGGGGAACCCACGACGACGACCAAATGGTGAACGCCGAACGGGGCCCCCGAATGGCAGCCTCAAACGCCGCTGCCGTCGTCCCGACTCGCCAACGGTGCTCACCTCGTTAGTCGCCAAGAGGCCAACGCTGTCCAGCCTGGTGTATCACCATGTGTGTATTGAGCCAAAACCTCACCAACCTCGCAAACCAAGCCTATAGTTAATTAGCCAATAGCCAGTGGCCTGTGACAGGCTAGCAGCAGCTCTGCTCATCAGTCATCACTAGCTCGTCTTCGCCTTCCTATCAGGGTGTGTAGTGTGTGTGTGAGAGAGAGCCATGGCGACGCAGCGGCTCGTGGCGGCGCTGGTGGCCTGCCTCCTGGTGCTGGCGGCGCTGCCGGTGCGCGGGCGCAACATCACGGCCATCCTGCAGGGGTACAAGGAGTACAAGCTGTACAACCAGTACCTATCGGAGACGAAGGTGTGCGACGAGATCAACTCGCGGCAGTCGACGTCGATGACCATCCTGGTGCTCTCCAACGACGCCATGACGACGCTGGCCAAGGACGCCGGGGACTCGCTCCCCGCCATCAAGAACGCGCTGCGCCTCCACTCGGTGCTCGACTACTACGACCGCAAGAAGGTGAAGAAGTACGGCGACGAGAGCGCCGCCACGCTGTACCAGGCCACGGGCGACGCCGCGGAGACCACGGGCAACGTCAAGGTGGTGGACCAGGAGGACAAGAACTACGGCTTCTCGGCGGCCACCGCGGGCGCCAGGATCTGCACCGTCACCAAGGAAGTGGAGACGCACCCGTTCAAGTTCGCCATCCTCGAGGTCACGGCGCCCATCGAGTTCGACGGCCTCTTCGACGTCCCTTCCACCGCCAACCTCACCCGCCTCCTGGAGCGCGCCGGCTGCAAGGTGTTCGCGTCGCTGGCCGCCTCCACGGGCGTGCTCAAGTCGTACGAGGACGCCATGGACAAGGGCCTCACCCTGTTCGCCGTCAACGACGACGCGTTCAGCGCCAAGGACGTGCCTGACGTCAAGACCATGTCCAAAGCCAACCTCACCAAGCTCCTCCAGCTCCACGCCCTGCCTTCCTACAACACCAAGACGTCGCTCAAGTCCGTCAAGGGCTCGCTCCGCACGCTGGCCCCCAAGGACGACGTCAAGGTGGTCGCCAAGGGCGACGACGTCTCGCTCGACACCGGCAAGACCAGGTCCCGCGTCGCGTCCACGGTCGTCGACAGCGTCCCGTTCTGCCTCCTCACCATGGACAGCCTCCTGGTGCCGCCGGAGCTCTACGTCGGCGCTCCGGAGGCGGCACCGGCGCCTGCGCCGGTGGACGCGCCACAGGGGTCCCCGCCCGCGGCGGATGCACCGTCGGTGGCAGCGGACCACGCGGACCACAAGTCCAAGAAGTCTACGGCGTCGTCCGCCGTCGCGTCGCGCCCGGTCGCCGCGCTCGCCGCGACGGCCGTGTGTTCCGTCGTGCTCGCGTCCCTCTTGTGATTGCGACGCAATGCAACTGAGAGAACATTTTGGCTACCTCCGGCTGCTGGCAGCACATCCATCCACTGTTGCTTGGCAGCTCCTCCGATCTCTACTTCTGCCTCCTCCAATCCAAGCAGATACCCCGTTTCCCTGTGATCTCTCTCCTCCGCTCTGTTCCGGCCGTTGGTTGATTGAATTTGTTGGTGCATTGCCATTTTCCCATGTAATTTGAGCAAAAAAAAACATGTACATTTCCCCCGGCAACGTATCATATGCAACTCATCTTCGTGTGCAACCTATGCAACCACGTCACAGGATCTAGATCCAACGTCTAACCCGTGTGCATGTAGATGGAAGGATTTAAGTGAATGGTGGTTACACTTGAAGCTGAGCTGCAGGATATGTTCCCTCCCCACCTTTTCAGAACACGATATTCTATCCGGTTGCAGTCTTGGTCTTGCACAGCAGCTTCGCATTCCATTTCGCACACCGGCTTCCTCTCAGATCCATTCCTGTTTGAGGCAAAAGATTCTTCCGGTAGTGAAAGAAGTCAAACGAGAAGAACAGATCTGGAAGTTTTATTTTTACCGAACCAGATCTGAAAACTTTACTGGACCCCAACTGCGCCGCACTGAGTTTATTGAACGGAGGTGAGCACGTGAGTTTTGCCCTTGGACAATGTGCCACGGACGCTCATTTCCTGGCGTTGTTAGGGTCTGTTTAGGCCCTGTTTATGACTTGTTTAGTTGGCAAAATTTTGACTTTTTGGCTACTGCAGCACTTTCGTTTTTATTTGACAAACATTGTCCAATCACGGAGTAACTAGGCTCAAAAGATTTATCTCACAAATTTCAGGTAAACTACATAATTAGTTTTTATTTTTATCTTTATTTAATGCTCCATGCATGTGACTAAAGATTTGATGTGACGAAGAATCTTGAAAATTTTTGCCAACTAAACAAGGCATTAGTTTGCTACCCAAAATTTTTTCATCCATCCCATCGAATCTTTAGACACATGCATGAAACATTAAATGTACATAAAAAAATAAACTAATTACACAGTTTGGTTGAAAATCGCGAGACGAATCTTTTAAGCCTAGTTACTCTATGATTAGCCTTAAGTGCTACAGTAACCCATATGTGCTAATGATAGATTAATTATGCTTAATAGATTTGTCTTGCAGTTTCCTGACGAGCTATGTAATTTGTTTTTTTATTAGTTTCTAAAAACCTCTCCCGACATCCTTCCGACACATCCGATGTGATATCAAAAAAATTTTATTTCTAATATAAACAGGGCTTTAGATTGTGAATGAAAATTTTTTGATGTCACGGCCTTAGATTGTGAATGAAAATTTTTTGGATGTCACATCGGATGTGTCGGAAGGATGTCAGGAGGGGTTTTTAGAAACTAATAAAAAAACAAATTACATAGCTCATCAGGAAACTGCAAGACAAATTTATTAAGCATAATTAATCTGTCATTAGTATATGTGGGTTACTGTAGCACTTAAGGCTAATCATGGAGTAACTAGGCTTAAAAGATTCGTCTCGCGATTCTCAACTAAACTGTGTAATTAGTTTATTTTTTTATCTATATTTAATGTTCTATACATGTGTCCAAAGATTCGATGGGATGGATGAAAATTTTTGTGGTAGGAAACTAAACAGAGCCTTACTCAAACCTGGCCGGACTTCACAGAGGCCGTCTTCTCCTTCTCCAGGCTCCACACCGCCGGCGGCAACAGACTCTTGGTCCTTTTTTACTTCCATTTTTTTAAAAAAAATAGAAATAGTAGCACTTTCGTTTGTATTTGATAAATATTAACCAATCGTAGATTAATTAGGCTCAAAAGATTCGTCTTGTAATTATAGGTAAATTGTATAATTAGTTATTTCTTTTATCTATATTTAATGCTCCATGTATGTGTTGTAAAATTTGATGTGATGAGAAATGTGAAAAAATTTGTAAAATATTTTGAGAAACAAGGTCTTGTACAACAAATGCGGGTCCGACGGTTGGCAACGGGCACAGCCGCACAAGGTGTGCAACGAGAAGGGCTCCAGTGGAGGAAAGCATGGACGCAGCGGGCGCTTTGTTGATCACTGCACTGGCCTGGTTAGCCTTTGCGCAGCCCAAACGTGGAAAGCAGCCCAAGTAAGGCCCACATCGTGGCTGAGGGACGGTCAACCAATATTTTCTCGCTGTAGCAATTGTGAGATCTGATGGTGATTTAAGTTCTGAAATAGAACATATAGGGTCTGTTTGGTTGGGTGGCCAACTCCTGGTCAGGCCTGCTGGAGCTAAGATGTAGGTGTTTGGTTCTCTGTTTTTAAGCCTTAGCCAGGCTTATGATTGGGTATTTAAGTTGCATCTTTAGTCAACGGCAGAAGATTGTATCAATTGGTCTTGTTCATTGTAACTGGCATTTGATTGCAGATTACAATTACGGCAGCAATGATGATCTTCCTCAATGGATGGTTCACTGAAAAGGACGAGCTCTAGGTGTTTGATGAAATGACTGAAAGGAGGTAGACTTACCTATTTAAGGAAGAGTTGACTCTATGCCCTTTGCACATCAAACCAAACACGAGCTCATCCTAGCCAGGCTTAGCAGCGCAAGCAACCAACCAAACACCTCTTGGCTCCCTGGAAACAGGCTTGTGGTGCCCAGGCTAAGATTCCTGGCCAGGCTACAGTGAACCAACAAACCAAACACACCCATAGTTGTTGATGATCCCTTAGAGCAAAAGGCTTCTTGTAATTGTGGGCTGTGTATTGTGTAGCCATGCTTTTGAAAGTTCGTGACTTGATGAATATCAAGTTCTTACCTAACCATTATGTGCTAAAACTTTGGACAAGGGAAGCAAAGTATGAACCTATACAACCGTTTCACAAAATTGTACGTTTTATGCAGCATGAAGCGCTTTTGAATGAAATACGTGCAGTGCACGTTCTCGAAAAAATGCAACATGAAGCGAATGATGGTGGTGTACAAACTCAAGTGTTATTGGACAGTACTCATGAAGCTCAAAATTCCTTTGCATTCACTAGCTTTACAGATTAGATGATGGTACTTCTATTGCTCCACTTAAATTTTGTAGAGTTAGTGTTACTATTTCTCTTCACTTTTCTAATTTTTCATTTGCCTTTGCAGGGCCTAGTGAAATCGATAACATGTCCTCTCTCTAAAAATAAAGATGGCATGCCATTCAAGAACTTCTTGTAGGTCTTTAATTTAGTAGGTGCTCTCATATATGAGATATTTTGGGATGATTGTTGAGCACCTATATGCTATAGGATTGCTTCAATGGACACTATTTTGGTTTTTTAGCCTTAATAGTTCTCTTCCTAAAGGCAAACATTCATATGCTAAAGCGGTGACGATTGATGGAATTTATTTATTAGAATGGAACTGTTAAAAAAAATTTAGTTCTGCACTAAGTTGTATATACCGAAGTCTGTAAAACGCATGTCTTCCTCGGCCACGAAATGGGCCTTACTTGAGGTGGTTTTTCACGTTTGTGTTGGGCAGGCTGGGAGTAGGAGAGCTGAGACTAAGAGCCTGAGATGCGCAAGCATAGGAAAAGTCATCTTCCAAGAAAGTCAAAAGAATCTGGATTCTTGCAACACTGACTAGAGCGGCCGGCAAATGATATGCCCCACTTGTTGCCTGTTGGCCTGGGCCTTGTTTAGATGTGAATTTTTTTTGAATTTCACTAATGTAGCATTTTCATTTGTTTGTGATAAATATTATCTAATTATAAACTAACTTGGGTTAAGAGATTCGTCTCGCGATTTACAGGCAAACTATGTAATTAGTTTTTATTTTTTATCTATATTTAGTATTTCATACATCTGCTATAAGATTCGATGTGACGAGAAATTTTTAAAAAAATTTGGATTTCGACGAGAACTAAACAAGGCCCTGGTCGGGAAACAGAACAGCGACCCGAGGGCTAAGCCATCCGCCCGGGGATGCCGGGCGACGCCAAAGCGTAGGAGGGTGTGCACGCCCACCTGAAATCAGGTTTCAGTTTCACTGTCATGCGCTGGCGCACGGCACTGCTGTCGGGAAACTAAACAAGCAACAAATCAGCATTACCGCTGTTTATTTAAACTTATCCGCACTATTTTTCAATTATAAAGGCCATGTGCCAGCATATTACAAATTACCTCTGATTGGTCCATAGCTTCGATCTTGCATTAGCAAATTACCTCTGACCGGCCGAACAATATGCTGGCACATGGCCGGTTGCAGCTATGGCTGACCTACAAAGAACCGGCACAGGTCAGCTGCGGCCGCCCCTGGACACCTTGCCGCAAGCACCGGCCGGCCGTGGCAAGCCCGCGCGTGGCTGAGGGCAGTAGCTCGCGTGGCCAAGGATCGTCGAGCAGCGATGATAACGGAACGATATGATGATGGCATTTCCACGGGAGGGTTTCTGAGATTTAATTTGCAAAAGGAGAGATTAGGGAGGGATGAGTGGGATGGGTTAATTGCTAATCTCTAACACATTAGCTATATCCATCAGATCTAGATCTAACGATCCACGTGCGAGTTTTCATAGTTTCCACGGGAAGGTGGTTTCTGTAGCATACACTCCCAAATAATGCTTTAGCGAGTTTTCAGTTTTGAACAAGTTTTCTAAGAATAAGTTATTCCAAGAATGTTGAAGAGTCAAAACATCTTAAATTTGACCAAAATTATAGAGAGAAGCATAAAGATTTATAGCATCAAAAAGATATATCATTAAAATATAATTGATGAAGAATATATAATTTTAGTTAAACTTGAGATGCTTTGACTCTTCAAAATTCTTAGAATGACTTTATAATTTGGAATGGAGGGAGTAGAAAACATTAGACATTGCACAACAAACAAATAAGAAGTTTTAGAATAAAAGTGAAAAGTCGTTAAATCAAAATTTACCAAAAAAACAGAAAATCTCTAACCATCGGTTTCCTTTGAGAAATTAGAGGAGACTTCCATAACATAAAATTACTAGTAATATGTCCGTGCTAACGCTACGGTAAAATACAACACAAGACAACCCACTAAACTAACAAGAATAGACAACACATGACAGCATTAAAATTTTTTTTGACATGAAGCACTAATTTTCCATGGATTGTTCCTGCAAAGCAATTCGTGAAACATTAAATTAGATATTTATTTTGGACAAAGGTACCACTGTACAATTCATGAATCAAAAAATGGTGTTTCTAGCAATCTATTTTCCATATTATCAGTTTCAGATAACTCGTGCAAAAGCATTATGCAACTGTGAGTCGGTTATTGTCACTTTTCTCTTCTCTAGTAAACCTATGATAAAGTAATTCTCAAGTGTTCTTCATGTCCTGTATTTTCTAATAAATGCCTCAATTTCTAGTTACCATTTATGGTAATTTCTTGACTCATGGTATTTTCTAGCATTTTCATGTTGTTTGTGCATACCTCCATGTCCTTTAGTTGCGGTAGCACTAATCAATAGTTGACTTCTAGCAACTATAGATGGGCCACTAAATATCAGCAAAAGCTTTTCCTTTTCAAACTTCATATGTAAATTAGCAATAAAATATCAATTCCCTCCCATCGAGGAGCATTGAGCAAAAAGTGAAACACCATACTGTTGGACTAAAGATCTAGGAAAAGAATTTTTTTTCTCTGGCAATCATATAAACATGGGATGGGATCTGCAAATAAGAATTCAATACATGTAAAACACATATACAAAGGTTGATTCATTATTCTGTAGAAGTGTACATCTAGTCTTCTGTCTATTTCTTTTCTTGATTCATACTGGTGCCAAACCTCCAATGCACGTAGCTTACTTCTGACTTCTTGAAGAACAAATATCATAAATGACGAAGGCAAATATTTAAAATGATAAACAATGGGGTCCAAGTCATCATGATCAAAGGTAGAGTGCAAGACAAAGCTTTAATTGGTGATTTTTTTTCAATTCCTCAAACTAATATTATAGTATCAGCCAGAAAAAATGACATCATTAAATCTAGTGCTCTATACTTTCATACTTCGGACTGTGGTATGAATGTATCACAAATTTTGCCTAATTTGATAAGGTTGTTAAAAATCTGGAGAAATTCTGTACTACAAAAACAACAATTATATCGAACTGGTAAAAGCATATATGAGCATCTGCTAGAACTGACATGGAGATGACCTAACATAAGAAAGTTTTTCTCCCTGCTATATTTCATCTTGACATAAAAATAACGTTAATATTATGCTCAACTTGAAGGCAAGCAACTAAGCTCTTCTTTTTAATGAATATCATAATGCAATTTAAGTTCGAAATGTAGAGGTGTGCTTTTATCCATGCTCAACTTGAACTTTAAGATGATTGCGTTCCAGCTCCAGAAGAACCCTCTTTTCTAGGTTCCTTTTCTCCATTAAGTGGTATGGTGCAACCTGTGCATCTAATTCATCATCTGAACCACTGCAAAGAAATGAAAGGAATACAAGGTAGCAACAGTCAAAACACAGCATTCCTAGACGACACTAATCCTGCACCATTGCAAACATAAAAATAAGCTTTGATATAATTGCACATCGAAGCACCTGGAGAACAACATGTCTACTATAATAGAATAGTTAAATTATACTTGGTCCACCCAATAAAATGTCACTCGGTGCAGGGCTGCCCAGGAGATGCTGCCAATGTAATGTACATAGAAGTGTAGAGAACATTCTCAGAAGTGAAAATACAGTACTGTACAAATAGGAGTATTAATTTCAACAGATCATAGAACTATTATGTGCTCATTGATTACTTCAAAGTTCAAACACCACACGAGCTTGTATTTTTTTGGAGATACTGTAGAAGCAATTCATGTGAATACTACAATTGAAACTTAGGCCTTGTTTAGTTCGCAAAAATTTTTAAGATTCCCCGTCACATCAAATCTTTAGTCGCATGCATGGAGCATTAAATGTAGACGAAAATAAAAACTAATTACATAGTTTACCTGTAATTTGTGAGATGAATCTTGAGTCTAGTTACTCTGTAATCGGACAATGTTTGTGAAATAAAAACGAAAGTGCTACGGTAGCCAAAAACTAAAATTTTTGCCAACTAAACCAGGCCTTAAGTAAAAATTAGTTGGAGCAGATCCCTGTCAGATCTAGCTTGTAAAGTTCAGATGGTTCAGGGTGACCCGATAACTGAATTGAGCATTCAAGTTCCTATCAGCTGCGGCCTCGGTAGAAAAGATCTGTTTTTGGATGTGGCATACACCTTGACCTGCTTCTGAAGATCCTTGATGTGGTCCAAGGTCGGATCCAACATGTCAGCATTGTTGGTTTCATTTGCTGCAATCATCAACAAAGCCTCTGTGTGCCATCCCGTCGCCGGCCAGATCCAGCATGTCAGCAGTGTACGGTTTCGTTTGCTGCAATTATGAACAAAGCCTCTGCGTACCATCCCGCGGCCGTCACGGCACACGCGAACTGGCCCTGGCCTCGCGATCTGGCGCAGACCCACACCGTGCGTGCACATAGGTTTGCCCCGCCTCCACAACCGCCGCCGCTGCTCAGCCGTCGGTTGGGCGCGAGGGTCCTAGGCTCGGGCATCATACGGCCGCCATGGCTGCCCTCTATTGGCCGCCGCACCACATAGCATCGCGAGGACAGACCGGACGCTAGCTCGCGCGCCGAGGAGAAGGGCGTGGGTAACGGCTCTGCAGGCCCTGGTCAGCTATCGCCCTCTTTCCTCTTCGTCACATGGATCCATAGCCATGCAGAGGCGCTTATCGAGAGAAGAAGATGGAGAAAGTGGGGATATTTTTTTCAAAACAAAAGACGCTGGCGTGTGGAATTGATCCCTGGCCGCTTGCAGAGAAGTGCGGGGGCGGAGGGCGTGCGGAGGTGATATGTGTGTTCCAAGCCCGCGTGGGTGGGATGGAGGGTGAGAAGCCTGGCTTCCCACATCTAATCCTGAACATCAATTTTGTTTTATGTGTTTTATTAGCCCTTGATTTTAATGAAGATGAATTTCTGTGTGTATTCTTCTGGGTACACAATGGTTGAAGACTCTCAGCGGAGTACGTTTTACTTGGTGGACTAAGTATAATTTGAGTATTCCATTATAGTAGAGATTGGATTGCTTCGTAGTGACCTACATTGACAGGCAAAAGATGCTCTTTCTCCCTACGCCTCCCCATATGTAGGCCTTGTTTAGTTCACCTCGAATTCCAAAAAGTTTTCAAGTCTGTCACATCGAATCTTGCAGCACATGCATAAAGTATTAAATATATATAAAAATAAAAACTAATCACATAGTTTGACTGTAAATCGCGAGACGAATCTTTTAACCTTAGTTAGCTTATGATTGAACAATATTTACCACAAACAAACGAAAGTAGTATAGTAGCGAAATCCAATTTTTTTTCACGTCTAAACAAGGCCGTAGTCTTGGTGGACCGAGCTTTGACTGTGCAACTATCTATTAGCAGATAGATTCAAATATGTCTTATTAAAAAATAGCTAGCTAAAATTTAGCGGTTATTAACTACTCAATCTATCCCAAAATATAAAGACGTTTGATATTTTGACATTGAGTTTGACCACTCATTTTATTCAAAAAATTATACAAAATACCAATTCTTTTGTCGTGGCTTAGTTTATTAATAAAAGTTCTTCAAGAATGACTTAAATTTGATTATGTTTGCATAATTTTTTTTTGAATAAAACGAGTGGTCAAATTTGGGGTCAAAAAAGCCAAACGTCTTATAATTTGGCATGGTAGCCAACTATCTTAAGTTGGACTAACTTTATAGGAAATAGTAACAAACATCTATGACATAAAATAAGCACATTATAAAAAATACTCCCTCTGCTTCAAATTATAAGTTGTTTTAACTTTTTTGATACATCAATTTTGCTATACATCTAGATATAATATATGTTTACATATGTACAAAAATCTATGCAAAAAAGTCAAAGTGATTTATAATTTTGAATGGAAGAGTATATTTTATGGTAATGATATCAGTTTGAAGTCATAAACTTTGATGGTTTTGTTTATAAGTTTGGTCTCCAAGAATCTATTTATTCAGAAATATAATGAGTTTTTTTAGTGATGATGGATCTAAACAGGCTAAGGCCTTGTTTAGTTTCAAAAAATTTTGGGAAATCGATACTGTAGCACTTTCGTTTGTATTTGACAAATATTGTCCAATCATGGACTAACTAGGCTTAAAAGATTCGTCTCGTCAATTTCGACCAAACTGTGCAATTAGTTTTTATTTTTGTCTATATTTAATATTCCATACATATGTCTAAAGATTCGATGTGACATGGAATCTGAAAAATTTTGCAAAATTTTTTGGAAACTAAACAAGGCCTAAAATTAATGCAATCCACCAATCACATCCGCAATGTTTTTGCTAGTCTGCTACGGGGCTGCTTATTTTTCAATTTTTTTTTGTAAATTCTTTTAAAACTCTCCGTTGCATCGAATTTTTTAGCACATACATAGAGCATTAAATATAGATAAAAAATTACTAATTACATCATTTGTCTTTAATTTACGCGACGAATATTTTAAAACTAATTAGTCCATAATTGATAATAATTATCAAATACAAATAAAAATACTATAATATCTATTTTGTAAAATTTTCACCACTAAACATACGTTTACAAATTTCCTCTAGCATGCACCAACTTTAGCCGTCTGATCTGATCGAGCTCCTTCAGATCGCTGACGAGTCACGATCCACCCATTCTGTTCCGCATCCGTGCTCGCGCAAATAGTCCCGGCCGCTGCCTCGCGGTCGCCTTCCTCTCGTCCGTCGATGGCGGCGGCCGTCGCGCCTCCGCGGGGACAGCACATCGAGGTATATCTCTTTTGCAGCTTGTTCTCCGCGCACGCTTTCTGTGTTCGCCATGGGAGGTGTGCCTTGAGCCCTTGACGGCGATGAAGGTTAGGGTGCGGTCGCTAGGGTGAGCTTTGCTCGTTGGGTTTCAGTGTAGGCGGGCTGTGAGAAGATGCGGTGGAGGCGGCGTGGAGTTGGAAGCTGTGGCCTGTGGGGGACGGCGGCGCAGCAGTAGTACTTTGGGTGAAGATGGCGACTGGTGGGGAGGCAAGGCAATGGTCGCGTCGCGGTAGCAGTAGCACATTTGAATCACGCCATTGGCCAAAACAGCAGCTCTTCAAAACATTTATTGTACTCCGTGCCTGTTGAATGCTCTTTCGCCTTATAATTACGCCTATCATGGAAAAGTTGGCTTATACTCTCCCGTATCGGATTTAGAAGTCGTTTAGGATAGCGACACGGTCTTCAAAACATAATTTTGACCTCTTATTTTTATAAAAATACTTAGAAAAAATAATATATGTATATTTTTATGAAAGTATTTTTCAAGACGAATCTATTCATATAAGTTTTACATTGGTAAACTCAACAATTTAAAATTTATTGATGATTTATATTCCTAATATTTGATTCAGACCTTGTCCAAAACGACTTCTAAATCTGATACGGAGGGAGTACATGGCTCTTCTTGGTCAATTGTACCGGTCTACCAGAGCCTCGTTAAAAAAAATCGTTTAAAAAATTGTAGGCCCAACGTTAAGATGTTTATGCTTACAAAGTCATTTTCTTTTATTACATGATCTAAGGGGGTGTTTAGTTCCCCTCCTATTCCAAAAAATTTTGGGTTTTGGTTCATCATTTTGCAAAATGGAACTAAACACCATCTAAAAATTTTGGCAAAAAGGTGGTTATTCTCCATTTTGGATTTTGGACTCAAGAGACCAAAAAAAACCCAAAAGAGTCTCATGAGGCTCTTATGAGGGCAATAAATTCTGCATTTTGGATGGAACTAAACATGACCTCTGAAATTTTGGCATTTTGCATTCCATCATTCCAAAGTAGTTGGTATTTTGCATTTTGCATTCCATGGGGAACTAAACATGCCCATAGTGGATTTCTTTGCAAAAGGAGGACTGGTTAAAATAAACAGCTCAACAAGATAATTTGGGTGTGATTAAACAGACAAAATGGATAAACACGGTGATGTATGCTGTATTGCTGTAGCTCTGATGCTCTACACTACATCTTGCATTTTTTAAGTTGTTGCACACGTTGTTTAGATGCATCAATATAGCCCTTGTTCCTTTACAGTTCCTTCATATTTTCTTCAGTTATCTTATTCTTGTGGTTTGACTTAGGTACTGTTTGCCACTCACCTGAATACCTGATGCTTTCTGCCATGCGGGGGTTGCATACTGACCTTTTCTCAACAATGGTTTGCTACTTTGCTGGGCCACTGAGGTTCTCTACTTCTCTCCTATGATAAATATAATAGATTTCTTTGCAAAAGAAGAAGGGTTGATTAAATATATAGCTCCACACAATAATATGTGAGTGATTAAACAGACAAAATGGATAAACACGTTGATATGTGCTGTATTGCTGTAAAAAGTTGCTGCACATGTTGTTTAGATGATTGAACTGAGTCCTTATTCCTTTACAGTACCTTCAAATTTTCTTCAGTTAACTTATTCTTGTGGCTTCATTTTGTACTGTTTGCCACTCACCTGGTGCTTTCTGCCATGCATGAGTTGCATGCTGACCTTTTGTTAGCTTTGGTTTTCTTTGCCACTGAGGTTATTTACTTCTCTCCTATGATGTTCTTTTAGATGGAAACACAATTCCATTAAGTAACCAATTCCGGTAAATCACTGGAAACGTGAGGGATTACAAACTCTGGTGCCTGATCTAGCCACAAACTAGAATTACCCACATCCAAACAGGCACCATAAGACACTAGGCAATCAGCTACAACATTACAAGTCCTATACACTTAGTAATATTACAGCATATGAAGTCAAAGGCCATACAACTTTTAATTTCTCTGAAGAGCATCCCTAGCTCTGATCGATCAAAATCTTTAGAAGAAAGTGCAGACTTTAAGGTCTTGGCATCTAACTCAATTAACACTTCCTTCATCCCACAGATGCTGCAATTCCAAGTCTTTTAAACACGCCAAACTTCCAGCATGAAGGGCACTTGAAAGAAATTCCAAATGCCCTGCAGCAGCAGCAGCCATAAAGGCTCCTTTGTGATCTCGGATTATGCGTCCCCATCCTCCAGATTTGCTATTCTGCAAGAACGTGCCATTACAATTGATTTTGTAAAACCCTTCTCGAGGTGGTCTCCATTTTCCATGTTTTGATTCTGAGGGGGACGAAGCTGATTTTAACTTTGTCATTTGGCAAGAGTGATACAAAACAGAGCTGCATAGTTCTTCAGTTGTGTACTTCCTCTCCCCTTGGTTTGTTTTGTTTCTAACATTCGACCAACACCATAAGAGAATGACCACTTTCAGCTTTATTTCTTCTTGGAGATAAGAAATAAGATCCATGACATCAAGAGCAGCTCCTTGATTGGCCATGTGCATCCTCAGATCTTCCAAGTCAAGACTTCTCCAAAGTCGAAACCTGTTTGACAGATTTGCAATTGAAAAAGAGGTGGCCACAGTCCTCATCAAGGCGATGGCACATTGGGCAAAGGGTGTCCAGCTCTGTTACTCTCCTTTTGATGTTTACTCTCACTGGATGGCTGTTATGCGCCAACCTCCACATGAACACCTTGATTTTGTTGGTGACATTTAGACCCCATATTTTTTTAAAACATGGATTGATCCAATTTGCACATTGAAGATGATGTGTCCGCCTTACAGAAATGGCCGCGACGCTTGATTGCCAATGCATATGCAGACTTGGCAGAAAATAAACCCTTTGGGGTCAGCACGCCAGGCAACTGTGTCTTCCATGCCATCTGGGACAAAGGTCTCTCTGATTAGCTGAACATCCCAAGTCCCAGTCAATGGATCAACCAATTCAGCAACCTTGGTGAGGAGGGACCTGTTTCTGGGAGTGATAACCTTTCTAGAGCCGTCTTCCCTGCGCCATCCGTTTCTTAGTTAGTACAGCCTTTCTGCTCTGCCATGTTGTGGCGATTTGTGTTATGTTTGCCCTCCGGGATAGATACAGCTCCTCGCCGTAACTATCTTGAATTTGTAAATCTTCCTTATTCCACTTAATGAAGCACGTGCGAAGGCACGCTTTCAAAAAAAAAAAACCTTTCTAGTTCCACTTCTGGGGGTCCATGGATCAGACCATTTTTTCACTTGGTTTCTGTCTAATTCTCCATATTATACCTTCCTTTAATAGCCCCATACCTCTCAGAATGCTCCACCATGTATAAGATATTCCACCTTTAACAGTAGCTTCAAGAAGTTTTCCAGTTGGAAAATATTTGGCGCATAAGCTGTCAGGTTGGGTAAGAAGACGCCACCCTTGTCTAGCTAACATGGCCAAATTGAAGGCATGAAGGTCCCTAAAGCCCAGCCCCCCTAGATTTTTTGACCTTGTCAGTTTGTGCCATCCAATCCAATTAATTTTGTTAACTCTTGCTGGCTCCACCAATACCTCCCCCCTATCATAGAGCTAATTTCATAATATAAGCTTTTGGAAAGGTCAAAGCAAGACAAGTCGGATAGAGCTCTACCAAACAAGGTCTAATGTAGCATGTGTACAAATATATATTATATAATTTACTAAAAACATAAGACAAATACATTTAAAAAGTATTACAAGTATTTTTAAAATAAGTAATAAACTCTAAAAGTGATTTAAAATAACTTACTATCTAAATACTTATGCACTTTGCTCAAAATTATAGGGCCACGGACCACCCTCTAGCTACGCCCATGCGGCTTACTATATTATTTTTGCGAATGCGCAACAACTTCCATGTCTTATGTTTTTCTTCCAACTTTGGCTCCCCATAAATCCCTGTGAAACACCATTTTCTTCCAGAGTCTTCCTTCACCACCGCATGAATATGATATCTAGATAAGCTTTTTACTGTTAAATCAACTTCTTTATTCCAGAAGAGATCTAGGCCTCCACTTAGCCCTTTACAATCCTTCACAATTAAGTTGGGCATATTAAGGATCCATCTGAACCTCTCAATCCTGTTCCAATCCATTTTTGTTTCAGAGAGAAAGAGGATGTCTGAGGATTCATACTTCTGGAGATCCAGAAGCCCACAAACTGCCAAGGCATTCCCCAATTCATACTTCTGCAGTTCCAAGCGATTATCCTCATTTGGTTGGGCGGGATTCCCCTGGCAACCTGGCCTTGCTAGCAATAGTTTCAATTGTTGTGCCATCCGCTTTCAGTCAGTTAGCTGTCTTGGTTAGAACTTCCTCCACTCTCTGTTTTTTTTTCAGGCTTACATCATTCACCTCAATCTCTTCTATAAGATGGCGTTTATGAACCAGACCATCACCAAGCAACTTGCCATCACCCAAATTAGCTTTTCGGCTCCTTATCATATAGGAGGTTTTCTTCTCTGGTTTAGGAGACGACATCACAGTGGAGGCCTGTGGCTGCTGGTTGAAGACTCCGAAAACCCCAAACCAGCCCCTGTCCCACAAGCTGCATCGTCCATACTCCCTACTGCCTCCTTTCCTATGTTTTCTATTTCCATCACAGTATCTGGGGTGTACTGCTCCTCAGAAACATCTAGGCTGCAGATCAGGTTTGGAGCAATTCACTTCCTCCTGATGACATTCTTCTCTATTGTCAGGACTATTGATGCCACCATCAACCCTGACTTTTGAACCTCCACGATTTCTAGGATAGCAACTTGTCCACTTTTTTCACCAAACTTCACCTCTGCAGACAGTCCAGAGATTAATTCTTTTGGGGATCTGCTTCTATCGTCCAGCATTGGGGTCTTCAGTGGGCTGGTGGGCTCTTCCCTTTTATCCAATTTGTTGCTGAACCTGGCACTTCTTGAAACTGTTCCCTTTGATTCTCTCCAGCTCAACTTCCTTGCACTCCTTTAACTTCTTTCCATTTACTACCCCCAGAGCCACTGCTATTCTTTCCTCGACTTCTGTTATCCTCCAAAAAATGCCTCTGAGATGCCATCACGCATAACTCACTGCTAAACGGCTTCCTCATCATCTCCACCCTCGCGTCACAAACTTTATCTGTATGCCTAAGGAGCCCACAGATGTAATAAAAATTCATGCTCCAAGAGTTCGAGACCCACTCTGAGTCGCCAGAACTCACGAGCGAGTCAGAGAGCAACCAAAGACTTTTTGGCGTTTCTCTTATGATGGATTTAATTTTACATTGTGTTGCTCACCATTGTTTTTTTCCCCTTGCTGTTATTCTTGGTTTCCTTTCTAGGATTTTCCATTATGTGCCCCTGCAAGTACATCAGATTGTACTGGACAACTGGTCAAATATCTAAGAATTACATGTGCAAAAAGAATCTAAGAATTAGTCATACTACCTCATTTCTTGGCACATGGATTTTTTTTTTGTTTTTTTTTTGTTCTTTTTTTTTTGCCAATGTGGATGTCTAATCACGTACACTCTTTTTTGTGTTGCAGACTGCAGTGTTAGATGCAATAACATGAAATGAATGCAGTACAATATCACTCTCCTGAATGTATATTTCTGTATCTGTTTGACAACCTGCTTGGCACCTAATCAGGTTGGTTCCTTATCGACATGGTATGTATTCTAAGCACATGATAAAAACCTGTTTGATCTTTTTAGCTTCTATAAATAATTCATCTTAATTCTACTTCTTGAAAATACTTGTGTCTTGTAGCATTTGCATTGTTCATTGAATCTTCTGAGCTCTTTGTTCATTCTATCATACCCTGTCCTACCTGGTCATATTTTGCTGGCATATTTTTCTGAATCTTTGTTAACTGTTAAAAATCTATTGTTTCCCTCACTGGCTTATTTAACTGCTATATGCCACTGCTGTATATGTTTTTGCTCTGTTTCAAAACTTTGTGATGTTAAGTAGCATCCGTGTGCAAGTTGGCATGCCTATATTATGCCCAGATTGCTTAACTGTTTGATCTAATTTGCAAATTGTCGTTTCCATGTTAGCTTATTGTTTTATCATTTTGATTCGTTTGCACAAACTAGGATCATAATGAGCTCCTTTTCTTTTGACCTACACTTTTCTATCAACGTGTATCCCTTTCAAGAGGCTCATTATTTGCTCACTGAGAAAACACAGATCACATGCCTGCTTCGCAATAAATTGTCTCAAGTATCCAGTAAAAAATATTTGTTACATTTAACTTCGCATGATCTTCAGTGCATATCTTTGACACTAGTGTCTTCTAGAATATATTCCAAATATCCTTCAAATTATGAGATTTTCCAAGTATTTTTCAATGCAATCTACACATATACCCTAGACGTTTCCAAACTAAAGCATTTGAGTTATGGATGTTTGTATTCTTTAAGAAGATTTGACCTAATCTTGTTCAAAGCAACATGTTTTTATAATCAGTGTATAAAGTTGCTTGCTGCCTGACATGCCATCTGGGCATATATGATATGGTAGGTGCCCCTTTCATTTCCTCCCCCCCCCCCCCCCCCCCCTCCCCTATGATAATGGCTCCAATTAGATACTCCCTCTGATGCCACTGCCATGGCTTGCAAATTGCAAATATAGATGCTATTAAAAGTGAAAAAAGGCATACTAATATGCACATAACATCAGTCATAATGCATAGAATATTCTAGAGTGCAGGTACTATGCCGAATCGTGAAGTGTTGTCAGACAGACATAGCGTCCTCATCACTGCGTCCGGATTACAAACTCCAGCGTTTTCATTTCCTGGCTCTTCAATTTTGTAAGTCATGATCAAACTGCGACCCCGCATCAGCTATCTTGAAATGAAAAGAGTGCACCATCACTTAATCCCATCTGCTATGAAAAGTCATGAGACTGGCGTCACTCTTTTCAGATACCTGCCTTTCTGCCTTTTTGCCTCGAGGACGGGCCTTCCGAGACACTGCGACAATGCACTTGTCCACCCTCCAGAAAATTATTTACACGTACGCAATATTCAGTATATGATCAACAATAAATAAAGATATAAAAGATGCTTCAAAAAGAGGGTGACATATGGACCCTCTCTTGCATATCTGATATTTGTTTCACACACAACCACTCGGATATATGTGCATAACCAATCTCACATTCATGTGTAGGAGCTAGCTGCGCAAGATCACATCCAGGCGTACATACGCACGGGCTAGCTGCGCATGATCCAGCCATCCGAGCTAGCTGCGCGAGATCAGCAGCTGATCTATGGTGCTCAGCATCGGTTTCAGAATTCACATTTATTTTTTGTAGATATATAAGCTAGCCTTTTATTTTGAAGATAACAGATATTGTTCTGTTCTCTGCACCCCTGTATAATAATGAAACACCGGAAACCAGCCGTACAAAGGGAAAGAAATGAGAAAAGACTGAAACAAGGATCTTTTAATGGATTTCCTTCGATCTTAATGAAATCACGAAGTGTGATCTATATGCTGCTGCACTTCATGGTCGGCGTCGCTGTCATTGTTTGTTCCGTCACCATATCACCCATCAATCTATCAATCGACCACTTGGTTATGTCAGATCCAGGTCAACACGTCCTTTGTCCTTTCAAAGTCCTTTGTCCTTTCAAAGTCGTGTAGATACTCCAATGCTTACGTCTTGTTTAATTCACCTCGAAATTTAAAAAGTTTTCAAGATTCTCCATAGCATCGAATTTTGCGGCACATGCATGAAGCATTAAATATAGACGAAAATAAAAACTAATTGCACAGTTTGTCTGTAAATCGTAAGACGAATCTTTTGATTCTAATTAGTTCATGATTGGACAATATTTGTCAAATAAAAACGAAGTGCTACAATAGCGAAATCCGAAATTTTTTTAAACTAAACAAGTCCTTAGTTTTGTGTATGCGACCTTGATTATTACCTACCCCAAACGATGGCCTTGTTTAGTTCACCCTGAAAATCAAAAAGTTTTCAAGATTTCCCGTCACATCGAATCTTGTGGCACTTGTATGAAACATTAAATATAGACGAAAACAAAAACTAATTACACAGTTTAGCTGTAAATTACGAGACGAATCTTTTGATTCTAGTTAGTCTATAATTGGATAATATTTGTCACAAACAAACGAAAGTGCTACAGTACCGAAAACTTTTCACTTTTCGGAATTAAACAAGGCCGATATATACCCACCTACCCCCAAACGCTATATATACCCACCCACCCTCCAAGCATCGAACGAAAACAGAAAGGCAAGCTTTGAGAAACTCTAATCGCTGCTCCTCTTTTCTCCTCCTCCCCTGGCCGGCAAACCATACCAGCGCGTCTATACACGACAAACGCCAAGAGCTCACCGGCGACCTCGACTCTAACACCACCGAGACAAGTACACCTCACCGCCGACGACTCGACTTCAACACCACCCTCACAGTCTGCTTCGCCTATACCTCGATCTACTTTAACGAAGAACGAGCATCCTCACGTGTTACTGCTTCTTCGATCTGTGGTACCTCAACTTCATCGACACCACCATCACCGGCGACCTCGAGTACTTCGACACCGTCCTCACCGACGACCTCGACTTCTTCTTCGAAAACACTCTCTCGTTGGCGACCTCGACTTATTCTTGGATAACACCCTCGTCGGCAACCTCGACTTCTTCTTCGACAACACCCTCAATGGCGATCTAGACTTCTTCTTGGGCAACACCCTAACCGGCGATCTCGACTTCTTCTTGGACAATACTCTCACCGGTGATCTCGACTTCTTTAGCAACCACCTGATCACTGCTTCTTCTTCGGCAACACCCTCACCGACGACCTCGACTTCTTCTCAACACGACAACACCCTCACCGGCGACCTTGACTTCTTCTAGAACAACACCCTCACCGGCGACCTCGATCGACTTCTTCGGCAACATCCTCACAGGCGACCTCAACTTCTTCTTGGACAACACCCTGCCCGGCGACCTCGACTTCTTCAACACCATCCTCACCGGTAACCCCGACTTCTTCACCCCTCCATCACCGGCGGCGACCTTGAGTACTTCAACTCGAGTACTCGGTGGCTAGCTCTTGGGGAAAAAAAAACACCACCCTCGGCGGTTGCTTCGCCTAAACCTCTACTTTAACAAACAGCGCGCGAGCATCCTCATCCTCACCGGCCGGGAGCGGGATCCGCACGTATTTCCGGCTGCTTCGATCTTCAACAACAGATCTCACAGGCGATCCACATATATGGTGCTCTCGGGCTGCTTCCGTTGCCTCAACCTCTCCATTAACGGCTTCACGGAACTCTCTCCAACGGCAACCGTCTGAATCGATCTCAGGTTTGCACACACTTTCCTGCTGGACATTACGTTGTCGCCTTGCTCTTGTCTTGTGTGTGCATGCAGCATAATATCCTCGGTGTCCTTAGGGCCAAACAAGCAGCTTGCAGATAGCCCGTAGAGAGAAAAAAAACAACATATTTTGTATATAGTTGGCTGCTCGAATCGGTGTTTAGGAAAGAGCATCTGTTCCTTAGGGGCGCATGTGCTCCCACACCGGTGTTCAGTGCGTGGGACTGGAGGAGTACGTAGAAGCTTGCACCAGCCACCAGAGCGCTTCGAGTGGGAAGAAGGCGTCCCTCTGTTAAACGATCTTGCGCTGGCGCGTGGTCGATCGTGCGGGCACGTGCCGTTGCCGGCCGAGTCGTGTGGCGGGTGCAGGGGATGCGTGAGCTAGCGATGGGCGGCCTTGTTCGTCGTCTGCCGTTCAGCAGAACAATGCCTCCGTCCACGGCCGCCATTCCACCCCCGCGCGCCATTGCTGCGCCACCGCTGGCCTCCCCCTCTCGGTCCTCAGAACCTACACAGCCGGCCTGCGCCACCTGCCGCGGGAGGCATCCCCACGCCTCGCCGCCACCGCCGCCGCGCGCCCGATCCTGTAGTATTTTCGTTTGTTTGTGGCAAATATTGTCTAATCAGAAACTAACTAGGCTCAAAAGATTCGTCTCGTAAATTACAGATAAACTATACAATTAGTTTTTGTTTTGGTCTCGTTTAGTTCGCAAAATTTTTTGTTTTTGGGTACTGTAGTATTTCGTTTCTATTTGACAAACATTGTCAAATCACGAAGTAACTAGGCTCAAAAGATTCATCTCACAAATTACAGGTAAAGTGTGCAGTTAGTTTTTATTTTCGTCTATATTTAATGCTCTATGTATACGATCAAAGATTCGATGTGACGGGGAATCTTGAAAATTTTTGCGAACTAAACAAGACCTTAGTGCTTTATACATGTGCTACAAGATTTGATGTGACGGAGAATCTTGAAAAGTTTTTGAATTTTGGGTCAACTAAACAAGGCCCACGCTCAGTCACACAGTTTTCCATGCACGATGATGAGACCAACCTGACAACATCGTTCGGATGATCATGATCCATACACCAACATATATATATACTCCAGTAATCAATCATTTTTTTTATTTTTTTTAAAATACTAGTCTCTAGTATATATCTCTGACATAGGTTTGCGTGTCTAGTTGTACAATTCGGAGGGAGTAGTCCAACCGTAACTATGACGAGTTTATTTCTTTCATATTTTTTTCTATTCACCCTTTGTCGGAGGAGGGAGTAGTCCAACCTACTATATATGATGAGTTTATTTATTTATTTTAGTTTTTTCTATTCACCCTAAGTCATACTAGATGCCAAGTCGCCAGCACATATATACTCTCTCCATCCCAAATTGTAAGTCATTCCAAGAATCTTGGAGAGTCAATGCAATTTCACGTTTGACCAAAATTATAGAGAAAAATACTAAGATTTGTAACGTAAAGTGAGTATACTATGAAAATATAATTAAGAAAGAATCTAATGATACTTAGTTGGTACCATAATAATTATTATTTTATAATATAAATTTGGTCAAATTTAGAAAAGTTTGACTCTCCAAGATTCTTGGAATGACTTACAATTTGGGATGGAGGGAGTACAATACAGTACGCCTGCTAATGGGTGAGATCCCAACCCATTTCCAACCCGCCGTTCCAAATCAAATGAATCATATTTTACGATCCTCCGGGCCTTGTTTAGATGCAAAAACTTTTTAGATTTTGACACTGTAGCATTTTCGTTTTTATTTGACAAACATTGTCTAATTATAGAGTAACTAGGCTTAAAAGATTCGTATCATGATTTACAGGTAAACTGTGCAATTAGTTATCTTTTTTATCTATATTTAATGTTCCATGCAAGTGACGCAAAATTCGATGCGATGAAGAATCTTGTAAAGTTTTAGGTTTTTGGATGCATCTAAACAAATATCCCATCCCAAACCAACTTAATTAGACCGATCAGTTGTCCTAGATCATTCTTCTGGCTCATTTTATTAATACTCTTTCTCTGTTGTACAAATCGTGGTGCTCAATACAGTACACAACCATGCAGGTTGATGCACGCTGCCGGCCAGGCCCCCGCTACCACCGGCCTGAGTGTGAGCCCTTTTCTGCCGGCAGCGCCCGTGCAGCTAGTCCGGCTGAGGAAGCTGTTGTACCTGCAGGCGTCAGGTACGGTGCTTGCCGCCGCCGGCGAGGTCTCCGACGGCCTGTTGACAAGCTTCGTATTACTCATGGCACTACTTTGCTGTGCTGGCGTTGTCGGCATCTGTGTCCTGGGGTGGCTGCTGTTCTGGCGCCGCAAGGCCGTGACCTCCCTCGAGTTCGATGACCAGGAAGTACTTGACAACCTTTCCGACAACAATATAATTGGTCGCAGTGAGACAGGAGACCAACTGTACCGGGTCCGTCTTCAGGACAGCAATGGCAGCGGGCGCTTCAGGTTGGTAACCGTGAAGAAGTTGGAGAACGAGATAGGAACGGTGGATGACAATCTTAAGAACCGATGCCAGTCCGAGGTAAACAAGCTGGGCGTCATCCGTCACGACAACATCATCAGCCTTGTCCACTGTATCGAGAGGGACGACATGATCCTGCTCTTATACGAGCACATGGAGAATGGCAGGCTTGACGAATGGCTGCTGCACTACCAGCCCCTGGACCTGGAAGCCAGCGAGCGGCGGCGGCATCGTCCGCCGCTGCGCTGGCGTGAACGGCGAGCCATTGCCGTCGGCGTGGCCAAAGGACTCTTTCACTTGCACCATGGATGCAACAAACCTATCATCCACCGCAACATCAAGCCGAGCAACATCTTGCTCGACGGCGACCTCAATGCCAAGATCGCTGGTTTCGACCTGGCCCAGATCAACCTTGCTGGACTGAGCCAGCCGTTGAGAAACTCGGAACTTCCGGCTGATTCCTTTGGGTACACGGCTCCAGGTGAGGCCCTACTGCTTCTAGTGTGCTTCCAATTTTCTTTTATGGGAACAATCCACAATGCCTAACCGCGTCTCTCTCTCTCTCTCTCTCTCTTTTTGGTGACAACCTAATAACCGCGTCACTTTTTTTGTTGTAGAATATGCGACGGTCGAGGTGAGTGAGAAGGTGGACGTGTACAGCTTTGGTGTGCTGCTGCTGGTCCTCGTTACGGGGAGACCAGCCAACACACCAGGAGCGCGCGGCCACTTGGCCACTTGGGCACGTGGACACCACGACGAACTGATCGCTGCTGGGGAATCCTACCATGAAGCCTTGGGGAGATCAGTCGACATGGATATCCCGGATCGGGCCAGGCAGTACTTGAAGGAGATGGCTGCCGTGTTCAGGCTCGGTGTGGATTGCACCGTCGCGGATCCACAGCAGAGGCCGTCCATGCAGACGGTTCTGAGCCGCCTCCAGAGGTCTTGGTGGCTGTGGGGACGACTGGGACAACAATGCGTCAGCCTATCGTGATCAACTACTACCATGCATATATCTACCAACAGGTCGGGCCAGGCACCGAGGATATGTCTCCAAAAAGAAAAGTCCCGGCCGGGGAGTAGTTCACTAGTATAGTAGTAAACTTATTATTATCTCCCCGGCCCAACGTCCAAAATCTAAAAAAAAGAAAAACATTACTTAGGTATATATGCCTTGACGCAAAAAAAAGGTAATAGTCCGTGTGGTCTGTGATTTCGTGTACATGCATGTACATATGTGCTTGCTCAAAAAAAAAAAACTTTATGTATTGCTATAATCTATCTATATATATTAACCCTGCTAACTTTGTATATACAATTGTTGTCGTATACATCATGCATGATCTTTATGTGTCGTTTACTTGTGCTTGTTTCTGCGTGATGGAATAGGGAGCAAGCACCAGTATTTCTCGGATCTCGATACTTTGTTTGGTGGGTCATGGGTGCACGCCTTGGACTTGATAGATCTTGACTTCAATTGGACATACACAATTTCTTTCGCGCCAACACATATATTAGCTTATGTTTTGGCTCTTATTAGTTTAAAATTTTCATTTCCTTTGATTCATAAAAATATTTTTTTTTCATTAGAGCAACTACAACAAAGCCTCTGCTTGAACTCTCAAACTCAATTTTGAGAGACGGAGTAAAAAAATAGGGTCTGGTAGGGCCCTCATTTGGCGCTAAAAGAATGAGATCGCTCTAAAATTAGGTCACTAAGCTCTCATTCTCGGGGGGCAATGCTTTAGGCCCTAATTATACTATTACCCCCATTTTCGCCCAAGCTTGTCCACCATACCCCATGTTGTCCCTGCCTCAACATGTCTAGGGTCGAGATGGCGAACTAAAGGGGAGAGTTGAAAAGCCGTTTCTACACTTAATCACGTCTACCGTGTAAAAATACATTGATTCAAACTATACGATTTAGTCTTGACTACATCCCTCTATCTAAATCACAAAGCACCTTACAAAGATCCTAAGCAAAGTATATATAAGGTTTTGAGATAGTAGAAACTCTCCTATAAAATTCCAATTAGCAAGGTCACATAGACCTATGCAACTAGTCAAGCAAACAACCGGGAGCTTCTACACATACTAGTGACCAACAAGCACAACACACAAGCTACACTAACACTACTCAACTAGTTACACTACACAAGCATAACTAGATAGCTAAGCCACTTAGCTACACAAGCTAATTAGCTGCACAAGAGAAAATACACTACCACAAGTATATGAATAAGTAAATACAAGCTAGTGTTTAGGGATTGCAAGTCAATAGGGAACACAAGTTGACACGGTGATTTTTATCTCGAGCTTCGGTGGTTTGCCAACTACGTAATCCCCACTGAGGCAAGTCCAAGGTTGTCATCGAACCTCTTGCTAGTGCCAAGCCCACAAGCTTGCTCTCACCCCTCCAACCTGATCACTAGCACTTGATCCAGCAATACCACTTGAGGCTCTTTACACCTTAGCTTTACTAGAGTTGCTCTTTACGATCTCCCGCAAGGTGAGCACAACACCCTTCATAATATGATCTGACTCTGGAGCACTGCACAATATCTGTGCATGCCACAACAAAGTAAAAAAGCCAACAAGCCATCAAAAAGGTGGCAACCTCCAACTGTAAACCCCTCAAGCTTGCTAACTAGCCCCAAGTGCCATTAGATGCTATCTCTCTCAAGAAAATGCACTACATCACTCATCTCACACCAACTCACAATCTCAGCTATGCAAGTGAGTGGAGAGGTTAGTTTTGGCTTTCGTATGTGTGGGAGGGGGTTCACAAAGTTCCCAACAACCACAAATGGTCAGCCAACCAATATATACATAGCCCACCAAGCCAAACTAGTCGTTGGCAACTAACAACACTCTCCGCTCATCCACCGGATAGCTCTGGTGCCTCATCGGAGTTTGCACGGGAGGTTCCCAGCATTGCCTCCAACAATTGAATTTCGATGGCTCTCAAACTTGTTGTTGGACCACAAATTTTGGTGCTCGCCAGCACCCTCTCTGGATGCACACTCTAGAGCCACCTCTAGTGAAGGCACCAAATGTCTCTTGTGAGTGCAATGAGTCAAACTGCATGCCAACACCCTCTATAGGATGAACATCTGGTGCGCACTCTGGCGTGGCGCTAGAGATTGAGATTTGGTGGCTGGTTTTAAATCTACTATGCAGCGAACAATGCGCCCTCTTTATATGGTGCCTCCCCTCTAGCAGCATCGGACTTTACTTGGTGTACCCAATAGTGCAAACCCTAGGCAACATAGTTCCATCGCAAACTACGATGCTCTCTGCAGGAGACCATCGAACAATTCTGCTGCCTTAGAGCAACTCTAGCAGGAGCACCTAAATCAGGGCCCCAATATCTGATTTGGATACTCTCCCTACTTTTGTTGGCCTTCTATTTTGCAATTTTCTCCAGTAGAGGCCCCCAAATCTTTTTTAACACACAATGACAATTGGGACCCAGTTGTCATCCTCTGTTCTGACAACTGAGCTATCTCAACGCAACAGGGAAGAAAGAGCGATGGCACGGTGCCTACGGGCGGAGAACTAGCGAGGGAAAGGAGCCGACCCTACGGCCACCTTCCTCAGCGCTGGTGAGGAGAGGGAGCTCGCCTTGCAACAGATCTGATGTCGGCGAGAAGGAGTGGCCCTACAGTAGATCCACGCGAGAGGGAGCGCCGTCGTGGGTCACAGGGAAGAGGAGGGAGTGTCGTCGTGTGTCGTAGGGAGGGAAGGGGCGGGAGCACTATCGTGGGAAGGGAGGCAACACGTGGCGTAGTAATGGCCAGCGTGTCCTTGCACCAGCCCACGCGACGGAGGACGAAGCAGCAGGCGTGGAGGGAGCAGAGGAGTAGCGCCTATGGATGGTGGTTGGGTCCTGGGGGGATTTGGGTGCCTACCCCAAAATTGGGGGCTCTAATAGGGATCTCGCTGAAGCTGATTTTTTGTTTCGGAGTATGTACCAAATTACGTTGTCAAGTTTACAATTATTACTGAATTGCTAAAATAGATTTACCGAATTGGATATACAATTTTTTGGACATCATACCCTAAGCTCTAAAATTCTTAAAATATTCTCTTCCACAGGAAATCGAATCTAGAACCTTTACTAGTGACTTAGTGAGCTTCTTGTGACCACTAAACTAAAGACCTAAACTTTTGAACTAACAACTAATCTGCTTAGTCAAACGGTCGCTTATCTCGTCTAGTTTCGATTCTTTCTTGTATGTCAGTGTCACACAATTAACTTTATGTCGCAAACAGCCTGGTTGGGCGTGGAAGGTAGCGGCAGATACGATATATACCATGTCAGGGATCACGTGTATCCAATTTTCTCTCTGTATACGTATAAAAACTTAATTTTTATGTGAGTTTTTTTAACATGAAAAATCCATTACTCAATAACTGAGGCCAAATCATTGGCCAACAGCTGGACTAGAGAAAATTAAGATCTATCATTGTCGTCGTATAACCACGTGGTTCTTAATTCGATCGGTGGTGTTGGCGCCGGATTTCGTAATATATACGGATCGTCTCTTCAAACCTAAATCCAGAATATAGAAGGCACCTACTACATCGGTTAGGAGTCGGAGTCCAGCATCTTTAAGAGTATCCTATATCATTTTCTCATCCACATATATAGAAAAGAAAATCTTATCTCTAAGAGTACCCCACCCTTCCTCATCTATTGACAACTAGCAAATAGGTCGGTATCATATATGTAAAAATATATACAGCTGCCTTGTCACACGCATCGCTCTTCCTCGCGCCGTCTTCTAGAGGTCAAAGGATGTGGGAGAAAATACAGTGTAGAAAATGGTTCCTGATGCAAATATATGAGAGAAAAAAATATATAAAGTGGTTACAATAATTTAGAAATACTATAGGATTCTTGATGTAAAATTATCTTCTATTTTAGGAGTGGACTATTGAAAACTCTTGAGGATGACCTTCTTTTTTTCTAATACTTTTTAGGAGTTATAAAACTATATGATTTGGGGAGAAAGAAACGTGGCACTCTTCGAGATGCTCTATTTGGATCCCCTTGTGTAAACATGACAGGTTGAGAGGACCCTACTGTTTCATGATACATTTTATATATGTATATATGCTATATATATATAATTAAAATAATTAATCGGAGGAGTAGGAGTTGTTATATAGAGCAACTCCAACCCAAGTCCCTAAATTAAACCTTTAAATTTTTATTTACATGCTATGATAAAAAAAGTAGGAGCTCAAATTAAGACCCAACTCCAACCCACCTCCTAAACAAGTAGGATAGAGGTTCTAGATGTGAGGGGTTGAAACTATAATTTAGGAGGGCATGGAAAATGGGAGCCAAGTAGGAGGTGGGTTGGAGTTGATTTTTTTGAATCAAGTCTTTAGATTTAGAATAGGGACTTGTTTAGGAGGTGGGTTGGGCTGAACGAGGTGGCTGGGCTTCATTTTTTCTCAGCATTATACGAAGAGAGAGGGAGAGGCTAGCTACAGTACACCCAATATATTGTTCCTGCACACCCTAGTATGGTGATTCTTGTATAAGTTACTATTATGCACGGTCTTTTTTGAAAATTATATAGTATAACTAACGTATGTTTTTTCTTTTTTAGAATTATACAGTACAACTAATGCATGGTCTTTTGATTAAACCTTATCGATCGATTTAACAATACAGAATATAATATATCTACCATAAACGTTAATTTAGGGCGTTTGCACAACTTAAGGAAAAACTATTACTAGCTAATGTCAGCTAGCACATGTACCGGCCCAGCATTAATTATGCTCCACCTTGTACGCGTACATACATATATAGGCGGATTCGAACGTACCACATACGTAAAAAATCAAGAAAACAAAAGAATATTACCGTGCTTGCTTTCTCCACTTGTTTTTTTTTCCCCGAAAGATTGCTTTCCGAAGTGTGCTACTCCTACAAGAAGCGATGTCGCAGGGAGCGTGCATGAACGTGTATTCAAACAGTCCAGCATAAGTTTCAAAAAAAAAAAAAACAGTCCAGCATACGTCCAAAACTGACAGATCAGCTTTCACCAACTACTAGGGCCAGCAGTAGCACTGCAGGCGGGTCAGTTCGTGTCTGTCCACCGCATCCGCACAAACCGCAGACTCAGGCCTTGTTTAGTTGGGGAAAAATTTTGGATTTCGCCACTGTAGCATTTTCGTTTGTTTGTGATAAATATTATCCAATCATAGACTAACTATGATCAAAAGATTCGTCTCGTGATTTACAGGTAAACTGCATAATTAGTTTTTGTTTTCTTCTATATTTAATGTTTCATACATGTGCCGCAAGATTCGATGTGATGGGGAATCTTGAAAATTTTTGGCAACTAAACAAGGCATCATGGTTGGTGATCTGTGCTCCTGCGCGTGTAGGCCGGTTGCCCGCATCCTGCGGTTTTAACAAAAAGAACAGCATGTTGTTCTTTAGGCCTTGTTTAGTTTTATTTTTTTGAAATCGATAATGTAGCATTTTTATTTGTATTTGATAAATATTGTCCAATCATAAATTAACTAGGTCTTATCAATTTCAATCAAACTGTACAATTAGTTTTATTTTTGTCTATATTTAATACTCCATGTATATGTTTAAAGATTCGATGTGACGGAGAATCTGAAAAATTTTGTAAATTTTTTTCAGAACTCACCCTAAAAATCCAAAATTTTTCAAGATTCCCCGTCATATCGAATCTTGTGGCACATGCATAAAACATTAAATATAGATAAAAATAAAAACTAATTACACAGTTTGTCTGTAAACCGCGAGATGAATCTTTTGGGTCTAGTTACTCTATGATTAAACAATGTTTGTCAAATAAAAACGAAAGTGCTACAGTACTCTGAACAAAAAAATTTTGCGAACTAAACAAGGCCTTAATTCAACCCAAAATAACAAAAGCTTTTTATGATTCTCGGTTACTGGCACATGCATGAAGCATTAAATATAGATAAAACAAAAACTAATCGTGGCGCTTCTTTGCCGTGGTGGTGACCATTTTTTTTGGTGGTGACCATGGCCGCTCCGCGGCGGCTGCTTGTCGCGCATGGGCAGTCACAGGTGATCGAGTTCTTGCTCCTTGAATATTTGTCGATTATATAGCTAGCATGAGGTTGCGGCATGGAATATGGATGGAGGCTCGTCCCTGCAGCTTCGAGCGGCCGAGAGATGTACCTGCGGCTGCGGGCCGGGGCGGCGACGCGCAGGGCGCAGCTCAACATCTATCCCTCCCTGCAGGCTGCGTCGGCACGACCCACCACGCCACGCTCGCTGTCGACGGCGGAAAAGGAGGCTTGCGGACGCAAGTGGGCCACTCGCGCGGGGTTTGCATGGCTCCAATCGTTGAATGCTTTCATGGATGGATGACGACGAACACGAACCCCCCCAGGTCACAAACTTTACATCGCAATCAGCCATACATTCCTTCCTTCCAGGCTTCACCTATACGATAAAGAATGGGGCAGGGGCTTCTATTAGATGATCGTACGTGGTTGGATCGCGTGCAGTGCTTGGGTTTTTGAATAATCTCTTCTTTATTCACAGGATCGGAGGAACAGCACCAGACCACGCACGCACTAACCATGATCAAATTAAGAGCCTAGGCTCTAAGTGCACCTGCTGGCTGTATACTAGAGTTTATTTTTGTTTTAAAATTTTCTATCTAAAAAAGAATGGCTGCCTGCCGTCGTCGCAAGCCAAACATCAAGGTTCCCATACGAAATATGCAACGAATTCTGGGAATTTAGTCGACAAAGAGAACTTGCGTCGTCACTGTTGTTGCTGTTGTTGTTTTGCTTGTGTCGTGCTAGCTAGAAAGAGATGGTGTTAGTTGTAGTTAGTAGCTGTCGACCGTCGAGTTTTGGCTGCAAGTGTGGTGCCGTAGCGTTTCTTGACCCATCTTTCCAAACCTTTGTGCACCTTTTTCTTTTTCTAATGAAAATTACTATCTTGTACGTCACTTCGCTAGCAGAGTGTGGCAACGGTCGAGCAGGTTGTGTGGCCCCAGCCCAACTAGCATGATGCCAACTTGTGCAAAACCGCTTTTGACTAGTGCCATTCAACACGGCACGACTTCCAGTTGCTGTTGACCTCAACCAAAGTTTATGGAGTCTCTTTCTGGTCATGATAATCAACCACACTGTTCATGGCCGCCTTAACCATATTTGTTTTGTCCACTAGTGAACGAAGGGTATAAGCTGTGCACGCTAGAACTCACTGTTGCCTTTTTCCCCCCTACGGTCGCTGTAAACCGGAGTAGTACAGAATTTGAGGGACAGAGGAGTTTCCTTTCCACCGGTTCGATCTCATTCATTAACTGGTTTCTACTTTCTACGTCAAAACAAGGAATGGTTGCATTTTCTGATTACTGGCACCGAATCTGTTCGGTTATTTCCAAACATAATCTGGTGAAGCCTACACAGTACCATGCAATCTTTTAGGACAAAACCTATCAACTTATTCTCTTCATCCTGCAATACAGTGTATTCTAAAAGTTTTAAAATAACTTAAGAAAACATTCAAATGACTCCCCATAAATTATATCCAATTAAGGAGTTTTTTTTTGTCAAATTATAATTTGCTTTTGAACAAACTTTGCCGAATCTGACATAGTCATTGTATAGAAGTCAAAATACACTATATTTTAGGACGATGGAGTAAATAGGAGTATTTGAGGTCTGAAATTATGCTTTGTTATGAACATGTTAACTAGTGCCTTGCAGTTCCAGAAATAGATTCATTTTCTGACCAATGCATAAAAGGCAAGCATTATGACTATTTATTCATGGGGTTCTGTGGATTACATGAACAGTAATCAACATATCCAAGCACCACGTGTCCAAGTCCAAACCTTCATTGAAACAAAGGTAGGAGCGCTACCACTCATTTCAACTTTTTCAGGGGAGAATACACCAGCGCACCTGCTCACATCCGTATCATTTCTGGGTCCATCAGCTTATGCTCCTTTCAATCACCACCTGTCGCTTCTCGTCTTCCTCAAAATACGCTTGACCACCGTTGGAGCGCTTAACCTACATGCCATCGGCCGTCGCTCAGCTCGAAGGCTCAAACAAAGCTGCCTCTTGCCACCATGAAGCCGCCCCTCAACCTTCCTCGCGCGCGAGCATTTCTGACTAGAGAGTAGAGAGACATGTGTGCTGTCTTGCCATCATATCGGTTCCGTTTTTCATGCCCCCATCTTCTCTCAAACCCTCTACCTGTGTCTTCCACCCTTACCTTACCGAGATCCATTCATTCTTCTTGAGCTAAATTGAAGAGCGGTCAGGCGAGAAACGGGATGATTTCCTTATGTGGGATGGGAAGAGAGGAAGAGGACGACGAGCAAGGAACAAGAACGATCGCCACGCCATGCGAATTTCTGGATCGAAGCACGCGCTGAAACGGACTTGTGGTTGCGGCGCCGCCGCTTCCGGCATCATCGTACAGTGGCATGCGGTGTGCAGGTGAGATGTGATTGTCACTGTTGACGAGCTTGCAACCGCCGAGCTCTACTTGTACCATGGCTATCGGCAACAGTGATTTGCGTTTACAGTGTCGAGAACCAAACAAAATCAGGAATCTGCGTCACCGTTACCATCAGCACTGCTTCCAATTTCCCTTTGCGTTTGCATCTGCAGTGCACAACCAAATGACGCCTTTACTGCAAGAAAGAAAGAACTCAGACGAGCCTCATCTGAAATTTTACAATGTTGTGGGATTGGTGACAGGATCACAGGAGGAAGACCGGGATACAATACGACACTTTGATCTGTACTGTAGTCACAAAAATACAATATACCTCGTGACAAATATTTACAGCATGTGCATGTTGAAATACCATAAAGGAGACTAAATCAATCTTTGCTGCGAGCAGACCGTTCCTTCTTTTGACCACCAAGAATTCGAGAAATTTGCAGTCCTCTACTGAACGCTTGATTAAACAGCATCCGCGTCTGGAACTCGGACACAAAGGGGAACCATGCCAATATAGTGATTGGAGTAAAGAGAAGCACCCCCATAATTATCTCATAGGCCCGTGCAAGGGCACGAACAGATCCCCATAATCCTACATGTCGAGCAAGAGGCTTGCAAGCTTGTGCAATCTGAAGAATCAAATCATGCACAGTAGGACAGCAGCAAGCATATTAGTATTATGAGTCTATAAAGAATAAGTAAACGAAATGTAGAAAAAGCAAGAGAATGACGTACCAGCAGTATCCCCCATCCTGTGGGCAAGAATGCTAGAAAGCACACAAATATATCACGGAAGGTCATATGAAGAAATACTATCAAGACAATCAAAATAGCAGTGAAAGCAACAAATATCAAAAACTTGATCAGACGGAAGAATAGCTGGAAATCTGCACTGAATGTTCGCCTTCCCACCGACACTGTCTGCAAAGAATATAGGCAACTTAGGAAAGAAACTAGAAATATGACAGTGTTAATAGCAGACAGAGATGCAGTGCTAAGAAGTACTATTATTACTGTAAGATCCATATTATGTTCATAAACTAAACATTATCACATTTACCTTCATAACGAACAGAACTGCCACAATTACGAGCCAAGACATTAAATATACCTACAATAAATAGCATTGTAAACACATAAATGATCCACAAAACTAATCATACAATCGAAGTATAGCTTTTAAAAAACAAGATAATCAACCTGAAAAGCTTACCAAGATGCTTTTGTCGTGTGTGATATGTAAGTGGTAAACAAGGCCATACTGGTATATGAAAAAACGCACGGCCAAGATTATCTCAACAAAGCGTCCTATTGTTCCTGAATATTTTAGATGATCCTGCTCCACTTCCCACCAAGATTCCCAGCTCTTGTCTGGTGACACACCAATCCCACCACGATTGCTGATCCACTTATTCCAATCAGACCAATCATCAACAATTTTTGCCCACTCAAATCCGGAGGGGTTGAATAGAAAGGGTGCAAATAGCCATGTCAATACCAGGAACCACATAGAGATTGTAATAAAAATATAGGCAATGGTTGAGCGATAAGATTGACCGAATAGTTGGTATACAATGAGCAGAATCATCAGCTCAATCCCTTTAACAAAGTGGCTGCGAGAGTAGAGTCTATAATTCTCTGCAAACTTTGCATGAAAGACGACAAATCCCCTACCAGTACCTCTGTACTGAGCACCTCCATGAAGCAACATTCTCCCATAGTAGTGAGTCTTAGTGCCAAGGGAAAATGTGAAAAACACAGTAGCCAATTGCAAGTTCATCATGATTAGATCACTTAGTGCCTGACCAAATCCTCTTTCAAGACCAATTTCCATCATCATTGGAAGAGCCATCAGAAAACCAAGCTGAACAAGAGATTGTGAGGCCAGAGCAACTTGTAGGGGATGGTTATGAATCAATCTTCCCTGTGATAGCCCCTCTTCAAGTCCACTGAGAGCAAGATAAAGGCGCCCATACAGAAATACATAAACTGTGACAACCGTCAACTGAGGGAAAGAGTAAAATGTGTTAGAAACACACTGAATCATACTGATATACATTTTTAATATCAACACAAATTGATCATACCAGCGTACTGAAATAAAACCCCACGGTTGTGAAGTAGCATGAAAGCATCCTGAAAAAATCAAAGCGGTGCCCAAGCCGGTAGATATCACGACTAAGAGTCTGTTCACCATTTCCATTTGCTACTTTAGCCTCAAACTTAGAGATCTGATTTAGTCCGACGTCTCTTCCCTTACCAACTTGCACATATTCATGGTGTGTTACATTGCCTCCACGAAGAGTTGAGTTATAGCCTAAAATAGTGAAGACAATAGGAATATTACTTTGCAGTACTCATTACTATCTCATGATATGTTGTCTCTGGCACATGTTTGTTTAAGTTCATGAGTACACTACTTATAGGGGAAAGTGAAAACAAACTCAATTGGCATAGCAGAAATTAAAATATAAAATCACTTCTTATGTGTCATGGAGAGCTTAATCATAGGCATATTAAGGATTGAGTCGAACCTGCAAAAATGTCTTCACTTAAATTGATACTCTTTGATGCCTTACTGACACCACCCCTTGTCAGATGGAAAAGCCTATCAAATACATCAGGATGCCCATAGTGGAACCGGACCCTATCATAAAGCAATTTAAGAACTTTAGATACATTCCAGGAAAAAATGATAAATCCAATGTCATGAACCTACGATTCTGAGAATTCCTAGGTACTACTGCAACTGCAGAAAGAGTACACAATATGTGTTGAAATAGGTGACTTGTATTCTAATCCTACTAGGACTTGGAGAACCGTGCTTCATGGATTGTGATATTCGTAGCATTATATGCAATATAATTTCACTATGCATTTACTGTTGTGGAATACAGAGTAGTCAAAAAAGAGATCTCACTTCAGAGGGTTTGCAAGGAGACGCTGCCCAATAGTCACAAAACTGTGCTCCTGATTTGACATGAACCATGCAAGGGAAGATACACTACAGTTGAAGACAAAATAAGTGTGAGATTATGCAAAGGACAAAGCCATCAATCTCAATTGTTGGAAGTAATCAACCTGCCAGTAAAAATGTGCTCTCTAACTCCAAGTATAGATGGACGCCGCACTCCATGCTCCGTAAGGAACTCTTGGAGCAGATTTCTCATTTTAAGAGCTTCTTCCAAATAGTTGTCCTACAAAATAAATAACATAAGAATTATATGAGATTGAAAATAATCTTCTTCACAAAAGAGAAGTAATGGCATGATGAGAAACACCTGGTTCATATCTATGGTCTGCAAGCCTTCACCACGGGTGAAAATTATTGCATGATTTTGGTTTTCGGGCTTTCCTTCTCCCAAAATTGCAGGGCCTGGAAGTTTTATCCGATAGATAACCTTCGAAACATAAAGATGTATTTATATGACCAATGTTATAGGCTTTTCAGAGGATTGATGACTGATGTGATGCAATGAATTGAGACTGGCATTATAGAGGGTTTTGTAAATTTGTGTACTATTACCAGATATAACATAGATCACATTACCTGATCAAGATTTTGAATGGGGTCTGCAGATTCAGAATCCTTAGTGAGAGCAACCTTTACCAAAGTAGAATAATAAGCTGTCTCCATTTTCTTGTCTCCTACTCTATCTTCCACCTCATCAATATATGCTACACGGAGAGAAGAGTAGCTGCAAGAATTGTAACTCTAGTAATGAGGTTACAGGTAAACAACTACAATTGTTTCAACAAAAATATTGAAACTAGAGAATGAGTATTTCATTTGATATTATTGTATTGTATTTTTAAGGTAAATGCTAGAAGCTCATTTACTTCCTCATTAGCTGCAATATGTCTTGGGCATTAGCAAGTGCAGCACGCTTATCATTTCCATATTGCTGGCATGAAACCACATAGGTGAACTTCATATCAGCCACTGCTTCGCATTGAGCAAATAAGGACCTCTGCTGTATCTTCCATTGTTCATCATTTACTGACTCAGCTGCTTTGTATCCTTCCATGAGATCTGCAGAGTTGCAAATATTTTTTTAGTAGCATAGAGGAAAATGAGAATAAATATGTAAATGCAACAAACAAGAACCATGGTCCAGTCATAAACCCAGCTGTTAACAGAATCAATCAGCACTTCAGCATAATAATAAATAACAGGGTTGGTGTGGATGGCAGGAGGGAGGAACCTATGCTAAGAAAACTGATATGGTCTATTACCTTCACGTTTGGCCATGTCTAAAAATGCTTCAAGATTCAAAGCTTTCTTGTAGTACATCATGCCTCTAACTGTTTCAGAACAATCAAATAGTATAAGATTAAGAATCAACAGGCACAGACTGAAAGACTATAGCATTCATTTGAGAGGAAAAAGAGTGACAGAAGTATGAGTTCTCATGCCTATTCTCGTATGTAATCTTGAGAAGTATTTGACTTCAACAAATAAATGTTAATAAGTATCCAGTAGTACCTGTTCGAGCTAGTGTTTGGCCTCTGTATGAGGCCCATAGACGAAGCTCCTCCTTTAATTCTTCGCTTTCTTCGCTCTCTTTAAGTTCTTCCTCCAAGCCAACCCTTTCCTTAAAGTTTTTCCATTCATCTACATAAGGTATAACATGACATAGTAAACACCAGATGTTCCTGAACACTTATGTCCATACATGAAAATGATAGAGTTGTGCCTCAACCTGGATAAATTTTTTGCAGGTAGAATAGGGTGGAAACTCCATCTTCATTTTCTTCTTCAAGCTCTTTTATAGAGAAAAGAACGGGTTCATTGTAATAAGGGGTCAATGCGCTGCATATACAGACAAAATACCATCATTTATAGGCGCCAACAGCGAATTTATGACAGGAGAAAAGAGTCAAGGAGAGGAAAATAACTTAAAAGTGCAAAGGAAAAAAAATGTATTCAATAATCATGTCTATCTGTGATCTACTATGCTTCTGTTTTGCAACTTTCAGCGACATAGCAGTAAATTGACTACAACTAAAGAAAAACATAATGCCTGCAGGAAAGGTATTCAAATTAACAGAGTAACTGTTCGAGAAGAGTTAGAGAGACAAGTATCACAAGAACACTGGGCATATGACACAGTGCAAAAGTCATATGAGCTTCAAGAAAATAATGACCAAGTTATTCACAACTACTTACGAAAATGAGAGCATGTTTCGGACTTTGGGTGCATCAGGCATATCCATAAATAAGGAGTTGGTAAAAAAGGTAAGACGCCTTCTGGCTTCTAGATTTGAAGGAACATCCATAGCAGATTCCTTCACGGTAAGTAGTAGTTCCAGCCGTTTTATCTGGAGTGAAACGAATCATATAAGCAACAAATCATTCAAGAACACTGCACAGAAAAGTCAACATGCATTCAATTTTGCAAAGTTTAATTAGCTTCATAACCTTTTCTAGCCAAGCATCTGTGGTCGTGACTTGTAGGGGAAACTTGATAGCTCCAGATGGTTGAAACAACTGATACTCTTTATCCCATGCGGTTGTGTCATCATGCTTTTGATATGAACCTCCATGACTTGACTCTAAAATACTGCCATGTTGCCAAAAAGTGATTAGCTACAGAAAGTCAGGCAGAAGCCTACTTGCTGTTGTAGAAAGCCAGGACTAAAGAAAGCACGAGACAGATATCAGCATCAGGATTTCCATCTTATCTTTGTGATTGCCTGCACATTCGTCATGTTTTTGGAGGGATCGCAAAATGCATGAATTCCCTAGAAGATTGTTTTAGCATAGACCATAGGATCCATATCATCCATATACTAGTAAAAAAATCATACTCGTCTCTAGGAGACCACAGGCTATTTTGATAGTTGCGCTTGTCGAAATCTATGGCACAAAGCCCATCCTTTTTTTAAGCTTTTGGGTGATATGGATGATGCTTGAAACTCAATATTGCAAATAATTTAACAGAAACAGCTGTATATGGTTATTGCCTGAAATGGACATTGTCCACAGGATGTGAAACATTAAGTTAGCACAGTCAAGCGTCCCACACTTGGAAATACATGTACAAGCTTAAAACAATACTTGTACCTAAGTTGGTCGTCAAATATATCTCTTGTTACAACCTCCAGCATATCTTGAAAAATCTTTATTACAGCACTCCTGTCTTTCTCATCATTCTCCTTCTGATATCATAAAAAGGATAAGATTAAGATGAATTGGACCAGTGGAATCTAGGAATAAACATGAAGATAAAACAGATTAGATTCCATTTGTATGTACAACAAAAATTGAGTGATGCAACAATGGTATGTATATGGTTTGTGCTGCCTTGGACTCCCAAATCTGGCACACCTGTAGATTGACTTATATTAAGCATGGATATCATTCGTTGGTTCTGTCCATGCCTATACATAAACATGTATCGTGTTCCCCTATAATAACTCTATTAGCACCGCATATCAATCTTGCTTACATTGTAAGCCAAGCCAGGAAAGGTTTGAATACTTCCTAAAGTATGCACCTTGGTTCTAATATTATGTAAAACAGCAACCTTATTTTTTTCCCTAACATAGGTAGACATCATGCTAATCCTAGCTAGGTATTTTTTTTGAAAGGAAATCCTAGCTAGGTATTTCTAGTATGAATTGTTGTAAAAATCCAAGGTATCAAAAGTACAAGCATAGAACTACATCGAACATGCTCTGTTGGTGTGACCATAGAAGCCCATTGTTTTTTAAACGAAAAAACATTAATGAATGATTTTCAAAGAGTTTCCTGAAGTTAGCTAGCTTTGCACTGGTTCCTAAGAGAGTACCAAAACAGAGAGCAGTAAAGGAGTCAGTACTCTTGGGGCTTTTCAAAGAGTGGAATTTACAGCAGAAAATCTACTTATGATGCTTTTTTTCATTGATACAACTAGATTTGCACCATGGAAGCAGATTTGGAAAATATAGGCCCCCTAAAGTGCAAGTTCTTGATTTGGCTTGTAGTGGATGATAGATGCTGGACAGCAGAACGTCTTGCGAAATGTGGCTGCCAAAACCTGCTGTTTGCCCTCTTTGTGATCAAGCTAGCATATCCTGGTCTCATGTATTTTCTAGGTAGGTTTTTTTTGGAACTTAATTTTTCTAGGTAGGTTTGGACAGTCATTCTTCTTAATGAAATGACACGCAGTTCTCCTGTGTCATTCGAGAAAAGAGTTAGCTAGCTTTCACAGAATATGCTTCAAGACAACAGGCCGTGCTACCTTTTCTAGCACCTTTTGATAACAGAATAGCAGATGGACATTTAATACTTCTCTATATTTTTTTAACGCGAAAATACTTCTCTATATTGATACCTAGTTTTGTTGTTAGAGTGAACTGGTAGTTAGGATATTGTAATCTCATACTGTTATATGTATCTGGGGAGGGTCAACCAAAATGGTCAATGCAAATATCCCATGAATTCTACGCAATCTACTAATCTTCAATTCGAGCTCGGCAGTGATGATTTGCAGTGGGTGGGGTTTGGGTTTGCCGTTTCGGCCATGCTGCTGATATTAGGTTTTTTGTTGGTTTTCCTCAGATTAACCATGTAAGTGTTAGGTTTCCGGGCCCGGTTTTTCCTTCAATAAACTGGGCCAACTATTTTCTAACTTAATTGAAAGGCAGACCTCCTGCCAATTGCGTTCAAAAAGAAATATATAGGTTATACATACCAAGTAGGTTACCAACTCAACAAACTTGGAGTAGAGATCTGGCAGGGCACGCATGTTCAAATCTGCAATAACTTTGTCCTCAGATATGCATTTTTCAACTTCTTCAAATATCTTCTTTATGACCCTGAAAGCATATAAATAAACAGCATGAAGTAGGCCATGGGTCAGTAAATTATTTCTTCAGAGTTAGATGAAATATAGGAGGGACCTTTTCTCTGGTTCACCCTGTACAAGGTCATTGATGATATTCTTAAATGATGCATAACATTCCTCAATTGCACACTTAAAATAATAATCATTCTCAAGCCTCTTTTTCAGATCTCGGTCTTTGCCATTGCTATCTTTAGCCATGTCAACTGCTATCGGGATCTGACATTGATGATGTTAACAACAGGTCAACCCTTTTTAACTTACAAAAAAAGAATATGAACGAGCAAGTAAACAGATAATAACCTTGCTGGCAAGTAAAAATGGAGGCCATTGCACGACACCAAGGGCCTGATCAGACACATAAGGAACAAGTAGCAGCTCCTTCTCCCTACATAAAAAATGTGGGCATCAACTTAGGTCAGGAAAAATAAATGGAGCTGGAAATTAAGGTTGTCCATATAACCCAATCACCTATTGTCTATAAGATCTTCATCTCGAAAGCTGGTGACAATTTCATTCCACATTTGTGCAAACCTTGCTGCTATATTCTCCTTGTCTGCATGTTCCATCTAAAAAGTAGCATCAATAACAAAAATATCCACAAAATTAGCAATCAAGCCATTTGAAGTTTGCAGAAATATATTTAGAGTACAAAATGACACCTCTTTGAAACGATTGTGTAAGTAAGACCTCAGGCCTTTCTTCCTTTTTGCATCAGATGTTTCAACAGGAATTAGGCATGAGTTAAAGGCTAACGGTATTGAATCAAAGCGAGATCGCAGCATCCCCAGTGTACGAATCTGTTTCATCCAAAAAATGAAAGGTTTGCTTTTTATCAAATGTTTCAACCAAAATTAGACGCATATAAGAGGCTAAAGGTATTGAATCAAAGAAAGTCACCACACTCAGTGTCTGAATCTGTCTCTTCAGAGAATGAAAGGTAAATGTGACAGAAATCTTTGCAAAACTGCCATTAGTCATATAGGAGCTAGACTAACACGAGAGAGAGAGAGAGAGAGAGAGAGAGGGAAGCACACAGGTGACAGCCAGGAAAAATTCCCAGGCATCAGCCGTCTAGCAGTGAAGAGAAGTAAACACTAGCAATAAAGAGGGGAGTAAATAGGTGACAGCCAGGGGAGGTTCCTAGGCATCAGCAGGCTAGTACTAAGTAAGCAGTAAACATGCTAACAAGTCATTTGAAGTACACATAAAATCATTTTGTAATCAGAAAATCATAGATCTATTCAGGGTAATCTATCACTTTCTAGATATCTTTTTGAGTTACTCCTGACCCCTGAACTTATTGAGCACATTCCATTCACCAGAATTAGTTAAACGAACAACAAGAAATCCCTTATCAGGGTTAGTCAGAGACTCACTAGTACTACGATTTACTGCATGGGTTATTCGAAGATTCTAATAAATACACTTCCTAAACTGAAGTGTTGTTACTCCCTATATTCGCTAGATAATTTCTGCCAAAAGATCATTTGTACCATAAAGAAATCTGAAAATAAATCTTTTTTGCCTCATATGTAGAAAAAAGTCAACAAGAAAAATACCTCTCCGAGTCGTTGGAAAGCACCGTAAATTCCACCAAGCAGAGTGGAGAAGATTGTATACCAAATTTGTGTATCCATGAAATATACCTGTAAAGAAAACAAAAATGCACGAAAAATCAAAGTCATCCTCCTACACTGCTCAAGTCCACATAATACACATTTATTTAATAGGAGACAAACAATTGAACTTCCTGTTTTCAGGAGAAAACAATATGTGTGGTCATAGAAGACCTTAAATTCTCGAGAAAAGCAAAGGAGAAGGTCCTACCAGAATGATTGGGGCCCAAAGTGCAATAACAACACCAATGTTGCTCTTTTCTGCATAACAAACTTTGGTGTCGGTACAATTGAATGAGCACGAAATATTGTTCAAAAAACATACATACCTCTTGGGAAAAATTCATGCCACCGGAAAGTACGTATGGGGGTCTTCATGATAACCTTGGTGGGTTCAACAAGGGGTTTGATCTATAGGAACAAACAAAACTGAGTTGGAGATATAGTTCATTCAAAACCATATGTGTTTGAAATAGTAAATAACAATTAGTTCAATTTTCTGACTGGCTTACACAAGTGCCATTTACTGCTATGAACAGTTCATGCAAATGCATGGGCAAGCACATACCATATATACATATGGATTTAGTGTAGTTACTATTACCAAGCAGTTCAATGAAGCCTGTTCTTCTATCTCATATCTTTCCAATGCAATGATGGAACAACATATATATACACAATATAGTTTATTGAAGATGAGAGTAACTACACGTACGTGTACAAAGGAATTTCCCAAAGTCAAACGTCACTAGTAACCTGTAACAGATGTTTTACATTAAAAAAAAACTGTAACAGATGCAACATGGGCAGCGTGTTTAAGCCATCTTATATGTAATAGTTTTGTCTATTGACAATATAGAAAATGTGTTATTTAAAGGCACATATATCATGCTATGTCTTAAGAATATGAAAGTGAACTTCAATGTACTGGTTATGTGAATCTTCAAAAATGACAAATAATAACTAACAGTAGACATGAATATGTGAAATGACTACAGGCGGCTTCAATTTGAAGGCACATGTATAGGCGTATGTTTAGCTACCAAATACATGGTATGGACTTCGTTGAATGGATGATTATTGAAATAAACCACGGCAAAACAAAATTGTGTATAGAACTACCTCCACATAGTAGCTAAATGCAAACTTTATCAAGAGAAGAGCAATCCAGAACATGGTGTACCTAAAAACACAAATCGAGATCATTGTGTTAAATTAAAAGATAATAAACTGATACCTATCTTTCTAATTAAAATGGTTTTGCTAAATAAGTTGCATTCATGCACAAGCACACAAAATCATGTATTCTTACATGAAAAGTGAGAAAGCACTTTCATGCATCCCCCTACCAACAAACAGACGAGGCTGCACGAAGACACACAACATTAGTTCATGATGTTCAACTATAAATCAGCATTTAAAAAAAAACCTTCTACATTAGTTCCAACATAGAAACCAATAAGTAAAATAATGTTAATTACCTAAAAGTAAATTACCCCAAAAGGTATCTTTCAAAACACAAAAGGTTATTTAAGTAAAATATCTACAATTTTCTAAGTTAGTATCCATCATCTTGGCTGCTATATTTTTTTTCTTGAATATGCAGGACAGCTTGCGCATCATTATATTAAATAAATAGGAGTCTAAGAAGACTCATAAAGCCCATTAGGGCATGATTTTACATGAATGACTAGTCGGGAAAACAATAAACTTCGACTAGCAACCTAAACACCACACTATGGCCAAATATGTCTAAGACCTTTAGCCCCAGCGATACACCACAATATTGTCTCACCCTTAATTTCTTGCATGAGAGCATTAACATTAGGTAAGGCCCCTTCAAAGACACAGGCATTCCTATGTTTCCAAATCCACCATGCCACCATCACCACTAAAGAATTGAAACCCTTGTGATGATGCTTTTCAATTTGCTGCACTGTGCAGCACCAGCACTCAATGGAACTTAGAACATCCTATAAGCCTTGCTAAAAATTGCAACTGAAAGAAAAATGGCAAATGAAACATATTTTCTTCAAGGGTCAAGATAATGTTCAGGTTAAAAAAACATATTTTTTCTCTAGCACATAGGAGAACTGATATCATTGTACTAAGAGACAAAAACTAGTCCAAACACAAAGGTTTAGATCAACATAATATAAAATCTGATACAATGAAGTGAAATGATAATTCAGAATTAAAGGATGGGTAGTGTAATTTATTAAAAATTCAAGTTCACCTGAGACCACCACATGATGAACCTCACAAGCTTGAAGTCTGAACTTTCAAGGCTCCGGCGTAGAAATGGAAGAAGAAAAAGAATAGCAGAAAGCATACTGGGTGACAAATATATGACTACTGAAACAACAAATAGGGGTGGGTGGTTTCGACCATTTCCGAACCAGCTTTTTATGACTCTGATAATTCCAGTTGGATTTTCCCAGGTGTAAGCATATGTAACTGGCAGTAGTACCACCCACAAGGCTGCCATTACGAATTTTAGAACATATCTCAGCTTAACTGCAAATTCCATTGTCCTCCTGGCCTTCCAATTAAATATAATATCTAGTGTAGCTGTAAATAACAGAGGAAGTTATTCAAAACAGAGCTGATTTCAAACATTGTGTATATAATTATGGCAGAATGATACAACAGGTTTATGTTCAGTGAAAGATCTTATTACTTGGGCAAATAAAAATTTGCATTCTATATATTCTAATAATTACAGAAAATCTTTATCTTCTTATCTTATTACCACCATGATTATGGGTGACAAGCTGACAAAAGGCCGAGATAAGCAAAAAAAACAAAAAGTGAATTTTCTCAACCAGGACCAAAAATGTTGTAATTACTATTGTAATGTTCTTGCCGGTTTGTGGGTTTTAAATATATTCCCAAGATGCTACAACACTGAATAACAAAGTTCAAAAAATGACAAGAATGTTGAACCTTCTATGGTTCTTCAGCCTAATCTGCAAATGCATGTGGTACAAGGATATGAGAACCAACAATAATGGATTTGTGTATGTAATATGGCATAGTATAAATGCCTATCATCCCATGTGGGCTTTCATTTGATACCTTACACTACACATATGGGCATGGCAAAGCACACATATAATATGTCAAACTCTTAAAAAATAAATTGTGAATTCAAAAACAATATAACTGGGGAACATCAGACACTTTACCAGACCAATGCCAAGTTTACAAACCTTGTCCAAGATTTAGTATAGCAGAAGTGATAAAGATACTCAAAACCTTCTTGAAAACAGCGTAATCAAAAATACTGGCTAATGAACCTCCCTCCCAAGCGAGAATTATCATAACCTACATGAAACAATCAAAACATAGATTAAAAACCTCAAACAATAGATTAGCTATAGAACATCCAGCAAAGATGTTAAGTACCTTCATGTAGAGTACTTACTAATAAAATGCACTTAACCCTTCAAATGTCCAAAATACAGCAAATGATTATTGCAGAAAAAGATGAATATAAATAAATACCTGAAGAGCTAAAATAAAGAAGCTCCACAGTCTGTCAAAACTTCTGAATATGTGCCAAAATGAACGTAGCTCAACGAAGTTGATCTTTCCCTTCTGTTTGCTGATCCTTGTGCTCTGGACAACTCATTACATTAAATGTTGCTAACAAAACAAAAACACGAGCATACCATGAAGATATATGCTAAAATCCTAAGATAAAAAACAGAATCCAACTCACTTCATTTCTTTCATCTGGTTGACAAAAGAAGTCAGCATCAGCTCGCATAGGCCAACCAAGCCGAAAGCAGTCAGCAGACCTGCAATTTAACAATATAAAATCTAGAGAGCAAGCAAATAAACTAAGAAAAAACTAGTACCAGAAGTACTCATTAAGATCATCATAGTTTCTCCACTCAGAATGATTCCCTTTCTCTCTTTTGCTCCTTTCAGCTTCCTGAAAAGTTGTAATGAAAAACAGGAATTCAGTACTGGAAGAAGCATAAAGTTCAAGCAATGCAATTGAATAACAGTCGAGAGCTGAGAGCAAACCACCTTTGCTATGGTATGGTAAATCGGTGTAACAACTTTCTTCAGAAAGGCTTCTTTCTCACCACCATAGGCCGGCTTAACATATTCACCCGTCAAGGCACTGACATTTCCAGCTAACATACCATACATTTCAAATGCCATCTATAACAATAACCAGAACTGTCAGGACCATCCTTGCTACGCTTTTAATGTCCAAGACAAGTACTTGCAAAACAAATGTATGACTCATGCTTTTTTTTTTGGCAACAACTCATGCATTTTTCTTAAGAAGCCTTCTTAGTTCACCTATTCAGCTCTGAGAGCGTTCCATGGATACAATATTAAGTTTTCGCATAAAACTCGATAGGGTCCATTATGTATGCACATAATAGACTGCATAATTACAGTAGATTGTGCCAAAGTTTTAATATTAGCTAACTTTCAAATGATCACATTTACCAAATTAGTTACATGAATGAATTCATCTAGTTGATGCTGCTCGAGTGTTCGAAAGTTAACTATTCATTCTTTGGAAATTTTCTTAAATATTGATATTAATATGCTTATTTATTTAAGAAATAAAAAATGAATTATTGTAAAGGAGTTCAGATTTTGTTCAGATCGTACATGGTGATATATGTAGCAAATGCATTCTGGCATAAATCGCAAGTTTGCAGCTTCACCCCAAATGAGAAGGTACAAACCCATATACAGTATTTTTCGTTGTTGCATCTCCTGCTGAATTGTTGGCAACCTGTTACCAAGTAAGACAGAACAAAGAATAAACAATGAGAACGGATAAAACAATGTACTACAACAGGTTTTACTTCCTTTTTTTAGAGATAGTACTACTTTGGTTTTCAACTTCAGTATTTGGTATCAGTGCTTAGTTTTCCTACTTGTTAATCAATGATAGACGAAAACAATGCTTATGCCCCAAAAGAGTACTTTAAAACAACCTTCACTATGCGTTAGAATGAACTAACTTTTGCTGATATAAAGCACATTTTTTTAGAGAGCGTACTATGCATATGTTTCATTAAGAGGAGGGGAAACAACCCACAAAAGTATAGTACAAAAAAACAGGAAACAGACCAGCACACGAAGTGCCTAGGATGACAGAAAACATAGAGATAGGAGACAAGAAAGACAGAAACCCAGATCTGAAGGATCCCATTGTTGTGGCAGGACAGGATAGGATTAATTTCCATCACTATTTCTATGTTTGCTAGAGATTCAAGCCACCAAACAGCCCGCAAGGCTCAATACAAATCCAGCATTTGCAATATTCATATTCCCATTGTTAGGAAGGATTGAACTCTACTTTCCAGATGGGAAAAGGCCCAAACATATACATGGGCATAGCACCTTACACAAAGAGATATACAGACACAACACTATACATGTAGCACCCACATGGTATAGAGTCGGCATCGTTCCTAAGCTTCGTTATCAACTACTCCCTCCATTCCAAATTATAAGACAATTTGGCTTTTTTTTTTTTTTTTGAAAACCGCAGGAGAGCTGCGTTTCATTGCATTATAGAGAAGAAAAATAGGGTGGGTCCCCAACAAGATCCTCACTCATACGGGGACCAAATATGAGTGAGGCAATTACACACACACCTTTACTGGGCTCATAGAAATCAGCTGAAGCTAGACCCTAACTAAGCAGCCCTAGTCACCCAACGCCAAACCAAGCTCAAGGAGCTTCTTTGCCCCAGCCATGCACCAGAGACTATGCTCATTCTTTAGCTCACTCCAAAGCATGCTCAGCGAAGGAGAAACCCCCTAGATACATTGCTTTTATTATGCATCTAGACATAGTGTATATCTAAGTGCATAACAAAAGCTATGTATCTAGAAAAGCCAAAACGTCTTATAATTTGAAATGGAGGGAGTACTTTGTTGCAAGACTGATTTCCTTAATTGGGCCAACCCTAGACAAGGTAGCATAAAGAGTTGCCATACATGGGCCTCATGGGCCTAACCCCATGGGCCTATAATACACATACTCTAACACCCCCCGCAGTCTGAACTACCATGTTGCAAGACTGATTTCCTTAATTGGGCTAACCCTAGACAGGGTAGCATAAAGAGTTGCCATACATGGGCCTAACCCCATGGGCCTATAATACACATACTCTAACATAGTTGGATATTAACTATGACAAAAACATGAACACATAAGTGTATCAGATATTTGCATTATGTCCATGAAAAAAAAAAATAGCCCGCTATTTTTGCCGCTATAGCCCGAAATAGCTTGAAAAAAATTGTGTCGCTATTTGCCGCTATAAAACGCTAAACACCTTGGCCTTAGCTCGCTATTTAAAACATGGATTGAAATATATATATATATATATATATATATATATATATATATATATATATATATATATTCACACTGCATTCATATACATCTATTAATATTGAAATATATACATATATATAGAAATTAATATATACATAGCTTGAAAAAAATTGTGCCGCTAAAGTACGCTAATTACGGTTTATAAATGGCTAAACACCTTAGCCTTAGCTCGCTATTTAAAACATGGATTATGTCTATTAAAAAATTGCATCCTTGCTTAGTTATTAAAGAAAATATTCAGTTCATGAAGCTGAGGTTTAATAACGTAAGGAAAAAACATCTTCCATTTACAATTATTTTAAGAATCAAAGTTATGTAAAATGAGATATACCACTAGATATTGTTTGCCATATTGCACAGGATGCTACAGTGGCAAAATCATGCTTCAGAAAATTGTTTGCTCTTGCACATTGTAAATTTTGCTTCAGAAGAATCAATGCATTTTTTTTCAACATCCACCAACAGCAGATACTACATGGAATATTTCCCTTCTTTACTGGAAATGAGCTTCACAAGGAAATGTTAATGTCATATCCAGGGCCTAGGTCAGCTTTCTTATTATTTTCTTTCCTACTATGTTGGACAGGACTGGTTGCATCTTTGTAACCTTTTTTTTCCCTTATGCTTGTGAGGGCTGTAACCCTTTTCACTGGGTTCTGTGGATGCTTATTATATTTTTTTTGTTGTATTATAGATACTTTTATAATACAACATAACATAATATAATATGCTTTTGCACTTATTCTTAAGATGGAAAAGCAGCACAAGTGCAAGTACAAAACGAACAATAAGATGGCAAGAGGTCGTTAAGACATTCACCAAAGGCTGCTCTTGCGACCAAGATATTTGCACCATTTCTTGTAATTCTTAAACAATCTTTTCATCACGTCATTCAGTGCATTGTCATCCAACTGCAACAAGAATCATGTAAAATGAAGTGGTAAGTTTCAGAGAAAATAAAAAGAACATCAACAGGAACAAGAAAAAACATAAATATTGTGAAACAAGAAGAAAAGTAAGAATTTTTAAACCAGATCAACCTAGTGGTTGAATATTTACAGAAGAAAACCTTGGATTGTTGATCGGTCTTCGGATTTCTTCGTATATGTATGTTAGCAAGAAGTAAAATCAAATGTTCTCTCTGATTTGAAACACTATCCGTCTGCATGTCAGAAGTTGACAAAATATTAAAGAACAGAAAGTAAGTTCACTAAAGCCAACATAAACAATATAAATCATACAATAACCAACAAAAATGTAAATTGCCTTTCCTGAAAGCCAAACATAGCTTGCAGCCAATCCAAGAGGTCCTCGTTAACTTTATGCTCATAAGTTTTAGGCCATGGAAGACCTCTTGTATTGCGAAGAGCAGAAGCAGCAGCTTGGATCTTAGAGGTTGACAAAACAAAAGGTACTTCATTTGTTCATCCTTAAATTGATAGGATAGTAAGTACGACAAAGAGGAAAGTGTATGAAAAATAACCTCAGGAAATTTCATGATTGCCTGATTGCCACTGTCTGGATCAAGAGGGAGAATGTTAAAAGGGAGATAGATCTTTGTTTTCTCTTTAACCTTATCAGCAGCTTCCAAGATCTAATAAATACATATAAAATCTGTAAGGCTGTAATGACTACCACTTGCATAGGGGCAATATCCATATTACTTATTATTAACAGCATAGGGAAACAAAAGTTGGTTGACTACTACGTTATACCTCATGGTCAACTTCAACAGCATGTTGTTGTGTAACTGCTTTTAAAACTTCAAACAGAACAGCAGCAGTCTGGTAGGCTTTGGTTAGTTGGGCACTGCATGAATGAAGTAAATTCCTCAGCAACAACATTGACAGAAAAGGAGAATATGGAATTAAAGAAAACATAGCATGCATACCGATCCACTTGGTCAGAAGCATTCTGAAGTGCTTGAATGTATTTCTTGTAGTAGTGATGATAGAAGGTCTGTATTTCCCGTGCATCACTCTTTTGCCCCCTTCCCATCAAGGTGGGCTCATTCTCCTAACAAAGCAAATAATCAGGAGGTAATAAATGTATATTAGATAAAAGTTCCCTTTTTTCTTGACAAGGAACCATACAGTTGGCTAAACATCACATGGATTTTTGCTTTATAATACCGAAACCAAACATTTTTTAACTTTCCAAATTTTCCAATGAGACAGTATTTCAAGTAACTGTTGTCAACACGATAAAATATTCATTTGCAAGATCATGGTTCATGGAAACAGTGCCATTATTAGCATGTGATAGAATAGCACACAGAAGATATGTCAATGTTGACACATAACAGCATCGCAGGGCATTGAAGCGTATAGGCAGATGCAGAAAACTGAAAGGCAAACTTAAGGACAAAAACACACAGAGGCAGATTGGTAGTGCAGATGTGACAATTACAGAATGAACATAGATGCAAACAGCCACTGACTAGAAGCACTATTTCAAACTCGTACCCTTTCAAGCCGCTGTAGAAGAGCTGTCTTGAACTGTCGGACACCACGACCACTTGAAGTCGGATCTAACCTGTGAGCCTTTTCGAATGCATAGAACCGGCCTATCAATTATTGCAGATATATACACATTAATTAATATGACTGAAAATAGTACGTAGGATAACATTTTTAACCATGTTCTTTTAATGGGTTATTATTTGTGAAAATTGTAGTGTCCCATAGGTGGAAGGGGAACAGAGAAGGATAACGCACAGAGATAGGCGACGCGAGGGTTGGCCGTCTCAACCTCATTGGCAACACGGAGGATGGGCGCGATCTCAACAAGCGACGATGGCACCACCTCACTGTCAAACATGGGCTCACCAAAGTTCACAGCAGTCTGCGTCCTTTGGATGCGGCGAGACCCTGGAGGCTGCATCGGCCCGCCCCGAGACAGCGTCCGTGACAAGGACGTCATCTCGATGACTTGCAGTCACCACCCTAAACCTTGAGGTGAATTCAGCGTGTGAAATTGTTTCAGAACGCACTGTAAGTCTGCAAACAGTAAATGACATAGATGTATGTGGTACCTTGCTGTCACTCGATCGGTACAACAATTTGATTGTACCGAGACTAATCAAGTCAGGCACTTCAACCAACCACCAGGAATGGAGGCCCCGTTTTGAAGCTAGGCAGGTAGCCCATGCTTGAAGATTCAGAAATCCAGCACAGAGCTTTTGGTGGCGCTGGCGCGCGCATGCAGCGCCCAAGAACCTGGCAACATGATCAGAGACAGCAATAAAGCAACTGTACACAGCAGTCATCTGCCCACCAAAAGAACAAAAACGCACTACTAGGTTGGTAGAATTGTCCCATAACACGAGTACACGACCCAAACCAACCTACGAGCACAATCACGCCGCCTATTCACTATTCAGTTGCGAAATTTCAGAAGCCTCGTCCCAATCCCATTGTTGCGTAGAAAGAGCCGCAGCCACGCCCCGGTCTCGGGAGCACAAAACAACCACGCGGCCCGCAGAACACCACGGAGCCATGCGTCAGTCTCAGTCAGCGATCAAACGAAGGATGATTCCGTCAGTTCCTCGCAGCGCAGCGAGGCAGAGGACGATGGGGGAACAGAAGTAGCTAGAACCTTCAACGACAGCAGTAATGAGAAACAAGGCGAGAGAGGAGCGGTTTCCACACCTCGCGCACGTGGAGTCGTGGACACGGGAAGGGAAGCGCGCGCACCAATCCGCCGGTACTCGATCGAAAACCACCGCGACCGACGTACGGCCGCGGGCCGCCGACGCGCGAGAGCCGCCTCCTCGAGGAAACCGGCGGCGGGAGCTTCTGGAGGGACGGGGCCGAGCTGGTTAGCGTTTTCCTCCGCGCGGGGGAGCTGATCGTCGCGGTCGAGGCGAAGCGGTGTTGGGGACGAGAGGGGGTTTTGAGTGTTGGGACGTGGTAGAGAGAGAGAGAGAGAGAGAGCTGGGTGTACTAGTCTGTGGTGGGCCGTTGGGAGGGAAGGACGGGGGAGGTGGGAAGACGACACCGGGAAGCTGAGGGGGCGGGGATCCTGTCCACAAACTGGGGTCTAATTACCGTCCCCTGCCACTGGACCTGGACCTCTGCAGGAGCAGAGCAGAGGAGACTGGAGACGGCGAGGCCGTGGACTGGCGGGGTGCGTGCGCGCGGCGGTTTCGACGGAGGCGCGCGTGAAAGGCGGGTGGCCGGGTGGGCTTTGCGTCGTCGTCAAGCGATCGGGGGGTGGCGTCCTCCGCAATCTGCGATGCGCAGCGCACCGGACCGGCACACCGCACGGCAGCTCTGCAGGGCACGTTGCCTGAGCGCGTACCTCCCCTGCTACACTGCAACCTCTTCCACCGACCGATACCGTCACCATCATCGTAACTAAATCTGAGGAGGAGGAGGCTGTATAGTGCTCGTATGTATCGCGATCCGTTACGTTCCAGAGTGGGTTTTCTTTGGGGCAGAGCCGTGTGCAGCTAACCTAACCGGCCGCCCAATTTGCTCGATGAGAAACAGAATGGACTGCTGAAGATGACCTGCTGATGACACGCACGGAAATTAACGGAAATGAAATGTCGAATTATTGTCGCTTCGTCATCATGCAGAGAAGCGTCGTGATGAATGGGCTAATAAGCGCACGCCAGAAAGAAAGGTGCCGATATAACTTCTGGACGGCGACCGTGATGTGTGCTTGCTTTGCTATATATGCGCAATTGCTCGAGTCCACCGGCGATTGCTCGGATGGATAAAACTAACCTTGGCGACGCATCTCGAGTCCACTTCCTGCTCCCTGTCTTTCAGTATGGAATGGAATGCAGTACTATATGTTACCGGAGCATTGGGTTCTCAAAAAAAAAAGGTACAAGCTTATACGTTTTAGTACTGTCATTATCATGCATGTTAGGATCGGTATCAATCAACAATCTACTGTAACACTTCATGCAAACAGCAGACTATATGATTTTTTTTTTCTTCGCTCTCAATGGAACAACGTGTTTCCAGTGCTGGGCAGTGATATTATGCTATATTGCTCTCGCTTGAGTTCTCAGTACGTCCGAAGGCAATCACTTGGTGCTGCAAAATTCAACATGAATGTGACACTTGTTTCGTCTGTTATAGCTTAGTGTATCGCTTGGACTTGTCCATACACAAGGCATCACACTCATGATTTCGACCCTGTACTAAATAGCTATAATAAGATTATAATAAATTATTCGTTCAGCAAGAACACAGAATAAGAGGCAAGAATGATATTTTCCTACATTTCTCTCTCCTTAACCAGTGGAAATGAACAAAATAAGAAACACAGCGTCCAACAACATGATTATCAACAACGAGAGTGTTTTCAGCAAATATCTCCACTTTATGTGTCCATCAACAATTTCAGTGTCCACTGGCCAATTTTGCCCGGAATATATATCCTAGAATCTAAACCTTTACTGGCCTTGTTTAGATCCAAAAAGTTTTTGGATTTTGACGCTGTAGCACTTTCGTTTTATTTGACAAACATTGTCCAGTCATAGAATAACTAGGCTTAAAAGATTCATCTCGTGATTTACAGGCAAACTGTGTAATTAGTTTATATTTTTATCTATATTTAATAATTTATATATATGTCGCAAGATTCAATGTGATGAAAAATTTTAAAAAAATGTTTTGTTTTAAGTGTGAACTAAACAGAGCCTAAGAGTCCGGTCGTAAGTACGATGCTGTGCTAAAATAAGCTGACCAGCCTGACCTCCATGGAGGAGAAAGCACGAGGAATCGGGGAAAAAATTCCATGCGTGATGTGAGTGGTGTACATTAACTTCCGTATATCAGCCGTCCATGCTGCGACGATGGATCTGTGATTCGCGAAATCGCGGGCATGGTCCTCCACGCTGCGGCGCCGTGCGAAGGAGCCACGGAGCATCGGTCAGGGTGCATGGATGGCATCGAAGGGGTGTGGGGGCTGATGTGCGTCACGTCACGTGTCCAGGAATCATTCCGGTCGACTCCACCAGCCAGGGTCTCTAGTCTCTACTGGTAGTTAGGCTCAAAAAATTCGTCTCGCAAATTATAGGTAAACTGTATAATTAGTTATTTATTTTATATATATTTAGTGCTCCATGCATGTACCGTAAAATTCGATGTGATGCGAAATGTGAAAAATTTTGCAAAATATTTTAAAAACTAAACAAGACCCGAGACAGCCTTAGGCTAGACTCAAAAATCCATCTCACGATTTATAAGTAAATTGTACCATTAGTTTTTATTTTTATCTACATTTAGTGTTTTATACATGTGCTGCAAGATTTGATGTGATAAAATCTTTAAAAAAATGGTTTTTAAACTAAACAAGGTCTTGCTTGCAGAAGCCGAGAGAACAAGGGATCGCGGATCAGGAGACGTCGACCGGCAGGACTCGCGCGCCGCTGGCCGGCCCCGCCGCCCGTGGAAAGGCCCAGCTCGCCCACCCAAAGACGGGACGTCGGGAGCCGGGAGTCGGGTCTCGGGACCCACACCCAACCTATAGCCACGCGCTGCCATTTCGGATGGGGAGGATAGGTAAGGTTCAGCTTCGTCCGACCCCGACGTCAAAGCTGCGAGAGAGCGGCGCGGCGTCTGTCTCCGGCGACCGACCGGCCGGCCCGCGCTGTCCGTCCGGTGGTGCCTTCCGCGATCCGACACTTGCAGTTGTAGTAGTTGTAGCATGGCCAGTGTGCCTGCCGTCCGGTGCAACACCAAATCGTGTGGCTCTTTCGGCGTGGAACCCCGTGTCCGTCCCAATGCCCAGCCGGCCGGAATAAGGAAATAATGATTTTTCTCGGACTACCACCAGTTCGGACGATCGAGTGCGCCAACTGTATGTAACTTTGGCGAAAGCTACTTATTAGTGGTATATGTATACTCTATAGTAATCTTGTCATGGTGTAGCCATAGGAACGAACCGACGTGTCCGACTTCGTTTCTTGCTTTGCTTTAGGTGGCGACTCAGATTTTTAATCCAGGTGTCACGATCCTCGCCAATCCACAAGTCAGATACACCGATGGCTGTAAGCGAAGGGGGTTTGCTAGCTCTTTGCTGAGTGCAGAGATACCGAAAAAGAGAGGACCGGATCAAATCAATCATTGAACAATGAACATATAATCTGCCTCTGCATTTCGGAACTAGTCATGTTAAATCAGCTAGTGAAAGCTCGTGCGAAGATGCTAGAGAAGACAAAAAGCAAGCGCCCTCGCAGAGACGGATTAAAAGGCGGATGAGGAGGATGATCCTGCTTCCGTGTTCTGGAAAAAGAGAAGGCATAAGTGATAATAAAGAACCTAAAGCGCCTTTCTGGCGCACAATCTGAAGCTGCAAAGCAAAAGCATTGCCGTCGGAGATTGAAACTACAATATCTTTGCATCTCTAGTGGGTGTGCTTTGGACTGTGGACGCAAGGATCGCGTCAGTGCGTGAGTTTTCCGGACAGTATGTTTTTGTGTTCACCCTCAGGTATCAATTTGGTTAGACTATCTCCAACAATCGTCATCCAAAATACAAGACTCATTTGTCCTTTGGGTAGCGCTACAGGTACCTATTTTTAGTCTTCTCCAACAACAAGATCTAAAAGACAACACTCTCTGCAAATGGGTCTCGAGGAGAGAGGATATCTAAATTTGGGTTATGCCTCTCCTGATACCCAAAATAGGTCTTCTGTATGGGTACTCTGTTGGAGGCTATAGGTATTGTGTTGGAGACCCATTTTAGGTTTGGGTTCCCAAATGGGTCTCCCTGTTGGAGATAGCCTAGCACTAGTCAACGACAACAAGAAGGTATGTACTGTATTCCAGAACAGGCCGAAATGTAAGAACACAATATGTGGACTGAGCCCACGAGGCCCACTATCTGGTTTAAGATCCAAGCCCAATATAATTAACAAATGCTAATCACAGCACACATATGCTGATTACTCCTGATGCCCACTATCAATAAGAGAAGTAAATATAAAAGAGCACACTGAATGGTGTAAATCCATTTCTTGGCACAACACAGTACTGGTAACGTAGTTTGCAAACTTCAATTTACAACGTCGTCGCAGACACAATGACTCGTCATCATCAGAGAGAAAAAAAATCACAAACGAACACATGGAAATCACACTGGCAAGTGGCAGGGAATGAGGAATCTGCACTGCATACTAAAGTTAGCAAAGTTGAACCCTCATTCTTCTCTGCTAATTTATTCTGCTACCTGATTCTAAAACGAATGCTCAACCCAACAACGAATTAAACTTTTCAGCAATCAACCCGAGCAGAGAGCTCGACGAGAGAGGAAGTGCCAGCCAGCTTGCGTGGCCGGGCATGTGTGCTCAGACCATGTCGCTGATGAGCATGACGTGGTTGGTCCGGTGCCTCTCCACGAACATCTTGGACGCCCCCGCCACCGTCTTCCTCCACGTCTACGAACAAGCAAATCCAGAATCAGGCAATGCCCAACGCAACAAAGGAAAAAGGAAATGAGAAATCTGAAGAACTCATAGACTGCTCACCCGCTCCAGCGCGGCGAGGAGGAGGCCGATGCCCGCGGCGTCGTCGGCGCGCGCGCGGCGTGCTTGGGCCTTCCTCGCGGAGGCGGCGGGAGTGGAGGTCGGCAGGAGCAGGCCGGCCCTCCAGTCGGTGGACCCGCCGATGCTCCGCCGCCGCTTGGGGGGCGCCAGCTCCGCCCCCGTGAAGCCCGTGGCCGCCGCGGACGCGTCGGAGTCCCGCGCGGAGAGCCCCGACGCCACGCGGCGGGACGAGCGCTTGCGGCGCAGCGCGAGGCTGCGGCGCGGTGGGGTGACGGCGGGCCGGCGCGCGTCCGGGTCCGCGAACTTGCGGAGGAGCTCGTCCGAGGACGCCCTGCCCACGTGCTGCACCGACACCTGCTGCTTCTGCGGTGGCGTCGCCATCGATGTCTGGCAGTAGCAGGAGAAAGACAGGTGGATGGAGATGAGAGCAAGCAGGGCGTCGGCCGGCGAGCGCGGAGGGAAGGGCTGGGGTCGAGTGGTGGGGGTGGGAAGTGGGATGTGGGGAGGAGAGCGGCGGGAGATCGCGGCGGATTTAAACGCGGGGGTTTTGGTGGGGGACTGGTGGAATATAGCCGTTGGGGAGCGCGGGTGCGGTGTGGGGTGTGGATCTCACGTGCCCGCGCCCGCGCGACGTTGCCGGACGCGGGTGAGGTCTGCATCGGCAGCGCGCTGGTCCTGGTCCACCGTCCCACTCGGTCACCATGCGCTGGCGCCTGCCGGCCGGACTGACGGGCTGCCGCCTGCGGGATGGACGAGCTAGTTTTTATTTCTCCCGTGACTAAAACGGCCGGAAATTAACAGCCAGCACGGCAGCAGCAGTTGATGATTCAGGCCGTTAGGAGCGATCACGATCACGCTCGTGAGTCGTGACGACACACGACAGCGATGGCACGAATGGATGGTGGCCTGATTGGTGAGCAGTGCCATGGAACTTGTTGGTCTCGTCATGGCCTATGGACCTCATGGGGACAGCTGACGGCAAGCTTTGCACTGTACCAGATTCTCTCTATTGTTCCGCTCCAGAGTTCAACGGAAGGTTTCTGCTAGCGCTACCGCCTACCGCGTCATCCAGGTGTGGCAGCTGTAGTATAGGAACGGGACGTTGCAGATAATGCAGAGTGCTAGCTTGGTTGACTGCCTCCTGTTGGGCGCCCATTCGTGCAGCGAAGTGGAGAAATGATCTTACAGCAGCAAACTTTGTGCAGGTGTACATTCAGCTGTTGTCTCCAGAGGGAATTGGGGTCCTGGGGAGAAGGCTCAGACTACAAACAAACGGCAAACAGAGGCACCTCGGACCAGACATGTACGAAATGCAGTTATAGCTGTACGAAGTACTATAGATAAAGCTGAAAGCGGTACCAGCCCGGAGTAAAGTGATGCATTGGCATCATGACGAGTTCAAATCATTTGTACTCCAATCTCAAATTACGCGAAAAAAGATTGTGTGCTTGTAGTACACTGGTAGCAAGAAAAAAGGGCATGCAAAACATCTTTGCTCTGAAACACAGGGAAAAAATAAGTGTGAATTGGCCAGGATGCGCTTGCATCTGTACAGGCTCCAATGTTCAACAAGTACTATGAGGTTTTCTAAGCAGTCATCTCAATTGTAACAACAGCACAAAACACAATTGCAATTATCCGTGACTTTCCGTAAGAAAATAGCAGCAAATGCAGTTATTCAAGGCTTAAGCACCCAACGGTAGCACGGATAAAGTACATACAACTGATGACTAGCCTACAACCCACTTTCTAAGATTTCGCTGCGCCAAAGACCAAACCCACAATCCAGGTAACGATCGACCCAATAACCCAGAGTACAAGAAGGAACACAACGACACCTGCCACAATAGTCAGGACAGGCGGGCCATCTGGAGAACTCGAGCTATCGTCACCGGAGCTAGGAGAATCTCTGCCTGAAGCAAATAGGGCTTGCTTGTTGTGCTCCTTCCCAAAGCTTATTGCGTTCTGAAACCCATGGAATCTTCTTACGAAAGGATTGCAGCTCCTGCGGTGTAAAATAGCAAGAGTGATACCTAAGAGAATGCAATAGGTGTTCCTTGCCATTACTGAATATGAGCATGCAATTTGCAGTGCATATGCTCTGTGATCATATATTCATATTCCATACATAGAAAACTTATGATCATAATGGCTCAATCAACTTCTTTGTCATGAATCAAAATGAAATAGCTAACTCAAAGATGCATATATATACAGTGTTGATGCATGTGAAAATGGACGTGTAACGCCCTTGATTCCCATCAGAATGTAACAAACTCTCTTTACCACTGTCATACTAGCAGGGACAAGAGAATGTGTCAATGAAACTGCATGCATAACTCACAAAATCAAATGAGATAATTCCTTGCTAGAATGTTGTAGACCCATAGTGACGTTTTACAAATCATAGAACTGCATGCATAACTCACAAAAAACAAAGAGAATGTCATAATTACAGAGTTGCTTCTTTCCTAGTGCATAACTTTTGCAAACTCACAAACCCCACGTCTATTGAGTGAGGAGACTGTAGACAAGCAGTAGTTCAGATTGAAAACTAAATCTCATTTGGCTCATTTTCGACCAAGTGATGGGATCTGAACTGGAAGCATTGGAGAAGCTAAACACCAGCTATGTCCCCTGTTTGAAATCAATTCAACACGGACTATGGAATTGTGCATTGTATAATCTAAGCAGTTCCCAGCCATATATGGGAAATAAACCATTGTAAAGTGAGTGGCAGAAACAGTCTATTCAAGCACTTACACATCAGTACAGTTTTCTTAAGAAAGGGAGCACAGCAGCAGAAAAATTGCAAAAGGGGTGAGCATATCTAATCCGTTATTTCAGATTGCTTCAGCAGCGCCAGCATCACTTATAAATCAGTCCCCGTTCTATTGCCTTTCTAGTAAACTGTATCCCGAGGTAACTGAATCCAATCATACAGTCGGGTTATCAAGGCACACTGCAACAGCTAAAATCAAGTGAGGCGAGAATTTTTCCAGCGAATGCCAACGAAACTGTGGCGTGCGGTAGGTTAAGTAGGGAAGGGAACGCACCTGCAGACACGGAGGGCGACGCCGGGGGTTCGGTTCGGGGCCACGGATGCTGCGAAGGTGCTCGGCTGAAGCCGGCGAGGACAGGGCCGGAGAGCCGGGAGAGACGGAAGAGTGGCGGTGAGGTGGGCGGAGATGGCGGCCATGTCGAAGAGGCGGAGGGATGGAGGAGACAGGAGAGCACTGGCCACGGAAATGGATCTGTTGCTGCAGTTGGTTTTTGTCAGTTTGCTGTGGACTGTGGTGGCCTCTATCCACTGAAAGATGTGCGGTACCTGAGTGATCTGATTTCCCCCGTCCCCCAGTTCAGGAGATACTACAGTGCTGTTTTTAGGAACATGGTGTTGATGTCAAATTTCGATCTGCCAAATGCTTCATTTAATTTTTTTCACGTACTAAACTTGATAATTGGTAATTATGCCCATTTGGTACAAAAGAGTTAACCGATTTTGCAGTAATTAGGACGTTTGGTGCTAAGCTTCCCAAACTCGACACAACCTTAAAGCTATGCATTGTTTGATCGCTCAATCAACTACCACCTGGTGAACGTACTTATGTTGATGTTTTTACTCCAAATATTTGGCCCGCGTATCCATTACAGACGCACATAAATGGTGATAAAAGCACATCTGACAAACGTGTTAGCTGATTGTGATTGTTAAACGAGGCATGACCACCAATTTGATTGTTACACACTACACATGGCCTCAGTTTCAGTTGTGGTTACAACTTACAACAACTGCATTCCAACAGATCTAATTGGCAAAACCTAAGGTCATCATCATACATCTAATAAAGAACTGTTCTGGCTGTTCTAATACAAATACATCCTTCCATGAACCCCCTATGGGTTCATGAAATCTTTTGCACTTCCAAACATCAGAGCATATTCAGGCATCAAAGCTTGTAGAGAAACTCAATGTGCTGCATTCCAAGTTCCTCAGATTGAGCTGCATTAGCATAAAGAGATATTTTTGTTACCAACTGATCTTATTATATCCAACGAGAATCAGTGCTGAGAAAAATATCAAATAAAGCAAATGTACACTGTCTAGTGTCTAATGTTCTGTAGAAGCAAGTGGGACATGTTTTTAGCTTTGAATTTTTATTATGTCGCTATCGTAAAATTAACAAATGCCTGAATCAAGAATTCTTCTCTTCTCTGTCTCTGATTACCAAGATAATAAAAGTGGATCTACTGGTACTCAATCATATAAGAACATACCATAACAGCAACTCCACTCTCAGAGAACCTTGGGATGGAGATTAGCCTCACTTTCTGTTTTTCTGGCCCTGGATAACAAAGGAGGGTAAGTTGGATGTTCAACCGATATTATGAAGCTTTACATGAAGTACTACCTTCCAACAATCGAGTTTCATATTTATCTTGATTCCCAACAAAGTAGACGTGCGGGCAACTTTCAACAAGGAAAGGATCCTTGTCTGTGTATGGATAACAGCCTGAATAGAATTACCAAATAAGTGTTTTCTATCTTTGGATTATACTTACAATACAACTACCAAGAAAAGATCAATCACCAAATCATGTACGGATTCACATACAAATAAATGGGTTATGATAATTTGAGCTGGAAACAAAGAGTTACCTAGACTATTTGGAGCAGTAGGAGCAAGATGGCGCCATCTCAGTGTTCTTTCCATGAATTCCAGCTTGTCTTTAGCATCAGAGTACTTGTACAGGTCATCTATGTTCTGGCCAGATGTTCCAAGAAACCTACATAAAGAACTTTCTTGCATGAAAACCTCCAAGTTGCTTAAATATTGAGGTTAGTCAAATGAGAGATTGACACTCACTGGACACTGTCAAGCTCAAATTGATGGGGATTTGAACATGACGAGAAAGTGTTGTACGTGGATGCCCCAGAGAAAAGGCATCTGTGCAGAGGCTGCAGTTAAACAAGAAGTGAGTTAACCATGCATGCACAAAACACACTTGAGTGCTACAAGTACAAATCAAAAGTATGTATCCACGTCAATTGCCCACCTGCTGAGGCAAAGAAAAATTTGCCGGATCATGACACCCCGGCATCATATCTACAGGCAACGATGCCACGAGCTGAAGATAGCATGGATTACACAAAGGTCAATGTCAGAGCACAACCATTGCAATGACTAAATTTGATGGAAGAAAAGCAATATTTTTAACCTGGGTAAGCATTATATCCAATTCCTTGATAGGCTCTGCTATCCTGGATTGATCTTTTGATGCTACCGTCTGACATATTAAAACTAATCGTTAGTATGACATATTGAAGCATCACAATATGTACCACAGAAAACATGTGAAACTGAATGCCATTACCTGACCGTTGACAAACCTTGGTGAAATATGCACTGAATTCCCAGCAACCACAACACGTACTATATTTGATGCTATGGATTGCTCCTGAGGGATTTCGAACAAAGATTATCCATATTAGAATATATTTTTCAGGTGGGGCACTCACCCCTCCGGTGAAGTCTTCAAAAAAAAAATTAGAATATATTTAGTACAATAGTTTACACTTTACAAAGACAACTAGCATACATTCTCATCACCCAGATGCCCTGTGACATGGTCAATAAGGAGTTGGAATTGTAGAGGATTGAATGTGTCACTTCCTACACTTAGCCCAGATACGAATACCACATACTTGTCTTCTGCTGTAACCAAAGGAAATGCAGTGTCAGAGCAATTCGATCATCACAAAAAAATTGGGAGAAATGTTGAAATATGAACACATGGCTATATGGAGAATATTACCTGCGCTAGACAATGCAGTTTGGGGAGGAAGACCAGCCTCAAGAACATCTTCAACAAGAAAGTTGCCAGCACTTGTTTCCTTCCCATGGAGAGCCACTACAACCCCTGAAAATGATTGATGATTGAGCATGATTTTCAGGAAAAAAAATATGAGGGCAGAGGCACCAGGATTGTCTATGAGTAAAAACAGAAATTATACATCAATAGAGAAAGAAGTCCGATTGCATTATTTTTATTTTGTGGAAGTGACAGACTTACCAGTCACAAATGCTGCTGGAGGAATGGCTCCTGCAAGTGTAACCCTTCCACTTTCATCTTCGAGAATGAGATGATCATCAGGATGCATGAAATTATGCGGTTTGACAAGAGGAATTGCAGACCTCTGGCAAAAAAGGGGGAAAGGTTGATGCAGATACTTCATTTGTTATCAGGGACAACCCCCATAGTTGTAGGAACATAAAACTAACTTCAGAACATTTCACCTCTTTGGCATATTCATCAAGAATGGAAGGCTTCAACTTCATGTGCTTATATAAAGTTCCAACAATTATGCAATCCTTTCCTTCTTCGAGTCCTAACACTGTAGTGACTGCAATGTAGGAAAAAAAAAGTGTGCTTGAACTCTATCCGTGCATAGGCAAAAACCTGTTATATGAACCACTTCCATGGGAAAATATAACTGTACCACCAAAACATCTTTCCAAGGTACACAATAGCAGTCCTACTCCCCACAGTCACAAATGAGTGACCATTTGGAGTTTTTTAGGCCAACCATTTCAAACTTTGGTTGTATATTACCTTTTATTAAGACTAACAAATATGCATATGCTTGTATGAAGTAAAATATGACAGATGGAAGAATCCACTTTTCCTTAGGTACAGATATCTGAAAATGGTATGAGTATTTTTGTTTCTGAAAACTTTTGCTATCATTTATACTCTCTCCAATAAAAACTTGTTGTTTAAGACAAGATTTAATCAAACCGTAAAAACTATAGGCAGCACCAAGGCACCTTTTTTTAAGATTGGTATTCATGCTCACCAGCTAATGTTAGTGAAACATTTAATTGTTAAATTTACCAGCTCAAGGGCAAAGCATCTACCTGACAAAATTCTCTATAACCAAACATAGGCCAAAACACCTGGCAGAGCAGAGCAGATCAAGCCCCTATTTAAAACGTCACGCTTCTCTAAAACCCTAATCCGGGTTCACATTGCCTTAGTTTTTGCACCCCAACTCCAGTTATTATGAACCAATTGCGAATCCAAAGCCTCCAGAAAGTGACTAAGACCAAAACCTCGCGGGACCAGCAAGCCACAGATCAGCACAGAAGCCCTAGTTTATTTACCCTATAATACAATGTTGCTGTTTATCACGAACGATTGAAATGAGGAACCGCGAGAGGGGGGAGAGGGGAAATTGGGGGGCGGACCAGGGAGTTGCGGCTTCCAGGAGGGGACGAGGGCGTGGAGCAGATTCCGCATGTGGTGAAGGCGCGTGAAGTAGATGTGGCTGTACTGCTGCCCCTGGTACTTCTCCCCCTGGATCGCGTACCTCTCATCCTGCAGCCCCCAATGCGACCGCTCAGCTGAGACCATAGTTGATCGACAAGGGAATGGAGGAGACCACGAGGGTGGAAGAAGCGGGTCCTTACGAGGTTGCTGTAGGCGGCTTGCTTCCTCTCCATCGGCTTCGGCACCGGCATCGGCGGCGGCGGCGGTGGTGCGCGGGAAGCTTGGCGCCCTGGGGTTTCGACTCGGGGTGAGGTTCCGCGGTTTCTCCCCTTCTCCCGCCCCGCGCGGCCCAAATTTATTTATTATCCGCCGAAATCTTCTGATGGCGCGAGCGGCGCGCCCTGGTGGCCGGCCGGCCGTCGGCACTCGGCAGTGCGGCCGCGGTGGGATTGGCTCGAGTCAGGTGTGGGCTGCAAGGCCAGGTATATGGCCCAACCTGTGGTATTCTACTGAAGGTTGATTAGGCCCAGCATGGTAAGCGCTGGAGTGGCAATTTTGCACCACGGCCCGTTAGGACGTCAGTTGCCCGGAGATCGGAATTCGGATGGGTAGGTGCCATTCCCTTGTGTTGTGATCCATGGTGAACAACGCCATTCAGACCATCGCCCAATAATAATAGAGGTTGGGGATAGGGGTCTCAATGAGTGAGGGAAGCCACGGGAAATAATAAGGAAGTTTGAGGCTAAATGGCTCGAGGAGGAAGAATGTAGTGCTCGGGTACAAGAAGCATGGCCAGCAGCTGTAGAGAATGGGGGTGCTTGCATGATGGATTTACAAAGTATGGTGTTGTATGACTTATGGGAATGGGACAAAAATGTTTTGGGGGAATTAGAGAAACGAATTAAGAAGGTGAGAAATGACTTGGAAAAATGTAGGAGAATGAGCATTTCACAAGAACAAGTAAACCGGGAACATTTAATGCGGTATAAGTTAGAACGCTTACAGGACCAACTTCATGTCTACTGGAAGCAAAGAGCACATATAGCTTGGCTAACAAAGGGTGACCGGAATACTAAATTTTTTCATGCTAAAGCTTCAGAAAAGAGAAGGAGAAAGTTTGTGAGGAAATTGGAGGATGAAGGTGGTGGAACAGTACAGGGCCCGCACTTGAGAAGATTTATAGCTAACCACTACCAGCAACTTTTTCTGTCTTCTGCAGGTGCTGATTCATGTGAATGTATTACCAAAATACTTGAGTGTGTCCAGGAATGTGTAACCCAAGAAATGAATGAAGCACTCTTGAAGCCATTTACTGATGAGGAAATATGGACAGCATTGGACAATATTGGAGATTTAAAGGCCCCAGGAGCTGATGGCTACCCTGCTATTTTTTATAAAAAGTTCTGGCATGTGGTTGGGGACCAGGTGAAGCAAGAAGTGCATAATGTTCTGAATGGTGGTGACATGCCAAATGGATGGAATGATACTATAATTGTCCTTATTCCGAAGGTTAGAAACCCAACCAAGCTTAAAGACCTCAGACCCATCAGCTTATGCACTGTGCTATATAAGATTGTTTCAAAAGTGCTTGCAAATAGGCTTAAGAACTTCTTACCTGAGATTATATCTCCCTCCCAAAGTGCTTTTGTCCCGGGTCGGTTGATTACAGATAATGTGTTGTTATCCTACGAACTAACCCATTACCTCAGATCAAGAAGGAAAGGAAAAAATGGAGTGGCTGCTATTAAATTGGATATGAGTAAGGCATATGACAGGGTAGAATGGACTTTCTTGCAGGGCATGATGCGAAAATTGGGGTTTCATGATAAATGGATTCATCTAATCATGAAATGTGTCACTACGGTATCCTACCGCATTAATGTTAATGGTGAATATACTGATCAAATAGTGCCAAAAAGAGGTTCAAGGCAGGGTGACCCCCTATCGCCATATCTATTCATTTTGTGTGCGGAAGGCCTGTCAGCCATGCTTCAAAGCGCTGAAAATGCTGGAAAAATAGAGGGAATTAAAATTTGCAGAGGGGCGCCTAGGGTGAACCATCTTTTCTTTGCAGACGATTCACTCATGCTAATGAGGGCCAGAAAAGAAGATGCACATGAACTAAAGCATATTCTTGAAATTTATGAAAGAGCTTCGGGCCAGGTAATTAATAAGGACAAATCTTCCATCATGTTCAGCCCCAATACTTCAGACTACTTTAAAGGGAAAATGAGAAAGGAATTGTCCATTATGCAAGAAGCAAGGAGTGAAAAGTATTTGGGGGGGCCTATTTCTACAGGTAAGTCAAGGAAGAAAGCTTTTGAATACATCAAACAACGGATATGGGCAAGGATTCAAGGTTGGCAAGAGAAATTGCTTTCCAAGGCGGGTAAAGAAATCCTTATCAAGGCAGTGGCCCAAGCAATCCCGACTTATGCGATGTCCTATTTTAATCTTACAAAAAGTTTTTGTGACGATTTAAGTTCAATGGTTGGACGGTATTGGTGGAGCGAACAAGACAAAACTAATAAAATTCATTGGCTCAGTTGGGAAAAGCTAACTCTATCAAAGAAAAGGGGGGGATTGGGATTTCGAGATCTATATCATTTTAACTTGGCAATGTTGGCCCGTCAAGCATGGCGCATCCTAATAGAACCAGATACTTTATGCGGGCGGGTTCTTAAAGCGAGATATTTCCCCAACTCAAATATTCTACAATGTAAGGCTCGAGCTGGAATCTTATATACATGGAGGAGCATAATTGATGGAATTAATCTGTTAAAAGAAGGAATTATCTGGAGAATTGGGTCCGGTTCTAATGTTAATATTTGGACTGATCCCTGGATCCCAAGAGGAACTACCAGAAAACCAATAACCCCGAGGGGTCGTTATCTTATAACAAAAGTATCAGACCTTATAAACCCAAGCACAGGAACATGGGATGAAAATTTAATCAGTGATGTTTTCTGGCCAGAGGATGCAGAGGCAATTCTTATGATTCCTACTGATTATGAAGCTGTAGACTGGCCTGCTTGGCATTATGACTCAAAAGGTGTTTTCTCTGTTAAATCAGCATATAAGCTAGCAGTACAAATCCGTGATCATCAGAAGGGGACTGATGCTTCTACGTCAATGGCGGAAAATCAGAATACATATGGCTTTAGATGGGGAAAATTGTGGCAGCTTAATATTCCAAATAAGATCAAGATGTTCCTGTGGCACTTTGCTCATAACACATTACCGCTAAGAAGGAATATTCAAGGCGAGGAGTCAATCTTGACACTCGTTGTCCTATTTGCTACAGACTAGATGAAGATTGTGGCCATTTATTTTTTAAGTGCAAAGCAATTAAGCTATGTTGGAGAAGATTGTGCATGGAAAATATAAGGGAGTTACTGGAAACTTGCAGATCAGGCAAAGAAGTGATTGAGAAAATATGGACTTTAAAGGAAAAGGATCAGTTAAAAACTTGGGTCCTTCTTTGGCGATGGTGGTCAGCCCGGAACAAAGCAAATGTAGGCGAGAGAATGGCTACTGAAGCTGAAGTGTGTCATTCAGTGGCTTATTATCTGATGGAATTTGAAAAACTTACGAAGGATCAAAAAGAGAGCAATAAGTTGAACAAGGAGAAATGCTGGAGACCACCCCCAGATGACATATACAAAATTAATATCGATGGATCTTTTCGAGCCAATTTGAAAAAAGGAGGCTGGGGTTTTATTATTCGAAATAGTTTGGGACAGTTTCTGGAGGAGGTGTCGGAAATATTTCTCGTGTTACCTGTCCCCTACAAGCGGAAGCGCTAGCTGCTTTATATGCCTTGCAGCATGCTGCACAATTGGGCATGACTAATGTGATTTTGGAAACTGATGCATCTATGCTGGGCTACGCGCTTAAATCGACGGATTTGGATAGAAGTCCACTTGGTGCTCTGTTTATACAGATCCGAGAGCTGATGTTTTTTCAATTTAACAGTTGTAAAATCTCTGTTTGCTCTAGGATCTGTAACAAAGTAGCCGATTGTATGGCTGTTTATGGTGCGTGTGTTATTACCTCTGGCTCTCATATGTTCATGAGCCAAGCACCGCCTTTTGTATCTGAACTAGTCTCCAGGGACAAACCTGGAGTTAGTTGTTAATGGAAACAAAGTTTCTGTGATAAAAAAAATATTGTGTGTGCAGTTGTGCACTGTGGTGACTGGTGACTCGCCACTCGCACGCACGTGCTACTCTACTCGTGCTCTATTTTAAAAATCGCGTGAAATGAATGATTGCATTGAAAAGTGTCAATGTGCACGTACGTGTTCTTCCCTTCCTTACGGCCAGGTCCCGCTCTATAATTTTGAGGGTGCTTAGACAAGTAGGAAGATCATGGTTTCAATATATATGTGAGAGAGAAATATTGTTAGTTTGTAAAAAAAATATGGCTTATATGACAAGCGAATGGAGCCTTATGCAATATTTAATATATTCAGATAAATAGAATAAATTATAAATTTATAATCCTAGGCCCTAGTACTATACAAGCATAGCGCATACACAAAACAAATTTAAAAAAAATGAAGAATAGTTATCGATCATGGTTATTGGTTTTTGTTGCTTACTATGACGGCGTATGTGTCTGCTATCCACTGTCCCTATCGTTATGTAGAATAGGATTAGAAGGAAGAGTTATCTACGACTTTTGTTATATTGTCTTGAACCTTCAAATGCTTATTATGTCATATAAAAAATTATACGTACTAATTACCTATATGGTTATGGGCCCCGAAGCTCTATGACTCTCCGGCAGTCGCACTGCCCCACTCTTAGAGCCGGCCCTGCACGGGACCAGCAAACATACACGTACATCATGAATAGGCTTTCTGTTTTTCGTTCACAACAACCCTGACCAAATGCAAATTCCGCGTGACAAGGCCTGCTTCATATGGATATTATTTTTTCCGACCAATTCCATATGGATATTATTATGAATAGTTATTGGTTCTTAAGGCCACAGTTAATAACACATACTTATATTTCTGTATTTTTTTATTACTAATGGCAATGCGAATTTCACATGATCTGGTGCTTTCGGTTGCATCTGTATTTCCCATGGTGTGTTGCTTGATCTCCTTTCATTTCATTGAGCTGAAGTGATGATCCATAATCTCTGTTAGCTATCGCTAGCCTTTACCTCCATTAGCGGATCCGTTAGCTCATAATCATAACATGTGTTGCTGACACAAAGTTGATTTTGGATTTTTGGTGCAACTCGATCTCCTTCTATTTTTCTACATGCAGTAAGCATTTTTTTTTATGAATCTGTTGAAATTCAAGACTGTGGTACAGTATCTCACGTCAAGGCGAGCTTCTGATGTTGTAGTATGCATGTAAACCAATTAGACATCCCAAGAACGTCTGATGTTCTAATAAGAAAAAAAGACATTTCTGCGGGTGAGCACGACAATGAACGAATCGGGGTGCGTCAGTTGCTGTCACGTCGTGCACGGTTCACCTTACAGACTGCTCTGTCCAATGGGCGCGCGCTCCGGTCTCCGGCACGACGATAAAGAAGAGACACGTCTCAAGATGCAGCCGTGAGCCACCTGCAAAGAACGCAAGTGCGTGCGTGCGAGTGCGACTGGATCCTCCTTGCTGCCGCCGGATCGCAGCAGTGGGACGCAATCACATCAGCGTCACCGGATCGCATGGGCCATGGGCCAAGAGCCAAGAGCCAAGAGGCAATAGTTTTGGGCCTTGTTTGGATCTGAAAAATTTTTAGATTTCGCTACTGTAGCACTTTCGTTTGTTTATGGTAAATATTGTCCAATCATAAACTAACTAGGATCAAAAGATTTGTCTCGTGATTTACAGTCAAACTGTGTGATTAGTTTTTGTTTTTGTTTATATTTAATGCTTTATATATGTGCCGCAAGATTCGATGTAACACAGAATCTTGAAAACCTTTTGGATTTCAGGGTGAACTAAATTCTAAATAAATATGTCAATATAGAAAGTTGATTAAGTGTTAATTTTCATGTTTTTTAAGAATCTTGGTTGGCCTGCCTGGGTGGCTGCTTGTGCTGCATGTCAGCACGTGTACGAACCAACAGAACGAACGCTGGGCCGCCTATAGCTGGGAAAAAGAAGCTTGCTGATTATGCCTTTCGCTGTGCTGGCGCTTACGTGGATGGATAAGGGCAACGCTAGGAGATGGATGTGTCATGTGTCTTGTTGACAAATCGGAGGAAGTGGTCGTGGCGCCTTTTCTTCTCCGGTGGCTTGACAGGCAAAAAGCAAAACAAGACCGCAAGCCAGCACGTGCATGTACGCACGCTGGGGCTTGGCCCGCGGTTTCTGCCCCTGTCCCGGCGCCGGCGGCAAGCAAGACCTGCTCTGTGTCGTTCCTTGCGGGCTTGTGGGCTGTGGCAAGGACGGGGAAGCTGCATGTCGGTGGACGATTCACACTTCTTCACACCGACATCCGGTCCGTTCCAGAGCATCAGCACACCGGATCACCGGCACACAGGGAGGGAAGAGGGACTGGACTGGACTGGACTGGACTGGACTCGGATCCCCGGGATGGCAGTATGGAACACAGACGCCGGACGCCGTACCGAGCCATTCAGATCTGGCCCTGTACGCCCGCGACAGAGGCCGCGGATAGCGACCCGCGACGCCATGCGCGCCTCGGAATCGCGTGGTCAGGAGTCCAGGACCCCGCAAAAATCTCCATCTCCCCGGACCTGACCATTGCCCGCGCCGGAGCCGTCAGCTGATTTCCGGTTCGGTTGCTGCGGTATGGTGTCCCGAACGTGTCCCCCGGTGGCAACAGGGAAGGAAGGCTCCAGCCTTGTCAGGCCGCGCTTCGTTTTGGATCGCCTGTGGATCGGACATAAACTGACTCAGCTTCGTTTTGGTCTTACGGTGATGGTAACGGTACAGATGGACTACGGAGTCCGTGTAGCATGCACTAGAGAGCTCTGGATTCCTTCTCTTTTTTTTTTGAGAGAGAAATGAGATGGATTTTTTTAAGAGTATAATCTGAAACGAACGGTCGGTGGACGACGGTGGGGAACGTCTTCTTCGGATAAGTAATCGTGCTCCCGAATATAAGTCACCGATATAAACAACAATACCCAGACATGCCTAGTGGGAATGGAAGCATAAGCATCTGCTACGACTACAACGTCTGTTCCTTCCTTCGTCTCAGCGTATCGTGCACCGTTGATATCCGGATAAGCGTATCATTCATATTGGAAGAAAAGAAAGAGGTAAGCGTGTCGTTACTACGGTACACATCCTTTCAGTTGGCAAAATTTTAGGTTTTCAGGTACCGTAGCACTTTCATTTGTATTTGACAAATATTATCCTATTATAGACTAAGTAAGCTCAAAAAATTCATCTCATAAATTACAGATAAACTGTATAATTAATTTTTATTTTTGTTTATATTTAATATTGAATGCAAATGCCGCAATATTTAATGTGACGGAGAATCTAAATTTTTTGGTGTTTTTTTTTGAAAACTAAATAAGGCTTTTTTTTGAAAATAACTAAATAAAGCTTTACTCCTAGAGCTAGAGGTAACTAAAGTCTCGAAAAAAAACGTGCAAACCCACACATGTACATAGACAATACTCCGTCGAGGGCGACCTCTCGATTGCCGCTTCCTTTTGCTTTCGAGACGTCGTGGTCGATGGCATGGCTCCGCAAAGCAACGCCGCAACTGCTCATCTGCTCGATCGCGATCGCGATCGCGCCGTGAAAGCGACGGCCGGCCTGTATGATTCACGCGCACATTAACTCTACTGCATGCTTGTCTACTTCACTGCTGCCATCGACGTACGTACGTACAGTAGCGGTGCACGTACGTACAGCTCAGAACTGGAGTGAACTGAGCCTGCCGATGCTGATGCTGATGCTGAGCGTGCAAGGGGGGTATAGCGACGACGCCATCCTCTGCAGGTCGATTAGTTCCTCCTGCAGCTGGTCGCCGAACTGAACAACTTGAGGGCTTTCAATCATCTCGTTGTCGACTTCGGGGCTGCAACAAAAACAGCTAAGCTAGTGGCTTTGCTTTGACTCCTTTGAGCGAGCGAGTATGACAGTATTTACTCTGCTCTGCCCCCAAATGATTTTAGCTGAACGAATCCACTCGCTAATAATCCCGCACACTATTGCGCGCCGCAGTGCGTGTGTCTGTCTGCTCATCTACACTGCATGCGTCTGTATATATATATGCGCGCATGTGCGTATTACGGGCTTACGGCTAGCAGGACAGCTACAGGCCTACAGCGTCACAGTCGAGTTACGTTTGTGTCACCCGCCCGTCAGCGTGCCATGGTTCAAACGGTGACGATGCACACGCACGACCCAAGCAAGTTGGCCGTGAACAGGACAAAGGACGTCACTGCTTTGTTGGTGGCTTGTAGGGGCATGTTTTCTCTTTGTCGTGACGGAAATTTTATTGTTGCTTCCGTTTAGGGCGGTCGTTTTACCTCCATCTGTTTTTTTTCTAATTAAAAAAACCTAGCTCTGATGAACACGTACGTGGCAATTCTGTGCCAATAATATCAGTCTATCACTCGTTCAACTTCAACGCTGCGTCATGAAACTGGAATACTACGCATTGACGTTGTCATAGAGGGTGTTGAACGCGTTAGTAGAGCGCGCTCTCTCTCTTTGAACGTGATACAGATACGAATGGTTAAAGTACGCAACTCCACATCGTCTTGTTCGTTTTGCTGATAAATCACGTCAGAAAGTAATATTAGATTCGGCTAATATGTTGAAAGAAGAAACTCCTCATATATTGTATCTACGCACATTGCTTCGTAAGGTTTTGAGAGTGATAAAGCCTATGGCTGCTTCCGCTTCTTCCTATAACAATTCTTTTTAAAAACTACTACGATCACGCCACGTCGTGGCAAGTTTATATGACTTCAATCTAGAAAGATAAACACCTGAAAAAAAACTAGAAAAATACAGTAGATTTCAGCATAAACTCATCGACTGGTAGCTTATTTGTCTAAATTTATATGTCGAATCTACTAATTATTCAATAATGTTTTTTCCTCGTAGCAATTGGGTGAATTTGACTTTTCAGCCTATGATGTGATTATTTTAAAAGAGAAGAACAATCTCTGAAAAATCTTGTATCGACATCCTGTTAGGCCTTGTTTAGTTCACCCTAAAAACCAAAAACTTTTTAAAATTTTTCATCAAATCGAATCTTGCGGCACATGCATAAAGTATTAAATATAGATAAAAATAAAAACTAATTACACAATTTATCTATAATTTGCGAGACGAATCTTATAAACTAGTTACTCTATGATTAGACAATGTTTGTCAAATACAAATGAAAGTGCTGCAGTATCGTTTCCCAAAACTTTTTGGCAACTAAACAAGACATAAGTTCTGACCTCTGCTGGTGATTCCCACCCCTCCTTCCCATCACGCTGTGCTTCTGCCATGTGGGCCTCGAGGACCGTCCTTGTGTGCGTGAACCCACCTGTCCCCCGCTGGACGCCTTGTTCTCCGTGGATGTCTCGGTGGCTCGCCACTTGCCCCCCGCTGGACGCACTACGGACTACGGTCACGGCGCCAGGCCGCCAGCCAAATACTAATCTCAAACGCAAATAAAGTGCGCTTAGACTTGGTGCCGTTTTTTCTTTTTCCCGATCATGTGATTGATCATGTGGCTGAGAACGCGTCAGCTCAAATCTCTCCTCTCTCTCTCTCTCTCTCTCTCTCTCTCCTAATGCGGGTTACCGAACAACACACTGCACGTTTCTGATCTGAACAAAAAAACACGCGAGTCTTGAATGGCACCGACCGTGCGCATTGTTTCATTCAGCGAGACGCTGCAGCGGGCGCCCTCACAGGCTTTGCTAACGGACGATGACACGTGGGGTTCTCGTGCGGGTGGGGCACCGCTGTCTGTGGCCTGTGCTGGGTCGGGCTCGTTTCCTTTTTTGTTCGGTGGCGTCTGGCGTGGACGACGCTGGTACTGTGACGGCAGGAGCAACCGAGTAGGCAGTGCACTCTTCCTTTCTGCACCCTGGGTAAGTCCATAAATACAACTTGACCCTCGACGCAGTGGAGAACTTGCTCGCGACGCGCGGTCGACATCTGTAATTCCAATACAACACGCTGCAAAGCCTGAAAGCAAAACTTGCTTGATCAAGAAAAGAAGGACGCTTTTTTGTGACTGCGGATAATAAATTAATAATAAAAAACTTCGGTGTAAACCTTGCAGTAGGATTCTTTAGGCACTAAACATACAATAGGATTCTCAAAAAGTTACACGTGATATCCCAGACGTATGTTACATAACTTCTCAGAAAGCTGCACAAGCTATACATAAAGTATATATACACAGACAAATACAAATACAAATACACTCAAGTTGAAGTTTGACTTTCTAGATTAAAGGTTGTCAAAATCAATTCTAAGGTGAGACACTTTAACTTCGATTTGTTCTAGATAAACAAACCATGAGACCCTTTTTTCAAGACTAACTGTATCTGTCGCTGAACACAGATACAGCCAGCACCAGAGCAAATCGTTTTTGACTCGTCGCCGTCGTCGGAGCCAGTTCGCCGTCAGCCTCCAGACCACTGCCGGTTTCTCTGTCGGTGTGCAATACTCCGGGACTCCGGGGTCCCCGCCGCAAAAACGTCCCCACGCAGCTGCATCGCACCTAACACCTCCTCCCCGCCCGTCCGCCCGCCTATAAAAGCCGGCTCGTCCCCTCGCGCTCCTCTCTTCTCCCCATCTCCATTTTTTTCCTCCCATTGATTTTGCATTTTAGCCCCTCAGGAAGCTCCGATTTCGCGCCCGGTCCGACGGCCCGGTTCCTAGCGTGCTCTGCTCCGATCGAGCGCGCCGTCCCGTGGGGGACCGCTGCGAGGCCTCTCGTCCGGCGGGTGTGGTTCTCGGCTCGGTTCCGTTTCTTCCCGCACAAATCTCGTCTTTTTTGGTTCAGATTTGGATTCTAGGCGCCCGTCTGGGTGTTTCTCGTGTGTTTCGGCTTCGGTTTCGCCGATTTGGTGCCGGATTCGGTGGGTTCGGGCCGCATAGCCTGGATCTCGGGCGCAGGTCTAGCGCTAAGAGCCCTCAGATTGGGGATTTCCTGCCGGAGGAAGCTTTTCAAGGGAGCTAGCTGCAGCAGCTCTTCTAGTCTCTGAAGGTTTCACCGTTCGCGGTGGAGAGGGATTAGCTTGAGGAGTAGTTTGGCAGGCTCGTTTATTGCGTGGGGTTTTGGGTAGATTTCGTGTAGTGGTGAGCAAAGTTTGGTGTCAAGTCTGGTGGTGGAAGCCCTCAAGCTGGAGATTTCCTCCCTCACGACGCCGAAGGAGCACACCGGCTTTGGAAGGAATTTCCTGACATCCCAGAGGTTTGCACTTCCTCCTCCTTTTGCAAAGCTAGATTTTCCTTGCTAGTCTTACCTTGTACAGTTGTACTGGCTAGTATTGGTTGCTGATTGAGTCTTGTGAAATGTCAGGCTGCCGATTTCCTCCCTCCCAAGAAGCAAAGCAAGGGCTTTCTTCTAGAGGAGCTCTTCCAGTTCTTTAAGTTTGTGGGCCGTGGCTATTTAATCTCCATCTGCATCCCAAGTTATTCACAATTCTGTGAGACTGGGAACTCCGGATTTGGTTTCGATAAGGTGTTCTGGGAATGGGGAACCAATGCCCAAACGGGACCCTTGGGAGTGACTACTACAACCGCCCCGCGTCTAGGTTCGCTGATGGATGCCTCGACGACGATCGGTACTCTGACTTGAAGAAGTTTGACAAGCCATGGCCTGAGGTGAACTCATTTAAGCCAACTGCTGCTGGTATTTTGAAGAGGGGATTGGATCCGACGGCTATAACTGTCCTTGAAAGGAAGACGGAGGACCTAAGGGAACATTATATCATTGGTCGCAGGCTTGGTCAAGGCCAGTTTGGCACAACATACCTCTGCACCGAGATCAGTACAGGGTGTGAGTATGCATGCAAGACCATCCCAAAGCGCAAGCTCATAACTAAGGAGGATGTTGAGGATGTGCGCCGTGAGATCCAGATAATGCACCATTTGTCAGGCCACAAGAATGTTGTTGCCATCAAGGATGTATATGAGGATGGGCAGGCAGTGCATATTGTGATGGAGCTCTGCGCCGGTGGGGAACTCTTTGACCGGATTCAGGAGAAGGGACATTACAGTGAACAGAAGGCTGCAGAGCTTATAAGAATCATTATTAGCATCGTGGCTATGTGCCATTCCCTTGGGGTTATGCACCGTGATCTAAAGCCAGAGAACTTCCTCCTTTTGGATAAAGAAGATGATCTGTCAATAAAAGCAATTGATTTTGGTCTATCTGTGTTCTTCAAACCAGGTAGGACATCAAATTTGATGTGTATCAAGACATTCTTTATTTATTGCTATTTTAAAGCTACAATTAATGTCATAGTGTCTACACGTCTACTTTGCTTACAAGATACTGTAGCTAGATAGTAGTGATGCAGAATATTATCGTCTGCAAGCATCCTTGAACCTGACCCTATGAGCAACAAACTAGCCTACAACACTAAGCCATGACCTATGCATTGTACCATCTCACTGATCCGAAATTCATACAATTCTTTACTTCAGTAGTGTTCCTGCTTGTTATATGGAATGTCTTAGACCAATAAGTTGCCGCGTGCTATGTGCTTATGCCCCCTGTTCGTCAAGGCTTATTGTTGTTTATAAGGCTCAGTTCATATCAATCATTTTTGTGTTCTATGTGTGATTTGTGATGGGTTTATGGATTAAACCTGGATTTAAACTGCAGGTCAGGTTTTCACTGAGCTGGTTGGAAGTCCATACTATATTGCTCCTGAGGTACTACACAAGCGGTATGGACCGGAAGTGGATGTGTGGTCAGCTGGAGTGATGCTCTATGTTTTGCTTAGTGGGGTGCCACCTTTTTGGGCAGGTTACTTCTATTCTCAGGTGTTATATTCAGCCATTCAGGGCAACTACATTTCTGAATTGCTAATGAATATGATTTGTTTTACCAGAGACACAACAAGGTATATTTGACGCTGTTCTGAAGGGACACATTGATTTTGACTCGGACCCATGGCCTAAGATATCTGAAAGTGCAAAGAATCTCATAAGAAAGATGCTCTGCCCTTGTCCTTCAGAGCGTCTAAAAGCCTATGAAGTACTACGTAAGTATATCTTAAATCTTGCCTGCATCTTCAGTCAATTCAGTTGCTGCTGTCTAGCTGTTAGCTCTGTTTGCAGCATAGGTTATGCTCCTCGCATTGTTTTAGGAATTGCCAAATTCATAGTTCTTTACTGGTGAAACTGAAATATACGCTTGCCAGGCCATCCTTGGATCTGTGAAAATGGAGTGGCCACTGATCAGGCTCTTGATCCAAGTGTTCTCTCTCGGCTCAAACAATTCTCTGCAATGAACAAGTTAAAGAAGTTGGCTCTGAGAGTGAGTATTTTATTCACTTCACTACTTTCATCTTTGTATTGCAATCATGATCATGCATGTTTAATTGAACTCTGTACGCGTTTTTTTGTTGTGCCTTATCATTTGTCCCTTTTGGATCTGGAAATGTTTTAAACTTTTCACTGCATATGTATTTGGCATCTTCTGGTAGACAATTGCCTTGATCTCATTTGGACTCTACCTTACAAATTTTAGAGTCGAACCTACATACATATTCCAATTAACACAGTAACTCATACATGATAATAAGTGGTCATGCAGTTAGTTGCCTCCATACGAGCTACAGCATTTTCAGGCTGACCACCCTGATTCTTTTCACTCTACGTGGGGATACAATACAATGCACTAATTATGCTAGGGTTTGAGATTCAGTTCAAAATACTGGAATATGCATTATAACATGTTGGATTCAATTTTGTTTTGTTGCCTTTGATTATGCATTCTCCAATTTCCAGTTATGTCAATATTAGATGTTAGTTTTTCTGACTCTTTATGTACCTTCAGGTGATAGCTGAACGACTTTCTGAGGAAGAGATTGCTGGGTTAAGACAAATGTTCAAGGCAGTGGATGTTCAAAATAGAGGTGTAATTACTTTTGGTGAACTTAGACAAGGTTTAAGAAGATATGGTACTGAATTAGAGGATAGAGAAATTAGTGATATAATGGAAGCGGTAAGTGTAATTAGTCGCCTTTAATTTAATTCAGTAACCAAACCATGCATTTGTGTTACATGACCTGCTGTTAGCCCGTCAATGCATTTTTTCAACACCTAAGGAAAAGTACCTAAGCAATGCATTTATTACATAATAGCAACTCTCTATTCTTGTATGCCATGCATCTGTTTTTAGATAATATCTGCTCCACTGAAGTGCTTCAGCAAAAATTCTTGAATCTTTCGCAGGCTGATAAAGACAATAATGTGACCATCAATTATGAAGAATTTATCGCTGCAACTGTGCCTCTTAATAAAATAGAACGTGAGGAGCACTTGATGGCAGCTTTTACTTACTTCGACAAAGATGGAAGTGGTTATATCACAGTTGACAAGCTTCAACGAGCTTGTGGAGAACATAACATGGAGGACACATTCCTTGAAGAGATAATTTTAGAAGTTGACCAAAACAATGTAAGTTGGTTGTCTTACTTTAACCACCGTATTAATGCCAAAAGAATTTTAGCACTAATGTCCATTGCTTGGGGGTACCTAAACATGTCGACCTCATTCGAGACCTTTGAGTCATGTGGGGTCGCATTGTAGGAAAACATTGCAATGGTTCCTTATCCTGAATTATATTTTACATTACTTAATAGAATATATAAACACCTTTGGTCGCTGGGCATCAAACGTCACACCACCCACAGCTGTCGATTTCAGCTACCATAAAGGATAGAAAAAAAAGTAAATATACTTGGACTCTGTCATTGCCAATCCAGTGACACAGCATTCACCTTTTGATCTTGAATTTACTCGTGAGAATTCTCCTACGGTCCTACCCGATAAGTTTCCTATGCTTGGCTATTTTTTGGCATTTGACCTGAGAAAACAGCAGTATATTACAGAATTATATGACCTGGATAATATATGGTGAAAACCACGTACAGTTGTTAGGACTACCAAGTACTAACAATGCCTATGCTGAGTTTTATTTTACTGTTTAACTAATGCATGTGCTGATGCTCCTTGTGTCTGCTTTTCAGGATGGTCAGATTGACTACGCTGAATTCGTAGCCATGATGCAAGGCGACAAAGTTGGACTTGGGTGGCAACCAATGGAAACCACTTTGAATGTAACCTTGAGAGATGCACCTCAAGTACACTGTCACTGATGCAATCGCCATGTACAGATTTTGTTCTCTTCTCTTATTTCATTGTTTCTCCACAACCCGAATTCTGGTTGTTGTGACATGTACGAGAAGAGAGCAAATCAATCAATTCATTTAGTAGTATTTATCCCAAATAAGTGTGGGCTGGCAAGTAGTATATAGTTTGTCATGAGAGACACTAGTATATATATATATATAGTAGTGGTATATATTGGTTTATGTAGCTTGTGATCCTGTCAAGCGATTCAATCAAAATACTAAAAGAAGTGCATTCAGTTTGTTCGTTTTGTTACAGGTTGCATGAAGATGAAGGGAATTCTGTTTTCTGTTGTCATGCCGCTTCGAAATGTGCTAACGCAACAGTGCAACGAATTTATCATTTTATTTTACCGGTCAATGCCGTATAAGTGATCATTTTGTGATTACACGCTACGCCTGCAGGCACATGTTCTGCCAGTTTTTGCATTTGGGAGCCAAACCAGTTGGCAGTTGATAGGCACGCTGCGGGAAACCAGTTGCTACGCAGCCTAGCAAAAAGGCAGTCGGCCGAGCCGGATGCACGAGATGCTTCGGCCTACCAGCCGGTGAAGTCTGAACGAAACCGTGGGTGAGGTGGTAAACAGCGGACGCTGCTTGGTTGCGCAGGCGCCCCCGCCGCTCCGAAGGCACGTTTTTTGGTCTGAATCCTGAACAATTTACTGTGCGGTTCTGGAAATTCAATGTTTTGCTAAACGCTAAACAGCCGGTAACCTACTGTTTAATCACCGTTTGAACTAAACCTCCATTTTAAACTGGATAAAAACAGCCACTTAAATCGAAATGGTGTAAGAGATTTAAACGATTGTTAAGACATATGCAAGATGTCCATTTACACGGAATAATCGTCTAAATGATTGTTAAGACAAAGAGTGCTGAGATTAGACAGCCAAGCAGGCAGTGTGCCTTCGAAGATGCCAATTTTTCATTTTGCTCGTCAAGCAGCGCGTTTTGTTCTTTGTTGTATTATGACAGTGTATGGGTATGGCGGCCAATTGGCTCTTTCTATTTATCTACGTACTCTACACAGAATCTGGCCGAACCTGGGTGAAGTCATTGGCCCCGAGGTTAAGTGGTCTCCGTCACCCGGCGCTCGTGGGCGGCTGCGATCTCCTGCGAGACAAGAGCAAAGCAATGCAGGGTTAATCTCTGAACTCACACTGGAGCTGAACTGTACAGCTATTTGTGTCGATCGATCGCTGGAACTGGAACACTTGCCTTGACGTCTCCGTCCGTGGACAGAACGCACCGCGACGTGACGGCGGTGCCGCCGCCCAGAGCCCAGCCGACCTCGCACAGGAACTCGCCGTCGCCGAGCTCCTTGAACGCGCTCCACAGCTCCTTAGGCAGCGTCACGACGCCCTCCGCGTCCCTCAGCACCTTCCTCGGCTCGTCGGGCGACAGCTCCGCGAACTTTCCCTTTTCAACACTCATCACCCACTCGTCAGTGAAACTCTAGCTCGCCAACGCGCTGATCAATCATCGGCCGATCGGCGAAAGCTCTACTCTGCTCACCGTCTCGGGGTCCAGCTCGGTGGAGAACCTCGCAGCGGCGGCGTCCGTGGTCTCCCACTGCCCGATCACCTCGGCGACGTCGAGCTTCTCCCCCGCCGCGAACGCGGTTTCCCCGACGGCGCAGCCGCCGAGCTGCTCGCCGTCGCGGAACGGGCCGTACCACTGCTCGGCGAAGACCTTGACCCCGCGGAGCCGCGCCTCCCTGCCCAGCGCCACGGTCTGCACCACCCGGACCCTGCCGGCCTCCTCGGCGGGCGCGTCCGGGCGCACGACGCAGTGCTCCACCTCGAGCACGGGCGCGGGGCCCCTGGGCCACGCGGCGACGTAGGACCCCGCGGCGGCGTACGCGAAGGCAGCGGCGGAGGCGGCGTGGCGCTGGTGGGAGGTGTGCACGGTGGCGGCGTCGGCCTCGCACCCCACCGTGGGGAGCAGGCGGACCAGGCGGTAGTGCAGCGCGCACGGCGTTGCCGGGTCCGCCAGCGTCGGGCACTGCGTCTGCCAGTCCACCACTTGCACGCCCCACTCGCGGTACGCCTCCGGGACCACGTTCTCCGGCAGCTCCACGGGGTCGCCGGACGCCGTGAAGTCCGCGCCGAAGCCGTCCCACTCGCCGGACACCCGCGCCGCGAACTCTGCCCACTTGCTCTTATCTGCCCGCCCGCGCGTGGGTTCTTCATCCATGCATCAAGGTCGTTACAAAAGGAGTATATAATATGTATGTATATCCGGCAGAATCTATCTTTTGCATTGGAGGGTGTGCCGTTATGGGTCATGGGTTTAGTGCTTTTCTTGACGAGCATCATCTTACGAATAATTCGAAGAAAAAAAAAAGCATTGCGGACAGAACATTCCATGAACATGCTCCCAGCTTATATGCGTTCCACAATCCACACTTCCACTAGCAAGAGCCAGTAGTTAATAGCAGGAAAGAGCGTGTAACCTGGCGGCGCGCCGGCGGTTGTCGCAGCGTCGGTGGCAACGGTGCTGGAGGTCTCGGGAGAGACGACTCGCAGTCCCGTTCTCGCCGGCCGCCTCCGTGATCGAATCCCGGAGCAAGACGGCGATGGCAATAAGGACGCTGCGGCCGACGGCGGGAGGAGGGCGCGGTGGTGGTGAGCGTCGGGGAGGAGACGGGGTTGCGCAGAGAGAAGCGGCATTATTGCAGAACGGGATCGATCAATGGGCCTTGGCTTTTCTACGGTGGTGGTGAACCTCTTGGGATCTTGGATTCGATTCCTTTCCTCTTCTGGTGGCGCGTACGAATTTCGCAATCCAACTCAGGTGGCGGATAGAGATAAAACATGTGTGGGCGTGGTTGCCACCGAGCTAGTGGTCACCGCTAATCGGGCCTTTTATCGCCGGTGACGGCGTTGCTCTGCTCCAGATGAGATGCCGCAAGGTGCTCTGCTCACGTCCATGTCGGCTCCGTCCCCGACCCTCATCCCGCTGACCTCCATCGCCGAGCTGCGGCAACACCACTCGCAGCTCATCCGTCTCGGCGTCGCCTCCCACCCGGCCCACGCGCGCCGCCTCCTCTCCTTCCTTGCCCGCGACCCCGACTCCCACTTCCCGTACGCGAGCCGCCTACTGGCGCACCACCCTGCCCCGCACCCGGCGCTCTTCAACCCGCTCTTCTCCGCGCTCCCGACGCGCCACGCCGCGCGGCTGCTGGCCCTCATGCTCTCCCTGCCCCTGCACCCGGACCACTTCACCTTCCCGCGCATCCTCCCGGGCGCCCAGCCGCTCCACCTGGTCGCCCAGCTCCACGCGCTGCTCCTCAAGCTCGGCTTCCACGCCCACACGCAGTCGCTCAACGCGCTGCTCGCCGCCTACCTCGCCAACGCCAGACCCGACCTCGCCTCCCGCGTCTTCCGCGGCGGCGGCGGCGACGCTCTCGACGTCGTGTCGTGGACCACCATGGTCGGCGGGCTCGTCAAGCTGGGGCGGGTCGACGACGCGCGGGAGCTGTTCGACGGGATGCCGGAGCGGAATCTCGTGTCGTGGAACGCGATGATGTCCGGGTACGTCAAGACCGGGAGGTTCCTGGACGCGCTGGAGGTGTTCGACGAGATGCGGGCGCGCGGGGTCGACGGGAACGCCTTCGTCGCGGCTACCGCGGTGGTGGCGTGCACGGGCGCCGGCGCGTTGGCGCGCGGGAGGGAGGTGCACCGGTGGGTAGAGCGGAGCGGGATCGAGATGGACGACAAACTGGCCACCGCGGTGGTGGACATGTACTGCAAGTGCGGCTGCGTCGAGGAGGCGTGGCGTGTGTTCGAGGCGCTCCCGGCCAGGGGGCTCACGTCATGGAACTGCATGATCGGCGGGTTCGCGGTGCACGGGCGGGGCGAGGACGCTCTGAACCTGTTCGGACTGATGGAGAGGGAGGGCGTGGCGCCGGACGACGTCACGCTGGTGAACGTGCTCACTGCCTGCGCGCACGCCGGGATGGTCAGCGAGGGTCGCCACTACTTCAACTACATTTCTCAGAGATATGGCATTGTGCCCAAGATGGAGCATTACGGCTGCATGGTCGACTTGTACGGAAGAGCAGGGCAGCTGGAGGAAGCCAAGAAGGTTATCCAAGACATGCCGATGGAGCCAGACGTCGGCGTCCTGGGTGCGCTCTTCGGCGCGTCCAAGATACACGGCGACGTCGATCTGGGCGAGGCCATTGGGTGGCGCGTCATTGAGCTGGATCCTCAGAACAGCGGCCGCTATGTGCTTCTGGCGAACCTCCTGGCCACGGCCGGCCGGTGGGAGGACGTGGCCAGGGTCCGGCGGCTCATGGACGAGCGGAATGTGAGCAAGGAAGCCGGGCGGTCAGTGATCGAGGTCCAAGGTGAGGTCTGCGAGTTCCAGTGCGGTGGCCTCTGCCACCCCCAGGCGGAGGAGGTGTACGCCATGGCCAGGGACATGATGAGGAAGATCAGGGCAGAGGGATATGTGCCCGATACCCGGGACGTGCTGCACGCCATTGCAGAGGAGGAGAAGGAGACGCCATTGCTTTACCACAGTGAGAAGCTGGCCATCGCCTTTGGGCTCCTGCACACGAGGTCCGGCGACACGATACGGATCACCAAGAATTTGAGGGTCTGTAGAGATTGCCATGAAGCAACGAAGTTCGTGTCTCGCGTCTTTGATCGCGAGATTGTGGTCAGGGACAGGAACCGGTTTCACCATTTCAAGGATGGGCTGTGCTCGTGTAAAGATTATTGGTAAAATCCATTGATCATTATACGTTATACTCAAATCCATTAGTTCCTTTAAAATACTTGGAAATAAAAATTTTAGTACGTGACCATGGCGAATGGTAACAAGGTTTATACGAAACTAACAAAAGGAATCATGCATAATCAGATAGCGAAAAAGACTCTATCAACCGATTTGTCATAGATAACCAAGCCCAACCATGCACTAGGCAATGGGAGATCGGGGTGAGCGTGGAGCTGAAACCCTGGTTGCAGTTGCAGGGTACTCAGCTGCTAGTTGCACTGAAATAGTTCCTAGACACTTAACTCCATAATAATCCGCGTGATATTATAGACTACAGATATCAACACTGGTATAAACCTTAAACACAGAAAGGAAGTTTTTATCATTTGTCCCCAATCCATTGGGTCACATGACATAGGAGCTCCTTTTTCAAGCAGTCCATGAGGGCAATGGCATCATCATCAAGATGAGTCATGTTGAACTTGGCAATGTCAGGCTTGAAGGTGACCTTGGTCCAATTTTCCCCTTTCAAGGAAAATGTAACCTGGGGTTCAGATTTCTTCCCCATATTTTCAGAGAAAACCTGCAATAATATCGGGTTCAAACATCATGCTCCATATCTGAACAATAAGGTGGATCTTAAGAGGTACATAACAATTAAATCATACTATCATCACTTGGTTGATTCCAGATAACATAAGTTTTCTGATGGGAAAAATCTATACACAGCACCATTAACTTTGGGCAGAAGCTACTTTGGCAGATTCAATTACAACACCCAAAACTATAACATAAGTTTGACACCTAAACTGTAGCAGCTATGCCATTGCTCTCCACAACCAAAGCCGTTCATCGAGCCAGATTTGGGGCACTTAAGCGGCAGGGAGGGGTTGATTTGCCAATGAATCAGGGATGTTGGCATCAGCAATGGCCCTCATGCAGTGCACGTGCTCAGGGCTCACTACCCCCTGATGTTCTGAGTGTCTGACTTCATGTCTTGGTCTCAGCTAGGTCCCCGTTAGTGCACAAAAAAGACTCATTTCGGGCGAGGTCAGCTTGCCTAGAGCCTGGTCTTGTCTTCAAACTGGTGGAATGCTGGCCATTGGGCTACCTGGCAGTCGGCAGATGAGAATTCTCCATTTCAAAGGTAGCCCGGCCTTAGAATACATGTGCTGGTTGCAGTGCAGCCGTGGGTAAACAAATATTTTCTAATACATATGCTTGACCAGTGATATATCCATCCTATCCTATACTCCTCAGAAACACCAAATCAAAGGAAATGTAGCTTTCTACGTGCAATCAAGTGTTTCATCTTCCCTTCTGTAACCGTTTTTTTCTGGTTTTAATATATCTTCAGTAGGGGTGCAAACCCCCTCCTGTTTCTTCAAAAAAATCAAGTGTTCCATGCATCCACCTTGATGAGTTATCAATTTTTTAAACAGAAGGACTGAAATACAACAACCAGTTCCATCCTCCAACTTCCTCCATTGCTGCTGTGACGCTCAAGCACTCCTCAGTGTCAACGAGCAGCAGGGTTCCCCTATCCCGCTCGCATTCCTACTCTCCTGTGACGCGATGCTGCCTGTTGCAGCCACCCTAACATGTTGAGCCTGGACACCCCGACCCTACATACCCCTGCATATTGTGAGGCACTGAGGCCGGTATCCACACTTCCACCAATCGTCTTACGCCCTTACCACCGCGTCCGTCTTCTCAGGCCATTTTCAATGGAGGTTTTATAGAAATTTTATGTACACACTATATTGATGAAGAGAGAGATGATAAAAATTTCATAGGAGTAGAGATAGTTTTATATGGATGAAACTCTTCTGCACCATTTCCAATTGTTTTGAAAACTGAGCCATAAAACCGCCATTGAGGATGACCTAAGACAGCAGATCTCCATTGAAACTGCAACCCACAAAACCCCAAAGGTCAGGTGAGTCAGGAGCCAGAGACGAATTAAGGTCCCTGCAGCATACTTATGCGTTCGTCCGGATGTGGTTTGCTTTCTACAAAAGCGCAAAACATACGAAGAGACTGCCGAATCACATCTCACCTGCTTGTACTTCCTCTCTCGGCGTCTGTCAGCGACCTCGACGACGAACTCCGTCGAGAATATATTGGCAAGCTTGACGCCGTAACTGCTCCTCCCGCCAGAGACCTCTTCCACGTTGGGGTCGCAGACTCGCAGTTGGTGAGGTGGCCAAAGACCATCTCCGGCATGTCGTAGACGCCCTCCTCCTGGCTGTGGACCTCAATCGGGATCCCGTCCCCGTCTCCGTTGTAGAAGACGGAGATGCGGCACTGAGCGGCGTCGATTTCAACGATGAGGTACTTCATGGTGGGGTCGTGCTGCTTGTTGTCGGCGGCGTAGACGAGGACCTCATCGAAGATCTTGTAGAGACCTGGTACGTAAGTGACCTCGCGGTGCTTCATCCTGGCGCCCTCGTAGACCCAGAGCTTCTGCGTACGCTTCTCAACCGAGCCGATGTAGACGTCCGGTTGCATGAGGATCTCCTCCCGCGGAGTCTTGCCGCCTCCGCTCAACAGTGGGCTGACCATGTCGCCTCCACTCGAGGTTGAGCTGTCGCCGGAGCGTCTCGATTGAGGCTCGGTTTTCATGGCGGCGCGGCACAACCGCCACGGCGGGCGCTAGAGTTTGGTTGCTATATGGACGCCCGCCAAGTAGGAGTGGGCATGGTTTCTCGGTTATGGATGAAATTCGGTTGCTAGAAAATGGAAACCGATCTGTTTCGAAAAAAAAAAATTATTTTACAAACTAATCTTTACATTGAATAATGCTGCTAGTTTACATTGAATAATGCTGCTAGTTTAGAGCAACTCCAATAGATATGTTATTTATGTTATCTAGACTATTTTTTATATTTTAAAGCAAAAAGTAAAGTCTAACAGATGTGCTATCTGATCTAAAATAGCAAGTTTGCTATTTCTAAATTTTCGCTTGTCATTTATAACATGTCGTCCTCACTATCTATCCTATACATTGTAGTTTAAAATATAATTGGAAATCCTACTTCTCAATATGAGAGTTCATGGGGAGCTCATGGGGATGAAACGAATTCAGTGTTGGTGAAGGGTTTTGACGAATCTGAAAAATCCAATTTCTCAATCTGCGTAGTTTATGGGATGAACCGAGCTTCTTGGGAAGTGAATGGCAATTGGGGATTTTACAGCATGACGTATGGGCTGTTAGGCCAAATAGGCAGAACAGACAGCCAATATTTGAGCCAACAAACAAAATCAGCATTGTTTCAGCAGTACTTTTCAGTGAATGAACAGTGTCTTCCTCTCGCAACAAATCAGCATAGGCATCAGCATCAGTTCGAAATAATATTTCTGGCTCATTACAAGAGAACTGATCGAAATTATGTTTCATCATACTAATAACACACTCAAAGACAACCTAATGCAGACTGGGGTAGAAACAACTGTGCGAACAAATACTCAAGCTATTTTCGCTGTAGAGAAGTCCATCTCCGGGTGCTGCCACAGAAGAGAAGGAAATGAATCAAATGCATGAAATAGGATGAGAAGCTAAACCTACATACATATATCACGACTGAAAGATGAAGCTGGCTTTTGGCACAACTTACCTGAGACCTGAACTTCTTAAGAATTTCTTGCTTTTGCATTTCATCACTTGTGGGAAGGCCCATATGCTTCTGGCGCTGGTCAAACTACAAACCAGATTAAAGGATTTTAGCTATTTCCAAGGAGCAGCAACAAATATGTGCATCAGATTCTGCGTGTCTTACCATCATCTTCTCCACAGTTTGTCTAGTTTCAGGATCCAAATCAGAGAGTTTGCTGTTCTCGGGTTCCACCTTTTGGGTATCAACTTCAGGGTCACCCTTTATCACAGATTTCCACCACTCCATTTGGTTGTGCTTTGTAAGAAATATGGACAGAGTGTTTCCATCCTCTATAAAATGTTATCATTAGGAAACCATACTTCTGCCAGTAAGGGGCTTAAGATTAAGATGGAAGAAAAACAGGCTCCGATGCAGACATCCCAGCTCAGCAGCTGCAGCCATATAAAGTAGTGCAGTGAAACAGGCTGAAAGCCAAGGACTTACCTATGCTCCAGAAGCAATCATCAACCTTAACTGCCTTATATAGCTCGCCCTGATAATAAAGAAAGTAACAATAGGAAGTTACAGCCCATAATGTATTGTTGTAACAACACATTTGGTTCACCAGAAACATTGTCATCCCATAAGATGAGATGAAACTTTTTATTGTTGTAGCTACTTACATCAACGATAGGTGGCTGTCCCTTCAGGCCAACCTTCAGATGGTTCTTCTTTATATCAAAGACCACAAATCTTGATTTTGTTCCTTGAGGAACAGGAATGGTGATGTTAACCTCTGGCAACTGTTGAGTCCACGAGTACTCCTCCAAATTAAGACCATTGCCAGCATTTGGTTCTGATTATTAGGAAAATTAGATATTCTATTCGGAGATCCTGTAAAATGTAAAAGTACAAATCGCATCTGAAGAAATTGTCTTATAGATGAAACAATGAAAGAAAACAATTATTAGGCAATCATGTTAGCAATTTATTTCAACTTATATAGTTTCACTTATAACGTGGTACAAACCCAAGTCTCAACTGAATGCCACAACAGAGGAATAACTTTTGCGGACTGCAATCGACATTGGATCATGGATACTGTAAGATCAGCTAGAAGCTAATAAGGGCAAATGAAGTTCTTTTTGTTCCTAAGAAGGCTGTTATAGGTTCAAGCATTTTGTTGCCTGCAGATACCAGTAATGGAATGCAGTTTGAAGATATCAAATGGTGTAAGGATACCTAAATCAATCCGCATTCGTTGATCAGAGCATCAGCCCCAATATATCTAGCTAACCAAAAACTATTCTTATCCTAACTCCACAAACCTAATCCTCCGATTCAGAATATACGAGATGAGGCTTATGGAAGTTGGAAGTTGGAACCACATTTAGCACCAAAATCCCTAAAACGCAGTAGCAATAACAGATTCAAAACAGGGCAGAAAGGGAATAGAGCACTCACGTCTCACGTTGCCTTCCTCCTTAGCCACCTCCATGCTGTTCTTCTCCACCGAGCTCTCCAGTTTCTTCTCCGTCGTCTCCGCCGCCTCCTTGGCAGCCCTTTGCGCCTCTGCCGCCGCCCCTCTCCAGCGCCGCCACGAGGGCCTCCTCCACGCCGTGTCACAACTCACTCACAACTCCTGAGCCTGGACGGCAGGACGCGTGTAACTCAAGAAGGAGAAGACGTATAGTAAAATTTCCGTTTCCATAAGACAAGAGGCCCAAGCCCAGCCGCCAGTTCATCGTGATGATAAGGGCCCATTTGGTATTGTTTTCCTTTTCAAAAAATAGAGCCCGAAGTAAAACAAGGAGCGAACAAAATTATAGGACACCCCAAAGTAAACGCAACGATAGTTTCGACACTCTCTCCCTAGAAACGATTCTCTGTTAAAACAGAATCACATGCTCTATTCCATATAAAAAAAGGATCACTTGCTGAATTCATTTGGCCACCAATTCAAATTCTCTCTAAAATGAACGAAAATCTATGCAACGTCTTTTTGGGTGATTCTACCTCCTAGTGTTAAAATGAAAACGTTTTAAGGTGGTTGAGGATGAAGTATTTTTGGTTTTTTTTACCACTAGCAAATATGTTTGTAAGTTGCAACGAAATCTAATACGTATAGAAATTAGACTCCATACCATCATTACGTGAGTCGTTATAACGTGTATAAGCACGAGCCATGCGTCTTAGTCATATATGAATTTGGAGGATGCGACCCAATACATATTAGAATTGAGTATTGTATATCTGTCATCGCAAGACATGATTTTTTTCTAACTCGTATGAGTATGTGTCATAATTTAGATCAAATAAAAAAAAGTAAGACTCTCCACTATCCAGATAGTTAAGGGAAGATGGACGAAAATCAATAGGGTAAAATTTTAGCTCTTTAATATTAGACATAGATTTGGTCTATATTTAAGTAAATTCCATCCAGAATTAGAAAGGTTTGGCCCATCCAATAGACACTTGAACACACCAGGATAAGAAAATGAAAAATGAAAAGGAGTCATCATTTGACATGGTTTCTAGTTTCAGTTTCTTGGCAGAAACTAGATAAGTTGCCAGAGGATCCATACCCGCGTATTTTGATATAGAAACACGCTGAAACGCCTACGGAGTACATTGCAACTTGTTTCAACCAGCTAGCCAAAAGATTTAATAGCATCCATACCCAACTATTTTGTTGAAATAGAAACAAGCTGAAACGGCTACACATTGCAGCTTGGTTTCAACCAAGTAGCCAAAAGATTTAAATAAAAGAAACAAAACCCCTACTTTCTTAGGAGAAACCAATGGAACATTTTAGTCCCTCCGTTCCAAAAACTTGTCAGAACTCAAATTTATTTCCCAAAAAATTGTCGTTGGAGAGCCCTTGGAAAAGGCAATGAAGTGCACATATATCATCTGAACCGCGCATTCCCTCTATTTGCCTAATCCAAACTCCTTAATTTTAGTTATATGCATAGGTTAACTGAGTCAATTACCCACATCACAACGAGAAGTCAAATTGGTACCATGATCATTTGAGTTCATAATAATCTATCTGAAACTCTATAGAATATATAGTAAATTTTTGGACGGAGTGAATATCTTTTTTAAGAAACTGGGTCCCCACTAAACAGTCCATTTCATATTTGAATAGTCTATAGTGATTTCCAAGTGAACTGTATTACAAAAAAAAAGTCAAAATGCCGCCGGCAAGAATTTAAGAAACTGCATTGCAAAGAAAAATTCCCATGGAATGTACGTAGTTTCTGAGTTTCCATTCACACCATATCTAAACATGTTTCTGAAAGAATATGTACATTTTACAACATCAACGCTCGAATCCTTAGAATGAATTCGACTGGAGCTAAAGATTGCTAACCCAATTACTACAAACCGGTGGCGCCTAACGAGGATGGAATTCGAGTGGAGCTAAGATTGCCGGCCTCCTCTTCCTCCACGGCGGCGCGGCAGTGGCACTCGTCAGAACGGTCAGGAACCGACAGCCGTGTCGCCGCCGGAACCGGACGACGAGGAGGCCTCCTCGTCCATAGCAGCCTCGCACTTGCGGCAGCGCTTGGGCTGGGGCGGCCGCTTATCGGCGGCGTCGCCGACGACGAGGACGCGGCGGCACGAGGGGCAGGAGGAGTGGGCGGCGAGCCAGGTGTCGATGCACGCGACGTGGAAGGCGTGGCCGCACTGCGGCAGCACGCGGACCTCCTCCCTGGGCGCGAACTCCGACAGGCAGATGGCGCACTCCGTCAGGACCTTCGCCTCCGCCACGGCGTCCTCGTAGGCGAGGCTCGGCAGCGCCCTGAGCGCCTTCTTCTTGAGCCCCCTCCTGGCGGCGGCCTGGGCGGCGGAGGGCGCCCCGGCGCGGGAGCGCGCGCACCGCGCGACGGCGGCGAGACCCACGACGCAGATGAGCGCGCAGAGGAGTGCCGCGAGGATGACGACCACGTCGGAGTCGACGGCCAGCGGGCTCGGCGCCTCGGCCGCGGGGAGCGTCGGGTACTGCGCGGAGTTGGTCTGCAGGAGCCGCCGCGCTGGCGACGCCATTGTTGGACGGATCAGGGCGGACGGGGGCAGGCTGGAGTGGCAGCGCCGCAGTGGTGGACTGGTGGTTAAATGGATGGGAGAGGAGGAGAGGAGGCTAGTCTCTGGTGATCTGGCCGGCCGGCTTCTCGGCTCGGAGATGGGCCGTTGGCAGTTGGGACCTGTTCGAGTGCTCGTGTCCTCGTGACATGGCGCCAAGGCAAGGCAAAGCGAGCAGGCGTCACGCGTCCGGCGTCCCCCACCGCGGAACCTGCCCTTGCCGCGCCACGCCACGGCAACGAGGGCCAAGGCCGTGGCCCATGACCGCGCCCACGCCACGCCTGGGGCCGAGGACCCCGCGCGACAGCGAGCGCGCGTCTCGGGAAGTCCGCCGTGTCGCTCGTGCCGGTGCGTGGGGGAGAAAGTTCACGCTCTCTTTAATATAGAAATAGGAAAAAACAAGATTGAAATGCCCATGCAATTAGAATTCTATAGAAAAGTTATATCCTAAGATAAGTAAGATAAAAAAGCAAAACAAAACAAGAGGTCAGACCTCATGCTTATTTTCCAACAAATTTTCAAAGAAATATGTAAGTTTCAATCCTTTGTTCCAAAGACTCTTATAGGAAAAAAGATCTTATAGAAATTCAATCTCCTAAAATATTTTGTTTATTTTTTTCTCCATTTCGAAGAAGGTCTTGGTAGGAACGGTGTCTTAACTTCTAAAGTTCATTTGTTTTTCTCTTTTCAAAGAGGACCTAGATCCAAAAAGGTTTTAGATTTAACACTGTAGTATTTTTGTTTTTATTTGACAAATATTATCCAATCATAATGTAACTAGACTTAAAAGATTCATCTCACGATTTTACAGGCAAATTGTGCAATTAATTTTTATTTTAATCTATATTTATTGTTTCATGCATATGCTGCAAGATTCGATGTGATGAAGAATCTTGAAAAGTTTTTGTTTTTTGGTTGAACTAAACATGACTTTAGTGTCGGAAGGTACACGGTGCGCACGAATAGAGTCATGTGAGGGAAGTCCGCGAGTGCAACTTGCTATAATAATAACGAGTTGAAAACAATATAATCTATGATTTAGGAGATGGTTGCTCTAACAGATTGAAAAAAAACATATATCATCTTTACCTCTTATACGTGAGACCCACAAATCAGCGGATCAATTGTTTCCTTCATTTTATTTCAACTAGTTTTCCTCCATCTCAAGATCTTGCAAACTCTTCCATCCTGGTCTCTCTCTCTCTTTCCTGGTGGCCAAAAATCTCTCTTCGGTTCGATTTTTTGATGGTAGCGCCCCTTCACCCCACCTGTAGTGATTGGTGATACTCTTGCATATCTTTAGATAACATAACATTGCAGTGGATCGAGTGGTAGGAAGAAAAAAATCTAGAAAAGGAATTTGATAGTTCAAAAAAATAGTAAGTTGATGGAAAGAAAAATTATTAGACTTTTTTCACTTATTCTCTTGTACCATAGTCTATGTATAAAAATGATTTCTTTTCTCAATCTAATAAATGTTACTAGGTCGTTAGCGCTGTAAAAAAAAACAGAGACGGTCCTTAAAGGAGCAAGGGCATCCACTTCGGATACGCTGGACGTGTCTATATGTATGTATCTAATCACGTAACTATTGCTTACACAAACACACCTGTCTTGAACTCACGATGACACCATAAACCCATGATTTGCTTTATAAAAACCGTATTTACTGTTTTTTATTTTATTATTATTATCATATTTTTTTTTATATCTAGCGCTCGACGAGGAGGTGGTGGCCTAAAGGCTCGATGGATAAACGGACGTGGGGTTTGCAAATTGCAATCATGCTGCGCTCCTTTGTTCGCCTCGCGTGCGGCGTCTGCCCTGTCCGTAGGTCTCGCACTTGGCGTCTTTCCCGTGCCCGTGAGCGGTAGTGGTGGCCCGGCAGTTGTTGTGCCCATCAATCAATCAACGGAACACGATGCCTCCCATCATCGCATCGTCGTCGTACGCAGTACTAGAATCGGAACAGGCGTGGCAGGAAGCATGTATAAACTCGTTGCATTGGGAGGAGAAGACCGGAAGTCCGGATTCGGGAAGGGGAAGAAATGGCCTCGGAAAACACTGCTGGGTTTGGATCCGAGGCAAAGGCAGTCGTTGGCTTGCACGTTTCTAGGAGAACTCAAAGGCAGTCGTTGGCTTGCACGTCACATCTCCGCCGCCGGACAGTGTGAGAGAGTGAGAGCAGGCCCCAGAGAGGATGAGCCAAGTCGATAGGGTGGGTCTTCATCAGGGTTAGGCGGCTAACATTGTCGTGTAATCATGTGGGCCGTGGGCGTACGTAAAGAAGTTGGGAGCATCCCGTAACCTGCACTGCTTTTTTCTCGGCTAACAGTGATCGTCTTCTGGACTTGATCACTGATGGACAGGCACTACACTTGGCTAATCAATCTTTTGCGAACTTTCCTGATAGCTTTTTCATGGGACGAATGATTATGCTACGCAAGGTACAGATGCTGGTGCAGCGGTAAATCCATAGGATCATGTCCCGTGGGAGATAGGATTGACAAAAACGCATGAATTGGACATGAACGCATATGCAAATCAAACCAAAGAAATAAAAAAAAACATATGAACTCTGCAGGAATTATGCGTTTTTATGAACTGTAGGAAAAAAAAACACAGAAATCAAACTCAAGAGAAGTTCTTTTTCCCTGAAAGTGATTCATGCGAACCAAAGATACAAAGGACGCCACGATTCCTATATAAACCAAAAGACAGTACAGTAACTCAATCATAGATTTTTTTTTTTCGACTAATCCAAGTGGAGGATTCAAATTAAAACCTAGTACCATGCACTTGGTAAAGCAAAGGGCAGGTCTAAAAAAAAGTGAAAGAAAGCAAATATTATTCTCTTCACCAAATCAAGATCCCACACCACAGGGTTTCGTTGTATGTCACGAAAAGAGAACCAACAAACCGCCTATCGTTGCTCTTTACATGTGGTCCCAAAGAATCGTGAGTGCAACCAGTGTGATCCTGCCAAAAGGCCAGCCCTGTCCAGTCTCAAACATGTGAAGCGAGCACCTCTTTAGCATCAAACCTTGCTGGGCTTCACAGACAAGTATTACTCACTATCTTAGCAGATAGTTACATGTGCAAATGCGCCACTAAACAGGGTATCCAAAGCAATTCCCAGCTAAAACTTTTCCAACAAAGGATTCACACATTCAGTTCAAATGATGACGTTCTCTGTGATATTTTTATCAAATGCAAAATTGAGTCAGCTCAGAAGGATTACAGTGATTATCATGTTACATGGTCATTGCAACTTCCAGTCCTCAACTGGGAAACTAGATGGTTACCGACACAATCTCTCTGTAGTAGATTTCAATATTGGGGTAAACCATAAACCCAGCAAAGACAGTCTAATCGCTAAAGATGTATCACGCCACAGCACCACTCATTTGCTCAAATCTCACTAATGTACTCTAAAAGAGATTCAACCTCCTGCCTCAGTGCGGCAACTTTCTGCTGCTGCAAAGCAATCCTGTTCTCTACATCTTGCCCACGCAACTTCTTCTCAAAGCTGTCGACAACAGTGGAATGCCTTGTCATGAGCTTCTCCTGCATCTCTCTCTCCTTTGCAATCAAGTCCTCTACCTGCATCACCCCAAAGCACAGTAACCAAAATGGAAGATTTGCAATTAGTAAATGCAGAAAAGGAAGTTGGCCAGTCTCAATGGACAGTGTCACTGCACGGTTTCACATACCAACACGTCATCAAGATTGAAATGAAACCATCTATGAAATAACCCTAGCAATGAAGCATTTTACTTTGTTGTTTCCAAGGCTAAGCAAAGCATTTAATTGCTGAAAAATGATCGGATCACATGCAAGATGGTGAAACAATCTGGCCCTCAGTGGGGATTTTATCCCGTTTCACCGCGTGGAAAACAACGCCCATGGAGTTTCACCATGGTGAAACTACTTCCTTCTCTCTCCTCTTCGTTTCATGCAAAAAATGCAGTTTTGCTGACATGACGCTCTAATAAATGTGCATGACATCCTGGTGAAACCCCCACTAAGACCGACCTTAGAACAAGTTTCTCAACTTGCTTTCTCGTATGCCTGGCATGAGATAGTTATTGGATAATAATAATAATAACTAACCTTTGGCCATATCTGATAAGACTGGGGAGATGACTGTAGAGTCATCAACAGCGGCTTCAGATCTTTTGATAGCTCCTTAAACTGTGCGTCAGCAGCTTTACGAGCTGCCTTGCAAGACTGAATGTCTCCTGTCCTAGACAAATCACGCAACGAGGCCTCCAGTTTATCATGAACTGCTAAGCATTGCTCAAAGATACCCTGGATTTTCTGAACAGTGGCTTGCACCTATACCATAAAGAGTAAAATAGCCAGCAAAATATTAGCACTGCAGAAAATAACAGGCAGTTGCCACAATATCAAAACTAGAAGCTTGCACTGCAGCAATTCAAGATTTGTTTTCCAAAACTCAGGCCAAACATGACTTCCTTAGCAAGGCATGTACTCTAAAATTAATTCATATTTACAATGAGTTGCAATGGTTAACTTAAGTCCTCACTTATGCAAATTCTCTTGTTAGTTTTTAACCAAAACTCTGCATCATGAGCTCCAATGCAGCACTCAAAAGACGTTAGTGTAAGCAGAATAGACAGAATTATTATTTGAGGACATCCAAGGTTTTCCTAGTTAGAATATCCTTCCATAAGTAATTTTAGTCCCAATTGACATATAAAAGCAACAAAGGAAAAATGATTCGCCAGTTCATGTTATATATTACATCCGCAGATCTACTCCTGCCAATAAATATCTACTTAAAACCCTTGGTAATTAGGTGCAGAAACTCATCATCAGTATATTATTCAGTATTATATGCCCAGGGCCCCACAGTTAATGCGGCACATCATATAAGAAAAATATAATGGGAAATATTTGCAGCCTTGTAAAACAGTTTTCAGCAAGCCTATTGACTCATGATGTGTGTATTCAAGTAATCGCGTACCTCATCCCATTGCAGCTTGGCCAAGTAGGAAGGAGAGCTCTTGGATATTGACATATCAGTACGCATGTAAACAATACAGGCCACAAACAGGAGGAAGAAACCAGTAATCAGCATCAACGGCTCTGTGAGCAAGGATATGTTGCTGAATTTGTAGTAAACCTGCATATTGCAAATGATTCATCAAATAAGTTTGCTCAAGTTTATATGTATCTATAAACAAACAATTTAACTCACTAGAAGTAGCTCAAGTAAGCATTCATACTGCAACTTTAGTGCTGTTATTTGTGTTGGGAACCAATACTTCATCAACTGATTATTTGGTCTGACCAACAGTTGAAGCACAAATTACCCTTTTTCATGGAACCGTTAATCCAAACAAATACCCGAAAATGAATCTGGTGACAAACCTGGAAATATAAATTATGCTCTGGAATAACATCAGGTTTCTCCAAGACAACAACTGGCCTTCCAACAATGTCAAGGTGTGAATACTTAACCTGCACCAAAAATCACTGCTTTTAGAAACAATAAATAGGATAACTATTTAGCTCACTACACCATACAGTGAGAAATAACCTCTTGCCGCTGCTGTGTTGGAAAGGGAGCTGAAACTTCGATATCCTTTGATCCTTCAGGTAGAACAACCTGTTCAACAAAGATACTTATACAAGGGGCAAAGACAACTAATGCAAAGGCATGGAATATGAAAAATTAATAGTACATAATACCCTGTCATTATTCTTGCTATCCACATTCCTATGATCACAACAGAAATAAAGATGGCAGTTTATAATGAATACCAAACACACAATGGCCACATAATCTGCAAATTATGCCATGTAGGCTTAAACTAATGAAATATAATTTATTTGTTTGATGCACATTCACATGTACCTTTACAACAAGCTTTTCAATGAGAACTTCCTCCAATGGAGAACCAAATGTGATATTGAGAAATCTCTTTCCATCAGAATAGAAAACAAAGTCTTCAAGTGGTAAACCATAACCAACAGTGAAGGTTGTTTGCCACCCACCAAACAATGGAAACCTTGGTTCAATTTCCAGTTGGGTCTGAAATAAGAAAGCTTGATCTTTGAAACTATTTTGAAACCGGTGTTGAAAGCTTGATGAGTGAGATAGCTAACAAGATTACCTTCATAGAATCACTCCACACATGTGATGTTGAAATATTACCAATCTCATCTCTGTAATAAATAGAGTGTGCCCTTGGAGGCAGTTTTGCAATAAGATGCCTAAAAGATGAAACACCCCTTACGTAAGGTCTAGATTGATAATCGATCCTGCAAAGGAGGCAGATAATTAGTTACTTCTGAACATAACTTATCTCTCCAGTTACAAGTTTAGCTACTTAAAAATTGCAATCGAAACTCAGAAAGGAGAATAACCTGGAAAATTCACCCTTGAGTCTGGCACCACCATGGGCAATGTTGTAGTGTTCTGTAATCTGTACATTCCCCCAGTGGGATATTTCAATCTCCCTTATAACTTCCTTTGCGACTGCAAAAGGATTGTTGTTCTCAAAATGAACAATCACAGGTAAGTAGGAAAACGGGGGAAGATCATGAAATGGTCCATATTTCAGTTCTGAATCCACAAGTTTTGCATTTGGATGCCTTGTGTATGATTCAACCCTCCCGCCAGGCAATCTGATAGCAAGTGTCTGTGCCTTAACAGGGTAAGGTGACAAGTAATGAGCACTATCCTGATAGACAACAAGTTGTGCTTCAGCTTGAGTGATTTCTTCTGGGAATGGTTGAAGAGAGTGTGTGAACACAGTCAAGACATCCAAGTACAGAGTCTTTCCCTTCTCCAAAGGTTTGGGCAACAATGCTGAAAAGAACGTCAGGTCCGGTGGAGCTCCAGAAGGTTGAACAACTTCAATTGGCAGAATAGTACTTTGACCCTTCACTTTTCCTTCACTGCCGAATGCTCTAATAGCTGCCAAGTTCTTGGCTTGGATATTGGGAAAAGACAGTAAAACTTGAGAGACAGGGTCCGGTCCAACATTTTCAACCTAAACAAAGGGGGAACCATGCAACTTTTAGAGCAACAAAGCAAGGCTATGTTCCACCTAGAGTCCTAGACATGAGAACTTTCAAGAGAGATGTTATTCTATAACAAAAACAGAAAAGTTCCAAAGAATGTTAAGGATTTCAGGGCTGACACATTCACTGAAAAGCATAAACATGACTAAAATATGGAAATATAGATGCCTATACATAAAACAGAACTCAACAAGCATCACTAGAAACTGGTTTAGAAAGCATATGGCTGTTTCGTAGGGCAGATAATTGGGTATATTGAAATTCTGACAGTAGTAATTTAGGCAGTGGTGAATAGAACAGCAGTCAGAAATTGCAACTGGATTTCAGGACTGATAGTGCAATGCTGGTATAGTGAAACAGGCCAACCCGCTTCATTATTATGTAATATGTTAGACGCAAAAAAACTGAGTTCAACAAGTATCATCCACTAAATTGGTTCAAACAAAGCTGAAAATTTTCACGGGACAGATAATTAGGCATATTTAAATTTTGGGGGCAGCAAATTGACACTGCTGACCTTTAGCGATGAATTTAGTATAGATAATTCACATATGAAAATGAAACTGCTAGCTTCATGGACACATGGCAGCGTTCTAATCAAGCTGAGAGGCAACAGTGACATTTCAGACTACTAAGAGATGCGAAGTTGGACAGGCATGAACGATTCATAAAAACACGAGAGAGACAGAACCAAGCAGCAAACCTTAAGGGAAGCGAGGATGCGGACGATATGCGAGGTCAGATCAACCTGCGAGGAGAGAGGGGGAAAACGGACACGTTAGATCCGAGAGCGCTGAGGCGGGAGAGAGGTGGGAGCTGGGCGCCGAGATCTGGGCAGCGAGGACTGTACTGACCCTCCGATCTGCCTTGGAGATGACGAGATCGGCGCGCGCGGTGGAGGCGAGGACGCCGGCGAGGACGACGAGGAGAAGCGCAGCGGCGCGGCGGAGGGGCGGCGGCGGAGTCGCCATCTTCCCGCGGCAGATCGCGTCGGGGAGCTGGCTTCGCGGTCGCGGCGAGATGTGAAGAGGAGTTGGCTTTAAACCCTCGGGTGTCTTCGGGCGTGTGCGCCTGCCTGCGGTGAGGAGACGCTGCGGCCGGACGGGTCAGTCGTTTCGGGGGTTTTGGTGCGAACTCGACCCAGTTCCTGCAGTCTTGAGTCGTTTACAAAGTTTGGCTATTGTTATGGAAATAAATTTTATCTTTTTGCATAATTACCAGCTATCTATGAATTATATGAGACTATAAAATGAAACTTTATATTGAGATAAGAATTCTATCCAAACTAAAGATGGCAACGGGTATCCGAAACCCTATGAGTTTTTACTCTATTAGGGCATGGATTTGGGTCAATTTCTCTACCCACGGGTTTGTTAATGGGTAAAAAGCTAGACCCAGTGGGTTTATGGGCATGGATCTGGGAATGTAGTATCCAAACCCGTAAACCTATGGGTTTTGTAAACCCAGTCCATGATAACAAAAGTAGTTTATATCTACCCACCTAATTTATATATCACACACACTTTATATAAATAAATTTTAGATAATAAGGTATGGAAACAATTTTGAGTTAGTATTAGAAAAGGTAGAGAAAATGTAGTGTTGTCTACCTTGGTTTTAACAAGGAAAACGATCCAACACGTGTTTGTTTTTAGTTATTACTCACAACATGATGTTTTTAGTCGTATATCGCCAACCAGAGGAGAGAGTGGTGGAATATATACTGTTTATTAGTGATACCTAGGCAAACAGTTAAAATCTATAATATTTTTTTCTTCTTAGATTAGAAAGACAAAAAGATTGAACTACATGAGATGTTTATATCTAATAAATATCTATGAAATAATTTTAAATTTTATTGATATCATGGGCGACCCGTGGGTACCCGTGACCTGAATGGGCATGGGTTTGGGCACAAAACTAAACCCGTGATGGGTCATGGGTTTTTTAACGGACAAATTTTATTTTCGCGGGCATGGGTTTGGGATGGCAAAACCCAGCGAGTTTGTACCCGTTGCCATCTCTAATCCAAACTATGAAACAAATGTACTTAGAACTGGACCATATAGAACACTCACCCATGTTATTATATGTCAGCCAACCCACATAATGTTTGAATAATCCATCACTTATACAAGATCTAAAAAGATGATAGGTTATTTAGGGTTGATGTAAATGCACATTTGATGTAAGAATTATCACTCCTTAATAGTAATTACTCCCTTATTACAAGATGTTTTAGTTTTTCTATATACATAACTATTGCTTTGCATTTTGAGTTATAATCTATACTGTGACATCATGATTTCGTTGGATTTGGAACTATAATCCACATTATTATTATTAAGACAACTCAAAAAAAATGAGATCCCTTGAAAGCCTGCAATTAAGAAAGTTTTCACTATTTTTATCACGGGAAATAAAGATCGGGCAACTGAAAACTTTGGAGGATCTGCATCCGACCCAAGCCGACCGCATCGAGCTCCACCAGTGAAGACAGGCCCGCCGGCAGCCGTGCTCGGGACGCCGCCGACGCGCGGACTACACCACTGCAACTTCGGACTTCCACCCCAGGGCGCCTGCCCGTAACCTACCCAAGCACGGCCCCGCCATGCGCGCGGAGTTCTCCCAGATCAGCGCCTTAACCGCCGCGGCCGCGCACGTCCTCTGCTTTGCGGGCCTTGCTGCCGCCCACGCCCTCGCTGGCCGCGGCGCGCTCGTCTCCGATCCCGCGCTCGCCCTCCGCCTTGTTGTGGTATTTTCACTCCCCCTCCCCGCCTCCCGTCCCCTCACCTCGCCGATGCCGGCGGCGTAAACATATCTTCTGTCTCCCCATCTCTCCTTCCGACCCGAACTGATCATTTTTCTCCTTCACTTAGGTTTGTGAAGCGCCCATAGTCATCGCAGTGTTCAGCTACCTCCGGCGTGATACCCAAAGCTGCTCGGTATGGCGCGCGTGCAACCTGTTCGATTCATTGTCGCTTTAAATTTTTGGTTCAACGATGGGGGTCATCAGGTTTTCTTTGCTTTCAGTTTTTCAAGGCTGTTGCGAGAGGATTGATCGGCTTGCCTGTGGGTTGGTTCTATATCTTAACTTAGATTGCGTTCTTACTTTGATACATTGCTGTATGTATGAATGTGAAGCCTAAAACGAACAGCTCCATGCTGCAGATCTGAACCAGTAGTTAGGCTTGTTTAGATTTGAAATTTTTTTGGATTTCGCTACTATAGCACTTTCGTTTGTTTGTGACAAATATTATCCAATTATGGACTAACTAAGATCAAAAGATTCGTCTCACGATTTACAGCTAAACTGTGTAATTAGTTTTGTTTTTCATCTATATTTAATGCTTCATGCATATGCCGCAAGATTCGATGTGACGGGGAATCTTGAAAACTTTTTTGTTTTTGTGGTGAACTAAACAAGGCCTTAGTATTATCAGCGTGTTGGAATAACAGTAAAAATGCTGGTTCGGTTTCATAGGACAACAGTCAAACTGTTAGTTATGAGTTATCTAAGATCTGTTTATTTTCCTCGTTTCATTTCCTTGATCTTACTGCACATCTTTTCCCCACCCATGCCAGGAGCGTTCCTTAATGCATTTGGAGCAATCGTTCTTGGTGCACCTGTTGGAATCAAGTAAGTTATATTCAGAAAGGATTTAGCCTGACTTTTACTTGATGAGTAGGAGGAATCGTGACTAAGATTGGTGTCTGTAGTTCTTTGCTCTATACTCTATCTTGCATCTGATTTTAGTAAAGTAAGCCATGATATTTCAATTTACAAGTACTAATAGTTCTTTATTTGATTGAATTATGCATTTGCAGATACTGGATAGCTACTATTTATTGGTCGCTTGCCATGTCCTTGTTAACGGTAAGTGCCATTTTCACTGATTTTGTAGCACAAAACTGAGCAACTGAGCACTTGATACTTGAGTACAGTGAGACTGGCATTGTTGCCACTGGCAACAACCAGTAATGTCCTGTACTCATAAGTTGCCACTTTGCATTTACTGCATAACTTCAGCAATTGAGGCAGGCAAGACTAATTTTATTATATTTCAGTTTGTTCCTGCAGCATGTGTCTTTGGAACATCCAAGATTGATTGGCAGAATGTGCTTTCTCACTCCATGTATGTTCCAGACTCGTAAACTTTTGAATGGTAGAGGTTCATCCAGTGGACATATTTCTTTATTTTGTATCATCCACAACTGTACCATGATATTTCATTGTCTTTGTACATGTCAGTTATTTCACACCAATTGATGTCGAGAACTACATGATATCTGCACCTTGTCATGGAGCTGTGCTAGGAGCATGGCTTGGTGCTTGGCCTATGCCCCTTGACTGGGAGAGACCCTGGCAGGTAGATATACCGTCTTTGAAACTCAAGTACTAGTATGTTGCCAGTTTTTACACATGAGAAAGCTAGATCAAATGGATATGTTTTTTTTTTGTGAGTGGTCATATGGATATGTTTGTGCACACTCGGTGGTTAACATGTCACTAAATAGCTCTATGGAACATACTTATATTTTGGTCTGACTGGTGTAAACATATGGGTATCACAAACATGGCCAGACATTAAATAAGAGAATTACCTGCCACAATTTGTATATTCCCTTTGGAATTCTTGGATCAAAGGCCCAGCCCAGCTTTATTAGAAAGCGTATGAAGAACCCCTGATCCCCACTGGGATTGCCAGTTTACATATGAGGCGCAAAGATAAAAGGTGGGCTGGTCACAACGCCAGGACCCCACAGCAAAGACCACTCTACTACCAGCATCTAAAACCTCAACCCACTAAAACATGTTCCCTTGGGAATTGGGTGTGATCCTCATTTCGTGACTGAATTTTTGAGAACCGCAAACCCGCTACATGGAATTCATTGGTTTGCTTGTCATGCTGTTGAGTGTTTTTGCTTTTATAACTCTCAATATCCTGATGTCCTGTTTGTGAGTTTAACTCATCTCATATGCTTAATCATAGATCTTAACTTCAAGTGTCATATTGATGATGATTCCTTTGCTGGGCCTTATGACTGATAACTACTATTCTGTTTCTTTGATCTGCCATAGGAATGGCCAATCTGTGTCACTTATGGCGCAGTTGCTGGGTATTTGGTTGGAATGTCAGTGTCATTGGTCCTAATAGCTGTTCATAAGAGAAGGGTTCGTGCAAAAACAGACTAGCCTGTGGATGATGAGTGCAGCCGTCCCTTTTTCTCTCTCCATTTTTTCCTGGTTAGATGTGATATATGACTATTGACTAATCGAAGAGCCCTGTAGTGCCCATTTTGTTCATCCCACAAAGCAATGTATTTGCTGATAAGCTTTCTTGTTAGTGTGAGTACTGATTGTTTTCAATATATAGCTTCATCCAGGTTGACATTGTTCTCATCTTTTGAAGCGTTTTTGCACCTGTACATTGTAAGGACTGCAGCTCAGTTTTCCATAGAGAGTTGGGAGGTTTATTATTACTTTAAAATGCTTGTTTGCACGTTTGTTCAGAGAGGGTATGTTGCACAAAGCTACCCACTCTATTGCATATTCTATTTTATGATGAATAAACGAAACTTCCCTAACGTGTCGTTGTATTTTTCATCTATGTTTTTCCCTATACAAAAGTAAATAAATACAAAACATGCTGCACAAAATTCGTTCAAAATCACCGCGTGCTAAACGAAAAATCGGCATCAGCGATGTCAATGTCGATGGCGGTGGACGAGGCCGCCCTCTTCCTCTCTGGGTCAAGCCTGTGCAGCCGCTGGTGGTCGGCCACCGGGTACATGTCCCCGAGCTCCTGCCCCCGACCCCTTCCCGGAGACGTCGGGGCGCTCTGCGGCTCCTCCGACCGGCCCTTGTACTTGTGGAGCAGGTGCACCGGCGAGTTGCCCCGGCTCGGCGACGTGGCGCGGCTGTGGCTCGGCGTCGTGTCGGCGCTCATCAGCCCGTCGAGGTAACCTTTCGCCTCCCGCTGCTTCACATTGTCCTTGGCCGTCTTGCGCCACTTCATCACCGCCTTGGCCGTCTGCTCCTCGAAGATGGTCTTCTTCATGTGAGACCCCATCTGTGTGACGAGCGCGTAGAGCGGGAAGGTGATGTAGCTGCAGAGGACCTGAAGAGCCACACCCACTACAACTTTCATGATGGTCAGGCCCATCTGCTCATGGTAGCATTTCTTCAAGTCTGGGGTGAGCTGTGCGTGCAACAGCCAAAGGGAGTTGTTGGACAGTTAGATCATTCTGCTGCAGTGACTGGATGAACAAAGCAATCGATCGAGGATCTTTAAACAAAAAGGCAAGGCTAGGCAACCTACCAGTGTCCACACGAAATGCGCCATCTGGAAGGCGTTCTGGAAGAGCGTGAGGTGGATGAGGAAGAGGACCCAGCGAGGGCGGTTGAACCAGAAGAACCTGTCACTTGGCTCCACCGCAGGCGCCCCCTTGATCACCGTCGCCTTGTCCTGTATCTCGTTGGCCATCTCCATGATGACAACCTCCAGCTTGGTCCCAACCAACAAGAGTATCTGAAACAGCGACGTCTTTGCTTATATACTGTACGTATATTCCAAGGCAGGTAGTTTGAGTAGGCTCTTTGTTTATTTTTTGGAATGACCAATTGGCTCTTTGTTTGAGCCAACAGAGAGGGAGGGAATTTGCTCTAAAGAAACAACAGAGAGGGAGTCAACACTTACAACGAGCGGGACAAAAGAGATCCAGATAAGCGTGCCGAGTCCTGCGCATATGACAAGGGTTTTTGCAGAATGATGGTGGTTATTACAAGACCAAATCAAAGCCTGTGGTTTCAACAGAACAGCTATGATTAGGATGACAGGTACCTTCGATATCGAGGAGGAGGATGAAGATGGCGACGAACCACAGCGGGAGACTGCATATATGGAAAGCCAGCCAAATGTCAAGTTTGTCCAAGGACGAACATCATAAGTTCATTACATGCAGAACCCTACCTGGATTAGGTAGTATTCCCTCGTTCTGAATTGTACTCCGTATTTAGAACAAAGGGAGTACGTAACTAAAAAAAGTCAAAAACGACTTGTAATTTGCGACAGGGAGAGTACCAAAGAGGCATGCATACCTTATGCCAACGACGACTTTGAAGTCGTCCTCCAAGGACCGCTTGATGTACTGTTGGAAATTGAACTTAGCGTTGGGCGACAGATGATACTGCAGACAAGGAAACATATATCGTCATGCAATGAGTAACTCTTCTAGCATCAAAAGCTAGCTCAAATCACCACATAGATCAGCAGCAGTTGCAATTAGGAGGTGTTCGATCAGTACATTGATGAATCCTTGCCGCATGGTCAGGTAATCCACCTTGGTCACCGACGCGAAGAACTGCCTGAAGAATCCCACCTGCAGCGGGGAACATTCAGGTCAACGAGGCACGTTAAACCTGCTGGAATGCAAGAACTGACAATCCGGAGCTCAGGTGCGTGATCTATTGAACTCACAATCCATCTGACTCCAGGAGTGCTCGAGAGGCCCAGGTGCCGCTTCACGAACGATGTTTGGTGCGTGAATCGGAATCGTGAAGGATCTGCAATGAAAGAACCTGTGAGCTTCACTCTGCTCACACATGCATGCTTCAATCATCCGAGGAAAAATACACAGATGGTTCTTCAGCATAGCTAATATTAGCTAGCTACCTATTATCTAGGAGGATGTCTAGATACACAGCTAATTGATAAGATTAAGTTATTGATCCACCTATGAGCTACTACTTCCTCTGTCACTAAATAAATAGATTCCTACAGTTATCTTAAGTCAAAAAATTTTAACTTTAACCAAATTTATAAAAAAATGTTAAGATTTATGATATCTAATCAGTATCATTAGATTTACCATAGAATATATTTTTATAAAATACTAATTTTATATCATACATATTGTTAATTTTTTCTATAAATTTAGTCAAACTTACACGGATTCTAGAAATCAATTTATTCAAGGACAAAGGGAGTATTATCTAATTTGGTCTGACTAATGAGATAGTTGTTATCTAGAGGTCCAGCTAATAATTAGCCAGTCTATTATCTATACCTATTTGGATGAAAAAATAATTATTAGCAGATAGTTACTATCATGAGCCTTTTTCTTACCGTTTGCGAATTGATATTCCACCGAGTTGGTCTCCAATTCCCATTTCTTCCATTTTCTCATCTGCACGCGAGAAGATGTAATTAGTATTTTCTAACTGTGATATAACTGCCTATTTTTAACTGCAACGGAGTCAAAGCTGATAAACATGCTTCCTTTTTTTTTGAGCGAAATGTCTGTCGTAAATAATATTTGACACCGTTGTTTTTTTAGGTCTAGCAATAAGTTTGACTACTTTTTTTATTCAAAATATAGTTATAATATCTAATAAGTAGGAGTACGAGATCATAGAACACTACTAGAGAGAGAAAAGAAAATTCAGATTTTGATTAAAGCCTTAAAGGTCAATACTCTGACCGGATCGATCGGAGAGAGCAAGTGAGTGTTGTTTTTCTTCGTTAGATGCATATAGGGACACGTGTGCAACAGTCTTCTGTTGCATACATATCCCACGTGCATCCAACGGTGATGTACATGGGCCACATGATTTTGATTAGGGGTAAATTTTAAGGGTTCAATGTAGTAGCAACTAATAATATGGTTCGGATGCTTGGCCTGTGCTTACTTTCAGACGCCCTAACGCCATGGTGGCGACGCTGTAAGAGATATGGAACACCGCAAGCACAAAGATGAAGATGTGCAGCTGGTGGACACCGTTCGTGGAGATGAGGGACACCTTGCCCTGCACGCGGAAACAAAATCGTTATTCATCTCATATGTCCCCGTCCAATAAACTCTTTATCATTCCTAATTTATAGGATTAAAAATTTTACAGAAAAAAAATAACCTCCAACGACCTTTTTGATTGAGTCTTCAAATATAAACATTCTCTATTTCGAATTTCTTCAAATATATCCAAGGATAAAGAGAGAAAATGATTCTATAAAATGTGAACAAGATATAGAAACGTCGTTGGAGTGTGCAAAGATATAAAAAAACGGTTTTATCCAAATGAGTTTCTAAATAGTACTCCTTCATAATTTAGATGGAGATGCTGTCATCACCATCGCACCGGACATGCATGCAGCTTAATGATAGCTTGTTGCGTCGCAATTGCAATGGTGGGCGGGGCCTCACTTGTTTATCGCAGTAGTCGTCTGTCGCAGCCGCGCCGGCCAAGAACCGACGGTGGTGGCCGTATTCTTCTCCAGAGTACGGCGAGTACCAGAGGAGCCTCCGGCGGGCATCGCCGCCGCTCTCGCTGTCGTCGTCTTTCTGCGCCTTGCACGGCAGCATGATGTTGCCGGCCTTGGTGGGGATACATATCTTGGAGATGGGCGTCTGCCCCACGGCGAGGAGCAGCGAGATGAAGCCCATCAGCATCAACTCTGCACGCAAGGCAACCAAGAATCAGCAAAAGGACAAGAGGTGCCGGCACAAGAACTAAACTAGTAATTAAGAACCCTAAGGTTGTGTGTTCTGACTTTTGAGTGTCTAAATTTTATTGCTATATATGGCTAATACTAGCTAGTAGCATTATTGAAGAACTACTCATATAAAAAAGGTCTTTGTTTATGCATGCGCAGGCATGCAGGTACCAACTGAATTCTGAAATGAAGTCAGATCTGAAAACCCGGGAATGTAACGGATTCTGGTGACGACCACAACCATCATGTGCGAGATGGCGATAATAGAGTGGTGTGGACTTTGGCTGTGGGTGAAGAGATGATGGGAGCAGCTCACCTGCTTTGATCTTCTCCAGCGCCTCCCGCATGGCCTTCTTCTGCCTCGTATGGAACCACTGCACTCATGCAAAGGCGACAGGTAGGCAGCAGTCAGATACCCAAATCAAAGCTCAGCTTCTTGCCCAACGTTAAGCAGGCACGCATGCGAAATGAACGTACGTGGCCGAGCTTGTGGAGGCCGTGCTCCATGGCGACGGAGACGAGCACGATGACGGCGCACACGACCGCTACCGCCCACGTCGGCGTCGACGGCAGGTCCCGGCCGCCCCCGCCCCCCGCCATGCCGTCGCTAGCTAGTAGCTTCTCCTGGAGACCTGGAGCAAAGCGAAGCGAACCGACAAGCAGGCCGCGGCGGAGCTCGGGGGTAGTAGCTGCCTGCTGGCTGCTGTGGTGCGCGCTCTCTCGCGCCAGGCACGCACGCACAACGCACGCACGTCTCTTGCCTCTCGAGCGATCGAGCGGAGCAACCGAGTGGGAGGCTGGGAGCTGCAGGCGTTTTTTTATCGGCGCGGCAGTGGGGCGGCCGCGTCAAAGCGCGTGGCCGGCCGGCCACGGCCAGACAAGGAAAGGGGAGGATCAAAGTGGAGGATTTTGGCTCGGGAGCACCGGAGGAACCGGGCGTCTTTTTCTACCGCCCCTGCGCTGCGCCCGTTGTGGGCTCGGCAGTGGACTGCGGGGTGGTTGGTTGGTCGGCTGGCTGGCCTAGACGACCACGTACGCGCGCGACGCGAGCTATGTTGTTGTGATTATTTGCGAGTGCTCGGCCGGCAGGCAGACACACGGGGGGTCCCAACTGGCCTTCATTCCTTAGCGATAATTCTTACTAGCTTGTTGCAGCCGCCTCGTGGGCAGCGGCCACCAGCTAGCTTAGCTAGCAGGACAAAAAATAACGAGAAAACGGGCCGGGACGGGACGCCAGCGGCGTCGACGGGGTAAACGACGGAGTTCGCTTTTTCGGTTGCTAGGTGACGTGACGCCATGGCCGCGATGGCGACGGATGGGCCGGCCGTGGCCAATGCGAGTGATCCATCCATGGATCCACGTCTCCGTGTGCGTCCGTCGTCCACGGTGCGGCGTCTCTACCACGCGCCTTCAGGTACTTTTTGTGCCCTGCACGGTAAATAGCCACACACCACTCCCTCGATCGGTCGGGAGAAAATGGTAGCATGATAAGAAGCCGTCTCCACTCTCCACAACGTGGTGGAATTCCACAGCAAAAGTAGTTCCCTTTTAAGTCAAAGCACTTTAAATCTAATCAAGCTTATTACATAGAAAAAAAAAACTATTACTACGTTAAAGAGCTGCAAGTTCACTCTTTTTTGTCGCGTGCATTCTAGCATGCTCTCATTCACAAAATTTAATGTCTGCAATAATATACACTACTGGATCCGGCTTCTTTGCCGAGAGCCGCGAGCCCTCGGCAAAGGCCTAAAAGCCCTCGGCAAAGGCTTTGCCGAGAGCCTGCCACGTGGCTCTCGGCAAAGAGCTCTCGGCAAAGAAGCTCTCGGCAAAGAATTCTTTGCCGAGAGCCACGTGGCAGGCTCTCGGCAAAGACTTTGCCGAGGGCCAGAAACGCCCTCGGCAAAGCCTACGGCGCCATCGAAAAACGTCAATATTGACGTCGTCTTTGCCGAGAGCCATGCTGGCAGGCTCTCGGCAAAGAACCCCTTTGCCGAGAGCCAGACAGCCAGGCTCTCAGCAAAGCTGTAGTTCTTCTGAACCCGGCTTTCTATCTTTGCCGAGTGCCAGCCATCCATGCTCTCGGCAAAGCTGGGAATTTAGTTTTTTTTCTGTTTTTTCTCTGTTTTTTACATGCACAGCCACATATGTATATATATATCACAAATCCCTTTGTCTATATCACAATCCACATATATATCACACATGAAACATATCGAAGTCCACAGATATCACAAATCCACATAGATATGACAAATCTAACATTACGTCCAACATAAACCATAAGTCACCACAAGTTCATAATATAAACCACAAGTCCACATGAATATCACTCCTCGAAGTCGCTAGCGCCTCACCCCTAGTGCTGTGACTCTGACCCGTCGTCGTCGTGGCCTCCGTCGTGTCCCGAGCCTCCATCTGGCCAAGCCGACCAGGGTGAGTGCCCCCCAGGGTGTGGAGAGCTCGCACCTGCCCACGGCGCCCACATGGCCTGCCCTGGCACCGACGGGTACGGGTACGAGTACCCGGGGCGCGGAGGAGGGCTGCCGGACAACCCGGGGTGGCCGTGCTGCGGATGGGCACCAGGCCACGTGTGCTGCGTACTTGGGTGGCCATAAGTAGTAACCTGCCACCCACTCCCTGGAGAAGGGGTCGGGTTCGAACCCCACGACTGATGCTACATAATATAAAAGCGAACTCATTAGTATCTGCAGGACGGCCGCACAAGCCAAAGCAATAGACAAACATATATACACTCACCGGACTGCCTGCAGGGGCAGGAACAGGGGGTGGAACAGGGGGTGGAGCGAAGAGTGAGGCAGGCAGCGGAGGCGCTGTAGAGCTCTGGATGGACTGGAAGTATCCGACTAGGTCCGAGATCTGACGCTGCGTGTGCTGCTGCTGTGCCTCCATGTGGCGCCGATGGGCCTCGTCTCTGGCCGCCAGCGCGGCCGCCAGCTCTCGCCGATGAGCCTCCTGCAGCTCGTCCTGCCTGGCCCGCAACTCCTCTAGCTGCGACTGCAATATTACACCCGCAATGGTTAAACAATGCAAAAGGAGATGTATATATGTAAAAATAATGGACGATGGATAAAGCTGTAGTTACCTGCATCGTAGCTATCTGCTGCACGGAGCTCGGCTGACGAGGCCGTATGGGGACGTCGGAGGTCGAGCTGCTCCCCTGCCGAACCTCGCGGAGCGTGGGTACGGTGGCCGGGTTGATTGCGCTGTGGGCAATCATGTACCGGCCGTGCTGCTTCCCTCCTCCCGTCCTCATGAGCAAGTCCGTGTGTATCCGTTTTGACCCTTTAGCAACAGGGCAGTTTTCTTTTTGAGTTCTTACAGTCACTACAGGGACACAGCATCCGTTTTGACCCTTTAGCAACAGCCGGGTCAAATGCTTCATTCACGAAATGTTCCACCCCCCTAATCCATTCATCACTCTTACTTGCAAAGCCCGTGTACATCCAGTCACGGTTAGCCATCCTCTGTCATATACATGTGTAAGCGAGTAATAAAACCAACAATTGCATCTACATGACGTTCCTACCTTCTAATAGGTGAAGGATATGTCCTAATCCCACCCGTGGATGCGTAGACGGGTTAGCTTCTATGTTCTACTCCCGTCCGAGTCAGAATTTCGGCAGCACCTCCCAGCTGTTCTCCCGATACACGTCCTAGCAAGGAGAGTGTGTATCCGGACTTCCGGAGAACAACGGGGAGGTGCTGCCGAAACTCCGACTCGGACGGGAGCAAAACATGGAAGCTAACCATCTACGCATCCACAGGCTGTCCAAAAAACATGGACAATCCAAAACAGATACGGCCGACGAATATGCACAGACACGCATACCAACGGCCGTATCTCTTTCGGACGGGAGACGCCTAATTGGGTTACGCGACCTACGTATGACAACGATAAGGGAGGGAGGTTAATTATACCTAAGGTGGCGGTGAAGAAAGGCTACTGGCGCAGTGGCGAGACGGTGCAGTGGCGAGGTGGTGCTGTGCCAAGGTGCTCCGAGTCCCCTCCGACAGGTCCTGATCTGCAAAATAAGAAAAACAACACTATAAGTACAAAATTTCGGCAGAACCTCCCCTGCACGGGGAGGTTTCCAAAACCTGCAAAAAAAGCCGACTCGATGGCCGACAACACATATATGGCACGAAGGCCACACATCCAAGCAAATTTTAAATTAAAGAAAGGCGCATTGCAACAAATACTCATCAAAGTGGCTTCTGCACCTTTGATAAACTACAATTTACATAGTAGCTTTAAACTGAAGTTCCATAACATGTAGAAACTATCATACAAGATACTTTCATAAAGATATATAGATAAACCTTGCTAAAAAAATCAGTACAAGATACTTTCATGGAAGAGGATGATTTATGTCACATTATGCAGGAGCATAGTTTGCAGAACATGTTTACTCTCCTAAATCAGTACATTGTCCCATTATTTATGCTAGACAAGACAATAGTGAATCAGGTAATCAACCATTTTAACAATTTTGAAATGAGGTACTGGACTAGTGGACTTGGTAACAGAATATTATATAAAGCAATGGTTTTTTATTTCTAAGATACATATAAAACATACAAAGACTAATCCACATGCCTGATCTATACAAAAAATTGTCACACCCAGGAGGAAAACCTGCTAAAGCACCTGCAGCTTTATAGAGTGGACCCTAAAATTTGTGGCATGCCAAGGTTGACTACTAAACAAGTTCAACAATGTGATCTTGATGGTAAATCTGGACACCAGACTCAGTAAGGGGTACTCTGCAGGCAGGCTTGTTGAATTAATTCAGACCAAATACGAATCTGGACACCTGACTGCCACTCAGTAAGGGGTACTCTGCAGGCAGGCTTCTTGAACAGAGGAGTAATTGATTGGAGTATATCGTTTTGCCTGTGTTTCTCATGGATACCCTAATAAACTCGCTAGTAAAACCAATTGTTCTGAAACTATCTGAACTTGGCAGGACTACTTGCAGGCTAAACCAACCTTGCAGGCTAAACCTGACCTGACCCCCGCGGGCGTCTGCTGCTGCTGCTGTAGGTACCTAGCTACGGACATTGAAGGCACATAAACTATTCCATTAACTATTCCGGTTGGCCGGCCGGTAACATTGAAGGCGAGCTCCGGCCGACGCACGCGGCGAAACAGATCGACCCGGATCCGTGGCTCAGGAGGGCACGCAGACAGAAGAAATCAGCGGGCGGGATGGGCATACCTGGTGCGTCCTCGTCGCCGGCGAAGGGAAGACCCGACGAAGACCTGGACAGCAGGGACGGGGTGGAGGCGCCGGCGGCGGCGGCCGCCCAGTCGACGCCACCAGAGAGCAGCGTTGAGGCGGCGGCGGCGCGTGGGGTAGGGGAGGGGCGGGCTAGGGGCAGGGGAGGGGCAGGGGAGGGGGCGGTGTCGGCCGGCGGCGGCGGATTTGGGCGGAGGCGGCGGCGCACGGCGTCCTGCGTCTCAGGGGCGCGTCCTGCGCTGTGCGAGCACGGGTGTTTTAGGGCAGCACGGAGTCGTTCCTTTTTTTTTCAAGAAAATACCCTTTGCCGAAAGCTGAAAAGCAGAACCTTTGCCGAGGGCCGGACAGCCCGGCTCTCGGCAAAGAACTGCTGACTTTTTTTATTTTTTTTAATTTAGAGCTGAGTTTTTTTTGTGTCATTGTGACCCAATTTCTAAATATATTTTAAAATTTGGCATTAATTTGACTTTTTTTGCTATATTTAACTAATTAATCTTGTTTCTTTAAATTTTTTCACATAATTCAAATTTCAACTACAGGTACATGAAATATTAGAACTCAATGATTCGAAAAATGATAGTCAAGATATTTGGTGTACGTTGAGGTCGTATCGACAACCACACATGAAGTCTCAACCCTCTCGCTGACATAACATGTCAAGGAATACGAGGGAAAAGTGACTTATAATTATATAAATTCCAAATGAAGTTCAAAAATCACAAAACTTGGCGACGTGTCGTGTTATCACATGTGTAGACTGTGGTAAAAAATTCATAAGGTTCCGAGCAAGTTGCGACACCGGATGTCTAAAACCCAAACATCTCCACATGTGATCAAATGTGATCACATGCGGGGATGTTTAGGTTTTGATATCCGGTATCGCAACTTCCTCAAAACTTTATGAATTTTTTATCACACCTTACACATGCGATAACACAACATGTCGCCAAGTTTCATGATTTTTGGGCTTCATTTGGAAATTATATAATTAAAAAACACTTTTACAACACATGGATGATCATGTTTTGTATACAAGAAATTCAAAGTTTTGGGTGAGTTTATGGATACAACCTCAAAATGCACTCTCAAACATGAATATCATTTTTTGAATGGCTATATTTTATTACTTCATGTTCCTACAGTTCAAATTTACTTTTTCGAGAAAAATACAAAGAAAATAATTTAATTGATAAAATATAGCAAAATGTTAGAAAAAGCTATCAAATTTGAACATATGCTTGTATACAATATGCAAGGGTTAAAGAAAAAGATTGGGTCCAAAACAAAAAAAAATATCATTTCTCTTTGCCGAGGGTCAGTGCTGGCTCTCGGCAAAGGGGCTCTTTGCCGAGAGCCAGCATGGCAGCGCTCGGCAAAGGTTATTCTTTGCCGAGAGCCTAACGGCGTCGCTATCGGCAAAGATGACGACAACGGAAGTCGTCCCCTCTGCGCCTCCTTTGCCGAGAGCTTGTCTTTGCCGAGGTCAAGCTCTCGGCAAATCTTTCCTTTGCCGAAAGCCTTACTTTGCCGAGAGCTGAGCTATCGGCAAAGAATCTTTGCCGAGGGTCCCTTTTGGCTGTAGGCAAAGGCTGTCTTTGCCGAGGGCCGGCTCTCGGCAAAGCTGGGCCCTCGGCAAAGCTCCTGTTTCCTGTAGTGATAAACCGCTAATCATGTACTCTGTAGTTGTGTGTATCAGTCTAGGCTTACAACGACGTTGTTAACGCATGCTTTCTTCTTAATAAAAAACCGTACTTATCACGTTCAGATCATTACTTATGATATCAAGTAAGTATTACTATGTTTTCTTCACTGAATATATTTTAATAATATCACATAGATTTATGTAATTATTATCATCATTTTAAGAACATTTAAACTTTAAATGATAATTTGACTATGGATAGGATTAGAAATGTAACGTAACATTTTGAGGACGGGGACGGGAGTCACCAAACCTCTCGAACCCCCGTTGATCGCCGAAGCCGACTCAATAAATAGACGCGATAAAAAATCAGATGATTTACAGATGAGCGGGCCACATAATCAGTCTAGATACGTGGTAGATTTTACCATGTCAATCGATGTAACACCCCAACCTTTTTCTTAATTTTAATGAATAATCATGATGCTAATAGTCATCAATTAAAAAAAGCTAAAAACAAACGGGTTAATTTTTTCCCATCTCATGACACTGACCAATAAACTAGATCAGTATAATTGTATAAAGAATATAGAGTGGTGCTTGACTATGTTAACAACAAACAAATATGTTACAATCGACCGGAGCCAAACGGCACCTCTAGATTTTGGGATTCATCAGCTGCCTAATTACCATCCATCACATATATAATTTCACTTCTGCACAATTCCACTTGCAATTACCACATTTCAATTATTTTCAAAGCCACATGAGGCCACAAAGAACCCATACATAATACTCCTTCCATACTAAATTATAAGTCATTCTAAAAATTTTGAAGGGTCAAAGCATCTCAAGTTTATCAAATTTATATGATAAGATAAAAATATTTATGATACCAGCTAAGTATCGTTACGTTCTTTATTAATTATATTTTTATATTATATCTATTTTATGTCATAAATCTTTATAATTTTTATATAATTTTGATCAAACTTGAAATATTTTGACTCTCCAAGATTTTTGGAGTGACTTATAATTTGGGATGAGGAAGGTAGCATGTGCAGCTACACCAAATACACCGATTAAGTTCCAAGTCTCCATCCCTGCCACAACTCCTAGTCAATCCATAGTAAAACCATGCCAGGAGGAAAGCCAATTAACAGTGGACAATCACCATGGGGAAGTAGTAGGACCGTAGGAAGAAGGAAACAAATGGGAGAGAAGCCTCGAGGAAGCCTAAGAACCTCTTTATAACTATAGAGCACCTAAAGAGGGGAATCAATGCAAGAAAATAAGTAAACATTTTTCATGAAAAAAAATCTCTAAGCCGCTATTTTTAACTTCACAGTGAAAATATTGAGCGTTACAACTGCCGAAGGAGACTCTGGGGCATCTACGTGCATGCGTGCGCTGTGCTGTGATGAAAAAAATAGAATTACGAAAAAAAAAAGTCAATATTTATGGTATCAACTATGTTTTCTTTAATCTGACTAAGGATAGGATTAGAATCATACCATAACATTTTGTGGACGGAAACGGTAGTCAGTAGTGACCAGACCTCTCGCATCACCGTTGACTGTCAAAGCCGACTCATCAGTAATAATAAACACGATAAAAGGTCAGACAAGTTAGTTCACTAAGCCTGTTCGCTTGGAATTCTAGCTGCGTGGTGGAATTTTACCACGTCTCTCGAACGTTGACTGCCTAAGGCGACTCGGTGTGTAATCCGGAGCTTCCGCTACGACTATGATTCGCAGCTTGTGCGCGCGCTGTGCTGTCATTGTGAAGGAGCCAGGAGCCAAAGCATCCACACGGGAAATAAACAAAAACTATCAGCACAGTACGACACAAAGGCCCGCCCCAGACCCGATCAACGGCCGAGTACTACGTGATGGCGAACAGTGCCTGCCCCCTAGCCTACCGGCACGTACTAGGACTAGGCGAGTCATCAGGCAAGTGGAGCGGAGGTGGAGCCCTCGATAGCTGCGCGCAATAAGAAGCAAGAACCTGCCCGGCGCATGCGCCTGTGGTGCTCGTTCGTTCGTGAACGCGTCGGGCTGCGGGCCGCAGGACCAGTGGACCACGCACGCCGGCGGCGAGGTCTGACCCGTTCCTCCTCCAGGTCCCGGCCGACGACGAGGGGTCGTCGCGCGGGATATTTCGCAAGTGACAAGTCAATGGCGGGCTGCATGTGCATGTCTGTCCGTCCCGCTCTGTCGGGGCGGCCCCGGCCGCCAAAGTCGCCGCACGTACGCATCGGCATCGTCCTCGTTGTCCTTTTTACAGTAGTACTACTTCTCAACGGAGCCTCCGTAGTGCGTGCTTATCCCCTACCTCTCTCTAGCTGGAGTGCGGATTACTACCTCATTGGGAAAGCTAAGCCCCGCCCGTAATATAAACGTAATGGGGAGCTAGGGACTCGCCGCCTGCTCTGATGGCGAGGCAAGTCGGCAGGCTCAGCTTACTTGTAGTTTTTTTCGAGACCACGCCGTTGAACGTTTTTCATAGCTTACTTGTAGTTGTTGTAGGGTGGGACACAAGCGCCATGAAAAAGAAATAAAATAAAACAAAGCATGATGTGCCGCCACTGCCACCAACAACTACTACTTCCTTCATCTCAAAAAGAAATTTAATCTATATCTCAAAATATATGTGAATCTGGTTTGACGAAGAGTTAAATAATTTTAAATTAAACTAAATTTCTAGAAGATATTTCCAATGTTTAACTGTTTTATGCAAAGCTTGCAGAAACACTGTTTCTTGACTGTAGGCTGGCTTTTCCCGTGAGCTCGAAGCACCCTGTTCCTGCTGACCGCCCTAACTTGTAGGAAACAGCAGCATCAGCCATTGAGGCAGGCGCCGCAAGCAAGGTTAAGAACGAGTACGACGCGCCAACTGCCAGTGCGTCCATGAATTGAATTGCTCGTTTTATAAATTTCAATTCGACGTGTTATAATATTCTGACTCCGCGGCAAATCGATGTACACACGATTTGAAGATTTAACGTGGTATATGCGAGTCCTGTGACAGTGAGACGCATGTCGTGTTCGGTACTTTTAATCTTCAGATATTTTTTGGCTCGGTTTTATGAAGATGCTCATAGAGATAGTGATAGAGCACACTTTGGCCATTTCAACATGCTTTTTCTGAATTCTCTGTATATGTTATTGTCTCTGTCCTAAAATAATTCAACTTCTAGAATCTTTCTATTACAAATTATCTTTAATTTGATCAAATTTATAGTGAAAATAACAACATTCATAACACCAAAATAAATATATTATAAACATATGTTGGTCTTGTTCCCAAATTCAGTCAAACTTAAAGTAATTTGCTTAAATATTTCGCCTGGCACGGGCCGAAACTCCAAACGATCATGCAGTGCTTACACTGCTCGTTCTTTGGGCCACACACGGAAAGAGCCCACGAGGGCCCTTTTAATTTGTACCTGACAGCCCGTGCTTGTGTCCGTTAAAATTCTGGTTCGCCTATACCATAAATCAATTTCACTTTTTTCCTACCTCCTCCGCTTTAAAATAAACAATGTTTAGAATTACTTAAATTAATTAAACTATCTTAAATTTGAACAAAAGGCTGTGAGTGTTTTTTCTTTAAAACAAGATCTTGTCAATATATTTCTCTGAAACATCGAGCACAACATCTGTGGGACACTGACACGTGCGACCTCACACGTCATGGCTGTTGCCTGTTGAGCAACGCCCGCCGTTTCCCCTGTAGCCTAATCGGCTGCGCCGCAACTCGCAACAGCACATTTCGTCTTCTTCCACATGACCACACCTCTCTCTCTCTCTCTCTCTCTCTCTCTTCAGGAAATTCAGATCTTTGGTCTCATTCCATTTCTTCCTGTAAATATAATTGGAGACAATACAGACACACCTAGAAGGTACTACTAGGTTTCCTTTCTGATTGTCGCCATCTTCTTCCGAATCGTTCGAGTGTCTTCATTCACTGCGATCCTGAATTTCAGGGAACTCCGAATGTTCTTGGCCGGCGAAATCTGAGGCTGCCCGCCAAAGCCAAGATGAGGTTCTGGTCTCTGCTCGTCGTAGCATGGCTGCCGGTTCTGCAGGTCCTCCTCGTTGGCTTGCTCGGAGCTCTTCTCGCGTCCAGCCGCCTCGACGTTCTCACGTCCGATGCTCGGAGGAACATCAACAAGGTAGCACACACCGTTTAGTTGGATATGCAACCTGCGCTGAACGAACGACTGAATGCGTGTGCTTCTGGCTGCCTTTTTACTGATTCGATCGCAGGTTGTTTACATCGTCTTCGTTCCATCGCTTGTTTTCTCCAGCTTGTCGAGTACCGTCACGCTCAAGGACATCGTTTCTTGGTTCGAGTTCGCTTGCTTGGGATTTAGTTTACACACTTCGATGAATGTTTTGGGATTTGATCTCTGAACCTGAACGTAATGGTTTAAGGTGGTTCATGCCAGTGAACATGGGCATCGTGTTCCTGATCGGAGCGGTTCTAGGGTGGGTGTCTGTCAAGGTCTTCAGACCTGAAGAACATCTTCAGGGACTTGTCATTGCTTGCTGCTCATCAGGCAAGATGTATAGCAAGGATGTACAGTTTTATTGGCTATTGCTATCTTCAGATAAGATTTGTGTGCTTATTAGTTAGTCCATGCATATTTTTCAGGTAACTGGGGAACCATTCCTCTGATGATTGTTCCAGCAATTTGCAATGAGGAGGGCAGCCCTTTCGGAGACGCCAGCACCTGCAACTCTCTTGGTCTCTCTTATGTGTCCTTGTCAATGGCGGTGAGCCCATGTTCTTCTTTGTTCTTTTCAAAGACCAAGAAGTGTTGGATTGGATTCATAATTTTAGCCGCTCCTCACGCAGCTCGGCAACTTCTATATATGGACGCACAGCTACAGTGTCATGAAGAGATCCGCTACGCTGTACAAGGCAAAACGGCGTAAGAAAGACGCTCAGATTGACACAAGCAAAGAACATTTTGGACAGGATGCAGCTGGTGATTACGCCGCTTTTGTTCCACTGTCCTCTGAAGATTTATCCGATGATGTTGGAAGCAACTCGGTGAGTGAAATATTCTACTGAGATCAGTGATGTACAAACTCGATCTAGTTAATTTTTAGATTGGTCAGCAGGTTACTTCTCCCTTGCTTCCAAATGATCCTAGAGCTAGCGTCTTGGGTTACTACTTGAGAAGAGCAGAGGAGTTGGCGGTGGAGATACTGAAAGAACTATGGTCACCGCCAAGTGTAGCTGCGGTATGCCATATATATGCTTTTCATTACTTTAGTATGATGTCATTATTACTCGCAAAAAAAAAAGTATGATGCCATTACAGAAAGTGAACAGTACAACTCAAAAAAGTGTGATGTTATTGTGGTAGGTCGTGGGATTCAGTGTGGGTGCAGTAGACAAGGTGAAATCACTTGTTACTGAAGAAGGTTCTCCTCTCAGGGTAATCCAGGATTGTACCAAATTATTAGGGTGAGTGTGATCGTCGTCACTACTTTTCCTACCCTCCGTAGAAATCTGTTACTCAGATATAATTAAAAAAAAAACTTTGGAGCAGGGGCGCTACAATTCCATGCACGGTGCTGATTCTCGGTGGAAATCTAACCAAAGGTACACCTACATCGCCAAGACCTCATGCATGCAGTATCATGCCGTCCATTGTCTATGTTTCCAATGGTGGATTGCTGGGCTTCCAGGTATAGGCAAGACGGTGGTCAAGCCCAGTGTGCTCATATCAGTAATTGTCATACGTTTTGTTCTCCTCCCGACTTGCGGAATCGGCATCGTCACAGCAGCCACCAAGCTTGGGTTGCTACCGAATTCTCCCCTGTACCGCTACGTGCTCCTCCTGCAATCCACGGTTCCTCCAGCCATGAGCATTGGTAAGGAGAATTCTATTCCCCCAACTAAGGATGGGGATAGTCTTCCAAATGGATACCCGCGGTTCTACTAAATGAATTAAATATACAATTTCTTTTCTCATTTTTTTTCATTTAGTTACACTAGAGAAGAACCGCGGGTATCCGTTTGGAACACCGTCCCCATCTTTACCCCCAACATGGAACACCGTCCCCATCTTTACCCCCAACATGTCAGCATCAGAGATGCGGATGCCCTTGTGTCTCTAAGGTGACCATTTCTTTCTCCATTGCATTGCAGGCACAATAGCTCAGCTGTTTGATGTGGGGGAAGAGGAGTGCTCTATCATCTTCCTGTGGACGCACCTAGTTGCTGCCCTTGCTCTCACGCTTTGGTCGACGGTGTTCATGTCACTTGTACTGTGAGCTACCAGTACTGAATCTAGCTGAATGGGAGAGATGATACATAGCATAGACAAATGAGGAACATAAAATGTACCAGCACCATTACAAGTAATGGTAACATTAGCAAGATTTGGCCATGCAAAACAATGTTTTCTTTCCATATAAATGAATGTTGCCTAAAAAAACAACCACCCTGTCACATTAGCATACAACAGCTCTTTCACACTAACAGAATATAGTGCTATGTATTTTCTCCGCTGTGAGTAGCAAAACTAAGTTCCCATGTATCGAGAAAAAACTATCTGATACTACAAAATCCTGATCATGTGGTTAGTGTTACAAATCGAAAATCACACCAATGTCGGATTCAAGAATGAGCTGTGTAAGAGGCTGGGAAAAACACTAATGTTACAGTTCATATGAGGGTGAGTTGCAGCTTTGGGCGATGAGGCTGAGGTTCAACTACTTCCATATGAATCCTAACACTCTGGAGGACAGCATAGCTGATGTTTGTTCCGGGCTTGGTTACTCTCTGGTGCACCTCGTCAACTACCCAATCACCACCTTTGTCTCCCTTCGGAGTAAGGTAGATGGGCCCTTCTATGCCGAACCTGATTAGAGAAAGGAGTAAAAACAACGAATGCATAACATTTGATTCCACAAAGAAAGTTGGAAGGGAGAGAAGCATACTTTGGGACAAAGACTATGAAACCATTTGCCTTGATCTTTACTATCCTAGCTTCAGTGTCAGTTGGCCTGCACGGTAAAGGTTTGGGCAGTCAGAAAACAATGTGCACAATCCTTAAGGCTTGAACAGACTTGAGGTCGTTACTTTTTGCAACCATCCTTGTCATATTTCAATATTATCTACTTCTAACCTACCACATACTTATGTCATCTACGATCAAGATGTGTACCTTGTCTTGAAATATATGTGGGTGTGGAGTTCTACCGATGCTCTGCTTGCCATCTGGGCATTTCGATGTCTGTAATTCAGGTCTGGCACGATGACAGTATTATCAGTAAAAACAGCGACACTTATATAAAATAAATGCTCAAGTACTGGATTTGATTTCTCATTTCTTACTGTCAGCGATTCCTGTAAGTTGTGGACCATCCTGAAAGATTGGCGGGAGCTTTGCAATACCTAGAGCTGCAGCTAGCAGTCTATGAACAACAACATCTGCAACAAAAGGATGTAGAATCAAGATCATCCTCACAATTTAATATGTGCTGCAATACTTCTACAGTCGACATTTCTTTCAAAAACTTCTACAGGCTACGCCGCTACAGCCTAGAACTGCATGATCAACTATGCTTTGCATTACAGGACTACATGGCACTCCCCACAATGCTACAACAGTGTTTTTCTTATAAGCCGTACTTTTTCTGCCAGCCAACAGTGTTTTTCTCTCACGATAAATCAGCGAACAGTATTTTCAGCCATGGCTTTTCAGACCAAGCAAGAACCGACTGTTCAGCAAGTCGACTGATCAGATGTCCCAAGGTATATCCTATACACATGCGAAAGGTCAACTGATCTGTGTCGTACACATGCGAAAGGTCAACTTTATCGGATTCACTGTCCCAAGGTATATCTTATACAGTTATACTAACAAAGCAGATTTAATAGCAGGCTATCATGCTATCAACTTCAGGCCAGGGTGGCATTCGATCTTTGGACCGAAAATACGGGTCGGGTTTTTCGGTCTTTTTTAATTTCGAGCTTTGGAAATCATGAACCAAAGTTCTGCCCGAAAAAGCAAGAACCGACTGTTCAGTCTTTGGTCTTCTGATTCGGGTTTTTGGTTCTAACTGAGCAAGATCGATGCTAGTCCTCATCCACCAGGGTGGGCGTTCAGTCAAGACCAAAAATTCGGGTCGGATTTTTTGGTCTTTTTCAATTTCGGGCTCTGGAAATCATGAACCGAAGTTCTGCCCGAAAAAGCAAGAACCGACTACTCGGTCTTTGGTCTTCTGATTCGGGTTTTCAGTTCTAACCGAGCAAGACCGCTGCCTGTCCAGATCCACCTGACACAGAGAGAGAAGAGAGGGAGTAGGAGTCTGCGAGTAAGCCAGAGAAGGGGCAGCGCTCTCAGGCCTCAGCCTCCGTCGCCCGAGCAGCGGCACCCCTCGTTGGCACGGCCAAGCAGCAGCAAGCCAACAGCGCCCACACAGCTGTGAGAGAGCAGCAAGCCAGCGGGCACCCCTTAGCTTGGCGTCTCAGTCAAGCAGCAAGTCAGCAACAGCAGCAAGCCCCCAGCCAGTGGCGGAGGGAGGGGGGGGCACGGGGGGCCTGGCACCCCCTGACACGCTACTAATCCTATAGTATATAGTGAGTATACATATATGTATTAGCTATCCAGCCCCTCCCATTTATTCCAAAATCTAAACATCAAGTGTATTTGTCTATTTGAGGCCCAATAACAAGCAGCCCATTTAAAACAGGAAAATATTCATCTTATCCTATGGTGGACAGGTTGTTAAGATTAGTATTAACTCTTCCAGTATCAACTGCAACCACCGAAAGATGTTTTTCAGCTATGAAACTTGCAAAGACACGTCTCAGGTGTACAATGGGAGATAGTTTTTTACGAGATTGTTTGGTAATTTATATTGAGAAAGAATTGGCTGCATCAATCAGTACTAATGATATTATTATGGCCTACGATCTTGCTGCTAGTCGTAGATCTAAATTTAAGTTGATAGATATGTAATTTTATTTTGGTTAAGACTTGTGAAATATAGTACTATTATTTGAGATTAAAATCAGTTGATATGGCTATCAATTCTACTTTACTTTTCCCATTGCCCCCCCTTACCTCAAATCCTGGCTCCGCCCCTGCTCCCAGCGGCCGGAGCACTAGACTGTGACTCTGAGAGAGCAGAGAGATAGAGATGAGATGGGAGAGCCATGAATGGGAAACATGCCCACGTGACTGAGACAGAGAGATGAGATGAGAGAGACTGAACGGGAGACACAGGAGTAGACGGATGAAAGGATAGGTCCTGAGGTGCTGTGCCCAGTCTGTTCGGACCTCGGTTAACCGATCTATATGATCGAGGACCCGATATACTAATCGGTTTTCAGCAAGTCGAAACCAAACAGAGGACCGAGGACCGAAATTTCGGTCTGTTTGGTCTCGGTCCCTTCGGGTTCAGTCTTCGGTCTCGGGTTTTTCTGCCCAGGCCTAACTACAGGGCCAAAGCTAATATGTCCCTTGCCATTAGTTCTAATTCCTTACAACGCTTAGAAACACAAAGTAAGCTTACTGGCATGTATTATCGATTCTTGTTCCAGGCATACACCAATAGCAACACCAACTTCTATTTTCCGTCAATATTATTACTATTTGGTTTATTATGTTAGTATAAAATAAATTCTTGTCAAAGGGAAAAGTACTATCATCAATGGCAAACATAAAGGTTAGATTAGGTTCAGACTCATAATCATCGAAAAAGGCTAATTAGCTAGAAAGGCCAGGTGAAGAAAATAGCCAAGTAAATGGCTTGAACGGCTTCAGGTTCCCAATTACATTCAACCCATCAAAGATATTATTTTCATACATCAGAGCATCTAAGGATGGAAAACAAACCTGCATATCTGCGAATGGGAGAGGTGAAATGAGTGTAAAGAGAAGCTGCAAGCCCGTAATGGTAATACTCAGAAAAGGTCAAATCTCCACTGCAGAAATAAACTGCCTGTGTGTTGCAACAGGGAAAGTTATATGGATTCTTTGAAATCAGTAAATTAGAATAGGGACTTCATTTCCTAATCTTACCTGTGTCATGCATCTAGTCGCCAAAATTCTAATAAGCTTGTTGAAGTATGGGTCATTGCTCTGCATGTCATGCAGTAATAAAGGGTCAGCATAAGAGTCTATTATCATATATAATGATATTAATGAAGCATCCAAAGAGTAAAATAACACATAACGGTCTCACCTTTGCGTTGTCAAGTGATTCAGCTAATGCCTTTGAGGATGATACATCCAGATTGAGGCCAACAGAAGAGGCGGTACGGAGTAATGGCTCAAGCATCTCTTTTGTTGGGCTAGGATGGCGCCTGTTACCAACAAAATGAAAATTTGCAGGCTTCAAAAAGATCAAGAAGTAAAAAATGGTAATGTTCAATGAGAACACAGTTATTAAAGATTGATTTGCATGATAACAGACATCAACAGATTAGCAGAAGCAGCATGCAGACAAACAATGCGAAACAGCCAACAATCAACAAATTTTTCAATCTAGAAACACAAAATTGCATGATGTTGAATACACTTTTTAGACCGGAATGATGATATTACATTATGTGTTCTCAGGTAGTACCTTCTAGCCTAGTCACAAATGAACTTTTGAACTGGTGGTTTTAGCTTTTAAGAAACAAGAGCAGTACACAAACTTCAGTTTACGTGATTGCCAAAATATCAGTATTAGTACTGAGTGCAAAAGTGATCATATTTATGCACTATGTTTAGAAGCAGCACAATAATTTTACAGCTCATTTCAGTGTGTAACAAGACTTTTCAGAGATATTTATGCCTTAGGGTCTGCCGCTATAGTCGGAGATAGCTGCTACAGAAGGAAAAGGCTAGGAGAACTAACTTATAGCGCTAAGCAATCCTAGCCGCTAATAGCTGTGTTTAGCTGGAGATATCCGCTAAAAACACCTTCATTTAGCGGCAGCAACAGCTATAACATTGACGGCCCAAAAAGACAGCAGGCCCAAATGGCCTCCACCTCGAGACAGCAGGCCCAAACAGTTGGGAAAGTCGTCAAGATCAGGAGCCGCGAGGTGGAGCAGAGACATTTGGGAGCTGGTGGCTGAGTGGATAAGACCGAGTTTAACAGGAGGGAATAAGGTATTATTTATATATGAAAATAATTACGAAAATGGCAAAAAAAAAGAAGGAAAAACAGGGGCAGCGTCTTAGCGGCGATCCTAGCGGGCTATTAGCGGCTATAGCTGTTCGGCGATGGTGCCGCTAAACCCTTTAGCCGGAGATTGAAAACCTTGGTTGTGACAGTCATGATAATTTTGGAATTCTACCTCAGGTTTAGACCAATTTGTGATATTAAGTATAGTATGGTTAAAGGGTTGAAAAGAAAGGTCACAGATAAGAAGTTGGTAAATGGCAGATCCTCACTGACACTATTCATTTTAGTGAACACAGTGTGGTTCAATGGGCTTTTTTCCAATATCTTTTGATGTGCACAACTACAACCTGATCTGGAATGTGACAAGATAAAAAATTGAACAATATGTACCTTAGCAATGAACATAAGGGGAAGTGCTTCAAAATCTTCTCAGCAACAGAAACATTCGCAGCCAACATAAACTCTTCAATCATTTGATTTGCCTCGCGAATTTGATAAATTCCTATTGAATTTGATGTAACTATGTAAGTACTTTATGGCGAATTCTGAAATAATAACACCGATAAGTATTACAAGACCTCATACCTATGTCAAGAGGATCATGAGTTTCACTATCGATCTCAAATTTTACTTCTGCAGAAGCAAGAGTCAGAGCTCCTCTTTCACAACGTCGTTGTCGCATGATCTGCATAAGCAATCACAGCATGAATATATAGGGTGAATAGGTGATGGTATTGGCATTAGATACTAGATGGTGGCAGACATACACCCATTACAGTGTGATAAGAGTGAAACACGATAGCTGACCTTTGCCAATGAATTTAAGTTCCGCAAATCTACAGTAAGTGGATCAACTAAACGGCTGAAAAATAAACAAAAGAAAGCAATCAAGTTCACTGGTGCATTTTTGACTAATTAGACCAAATTAAAGTTTGACTTAAATGTCTAGTAGTGTTCTGAGAAGGTGCAATGCAGAAGGTACCTGTCATCCATTCTTGCCTGGGCTTCAACATAAGACATTGCAGCACAAGATTTGATAACACTCTTTGTATATCTTGTGGATATGACATCAGCATCAGGAGTCATTTCCTGTAAACATGATGTTCCAAATACCAACGTCAGTATCAGTACACTTATTTAAATGACTGACAGATGAAAATAATTACGCTCCTCATATAGCAGAACAATACTGTGGGGAAAAGCCATAAAAGGTGATGTTATTAATAAATCATGGTTCAGAACAGTAGACATGGGGCAGCAAGCGCAACAAGATCATGTCGCAAAACCAAAAGGTCAAAGCACCATTTTTTGCAAGCAGCATTGTTCCAAGATGAAGCTAGGCCCCAGGCTGAGATACACATGAAATTGCTACAAATAGACTACTAGAGCCTAATCCTTCATTGTTTAGGTGATTTACCATGATTTGCTTGGCCAAAAGGACCCAGGCTGCAGCACAGCCAGCCTGAGGCCTGTATCCTCCACTGTGGACTACCTGAGTTCATAGTTCTAGGAGGGCACTGTGGACTTGCTCCATATGCCAAACATATATTGATATATAGGTAACAGTTGAAAAGGTAACACCCAAATCAAAATGTCATATGCAACGCATATCTAACTAGTGCTAATCGAAATAACAACTTGTCATGAACTAGACTTACCCAAATGACAGAGAATGCCAATCTTTCAACATCAGCACGAAGTGAACAAACATCTGGAAACCAAAATAAGAGAAATCGTTAGTCAATCCAGATACTACAAACTGGCCATCTTTTCTTCAAATAAAACAGCAACATTTAATTTCAGATTTTAGTTAATTCAATAATTCATATGAAGCATCAGCACCTTCAGTCAGGGGCTTCGGAAGCATATCAATCCGCTGCCCAACAAGATAAACAGAAGTGCCCCTCTGCGCAGCTTCCTCATCAAGAGGGGTACCAGGATGAACAAAATTAGTGACATCAGCGATATCTGGTCAGCTCAAGTCAAGAAATGCAGTCTGTATCAGTAACACAGAGTGAAAGACCATGATAAATCGCATATCCAGGACAGAGAGGTTGTGACCAAGATGAAGTAAATTGGTTGAAAACAAATTTCAAGAACCAAAAGGTACAACAGAGATAATCGCATATTTGCAATAGTCTGTTTGAACCCACTTTTAACTTTATGTCCTGGAAGACGGGCATTCCAATTGAAAACCAGTAGTGCCCAATCAGATGAGGCAAAACGATTTTATGCCACATGTAGAAAATGGATTTTATCAAGAAAAAGGATTTCTAAACAGAGTATACACCAAGTAGAGACCATGAGTTAACTTAAAACCTCTTACATAACACTTCTTTTCCGATATGACACAGACTCGTGCAGATGTGTATACGCTGGCATGTTTAGGAGAATCAAATTGCATTATTTGCATAATAACCAATTCCATTTAATACTAGACAAACAATTTTATGTGATACACTACAAGCCAGGTAGATGGGTTGATGCAAAAGAGCCTAGTCACAATTTGCAAAATGAACTACCATCAACTAAAACAAAGTTAAGCAGGTAAATATTAACTCAAAGATCACCAAGGAAAAAACACGATATAAATTTGCTCATAAATTTGAACTAAACAGAAGAATTTACAGAAGAAATTGTTTAAGGATACGGACTCCAACTTCAAAATTCCCATTTGGAAGTAGCGTGCAATGTAGTGCATCATCAATGTCTCGACAACCTATAAAGCAGTTGAAGCATAAGAGCTTGACCCAGATACATAAAATAGCAATAGATTGCAGGTATCATGATTAAATTACCTGGTGGATCCACACTAAAGACTCTCACTTGGCGCAAGTCTTGTCTATTAGGATTAGCCAGATCCTCTGGTGATAATGTCCAAGGTAAAGGTGGCAAACAAGCAAGGACTTGAGTAGAGAAAGGCCTGGTGTTGATATCATTCTCTATTAAGACAACCTGCTTCATGCACAAACACCATTAGCATGTACAATCAAGAATATGCCCTTACATGCAAGTATCTTTAAGATGCACTTGATGCAACTCCAAATTTAAGTACACTTGCCTCTGTTTCAGTTTCTTTGTCACCAATATCTCCAATGGTGCGTACATAGTGTCCTGATGGATATCGAGACAAAACATCCCATGAATCAACCGCAACAACAATTCTTTTGTTCACGAGATTCTCAAGCTGCCTGGTTTGAATTCGGATCTTTGGAACTCTTCGATCTTTTGAAACAAATAAAGCATGAGCAACGCCCCCACTACCAGCAGGCATAGGCATCGGCTCCAAGGACCCACAGTACCTGCAGAACACCAGCACTTTATCATATGATCCTGAGGTCAGGAGTATACACATTAGAAATCTCACTCAAAACATATAGAAACTCACGAATTCCAATTTCGCTTGATTATACCCACAACACGTCCAACTGGACGACTGGAGACAGAAGGAGCTGAAGATCCAACTGTTGATTGTGTAGAATTGGTGTTCCTAGGAGCATCGTCAGCACTATTGGGGACCAGATGGACATCTTCTTCTTCTTCTGAAAAAAACAGCAACATTCACCAAATAAGAAAACAAATGAGATGTGTTTCATCTTGTTATTTCAGCACTACGAAAATACCATCATCATCTGCTATGAAAGACTTCGACTCATGCCATTGATCTTGTGGCAAGAGCTCAACAGCAACTATATCACCATCAAAGGCCCTGTTCATATTTGAGCGGCCACGGATAACAATCTCGTCTCCAATGCTCTCGCTCCCAACATAAGCTTCAAATGGATTGTAACGATTAACTCGAAGCTTCCCTTGATGATAGATTCCACATCGCAAACCAGATGTAATCTCTGACATTGGTTTGTGCTGTAACAATACCAAGTAAACAGAAGAGTACATTTCACGCAAGAGCATATATGTTAGCAACACAACAAAGCACTACTGTATAATTAGCATACCTCATTATAGATTACTTTCTTCTTGGATGGTCTATGGTCTTCTACATCTTCCATGGTAACATCTCCACTAGATGGAACAACCACCAAATCAAGCAAACCAGGCTGTGCAAGCGATCTTACATATGACTCAACTGGAACAAGAAATGTTTTATTGAGATTGTGGCTACCATAATATCATTTCGCAGTATTAAAAAATATTGAGCTATATATAAATCAGTTGTAGTATGCTATCCACCTGTCTCAGCGTTAAGGCCTTCTTCAATAGCTTTCCTTTTGTTATCTCTGTCATTTGTAATCAGTAGAACCTTCACGCTCTCACCAAGATGGCTTTGGTACCAACGAGCAGCAACACGAATTGCTGAATAAGAAAACAATTAAACAATCAGTGGCACAACTGTCCAATATATGATAGGAAATGAATGTGTGTGGAATCAGATAACCAGGTTAACAAAATCATTCCATACCTCTGTCATTACGATCATTAGAGCTCTCCCCAACCATATCTTTGACATAAGTATCCCTGTTTTTTGAGTAAAATGAGAAACATATAATGGCAAAAAAAATAGCGGCAGCCGTCAAGACACAAGTCTTGATATAAATAGCTTACACAATTTACAGGGGTACACAACTAGAAGCTGAAGTGTGTGCAATTAGATTTCAAAATTCCCCATTGATAGGCAATTGCATCATAAAAGACACTGAGAACATAATCAATGCCAACATAGATTGCTGTGATTGACCTAGTTCTGTAGAAAGAGGACTTTCATTGCCTTTTTTATCATGCAGTTCATCCACTATATCACTTTGAAAGATGCAATGTCAGGAAGAGTGAGGCTTGTAAGAGACTGACACACATTGACAATTTCCATCATGAAAGCTGTAGCCCTCTCAGACCATGGGCATCTACTGATAGCTGTGATATCGCTTCGAAAGGTGCAATGACAATTTTATAATTTATATGCAGTACATCCACTTCGATATCGCTTTGAAAGATGCAATGTCAGGAAGAGCCCATATTTGCAAGAGACTAATGCATACATTGACAATTTTGCATTATGAAAGCTGTAGCCCTCTCAGACATGGGCATCTACCAAAAGCTATTATTTCTTCCCATGAAACTATTTGATAAGTAATTGTGCAGTTATGGTGCTTGCATAAAGACATTTCATCAATACAATCATGCTGAAACTGTGAAAAATGGTGTCCAATACTCATGCTGCATGTTAAGTGGGTGTGTGGCTTCAACCAAACATCATTTGAACAAAGCTTTTTTAAAAAAAAAAGATAGCAAAAATTTCACCTAATTTATTTAGGTAAATCCTCAAAGGTAACTCTATAAAGAATTGACCACAGTATCATATGGCACGAGTGATCTTGGGTTAACCCTTATGTTTTCCTCGATTTTTCCAATGCTAGAAACTCAAATAGATTTATAGAACTACTACACTCCAGCAGCTTCATCAGCAATATTCGATTGACTAAAAAGTAAAAACTGAACCTCTTTTGGTTCAAATATGAAGATATCATCAGAACTACAAACGAGGACATCACTGTAGAATACAAACCCACCTGTGCTGCTCGTTGGCGAAAACATAGAACCTCCGTGCTTTGTTGGTACAGAGTGCCTTGATCCTGTTGAAAACCGAAAGGTTCTTATTCTTCACCTCGTCCAGCACCACTGACAGCAAGACGACATCCTCAATCGCGGGGTTCTCCAGCAAATCGATCTGCCGCAACATCTCACTTCATCATCCCAGCGCACCCTCGATCCTACGCTAAGCGGGAGACAGAGAAACGCCACCGTTACCTGGTGGAGCACGACGTTGGTGTCTACGACGAGGATGGCAGCGGCGGCGGCGGCGAGCTTGCGCTCAGCGGCGGCGGCGCAGGCGGAGCAGGGGACGAAGCCGCAGTAGACGTCATCGCGGAGGTAGTGCTCCCTAACAACCTGCAGAGAGGTGACGGCGGCGTCAGGTAGGGTTTGGCGGAGCACCTCGAGAGATGGTGGCGTTTGCCCGAGCACTGACCTTTTGGATGCGGCCTTGCTTCGTCTTCTTCACGAATGACTTGCTCTGCAGCATGGTGGTGAGTTAGACAGCGCGCCGCGAGGCGGCTCCGGCGGCGGCGAGGAGCGCGGAGGAGACGTGTACCAGCCGTCGGCGGGGGAAGTGCCGGCGGCGGCAAAGGGGCCAACGGGGTTTAGTTTGGTTCGTTGTGGGGTCGGTTGAGCTAGCCTGACTCAGGTCTGGGACTCAGTGTGGGTTCGACCGCGGGGCATCGGTTGGACTTGGACACGTGAGAAGTGAGCCGTGACTGGAGACCCAGAGGCCACCTCGGAGCACCCCACTTGAAGGGATGAAAATCGAACCATCAGACTAAGACACGGCAGAACACTATTTTCAGTCACGCTATTTTCAGTCGACTTTCACCTTATTTGACGCATACATTCACCTTATTACAAATTTTGTAGTTACTGCTGAAAAATAGTTAGCTGAAATATGAACACCCGGGTAAATTGGAGATTCGAATCTAGATAGCCTGCAATTTCCACCACAAAGAATACTAAATTACCCAACGCTCAGACCGTATCTTAGTGGCTATTTTAGTTCTTATTAAATAACAAATATAATTACAATGTCTATTATAGCAAGGTGCATAAAAATCTAATAATTACATTAATTTTAAGTTGCAATATAAATGCATAGATAAAGTTAGTGTAAATACACATAATGCTCTATGGTAAAGAAAGAGCATAAAAAGACATTAAGATATTATACCAACTATATGTCGATTTGAAGAGCATCTCCACCAAATACTCTATCTTCTATTTCTAAATACTAGCATCTTAGGAGAGAAATATGTTGCGCCAAATCCCTGTCACCTCATATATAGTACTTATGATTAGAGATCTAAACACGGGCTCCTCTATCCTAAATAAATGAGAGATAATCTTTTCCATGTTTGTAAGGGAAGAGTAACTCCATCGGATCTATTATATTACATTTCTAGGAGTTAACATTTTAAGAGGTGTGCCCGTGATTTTTCATCTTATTGTATTCATAGTGATCACCTTTCCTTCAAACCTCTTTCTATGATGCACATCAACAAAAATCAGCCTTGCTCTACTCCTTTTTTAAACATTACTTCTACCCTTTTCCACCCAGTAAAGGAAGCTTCACTAATGAGTCAGAAGCCAATCTAGTTTAATGAGATAAAAAAACAAACATCAACACCTATCTCGACGCACTGTTGGACATGTTGTCCATATAGAATGAATCTCTTTTGCAATTGAACACATGTAGTAGAGCGATTGCAATCAGGCCCACCCACTGGTGACTTAATTGACAAGGAATTGGTTGTATTCACCTAGCTAAAAATGTGCTAATTCATTGGTAAATTCACTATACTCTCTTTCTACATTGAGTTTTTTCACTCCACCACTAGCCTGGCCATCTTCTTTTTAAAGCAATCACCGATTTATTCTTTGTGTTATCTTATATAGTACAGTCACCACATTCTCATGATCTGATACAAATAATTGCTTTGAAACAACTACAACATGAGACAGGTACCTTTAGTGTAGGCTCTAGCTTTTGGCTTCTGCTACATTCATGCGTCCTAATATAACATATAACATGTTATGCAAAAAGCAAGAGTATGATGTTGGGATCTCATTCTATCACACCGACATTCACTCTTGCGTCGTTTCTAGAAAAAAAAATCGCCCACATTCACCTTGACCTAGTCCTTTGGGAGGAGTTCCCACCCCACTACTAGAATTTCTTCCACACTGCATAGGTGTATAAGAGTTAAGAAGTACTCCCTCCATCCCAAAATAACTGTCATTTTAGGTTTTCGTGTCGCAAGTTTGACTAAATTTATAGAAACTACGTACAATATTTGTATTTTCAAATAAATTTATTAAAAAATTATATTCAAAGATCTTTCCAATGATACTAATTATGTACCATAAATATTAATATTTTTAATATATATCTAGTCAAAGTTGTTTCTTGGGAAGCGAGAACGATAATTATTTTGGGACAGAGGGAGTAGGTTTGTTCCACACACTTTGCATTATCACTTTGACCATAAGAAAAAAGAATCCTTTGCTAGACTAGTAGCATAGTTTCGTCAAAAAGACTAGTAGCATAAACTTATGTAAGTTCAGAAGATACATAGTCTGAGATTCTTGCTGGCCATAATTATGGGTGAGGTTATTGTGGATTGTCCAGGTTCTCGAGAACACTAATATGATTAAGTCTGATTTTTGTGTACACATTTACCTTAGCCACCCAACATCATAGCAAAAGAAATGGTATAGAGATTATCAATGGTGTGTGTAGTGCTTCTTCTCTCCTCCTAATTCCGATTCAACAATTTATTCTGACTTCAAAGTGTTACAACTATAAAAAATGAGGTTTCTTTTTTTAATGATTAGGCATGAGACAATGTCTATTTCATTGATAAAAAAGAGATTTTATAAGCCAGAAAACCAGGAAACCAACACAAGGGGTTATCATCAAGCTATTAGGGCCACTAAGTTTTTTGCACCTGTTGTCACTCACTTTCGGGTCTCATCCTTGCTTTTGGCTTTTCAAATCAATCATTATTGCCCTTTAGGTTGTATCACTCTCACGTTTCTTTCTTTCTACAACTCTCATGTAACGAACAAAGTTAGACTATTGATGGATTTTCGTGGAGCAAACCTTGTGGAGATGAGGTTTGTCCACCATTCATGCACCCCTTGTGCAAGGCTACATTTTTCGGTGTTTGGAGTTTTAGTTAGGCAAGCCAGGTCGCAACAAGGCTCCACATCCTCTTCGTGTATTGACATTCAACAAGTAGGTGGTGTAATGTTTTCATCGCCCGGTGACATAGATTACATGACATGCTATATGACCATCCACCTTGGGTAAGCCTATTGATTGTTGAAAGATGTTATTGTAGGATTGTCCATGTAAATAGTTTGCACTTCAACGCCCAAGCCTTCGAAATGTCGCCTGAGTGATTTGCTTTGGGAGAGGTTGTTGTGTAAATGCTATATATATATGCAATTAGCTTCCAAACAATGTCATCATATTGGTCTCGATGAAGATTATTTTACAAATTTTTTTAGGTGTTTTTTTATTATGCCATTTTGGATTTTGAGGTCTCGTCGTCGTTTTGTAAGGCATCGGTTGTAGTATATTTGTTTGAACCTTAAAATAAATTACATAAAATTGCGCTACAAAGTCCTTTGATCATGTAGCATGTTAGAATGCTAGAAACAGATATGTGATGAAGCACTTTATTTGGTTAATTTCTTTGATGAATCAGACCTAAGTGCTATGCGGAGTCGTTCCTCGACAAGTTGCTTCCTAGAGAGACCATGACAGGCCTTGGGTGAAAAACTATGTAAGTGTTCTTTTTGGGAGGGGGAGGGAGCAATGAGGTTTTCTAATAAAAGTAAAACAAAAAAAGAGAAAGAGAATAACTTCCTTCGTTGTATGGGAGAAAACAGAAATTGGAGCAAGAGTTCAAACGGCACTAGAGAAAGGAGGGTGTGTGAGGCTGTGAGCAATCATCCAAAGAATGGTAAAGTACAATTTTCACCCTCAAAGAACATGAGGGTTGCGAGCAATGGGCACAAACAAGTCCCTGCTCCTCATGTACAAATACTGATCACTCGATCAAACATATATATCTGCGTACTGGTGGCCCCAGAATTACAGATCACACAGGTCACAGAAAAAAAAAAGAGAGAGGCGTACATCGTTCCGATCAATCAACATGGCAAAAAAGACAAGAAACTATCAACCAAGAACAGCGACGCACAGTGCGGAAATTTGCCCGCTCTCCTACCGCGCCGCGCAGGCCGCGACACATCGGATATCGCCGCGCCCGAACGGGTGGCTGCGGCGCATGCAATCGCCTTATCCCCACGCCGCCCGGAGGCCACAAGCGCAAGCAGTGATCACGGGCTCACGGCGCCTCCTCCGCGGCCACGACGCTCCGGCAGCGCAGGCAGGTAGCACATAAATACGGAGCCGGAGCACCACCGTCCGGCTCGGTTCCGTCTGGCTACCATCATCCCTCGGCACCCGGCAGCAGCGCGCCATGGCCACCCACGCAGCTCTCGCCGCCTCGCGCATCCCCACCAGCGCCCGGCTGCACAGCAGGGCGGCGTCCAGGCAGGTACGTCGTGCGTGCGCACGTTCTAGCTTGCTAGGCCGTGGAACGTACGTGGTAATAAGCGGCCGGAGATGAACAGTTTTTTGTGTCCCTGATGATATGAGTAATGTTGGTGTGCAGAGGGTGGACTTCGCCGACTTCTCCGGGCTCAGGCCAGGATCTTGCTCCGTGAGCACTGCCGCGAGGGAGGTCTCCTTCTCCGACGTCCTTGGTGCGCAGCTCGTCGCCAAGGTACGTTATGCATACGCAGCTAAGACATCCTGAAGTTTCTGTGTACCAGAGCGCGTTTATGTAGAATTAAAAAAAAAAGGAGCGCGTTTATGTAGCAGCACTACGTGCTTTTGCAGCTGCAGCGTACATATCTGCTTACGGTAAAAAAAAAGGAACTGCTGAATATCTGACCGTTTATGTAGACTTTTTTTTTTAAAAAAAAGGAGTAGTGTACACAGATCAAGGAACTGCTGAATATGTGACCGTTAATGCCAACTCACCAAAAATACATCAGATAGACAGATAGTTTTGTTATGTATGGCTGGTTTATCTGATTATCTGACTCATCTGTTCTGTCGATGGAAAGGGAGAGTACGTAGATCCGGACGAAGTATTAGTCCTAGATTCACCAATCATCGTGGATATATGCTAATAATCTTCTACTCTTGTTCATATGTACAGCTTACAATCGAAATTACTAGCGTGAGCTCACTATGTTTGAGTTCTTGATATGCTGGATGCATGATAGTTTGATATTTTCTTTTGTTCAAGATTCGCGTAACAACGTCGTGCCAATGGATTCAAACAAGAAAGGAGTCTATTGTGATATCATGCTAATTATACTTGTCCATGCTAATTATACTCCAACCGTGACCTTCAAAGCCTTATAATGACCACAAAAAAGACGACACACTTGTCATGCTAATTGTACATCAACTAACCAACAGTTAGTATTCAAAAAAATCAACACCAATGGGACAACCAACGCATACTCCTATATTTTCGCAGCAGTATTCTACAGTCAATTGATTTGTGCACAAGTTTTGGCTTCATTCAGCTTATACAAGCATGCGACTGTGCAGTGTTACACGCTGGCTATAGAAATCGTCCTGAAAACTATTCCTGCTTGCTGGTTACCCTGTGACAGGCCACTGGAGAGAACGCGGTGAGGGCGCCCGCTGAGGCGAAGCTGAAGGTCGCCATCAACGGCTTCGGCCGCATTGGCCGGAACTTCCTCCGGTGCTGGCACGGCCGTGAGGACTCCCCGCTCGACGTCGTCGTCGTGAACGACAGCGGAGGCGTCAGGAACGTACGTGAAGATCGACGATGCCAACTGAAGCCGCCGCACTCGTATTCAGAATTTCAGACGCTCGCCACGAATTCTGACAGAAATTTGCATCATATTGGTGCGTTTTTTTCTCTTGATTCTAGGCGTCTCACCTTCTCAAGTATGACTCGATGCTGGGCACCTTCAAGGCTGACGTCAAGATCGTCGACGACACGACCATCAGCGTCGATGGCAAGCCCATCACCATCGTCTCCAGCAGGGACCCTCTCAAGCTCCCATGGGCTGAGCTCGGCATTGACATCGTCATCGAGGTACAGTAACACAGGATCCCCACTCATCCCCAGTTCAGAATGTGCGCCGGCCACGCAGAAAGACTGACAGTGTTAAAAAAAAAACTGTGTCGTGAAGGGCACCGGAGTCTTCGTCGACGGCCCCGGCGCCGGCAAGCACATCCAGGCCGGCGCAAAGAAGGTCATCATCACTGCTCCGGCCAAGGGCGCCGACATCCCGACCTATGTCGTCGGTGTTAACGAGGGCGACTACGACCACAGCGTCGCCGACATCATCAGCAACGCTTCCTGCACGACCAACTGCCTCGCGCCATTCGTCAAGGTCTTGGACGAGGAGTTCGGTGAGTGCTCTTGGTTCCCAGCTGGTCACCACAGTCTGATGGTGTACCTCCGGAGAGAGTCACCAGCTGATTGCTTGTGATATACGATGCAGGAATCGTGAAGGGGACCATGACGACAACGCACTCGTACACGGGTGACCAGAGGCTGCTGGACGCGTCCCACCGTGACCTCCGGAGGGCCCGTGCGGCGGCGCTGAACATCGTGCCGACGAGCACGGGCGCCGCCAAGGCCGTGGCGCTGGTGCTGCCCCAGCTGAAGGGGAAGCTGAACGGCATCGCGCTCCGTGTGCCAACCCCGAACGTGTCCGTGGTGGACCTGGTGATCAACACCGTGAAGACGGGCATCACTGCCGACGACGTGAACGCGGCGTTCCGCAAGGCCGCCGACGGCCCGCTGAATGGCGTCCTGTCGGTCTGCGACGTGCCGCTCGTGTCCGTGGACTTCAGGTGCTCCGACGTGTCCTCCACCATCGACGCGTCGCTCACCATGGTCATGGGCGATGACATGGTCAAGGTCGTCGCCTGGTACGACAACGAGTGGGGGTACAGGTAAGAAGAAGCGATCGATTGTCTAAACAACTGAACATATAACTATATATGCATGCATGCATGGATGGCAAATTATATTGTTTTCTGACGCCGGGCTTGTTGGGTGCGTACGTGCAGCCAACGCGTGGTTGATCTGGCGCACCTGGTGGCGGCCAAGTGGCCAGGCGCGGCGGCGGCGGGCAGCGGCGACCCTCTGGAGGACTTCTGCAAGGACAACCCCGAGACCGACGAGTGCAAGGTGTACGAAGCATGATGAGGCCCCCTTGTTGTAGGCCAGGGGCCGCCGTGTGCTCAGAAAATTCACTAGCTTTGCCTCGTGTTCTTTCGATAGAGAATACTATATACAGATTCGCCGAAAGAGACGTAGACGAAAATGTGCCGTTTTCTATGAGTTGTGTATGTAATCACTGAACTCGTACAGGCTTCCGCTTTTCGATCATTTCCTGTTGGGACTCCTGTAATTCTGCGGTGTGTGTTTATTTCATCAATCATGCCGACATGATCGATCCATCATATACTTTTATACTAATATAAGTACATGTAAAGATTTCGTGTCACCAGCATAATCTGGTCTGGTATAATCGCTTTGCTTGCAATTGTAACCAGCACTCCCTGAAAAAAGAGATGGAGTTTCCAAGGCCCTGATTGCCGTAACAGGAACATCGATAAAACCTCGCAAAAACCGGCAGAAAAGGCCCCGGTGTCCTGGTAACCGCGGCACGGCCACAATCAGCGCACCGCGGCCGAAAGAGATTGCGGCCGGCGTCACGATCACGAGTTGCGCGCCCCCGCCCCTGCTCTCGGCTCGGTCCCCCGTGCCTTTCGCGGCTCGCGTCCGCACTCCGCAGTTCCGCACCGCACGCCCCGCGCTCGCGCGGCCGGCCCACGCACCAGAAAGGCGACTAGCCGAGCGAGCCGTCTCCCCGGTGCCGCGTCCCGGTCTGGCTCCCCCACCGTTACACGTCTGCATCCACGACGACGACCCGTTTGTCCCCTTCGCTCCGACCTCTCTCGGCCCCGTTCGACAGCAAAGCGGCGTCCTTCCCCAACCACCGTGCGGCGGCGACAGTTCCCCGGTAAGTCGGCCCGGCGGCGATGTTTTTGTAAATACAGCACATCTTTAGTTTTTTTTTCTTTTTTTTTTTGCGAAAATTAGATTTTTCTTCTGAAGCTACAACTTCTTATTTACACTTTTTTCCGGAGAGAACTGATTCTCCGCAAATTTCATGAAGTGATTCTCTAAACTAAACTAAAGAGTCCGAGAACTAAAAAAAAATAGTTTCTCCTAATTCTGTGAAATAAGTCTCTATCGTGATTTCAGAGTTTATGTTAAAGAATAAAAAAGAATCCTTCAGTCATAGGATCACTTGTACTAGAGAATCAGCTTTCATAGTGAGTCGGAATTAGCTAACATATTTAATCCATGTTTTTGTGATGCATGACCTTATTCGTTGTGAATCTAACTGTTGATGCAACACCCATGACTTTTCCTTCCTTTGCGATCAAGAGAAACAATTAATCAATCATCATAAGTTGCTCGTTCTCATAATAGGTCTAGTGACATGTCCGTGTAGCTCTCGAGGAAACACAACAAATGCCGGCATGCAACTCCATCTTGGATTGGTGGAACACCTAGAGACCACGATGGACAAGAGACTACAAGGGCAAGGCAGACACTCTTTGCTTTGGTAGCATGCAAATTGTGGAAAAAGCACAACAAAATGCTTCCGTGGCACTGCAACAGAACTGTTGTAGCCGCTAGTGGTGATCAAGCATGAGGCCGACACATGGGCACTGGACGGAGCAAAAGGCCTAGGTTGTATTCTCTAGCGAGTAATAGTCTAGGATCGATCTAGAGTTTAGGGGGGGGGTGAGGCTTTGATCGTAGATCATAAAACTCTCCTCTTGTATTCAAACTAATTCTCTCTTAATATAAATATGTGCAAGTCTTTGTGCATGATCGAGAAAAAACTATGTACTATTTTTTATGGCTATCTTAATAGTCAACAAGCAGTAGCAAGGGCACTTGGAGATTAGCACATGAAACCCAAAAAGCTCAATTAGCCCTCTGAGTGCAAAACCTAAGTTGCACGAGAGTGTGCTTTCTAAAGAAGACGAGTTCTTAGGGCTCCCTGAAGCAGCAATTGAAGTTTGCATTGTGAAGAAAAGAGACATCAATACTTGCTTAGGACCACATCTAGTTGAAAATAAAGAAAGTTGTCATGGAAAAAGACTCTGAAAAGTTATTGCACTCACCTGCATGCCCACGTTGCGAAGTCGGTGTCTCAAACTCACCCTCATCTACGTGTATTGTACTTTTTGGGTGAGGCTAACAACGCTATCACCCTGATTGCTCATGCTCTTAGAGCACGACCAACGCGGGCCAATACTTCTATTAGCTTCAACTTAAAGCCACAGTTCACGTATATGAGGAGAAGGTGAGGCAAACAATCTCACAGTGCAAGTAATAGAAGAAGCTATTTTATTTAGGCTCCACATGCATGCACTTTGCACCTCTCTTTTTACCTTGCTGCTTTTCTCTTCTCACCTTGCTAGTTTCTGTGCATGTTAGAGGCATCATTCGCTTAAGCGCTTGCTCCGCTTGGTGCTTGACCTTTTTGTCAGGTGAGGCGGTCGACTCCTCTACAAGATACTCTGGTGTACTACGAGACTATCACCCAACGTGATGTGGAGAGCAAGTGAGTACATGTTGATTGAGGCTACAAGACACAGTTTAACATTGGGTTGGCCTTATCAATGGTTGTGGTGGCCTTTGGGATGTGATGACCAGCTAGCGCGCTATGATGATGGTGGGAAAGAGCTGATGCAAATGCAACGTAATGACCCAAAAGGTGTACGTGCAAGAGAGCTAGTCCACGAAGCGTTGAAACAAGATAGTTTTTTCTCTCGATTGGGTGGTCAATCTGTTTTCCATTAAGAGGAGTGTAACCAAATGTTACAAAGGGTTCCGAGAGCTATAGGCAAGAAGCCAATAGTCAACCAACTCCTAGCTTCTGGATCCACCGAAAACAGGATAGTTGTGACAATCTAATGGTTGTGGCTATTTGTTTCCCAAAACCTCGAATATGAAGAAACATTTCCTTGGAACGGTTGCATTTACTCAAAGCAGCTCTGGACAATAACGCCTGATCCCATACCATTCTTTTAATGGCCATCTCTCTTATTCATGAAATTTTGATCGTGTAAGTCTAGTAGGTTTAGAAGAAATTTTGTCAGAGATGCTTTAGGCTAATTATTTGCAGAGTTGAGGTAGCAAGCAAGATTTATATTGTCAAGAGTGTAACTATCAACAATCATTTCTTTTTCCGATGCATACAAAAGCTGCATTTGTCATATAGTTGATAAGATGTCTTGTACTACTCTAAATATGTTCCTGCCTTTAGAGAGCAAGTTACTTTATCCGGTTAATGTTTGATTCCTGCTATTGCACTCTGAAATTGCTCTCGTTTTTCTTTTGAGGGATCCAACCCCTCATTTATCAAGGGTAAGGAGTGAAAGGAGAAGAAAGATTTGAGATGCTCGTCCTATTAGGCATCGTAAAGGGATATAGTGGTTACTTTGGTTTAGTGTTTTGACTCACAAACAACATATATCGGGGTAGTAGGGATGCAATTCACACATGTTTTGACCTTTTGGGTCATTTGGATCGATCCAAAACTTGCAAAGATAAAATAGAGCGACAAATTCAGAAGTAGAAACGAATTAAGCTATCTAAGCCATAAAACACCACTAGACACTACCTTATTGACCAACTTTTGAAAAAAAAGAAAATAAAAAGGGTATGAGAAGAAGACGTAGTGAGAGATAGAGATAGGAGTAGGTAATGAAATAATAACATTAGGCGTGCAGTTATTCTACGTATAAAAAGGATGCTTATATATAGTGTGTGTTTTGAACAACTAGACTGGACACCAGTTGGCAATTGCCATGCTACTTTGTGTTTGTGTCTCCTGTTAAATTTTACCCGGCTGACACTAGCAAACCAACTAAGGGTGGTTAGGCATTTCTGGAATGAAATGGCTTGGAATATTTTCTGCCCAGCACAAAATATCGAATGGTTTTAGATTTGAAAAAGTCCCACTCCATTTCAGTTCAGAAATGAACGGGTCCTTAGAATGTTGTTCTAATTTATACTAACTTCTGATCACAGGGAATGATTCGAGAGAAATTATGCCTAAACGAACGAGCCTAACCAAGCACGCAAGTTTCTCGCACGATGCATCACGACAACGGGCACGGGGTCGTAGCGGATGTGTGGCGCAGACCGCCTCGCCGAGGGGATGTGTGGGTCAGCACTCAGCAGCCGCCAGTCTCCCTCTCCCACGGGCTGCTTAGCGCTGCAGTACAGCTGAAGACCACTGCTAGTACACGTCGGCTAGTACACTCGGAAACCTCGCGAGCATGAAGTACACAAGCGCCGTGCTCTTCCCATGCATGTGTACTGCAGCAGCTACCAGCTAGTACTACTGGAGTGAGCACTACTACTGAATCAGTACTACTACACCATTGCTATCAGTACTACCCATTGCTGCAGGCTGCTTGCCTGCCTACAAATATGGCCACCAGTGACCTGCAAAGCCATCAGCCATGGCAGATCGAGCATCTCCTCTAAGTTCTAGTAGTAGGGATAGGAATCAGGGTCAGTTTCCTCTCCTGGCTGTAGCAGCAGCAGCAGCAGTGGAAGGGGCATGCAGAGGAGCACGAGGCTTGGCTGGAAGCCGACCTACGCCTCGCTGGCTCTCCTGTGCCTGCCTCTTCCATTCCTTCTGCTACGCTATGATTGCAACAGTCAGAGCCCAGAAATGCAAGCATCTGCAATTGCCATGTGAGGCAACACCGCAACGGCATTGGCCTCTCCACATTCCACCTCTGCATTGTAAGTTTCTCAGTCATTTCTGAACCTCAATTTGTGTTATATTAGCAGGTGAATCACATGGAGAGCTCCAGGACTTCTGAAGTCTGAAGATAGACCACGGATGCGGTCGACACGGATCTGGCGGGCAACAATGTCCAAGTACCTGCATGTGAACAGATCGTGGGGCTGCATTCCCAAACCCTGCAAACGAAAATTCCTTCACTTTTGTTAAAAATGAAATGCAAGTGTGAAATGGAACCATCGACTAGCAGCTTTGTATATTTCCTCAAGTTACACTTGATGATTGCATCATTTGGCCCCGCTCATCAGTTGCTTCAGAATACAGGGAATCAGTCAGAATGTGCGAAGAATTCACTAGGGCCGGGCAGTATGTATACTCGTAGTTTCACTTGATTAATACCAGCTACCTACAGTACAAAACAACGTATATGAACTCATATAAACTTCCCATACATCTTTTGCTTACTACATCATCCATCCATCCATCCATCCATGTTCTGAAGAACGAAGTCTGAACATTTGACAAGCTGAAAAACAGCTTCCTCTTCAACTACCCCCCTCCAGTTTCTGAAGACTGCATACAAAGAGACGACAATCCCAACAGGTAGTAACAAAACGATCAGAATCACATAATGTGTGTCAGTGTGTGCGTGCATATAGTCGAGCATGCATATGCATGTCTTGGCTGGGTGGGCTACTACCTGCAGTTGCGCGGCACGGTCCAGGAAACCGAGTGGTTGTCGTCGCGCGGCAGCTCCCTGAACCTCCTCCAGTCCTGGAGCATGGCGTTGAGGTCGCTGATCTTGCGTCGCAGCCCGATGCAGCAGTTGGCGTGCATGGTGCAGACCCTGCTCATGTTCCGGCTCGGCTCGCAGAGGCCGCCGAAGAGCTCGGTGCTGAGGAACCTGATCTGGACGCCGAGCTCGGCCACGTAGGGGTCGCGCTTGATGGCGTTGAGCACGTCCTGGTCGTGCAGCCCCGGGTGGCGCTCCCTCGCCGCGTACCAGAACCTGTAGAACTCGGTCGTCTCCGTGTTGGACCGCACGTACACGAAGCCGCCGTTGGGCGCGTTGCTCAGGTCGCTCGGGTCGCCGGTGAAGTGGTCGCACGCGATCTGCAAGTCCCCGTCCGGGTAGAAGTGCGGCAGCGGGTTCCTGAACCACACGATGTCCGTGTCCTGAAACGTGTTGTACGTTCGTTCAGATAGAGCCGGTGCTTGCTGATCGAGAATAATGCGTGTTCATGAACAGCTTTGCTGCATCAGCAGGTCGAGTTGAAGAATTGTTACCGTGAACACGAAGCTGAAGCCTTTCTCAAGAACTTTCCTGAGGAAATCGATCCTCCTCCACATCATCTTGAGGTAGCCGTCGGTCATGAAGTTCTTCTGCCCGGAGAAGTCGACGCCGTCCGTGACGAGCGCGAAGCAGTGGCGGTGCACCTGCCTGCAGCGCGCGTGCGCCGTCGTGTCCAGCGACACGATGACGAGGTGGTCCAGCAGCTCCCTGGTGCTCTCGCCGGACCGGAAGCTCTCCAGGAACACGTCCAGCACGGAGCCCGGCTCCGACCACGCCGAGTTCAGCGTCGTCAGGATCACCGTGTCGTTGGGCATCGCGGCCGCCGTCAGGACTCGCTCCAGCCTCGCGTCCTCGCTGTCCTGCACGTACGCACGCATGCAGCAGCCAGCAACTGCAGGTCAGTTTGATCTGCAGGACACGATTAGCCTGTTCACTCGCCATTGCTGCACTGCACAAGGTGAAGACTGAAGATTCTGGCTGTCTCGTCTCACTCGGCATATATAATCCAAGTGGCCGCATACACACCATGATCGACATTGAATCACATGGCATGGCGATTGGCGACTGCTACAAACAGAAGCAGAATTCTTGCTTGCTTCGATTTTTGAAGATACTCAGCACTAAGGTTTACAGAAAGAGGTGAGGTTGTCTAGTCCAGTGGTTTATACTCCACTAGTGCTAGTGGTTTCTGCTACAGGAAATTGCGAACAGTATTTCGTCAGTTATTTTTTCAACAAAGTATTTCATCAGTTCACCCATGCTTCTGATGAAACTGAAATAATTAGCGTTGCTGCAATTTATTTTCTTCTTTCCGGGACATAATTAATGAGCCAGATATGAATCTGATTGAAACGCATCGCATGGCCTTTAGGAATAGGACGACGAAGAACAAAACGACATTCCGAAGTGAAACACGGATCACAAGACTTCGTCTTGCAAAAAAAAAAAAAAAAAAAAAAAGCGGCACGTAGGGCGTCTTGCATCGCGGAGCGAGGTCACGTACTCACCAGGTCCTCCGCGGCGTCGGCGTCACGTAGTGCGGCGCGCCGCCACGGCATGGCAGCGGCGCCGAGCAGGTCCCCCGGCGTCACGACGGCGCGGTGGTACAGCACGAGGCACGGGAGCGCGAGGGCCACCAGGAACAGCAGCGCCTTGGCCGCCCTCCGAACCTCCGCACCCGCGCCGCCGTGACCCTGCTGCTGGTGGTCATGAGCGGCGCCGCCGCCGCCGACATTGGCGGCGGCGCGTGTCACGGGCAGCGGCTGCGGCGGCGCGGCCATGTGCGCGCGTGCGCGCGCGCGTGAGAAAGTCAGCCCGGCTAGGATCCGGGCGCCGGCGAGCGCGCGGGTTGATCGGGAGGTTGATGATGGTTCCGGTGACACGAGTGCCCGTCAGTCGTCGGCGCCGCCGCGAGGTTATACGAAGGGAGTACGAGGTTTGCGTGCGTGGAGATCTCGGCGATGCACATGGACGCGTATGCACACAAATAGGAAGGGAGAACACGGTGAAGGAAGTCGAAACCGAAGGTATTAATTTACCTCAATGAGAGGATATGGCAAACAATTAAAAGATTGGAAGGGAGAAGATGCTATTGCGGACGACAGGTAAAGAAAATTCAAGTTTTGATCAAGGTAGTAGCCCAAGGATACCCATTTTTGCAGGCAAAACCGTCAGGCAGGCTACAGAATTGCATGCCATATATTTTTAGATTTTAATAGATTAAGATAAAGGAAATTAGATAAAGGAGATGAGTCCGACTTCATATCTTGAGATCAAGAGAATCTGACCAATTATTACAAACTAAAAATAAAAAGCCACAAGTGTCTAAGTTTCAACTTATAACATAATTCTAAAATTGCTTGGCCATCCAAATGAGGCAAAGAAATTCATTGCGGCTACCTCTAGTGGTCGATAAACTTGCAAGATTGCGTTCCTTGTTGTTGTCACATTGCTGCAACTGTGCCCATTGCCATTGGCATAACCAACATATTTCTCTAAACAGTACTTGCAGATAAAATAGGTCGGCGTTTGTAAAAAAAAAAAGACTCCATTTCTTGTAAGCCATATTGTCTAATAAATGGCTGCCCGTCCTATAAACATGAAGAACTTATTCGGATTTTCACCCTATTTGTACCAACCATTGAAAAGGTTGTTAACATCTCTAGGAGGTTTCCGACTAAAACAAAGCCAACAACAGCTCTCCAAAGAAATTTAGGCCTTGTTTAGTTTCGAAAAAAATTTACAAAAATTTTCAGATTCTCCGTCCCATCGAATCGTGCGGCACATGCATGAAACATTAAATATAAATAAAAACAATAATTAATTATATAATTTGTCTGTAATTTGCGAGACGAATCTTTTGAGTCTAATTAGTCCATGATTAGATAATATTTGTCAAATACAAACGAAAATGCTACAATGTTTATTTTGCCAAAAAAATTTGGAACTAAACAAGGCCTTAGCATGTACAGATGCAATAAAAAAAGAGGTGTTGAAAGGGTTCGTTCATACAAGAGAAGGCACATAAATTGTTTCTGTTCCATTTTTTTTCCTACCAAGGCCTTGTTTAGTTACACCTAAAATACAAAAACTTTTCAAGATTCCCCATTAGGTCTTGTTTAGTTCATCCCAAAAACCAAAATCTTTTCAAGATTCTCCATCACATCGAATCTTGGAGCACATGCATGAAGCATTAGATATAGACGAAAACAAAAACTAATTGCACAGTTTGTCTGTAAATCACGAGATGAATCTTTTGATCGTCCATAATTGGATAATATTTGTCAAATAAAAACAAAAATGCTACAGTGTCGAAATCCGAAAACTTTTCGGAACTAAACAAGGCCTTAGATAGAATCTTTTGGTACATGCATTAAGCATTAAATATAGATAAAAATAAATAACTATACAGTTTGTCTGTAAATTATGAGATGAATCTTTTAAGCCTAGTTAGTCTATGATTGAATGCTAAATATCAAATATAAACGAAAGTACTACAGTAGCCAAATCCAAAAAGATTTGAGATCTAAAACAGGCATAAAAGCCTCTCTTTAAGAACCATAGAGACATTTTTTAGTGTTATCTTCAACCAATGGCGAAACCAAAACTTTTAATTAAAAACTTTTAATTAATGGGGCCGGACAATATAACGACACTTCATAAATATGACACACACACACATAGAATTATCGTATATATATACACGATAATTCTATATTATGAATTTTCCTCTGGCATAACTTACATTGATATTTATGAGAAAATGGTACTATGAATATAAGGATTTATGATAATTTTGGTTGACGATAAAAGTTCTTAAGAGAATGACTAAAATTACCATAATATCAATATAAGTTACATAATATGTAGTTACGATAATACTAAAAATATTTACTAGAATTTTCACTAATAATATTTATGAGAATTCTATATTATGAATTTTCCTTCAACCTAATCAACTTACACTAATATTTACGAGAATGGATGTGTTTACGAGATTTTTCAAATATGATTGAATATGAAAATTAATAAGATTTAGAGGTGTGTGCATTAACCACACGCGTCAACTGAAAATAGCGATTAACCACAATGGCATAATTGATTTGCCACAATTTGTTTCATCGATTTTACATAAAACATTTACGAAAAATAGAACGATCAAGTTACTAGAAACTACTTACAATTTTACTAAAGTTGATTATACCAGAATTACAATAAAGCCTTCAGATATATACTTAAGCTTTTACACAATGGGTTGCACCGATGGAAACAAGAGGTTGACGTAAAACAAAGTAAGGATTCATACGTTTGTCTGAAATAAATCAAAGGTACAACAAATGAAAACCTAGCCCTCTTTATTTTAAACCAAAAGGGCCAAAGACAGAGGCTAGTGAAAACTTCTTGAATCTTGATCATCTTCGGTGGAAACTCTAGAAGCAGATCCTCAGGAGTGCCTATATATGCTTATACGCACACTAGTGCATCATGCTGTGATTGAAGGATGGACACCCACAGCGACATTTGTATCATATTTTGAATCATGCATGGATATAGCCATCAGGATGCATGAGGATATCTTCCTGCTTTCGAACAGATGTACAGTGCTTCATCAGTAAAGCAAACAAAACAGCGCTACAAAAATAGATGTACAATGAAGCAATTCTAACACTCTAGATGGAATTGGGTCCTATAAGTTGAATGATGACAATATTAGCTGCTCACCTCGGGAACGAACTTCGGCGGGCTTGCATGTAGATCGCTTGGTCATACTGCAGCTGCAGAACGCCGTTGTCCACTGGGGAGGAGGAGGACGCGCACAGGCCAACCAGGAGAGCGCGGCGTCGGCCGGAGATGACGAGAGAAGCAAGGAAGGGGCCTTCCGAGCTCGCGTACGTCGCCTTCCTGGGGGAGCAGGGCCGCCGCCAGTCGCAGCGAGGGGGAGCAGGCCGCCGCTAGGAGGGGGAGCAGTGCCACTGCCGGTCGCGTCGCGGGGGAGTGGGGCTGCTTCTGGTCGCGTTGCGGGGTGGTAGGGCCGCCGCCGGTCGCTGGTGAGCCGGGCCACCGTTGGCGGAAGGGACGCCGCACTATGAGCAGATGTATACGATGAGAGAAAAATATGAAAGAGGCAATCCATGTTCGGTGTTTTTGTGGATGGTTGAAAGGAAAGACAAAAATTACGGCATTGAATCAGTGCATGCATGTGTCGTTATGGAGGGACCAGATCGAGCTACCGTGAGTTATGGAGGTGAACGAATGAGCCTGGTTGGATTGGACGGTGCATTGGTGACGTCGGACTCGGAGCTAGCTACAAGGTAACAATTACTATACTCTCGGGAGTAGTTACTCCCACTAGATAGTATGCACATGATTCAAATTCTATCCAGTTAGCGGGTTGAGAAATACAACCTGATTTTAGTTGCCGTGAGTTTTTTTAGACTGCATATATAATTGACCAGAAGCGAGCCGGATAAGTAGCATGGAAAGCGGATCTGATTGTCATATGTGCACGAAAAGCGTATCTATACATACTCTAGTATAGGAGTTATTACGTATATGCATGTATTCAAGGGATACGTTACTATATAGGTTTCTTATTCATTCAGAATTGGTAGTTTGTCTTTTAGTATGGGCCCTTCACAACACATTGAATAAAGTATGGATGTATACTTTAAATAAGAAAAATGAGTATATATTTGTATACTTGTACGTGGAAGTATATCTAAATAATCAGGGGATTATTTTTATTGTTTATTTTATACAGTATAATTTTTTAGCAGAGTATTAGTACGTACGCATTAACATGAAGCATGTACTATTTGAGTGCATAAAGTATGAGTACATACTTTTTATAAAAGTGAGTATGTGTGCATACTTTGTATTTGAAGAGTATATCCATATACTCAGGGGAAAATATTACTGTTAGTATGAAGTGATACTTCAGTATCCGACGATACAATAATTTGAAAAGAAAAGTATGCAAACTTTTTGAAATAGACTATGCATACATACTATTTATACAAACTTTTTAGAATATAGTATGTATAGATACTTTTGAAATAGAGTATGTATACATACGCCAAGATTTAGATAGTACAAGTGCATACATGGCAGGATCAAGTATATGTACATATCATTCAAAAAAGGAGCATTACTACATATACATACATGTCCGTACAGGACTGCTGAAATGCGTAGATGGGTAGTATGAGTAGAAACATGCAAGGGAGTATGTCTATACTATTAACCTGGAACATAATATTTGAAGTATACTGCACGGAACATGTATCTAGTGATACTCTAGTCTAAATGTATCGAGACTGCATCATGCACAATCATCCTGCGAATGCCGACGATTAATTCTTGGAGCAGTAACACTTGAAAGCAGTAAGAGAAATCAAGTGGTTCAAAATCAGCAAATTAGTAGTGTTACAGTACACTTAAAACTCCCGTTCATCGAGTAAATGGCGCACCATCTCTGATCCGAATTGAAACTGGTGGCCATCCGTCGCACGGCATCGCCACCAATGATGAGAGACAGAGAGAGACAGCACCCTGCCTGGAGGTTAGGCCTTGTTTAGTTGCAAAAAATTTTGCAAAATGGGTACTGTACCATTTTCGTTTGTATTTGATAAATATTGTCCAATCATAGATTAACTAGGCTTAAAAGATTCGTCTTGTCAATTCCGATCAAACTGTGCAATTAGTTTTTATTTTTGTCTATATTTAATACTCCATACATACGTCTAAAGATTCGATGTGACGGGGAATCTGAAAAATTTTGCAAAATTTTTTGGGAACTAAACAAGGCCTTAGCCGTCGGCCTGCAAGGAGGGGGCACCACCACCAGATCGATCTGCCATCGACGCCTGTCCGCATCCTCCGGTAAATGGAGGAGGTGCCACCAACAGACCCTTCAATAGGCCACCGCGGGTGGAGTGGGAGGATGGAGATGAGAGCGCCGCCATCAGTGAAGTCGAGGTCGGGAGGAATCACCGTCTCCAGATGCGGCTGGCCTCTCGACCGGATTCCGCTGCTGGTGTGCCGCAAGGCCGCCTCCGCCGGTGTGGCATGGGGCCGCTGCCACCGATAGTGTCGGCCCCAATGCCGCCGACGGATTGAGGGTGAGCGCGATGAGCACTATGGGGAAGCCGCCGCCGCTGCCGGCAGCACCTGTGCTTGCGGCCAAAAGAGAGTCGAATTTTCTTTTTTAAAGAATCAGATGGTCAAATTTTCTTAAGATATATACAGTCCATTAACGGGCCGGGCAGCTTTTCTCAACCCGCTAAGCAGTCTACCACTAAGGTCAAACATGAGGAGAGGTTTGACGGGCGTATGGATGCGTGATTAGATGGAGGGAGTAACTACTCCTAGAGAGTAGAAAAAATTTACCATATATATATATATGTTAAGTGTATGTCTTAATAATTTTCCAATGTTTTTACACATGTACTTAGTATTCATAGCGGAAAAACACAATATTACTATTGAAAATAGATGAAATAATATCTTTTGTGATCCTCAAATGAATTTTTACAGGCTGTTTAATATTATTTTTACTATGCTGGGGAAGGGGGCACGGCCCCTGCTGGCCCCGTGGTTCCAGCAGTGTCTTCGACAGCTAAATTTCCAGGATATATAAAAAACTTGTGTTGATAATATATCTCACAGGTGAACTCTATAGACTCCAACTAAAGAACGCATGATCGATCCAAATTGGAGAGGTGCGTACAGCGTACGAGAGGTAAATTAAAGTGGGCTAAAACAATGTTAGGCCACTTAAAAAACAACCCACAACATGAAGCCAAACTAGGCTTAGCCCAATTATCCAGTGGAAAAACAACCCATATCATATGGGCCAAAATTGTTTTTATGACTACTTGTTTCATCATAGGGTTTATGCCATGTTACCTGGCACATCATATGCCATGTCACCTGCCACATCATATGCCAAGTCAACATCTTGTTCAATATATCATGATGTATCCACTAGCACATGTGATGTCTACATTAGCATGACACATAAACATTTTTAATATTCATGTCAACGTAATCTGCTAACATTAATTTATAATAGTTTATTTCTTCATATATATAAGTAATTATATAAATAGTCTACTTTCATTCTAAACTATTCGTAAATTCCGTAGCAACGCACGAGATACGCTTCTAGTTTATACTAAAAATAAAACTCTCAAGACCTGTTTGAATTATGTTTTGGCTACTAAAAATTAGCACCATGTTTGAATGCTAATTAGAAGGACCAAATGCAAACTAATTTTAAAACTAATTGCATAAGCGAAGACAAATCTATTGATCTTAATTAGTCTAGGATTAGCCTATGTTTAATTTAGTGCCATATGAGTTAATCATAGACTAATTAGAATTAACGTATTCGTCTCATCAATTAATCACCACTTATGCAATTAGTTTTAAAACTAGTTCATGTCTAATTCTTCTAAGTAGCATCTAAACATAGTGCTAATTTTTAGCAAGTTGGATCCAAACATGCGCTAGAATGGCGTAATCGAATGCATATGCTTGGTTTCCACCACTAAAGTTTAGTCGTTGTCACATCGGATGAGACTGATTATGAAAATAAATACATAGATCAAGACTAATTTGTGAGATGAGTTTTTAAGTCTAATTAGTCTATGATTACCGACGGATTAATCCATAATTGCTATAGTAAACATGTGCTAACGATAGATTAATTAGCCTTAATAAATTTATCTCGCGGATTACTGACGGAATTTGTAATTTTTTATGAGTAAAGTCCACCAACGCTCCCTAAACTTATACTGTCGTGTCATTCTGGTCCCTAAACTCAAATCGATCGTTTAGGTCCTCAAACTTGTTCGTCTGTGTCATCTCGGTCCCTAAACTTATTCAGTTGTGTCACGTCGGTCCCTAAACTTAGAAATCACCCGTTTAGGTCCTCAAATTTGTTCAGCTGTGTCATCCTGGTCCCCAAACTTGGTTTTGAATCTCTTCTGGGTCAAAATAAAGTGATCTAAAAACTCTATATCAAAAAATAATTCATAACTTTTTCATATGAACTCGAATGAAGACAAACTTTATACAAAACTTATACAACTTTGTAGTTGAAACATTTTTATTTGAAGTCGTTTAGTGTTATAAATTTTAAATTTTAAATTTAAATTTCAAAATCTATAAACTTATAAAAAAAATTTTGGGACCCTAAACGATTTTAGTTTGAAAACTTTTCAATGGCAAAGTTGCATATCGCGTTGCTGCCTATAATTTTGATATAAAATTTATCTTCATTTGAGTTCATATGAAAAAGTTGAGTTATTTTCAATATAGAGTTTTTAGTTTTGTCCTGTTTTGACCCAGATGAGACTTGAAAACAAGTTTAAGGACCGGGATGACACAACTAAACAAGTTTGAGGACCTATATGGGAGATTTTTAAGTTTAGGGACCAAGATGACACAACCAGACAAGTTTAGGTACCTAAATGATCGTTTTGCGAGTTTAAGAACCGGGATGACACATCCGAACAAGTTTAGAGACCGCTGATGGACTTTACTCTTTTTTTATTAGTATGTGAACACAATACCTCATATGACATCCGATATGCCACACCTCTTAAAAAGTCCTACACCAAACAACCAATGTAGGGACTAAAGTTTAAGATGTGTCACATGGGGTGTCGTGTAGAATGTTCGCATACTAATAGAAAAATTATTGATTCTATCACTAATCCATGAGATAAATTTATTAAGACTACTTAATCTATCATTAGCACATGTTTAAGATAGCGAACATGCATGGATTAATATATCAGTAATTATGGACTAATTGAGTTTAAAAAACCATTTCACAAATTTGTTTAATCTATTTATTTAGTTTTGTAATTAGTTTATATTTAATACTCCCTCCGTTCTAAATTATAAGTCATTCTAATAATCATGAAGAGTCAAAGTTTTTCAAGTTTGATCAAATTTATATAGCATAATAATAATATTTTTGGTACCAACCAAGTATCATTAGATTCTTTGTTAATTATATTTTCATAGAGTACCTATTTTATGATATAAATCGTTATATTTTTCTCTATATTTTTTGTTAAATTTGAAAATGTTTTGACTTTTTAAGATTTTTGGAATGACTTATAATTTGGAACAGAGGGAGTAAGACTAAACTTTAGCTGTAGAAATCAAACGGGGCTCTATGGACTCTGTTATCGAAAGGAGTCTGTTAGGGCACTCACAATGCAGACTCTATTATGGAGTCTAAAGTTATTTATTACCTCGAACAATATGGATTTGGAGTCTAAATAAGACTTGGAGTCTTATTTTTTCTACCTTTTTCTTCAATAAATATGGTGCCACATTAGCAAAATATCATAAATAATATGTAATTAATTGTCTTGGACTCTATGATAGAGTCTTGCATTGAGAGTGTCCTTATCGAAGCTTTTAATTTGAAGATCTTCCCGTTCGTCCCCTTATTAATTGTGCATTATTGGGGTGACGCTATGGATGTAGCCGCAACGCAACGTTGCGCACATGGTTGAGACATTAACTCGTCGGTGCAACAGGCTCTCAGACAATGACGCGTACACGATCGTATAAAGGCCATTTGCTATCTGTCCATTTCAGGAGCGTTGGATGCATGCATCCGTGCTGCCCTTGCGCGCATGGCCGCCTCTCAAATTCGTCGCGTGGCTATAAATACATGCATACTCATGCGTGAACACATATCTCGATCTAGATACTCCTACTGTACTATACTATATAGATGGGCTCGCAGCAGCACGACGATGACAATGGTGGTCGCCGTCGCCGACCGGAGGCGAGGTGGTGCGCGGTGACCGGAGGCCGGGGGTTCATGGCGAGGTACCTGGTGGCGGCCTTGCTCCGCTCCGGTGAGTGGCGTGTCCGGGTCACTGACCTCGCTCCTACTCTTGTTTTCGGCCCCGGAGAGACGGAGGAAATTCTCAGTGATGCTCTCTGTAATGGCCGTGCCACCTATACCTCGGTCGATGTCTGCAACCTAGATCAACTTACCAAAGGTGATATGATAATAAATACTTTGATGTCATAAGCTCAATATTTAATATTGTTTTCTTTGTGTATTCAGCATTTGAAGGGGTGGATGTTGTTTTCCACACAGCTGCTGCGGATCCTAGTAAGAACAACTTGCAACTTCACTACAAGGTTAACGTAGTGGGTGAGTATTGCACAAGAATAATCTTTTTTTCTGTGACTACACAAGAATAATCCTACCAAGGAACAGTAAGTAGGATACCATATATATGCATGCATGCCTTCACACTAATAACAAATTAGTGCATACTGCGTAACCCTACCACATTATAATAATCCTTTTTTCAAAAAAATTATAATAATCCTTGTATGTTTGGTTAGTTTAAATCCATTCCTCATTATTATTAAGAAATTCCTGCACCAGCATGCGAAGTCTAGCTAGAACAGAAACAGATACAACCAACCAATCCACAAGAATAAATATATTATCATTCACACAAGTAGCATAAAGGAGAGCTAATCAAAGTTATTAATTATCTATTTATTGATATGTTGTACCAACACAGGAACGAAGAATGTAATTGAAGCTTGCAAGATATGCAAGGTGAAAAGGCTTATACACACCAGTACTAGTGCTGTTGTGTTTGACGGTGTTCATGGACTTTTTGACGTAAATGAGTCATTGCCATATCCAGATAAGGTTATACCATAAGATTTACTGAAAAAAGCATTATATACATATATTATGATATCTTAGATATTGATAATTAATCAGACACTCAATGTTTTAGACTACCTATGCTGCATCTTTTCACTTCGGCTAGTAGCTATGATTCACAAGATGAGAAAGTTACCATTATTTGATGAAGAGGTTTAATTTTGACATGTTGACAGTACTATTTTGCTTAGAATATACATAAAAGATTTTTGCTCATGGTCAACGATCTCTAGGTCTAGTTCTAAAAACTGTTACTGTGTCATCGGTTATAAAGAAAAGCGACTTTTCAAGGTGGTATTAAAACCGTTCCTAGAAATCAATTTTCAGATGCAGTTCTCTTAAGACAACCGCCATTAAAATAATTTTAGGATCAATTTTGTTAAATCCAGCATCACTAAAAATAATTTCAAAAACAATTTTCAAATAAAAAAAGACATTTAGAAGTTGTAAAAAAACTAAACAAAGCCTAAAAATAAATTTTCAAACTTTTTAAAAGAACATTCGGTAGTTGTAAAAGAATAAGAAAAAATATGTGGAATGGCCTAAAGGACTCACCATACTATCACAAGATTTAATTTTGCCTCATTTCGCACAAGTGCAGTTGCAGGGACATATCTCTATACAAGGCCATTTAAAAAATTCAAAAATTTAAAGTTCAAAATCTGAGAATTAATTTACATATATCAAACCCTAAACGATCTCAAGAAAAAAAATTTATCAACTACAAAGTTTTAGATCTCATCAAGCTCTACAATTTTGATATAAACTTTGTCTCCATTTGACTTAATTTGAAAAAGATACGAATTTATTTGTGTCCTAGCTATTTTTATGAATGATTGACTTAGTCAACCATAAAATCAATTTATGGGGACGGTGGACTTAACCATACCATCCCTTAGAAATTATCCACTTTCAATGGTCCTTAAAAATCTTTTAAGCTGATCACCTTTAAAATTAGGTATATTTTCAATGATAATTTACTTAATAAAACAACCTAGCTTGTATGTTACAGTGCTCCTCGCCATACTTACATGTGTTTTCTTATATCGTCCGTCTCTATTAAAAATGAGAATCTTGTTCTAAAATTATTTATGTACTAGAGATATTTTCTAGCCACACAAATTAATAAAGTATAATGTATAGGTGCATATACATTTTAATCACTCAATGATTTTTTCTGATGTTTTTACTTGTAGTTTCCTGATGCATATGCACAAACGAAGGCAGAAGCAGAGAAGTTAGTCATCAAGGCCAATAACATTAATGACCTTCTAACTTGTTGCTTACGTCCGGGTAGCATATTTGGCGCAGGAGACAAGTTTATAACAACTTTGGATCGTTATGGTTGGACAAATGTAAGAGACTCTATGCTATGGTTAATATTATGTCCATCCTAAATTATAAGCCACTCTAAACTTTTAAAGTAAAAGTATCTCAAATTTGACCAAATTTATATAAGAAAACAGTAAAATTTATGATACTAAATAAGTATAACAACAACTTTCATGCAAAATGTTTGTATCACCATTTTTATTTAGTGATACTTTCAAAATAGTGCCAATAATAATACCTAATCAAGCAAAAATAATACAAATTACACAACTATCAATGCCACCATTAAGTATGTTTATCTAGTCGAGATCCAATGAAAGAATTAATAAAAATGTTTAGGATCAGCCAATATTGCTATAAACAATCTAACTGGTATAATATGCTACAGGTTACAATTGGTGATGGGAAGAATTATGATGATTTTGTGTATGTTGAAAATGTTGTACATGGTCATCTTTGTGCTGAGAAGACTCTTTCTACTATTGAGGGCGCAAGAACTAGCGGAGGAAAAGTATATTTTTACTATTGAATGGAAACACATACTTCATCTATAAGTTATTATATTATAACATATTTCAACCTTTTAGGCATACTTTATAACTAATATGGAGCCAATGAATATGTGGGACTTTACATATCTTGTTCAAGAAGAACTTGGATACAAAAGGTGTTCATTCTATGGACATTTGCTTATGCCTCAATAGAGCACTATTATTTCACAGTACAATTTACAAAGTATCTATTCAATGTGCACCTAAATTCATTCATCTCTCTTTATTTTGTCCCATGTTACAATAATTTCCTATATATTGCATTGGATGCCTAAGTCAAGCTATAATCCTCTTGGGATATTGCAGTTTAATTGTAGTAACTTTGACACGGCAGAGGACATAGAACATTACTTATAATGGTACTATTTTGCACATATGAAAAATTGAAGCAACATATAACCAAATTACTTATTGCAAGCCTTGATTTACAAGGCATTTAAATTTAATGGATTTCTTATTTGAATGATTGTTATAACTAATATTGGTTACATCCCCACCAAAAAATATGGAGATCCATACATATATCTTTAAGGTTCCCGATGATGATATACACTTAATTATCTAAAATATTATCCATGGATCTTGTTTGTGTATTTATGGTACAATAATTGTATTCATTTATATATCTTTGTAGTATTTACTTCATTTTCATCAATTCTTCATTAAAATCGTTGATTTTTGTGAATCGTGTATTATAAATATAAGAGAGAAGAGGTTCAATTCGGAACTACTTTCTCCATAATTGATTTGTTTTTTAGTTTTTCAATTATTATCATACATATAATATCTTATTTTGGTCATGATAAATATTTTATTTTGTTTCATTTGACTATATATTTTCATACTCAGTAAAAATAATACAAAATCAATCACATTGCTAATATATATGTTGAATGTTTGTTTCAGAATATCCAAGATAAAGATACCTATAGTTTTTATCAAGCCCGCAAGCTATTTGATAGAGTGGATATATAGGGTTGTTTTCTCTCATTTCGGAACTTGCGAGCCTCAAATTCTAACACCGGCAAGGGTTAGATATGTGACACTCAATAGAACATTTAGTTGTAATAAAGCTTTTGAAGAACTTGGCTACAAACCTATTGTGACACTACAGGTTCTAAAATTAAACTCCTTTTCTATTGTCTCCATAGTTTTCTCTACTGGTGTAACTTATTTTTATTTGAAATGTTCATAACTTTTAATTTTTGGCTCGTGGTTTAGGACGGTTTAAGGAAAGCAGTGAAATTGTATATTCAATTAAGTAATAAAGATTTATCTAAGAGATAGTAAAGGTATGAATTTTGACATCAATTTCCCTTGTACTCTCATTATATATCATCTTTGAATTTGCAATGTATAATATATACGCTGTCAATTTTTTCCAACAATGTTAGATGACAGTACAATTATATGAGGCACAAATTAATGAATACCAGTACATGCTTATATGAGAGTTAAGTACCAAATTACAATAAATTAGGTAGCTTTTAAAAAAAGTATTACACTATTATTACTGGAAAGTTGTGTGATAAATAATATTTTTTAACTCTTTATTATAGTAGTGACCAAGATATCTATGGTTCAAGTTTGATATGCATGATCTTAAAAGAATTCTACCCATATATTATAAAACCTATGAAGACACTTCAACTTGACTACTCGACCAAGCACAAAGATATTATTTTAGAAAAAGAACTATGTATTCAGGAAAATGAGGGCTACGTTGTAAGCAACACATCTTGTATGTAGGTTGTATATACTGATTCTGCACATAACTTATCATAACTTTGTGTGCAATATTAGACTATTATAGTTATGGTTGTATTGATTCTCGCTCTATCTGAGATATAGTGTCATGTATCCGTTGTGACATTTCATATTCTTCACAGTTGTGATGTAAGACAACTCTACACGGAATATCATAAGCCAAAGCCAGAGGTGATGATGTCTCCACAAATAAAAATTTCAAGTTTGTATTCTTCATTATATTAAGAAAAGCTATATAATAGACTATAAATTAGTTTTGATTAAGGATCAATTGCAATGCTCTAATGGCAGGCATGTATTTATGTTGAAATCTAGATGATATTGTATTTGCTTTATGGTCCTCTTATCATGTGAAATGTGAAGTTGATGCCATCATAACTAGTGTTGATACCTTGATTTGATAGTAAGTAACCCAAAAATTTTTGTATTGCTAGTTCCTATGAATATGTTAAAACTTATGAATTTATAGGTTTTCAAATATTATCTTACATTTTTTTCATTTTGACTTGCCTTCACCCATTCAGATTTATTTTATTATTATTTATTTACCCTACAAATAAAGTTATATTATTTGTTCAATTATTTACCTTAGATACCCTCACAAATAAATTAAATATTTATTTTGGATGCATATCATTACCAGAGAACAAAGATTTCATAAAAATGACATATTCTCTGAAAGTAATGCAAAACATAATGACAATATTTTATTTCATGAAGGTGGTACTATAATTATGATAAAAATGTATATTTGTGAAGGCGTTCCCATAAACCATGAGGAAAAGTGACAATTGGATGACAGTTACCTCAAACTCTTGCCAAAACAGTTGTCCTCATCACGAGTATAACATATTGCACACATCTCCACTCATTTGCTCAACGGTTTAAGGAGTAGAAAGCACACATGTGATCTCAATGGGGTGCGCTAGAGCTGGTGTGTTGTGGCGCCAAATGGAATTGGTTGTGCAGGACATCTAGGCAACGGCGCACCATATCTACAAGGACCTCTCCTCACTTAGCCAACATAAATTGTTTGTCGTTTTCTTGACTAACACAATTTAAGCCCACTAACCACAGGAGCCCCTAGAGTCACCATTTGTGATAGACTAGCACAAAATCGCGGGACCAAGTTATGGGAGTGCACACAATATCGACACGTCGAGAATCAACTTACAAAGAATTCACATCTAGGATAAGCAATTCTATTGATTTCAATTTAACACAATTAAAGGATCTTGGTCATGAACGTAATCTTTATATTGTTTATATTGATACTGTGGTAGCTTATATAATATTATCTATAGCACTATATCACAATATTGGTTAGTAACATTATCCATGGTATATTATCATAAGTTACAATTTATTAGTACTGCATGTTTGGACCGACAATGGTGCTATTTTTATTCTGGCTTCATCTCTGAGACAATGAACCAAATTGCCTAAATCAAATTGTTCATTGTGTGGTTAACTGTCCACAATTGTTGTTGGACTGCTACCTCTCAATGTCTAGATTAGAGAGGGCTATAGTACCTTAGAAAATACCCTTTATGTGGCTCATCTACAATACACGTGCGTACTTGCGCAAAAGAAAAAACACGTGCATAATTCCCCACCCCCAAAGATGCATGCATATATGGAGACGGCCGAGCATCATGGCATGCGGTATCCTTTGCGACTTATTGGCATGGACCGGGGCTACGCTCGTTTCATCCTAAAATTTAAAAACTTTTAAAAATTTTCTATCATATTAAATTTTATGGTACACCCATGAAAAATTAAATATAAATAAAAAATAATTAATTGTACAGTTTTTCTGTAACTTACGAGATGAATTTTTTGAGTCTAGTTAGTACATAGTTGGACAATAGTTACCAAATGCAAACAAAATTGCTACAGTATTAAAATACAAAAACTTTTTGATCTAAACTAGACCTAAGACCTTGCTTAGATCCAAAAAGTTTTTGGATTTTGATACCGTAGCATTTTCATTTTTATTTGATAAATATTGTCCAATCGTAACTAGGCTTAAAAGATTCATTTCGCGATTTATAGGCAACCAGTACCATTACTTTTTGTTTTTATCTATATTTAATATTTTATGCATGTGCCGCAAAGTTCTATATGATGAGAAATTTTGAAAAGTTTTTGGTTTTTGGGATAAACTAAACAAGACCTACTCCCTCTGTCCCTTTTAATTGTCGTTGTTGGTGTGCATGCCACAAGTTTGACTCGATTTGTAAAAAATACATGCAATATTTGTATCTCCAAATAAATTTGTTAAAAAACTAGATTCAAATATCTTTCTAATGATATTAATTATATATATTACAAATATTAATATTTTTTAATATATAATTGTTGGTAGTTATTTTTCGAGAAGCGTAAGCGATAATTAAAAAGGACGGAGGGAGTAAGTTAGGAAGTGATGCTCTTGCTGGGCTCTGAGCACGTGCACGTCAATCAAGCAGCCCTCTCCACGCCCGGCTCGGTTCAGGGGTTCAGCTCACGGGCGTGCACCTAATCGGATTCAGATATTTGAGGTGACAAATGGATCGCGAACCGATGTGTGCTAGTCTCCACTTTCGGTGTACTTGTTCGTCGAAGCGTAAACTTATCGTAAGTCAAAAAATTTAAATTTTGATTGAATTTTTAGAAAAAAATATTAAAATTTATATTACTAAATTAATACTATTAGATTTATTATAGAATATATTTTCATAAGATACTTATTTTATGTCATAAATATTGATGCTCTTTTTTTATAAAGTGAGTCAAACTTAAAAAAGTTAAACAAGTTTCAAGGATAAAGAAAGTAATGTAACAAAGGTGTAATGTAACAAACCAAAAACAAACCGAGTAATAATTTGACTAAGCAACTAACCCCAACCTTGGACCTATCCTACCGCACCGCGAGACGACGACGATGCGTAGCATCGACGACCGCAAACATTTACTGACGACGGCGTGCACTTGTTTGGTGTACCGCTCCTAAAAAATGCGCAACGAGTACGGAAGCGACGACGACGCCCAGTCGCTCACGTTCGTACGTTTTACACGCTGTAGTAGGGCGTCCTGACCGCGTTGATGTCGATCCCCCTGCGCCTCGCCGACGACTCCAGTTGGCCCCTCAGCGTGTTCCTCTGGCACAGCCTCGCGAACTCGGCTCGCCGCTTGGCCTGCTCGGCGATCTCCGACAGCTCCGCCGCGTGGTTGCCGCCGCCGCCGGCGCCGGCGGCCTCGGCCTCGGTGGTCGTAGGGAGGCCGTGCAGGCTGCGCTGCGTCGTCGCCCACTGCGCCTTGCGCTCCTCCCCGCCGTAGTTCTTCTTGGTCGTGAAGGCCGTCTTGTTCTGCAGGAGGTTGTTCCAGGCCCTGCCGCTCAGCACGTAGCGGATGGCGAACTTGAACAGGTCCAGGGGCACGAAGGTGACGAGGCTGTAGAGCCAGATGACGCCCGCCCATCCCCATCCGATTCCTCTGATGTGGGCAAATCCAAAGTTGGCCAACACTGCAATCAGAGTGGCAACCTGTGCAACCACAAAAAGCAGCATGATCGATCAGCAAGAACTTTACATTATGGTATAGGCATGATCGAGCAGAATTCACAAGTGAAAGGAGATAATGGCTTACGATCTGCGCGATGACGAACGCTGCGCACAGCCAGAAGCCGGGGCGTTCGGTGAAGCACCAGCTGCGCGACCGCGTCACGAAGATGAGGGCCTGGCTGATGATGCTCACTTGCAGGTACAGGGCAGACATCATCTCCTCGGTGCTGCCGCGCAGAGATCTCACGTGGAAAGTGTTCTGCATTGCCACACACACACAGGAGAAATATTATGTCCGGCAGTTAGTATCTTGTTCTCTTTTCATGCTTAATTTGGATGATTAGTTGTTCCTGATCAAGACAGAAGAAAATATATGCTTACAGAAAAGAAGTCGGTGCTTCTCATGGCCCAGAAGAATACGACAGTCATTACTGCCATGTAAGCTCCATACACGACGCCTGTGGCAAAGATCTCGTTCAGCTTCCAGCTATCAGGGTGTGGCGACGGTTTTACTCTGTCCTTTGCAATAGTCATGATAGTGCCTGAATTCATACAACATATTTCTTCAGAATAATAAGGATTGAATGCACAGAAATTAGTGAAAAATATGCCACCATTACTGTATATATGCCTCTGAAGTTGAACTGCAAACTTACCATCATTCAGAATGGCAATGACCAGAATCATGAACGGTGAGAAATCGAATTTCCATATCAGTGCAATCAGTAAAAATCCAAGCTGCACACATTCAGAGTTCACAGAAAATAAGAATATTTAAACACGTATAAAACCATGTTCTCTAGATTCTTGCGAGGCCTAAGTAAAAATAACTTACCACAATACGAATAGTGATTGAAACCGCATATATCTAACAAAAAAACAAGAGAAGGAATTATTAGGGTCAGAAGTGTAAGGAATTAGTGAATTTTGTTGTGAAAGGAAATGAAATACTTACGGTGTAGTTCTTCATCCTCTGGAAGATGGCCCTGCTAGTGAGCACAGCGCTAATGATGACACTGAGTCCTTCTTGAGTAAGCACAATGTCAGAGGCGCTCCGTGCTGCATCAGTAGCTCCAGCTACGGCAATTCCGATATCGGCTTTCTTCAAAGCAGGCGCATCGTTCACACCATCTCCGGTCATTCCGCAAATGTGCTTCATCTCCTGCAGCTTCTTGACAATCTCATACTTGTGCTCTGGGAAGACGCCAGCAAAACCGTCGGCCTTCTCAATCAAGTCATCCACAGGAATAGAAGCAGTGGCTTCATCTTTGCTCTGCCCAAGCAGAGCCGATGATGGATACATGTTTGAGCCCATCCCTAGCCTTCTCCCGGTCTCCTTAGCAATGGCGAGCTGATCACCTGCAGATGACATTATCAGAGCATGTCAGCCTAAACCTCTCAAGCCTTTAGCCTAAAAGAGGTCTAAAGAGTAGAATTAGACAACCAGATGCAGAATGTACCAGTGATCATCTTCACATTGACACCTAGGTTGAGCGCTTTCATGATTGTATCAGAACTGTCTGACCTCGGTGGGTCCAGGAGAGGAAGCAGACCCACAAATTCCCATGGCTCTCCGAGGCTTTCTTTGCACTTCTCCGGAACTTGCTGTAGAAAAGCAAGATTAAATATTAGATTAGACACAATAAAAAAACACAGATGTAGAATAATCGATTACACATTCTGAAAGTAAAATCATACCTGTCTTGCAACTGCAAGAGATCGAAGACCATGCTCGGCATACTTGTCAATCACAGTGTGAACCAAGTTCTGGACATTATCTCCACAGTTGCAGAGAGCCAATATCTGCATGCAATAGGAGTAACATGAACACAATGCAATCAGATTTTAGAGGATAAACAATGAGCATTGCTACGGTACTTAGTTACTTACTCCAAGAGAGAATGATTTTTGAAATTAGTAAATTAAATAAATACATACCTGTTCGGGTGCACCCTTGCTGACACGGTGCCAGCTGCCATCAGCGAGATCAATATAGGTGAGGGCTGTCCGCTTGTCGACGGGGTTGAAGGGGAAGAAGTGCACCTCCTGAATGCCATCCCTGGCCTCCTTTGGATCACTTAGCATGCCAACCATGGCGGCGTCGATGGCGTCCTGGTTCTCCACCCTAGATGCCCTGGCAGCGAACAAGATAACATCGTCCTTTTCAACGCCCGCGGCAAAGATCTCAACAAGGCTGCGGTCGACACTGAGCTTGTTGAGGGTGAGCGTGCCGGTCTTGTCACTGCAGAGCACATCCATGCCGGCCATCTCCTCGATGGCAGTCATGCGCTTGGTGATAGCGCCCTGCAACGACAGCCTGTGGGAGCCGATTGCCATGGTGACGGAGAGCACCGTAGGCATGGCAATTGGGATGCCGCCGATCAGAAGCACGAGGAGGTTGTCGATGCCTTCACGGTACTGGCGGTGCTGGACCGCGTACATGACGATGATCTCGACGAATAAGCCAATGGCGATGGATCCTATGCAGAAGTTGCCAATGGCCTGGAGCACCTTCTGGAAGTGGCCGACCTGGTTGGTGCTGTCGACAAGGTGCGCCGCCCTGCCAAAGAAGGTGTGCACGCCGGTGGCGATGACAATGGCCTCGATCTCGCCCTGCTTGCACGTGGAGCCCGAGTAGACGCTGCTGCCGGGGTTCTTGGTGACCGGAAGACACTCGCCAGTGAGTGCCGACTGGTCAATCTTGAGCGCGTCGCCGTCGAGCAAGCGAGCGTCAGCTGGGATGATGTCGCCGAGCTTGATGCTGATAATGTCACCCGGGACGAGGACCGCCGCGTCCTCCTCGCTCCATCGGCCGTCACGCAACACCTTGGTCTTAGGCGCAAGGTTGGCCATGAGAGCCTCTGCAGCGCTCCCGGCATTGTTCTCCTCAATAAATGAGATGGTGGAGTTGAGGATAAGGAGCACCACGATGCCGACAAAATCTTGCCAGTCCGGCGGCCTGTTGCCGCCGTTGGCAAGCGCAATGGCCATCACAGCGGCTAGCTCCATCACCCACGACAACGGGTTGTTCATAAACATCAGGAACTTCAGCACCTTGTTCTCCTAAAAAACAATGACGGACGTAAGACAATGACGGACGTAAGACACTGTTATCTTATTTGCTATCAAAATACACGTATATTGCAGACTGAATAATATTTTTGGAACACATAAATTAATCATATTATATATGTGTCAATCGATCAATACACTAAAAGAACAAGTACTGATCTGTTTATGGCAAAATGCATGGCATGTAAAAACGAAGTAAGTCAGGCGTCCTCCAATATATACATTTGAGATATTATTGCCATAAGCTAGACAGCTAATGAAAATTGAAAACTCAGATAGGTTATTTTGGCTTTTTTTCCCTAGACCCTTCAAGTTTTTGACTTAAACATCTAACCGCGAGACTAGTCCTCTAACAACAACACTAGTGGACACCATTGGATCGTGGTGTTGCAAATAATCCGCAATACTATTAGTGCTTTCAGTTTAACGTCTAATAATGTCTTTTACTACTTCTTCTTTTTTGACATATATTAGTATTTTTTTATTGATTTTTAGATTGAGAGACAATAAAAAATAAAAGGTAAAACATGAGAAAGTAATATATAGGATCGATAATGACCTTTCTTTCTTCTAGTTTATTGGGACCGAACATGGCGGCGCGTGCCTGGGCTTCATTGGAGCTGAGGCCTTCCTTACTGCATTTGAGGAAGGTAAATACTTCGTCCATAGGAATGTTCTCCTGCGAAAGTAATAGATAGATAGATGATTTAAAACAAAGAACACATGCATGCTTACTCAACACACAACGATCGAAGGTGGGCCAGACTAATTTGAAAAATAAAAAGCACACAAAACAGATCAATCAATCAAATCAATACATCATAAGAGTGTGAGATCTTAATCTAACCAGATCCACTGCCTCTGTCTTGATCTGCTCAAGATTTTCCTTCATGATGGCCTCCATGGATGGACGTGGACTAAACCCTCCTCCCCCCTTCTCGCTCGTCGTCTAATAAACCCTTGCCGTCGTCTCGCCTACAGCCTCTCAGATACGGTGGTGTCGACTAGTATCCAGAGGAAGAAACGAGATCCGGTTTTGTGTTTATATAAGAGTTCGCACGCCGCGACTCCGCGCTTGTTACGGGTAATCATTATCATCATCATCATCATAATCAGATTGAAACTTTTTTTTTTCGAGAGGAAATCAGATCGAAACTCGGGACAAGGCCCAAACAAGATATCCGGACCGCACACATAGCTCCAGCCCACCGAGGCCCACCACCAGCCCGAACCCTACTCGGCAAAAACGCACGGGGCAAGCAAAGCTGAGCGCTCCGAGGAACGAAACGAAACCCTGCCGCCACATCCGGACGACCCACCCACCACCTAGAACCCGCGTGCGCCGCCCGCCGTCCGCGTCCGCGATCAACGGCCCCGATCCTCTCCTGGGATCACCGGACGAGATCGGGTCGCCTCCGGCAAGTTCCCAACCCACCACGCGGCCGGCCGGCCGCCGAAGCAGACCTAACCTGACCTCTCGCGCCATATATTCCGCCAGCCTCTCGTCGTCCTTTTCCTACACGCTTCCCTGCCTTCTATTCCTCGCTCGTCAAGCCACCAACAACCAAATCGAATTCGTCTCCTCCTCCTCCTCCTCCTCCTCGCCGCCGCCGCCTGAGGGCAAACAAGCGAGCGCTCCCGCGGATCCCCCACCCGGCCCCCGCCGCGCGCACACGTGAAGACGACGAACCCCTCGTGAATGGTGGGAGCCCGCGCGACGTCCCCCGCCTCGCAGCCGCAGCCGGAGAAGGCCTCCTTCCGCGGCTTCGGTTGCTGCATGCAGGGCTGGTACCACCGCTGCATCGGCCTCGACCCCTGAACCCCTCGCTCCCTCCCTCTGCTTGCTTCCCCGCTCCGGCCGCCGCTTCTCTGATTTGATTTGACTTGATTCGATTCGATCGGTTCCCCTCCCGTCCTGGATCTGTTCCTCGAGAGCACGCCAGCGCGCGAGATTCCTTCCCTTCCCTTCTCCGAGGAAACAAAGCCGATCGCTCGCTGAGCTCCGCCGCTGCTGCTGATGGCCGTCGCGGTGCCTTCGTCGCTGCCGATGAAGCTCTGGAGGACGGAGCCCCGCGGCAAGTCCGCCGCCGCGGGGCCCGACGAGCCCGTGCGCGTCCTGGTGACGGTCACCGTCCTCGGGAGCGCCGGCCCGCTGCGCTTCATCGTGCTCGAGGGCGACACGGTCGCCGCGCTCATCCGCGCGGCGCTCCGCTGCTACGCGCGCGAGGGCCGCATGCCGCTGCTCGGCACCGACCCCGCTGGCTTCGTCCTCTCCACCGCCAACGGCGGATCCGGCGGTACGTAACGGCATGTGTTACCCATCTTTTTTGTTGGAATTTGGATCTGCTCTGCTTCTTGCCTTCTGCCTGTCGCGTGATTGATTCCATCTCATCTGTTTGAGTGATCTCTTGTGCCATGCCTCGCCCGTGCAGCCCTCAAAGAAGACGAGAAGATCACCTTCAACGGGTGCCGGAGCTTCCTGCTCTGGCAGAAGACTGCGGTCCAGGGTGCCGCCAAGGGCGCCGGGCACGACGCTCTGACGGCTACTCCAAGCCCAGGCAGGAAGGGCAGCAGTGGCTTCAAGGCTACTCCAAGCCCTGGCAGGAAAGGCAGCGGCGGCTGGAAGGCTGGCCTGAACAAGTTCCTCCTCAGCTTCAGCATCAAGGTGTGATCCATGCATCAACGAAAGCAGGAGGGGTGTTCTTGGGGTTCCGCACCGCACCACAATAAAATTGCATTGGTTAATTCTTCGATTGGCAAAGTGTAATTCGTCGTGAGTTTGAGTCGATTCGAGTCGGTTGCTTTGTTATTCAGCTGCTCTGTTTCCAAGTTATCAGGTGTTCATTTGAGTTGCATCAATAATCAATTTGTTCGTGCTGGCCAGTTACATCGTGGATGAATTGTCTTAAGTTACATCGTGGACCAGTTGTCTGAAGTGTCCAAATGCACACGTGCTGTCCAGTTACATCGTGGATGAATTGTCTCAACTGTCTACATCATGAGCAATTTGCTTCAGTCGTTATACATTTTTGCTTAGCATGAATCTCAATACTAGATTGTTCGTGAATCACAACTTAAGTGCTGAATGAATGCGCTGCTATTCGAACCTGATGAGGGTGCCCGCAACAAAGGAGGGATCGCTCAGCTCAAAGGGCTTCTTGGATCGCTCAGCTCAAAGGGCTTGTATTCTTGTATTCATACTTCTCCATATAGGCATATAATAGCTGCAATGTCAGAAGCAGCTCAAAACATCCTGCTTATAGAAAACATAAAATACGAAGACGGCTAGATGCATTGCAGTTTCAGCACCACGATGTGACTAATGCATTGCAGCACCACGATGGGGTACAAATCTGAAGTGGGCATGCCGACTGCCGAGAGAGCCGTCATATACAAATCTGAAGAGAGCCGTTCTTTGTTCTAAGTAAATAATAAAGATCTACCTTCATATACAAATCTGAAGAGAGCCGTTCTTTGTTCAAAATAAATAATAAAAATCCAAAACACTTGCCTCAAAAACAAACCCAAGCTAAACACTCCGACTATTACAATTTACAGCAACCTTCAGAAGGGGGAGAATTGATTGCAGAGTCACCAAAGGCGAAAGCACATCCCAGCTTGATCATTGGTTCTGAATCTTCTAACTATGCGCACAGCTCTCTGCAGAACAGCAAACTTGCGCAGTAGATCAGTCGCCAAAGCATGGAAACCATTGATCACTCCTTGAATTTTCCTACTCTGCTTCAGGTCAACGATTTTCTTATTGTTTCTTAGGTAACACTTGTAAATAGTCTAAACCCATCATGTGAGTACCATCCCTGCTATCTATAATGCAGATATGCTATAAAAGTAGTTTTGCTATATGATGTCCATGTGAAAAAACTTTGCTCCTGCACCTAAATTATGTAAGCATGTTATAAGAAAGAATCTGTGTGTTTTAAATGAGTTCCATGCAGAAATCAGAGGTGTTGCAAGGATACTGTAATAATTAGGAATAAACACTTACTGAAGGTGACAATATATAATTCTGTACTAAAATCATATTACCAAAAATAGCATTCTTATAAAAAGAAAAGATTCGAGATGAATTACACCACAGATCCACAGCAAAGTAATAAACCAGTGTGCATTGCATCTATTTAATCCCCAGCTATCCGTACATGCAGTTTCTAATACTATGCCTATGTTGATTACCTTATGCCTTTCTCTTATAGGAGGGTTGTACTTTCACTAATCTATTTTGTCATCTTATCACTCAATACATAAGTATGATCATCCTCTGTTGTGTTGGCATGCTAGATCCATGTTAGGTCTTGCTCGGATGTTGTCGGATTCATCTCAATCCAAATGTGTTAAGTGGGTTTGTGTGGAAATTAGTTCAAGTTTCACTTTAATACATATAGATGGATGTGAAACCAACTACATCCAAATAAGGCCTTATGTTGTTGCTCACCGAGATTAGTATCTCCTGTTACGAAGCTATCTCTCTTCCATGTCTTTTTTCGCGAACCAATTCGATGTAGTATCATTTCAACAACTTAATTCTATCTTACATGTCAACATGGTTTATTAAGTGACTAGCAAGTAGAGTAATATCGAGATCTATGGGATAACCTGGATGTGGGGAAGAGGGAGTGGATACTTGCATGGGTGGCAAAGCAAGTTTGAGAAAACCCTAGAGCTGAAGGCGACTAGGGTAGGATGTGTCTGAATTGAGCCCCATGTTTACCAAACTTGGATAGAGCTCAACAACATTGTCCCCAATCATAATGACAAAAAAAAAAGAGATAGGCCACCTTTTTTTTTGTTGCAAATCAAGATAGACCATCTGGCTCTTCCTAGTGGAAAAATGACTGATATTACACATGGGCTAAATGGCCCAAGAGCTGCAACAACAACACGAGGCGAAAATTGTAGGAAACGCTACACCAAGAAGGTAGCCCAGCCCGCAAGGCCCAATGATAAGCTATTCCACTCACCAACTCGCATCATACCAACATGCATGGGTCGTGTACGCACGCACGCACGCACACGCATACAGTTAACTTGACGGGTCTATAGCGTGGACAAGGACAGGTCGAGGCTGATCCGGCTCCTCGATGACGCCGTCGCCGTCGGCGAGAGCCGGCCGCCCTCGTCGCCGTCGCGGCTGCTTCTCGTGTCCAGCGCTAGGGACAGCGAGAGGGAGCAGCCGTCGTCGTCCTCTTCGGAACCCGCCGACGACGAACAGGGATCGCCGACTTGTTGGGCCACGGCGGCCTTGCTCGGCGGTGTCTCGAGGCCGCGTGGGAGGCGGCGTGCTGCCTCCGCGGAGCTGCGATGATGGGTGAGAGCCGTGCCGACCATCTGCGTGCAAACCATCACTTCGTTAGAATTGGATAAGGTAACTATTTTTGTTGATGCGATAAATTAAATTAAATAATATGAAATGTACTACTAATACTACAAAATAGTGGTTCGAGTTAGTATGATTCAGAGACCCTGCTGTCCAAAACACCAGTACATGTGCAAACCGAAAGGCGGGAGCATGGCAAGCGAGCGCTTCTGAGTTTGAAATGCCTTAGGCCTTGTTTGAATGTAATCGTATTCACATCAATCCACATGTGTTGAGGTAGATTGGAGTGGAACTTGAACTAAATTCCACTCCAATCCACACCAACACACGTGGATTAAAGTAAATACGACAACATCCAAACAAGGCCTTAGAGGTGGATTTTTTGGCTGGAGGAGACGTAGTTTATGTGTGCCATTAGGAAAAAAATCTCCTCATCTATCCCACGTTAAAAACACAGGTTTAAGACCAGCCCAGTCTCACGGAAGTTACAGTGCCACTCTGTATGGACCATTCGGTCTGGCTCTATGTTTTGCACCCTGCTGCCCAGAGTTCGAATCCCCTAGGGGGCGGATTTGTTGGCCGGAGAAGGCATAATTTATTTGTGTGTTGAAAATACGCCAAAAAGCAACCTAGTCTCACGGGAGTTATGGTGTCGCTCTTTATTGGTCAGGCAGAGGTTTGGAAGGTTTTCTCGACCTGTGTGAGAAGGTCTTTTTGTTAAAGACAGTACCCTAGGCAGGGCTGTGTTATCCGGTAAAGTTTTCTTTGCCCTTGAGGGCATATGCCCTCACTCTCCCACTCATTGTGTTTGCACACTTCTCAAAGCGAATCCAATGGGTGGGAGAGTGAGGGCATTATCCCTTGCCTTTGTTTGGGTGGGATTCTGGGGTCTAACTATCGATCAGATTCATTAACCAATTTCTTAAAATCCATTGGGATCCAAACAAAGTCTACTGTAGTATTATGTTGTGCACAAAAGGAAAAGGCAATCGGCCTGAGTTCCAGTCCGGTCACCTCGGTACTTTTTGCCTTTTTGTGCGATTGGAATCTGTTGAGGAGACAGTGCAACACCCCCCCTAGCCCACACGAACGCACGCACGAGGGGAGAGAGAGAGCGCGAGCGCGAGACTGTGCGAGAGAAAGGAATAGAGAGCATGCACTGCCCTAGTGCAGAGACAGCATGCTACGCGAGGACAAGAACCAGCGAGCACTGCAGAAAAAGAGAGAGAGGAGAATGCGATGCGATGCCGATCCGTCGCGCCCACACAGACTCTCGGCGGCGACGCCTATGCACTTTGGCACTGCTCGCTCGGCGCAGAGGCGGAACAGAGATGCATGCGCTAGTGCGCTGGGTCGATCCATCCATCCATGCGCTTTGTCCCCCCCTGCCGTGCCCTCTGAACACTCGCTTTCTCGATCATTTCTCGGCTCGCCGACGGAGCAACGAGACACACAAACAGTGCATGCATGGCATGCTGTGCAGGGGTGCAGTGCAGTGCGTACCTCGAAAGGGTGGTCACGGTCACGGCTGCTGCAGCAGGGAGGAGGAGGAGGAGGAGGAGGAGGCGGCCCCGGCGCCACCACGAAGCCCAAGAATGTGAAGCGCTGCTTGCTGTTGCTGGGAGGAGGAGGAGGAGGAGGAGCGTGTTCGTCGCCGCCGTCTCCGTCTGCGCCGGGCCGCGCCAACTGCAGCTGCGTCTGCTTTATTCCTGGCCCCCGGCCGCCGGGCTCCACCATCGTCTCCGCATGACGAGGTGGAGGAGGAGGAGGAGGAGCGCCGGCAGCGGCAGCCACGCCCATGGCCGCTTGCATCATGCGCATGTAGTTGTAGCCACCTGCTGCTGCGAGCGCGCAGCACGGTGACCCGTCGCTCTCACATATTCCTGGGCCTGGGCCTCCTCGCAGCAGCACCACCCTCTTGGGGCTCGCGCTCCCATCGATCTCCTCTCGCTCACGCCTCGTCTCCGCCCTGTTGTTTGCATTTGTGGTTGCATATGCATGCATACACGCAACAGACACGCATGGTTAGTCGTACGTGGGAAAGAAAAGTTACTGTTAAACAAGAAAGAAGTTGGCACGCTCCAATCCCTGCACATTAATTATTATTTTGAAGCCAAGTTTCCATCACCAATACCCACAATATACTCCTAGTTTGAAGCCAAGTTTTTACCATTGTTTCATGTCAGTGTATGATTTTTTAGACCACACATATATAGAAGCTTACTTACTCATCCATCTTTATGTACATTGTCAAGGTTTGTGAAGGTGGGTGTAACCTAATCAGTCAACATAAGCTGTCCCTACACAGTGCATTTCTTAAAGAAAAAAAAAACTTGATGAACACTCTGTAAAACAAGATCGTCTGGGAAATGGAACCGGCTCTTGGCTTTTTACAGCATAGTGTACCTACGACTTTGGTCACTGTTTTATATTAATAATACATATTTATATAATGCATAATAAAAGTATTTTTTAAGGCAAATCTACGCACATATGACTTCTCCCCACACTAAAATATTTTAAGCTATAGATGACCAAAGTTTTATAAGCATGATCACTTCTTGGTCAAAGCCTAGGGTATTTGTAGTTACAAAAAATAAGATCTACAATGCATGAACCTACAGTGTACATGTTGACTACAAGTACAAAATTATACAATATACAAAATTGGACCAACTAACCAAGCTAGCATTTGTAGACAAACATTCCACAAGATCTTCCTTGGTATACATAAAAAAAGTAGTAGTACTAACTATAAGAGGCAATGCAAACATCATGTCTCTTAGACTCTCCATGTCTCTCTTGTCAAAAACAAATTATTTAAAGATACTGTCATTATTCCACTGGCATGCAGGGGAATAATATTCCATTCCCACTGGCTACTGTGCAACGTTACCTCAGGCAAAAACTGAAAGAAAAAAAAAAGAATGGGCAAAGCCAAAGGCAGGTCGTCTATAGAATCGTTTTGTCATTATTTGACGACGCGAATGGGTGGCTGGCTCCATCCTGACGTGACTGATGAGCACAAGCAAGCAGAATATACAGAGGAAATGAGTAAAAAATAAAAGGCAGTGACCTTTTCAGTTGGCGTTGGAACAGCGTCGCCTCCTTTCCAGGCTTTGGCGAGTGGCAGCAGATGCAGCAGGGAGCATCGCACTCATGATCGCACTGCTGCTGCGGCTGCTGCTGTACGAGTATATTGGTGCAGAGTTCCATATGCATGCCGCCTCCGTATACGTGCTCCTGATCCTGCATCCGGTGCACCTGCATCGTCCCTGATCACAAGTTCGGCAAAAAAATACGAAGAATGGCCGGTTAGCTTTATTTGGCTCTCAAGTCTGAACTGATGAGTACAGCAGCTGTATGTTTATGCAAGCATATGGAGGACTAGAGCATATCACTACTCATTTCTCTGAGTACTCCTATCAGCTACACATTGGATATTGCCAAAGCAAACACACACACACACACACAAAAGAAGATGGCTGTCGAGAATCGTGCCATCCATGCACACATGCATGCATGAGTTGCTGGGAAAGATCAGTTTTCTCTCTCTCATGACTACAATCCCCTGAAAAAACAATTCCTTTCGAAACAAAGAGACAGCAGTCTAGCTAGCTAGTATAGCCTTTGTTTCATGACTATTAATCAAGAAATAATATCTTGGTTTTAATCACTTCTGAGTCTGGTTAATTAGCCTGTCTTTAACTAATTAATGTACATTCACTCACTTCATGGATTTATATTTTTTAAAAAAAACTGCTTGAATTGTTTGGCGAGAAATGCTGAACTCGTTAGCTATTTTCAGTGTGTCTGTAGAGTACTGGAGGACCCAACAACAAGCTACAGGATGGAAAAGAAAGGAGAGAACATGCTTTCTTTTCAGTTTTCCTAACGTTTCTGGGAACAAAGAAGAGCTGTGCCTGAACTACTTAGGGTATGTACCTTGCATTCCAAGATCATTTCTCATGTTCCTGTACATCTGCTTCGACATTCAGAAGAAAAAAAAACTTAATCAGTCAGTAGTAGATAGGAGAAGGAAATGAAGAACAGAATCCAAGATCCTGAGAGAACTCCAGATAGTGAACCTGCAGGTGGCTTTTGACATGAGATATGGTGAGTCCTCCCACTCCCATCAGCTGCAGAACTCGCTTCGGCGTAGCCTCTGCGATTCACCACAGCATGCAGGTTCAGATCATGAGAAACTCATCCAATCCAAACCGGAGAGAGAGAGAGAGAGAGAGAGAGAGAGAGAGAGAGAGAGAGAAGAAGCTATAGGAGCAAGATAGAAGACGATCATCAGGCAAGCAGGAGATCATCGAGGAGCATGCAAGCAAGCACATACTGTCCTGGCCTCCGAGCTTGTGGATGGCGTGGACGAAGCAGTGGTGCAGATCGGGCGTCCATCTCAGGCGAGGCACCTTGGACCTGTTGTACTGCCTCACGCCCCCGCTCCTCTCCCTGCCGACCACCGTCGTCGTCCTCACCATGGTCATCTCCCAGTCTCTCAACTCCAAGCTACAACACGAAGAACCTGCCAGCAGCGGCAGCCGGCAGCTATATATTTGGTTGGATGCCCAGCCACTTCACATGCACGTTTATGCACATGAGTGACCATCCATCAGCCAGGCTAGCTAGCAACCAGTGCAACACCTGCCTCTCTAAACACTTTTGCCACTAGAAAGAGTGTAAGCAGATACATGACTGCTGACAAAGAGGAGGGGACAGAGTAGAGAGAGAAGGAATGAGAGTGGTGGGCAGTGAGGCCTTGTTTAATTCCCAAATTTTTTTGTTTTGGGTATGGTAGTATTTTTCTTTTTATTTGATAAATATTCTTCAATCATCGACTAACTAAGTTCAAAAAATTCATCTTATGATTTACAGGCAAATTGTACAATTAATTTTTGTTTTCGTCTATAATTAATGCTTTATGTATGTGTCGTAAGATTTAATGTGACGAGAATCTTAAATTTTTTTTGAGTGAACTAAACAAAGCCTGAGAAGTGTTAAATTTTGCTGTGTACTCTCTCCTCGTAGGCCAGACTGCACGGGAGGGGGGAGTGCAGCGGCGGGCAAGGGCAAGGGCCAATGCAAGAGACAAAAGGTCGGAGACAAATGGGGTGTTTCAGATGCGGTCAGAGCATATGCCTGCTGTAGGAGGGGATAATTATGAGATTGGGGCAGAGCTGTTGACCCGAGTGGAGATGAAGACAGACAGCAGCAGAGCATGCCAAGCTTCCCGCCAGGATGGCCCTCTGACATGCACCTGGCTTGTCCTCCTCCTCCTCCCCCATGCCTCCTCAGGCCTCAGCTTGCACTGCATCTGCATGCGTTGCTACCTGTAGACAGACACACCAACAACTTGAATTCATTCATTCACCTCCAGACCTCAGTGTGCACTGTTCTTGCTTGCTTCTCCCATCAGCTTCAGCAATCGTCAAGCTTGCTTAGCATTATTGCTAACCGTTCAGCTCCAGCAACTGAAAGTGATAAACCATGCATGATGACACCTGACTGCAACATGCATGCAGGCAGACGGCTTACAGCTTACAACTGATGAAGGAAATCAATCAGTGGTAGTGAGCTAGCAAGCTTTGTAATGCGCAAATACAGGAGTGGAGTATCAACACGAAACAAAGCATGTGTCCAATCAAAACAGCCAAGAAAAGCTCAATCTTGTCATGCACACTGGCCGCCCGTCTCATGCAGTCATGCATGCATGCACATGTGTACGAGATTAATAAGAGTTGCACATATATAGGAGTACCTGTGAAAATTCCTACTGCATCTAGCTAGCTAGCTCGCTAGCCCCCCTCTGCATACAGTATGCTCTCACTGAAGAATAAACTAAAGGTGGTTGTAGGCGCCTGTTTAGTTCGTGGCTTCAAGGATTTGGCCTTTGAATTTAGATCCAAAAGGGAGAATCAGCCTCTATCATGCAAATAAAAGCTAATCGCAGATATCTCCTTTTGCCTCGGGAGTACCAAAAGGCTATGAACCATGCATAATTAAAGATGTTTTCTTGAAGCAAAATTGTCACATGATGGATGGTAGTAGTATCAAGTATCAAGAACAGCATGATGACGATGATGGCGCTCGATTAGGAGCTACTACTAGTAAGTAGTAGTAACTAATATCACCTTAACCCCTGAGGATTGCACTGCACGTACAGACGTACAGACGGACTGAATAATTTTACATCATCCATCCATAGATGAATCGATCTCTCTTTCTGGTGGCTCGATTCTCTGACCGAATCCAGGATTCCAGGGTACTTAAAGTTTATTAGGGAACACGTATATTAACCCCCCAAGATCAGAATGGCAGAAGGCATGCAGATCATTATGCATCCATGCAGATCCAAGGAGAAGGGTCCGATCCATCGAACCCGTAAGTTTTCAGATGGAATTTATTTTTCTGATCACGTTGGCAGGAGGAATCATTGAGAAGTAGAATATATATACTCCCTCATTCCTAAAAGGATTGCCATCATAGATTTGGACTAAGTCAAAGGATTAATGACACAGGAACAATCAGAGGATTAAAAAGCAGAAAATATTAAACCTCTCAAATGAACCCTTTAAGCTGAAGATGCTCAGGAGGTCCCCTACATGCCCGCGTTTGTATGCTGGATGCACGTACGACATGCGGGCGGCCCGTCGATCCGGCCGACAGGCAAGATAGATACCGAGCTATCTTTTTGCTGCGCTAGCTGCTCATCCATGGCATGCGCCGGTCAAATCCCAGCCGCATTTGCCACACCACAGTGGCGGCAGCTATCACGCAGCCCCACCGTACGTTCAAGTTACACCCCCCACCGATAGATCCTCTCTCTTCCTTTTCTTCTGTCGTCCCCCGACCAGCATTCTTCAGTCTCGGCTAATATGTTTATCAAACTTTGAATGTTCAATTTATTTGCACATTTAAATTCCTGGAATGCTTATTCAAATGATCTATAGGATTATTATAATAAAAACTACGTATCAACTCAATCTGATCCTAAGTTGGTTGAGATAAAAACTGAATCATGCACATCTTCCTATTTTTTATAGGATGGAAGACTATTAAAAACTAAGGACAATAGATCGAGTTGATACATATATAGTTTCGAGCGCATTTTCAGTCTCTGTCTAACAAGAAGCATAAAGCCATAAAACAAAATAGATTACACCACCCATGTGCCTAGTCCGTGACCGTCTGCACCAATTGTCGTGGGGCCTTAATTAGGTCTTGTTTAGTTCGCAAAAAATTTCAAGATTCCCGGTCACATCGAATGTTTGGTCGTATGCATGGAGCATTAAATATAGACGAAAATAAAAATTAACTGTATAGTTTACTTGTAATTTGTGAGATGAATCTTTTGATCCTAGTTACTCCGTGATTAGATAATGTTTGTCAAATTAAAATGAAATGCTACAGTAGCCAAAAACAAAATTTTTTGCAAACTAAACAAGGCCTTAGCTTCACAACTAAAACCTATAAACCTACAAAATCGGCTTCTCGAGGATGGACCAAGTACGTATAGAGCCAATGAAAAATGCAAAGATATTCAAATGGATCAACAAGTAGCTGCAGTCCCTGGCAATACACTGATTTCACATCTTTGGCTAACCATGTTAACCAGCTACTGAACATATACAGTATGTGTTACGCAACAAGGTTGTGTTAATCTAAAAGCGAAATGAGTTGTTCCAAACTGCTCATGCAACTCGGAATTGTCTCATCTTTGTGACATAAGGAGGATGCCTAGTTCCTTGCTAGTTGCGCTTAACTAAATTATCTTTGGTCAAAACAACTCCGCTACATAGGTACTATAGAAAAACCTTAAGTTTTAGTATGGCTTTTAGTTCCCACAAATGTATGCTTAAATTGGGTGCATAAGATTGGGTCGTGGCATGATAATGTGATTCACTGAGAATTGACTATTTGGGTGTAGATTTCAATGAAACACATCATGCTCTTCTGCAATGTGGTAATAAATTATTCTAGGCTACTAACTTCTGACCAATGAGATCTCTTAGTCATAAAAAATGAGATCGAGGAGCTAGGTGAGTTTTCATTAAAATTCAGTCCAAGAGAGGGACATTTAAAATGGTGATGAATTTAGGTCACTTCCTTGGGTGCCATGGAAGGTTTGGAGGGAAGGAGCCGAGGACATTTAAAATGGTGATGAATTTAGGTCTTGCTATGTTGTAACGGAAAGAGTTTTGATCTTTCAGTGTAGCATTACTCAACTGTTTATCCTTCCAGAAGCTCATCTCGGATCTATCTTTAATAATGAAGGATTTAAAGCGAATAAACTCCTGCTCCAGCTTCGTAAGACTGGACCCAAAAAAAAAAAAATCATCCTCCGCGAGAAACTTGAAGAGCCATTTACTGAAAAGGGTGATGTTTAGATCATGAATCCCTAGACCTTGTTCTTGATCTTTTGATTGGCACAGCAGGGATGTTCCACTTTGCAAGGCAATATTTTTACATCCATCACCCTGCCAAAAGACACGTACGTACAGTGCCGAAAGCGTTGACAAGACGTGGATGCACGCACGCACGCCGCACACGGACATGCAAATTCAGGGCATGCGTAAAGGATCATGCACGCAGGGGCGCTGGGGGGCCGGGGGCTGCCAACAAGGCTGGGAGGGCATGATGAGCCGTATGATCCGCTTGTTTTCGCCTTGTATGCAATGATGTCTCTGCCGGTCTCCTGGGCACTTGAGCTATACTAGTCGCTGCATGCCATTGCCATGCCTTGTGCAGTGCTGCTCCGCTCCGGCCCGCCCTTCCCAGTCTGCTTCCTGTACGTACGTTCCTCCTGTGTGCGTGTGTATGCGCGTTTGGAAGGAACACATGAGGATGCTGATCCAGCGTCCGTGCCGCTGCCGCTGCCGCTGCCGGGCTTCACCTCTCGCGCGCTGTGCTCATGCTGGCCTGCCTGCACTGGACACTGGACACTGGACACCAGCAGATCGATCGGCATGCATGCCGATTAACGGGCGCCGTTGCTTGTGCAGTAGGCACTAGGCAGTAGCATCACTCCGCGTGGCGAACCTAGCCGAACGAAAAGGAGAAAACATCATTGCAGCCATCGAACTCGATCAAGTTCATTACATGATTTCCTCCTCTCCGAAATCTGGAATGGCTTAAAAGAGCTCAAATAAATCAGAAGTTCTTCATGGGGAATTGGGGATTATCGTCTCCTTTGTTGGGCCATTTGGATAAGCAGGAATAACCTCATCTTCAGGCAAATCCCTCCTCCAGTGCAAGGTTTTCAAGGCCATTTTCAAAAATGAGCTAGAGGTGATGCTATGCAGAGCGAAAGAGAAATGTTTCCCCAAAATTCAAGAATAGATAAGCCGGGCCTGTTTGGTTCCCCTTGCTAAATTTTAGCTAGCTAAAATTATTTTAGCTACTCTTAGGTGACTAATGAAACTAAACTATTTTAGCTCCTTTTAGTCAATGTGTTTGGAACTTTAGCTACTAAAGTGACTAAAGTTTAGCTAGCTAAAATTTAGTTGGTGGAACCAAACAGGGCCTAAGTTGGAGGCCCTTGTTGCTTGGCTTCCCCTGTTCCTTTTCTTTTTTCCCCCTTTCTTATATATAGTCCCTTAACTTAGTTCCTTATTCTTTGCTTACTTCGTTTATTTGTATTATACTTTTATTATTATTTGCTCTTACTATATTCCAGTAGGGTCTCCTTGCCCCTCCTGGTCCTTCAAAAACAATTATTACATGATATAAGTTTTCTTGAGCATGGTCAGCAATTTACTATAGGAATCACAAATTTAGTCAGGTCGACGGACCGATGAACCCTCTAGATCAGCCCCTGGTCGTCACAATGCAAAGGCGGGTACTAATGTGGATGATAGATTAGATATTAGCTGGTTTATTTTAGCTATGGATCAAACATAATTTTTTTTAAAAAAAAATAACAGCTAATTGTCAGCTGTATGAGATCTAAATGGTCTCGTAATCAACTTATAATTACTACTAGGTACCTTGTTTTCACATAAGGTACGTGCGTATAGCAGTTACCAAATGGAAGACTTGCAAGGAGGCAATAACAGTTGTTCCACTTAATTCTCTCAATCTACCTTCCTAGCTCCGTATGAGTTTTCTTGCATGAGGATAAAAAGGAAGAACAGTGATGATTCGTCAAAGTGGACGAATGTTTTCCTTGTCTCTGCCCCCAGACGACCCCAGTATAATCATAACGTTGACTGCCAGCCCTTTCTGGCGGCATGGCCGTTGTACCGTCGCTGTCGTCGTTAGGAGAGACCAATGCAAGGATTATTCGATCGAGGGTCAAAGTTCGTTGGACCCAAAAGCCGCAATAACATAACAAATAATCGTGCATGTTCGTTCATGTAAAGTTGCAGTAAAGCGAGATCGAATTAAGATTTAAGAGAGCATTATATTTTGACTAACGGGGAACATGCAATGGCGCTTGAAAGGAGAAGACGCTGCGCAACACGGTACCAGTACCGTACGCACGCGGACACGTGTCCTGAATCCACGGTAGATAGTTCTCGCAGTGTCTTGTGGGCACGTCTCTATTTTTTTCCCCCAGCTGAGCGGACACCGGGCAGGAGCATGATGGCACGGGCGGGCGGCGCGCGCGCGGAGGCCGGCCCTGAGCGCAGCGCAGCAGCCGGCGAGAGGAATGGATACCAACGCAACGCAGTCTGGGCTGCCAAGCCATGCCGTGGTCCGCGCCCCACGACCATGATTCTGTCTCCCCCAAGTTTCGTCGCACGGTGGACCTGTCTGGCTAGGGTTTAGCCGTTTAGGCGAGTACGACAGCTGCCTGCCTGGCCTGATGGAGCCACTGGACGGAATGTAATAGTAGTACTCCAGGGGCTCAGCAGGTAAGGAGGACCCATGCATGTTTTCTCCGTGCCCATCATCATTCTTCCCCTGCGCCCCCCCCCCCCCCCCCCCCCCCCCGCACGGCCGCCGTAGCACCTATTCCCACTCGCCCAGTGCATGCAGCAAAGCCCACGGTGCCGCTACTACACACGGCTACTCTAGGGCGGGCCACGAACGTTGCACATGCATTGCTGCCCTGCATCCTAGCGTAACTGGCCACCTGTAACAAGGAAAAAGCAGCCGCGCGCATGCATGCCAGCCACGCGCGGCGCACGGACCCCCTGCCCGTAGTCCACCTCCTGCACCGGCCTGCCTCATCGGCACGGGCAGCGCGCCGTCCTCATTGCGCTGCTGCGCAGCCGGCTCACCCACCGTCCCGTTCGGGGCTCTCGTCGCTGTTCGGCCAGTCCACCAGCCATCGGCCCAGCGCGCTCCCTGCAGGATACAACAGGGGTGCGACCAATGTGCACAACAACATCAGCTGGGATGAATGAACAGGACTACAGGACGGACGACAAAACTACCAAAGGGATCCGATGTCAATTTCGGCACCCAGATTCGACACATCTAGTACGTAACTGTGGGTTGCACTGAACTGAATGTACCGTTTGAGGAGCATGGAATCGGGTTCCTGCCGGGTGCCGGTGGCCCGGCGCTGGGTAACCCTGCTACAGAGCCAAGCTACAAAGTCAGAGATGCTCTCAAGCACGGTCCCCTTGCATTGCAGGCTTGCAGAGCTATAGGTCAAACATGCTACACACCATAGCGGCCACTGGTCACAGAGTAACCCTGGCCACTGGTCGTGCAAATGCAGTCAGATCAAGGGGTACAATAAAATATAAACACACCCAAACGATCGATTGGTAAAACGCGACCATAATTAACAAGGGGACTCAGGTCCAGACGCATGCATATCGATGCACTAACACAACAGTACCGCACAACGACGGCATGCCAGGCACAAACTGCTGCAATTACCATGCCACAGTAGTTGGTTTTACTACGCAGTAACCCAACCAAACAACCAAACAGAGGTGAGTCAGTCTACACCAAGGATTGTATTCAAAACTTGAAGGCGCTATTCAGTCTTCGGTTATAGGACAAGAATGTTTCCTTATTCCATCATCAAATTGAAACTTGAAGATGCCCATCAGGGAGAGAGGGGGAAGGGAAGAAGACAACAGTTAACTTTATGCCAAATTCAAACACATGTTTGTTCACACAACAAACATTCAGGATCCTTGCACAGCACAATGCCTCTGCACGATAGCCGGCAGACCTGCGCATCCAAAACGAAGCCAGCTGGTTAATAGGGCTGAACAATAAACATGAGCTACAGGGGAAAAGAAAGGCAAAATCGACATGAGTTTCTAGACAGGCGCTACTGCCATGGGGGAAACAAAGACATAGCAAAACTGTCCCACAGCTAACATGGTAAAACAGTGTTATGTTCCGACGCTGCTTCAGGCCAAAACAAATAATGCATAGAATAACCAAGCCGGCCACCTAATAGGATGATGAGAAGATTTTTATTCCCAGAATCATCTGACATGGCCCTATGGGCTAGGCGAGTGATGCATTCACATGGGAGACAAGCAAACCAAAGGGTCCATACCATCAAAGCTATGACGACTATGGTTTCAGTTCCAAAATAATAACAAGAAAAGCATCTATGCCGACTCAAATTGCAGCTCAAAACCAACAGATTGACCTTCAGCTACGATGCACATCAACACCATTACTCCTAACCCAGACTAGGTTGCGTGAACAGCCTAAAGCCATGTGACGGCTTCATCATACAGTGGCAGCTACGAAAACATATATATATTACCTGCCAAGTTTCACCGAGGTGGGGTTCGGTTTGGGGGTGGGGGGTCATAAACTCATAATATAACTCTGAAGATGAATTTCATAAAAGGGAAGGCAGTAGTAACAAAACAAAAACAAATGGACATTGACCAGCCAAAAGAGACTAGGTGTAGGATACTACTGTCATTATTATTATGTCGTTTGTTTCATGTTGTCGGTTGTCACAGGCTGCAAATGGAATTATCAGACAAGACTGCAGAAAAGCTAACAAGACATGGTTTACAGTGGGAAGGTTGTGACCATACGATCCAGATCAGATACAAAAGATTCCTTAAATATCACATCCGATGTGTTTCAAACCATCATGCATTACATGCACACAGTAAAACTGCAGGCTGACAGCACCTATTGTTCACAAAAACACAGTTCCTATTCCCCGTCTCCTGGTTTCCACAACGATTGCTGGTGTTAACAAGATCAGTTACTAACATCACGCTGAGTTTGTATCCAGCCATAAGCAACACAAGGAAAGCTAATATAGTAAATAAATAGAACTAATAATTAGGTGTCACAGATGGAAATAAAATTTACCGACACTTGTCCACCTAGCAGGCCATATTATGCTTGTAACTGCAAACCCCATTGTAAAGTTCAACCAGCTGTTATCCTTTTCAGTGGAAATATCTGTGATCGAATACAATGCCCAAAAGCTTAAAAGTAAAATCTCAATTTCCACTACATGGTTACCGTCTTCACTTCATTAAGTGGTTCCCCATCTATACTACTAGAGGAACAATTGCAAGATAATCAAGGCAAGCCCAATGGGAAACAGATGAACAGACCCACCTGTAGCAGGCTAACCCCTAGGCTAATAAATTTAAGTTACTAACATAGGAACAGTGGATGCGGTAGCGGACACAGAGTATGCCTAGCAAAAATATCTCATATTTAATATGGTATATATAATTTGAACCCAGCAGAAGCTGACCCCAAGCAAGGATCAGGCGAGCGGAGGGATGGTCTGAAGACGGAAGTTGAACCTCTTTAGTTTGGACCTCTAAAATCTACCTGGTACTAATAATTTGGTCTAAATTTTAGGGTAGGCCTAGGCCTACGTAGCTTTTTAGTTTGGACCTTCAAATCTACCTAGTACTAATAGGGTCTAAATTTTAGGGTAGGCCTAGGCCTATGTGTCCTAAGGCTGGGTCCACCCATGACGGTATATTGCATTCAATGATCAGTTTGGTATTGCAATTTCCTGCTATAAAATGAACTCACAAGAACCAGATTAAATTGAAAGAACAGGGTTTTGTCATGGAGTATTTAAGATCAAATGCTATAACGTACAAGCAGAGTGTCGAAGAGTTCAACTCAAAGGGGCTGGAAAATCTCTAACGATGAAGCTAAAAGGAGCGCATTTGTTTCTTCATGTGGCATCCCCCTGAAGACAAGTATATTACCCCCACCCACAAAAAGACCTAACATTTTGGAATGTACTGCAATAGTGCTAAGTGGTGCTACCATAAAAAATATCTGTGATTATGAAACGGCAACTCCATTTCATTTAACCAATATGACACCTCCATGTGTTATAAAATGAAACTTGGCAAGTTCCTCCGAATTCAACATTGCTAGCAGCAACCTATAGATACAGTTGAAAAATATTCTGCTTATTGGCATAGGTAAGCTATGACATGTTTACGGTACAGGGTTTGATTAAATTTGATGCTTGACTGCAATGATGTGTTTGGACTTTGGAGTGACATGCCTGCGTAGCTAAACTAAATTGCTAACTCTGTACATTGTCTGCTTTAATTGCACAAAGCTTCCGATTTCAAAATTGTTTCAATAAACATAAATCTAGGCCTTGCTAAACGCCTAAACCACTGTTTATTCCAGTAACTTGAGGAGCTACGAGCCAGAATAGTGTTCTGGTTCTAATATCACCAAACAGTAATCTAAAATCTGTAACCAATTTGAGGTGGTTTGGAAGCCCTAAAATTTCAGGTCGCAGGGCAGATATCATGAGGTTCCATTGAGCTTCCTACAAGCAGACTGATATCTGAACATTTTAGCACTGTTGTCATGTTGTGTACTCATGATACATGAACATCACAACTCAAAATATATGAACCTATGGAATACACGAGAGCATAATGGTTGGAACTGCAGCTAGCACTGGGCAGCAAAAACATCTGGACTGATCTGAGATGTCCATGTATATCAGTGGCTTGATTTTCATGTCACAAATTCTTAATATTCGCAACAAGCTAGCATCATGCTCCCAGGAATCAAGAGTCACATTTCTGTGTTCACCACTTCACCCTACCTATATTAGCTCTGCATGTGTTACTCGACTACAACAGCTCCTGAAAACCCTAACCATTCAGTCAGGAGCTTAGTCTGGAATGTCTACAAATTAACCTAATGTCCACGCCATAGCTGACGGATCACCCGCCCAATGTCGCTTCCCACAAAAGGGCGCACGAATCGCCACTCACGCAATCGGAATCCCTAAGGACCCGAGACAGTATGTGGCCTTCACATCCAAATCACAAACTCAGTCACAGCAGCCGAGCTAAATCCCGAAGAAAAGAAATTCGAAACGGCGCGGCGGAGTCGGAGCTCACCTAAATCAAGCGGATCGGGCCGGGGCCGGATCAGGAGAGCTTGGCGGTGGCCGGGATGAGGCCAATGGAGGCGCCGCCCTTGACCTTGGTCTCCTGCGCCTCGCGGATCTTCTGCATCTGGAGCATCCGCTCCATGACGAGCTCGTACTGGCACTTCTCGTAGGCGTGGCGCTCGGGTTCGCACTTCCAGGGGAGGTAGAACTCGGCGACGCGGCACTTGTTGAGCGGGATGAGGAGGTGCGCGCACTGGTCGCGGTAGGCGAGGGGCACCCGGGCCTCCGCCATCTCCGCCTGCGTCGCGATCTGGGGCTTCGAGGAGCCGAGCTCCACGCCGGCCGCCGCTGCCGCCGCCTCCATCTGTCACTCTCTCTCTCTCTCTCTCGCCGGCGAGGTCGTCCCGTCGATGAATGGGGTGAGGCGGGTTGGTGTGGCTTGTGGACGGGCAGTGGTGACTGGATCTGGGGGGGCTTGGGTATGGGCTGTGTTGGGGCCTGTGGTGGCTTTTGGCCCTTGATTGTGTCCTGGAAGACTGGAACGGCGGAGACGCGGCAAACGGGTTTCTGCAACAACAACAAAAAGTGCCGGACGGACATTTTTTCCGTTTTCATTTATTTATTTTTATTTATTATTATTATTATTATTATTATTATTATTATTATTATTATTATCATTATTATTATTATTATTACTACTACTACTATTGTTGTTGTTGTTGTTGTTGTTGTTGTTGTTGTTGTTGTTGTTGTTGTTGTTGTTGTTGTTGTTGTTATTATTATTATTATTATTATTATTATTATTATTATTATTATTATTATTATTATTATTATTATTATTATTATTATTATTATTATTAGGACAGTTTGTATAGGAGAAAAAAAATCATGACTCACAAGGCTAGCTTTTCATTGGAGTAATTTAATAGCCAAGCTACCTTCTAATTAGCATTATTGCATGCTAAGAATACTCCTATTTTTAATTATACAAGTCATTTTGACTTTATTCTAAATCAAACATATCTAAGTGACTACCTTTGATCGAGTTTATATTAAAATATATAATATCTAGTAAATATCTAATGAATCTTATTTCATGTTGTAGATATATATATTGATATATGTTTTCTTATAAACTAAGTCACGAGAAAAAAAACTACAATAAAGCAAAAATAACTAACAACTTCGAACAATAAGTACCATTTACTCTAACATCCTTTAGAACTTTTAGATTTAATAGAAAAATCAACTAAAACCGAAGCCACCCTTTTTTATTTACCCTGAAGTTGAGGTCTTCAGGACATTGTATTTTTTAGACACGTACTGTACTTGTCTTGTGGTTCTGTCATATGGCAGTGGTCATAACCTTGTTTAGTTCGCAAAAATTTGCGAACTAAACAAGATAAACTGTGCAATTAGATAAGATGTGACAATAAGAAATCAAGTCAAGACAATAAATTAGTGAGTTTCATGTGAAAAAAAAATAGAAAACAGATCAGTATGTTGGAAGCTCTCGTGTAACCTACATGAGAAAACACAGACAAACATGTCCGAGTATTGCGAAAGAACATATATCTTGTTGTGTGTTAATTTGAATAACTTGTGTCTTCGAGATTTATGCAATAATCGCAACATACGTTCCAATATGTATCTTGAAATCAAACATCATGTCATGGATAGACATATATATTGTTCTAATATATATGAACACATCTTATAAGTATGGAACATAGAAACATGGGCGGATCCGGTGGGTGGCACGGATATGGCATGGCATACCCTAGATCCAGCCTAAAAAATATATATGTAAAATTTCACCTAACAATTTTTCACCTATTACATCGAATCTTTAGACACATGCAGACGAAAACAAAAACTAATTGTATAGTTTGGTTGTAAATCGTGAGATAAATATTTTAAGCCTAATTAATTCATAATTGGATACTAATTATCCAATAAAATGAAAATACTACGGTAGCTAAATTTAAAATCTTTTCAGAACTAAACAAGGCCTCGACAAAAAAAACTCCACTCCCTTTCGTCTCGAACCCGCTCTCGGCCGCTCCTTCCAAATGCACGATGGACGCACGACTTATACCATTTAGGCTTTGTTTACTTCCAAAAAATTTACAATTTTTTTTAAAATTGTCCATCACATCGAATCTTGCGGCACATGCATGGAGCATTAAATATAGATAAAAAATAACTAATTACACAGTTTACCTGTAATCTGAGAGACGAATCTTTTGACCCTAGTTAGTCTATAATTGAACAATATTTATCAAATACAAACGAAAACACTACAGTATCCATTTAGCATTTTTTTGCAACTAAACAAGGCCTTAATAGTTGTGTACCGAATTGTTAGACATTTTTTATGAAATTCTATCAAATTGCTAAATAAATTTTGCCAGTTCATATATGAAATTTTTTTGTTCGGCATACCCCAAACAAAAATCCTGACTCCACCACTGCATAGAGGTATAGAGAGGTATGAAAGGGTGCTATATAAGAAGTAAAATATGAGAGGTGGAAGAACCAAGTATATATTTAAGTATTATATATTTATAGGTGTATATAGAGATATGGTTATATATTCAAGTTCTTCAAGTTTAGGCAAGAAAAAATTGGGGTGCACGCGGTGGCGGCGGTGTCGTTTTCGAGTGGTTTCTTAGAGCAACTCCAAGAGATGCCCAACCACAGCTCCAAAACAAAATTTTAGAATCTGAGGTGTAAATTTTGTCTCCAACAGCTCCCCTTTGTTTCTCCCAAAATTACCGCTCCCCCAAATTTCTCCCCCGCGGCCCTCATATCTGCAACACGCTGAAGCTCCCCAATCCTCTCCCGTGCATGCAAATTTACTGGCAGGCTACTCTGTGTGGGTCTCTTGTGAGGACAGCGATACGTGGCACTCCTCGGCCAGTGATTGCTGCCGGCAACGACGATGCAAATAAAAAAACAAGGAAATATCACCAGCTGCCAATATTTTATTGCTATGGCCTTGTTTAGTTCACCCTGAAAACCAAAAAGTTTTCAAGATTTTCCGTCACATCGAATCTTGTGGCACATGCATGAGACATTAAATATAAACAAAAATAAAAACTAATTACATAGTTTAGCTGTAAATCACGAGACGAATCTTTTGATCCTAGTTAATCTATGATTGGATAATATTTGTCACAAACAAACGAAAGTGCTACAGTATCGAAAACTTTTCACTTTTCGAAACTAAACAAGCCGTATGTGTGGCTTAAATATTTGCATGAAAAAAAACAAAGGCCAAACCTAGCTAACTTGATGATATAGTTTGTTGTCAACCAAGGAAATGTAGGTGCCACCGATCCAACTATTCTGACTCCATCCTACTAATTGCGATGTGGTAGAACTGGAAAATATTGGGGAACTGCTGTAGGAGGAGTTGATTTTGAGAAAAGAAATATTTTGCAGAGCCCCAACATATTGTTTTGGGAGGGCAATTTTTTGGTGAACTCTTGGAGTTGCTCTTAGCCCACAGCCCAATCTGGCCTCCCAAGATTTCGGCCCAATGCACGGTGGCGACGGTTTCCCAGCGAAGTCAGCCAGCGTGAGACCAGGTCACGTCCGTGCATGGCCGAGGATCGTGTTCTTGTCGTGTGAAGCGGTTGCATTGCATGGCATCGTGGCGTGGCCGTGGCGTCGGCTAAGCCAAGCGATTATGGGACAATGCCATGTTTAACTGCAACTCTAATCACGAGAGGAACGAATTGCTGGACCGTGGTCCGTGGACATGGTACGTTCATTTTTCATCATTTCAAACACATCAGCATATTCGGTTGAGATTATCTACTAAAATTTATCAATCATTCAGCAGCTCTTACAACAAAATCAATAGAATTACAACAAACCAATGGACAATACTTTCGGACATAGCTTTCAGCCAAGAGAACAAGCTAACATTTCAATCCACATCGAGAATGAGACGATATATACCATGCAAAACTTTATTTTTATCATTGATGAATTCATTCAAAGAACAATCTGCAACGAGAAGTCACCGAAATGTCCTACTGAGAACTGAAAATATATAATGCTAAGAACAACAACTACCAGTCTACAACTACGGTGATGATGTTCTATCCCTATATAAGATGGGCCTGCAATAATGCAAATTTGCAGCCAAAATTAACTAACTAATCAATGGGGGTAATGCGCCTTCATAAACATAAATACCGGCGTTCGTTAACATAATAACAAGACAATCAAATGCACCAAAATTAAACATGATGCCAGCACGTACTACTCGATCTACTACTTACGGATCAGCTATAGACAGACGTCGTCGTCGTCGTCGTCAGGTCAGGGTCAGGGGTCAGGAACACACACAACAGCAGCAGCAGCGCTGGCACGGCCGGCGTTGTCAAAAAGGGACAGCCGGCCATCGATCGCGCGCGCGGATGCAGGCGGCGGCCTTGCCGAGACCGGTCGACTCGACGCCGCCGTCGTCTCACTGGCCCGCCTGCAGCGACGCCACGAACCGGCCGAGGTCCCTGCGCACCACCGGGTTGGCCTTGACGTCGGCGTCCTTGGCCACGGCGTCCACCAGACTCGTCGGCACCAGGCACTTGCCCTCAGCGGTCAGCAGCTCCTGCACGCCGCCGCACGCCAGCAGCGCGTGCATTCGCTCCTGCGCCATGGCCGACGGCATCTTCTCCTCCTTCATCTGCATGCATGAGATTCAGTTACACGAAACACAAAGGTGCCTTGAAAACATGGGGACATCATGATCCAGAAAAAAAAAACATGGGGACACCGATCGACATTGAGAATTTGCAATGAAATGCGTCCGCGGCAGTTGCCAACCAGCTTTTACGCACCTCGCTTGAGCCGGCGGCGCGCATGAGGGCGAGCACGCCGACCTGTGCCTGCAGGAGCTTCACGTGGCGAGCGGCCTCCTCCAGCATCTCAGCGGTGTTGAGCTTGTGCGCCCCGGGGATGAGCCGCGCCAGCTCGGCCGTCTTCTCGCTGATCCGCTTCCGGCGCTGCCTCGCCGCCGACTTCTGAACGGACTGGCACGCGCCGCCGCCGGCGTTCTTGTTGGAGTCCGCGCCGCGCACGAACACGAGGGGCTCGGGAACCTGCGTCGTCAGGACCGGGACCACGGGCGGGGGCGGCAGTGGCAGATGCAGGACGTACTCGTCGTTCATCAGAGGCACCTGCTGGTTGCCACCGCCAATGCGCTGCCTCTTGCCGGAGTTCTGATCGGCCCCGGTGGCGCCGTCGCGCGGAGCGAGGAAGGCGGCGGCGGTGGCGTCGCTGGGCGGGGGCAGGCTGAGGAGGTCGTCGAGCGCGGCGTTGGAGGCGTCGAGCGGGTCGTACACGAAGCCGAGCAGCGCGTCGGTGACCTCGGAGTGGACGTCGTCGTCGTCGTCCTGGAGGAAGCTCATGTCCGCCGCGGCGTTCGGGGCGGGGAGCCGGTGGTGGCCGAACAGCGAGGCGGTTGTCGGGTGGAAGCTGAGCGCCATGGGTCGTGGCGGGCGGGCGAGGGTGGTTGCTTTGCTCTCGCTGCCTGCGTGCTTGCTTGTGTCTCGCTGCTGCGCGAATGAATGGCTCCGAAGCTCAACCGCCCTGGCAATGCAAAGACCGAGCGAGAGTCAAGGGGAGGAGGAAGAGGAGGCGGCGGCGGCGGCGGGCTGGAGTGGAAACACAGGCGCAAGACCGCAAGTTTAATCCCCCCCCCCCCCCCCCCCCGGTTGTCTTGGATTCTCCGGGGCGGTTAAGCCTCTTCCCCTTTCGTAGCTCCCACGGACCCCACCTCGTCCTCAACTCGTGTACCCGCCACCACGTGTCGCCTCCTCCTCCCTTGTCTCACCCGGACGCCGCGCGTGCGTGCGTGCATGCTCGGCTGCGCAGCCTTTGCTGGTGTTCATTGCTTCCTTGCTGAACAACCTGGAGTACACTACACCACGCTCTCCACGGTACACTGTCCAGAGCAGTAAAACTCTCGTGCCAATGGGACGACGTGTCACGTGTGGGTGTCCGTAAAAGCGTCGATGAGCGTGTCTTGCTCCCGTTGTATTGGAAATTGAGGTTGGTTGGACCTGCTGGACCGGATGTCCGAAAGAGCCCGATCGATCCATCGTAGTTGGGCTGGGCTCCAGTGGAATTCCAATGTGGAATGCGTGTGCAGTGCCCGTGAATGAAAACGAACGAAGCCCACACAGTTTTCGGCCTTTTGGATAGGATAGAATGGCCCCTTCAGTCGGATACAAGCAGCCCAGCAACACAGCCCGTCCGGAGGAAACGGCCCGGCCCACTTCCTCTGTACCTGCCTGGGCTCCTCCTCGTTCCTTCCACAAAAGAGCCAAAAATATCTGCCCGCGTCGCGTTCCTCGCTCGTGCGTGTCACGGCAACAACCTCTCCTGAGTTGGCGGGGGGCCACAGCGCACAGACCCGACGGCGACGTGCGATGTGAGACTGCGAGAGCCCGTGCGCGCGCACGCCGCCGGGCCACGGGCGGACCAGCCGCCATGCTCGCTTGTTCGTGCGGCGAATGATGCATGGAAACATGGGCGGAGACCACCGGACCAGAGACTGCCGCCGGTCCAGAGACTACTACTACAGCGGGCCGGGGCAAGTTGCTGACGGCTGACCGGTTTGCCTTCCAGATTGATCGGGTCAAGTACTGTGGCTGGCAGCTGGCTAGAGAAACCGATGCGCTAGCCCGCTGTCCCATGTCCCCGATGCTGATGCTGATGCTGATGCTGCGGAACAAAAACAACACACAAGTATCCTATCCGTCTGAACGTCACTGAACACCACCCCTGGTCTGGTCACGGTCTGAACACCATGGACCACTCCCGCCGTCACCGTGCGTTTACACTGCCCGAGCGTCCACAGTTACGCACACATGGGGGCCACGGCCAGTATGAATGTGCAAGGCCATATGCGTGGTCGAAAGGACGAGGCTTAGCTAATCTTTGGCCATTTGCTCTCACTAATTAACAATAACATCCGGGACCCTATCGATCGACGCGAACCAATTAACGAGCGCTGCCCTTTGGCAGTTGCTGCTGGCCATGATTCCTCCGGCTGCCAGCGGAATCTCCGGCCCGTGCGTCGCAACAAAAGCCCGCGCAGCCGCAGCATTACCCGGTTGTACTTCTCCGTCGACCGGTGGTACTTGAGCTCGTCACCGGTTGGCGAGAGCAGAGCGGTAAGTGGCGCTGTCATGGTGTCATCTCTGTGCTGTGCATACGAGAGCTTAGTAAGTACACAGAGGGGTGATATTACACGGGTTTTTTTTTTTTTCTGTTGCGTTGTGAGCTCATGTAGGTTCTTGACTTGTTGTGCGTGAAGCATATGGTTTGTTTGGATAATGATGAAACCATTTATATGCTGGTTAGGCACAGCGGATATGATAGCGGCGCAGCGGTTAGACTGTTGTAAACAAGGACGCGCACGCGGCACAGATGGGTGCGTCGACGACTAGTCGGATACTCCGTAGTAGTTAGCAGTTGCTAATGAATGAATGGATAGGAGTACTAGATTAATCGGCCGGCGCATGCAGACGTGAGCGCACATGACACACGAGACATCGCGTCAGGGTTATTAATAATAACTTTTAAGCATATTATGTATGTCCCGGGCAGCGTGTGAACTACTGTGCATGAACGGACGACGATCCACATGCCTGTGCTCGATCTGCCACGCTCTCGGGGTCTTGGCGAGCCGAGCTCATATTTCCAGGCGGAGTCGTCAGCATCGGCAATGGCATGCATGTTCCCCGCCCGGAACAGCCGGTGCACGAGGGCACGCGTGAGATGCGAGCTGGCAAAGTGGCAATGCCAATCGTCACGTACGCATCCATGCACCCTCCTGTAGCTGCAGCCTGCAGGTGTGCTAGCTGCATGAGCTGACCGGGCGCTGCTTCAGAGATTTACACGAGAGCTCAGCTCATTCGCGCACCATCGCGCGCAGCCATGCCCGGCCTGCCTTCCAAATATCGACATGCATGCTCATTGAAGCCGTACTACTTCCGAGCACTATCGGTGAGCTAGGAGCCGTACAATGATAACTCCATCTTTTTGTTTGCAGAATATAGGCTTTCTTTAGTTGAATGGATGAAAAGTTTTTGAATATTATAGTATTTTTGTTTGTATTTGATTAATTATTGTCTAAATATGGACTTCTAGGCTCAAAAAATTCGTCTCATAAATTATATGTAAACTGTGTAATTAATAATTATTGTTTTATTTATATTTAATGCTCCTTACATGTGCCGCAAGATTCGATGTAACGATAATTCTTGAATTTTTTGTGATTTGGGTGAAAGTAAACAAGGCTATATTCTTACGATATAATGTTGCAACTGAATCGCAAAGGCAGGAGCTTTTTTTTTTTTTTGAAGGAGCAGGAGGGAGCAATGTTTCCCTCGTTGATAAATATAATCATAGCTAGCTCTATGATCGATCGATCGTTGGTGAGTACTTCCTCGTACGGTCGTACCACAAATGTGAATCCATTCAAATTCAAATATTCACATGTTCTCTAGATTCCAAATAAATTTTAATTAAAATATATGTGCAAAAGTTATGTTATTCAGGGCCGGTATGTTATTTTCTTAGAAAGGTGATAGAAACATCATCTTGTCGGACGTCATGGTTTTAGATATATATTGGTAATCAAATTATAATATTTTTGACAAGAGTCATCGAATAGTAAACTTATAAAGTACTTTATTTTGCAACGGATAAAAGCTAGTAGGACCATCCACAGCTATGGATATCAAATCAACTTTATTTTGCTATCAACAAAGGAGAAGCGGCATCACCCATAATTTATGGGTCACCACTGATATCGCTTTAACCAATAATGAACAAGGCATCACCGAGTCACTAATCAGACCACTACTACGAATTTCATGTGAAGTTCACCATGAATTTCAATAATAAACTTCCCGTGTTTCGAAGGGCACACAGAGAAAGCAGTTCAACAACTATTCAAGTAAAGAAGACCTCCACCTACTTACTAAAATTAGGTCAAATTAATTCTGAACGTATACCGTAGGATAACGTAGCACTCAAGCAGTAATGAAATGCTTGGGAAATTGCAAGATGTTTACAAATGAAATACCATAGTCGAAATTTATTGAGACATTTTAATTCCCATTTGTCAGGTCACTCAACTTCTAAACAAAGCACAAACATCACGCACTAGAAAGTCAACGAGCTTACAAATGAAGCACAAGCACCATGATGGTCATATAATATTTTTATAAAACTATACATTATGTTTAGATATCGTTGATTAAAATCTAAAGTTTTGATAAAACAAGAATCCTAATAGGTAATATTAATCTTATATCATGAGCAAACATAACAATAATCCACAAACATCAGTGGAGTGGTAGGGGGGCACAAGCCCTCTACCACCAACAATACGTAAAAAATATATTAATTGTAAAAAATGACAAAAGTTGAAATGACAACAAATAAAATGACAACAAATGAAGTATATATAAATTGCCTCATCTAGACATCGCCCCCACTGACCCGTGTGTCTTCTTCTGTATCGTGTCCAGTTCGTTTGCAGAGTTGGCCCAGACCCGCTCTAGCCAAGTGACAGCCCCAAGCACCGGAAGGCCAACGCGAGCTGCCTCATCTAGATAGACGGTTGTGTCTTCTTCTCAATGGCACCAACAGATGAATATTACAGCCCACACTTTATCACAATGATGACAAAGGCAAGACCACGATAATCATAAATCTAGGTACTACTAAAGAATTATTGTAAAAATAATACGTGACTAGATTAACATTTTCCATTCAAACGATGTCGAGGGTAGGAAATCAGCATTAGCATAGACCTATGAACAAACAAGCAATATGGATTTTGGAATGGGGCTTAAGCCCCTATGGTTGAGACATGGCACTATGAGAGAGAGAAAGACGAGGCTAAACATGTTGAAGGCACTTGTGCCTAGTCTTTTTGTCTGCTCATGTTCAAAGTAAACCACAGGTCATAAGTGATCAGCAAAAGCCAAAAACACTAGTGGTCAAGACATCACTAAAGCAATCCAGTAATTGTTCAAATAACGAAGACATGAACTACTATCTTCCTTCCAAATTATAAGTCATTTCAACCTTTTTTAAAGTATTAAAACATCTTAAGTTTGATCAAAATTATAGAGAGAGATACAAAAATTTATAACATCAAATAGGTAATATCATAAAAATACAATTAAGGAAGGATCAACAATACTCAGTGAGTATCGTATAATTTTATTATATAAATTTAGCTAAACTTGAAATGTCTAGACTTTTTCCAAGAGAGATGGAATGACTACAATATTCAGTCAAAACATTTCACAATCCAAAGAGTTAGCATAAGGTAGTTTTCAACCAAGATCGCAATGCGCGAGAAATTGCAAGGAATGTGGCGACGAAAATACGTACTACTCATCATGCCGAGAAAACCGTAAAGACAACTCATAGGTGACCGGACGGACATTTCCATGCAAAGTGCACCGGTTGAAGGTCGCCAGAGAATTCCAAACGCTGCACACGCACTCGTAATCACCCTCTACGAAACCAGGCCGTCGATCTCATCTCATTCTCACGATGCCACTAGTCAGTAGTCATGCCCAAGCTGATCGATCGTTCAGCAAAGACCAAACGGCCTCCAAAGCCAGTTCAGGTCTTCCAGCTCAATATTGCAGCGACCACTAGCTAGCGCCCGCCCCAGTCGCCTCGTCCCTCCCCTCGGTGGCTCTGTCCCGAAGCCATGATCGTTTTCATTCCATCGGTTGGTTGACGACCCTGACCCTGACCCTGACCCTGACCCTGACCGACCCAACACAGCAGACTTGGACTCCTGGCCGATCCACGCCAGTGGCAGTGAGGGAGGGTCGCGTCAGCCATTCAGACATTCAGTTCAGCTTCTTCAGCCCCCGTGTAAATTGCTCGGACCGCGGGGACTGACTAACTGGTGACCGGGGAGGCACGAGAGGCAGGCAGGGCTCACCGGAGCAGGGGCACGGGTGTGTGCTAGCTTGCCTGCTAGTGCTAGGGTCGTTGGTCGTTGCGGCGTGGACTCGGCGCTGGCTTCGGCTCGCGACCACAGTTGTCTGGTCTGGACTCTGGAGGGTCCGAAAGCTCCGTGCAATTCATGGCAGGCTTGAGGTTTCAGCTCAGAACGGCGCCAACGATCGAGCACCCGCTGCTGCAAGGAAATAATCGGGCAATTTGGAGCTTGATTGTTTATTTACCAATTGTTATCTTGACAAAGGGAGAGTACGCGTCATGACAGACTGACACCATGCAGGTCAGTTGTTGGATTCAGTCTGACTCTTCGCAAAAAATAAGATTCAGTCTGTACTATCCGTGTCAAGTTGCAGAGATGACAGATCCATGGTGATGTTCAGGGGATCTTCAGTTCGATCACTACGCGTCATTACAGTGGTGATAGCTGATGGTCAGGCGAATGGTATTGGTACCTCGCTGTTTACTCTACATTTTCATCAGCTTGCTTGCAGGCAGTCTTGGCTCGGATTTGTCAATATCTAGTTCTAGTGCGTTGCAGTTGCAAGTCCGGTCGTCAGCCAGAGGAGCCCAGGAGAACGAAGGTGCCTGCCTTTCTATACATGCAAGTGCAGACAGAGTTGGGTGAAATTGGTTGCCAAGTTCCAGAGTTGACCCGGTCGCCTGCTTCGCCTCTTTTAGCACTTGTAAGATAGATACCCCAGCCCTTTTAAGAGAAACACTAGCATCAAGATACTTACGTGCAGCTTCCATTGCACGAATAAAGAGCGTGTTTGTTGGACAGGAGGAAACCATAGCTAGGGTGCTTTATTTGGCCATGCTTGTCGACCTACTAGATCAGATCAGACCAGCACCCTCATCGGGTAACACTATAGATATGTCGTCATGTGTGTTAGTCAAAGTGCTGTATAAAGTTTATCTAAAATATCAACTCACATAAATTTATTTTCATGTAAAAATTATTTAATACAATTTAAAATGAATTGGTCCACAAATCATAATTTATTTCTTAACATGATTTATGATGTCTCCTATCACCTCATGATTTTAAGTTCAAACTCAACTGTCATAGGAACAGAAATGACAAATCTAATTATGGGGCAAATTGGATAAAATCAAACAGTCAGAGGATAAGTTGGATAAAAATAACTCCAAGGAGTCATCTAGATAAATGGCTTTACTTAGAGCAACTTCAAGAAAAGACCTATATATTCTATATTTGACTATTTTGGGAGAGAAAAGGGAGTCCAACAACTATTGTATTTAGTTTGCTAAAATAGCAAGTCGTCTATCCCGGAGTTCTCGCATGGTAAATATAGATTGCATGTCCCGCTAGCCATATAATTTGCCGTATTAGAAATACTATTGGACATTTTTAGTTTTTTGCATAATTTTCTATTTTAGAGGTTGGCTAAACATCCTCTTACCCTCAAGACAGTCGAAGTAGCTGCATTTTTTCGACAGTAACTACACTCCAGTATGAAGTGAAGCTACTCCTAGTAGTATTCGTGGAGTTGGAGATACCCGCACAGCCGCTGCATCAACCATGTTAGCATGTTCCAGATCTGCACAGCAGGGCACAGAGCCAAGTACGTATGCGTACTCCTGCATCAATCGGCACCTGCGACTGCGTGGCGAGAGCCGAGAGGCGCCGCGCCGCTTTCCGCGGACACGCGGAGCTGCACGGTGCAGACTCGATCGGATACTCACCGGTAGCTGACTCGGATAATAATAATAATCTGCATCAACAATTCGATCGATCAGCACGCTGTGCACATCAGTGTACGTACACTACTTGCCTACTCTACACCACATCGATAGGGCCGGGGCACAGTGGCTGAGAGCTGACCAGCCACCCACCTGTCGGCGGTCGCGCGCGCCATGCACGGCGACATGGCTCCGTCGTCCGTCAGGTCGTCGGACCACTGTACCGCGCGGAGCTTGTGTGCTCTTGTCCTTTCTCTGACGACCCCCGCCGTTGGGCGGGCAAACACTGGTGTCACTGTGATGAATGACACTGCCCTACCGATCGGTTATTATCTCTAAAAACGATTCCTGCACCAAATCAGGGCTTCTCATTGGGCCACGTCGCCTGCTTCTCTCTCGACCGTCAGATATCAAACCAATGGAATCAGGCACTTCAACATGGCTCGTACAAGAGCCCGGTTCCAATACCTTCACGAAGACTCCGGTCTCCGGGCTATCACTGGCACCGAACTGCGTGGGCGAAGCCGAAGGCCAGACATGCGAGCACGAGCCGCATCCGCTGGAGCTGGGGTGCCAGTGCTGGTGCGTCCAGGCCCGGGGCAGGCTCTCCAATGCCGCTGGCCGACTGCGTGCTCTGCTCTGCTCTGCTCTACTCTCGTGGAGAAGAATAATAAGTTAGGAGGAAACCTCGTACGAGCGGGCGTATGGACACATGCTATGGCTCGCGGGGATGCGGCGTGGCAAAAGCATAGGCTACGTACGTACATGGCCGGCGACACAGGTCCGCAGGGCTTCGTAGCATACCCACGAGGACAGCCAGCGGCACAGGGACTACAAGCACAAATTTTTACAAACCACGGCGAACTATTTGCAATAAATAAATATGGCGAAATAGCCATCTTTATCCTTAAACTATCACTTGAGGTTCAAATTGGTCCCTCAACTTTCAAAACGTTCAATTTAGTCCCTAAACAATCGATTTTCAGTCAATCTCATCTATTGCTGTTAACTAATCGCCACGTGTCCAGAGAGTCATGCCAAAAGTCATTCCTGCCCCTTCCTCCATCCTTTATGAGTCACATTATGCATTTGAAAGAGAAAAACTATGAACACGTTAGATGCATTCAAAGAAAAAAACTATAAACACGTCAATCTTGTGCTTGTCTTCACGTTAGATTTTTGGTGCCAAAAGACAGAGCAGCTCTCCTTAGAAAAAAAACTATGAACACGTTAGATGCATTCAAAGAAAAAAAATATAGTTTCAAGCCAATGATATTAATGCCTTTGTATCACCTAATCATTTATCTGTGAACACTTGTCTTTGTTATGTCAAAACATGAGACATGACAGACATTGTTAGGAATTTGTTTCTGCATGAGGCATCTATTGTGAGACCTGACATAAGGAGAGGGGAAACGGAGAGGAAACGGTGGACGGGGACGCCGTGAAGACTCGGCAGCTCGGAAAGGATGGGCGAGGGGCAGTGATGACTTTTGGCATGACCTCCTAAACACGTGGCGATTAGTTAACGACGATGGACGAGATTGACCTAAAAATCGATTGTTCAGGGACTAAGCTGTATGTTTTGAAAGTTGAGGGACTGAATTAAGCCTCGGGTGATAGTTTAAGGACGAAGATGACTATTTCGCCAATAAATATTTATCCTACTATACTCATATACTCGGTAAAACTACTTGCATGGAAAAAAGACCTGTCAAAACTACAAACAGCTCACACACTGGCCATACGCGGCAAGGCCGCGAGTATTTCTAGTGAGTACTATATGTGTAACTGCATATATAACACGGTAACTATAGCAATTATGGAGTAATACCTAGATTTTAAAAAATTATCTTACGAAATACATACAAATGCAATTAGTCCATATATATATTTAATACTTCATATATGTGTCCAAATATTTGATGAGATGGGATGAAAAGTTTTTGGGCAAAAACTAATCTACGATTACCATGATCGCATCATCATTATCAGTAAAGAAAAAAGGGAATAAATCTCGCGTGCTGTCTGCTTTTTTTTCCCAAAGGAATGTGTGTGTGTGGACTACCTAGCTCAACAGCTCTTAGGCTTTGTTTAGATCACCCAAAAAACAAAAACTTTTTAAGATTAAGTATATTTATATACTCATATTAACATACTCTAGATCTTATCACACAGATTTTTTTTAAAAGAAATCTATTTATTTTTAATATATTATTAAAATATCACTATTGTAGTATATATAATAAGTATAACCACATATTCTATGTATGCACGCATATTTAATGTACATATCACTCTATATAGTCTAGTATGATCATATACTCCGTCTACATATACATACATTTCGTCCAGTCATATACTCCATTGATCCCAAACTATAAGTCATTCTAAGAATCTTGGAGAGTCAAAATATCTTAAGTTTGACCAAATTTATATAATAAGATAACTATTTGATGTCATAAATTTTTGTAATTGTTTCTATAATTTTAGTTAAACTTAAAATGCTTTAACTTTCCAAGATTCTTAAAATGACTTATAATTTGGAATGGAATGAATACACCATATATATATATATATATATATATATATATATATATATATATATATATATATATATATATATATATATATATATATATATATATATATATATATATATATATATAAAAACATGAGAATAACTACCACTCCTAGAAGTACCAAGTAATTTCTCTCTCTGTATATATACACACATAGGAAGCACGTTTGGTATGCGTGGTTAAGTACCAAGTATGTGAATGGTGGTCATCGGAAGCACGTTTGCTATGCGTGGTCTGCAGACTGCAGTACCACGGCGGCCCTGTTTAGTTTAAAAAAATCATCCTGTTACATCGGATATTTAATAAATGCATAAAATATTAAATATAAATAAAAAATAACTAATATACAGTTTGTATAGAAAGCACGAGATGTTTATAATTATCCATAATTACTATAGTAATATATATACTGATGATAGATTAATTAGACTTAATAAATTCCACACAAGTTATATAATTAATTTTTAATTAATATTGGAACAACTCTTCCTATATATCATAGAATATTTAGACCTTGTTTAGTTCCCAAAATATTTTGCAAAATTTTTCAGATTCCCCATCACATCAAATCTTTAGACGCATGTATAAAGTATTAAATATAGACGAAAATAAAAACTAATTGCACAGTTTGGTCGAAATTAACGAGACGAATCTTTTGAGTCTAGTTAGTACATGACTGGATAATATTTGTCAAATACAAACGAAAGTGGTACTATTCATATTTTGCAAAATTTTTGGAAAGTAAACAAGGCCTTAATATAACACCAAAAAAAGTTTCACCCATTAACTAAACAAGTCCAGACTTGACTACAAAAGCAATAGAGCCACTGCCAAAGTGCCGAGACCAACCTCGGTCGGTCGGTCCAAAAGTCAATTCCGCAATGGCCAAGCAAAAGAGTTCACACGAAACCCCGTTCCACAGACACATGGGACCCGCACCTAGAGATTCTAATATGCCGCCGTCAAGAACCGAAAGGTAAAATAACTTCTCTACAAGTGATAAAAAGCTCACTAAAGTACATTAATTCTTTTCCTTTGGAAGGAGATTATTTGGCAAGAATATATTTTTTCCTTTTTTCGCGGAACACACTAGAGACAATGTTGACGCACTCATATACACGTATACTAAGTGGCGGAGTCAGGATTTGAAACTTGGGTATTCTCACTCTCACAAAGTCGAATCTATAGCCTTTAAATATAGTTAATTGCACTACAAGTCAACAACTTTAAACCAAAATTTGCTTTCTAGAATATATATTTCTAATTGAAATGCCAGTTCTTTACATGTTTTGAACTCAAAAGTGCGAAAATACTATATATTATAACATTATATATATATATAAAAGTATATATACATATTTACATAAAAGTGTACTAAATAGTTAGGTATTCCCGAGAATACAGGGAATACACCTAAATCCACCCATGCGTATACTTAATGCATAATTTAAAAAATAATAATGTGTTTTTGAAGAAACAGGAGGGACATACGTCCCTACTGAAAATATTATTAAACAAAACAAAGAGAGAGAAAAAAACAAACCTGGCTCAAAACAAACAGAGCCCAGCAGATTAAGAAACAAAAGAGGAAACAAAAAAGATAAGCCTAATCATGTGTACCTGCCTTGTAATAAAAACAGGAAAAATACGGTTTTATCCTGTGAGGTTCTAATAGTAGTGCTATCATCAAAGAATTGTGACGGGCACTTCTAAAAACTTCTGCTTTTGACTATTCTTTCTCTGCTTTTGACTATTCTTTTTACAAGAAGACGTTTCAGTTACTAACTATTGGAATTGGAAAAGAAATATGGTTGACATCCACTAGGAGTAACTTCAATCAACTCGGAAGTTTATCTCCTATAAATTATTAACGGGAAAATCATTCCCATGTTAATTAATTTGTGGACGGCCAAATAAGCAGTGACAGAAGGAGACATGCGGTTGGTTGTTTTTTTCTATAGAGTGGAACCTACCAACCTGAATTTAAGTTTTTGTCTTGAGATAGTGCTCGTATTTTCTTGATTTATTTGAAGATTTAACAACATTATTCTTCCAATGCTAATAAATATGTTCATCGATGGTGAGACGTTTGATAACAAAGTGAGTGTGCATCTATGCACTGTGTGTATGTGTCTGTGTTTTCACTAAAGAATACGCCCTCGGTTCTTTTTTATGTGTCGTATTAGTTTGGCCCCGAGTTAAATATTTCTAACTTTGATTGCCGACTTCAAAAATTTTGTGTCATGTTCTGACTAATAAAAGTTATATAAAAGACATTTGATCTTTAAAAATTTGTTATCAATGGCTAAAAATTATTATCGTCTGAGGGGCTCTTTAAAAAAATCTCTATTAATACAGGGTTTATGTCCCATACTTGTATATATATTTAACTAATCATTGATCAGAATTATTATCACCTGAAAAGCATGCAATTATCCATGCAGTACCTACTAACATCAATCGAGGCCGTGCCCCGAGCACCCTCCGCATTGGATTGGAGCCCAGTGTCAATGATAATCGCTGCCACGAGGAAATCGAGCTCGATCCATCCTCTACGTCACCGCAAAACCCAAAACTTCCTCTCCTTTCTTGAAACAAAAAACTAAGACCCACCTTACCTTGGCAAGCGTCGAGAGAAATGACCATCGACTCATGTATAGGGACTCCACATGTGGAGTACCACCTCCACGGGCTCACTGCCGTTGCTAGAGTGGAGCGTCAATGGGGCAAGGAAAAACCCGAGAAGGCTTATTCTGCCCCATCACCGCCCGGAACTCTAAACCTAAAGATTCTATTTTTAGATAAGGGAATTGTCGAAATAACCTAGAAACTTTATTTAAGACTGGCTGTTGGCTCCGCTAGCGACGACCGGATCGCCTTTTTTTCGCCTCTCTGAACTGTAGCTGACCGAGCGCCTTCGAGAGAGGTCCTCTGTTGATGGCTTACAATCATGCAATCCAGGGAAAGCAACTGAAGCTTAGCATCCCAGTGTGTACCGGCACTATCTACTCTAGCATGGTACCGGGGCGCCCCTGAGACCAATCGCGTGGCTCTAATTCAACGGCCGAAGATCGATGGGTGCGCGCTGGCCTAGCCACAAGCACTCGACGGGCCATGGCACGTCGATTTGCCGTCTCCTCTGCCGGGAACCCAACCCGGACCCCAAAACGACCGCACCAGAGCAACAGCAACAGGGGTCAGACATGTCGCCTAGCCCCACCGATCCAGTCCAACAAGATCGAGCAATAACAAGCCGGTAGAATCGCTACAGGTGGAGTGTGAAAAATCGTGCGCAGGAGGCAAAAGGAACATGTGTGGTCAAGACGCCGCGTTTTCACTTCATTTTCCTTGTAATGGGCCTCCCCGCCCCCGGAAATCTCCGTTTTCTCCCGGACAGACAACCCACTGCACTGCCGGTCTTTCAGCTGCACTAGGGGCAGCAGCGCTGGGCCCCCATCCTTCCAACGCGCCTCGCACTGCCCGGGCCGGGCCGCCTATATAAACCACCCATTCGCCACGGCCGTGCCAGCAGCTCACTCGCCTCAGCCGTCACCACACGCACACATCCTCCATCTCCTCCTCCTCCTTGCACGGCTGCACGCGAGCAGCGACAGCGAGCGAACGACAAGCTAGCTAGGCATGGACCAGCTCCCCAAGCGCCCGGCCAACTACGTGCCGCTGAGCCCCGTGGGTTTCCTGCCACGCGCCAATGCCGTCTACGGCGACCGCGCGTCCGTCATCTACGGGCGCGTCCGCTTCACCTGGCGCCAGACGTACCACCGCTGCCGCCGCCTCGCGTCCGCGCTGCTGTCCCTCGGCGTCCGCAGGGGCGACGTCGTCTCCGTGCTCGCGCCCAACGTGCCGGCCATGTACGAGATGCACTTCGCCGTGCCCATGGCCGGCGCCGTGCTCAACACCATCAACACGCGCCTCGACGCCGGCGCCGTCGCCACCATCCTGCGCCACTCCGGCGCCAAGTTATTCTTCGTGGACTACGACTACGTGCGCCTCGCCAGCGACGCGCTCCGCCTCCTCGCCGCCGACGGCACGCCCGCCGTCCCGCTCGTCGCCGTCATCGACGACATTGACTCGCCCACGGGGGCCCGGCTCGGGGAGCTCGAGTACGAGGCTCTCGTCGCGCACGCCGACCCCGACGCGGACCTCCCGCCGCTCGAAGACGAGTGGGACGCGGTCACGCTCAACTACACCTCCGGCACCACGTCCGCGCCCAAGGGCGTCGTCTACAGCCACCGCGGGGCGTACCTGAGCACCACCAGCCTGCTGCTGCAGTGGGGGGTAACCACCGAGCCCGTCTACCTCTGGACGCTCCCTATGTTCCACTGCAACGGCTGGACCTTCACCTGGGGCATGGCGGCGCGGGGCGGCGTCAACGTCTGCATCCGCGACGCGCGCCCAGCCGACATCTACCGCGCCATCGCGCGCCACCGCGTCACCCACATGTGCTGCGCGCCCGTCGTCTTCAGCATCCTCCTCGAGGGCCAGGGCGCCGGCGACGGCGCCGCCAGGCAGCTGGAGGCCCCCGTCCACGTCCTCACGGGCGGCGCGCCGCCGCCGGCCGCTCTGCTCGAGCGCGTCGAGCGGATCGGTTTCAAGGTCACGCACGCCTACGGCCTCACGGAGGCGACGGGGCCCGCGCTCGCGTGCGAGTGGCGGGGCCAGTGGGACCGCCTCCCGCTCCCGGAGCGCGCGCGCCTCAAGGCGCGCCAGGGGGTCAGCGTCCTGTCCCTCGCCGACGCCGACGTCAAGAACGCCGAAACCATGGTCAGCGTGCCGCGCGACGGCAAGACCGTCGGGGAGATCGTCCTGCGAGGCAGCAGCGTCATGAAGGGCTACCTCAATAACCCGGAGGCGAACGAAAACGCCTTCAGGGGCGGCTGGTTCCTCACCGGCGACGTCGGCGTCGTGCACCAGGATGGATACATCGAGATCAAGGACCGGTCCAAGGACGTGATCATCAGCGGCGGGGAGAACATCTGCAGCAAGGAGGTGGAGGAGGTGCTGTTCCGCCACCCGGCCGTGGCCGACGCGGCGGTGGTGGCCATGCCGCACCCCTACTGGGGCGAGACGCCGTGCGCTTTTGTCGTGCGCAGGAACAGCGCTGCCGAGCTCAGTGAGGACGACGTGCTCGCGTTCTGCCGCAAGCGCATGGCGCGCTTCATGGTTCCCAAGAAGGTGCAGGTCGTCGGAGCGCTGCCTAGGAACGCGCTCGGAAAGGTCGAGAAGGTGAAGCTCCGGGAGGCGGCACGGAAGCTGGCGCCCACCGTACCGGCGCAGAAGCCCAAGGGGAAGACGACAACCTCATCGACGACGGTCGGCGGTCGCCGCGAGGACCAGCCGGTGGCGCACGTCATGGCGGTGTCAAGGCTATAGGTAGCACAACACTACAGAGCATAGCTGGTGCTACATAGTCTTTGCCATAGTTTTGGAGCTACTTACACGTGCCACAGCTCCAAGAATAAGAAGGATGGCGTAGTTTTCAACATCTTTTATGTGCAGTGATAGTGTAGGTACGGATGAGGATCACTCGCACACATTTGTTTTTCCTACATTTTTCTGTTTGTACTTTGATACTTAATACTATGTGCACATTGTAAAATACATGGTGTCAAAACGTCAAGGAAATAAATTTTTGTCTCGTTAATCCGGTGGTAGTGAGTGAAATTAAACTGATCACTATATAAATTCCAGTAGCAATGATTGGAAGTGGGGGTAGTAGACGAGCTTTATTCCACTGGTCGAGCCCTTCTGATCGATATAGCCTATTTAACGTAACTTATAACAGTTTTATGAGTTGTTGTAGACTTTTTTTTTATGGATGAAGTTCTTTTACAAAGATATGAGTTGAGATGAAGCTAGAAAATAGTAGCTCTCTCTCTCTCTTCTATTTCTTTCTCTCATAGATGTTTTGTCGAACAACTTTTTCAAAACAACTCAACTTTACTTTGAAAGTTGCTCATAAAATTTCTAAAAATAACTTCACTAGTAAAGTTGAGTTGTGCCAAACAAGACCATACTCTCTTCCTGAATAAACCAATTTCTAGATTTTTTAAACTTGGACCAATTTATGCAAAAGAGCACTAATATCCATGAAAAAAAATAGTATGGAAACTTATTTGACCAATTTTTGTATCTTTTTTCTAGATTAGATTTCCATAGCATCTTTTACAACATAGTACATATATAAACACACTATGGAAATGCATCATTTGAAAATTTTCGACATTGTTGGAGTATATTTTGAACTGGTTTTCATGTCTCCATCAAATATGTGGTCTCCACTGTATACACACGTTAAGGAAAATTATGGCTCAAGTCCAAAGGGGCAAGGGGTATCTTGTATCCCAGTCGCCTGTTATGTTCATGTGTGTTAACGGTTTCTGACAATTAAATGCTATCGGGAAGTTGTAGAGGGAACGCATCTGGCGTTTAACTAATTAAGTTGTTGTTTGACTATAGAATTTTTTTTTAAATCAACTCGCAAGCTTTATTCATTCAGTAACATTACATCATTTGCCAAAAATTGTAGAATAAAGCTAGGGGTTTCATAATGTAAAGGAATCAAAGCTTTTGACATTATGGCAACACATACGACGTGATATGAGCTGATTTCATTTCCATTTGTATTACGGTACTATTCAAGTATTCAACGAACCAAATATAAAGCACGTAAGATGTAACGGAATACAATTACATTTATTGAGTGAAAAAAAGAAGATTCTCGAGGAAATACAGCATGCTTTCCGGAATAAAGAAGACCCCAAGAAATTCAAATCAGACAGCGTCCACTACTAGTGACAACACAACACCTACTCTTTGGTACTTAGGCCTTGTTTAGATTCAATTTGTTTTTGGATTTTGACACTATAGCACTTTCGTTTTTATTGGACAAACATTGTTCAATCATAGAGTAACTAGACTTAAAAGATTTGTCTCGTAATTTACAGACAAACTGTATAATTAGTTTTTATTTTTATCTATATTTAATGCTTCATGCATGTAACGCAAGATTCGATGTGACAAGAAATCTTCAAAAAAAATTTGGTCTTTGGGATGAACTAAACTAGATCTTAGATCTTGTTTGATTTGCCAAGAGCCAAGAGGTCTGCTACATGCATTATCTTTTTACAAAAAGTAAACGGAGCCACCAATTATAGCTCGGGTCCTAGTATATATCTGGGTTTCTCGTTTGATAAACGGTACGTTTTCCCTTTTTAAAAAATTGATCACGTTTTCCGTGGTTCAACCTTCTCTATCTCCGTGCATATTTTAAATTTTTTATTTATCTGTCTACTTCTTATCAAAAGGAAAATCTCTCTCTCGTGGATCATTACTTTCTTGTGCTGATCACGAGCATTATTCTGAGAAGAAAATGATCCAACCACCGATAAACATGACATACTATACTCCCTCCATTCCACAAATAATTATATTTCTTTGACTTCTATAAATTATGTTTAACTGTTCATTTTATTTAAATTTTTTAATAAATATTATTTATTTTTTATGACTTATTTTATTGTTAGATATATTTTTATAATAATTCATTTATTTATTATTTATATTTATATAAAAATTTAAATAAGATAATTAGTCAAATATGAATTGTAGGAGTCAAAGAAATGTATTTATTTGTGAAACTAAGGGAATAAGCCTTTAGGCGCGCTGACGCCGTGCTGGATTCAGCTGAGCGCATAGACGGTAAATTAAATAGTAGACCAACAGTAATAAACAGTGGCAGAGACGCTCCGAGGCCTTCATTTTATTCCTACGTGAGAGAGATATCTATATATCCTATAAAGACAAACCCCACTAAGCTATTTCTTTTGCATCTCATTGCGCCACGTCATCATCCACTTTTACTGCTGCCGCATGCAATTAAGTGTCCACTCACAAATGGTTTCAGTAGTGGATACAACTACCTACACATAGCCATACATGCATACATCTAACAATTATTCTCTTACGTGACATTCTCTCTTCCCCTTCAGAAATTGACTACTAAAACTATATATAGATTACTCGATAGACTACAATAAAATTATATTTATATTTCTTCTTTATACCCGCGGCAACGCGCGGTGAATGTGAATCCTCCTAGTATTATTATATGCGGAAGTATACAACAGTGATTAGCCAGTGATTAGCCGTATGCCAGACTTTCCCGAGAAACAGAGCAAACAAGCACCATATGCAAATTCCAGTGCAGCAATTTTCACCTAAAAATTCATTTGATTTGATCTGTGTTTTCTCCTACCAACTACGTACTGTATATCATAGACATAGCTACCGCTCTGTAGAGAACGTGTTTGTATAATCTCCATTCATAGCCAAACAAAAGGCGGCGAGACAGTGGCAGGCTGACAGCCCCTATCGTGCACACAAAACACATGTTTGCCATTCATTTAAATAAAAAGCTTATTAATTAAAACCATGTTTGATGCGCTACTTGACAAGTCATAGATCCGTCGATCCAGGAACATCAGGAGTGGAACCGATCGAGTACGGCCCTCTTGTGAGCTTGTTTCCAAAACAGCTTTGTTGCTTTTCTTCTTCTTTCAAAAAAAAAACATGAGTGAAATGAAGCTGAAAAAAGTAGCTTATTGTAGCTTTTTCTCTCAGTTCTTTCTCCCATCTATGCAAAATAGTTGGTGAAACTATTTTACCAAACACTTTTTTCAAAATAGTTTAGCTTCATTAGAAAGTTGCTCATGAAGCTATTTTCTAAAAAAATAGCTTTACTAATAAAATTGAGCTGTGCTAAACAGGGTCTACATCTATTCAACAGCGCGGCAGGGCAGCTATTCAGCACGAGGTTAATTATGCATACTCATGAAAAGTGCAGCATGCACAAGAACACGCACGCAAACACACATTTTTTTTTAAAAAAAAGTGAAACAAAATGGGAAAATGACGTGTCTGTTCTGTGATCCAGTGATCCTGATGGTTAAAACTAGTCCCGTCCTTGACTTGAATACTTGATTTCTTGATTTCCAACGATATGATCATCCCTATATCTTCTCTTTTGGTTTTGCTTGACAATGACAGTAAAACAAAAACACGCACCTGGCCCAAATGGCATGTGCCAGCCGTACGCGTCGTCCTCCAAACTACTGTCTCTAGTTTAGTTAAATAATTAGAGGGTGTTTAGTTTCAAAAAAAATGCAAATGCAAAATGCTATCTATTTTGGAATGGTGGAATGCAAAATGCCAAAAGTTTCAGGGATATGTTTAGTTCTACCCAAAATGGCTCATTTTTGGGTTTTTTTATCTCTTGAAGTAAAAATTCAAAATGGAGAATAACCATCTTTTTACCAAAAAAATTGCATAGTGTTTAGTTCCATTTTGCAAAATGATGGAAATCTAAAATTTTTGGGAAAAAAAGGAACTAAACACCCCCTTATTCTGTTCTGATGAAAGCCTTAGATGAAATGTTAAACATGCTGGATGGATCCGTCCTTGTCTTGACGTCCTCCGAACCAGACATCACCCGCGAGCAAGCCCATCGTTACCATTAGGCCAGTCTCAATGCATAGTTTCATAGCACAGTTACCAAGACTATAAACTAGGTAACTGAGCCACAGGAGTTTCATGGGGATGAAACTTCTCTCTCATCTGATGAAACTCTTTCATTTAATGACCCTGTCAAGTTAGCAATTTTGCTTATGTGTCACCATATTTAATGTGCATGACACTTTCATGAAACATGCATTGAGACTGGTCTTAGGGCGTCCCTAACGGATAGCAAATCGCTAGGCTAAATCAAATTCTATTAGCTAGAAACTAAACTGAGCATCGCGCTAGTGATACAGAAATAGCCTATCTCGTACGTCTTTCGAAAAATCCTCTCTCACATTAGATTTTTTTGCTATCTTTTTTAAAATTATTTTTAGAGGTTATATATGTCGCTAGCATTTCCTCTACTATGGATTGGAGGACGCCCTTACCCGCCGGATCGGGTGCTACCAAGACAGGATTTCCGCCGGTTTGTTTTGTTCGGACCTCGGAAAAAGGAGCAAGCGCGTCCGTCCCGTTCTGGCCCGCCGTGTGCCGGCTGCCCTTGCGACCCTGTGTTTCGTCACTTGCGGCAGCTGCAGACGCGTCCGTTCTCCAGGCGTGCACTAGCGCCTAGCTCTGCCGCCACACCCCAATACGTGCTAGATCGCCATTCTTGTCGCTGTCGGGCCACATGATAACTAGCAGCTCTCGCCACATCAGGAAACCGTGGAGAATGGTCAATGCAGTGGTCTCAGCCAGATTCCGACGACGTCCTCCCCCACCCCTTGGCCGCGAAATGGACTGCTGGGCCAAACCGGGTAATAGTGCTGCCTGCCGGCTGCCGAGACCGACCGTCCTAGCGGCACCCGGCCGGTCGGTCCGCGAGAAATATCAGCGGCAAGGGAGCCAGCAGCTCGTTGCGCGTCGCGGGGCCGCGTCGGGCGACGGCCTCTCCTTTGCCCGTGGCAGCGCGTGGCGCACTGGCGCCGCGGACAGCGATCCCGGCGCCGGTGGCCGGCACTATGCGTACGTGCGCTGCGCACTCGGCGGTGTGCGTGCGCACATGTCTCGGCACGTTTTCGCGGCACTGGAGTGCATGGCCACGCGATCGCGCGCGCCACGGAAAAACAGCCTAGCCTTTCGTTTTCTTGGCGTCGCACGCTCTAGCCTCTAGTGCTGCGGTGCCTTGCTGATCTCATTCCATCCAAGTGCTAGGCTTTGAACATCGTCGTCGAAAGCTGCTCATCATGGTCAATTGGTCATGGGTGAGTCGCGAGTCGGATTGGAGGACGTGGTTTCTTTTCTTTTCTTTTCCCAAACTATCAAACTATAAAACTGGATATTCTATTTCCCGAACTTTCAAAACCGGTCAAATAACGCCCTAGAGTGGTTTTATAAGGTGGATTTGTCTTTTTTCTTTTTATTTATTTCATCTGAATCTTTGAAAAATCATAATAAATCATAGAAAAATCATAAAATGAAAAATTCAATTTTGTTGGACTCCTGTGAGTAGATGTACACAATGAATATATAATATGGTATACTTTAGTATAAAGTTTTTGTTATAGCTTTAAATCTATATTTTTCTATAATTAATAAGAAAAATTCATATATGTAGTTCCTATGGTTCAATTGTGGTAATTTTTTTATGGTGGACTCATTATTATATGACTGAACTATGGTAAAAGTTTCGTACCAATTGGATCACGTATAACCTAGTTATAGATTTATTTAGCTTTATTCTTGTTAAATCTATGCTTTATATATAACTAAATTATACGTGATCCAATGAGTATGAAATTTTTACCATAGTTCAAGCATACAATAATGAGTCCACCATAAAATTTTTACCACAGTTGGACCATAGGAATTACATATATGAATTATTCAAATTAATTATAGAAAAACATAGATTTAAAGCTACAACAAAAACGTACTAAAGTATATCATATTATATATTCACTATGTATATCTACTCATCTGGAGTCCAAAAAATTAAAATTTTCATTTTATGATTTTTTGAAAGATTTAGTAAAAATAAATAAAAAAGATAAAGATAAAACTACCCTCTAAAACCACTCGAGGGGTTATTTGACCGGTGTTGAAAGTTCAGGGGGTATAATATCTGGTTTTATAGTTTGGGGATAAAGTATTCCACCCTAGATAGTTTGAGGAGTTATGTAGACTTTTTTTCTTTTTATTTTTTAAAAAACTTGAGTTGAACTGTTGAAGACGTGTTTTGGAGGTTAGGGAGAACGGCTTGAATAGACTTGACCGTTTGCCTTGGGTGCTCGTATGTTTTTTTAGTGGGCCTTGGGTGATCGTATTCGTATGTACTCGTTTTACGTTTGCTGCATGGTTCCGTTTGACTGACCGTACAAGTTTGTTGAAGCTATTTTGCTGGGCTGCCGCTGCTTTGGGAAACCAGTCGGAAACTAGTGGTGTTGGGCTTTCATCACCAGGAGCAGAGAAGAAAGTGGGTCGAATAAGTTGGTGGGCTTTCCCAGATGCAAAGATGGCAATGCGAGGATGATTACGGGTCCAGTGGGCTTTTCCAGGAGCAAGACGGAGCCCATGGCGAGATCACGCGCCGCGCATCTTCTCTCACTCACCTCTGGGCTCTGGCCTCTTCAGACTGCAGACGCCACACCACACATGTTCATGACGAGAAAGGACGGCGATGGAATGGAACAAGACGATACAGCACAGACGCTGTGTTCTGCTGTTGGTAGCATCGTTAAGTTTGGAACCTGAACTTGATGGACGGCATGACATTTTGAAGAAAATAAAGGGGAGAAAAAGGCTTCACAAATAAAGGAGCAAATTTGAAATGCAGGAGATGAGCAAGAGAGAATGGCCGGTGATGCGTCACACCATCCTCCCTTTATTCCGTAGATCTCTGAACGCTTCGCTTTGTCTCGCTTTTCTCCTCCAAACCGAAGTGATCCGCAGCATACGCTCGAGGAAGATTGGATCGGGGGAGTCCTTTATTTGACAAACGGCACCGACGCGAATAACCTTTAATTCCTTTCTAATATACATTATATTATCGTGGGTCACTTCATCAGTACGTGGCTAAAAGAATGTGACTTTCATGTTTTACGGAGTCGTACATCAGTGTTTTTACTTTGAGACGGAGGTAGTAGTAGTAGTAATAATAATACTTTAGTTTGCCACCAAAGAAATGAATTTGTAGCATGAAGGAAAGGCAATTGCCGATCGACAGAGCATATCAGATCAGCTAGACACCACGGTAGATCAAGAGGCATAAACATGTAACTTCTCATAACTTTCATTTGTACTAGTAAGACACAAAATATCGCATCGGATTATCTTAGTTTTTTTTGTCATTGATTTTCGTTTATTTATTATATAAATTTTCAGGGAAGCCGTACTCCATTGTTTCGGATCTAACATGTCAAAGGCAGGTTTGGGTCCTCTTCGCTTGACCTTATCTGTCGGTCATTAAGCAATATTTTTTTTTATAATAAATCAGTAAATAATTTTTTAACCATAATTTTTTTACAAGCAAACAAGCAGCGCCGCAAGAGCTAGCGAGCTGAGGCCTTGTTTAGTTTGCAAAAATTTTGGTTTTTGGCTACTGTAGCACTTTCGTTTTTATTTGATAAACATTATCCAATCACAGAGTAACTAGGTTCAAAAGATTCATCACACAAATTACAGGTAAACTGTACAATTAGTTTTTATTTTTGTCTATATTTAATGCTCCATGCATACGACTAAAGATTCGATGTGACAGGAATCTTGAAAATTTTTGCGAAGGCCTGAGCTTAGCATGAACCGTACCCCGCACACAGTTAACGCCGCTTCCACGCGCGTGCGTTTTTCCCTGGTGAGCTCTCGGTATTCCGAGTTTGCGAAAGAAAAACCAGCTCGATCTCCATCTCCTCCCCAGAAACGCCGCTTTTTACCACGCCTCGTGGATCGGTCGCCAGCTAGCCATATATACATACACACACAAAAGCTAGCTAGCTGGCCGCCGGGAACGGGAAGCGGGCCTTTACACGTACGCGCCTCGCTGCACACGCGCGCGGGCGGGGCCTCACGTGGACTAGGCTCGTGCTTCTTCTCCTCGCTTTCTTCTTTGCTGCCCGCGCGCCGTTCACTCGCGTCACGTCTCGCATCTCGTGCAGTGTCCGCCGGGCGGCGTGGCGGCCATCTCTAGCTTGTCTTTGTATATAAAGGCAGGGAAGGGCACCCATGTTTCATTCAGTCTCTCAGCTGTGTCGCCGCTGAGAAGAAGGAACCGGAGCGATGGAGCTCTCTCGCAAGCTCTTCACGGCCGTCGTCCTCGTCATGCTGCTGCTCGTGGCCACAGGTACGCGTACGTGCCTTATATATCATGCATCTCTGGACTCATCATCTGGTACGGTCTACTGATCTGAGATGCTGCTGCATGCTGTTTCGGTTACGTGCATTCTCGCATCTATATCATGCAGAGATCGGGGCGGTGGCGGTGGCGGAGGCGAGGACGTGCCAGTCGCAGAGCCACAGGTTCCGCGGCCCCTGCGTGCGCCGGGAAAACTGCGCCAACGTCTGCAGGACCGAGGGCTTCCCCGACGGCAAGTGCCGCGGCTTCCGCCGCCGCTGCTTCTGCCTCACGCACTGCCGCAACTGATTCGATCGATCGGCCGGGGGAGCATGCATGCATGCCTGCCCGGCGGCGAGTGCATGCGGCGGGCCCGTCGTTTTCGATCTCTGTTGCCGTGTCGTCGCGCGTTGATCGCGAGAACCGTCCATGAATAATAAGAAGAAGTGTGTTTGTGTGGTTTGTTTTTGGACCTTTTTGTCAGCTGGTGTCACAAGTTATATTTGTCGTTTGTTGAGTCGTGGATCGATCGGTCTATAGTAGTGTGTGCCGCCTCTGCGTGCTGCTAGCTGCTGTTTCCTCTGTTCTTCCCCTCAATGTTTCGGTTTCTCCATATCAATGCGTTGAGATCAGAAAATTTCAAGTTCCCTATCTCCATCAAAAAAGACATGGATGCATGCATGGTTTTATTTTGCGTGTCACTCGACCAGCAGATCAGTAATCACTCACGCCGGCCATCATCGGAAAAAGGAAAGATGACAGTGTGGAGTAGTAGAAATACAGTAGCACACGAGACCACAGGTTGCCTTTTGGCTTCTCGTATGATCACGTGTTGCCACCACGGGTGATGCGTGCCGACACGCGGAGGCATGCATGCATGGATGCACGGATTGCTTGGCCTTGGCGTCGCGTGCTTGTGCTGTAGTGAGTACATAATTGTATGCTAGCGTGTAGCGTGTCGCGCATGAGCCTAGCTATATATTAGCCTCGCCGTCGCACCTACGTGGGCTTTGGTAACACAAAGTTGGGCACCGCCGCTTTCGTAGCCGGCCCGCATTTGAGGGTGGTCGCCAGGAGAAATAGCCCTCAGGCGTCAGCTACCCGCCCAACGTCCAACGTCCACAGAGGCCTTGTTTAGATCCGAAAACTGAAAAGTTTTCGGAACCGTAGCACTTTCGTTTGTTTGTGGTAAATATTGTCCAATCATAGACTAACTAAGGTCAAAAGATTCGTCTCGCGATTTACAGTTAAACTGTGTGACTAATTTTTATTTTCATCTATATTTAATGCTTCATGCATGTGCCGCAAAATTCGATGTGACAGAAAATCTTGAAAACTTTTTGGATTTCGGGATGAACTAAACAAGGCCAGAGGAGTTCCGAAAAGTGAAAATTTTTCGGTACTGTAGCACTTTCGTTTGTTTGTGATAAATATTATCCAATCATAGACTAACTAGGATCAAAAGTTTCGTCTCGTGATTTACAGCTAAACTGTGTAATTAGTTTTTGTTTTCGTCTATATTTTATGTTTCATGCATATGTCATAAAATTCGATGTGACGGGAAATCTTGAAAACTTTTTGGTTTTCAGAGTGAACTAAACAAGGCCAGAGTTGAATTGCTTAGAGTGACTCCAGCTCAAATTAGAGCATCTATCTCTAAGAGTTCTCAAGAATTTCTACTCAAAATCACGAAATTTTCTAATTTACCAAAAAGTATCGAGAGGAATAAATAAGATCGATCTTCAACAGTTTTTGATAATTCACTTCTAAAATATATAAGATAATTTTACATTTGAAATCATATATTATATCTAAATTATTCTAACTACTTTTATATATTTTTCTCTTATACATTTATATTAGGATTTTTTTTTTACTCTTTTACTTTTCCTCCGCTCTTCCACCTTTAGGTTGGCTGAAGGATAAGTTTCATAGCTCGGGGAGAAGATACATGCGGCCCAAAATCGTCACATCTTTATGCAAAAAGGGTGTTTTTTTCCCCAAGTGACAAGATTTGGGAGGCGAGTTTGAAAGTTGTTGGAGATAGATTTTTTCATTCTTCCCAATAGTCAAGGATTGAGAAGGATTATTCGGAACTCTTGAAGATGCACTTTGCAGCCAATTTTTATAATTTAGCTATTTTATAAAATAGAAAAGTTTTTAAGAAATAAGAGTTCTACAATACCTTGCTATTTCTCATCTTCAAATAGCTAGTGTCCATGGTTGGTTTTATATAGCCACCTAAAATTAAGGGATAGCTAGCTTTCTATTCTATTTATTTAAAAAAACAGATACCATATCTGTTGTAGCTTATCTTTTACTATATCAATTCTAAAATAACCTTCAAAACGAGAATATAATAGCCGATCTATTGGAATTACTCTTAGTGATGACCTAGGGCACATGTGTATAATGGTTTGGTGTATCACCAAACGTAACCTTTGATTTCTAATTATTTATCATTGATATGGTGAACACCTCTGTGTTTGTCTGTGTTTGTCTGTGTTTGTCAGTTTTATCAAGACAACTATAAATTTACCATGAAAAACAGGAATTTCCCTGTAGTTTTACTATTTTTGCTGATGTGGCCCACCCTGCCCGAGCTGGCTCCGTCCCTGGCTAGTGGGGCTTCTGCTTCCGTGTCCCCTTGGGTGTGTGCCCAACCGTGTCACCTGGCTATCGATACCTTCTTCCTCTCCTCCCTCGGCCTCCACCTACCGGTGATGGAGTCCCGGCGCGCTCGCTCTGGACCCTGCCGTGCCGACCTCCTAATCTCCTATAGTCCGTAACCGCGCTCCGTGCTCTGCCAGTCCGCCGCGGGAGCGTGCAGAGCAGCAGAGGCGTGCTCCTGCCCCTGAACTGCAGGCCGCGAGCTGCGGCCGTGGCGCCCGCGGAAGCGGAGGTGTCGTCGCCGGAGTACCACGAGGGCGCAGGCAAGAAGGCGCACGACCACGCCGGCATCGTGCTCTCCGTCATCTGCTGCACCGAGTTCGCCGTCGAGATCCTCGTGGCCGGCGGCTCCTTCGCGTCGAACTCGGCGACGTCGAACTCATGGATGAGGTAGTGTAAAACACGATGAAGCGAAAGAAAAAAAAAGATGAACCTCTGCAGGACAGCACACCTGGGCAGGGGGCGGATCCGAAAGGGGGGCTGGGTGGGCTCCAGCCCCCCCCCCCAACCAACGTGTCCATTAAATTAATGTTAATTAACTTTAAATTCTTATTAACTTTTAATCTAAAATGTTCACTATTTTAGCCTCCTTTATCCTTATCGTGGATCCGCCACTGCACCTGGGTCCATGGCAGGTCCAAGCACTTGCCGCACGACTATGGGTGGTGGCATTGAAGCTGAATTGGCTATGGTGTCAATGTGTCATTATCACCGTGGCATGTCATATATCAACAGGGAAGAGTACCCTAGCATTGTTCTCCGGTGAATTAGTGATTACATATGAGAAGATACAATTGAGCAGACGAATGAGGCTGCAAAAACTGTTTGACAGGACACAAAGAGTATGGCCTTGTTTAGTTCCTTGCAAAAACCCAAAATTTTTCAAGATTTCATGTTATATCGAATCTTTAGATACATGCATGAAGCATCAAATATAAATGAAAATAAAAACTAATTATACAGTTTATCTGTAATTTGCGAGACGAATCTTTTAAGCCTAATTAGTCTATAATTAGATAATATTTGTCACATACAAATGAAAGTGCTAGAGTGGTTGTTTCCCAAAAATTTTAGAACTAAACAAGGCCTATGTAAAGGGTTTGTAGTTGTTTAGTTATCCGTTTGGAAAAGAATAGTCAACGGTTGCATACAATGAATTTTTCTACTTCACTGAAATTTAGCTTATGTTGTTGCTTATGTGAATTTGTTGTAAGAGAAAAACACTCTTCGTTCGTTCGCTGAAAAGTCTGCTAAAGTTGTGATGTAACAACAATTTTGTGTGTGTGAGATGCTTCGGAGAAAGGAATTCAATTACGTCAATATGAGTCATTCATCAATGGCAATAGAGTAATAATCTTTTCAACCAGAATTTATATGGATGTGACCCCATCACCTTTGAATATATCACCACTGTATAAATGCGTCTTTTCCCATTGCAACTTGAAGATTGATGATCCAAGAAAAAGCTTTTCCTGGCCATGTTGGCCTGTAATTTACAGATGTATTGTGTCTAATACCTGTCTTCCCAGACAGGGTTTAGGTGAGCATCACATGTAATCGGCCCCATAGTCCTATTGTCCTTGTCTGACTCCTTCGCACCAAAATTAAAAACTGTTAACTGGACTGCAGATCGTGTGCAGTTGTAACTGCTACTGCAACATACGCAGTACCAGCATCTCAGCTATCCACTGGACAGGCGATGGTTTTTTTTTTTTTTTTTTTTTTGACAAGAGACAGGCGATGGTTAGGATGAGAGACTACTTTTCTCCTTCCTTTTCTTTCACACTTCTGTTGTTAGCCTCTGTTTAGAGAAAATAAGACTAGCGATAGCTTAACACAAAAGAGGCCATCAAAAATTGGAATCTTGCGGCATATATTTTACTTAAAACAGTCAGCATAGGACTGAGCTGAGCTTGAGCATGCAAAGGAAATGTAACGCACATATATACAGAGATCCAGGAAAATTATATAAACGAGAAGAACAAATCCGAAATCCCTTACCAACAAAGTACACAAGCAATCAATCCTTGCCATCCCAGACTTTCATGGACAGTTTCTAGGGTGCAAAGCTACTCCCGCCGTCTCTGATGGTTCAATTCAGTACTGCTGCCAGGCCATCCCATTCCCATATGTATACACCCCCGAGTCGAAACAAACGCAAAGCAAAAACCCAAGAGGAGATTACAAATTATCAGATTCAGTTCATGACAGACCAAGGTCGCCAGGACCTCATTCTTGATCATAGCAAACACAGGAAATCAAAATCTCAACCTATAGTATGGATCGTCAGGCAATAACTGACTGAGTGTTTCTAGGGTGCGTCCATCTCTTTTTCCATGAGCTCAACTCTATTGCCAGTCTTGCTGATGTCTTCACTGAGCAGCTTCCACAATCTACAGATTCTTCCCTTCTTTCTCCTCAATGGTCTTTGCCTTGCGATAATCCTTGTCCGTCCCAAACAACCTGAAACACAGCCAATGAGCTTCATATGCAACGGCAGAATTCAGAGCCCCTGCACAACTCAACACAGTCATGCTACGGATCCTCACCAGTCCATATAAACAAATGTCGAGGCATAGTTCCCTGACTTTGTGTACAGCACACGGTGATGGTAGTCATGGAAGTCCGAGCTATTCATCATGACAAAAGTTGAGTACACGGTAAGACATTCCGCTTCAAATAAACAAACACGGTCCCTTTTAAGGGGGAGAAAAGGAAAACAATGATCTAGCTTACTTACCCGCCATACAGTGGCAGGAAATTTGATGGGCTCCATGGGAAGTGATAGCCGCTGTGAGCTTCAACTGTCTCCAATATCCTCAACACCATCCACAGCCACAGGGTGAACAGATGAGGGCCAGTAAGAGCAGGACCAACCACTGTGGCGAATCCCAGGAACAAAATTTCAGCTGGGTGGGCATATTCGGAAGTTAAACCAAAGGGTGTGGCATACCTGCAAAGATTTGTTCTGTCATAGACTAGAAAATGTTGCAACATGTAAAGTAAGATGTAATGAAGCAATATCACTTACTCGTGGTGGACGCTGTGAACATGCTTGTATAGCCATTTCGTATGCAGTGCCCTGTGCCCCCAGTAGAATATAAAATCCTCAAGGACAAAGTAGAAAAGAACTTGAGATACAACAACCGTCCTGCAAAAGAGTAGATTGAAATATGTAAGCTTTTCTTCTCCAACTCGAACATTGATGCTTTCATATTTACATGGTGAGATAGTGAGATGAAGAATACTAACAATAAGGTAACTAAAATACATGAGGTGCTTCAGCCAGGAGAGAGGAGTGAATGCATACCAATGTGGTAGAGGAAGAGAGCTCCTAAGACCCATAAATCTGAAGGCAGGGTATGAGAAAATCATGACAGGCAGGTTCACACAGACATGGTACAGAATAAGACGCAAGACACATCTGTTTTGGTAAGCAGGGGTGTTGCTCTTCTTCTGCAAAGAAAAATGTACACATTTTTTTTTTGTTAACGGAACCAGATAGTAGCAAGATAAGCATACTGCACATTGCAGATCAAATATTATATGACAAGACAAAGAGACAAAGGATCAGCCATTCTTTGCCCTTATGGGCACTAGAGCTTGGAACAGAAGTAACAGCATGCATGTTCTGTTTCACAGGGAAATCTAGGCAGCATTGCATTTCAGTGAAAGAACCAGAATATCTTGGGGAAGAAAATATCACTCAATCTTGAAGAGAATAGGCAGAAAAATTATTGCCAATGAAGAGCCAGCCTTGGGTGTTTCTTTTCTCTGACATGCTGTAGCATTTCTTCATTAAGAGGAAGAGAATGAAACAGTTACACCAAGTGGTAAGCATAGACTGACCCCTAACTAGCCCAATTGAGCCGACCTGGGTCTTAGTTATGTTTTCTTAGGGAATAACTCAATTCCAATTCTAAAGGAAAGCTAAATAAGATCTGGATAAAAATGAATTAACTGAATATTAATATGGCATAGTGTGAACAGCTGAAACAATACTATTGCAAGGTGAACGCTGTAAAGATCAAATCTTCAACGGTTCCCTTTCCTTTGTATAAATTGTAAAGTTTGACATCATACACTCCCACCCAAAAATATGCAAGATTAAACAGCCTTGCTGCCTCAACAGCGATGAAAGCAACAACGCAGCAAGCGAAAGAATCCTCCCGATTTTTTTGACCAAAAGGACCACCTCACATTGTGATGTGTGAATCAAATAAAATCGAGAAGACGTGCTAACGTGGGCAATGGGAAAGAATTCTCCCGATTTCCATTCTCCCTGTGGGGGGAAAGGGAAACTGAAAAGGAGAGGACCCAGACTCTTTGTTGCAGGCTACAGAAAAGGGAAATAATGAGAAGCATCGTTTTCATCTTTCCCTGTCTTTATGGCCACTATGAGAAGCGAAAACAGTCACTGGATCCTCCTCCACAGTGGGTTAAGCGGATGAGGAAAGTGTCATCTCGATTTGCCCAGTCCAGCCTTATCATCCCATTATTTACTGTTTGTCCCCCCCACCCCCACCCCTCCTCCTACTCCTACTCTTACCCAGCAAAATTTTGATTCATACTATTATGATTTGAGAAGACAGGAAAATCCATCCATTCAATGGATGCAGGCGGCGACCGATAATTGATTGGCCGAGGGGTGAATGGATCAAATCGGGCATGATACTCTTTCAGATTAGCAGTAGGAGTGGGCACTGGCAGTTTTGGGCAGTGGCTGAGAAAAAAGAAGCTATGGGGTACCTGGATCTTGTACTTGGCGAAGAGTCCGAAGCGCTCGAAGAGGAGGGAGGGGAGGCCGGAGAGGAAGAAGACGGTCTCGTGGAGCAGGAAGGTGACGACGGTGGCGAGCTGGAACTCGGTGAAGTTGGCGATCAGGACCTGCATTCATTTCCGTTACGTTTCCCTCGGCGAGGAAGAGCAGAAAGAGACAGAGATCTGGGGAAGACGACGGAGAGAAGAGAGAGAGCAGAGCAGAGGAGAGGAGAACACATAAAGAAAGAGATGGGGGGATGGGGGAACGGGAGGTGGGGTACCTGCCACGCGGACTCGATGGCGGACATGGGCGCCGCCATTATGATCGCCGGCGGCGAAGATGCGAGGAGGGGAGCGGGTGAGCCAGAGCCTGGCCTGTGGCCTGCTCTCGGAGGACGAGGCGGAGTTCTCTAGTTGAGCAACGTACCGGTCCCCCACCCCACGCGGACCTTCAATTAAAAGCCGTGGGATGGGCCCGCGAGCGAGACGAAAACTATTGTCCGGGCTCGCCCCCTCGGCACAAGCGCAAGATGCGAACCGTGCACCCCACTGGCGCGTGGGACCCAACGTGCAGCGCGAACGGCTGGCATGCGGCCACCACACCACACCAAGGGATCCGCACTCCCGCACCGTCGCTACCGTCCAGTGGGGCCGATCGGTCCACAGGACCAGCGTAGACCGGTTCCACGCCCCCCCGCCCGACCCACCTTCTTCTCCAAGCCACTCCCCCTCTCCCAGTCTCCCTCCCGTCGCATCTCAGTCGCCGCCGCACGTACAAATACGCGACGGGAACGGTCAGGGCCCAACCCTAAACCCCCGCCTCCGCCTCCGCTGCATCCCATGGCGGCCGTGCAGCGACTCCTCCGGGCAGCCGCCTCCGGTGGTTCGGCGGCGGCCAGGAGGCGCATGACGTCGCTGGCGACGGAGCAGGCGCCGTCTGCGGCCGCCGGGTTCCCGTTCGCGGCGGAGGAGAGGGCAAGGCGGCTGCCGATGGCGGAGAGGAACGTGCAGTGGGTGTTCCTGGGCTGCCCGGGCGTGGGCAAGGGCACCTACGCGAGCCGCCTCTCGCGCCTCCTCGGCGTGCCCCACATCGCGACGGGGGACCTTGTTCGCGACGAGCTCGCCTCCACCGGGCCACTTGCTACGCAGGTGAGAGTGAACCTCCTCTCAGTACCTCCAGGCTCCAGATCGGCCCCGCTCTGCTCTGCGCTGATCTGGATTTCGTTTGTAGTCGTGTGGGTCAGTCATATGGTTGAGCTTGAGATTTGAGGTCTCCTTGGGGTATCGAGTGTAGATCAGTACGCGAATGGCTGGCTGCGAAATGCTTTAGGGGAGCGAGGATGTTTTGGTTCGAGTGGCAGTCAAATTGCTGATAGATCTGAACATCACTGCCTGGATTTGACTTGCCTAGTGTTTGTGAATTGGGGATGCCTTGATGTGATCATTTTGCTTTACTCGCACACTTCAGCTAGTGTACAACATTACACATGGCTGTTCGCATAGTAGAGTTTTTTGCTGGAAGAGTGTGGCTACTTTTATTGTTCAGTTCATGCTAACTATTAGATTGCAAAGCTCGCACTACTGCTCCATTTAAAAACTTACTAAATGAGTAGATTCATATTTCATTGGTTCCATGCCTATATGGGTTGGTCTTTGATTATCCTTTCATATTTTCACTCTGAAACTGATGTAATAGTTTTTTTCCTTGCAGCTTGCTGAAATTGTTAATCAGGGGAAATTGGTTTCTGATGAAATTATCTTCAACCTTTTGTCAAAAAGGCTTAAGAAAGGAGAAGACCAGGGAGAATCAGGATTTATTCTTGATGGTTTTCCCCGTACAGTAAAACAAGCGGTGAGAATCTTTAACATATCACGAACACTACCTTCTAGTTTGTTCCTTTTACTAGAAATTGAACTCGTTATTCTGGTCAGTTTTGAATGCTCAGTGTTTTTGTTCAACTTGGTTATGCCGTTTGATGCAATATAAAAAAAATATTCAAATACTCCCTCCATCCCAAATTGTAAGTCATTCCAAGAATCTTGGAGAGTCAAAGCATTTTCACGTTTGACCAAAATTATAGAGAAAAATACTAAGATTTGTAACGTAAAGTGAGTATACTATGAAAATATAATTAAGGAAGAATCTAATGATACTTAGTTAGTATCATAATAATAATTATTTTATCATATAAATTTGGTCAAACTTACAAAAGTTTGACTCTCCAAGATTCTTGGAATGACTTACAATTTGGGATGGAGGGAGTAGTTCACATGTTTCTCAGTTCCTGCTGCCATTGAATCAGTTCTTCCTAGTTGGTTCCTTTTAGTAACCATTGAACTCAACAATCTGTTTGGTAATGATGTGAGTAATGCAATGCGATACCATCGAGATAGTTCACATATTCTTATTCCCCTTAAACTAGTGTGACACTGTGATAGCCTGTACTTGTTTTGTTGGAGTATGTGGTTAGCCTTTCTTTAAGTATAATGCTTGTGATTATTGCGCCCCCTGCGGGAATATTAACTTACTCACCGATTCAGATTTAAACATTTTTGCCGCCATTGTTTCTATTTTAACTAATTGATCCTGGTGCAATATGTTGTTAGCAGTTGTCGTAGACCTGTTCATACATGCGCTTGATCGTGGTGGTCTGAACTAACTATATCTGTATTTCCAGGAAATTCTTGATGGCGTTACAGACATTGATATGGTGGTTAATCTAAAACTAAGAGAAGATGTTCTAGTAGAGAAGTGCCTCGGCAGAAGGATTTGCGGCCAATGTGGAAAGAACTTCAATTTGGCCTGCATTGATGTTAAGGGTGAAAATGGGCTACCAGCAATCTACATGGAACCACTGTTGCCCCCAAACAACTGCATGTCAAAGCTTATTACCCGCGCTGATGATACCGAAGAGGTAGTCAGAAATCGGCTTCGGATATATAACGACATGGTATGGTTCTATGTGCAATTCTTACTTGTTGTATCATTCATAATAAAATGTATGACATATTCTCATTAAGGTTTAAAATGTATGACATAGTTACTGCATATGCAATCCTGATTGGTTTATTTTGTTTCTGCAAGGTTTACATGCAACTTAAACCCCCCTGTCATTTGCATTATTTGTGATTTTTCGTAGAGAAAAATGTTCTGCTGTCCAAGATGTTCAACTCTACCCCTTCCATTCCAAACTATAAGACGTTTTGGCTTTTCTACCTACATTTCTTTTACTATGTATCTAGAGATAATGTATATCTAAGTGCATAACAAAAGTCATGTATATAGAAAAGCCAAAACATCTTATAATTTGGATTGGAGGGAGTACATAATAGATAGTTGCAGAGTCCTTGCTTTGCTCTCTTATAAGCATGTGTTACATTTGATCCCTCAAAGATAATTTGCATTGTGTGGATTTGGTTCAGCATAGCAATGTTCTCGTTGGCGCGTTGAAACAGTGAAACTTTGAAGAATTCAGGCTCTGATACTTAACATTTGGTTTCCTGACCTTTACAGAGTCAACCTGTGGAAGGTTTCTACCGGGAGCAGGGGAAGCTCTTGGAATTTGACTTGCCTGGTGGGATCCCTGAATCTTGGCCAAAGCTGCTCCAGGTTCTAAACCTCGAGGACCAAGAGGAGTTGAAGCTGGCTGCAGCATAGGTCTCTGGAGGACCTACATACTTGAAAAAAGACCAAACCACATTTTTTTGAATAATGGAGAAGAGGAAACTTACTCCATGATTTAGTGCCTTTTGCAGAAGTAATAGTTTTCTTGTCAAAAGCGAGTTGTTGGTTTTCACCGGCGTTTTGATGAGCTGGTACTATGTAACGTTGACGTTAGTTGTAAACAGTACCCCATTTTTGCTTGGGACCCAGTTTGGAGCCCATCAAGACATGCTGTAGTGCTATTCATTCATAACAAACTTGTAGTAAATGAGAGGCTCTTTTCTGTGTTGCGTGACATACTGCTCCCGTATGTGTACCCATATATGTCTTCATGATAAGGCCCTGTTTAGATACACCCAAAACTTTACAAGATTCTCTGTCACATCGAATTTTGCGGCACATGCATGAAGTAGTAAATATAGATAAAAAGAATAACTAATTGCACAGTTTACCTGTAAATCACGAGACGAATCTTTTAAGCCTAGTTACTTCATAATTAGACAATGTTTGTCAAATAAAAACGAAAATGCTACAGTGTCAAAATCCAAAAACTTTTTGTATCTAAACAAGCCCTAAAGCACTGAAGTAGTATGATACAGAATAACAGAGACCTTATGAGGACCTTTATGTGTTCATGTTAAAGCACTGAAGTAGCAGCAACGCCCTCGGTGTTGCTCTGATCTGATGCGGGCTGTTGTTGGCAATCTCCTTCGCGGTCATAAACATCTCTTGGCCACGTTTGGATCCTTAGAATTGAAATTATTTTAATAAATTATAATTTAGACAGATATTCATTAAGCTAATATAGTTATATATGGAATAATAATTAAGCTAATATAGTTATATATGGAATATTAATTAAGCTTATATAGTTATATATGGCATATATATTTGTGTACATTTGTTAGCTATGCAAAAGACATGTTTATATGTTGTATTTCTACTATAGAAAAGCAAGTCAAAGAGCGTGTCATAAGTGAGTAACATAGCATGATAATCTATGGAATTTTTTTTTTATCTCTCACCCTATAAATTTGAGATAGACTTAGTATATGCGAACTTTGAAAAGTTGTGGAATCTCAAATTCTAGGCCAATCAGTAGATTCCAATTTCTTAAAAATGAAAGGATCCAAATGGCTTCTCACACATATAGACAACATTTTTTTTCACTGCAGATGTGTTGTCTATTTATATACATGGTTGTATTGTCATTCAACAATTAGATACTATCTAAACTATTTCTGGACAATTCTCAGTTGCTATTGTATTATCTGTTCACAACATAAAATCTCTTAGACCACTCACTGTACAAGCCCTAAAAAAATCTCATCGCCCGTCTCCATAAGCTAAAGCACAAAACCGGTCTTAAGTTCGACTCCCCGTGAGAACAAAATTCAGAATGTGGTAAAAATAATCTCATCTCCCGTCCCTATAAGCCAAAATGCAGCGACCTAACCTAGTTCTCACAAGCAACGGATTCCACCGCGTCAAGATATAGATCGGGTTTGGGGTTTTCTCGATCGGAGAGCGAAATTCAGACCAGGGTAAAAAAAAAATCTCATTGTCGATCCCCATGAGCCAAAGCGCAGCGGCTCAGCCCGGTTCTCACAAGCAAAAGTCTGCTATGTCAGGATAGGGACAGAGTTTAGGGGTTTTCTCGAGTATAAAAAAATCATCTTATCATGTAAACCAGAACCAACAAGACCTTCTTTGGATATTGTCGGATTCACTTTAGTTCATGTGGATTGGGGTGGAATTTAATTCAAATTCCACTCCAATCCACCTTAACATGATGTGACGCCCCCCGGCATTCTTTAAACCGACTCTCTGTTACGTGGATCCTCCGATGTTCCTTGTGTGTGTATATATAGCCATATAGGATCGATGTATTGTATGTACAAACAATAGCTCCAGACGTACGACACGGCGTTTCATCAAGTCAAGAGTTCCAAAAGCAAAAAAACAACATATTATACATGGCACCGCGCCGCCGCCTCCTGCGCGGCAACAGCGTCCTGGTATCTGTCTACGACCGAAAGGTGGGCTACCTCGTCTTCAGGTTCGACGTGAAGCGCCTCTTCTCCGATGACGATGACGACGAGAGCAGAAGGCGAAGCCGCCGCAGGCGACGGCCTCGGGAGGTGCTCCCGTTACCTCCCAGCCACGTGGCTTGCTTTCGCCGTCCACTCAGCTTCCCCATGGACTTGGCCGCTTCTCCCGGCGCGCGGGGACAAGATCGTCGCCGCCACCACGGACGGGCACATCATGGTCTACGACGCCACAAGGTCGCAGTACACCGACGACCACGACCTACGCTGCTGGAAGGCCTGGACCATCCTGCTCACCATAAGCAGCCGCCGCCGCCGCCGCCGCGACGACATGTCTTCTCGGAACCAGACCCCCACTTCGAGGCTTTCCGTCTCACGTCCGGCGGCCGCCTGCACCCCATTCCCGTTCCTCCGCGCCTGCTGTTCGGCGACGACGAGGTTGACGTGACGTCCTACTTCGTCGCCGGCGGGCGCGTGTGGCTGTCCGTACGGTTCCAGTGCGACGGGGTGAAGAAGGGAACCTAGCTACTCCCTGGACATGGCGCGGCACCAAGAAAGCTCGGTTGGCGCCGCGAGGGGAGCTGGGTGTTGCCCCTCGAGGTTGAGGGACGAGCGGTGTACGCCCCTGACCTGGGCCTGCTCTTGGGCTTCAAGCGCCGGCAACAAGCGCTGCGCGCCATCGACATCAAGGCCAGGCCCCGGCCGGTGATCCGGCAGGAGTGGACCTAGCAAGGACGAGGGCTACTCTCCTGAGAACGACTGGCTCCCCTTCGGGGGCCCTGGCCTAGCTACCTTGGAGGAGGCAGGCCCGCTCTGCATCTCATGGTCCAGCGCCTACGGGAACGAACGCATGAGGCTCGCCCTCACGGCGGTGGAGGTGACGATGACGAGTAATGGGGGTTCGCCGCCTGAGCTGCTGCTGCTGCGCAAGAGAAGGTCGCGCTGTTACCGTCTGCCTCCGACCAATCAGAAGGCAACCGTGCTCCCTGTCCTGTAGCCTGCTCTAGCCGCCGCTCATCATGCATATGTCCACCAGAGGCGAAAACATACGCAGATCCGCTGTGGCTTCCAAAAGTCATATGCACGAAGCAAAAAAAACACATCAAGTTATGGCAAAAACATCACGGCAGAGAAAATTGGGACTCCACTCCACCCAGATACTGGCAATGAGAGTACGTGCGACACAATGCTGAAACTTTTTCCGCTTTGCTCAAGTATATGTATCGAACCAACACTTGGTATACCATAGCATAGCATACGCAAGTACAATATTTCCTGCCACATACCATAGGAACGTAAGTACAATGAAGGAAATAATAGGTTATGAGGAGAAGTTGTTTCATATATATTATAAACTATATAAACAAAGACAGACTTGGCGTAATTAATTTACAAGATACAGAAAAAAAAATGTTTACAAAAACAAAGATATAGTAACCCAAACCTGTCCACTTTGTACGTGAGATGGACTGGAAAATTGCACACAAGGAAAATGGCAGAAATGTCATGCAAAAAAAAATCCATGTTACGCCAGAGTTCGCTCAAAGAATCTAAACCTTGTATTGACAAATCAACTCGCATGACACAAAACCCTAATCAGAGGAAAAAGCATATCAGAACTTGGGTGGAGACCGGCTTCCAGATGCTTTAAAAGGTCCACTTGAACCAAATGGATCGGCGTCATCAAAAGAGTCAAACCGGCCAAAATTTTGTGAGCTATTCCCTGTATCGAATCCTGATACATTCTCGCCTTTGGAGCTGCTAATGGAGTCAAACCTGGAGAAACGACTTTCCTGAGGGAAGAATCCAGTGTCTTGGGATCTGAAGGAATCAAACCTCCCAAAGGAGCTATCATCACGGCTTTCACCGAATTTTGGAGAGAACCCAGATGTGTATGCAGGAGAACTTGGAACAGAATCATCAAAGAATGTACTCCTCTTCTTTCCAAATACACTAGCGCCACTTGGAGAGCCTGCCTCGGACCCAAAGAAAGAGCTATGTGTGCCACCATGTTGATCAGCCTCCTGTATTAAAACAGTTCATTAGAAACAGTAGGGAGAGATATACCCCCATATATCAGAACAAGAAAGAAGAAACTGCATAGCTCACAGTGTTCAGTGCAGTAGAACCCCAAACAGAGTCAGTATCTTGATCATCAAAGTTCCAAGAAGTTTCATCAGCAAACTTGTCACCAAAAACAGATTCAGAACCACCATGGTCACTGCATCAAAATAATAAGAGAGTTATTCTCATACGGGACACAAATATCCAGCACCTTTTTGAGAGAGAGCTATAAGTGTATGCTACAAACTATTCCAACATTTTTTTGCGAGACTATTCCAACATCTTTTTGAGAGAGCTATAAGTGTATGCAGTACAAACTACGGCAACATGCTCTAAGCACCAGGGTCAGAAATTAGGATGCACATAAACCCAAGGTCAAAACATGTACCTGTAACTTTCTCTTTTGCTGGGAGATGAATCATGCATCCCAAAGCGGGAAGATTTAAATGGACTGCCTGAGGCACTTCTTCCAGCACTGCCAGGACTTCTCACAGATTCATCACCAAAATCATATGCTATTTCACTCTCAGCCACTTGATCACCTCCACTGTAACGCCTTTCTTCCTTGATATGACCATTAGAGGATGCAACAGGAGACATATCATCACCATCATCCCAAAGAGATGGCACTTTTCCATTTTCAGCAGAAACTGGGTTTTCCTGTATTGTACCATTATCCTTAACAATACTAAACCCTGTCATGTCATATGAGTCGATCAGCAATATGATAAGATTAAATTGGAAATGATAGGAAAAAGTTTGCCCCAAGTGTAAGACACAAAATTAACAATAGCTCATGTCGTCAAAATCTATGTACAGTATACCACATGAACAAGGTTCTAACAAGGTTCTAACAACGGAAGGTAACTAGAACAGAGGCTGTGTCTTGGTATGTTCAATGAAAGGAACCTAAACAAGGATATCATAGCAAAAGAATTTTATCTCCATAAATGACACTAATAAATAATATCAGCTACACAAATATCAGGCTTAGAAACAGTCAAGTTGCTTATTTCAGGATATGGCTTTATATGTTAACAGGTGTAGGAGAGATGAAATCTTTGTATCGCTTTCACAGATTAGTTACTGGCATCGAATTCATTACAAGTTTACAACATCCATTAGTAAAGTCACAAATATTTTTTCAACAGTAGCATGACAAGCACTGGATTGCAAAACTCAGCCTGCAGCCATGCAGAGTACTATGATATATAAACAGACAATGGCCAACTTTAAAAATAATCAGACTTCAGGGATGTTGAGTAATAGCAGAGGGGAATTGCAATGGAAGTATTAACCTTCATCTTCAAACTTATCCCAGTCTTCATCCCACTCAATGAGTCCCTCTTGTGGCCCAGGTTCCCAACCTACAACAAATAAAGACAGAAATGATCAGGATATGCAAGTTATGAATCTGAAGGCTGCAGGAAGTAAAATAAAATGGTAACATGCAATTTGATCACTAGTGTCATAAAGATAGCATGAAGCTGGACTCTCAAGAATAATAAAATAAATAATAATATGAAGATGGAAAGCCAGGTACCGGAAGGAAGCTCAACTGATGCGGATGATTTGAATTGAAGTCCAAAGTGTTTGCACCGTTCACTAAGAGCTTTTTCCATCTCTTCTAATTGATATTGGATTCGATCGGCTCGAACCTACAGAATCACCAGTGTTATTGAGATATTAAAAAATAAGTACCTAGCAAAGTAACAGTGTACCTGAAGCAAACCATCAACACTTCCACCTTGTACCATTTTAATCAACGCATCATGCAGCTCAACTTTTCTCTCCTAAAACCATCAACAAAGCACAAAGTCCAGTTTAAGACACAAATCCATCAAGAGAGCAGAAATCAAGAAACATGAAATGAATGTGAAACTAATGAGAAGATCACAAATATTATGATAGTGAGACTGATGATAAGATTAAAAAAAATCCAGCCACAGATAAGCAGTGTTTGAGATTCTGTTAAGCCAACCATTTCAAACTTGCATCCAAGACAAAAAAAAAAATAAGTAAATAAAATCTCTTCTTTCAAAGCATTTGGTTAGGAGGGAGGTAAAGAGTGCAAACATCTCAATAATATCCTCAATGGTCAAACAACATGAAGTATATTCCCCCCAAGACCTTGGACAAACAAAACAAAATGGAGTACTTTCTGTGTCAAGTATGAATACTTAAAAACGATAGAAGTATGTGTTTGAAAATATAGTTTCCCAAAAGAAATTTTTTTCCTAAGTTTTATAAACATTTTTTAATAAAAAAAGTACTATTCAAAATTGTGTTTTGAGACTGTGCGAATGTCCAGACCATCATTTATTTGTGACCAGAGGGAGTATATGAACACTAATTTCTATTTTTCTAAGGTGTAGAAAAGATAAACCTGAACATCACGATATGCAGCTTCTTCAACTGCTAGTTTGGAAGCTAACTCAGCTACTTGCTTGTACTTCTCTTCATATTTCTTAGCCAATGATTCCACCTGACATAAAATTAACCACATTAAATTTGCTGGGGAAAACAAACAAAAGCTCAAACATGAATTTGCACCTCTCCAAGAATTTAGCACTAAAAAGGCTCATATAAGCAACTACAATGCCGGTCGACATAATGCAAGAAGCAATGTTCTGTACAATTAATTTGTGTGCCTCTGAGAATTTATCATCAAACAACAGATCACTACAATGATGGTATACATCATGTAATAAGCAGTGTTCTGTACCTCACGTTTATCAGAGGACGCCCTTTCTGTAATCTCATTCAGCCTATTGTCACACCGACTTTTATACAGGACCTTCAAGACAAGGAAAATAAAGGAATTAAAAAAATGATGAAAAGAACTTTCAATGACAATGTCCACCGACTTAACTACACCCAATTTGTAGTTGTGCTTACAAGATCTTGCATCTTTGTGCGGTAATACTCCAGTTTCTCTCTAGAATCCAGGACTTGCTTCTCCACCTCAACCTTCAGTGTACACGAGAGAGAAGGTTGAATTAAAAGAGAAATGTGTTTTGCCTTAAGCGCCTCTATAATACAGAATCAAAAGAATAATTTGCATAAAACACATCAACACATCCCCCCAACCCCCCAATCCCCCAGCGTACAAAAAAACATAAGGCATATTTTTGTTTCATTAGTACTTTTGATCATGAAACTAAGAACACAACATTTTTTTAAATATCAGCAGGTTGTATATGAGTATATAAATAAGGTTTTTGTTGCTTTATTAACCTTTGATGTTCGAGTGTATGACTAGTCCCTTAGGGATAATGGATAACAGCAATATATACAGAATTCCTCAAGGGCGATATAGGCCTAGAATATATGGGCCTTGACATACTTAGCATTTGTCAGTCAAAGATCTGTCCAAAGAAACCAAAATATGATTTACATTTTTGGATGGAGGGAGTATGCAATGATTGCAACGATGGGAACAACTCAGCAAGCCCTTAATGCCATTTGAAAGGCAGTTGCTTGGAAATGAAGAAAAGGCTACCCAAAACAGTCAACTATAAAAAATGCTATAAACAGCCTCAGTAAAAAAATATCGGCACGAGTATAATTAAATAGATACGCATGCCTTGGAAATTTGTATGGCACAAAAGCACCACACTATAAAGGTTGTCATCAAATCACTATTCGACGTGCATGCATTGCCAATGCAGAACTCTGACTGAGATTAGGGGAGGGGTGGCATGGGGTGGGTGGTGGGTAGCGAGGTCTCCACATGCCGGGGGCAGAGGACGAGGCAGCGGCTGTTGAGTCCTCCATGCCCCACGGCTGTTAGGGTTTCGGAGAAGGGTCTCCATGCCCGACGGGGGAGCAGCCCAGGGAGGTGGTGTCGGGTTTAGGGGTGGCGGGGGACATACGGTTGGGCAGAGTCGGCGGCAGGGGCGAGGAGTCGTCGGTGAGGTGCCCGATTGAGATTAGGGAAGGGCCAGGAAGGACCAGCGAGGATGGGCGGCAGGCCGGGAGGTCGCCAGCAAGGTCAGCGGCAGCCAGGGTGGTGGTCGAGGTGGCAGACGGAGCAGGAAGATGGGTGTGGGGAGAGAGAGATAGGAGGAAGATGGGTTTAGAGAAAAGAGACAGGAGAGAAGAAAACGTGCGCCAGTACCTCTTCCTATGCACATGCACTGTTTAAGAGGGTCGCTGTGTCATGGACTAATGTGATCGGGTGACACAAGTGAAAAGTAATAAGAACTAAATATGTACCTATTGACATCAAGCTCATTCATAATGGATGTTGGTAACTAGCATATTCTTCTAGAAATATTTAGGTTTGGAAGTTTATATTGTATTGATTGTTTGAAGCATTCAACAGATCAATCCTGGTCACAGATGAGGGGAAAAATCAAATCTATATACTCTTATAAAGTTTAAACCCCACTAGATGTTCAATCGCTTCATGCAAGGTGTCCACATCATTTCCCACTAAGTGCCCCACTAACTTGCAATCTTTTCATGCAAACTATCTATGTCATCCCTTATTAATTATACAAATATTGTCCACATCATCTCTATTATGTGAATTACTTTTATCTTTAATCTATCAACGTACAAGTCATCTACATATGTTATTATTTGATCCATTATTCTATCCTTCTATAATGTGACCTAATATTCAATTGGCTTTTCTTCATTACTTTTACCAATTTTACCAGATCCGATGCGATAAGATAGCATGCTAGTCAAGCTCATATATATACACATAGCATCTAGGGTACCATATAGTAATGCTATATATATAGAACAAACTATTTTTTAAGAAAATCCCACGGCAACGCACGGGGTATTCTTCTAGTATACAGATGGCACAGCTCAGGTTGTGTTAAACCAGTCTGGACATGACAGACATAATGATCCACACTTCAAACCCAGATCCCACCTATCCAAGACACACATGAAGCTCTTCTAACGCATGGCTATACAAGCTAAACTAATTTAAAGGTGCATAAACTGGGTGAATTGGCAACCACAGAGTCAGCGTGATCAAAATGGAACAAGAGTTGCAAATTATCACCACCGGACAATTCAGGAAACAAGGATGGGGTCAACATACCTTCTTAGGAGCATCCACCACCTCCTGGGCAGCCTGGTTCACTCCACTTTTTTCATCTTTGTTCCCTTGATTTACTACATGATTATCCATCCCAGGCATGTGAGATCTTGGTTGCCCTGGTCTGCTAGCCCCATCAGTTGAATGCAAATGTGGTGGCAAGGGTGGCCGCACACCACCAGGCACCCCAGCTGCTCCAGGGCCTCTTTGTGGTAGTCCTCCTGACCAAAAATAAATAAGCTTGTGAGCAACAGATAAACACAGGATGTCTTTACGCTTGGCTATGCCATAATATAATAATTGCAAACCAGATGACAAGCAAAGTATTACCTTGATTATGTTGCCATGATGGCCCATTGTATGCTGTTGAAGGCAAGCCTGTAGCTCGTAACAGTGTCTCATCATGCCTAAGAGAGTCAGGAAGTGCCGGGGGAAGAGGAGTTCCAGCTCGGTGCCTCTCCATTAAATAAAGAGCAATGCAAAACTCTCTCAAAGAAAGCATGCCATCATTGTCTTGGTCAGACAAATCCCACACTTGCTTCAAGACCTCTGAAACGGTTAAAAGAACAACACATGCATTAGCCAATATGTATTTCATACTATGAGATATGTTTAGCGATCATAAAAAAAAGAACCACATGGGTGGAAAAGGCTATAATGCTAACCAGCAATTTTAACAGTACAATAACATAGACTGAATCTAAGTTTGGAGCAAAAACCTAAGTAAATGATAAATTTCATGATTAGGATAGTGGAAAGTTGATGACGATATCCCACCTCTTGGAAGCCTCCAACTGAGGAACAGAGTGCGAGCTTCTGCGCCAGTTATTTTGCCATCTCTGTCCCTATCAACATCCCCAAAGACTTTCATGTACTTCTGGATGTCAGATTGAGTAATTTTCGGCCATTGGGAAGCTGAATTAGAAATCCCAACAGAGACAACAGGTGCAGCTGGAGCAGGACTGGGCTTTACGACAGGCTGAGTCTGTTGAGGTTGGCTGCTACCTTGCAACGAACCAAACTGTGCGAGATTAGTCAGGTTCTGGGAGCCAGTTGGCGTGGGCATAAAACTAGATGAGCTCGGAATCGAGCTTGTCTGAGGTGCAGGAGCAGATACGCTTGGCTTCGGCTGTGTAAGTGCAGAGAAGATGTCTGCGCTTGATCCAGAACTGCTAGCAGGGCCATTTCCAGACAGTACCAAGGCTTTTGAATCCTGAGGCAACACAGCACTGTTGCTCTGCATAGGCAATGGCGATGAAGACATTGCCTGTACCTGTTGTCCAGGCGCCATGCCCATTGTGCTAGGTAAACCTGGGCCAAATCCACCTCGTGTTGTCTGTAAAGGAGCAGCTCCTGGTATAGCTTGCGGAATGCCTCCCACTGAGGCAGCATTACCGCCTTGCCAACCGACAGATCCTCCCATGCTGCCTCCACCGACCAAACCTTGATTGATTCCAGGCGCTTGAGCTTGAAATGAAGTTGCTGGAGCTCCAACCTGTGGTGGCCGCATGAAACCGGTACTAGAAGGTTGCTGTTGAGTAATTCCTAGGTTAGGAGGCTGCGGCTGCATTGCCCTTGGTCCAGCAAATTGACTTGCTTGAAGAGCACCACCCTGACTCGCAGCTGGCATCATAGAACTGATCCCTTGGGGCCTTGGAGCAGCACCAGGGTTCACCTGTGGCATGCTAACTTGACTAGATGTCGGCATCATGCCGCTTCCCTGGGGCCTTGGTGTGGCAGCCGGATTCATCTGAGCCGCTCCAACCTGCCCTGGTGTGGGCGTCATCGCAGCACTCCCCTGAGGCCTAGGCGCCCCCGCAGCACCCATCTGTGCAGGAGCCGGCCCCGCGGCTATCTTGGGAGCTGGAATTCGAGCCGCAGCGGGACCATAGAGCGCCGACTGCACTATGTCGGGCGTGAGCTGACGCCCGCTCTGCGCCACGGTGACCAGGCGCAGTGCGTTGAAGAATTCCGGGCGGCCGAGGAAGCCAGTCTTGTTCTGATCGGCGTGCATCCATACCTGCGCCCATCCCAAAAACACTCAACTCATTCGAATTCGCGGAGCAAGGGATCTATGATTCACCGCTATCACACCTAAAATTGGACGCACAAGTGTGCGAATGCGCGAATCGAAGGAAGGGTTTAGGGAGGGCACCTGAGCGAGGACTTGCTGCGGCAGGTTGGCGCCCTGGAAGAAGGCGACGGCCTCCTGGCCGCTGATGCGGCCGTCCTGGTTCAAATCCGCTCGGCGGAAGTAGGCTTCGAAGGCCTCCGTCCCCGCCATCTCCGGGATCCAAGAGGGAGATCACGGCGGCGGGGGTGCGGCTTGCTGGATCTGCCGAGTCGGGCGGTGGAGATCTCGGGGGAGCGTGTCGCAGCGGGGCTGCAGGTGCAGGAGGCCCAGTGGTTGGGTTCTCCCCGCTGTCGTCGGTCGAGATGGTGAGCGGGCAAATTTCTCAATTGTCCCCTTCGAGTTTTCAGGTTTTTTTTAGCCGCTAAAAAATGACTACCTAGGACTACCTCCAACACGAGCTTAAATAATCCCCTCGTGCAATAATCTCTATCATTTCTGTCTTGTGAAAATAAACATATAGTTTTCTAATCTAGTATCGGCTATAGATGGTCATCGGGCCGTGGTCTGACATGGCGTCATGCCTCCACGGACCGCCGTGTCTATCGTGTTGTGCCTCGCCGTACTTCGTGTATCTAGAAGTACAAACCTATCATTTATCAGTCATCTCTAGCTTATATTGAAGTGAGCTCGATTATTTATCACTTCTCTACCAAACTTTCAAAAATCACGAGATTGTCTTGGTAAGTTAAGCGCCGAATAAAACTATGGAGATACTCAATGTCTCTATTCCATAATGATGTTGTTTGCCTCCTTCGGCGAGGATGAACTTACTACCCCTCACAAATCATTTTAATAGCACCAACACAATACTTTTGTTGTGCAATTGTGCTTCGACGTAGTCCACAAACTTTAAACCGTCTAGACAACGACAAGCACCATGAGTATTAAGAAAATCAACTCACACTACGATGTTCTAGTGCCGCTTGATCACTCTATTAATGCAAAACACTTGAATCTAGCTCTTACACTCCAAGATGCGACCTAATACAAGTGTATGAGTGTGGATGCTCAAAGTATGGTATGCATATGAGGGTTTGCACTGTGGGTCGTGGCCATGCAACAATATATAGCCCCAAACATATAACATTAACCAGAACAACTTTATTGTGTTGTCACAAACAACAGCGGATGATTTTGGTGTACACTCAAGTTATGCGAGCACCGAACAAATCAGGTAAATTCAATTGCCTATGCTTGTTATTTCTCCCGTGGATCTCTCCGGGTCCAATCTACATTTAGTATTAAAGATGTGAAACTTCATTTTTTTTTCCGTCCACAAACCCTCCCCCCTCCCCCCACTATCCGAGCGGTAGAGAGTTTTTTTGTCCCGCTTTTCTTACTTGATATGGATTTATGATCCATATGCATATGAGTTAGAACAGCTCACGTTTAACAATGATAAATACCGAGACCGATTTCAATACGTATTGGATCACGTCCTCAGTATTTTATATATGACCTAAATTCATAACCTATACAAACAAATAAGTTACAACAATTCGCGTCCAATGAGTCCGATTCGTATACGTATTGAGTTACGGACACGTTTGATAGTGAAAAAAGAGAGGACATTTGTCTATAACTCTATACATTTTATCTTTTCACAGACACAAGGCTAAAGAGTCGAGACTGAAGAGTGGCCAGACATGACGACAACTATTCTTTTATAGTTCACTCTTTTCTCTCTCTCTCTTCTTTACGCATTTTCTCGGTGTAAATTCAGCATCCAGTCATGACGACAACTATTCTTTTATAGTTCACTCTTTTTTTTCTCTCTCTCTTCTTTACGCACATTTTCTCAGTGTAAATTCAGCATTCTTTCACACGAAAGCATAGTTACATCTCTCACTCATCAACACCCGTTCACAAACCCGGCAATCACCCAAAAAGAGGTAGGAAAAAAAGGCACCCCAAAATGTACAAGTATACTCGTCAGAAGAGACCTACGATCCAATAATCAGTCCCCCACATTGAGGAGCACGTCCCACACCGTCTCGTCGAGCAGCTCGTCCAGCATCTCCGCCTCCACGTCCCTCGCCAGCGCGTCGGCGTCCTCGCGGAACGCGCCGTGCCACGGTGACACGCTCAGGTCACGGCCGATCAGCACGTCCACGGAGGCGGAGCTCGCCGTCCTGCTGTCGCTTGGCGGCTCTAGCCACACCTGCATGGACTTCCACAGTGCCTCCAGCAGCGTCTTGCCACCGGGTGTTCTCCTTGGCGCCATGGCGTAGCACTTGTCGAACGCGCACAGCGTCGTGGAGGCCCGGACGGCTCCCGGCAGCGCCTCGTTCACGAGGTCGAAGAGGAGCCGGTGGTCGACGGCTGCCGCGCCGTCGTCCACCGGGGCTGATGAGGACGAGGACACGACTTCCTCCAGCACCCACTTGGGGATCGGCTTGGCTTCGCAGTCCGACATGGCGGCGTTGCCAGGGTTCTGCCTCCGGCCGTACATGCCGGCGATGACGAGAACAGCTCTGACGAAGGATTTTATGGGGTGACCATCCGTCGCGTCCATGTCACCGTCGTCCTGCTCCTGCTCGTCCAGGACAGGACTTGTCTCGGCGCGTTCCTCTTCGGCCTGGACTTGTTCTGACATGATTCCTGGTTCTGCGAGAGGTTCTTTGTTCAGAAGAGAACTTCATGGCAAGCCATACATTGCTGCTACACAACACAAGCACAGTATACTTACCAGAAGCAGTTGAAGCCATGTCCTTGGCTTCCGTTCTCAAGTGAGACCGGTGCTCGCTGAAGGATGCCTCCAATGGCGAGACAGGGCTCGGGTAGCCTCCCCTGTTCATCTCGTCAGGCGGGCTGCTGCACCACGACGCCGGGCTCGGTGGCACCTCGGTGGAGTTCTCCTGCAACCAGACAAAAGCATCCCTCACTCCCATGCTTCAAGATTATTGCGATAGATAATGGCTGCGTCGCATGAAGAAAAAATGCCTCACCTGCAGGACGCCGGGGTGGATGAGGACCGATGGGGCAGTGACAAGGGTGCCGAAGGGAGGGAGGTCGTCCGGGAACGGCTCGTCGGAGGCGTGGAACTTCTTGCCGAACAGCTTGGCTCTGAGCCCAAGGTTCTGCCTCAGGTTGGACACCTTGCCTCTGATGCTGAACGCGTCCTTCCTCCCTTTCCTCTCCTCCGACGACGCCGGCCGGCTGCTCCCGTGGCCTTCCTGCTTGCGCTGCAGCCTCGCTCCGGTGAGCACCCGTGGCTCCTCCGAGAGGAGCTTCACGAAGGTCGTCCCGGACACCGGCGCCGAGAACGACCTCATCAGGTTTCGCGGCGACACGGGCTCCGAGTCCGGCTGGGTCGTCGTCGTTGGGGTGTTGTTCGATCCGTATCTGAATGACCTGATGTCGGACTCCACCGCGCGCTTTTTCTCCTCCTTACTCCTGACCTTCCCCTTCCTCGGCGGCGGCGGCGGTGCCACCTCGTGCCTCGTCGGCTTGGGCCTCGGCTCCTCGTCGAACGACGTCGAGGTGGCCCTTCGCCGATGAGAGAAGGAGAAGGGCGTCTCGGCGTCCGGCGTGTCTCTCCTCAGCACGTTCTTCAGCCTGTCGGAGAGCTGCCTCCTGGCGTCTCGGCCGATGTAGTCCATCTGGCCCTGCCCGTCGAACGGCAAGTCGCTGCGGTACGACCGCGTGGACTCCGACCGCACCAGCGCCGGGTGCATGTCCCTCGTGACGTTCTCCCTGATCTGGTTGGCGATGCTCCGCGCGATCTGCTTCGGGTCGGCCGGAATAATGTCGCCGGCGGCGGCGGACCACCGGCGGTCCGCCTGCTTCTCGTCGGAGGCCACCCCGCCCTCGAGCTCGATCTTGAGCCTCTTCTTGACCTCCTCCAGGAAGGCCTCCATGTTGTTCTCCTTCTTCACCAGCTCCGGTGACCCCAGCGAGGATTCCTCGATGTCGTCCGTGCTCAGCTCGGGGCAGGGCTTCAGGATGACGATCCTCGTCGGCGACAGCGACGACCTCTCCTCCTCGTGGTAGAACCTGGAGAACGGCAGCCTCGTGGAGCACGCGGCGGCGGCGTCTGCGCTCGTTGTCAGAGAGAACGTACGGCTCCCGGAGATCGACGTGCTGCTCTCCTTGCTGCTTCTTCTCCAATGCACATCCTCATTGGAGGTGTGCATGTGCTTGCTGCCATGGCTAGCAGCTTTCCCGTTCTGGTGGTGCTGGTACCTGTACGGCACGATGTCCGTGCACCTGCTGTCGTCGTCGTCGTCGTCATCGAAGCTACTCTCCAGTTCGAAGCTTGTCGACTGCTCCCAGGCCCTGCTCGCCTGCCATGCCTCGAACTCCTTCTTGAACTTCTGCAGCTCCTCCTCCTGCGGGTGCTCTCGCGGCTGCGGCTTACTCCACTCGTTGCTCCTCTTGTTCATCTGCCCAAACACATCCCTCTCGTCGCCATAGCCATAGGCTCGGATCTCCTGCTTCGGTGCCTGCTTGGTGGAGTCCCTGTTGTTGTGTTGCACGAAGGAGACATGCTTGGCTGAGATCATTTCAGAAGGATTATCTCTTCTTGGCAATGATCTTGGGGTGATCTCTGAACGGCTGATGGATTCAGTGGTTGCGTTCAGTGGAGGCGATTCCATGCCCATCAATCTGGCGATGACGCCGGGCCTCTTCTGGCCTTCATTTGTTCTGAAGGAGATGTCCTCCTGGATCAGCTTCTTGACTGGGTTTGAGCTGTGGCTGAGCCCTGATTTTGGGTACTGCCTCATGTTGCAGGAATACTGCTAAAAATCACAAGGAACTTGATCAGATCATAGCAAGTCAGTGCTTGTTAGCTCTTGCACAGTAAATAAAATGACACAAATTTTGAAGATCATAACTCGATATTGCTCCCTACATCAAAAGCACTATCTTTGACGTAGTCAGTAGATGCAGCAACAGTAGATGCTCCTGCTCACCAACATTATTGGTGCATTCTCTGTTGGGTCCTCTCACGTAACTATAATCAGTTTCAAGTACAGCTAGGATGACTATAGGAGGTAGCAACAAAGTTACCGAGACATGCAAAAGTAGGTGCCTCAAGTCACAATAAAGGTCAAAATGAATGAACTATATAGTGCTGGAATATTTGTCAGTGACAACAGAGGTCCTTCCTCTTCCTTGTCTGAAAACAGAACAACAGCGTGCTTGCTATGGGGACAGACAGGAGATGGAAGGAATTTACTCTGACAGAGCAGTACTAGTATACGGAAGACTCACCGGAACATCTTCTTGAAAGACGCCATAGCTGTGGGAAGCCTCCAAGGCAAACTCCATGCTGTTCCTTGGAGCCTCAAGTCCTGCAAGTATATGATATATATGCCATTCCAATGAGTTCTGAATTCCGCCACCCAAAAAAGCAGAGAAAAATATCGTAGCAACAAAGAAAGAAAAAAAGAATCTCTTGTTCAAATAATTCCATTCTACGATCATGCGCATCCAGCAAGGATGCAGGATTTCAGGTCTAGTTCATCTGGAGGATATTGGACAGAGAGAATTGGATTGATCGCCATACCATCGCCCTGCCTCTTGTGCCCCCACTTCCTTGAGGTGCTGGCATTGGAGAAGTCCAGGTACTGCAGCATGATGGTAATGGTGATGATACCAACCACCGAGGTCCAGCGTGTGCTTCGATGGCGAGATCAGAGTCTCAGCTGGACGGAAAGTTTCTTGTCCTGCAAAAAGAAGCCCGGGATACGATGTCAGATTCTGCAGAGACCATGCCGCGATAGAAAGGAAAACCCACACGACGGCTCGTCAGTTCCGCAAATTCATTTCGTGGATCCTGGTAAGGAAATCGAACGACCGATACACAAGTGCAGACTGCAGGGCAAGTTCATCATTGCGAAGGAATCCGTAACTGAAGAATTGCAGAAGACGCATTGTGATAAAGAGAAGGGAGACACATTTGTAATCGCCATGAACTGAAAGTCTGAAACAAACCAGGAAAAGGAGGCAGAGCAAGCAAGATCATAATTCGCATGAGATCGTTTTGAAAAGCCATACGGACAAAACTTTCTCGAAATTCATTTTGAGAAAAAAAAAGAAGAGCCATCCAAGGCGATCCATCCAGAAATGCCAAGTCGTCTGCAGAGTGGGAAAGCTGAACCCCACCCACGTGCAAGCAGATCGGAACGAAAACGAAGAAGAAAGAAAGAATCCGCGTCTCGTATCCAAGAGGAGAAGATAACCAAAACGCAGACCGAGATCAATCTGCACGCACACAGCAAACGGCGGAGGAGAATCGAAACGAACTAGCAATCCAAGAGGAGGGCCATACATACATTCGAGGATCTCTCCGCCGCCGGTACGCAGGTCCGGCGACCGTCCGCCGGCCTTCGCGCCTCCCGCGGTGGGAAGGATCGAACCCGGGCGCCGCGGGAGGAGGCGAGAGGGAGAGAGATGCCGGGCACGCGGGGGGCTGGAGGTTCTTGTTGGCGCGCGCTGGGCTGCGGCTTATGGTGGCACTCGCGCTCGCGCACGCACAATAATTACAGAGGAGAAGAGAGGATTAGAAGAGGAAGGAAAGCAACAGCAACAGCCGGGAAAGCGAAAGCGAAAGCTTTTCTTCTTCCTCGCCTTTGCTTGCCCTCACCCACCCACCTCTCTCTCTCTCTCCGTTTTCCCCTCTCTTCTTGCCTGCAGCTGCAGCTGCTGGATTAATAGTAGGCTTTGTCGTCTGCTCTCTCTGCCTGGCATTCCTGCATGGAATGCAACTGAACCCAACAGTTGGACCGACCAGAACAAGAACAGCGTGATGATTCTCGTTGCTCGTTAAGTAGTTAGTTACTACTGCTGTTAGGGTGGTGATGAAAACGGAAAGATGGTGTGAGCTGTGCAGTGGGTTAACTGACTCTGCCCTGGATTGGCTGGTGAGACATAAATAACTGCTTTACTTAGCCATCAATCAGATCAGAAACACTCAAAACGACAGAGATTCTGTAGCAGGGCAAAAAAAGCCAGGTAAATGAGGAAGGAGGCCGGCCATGGGGCATCTGAATTTGTGATAGTAGTTTAGGATTGGGGACAGCTCGGTTATGCGAGGACTCTAGTTGGGGCACCACACGCTTTCGCTGATCCCCCTTCCGCAGCTCGCTATCGCACGCACGAGCACGAGGCAAGGGCAGCCTCCATTTGGCGGCGTTGTGATAAACCGCCGCCCCGCTGTCCCGGCCGTTGCGGGGAACGGATCGCAATCTCGACCTGTGTTGGTCACCATCATCATGTGGGAATCCGGATGAGATGCTCTCATGTCCTCTCATTAATTATGTAATAAATAGTAACATCTTTTTAAAATCATAAAAAAGAATTCAACTTCATCCTTGAAACAGAGGAATCAGGTCCCACTTATATTAGAGCAACTCGAAGAGTTTCTTTATATCATTTTATATTGGTAGGAATTAAAATTTTAGTTAAAGAAAAACCACCATAGGTGTTTCAATTAGATATATAAATATTAGCTTTCTTTCTTGTTTTTCGCTAAATAGGCTTAAAGATAGACAGCAAGATTGGCTCTCTAAGGTGTGAACAAGATGTAGAGGATTTATTAGAGGATAAAAAGATATAGAGAGATTTTTATTTAAGTGGCTCTCTGAATTTAGAAAAGATTATTTAGAGATGCTCTTATATCAATAAAGTACATACGTTGTAATAATAGTACATAATATAATCGTTGGAGGAAGAAAAAAATCGTAGCAGGAGAATCGCTTGACGCACTCCTGCTGTCCTGCATTAGCAATAGAATCATTCAACTGAAATCAGAGCTGAAATAGCGATGGTGGTGAAAATGATGCATGCGTTGTACTCATTTTTTTTCAAAGAAAAATAAATGTAATCTATGAACGTTGTGCAGTGTACTCCAGTTCTAGCTTCTTGCGATTCTTGCTGTAGTGCCATGTCAACGAGCATCTTAAAAAACACAGCTCCTCAAGGAGTAGGAGCCGTTTTTATTCGACTAGCCATAATGTGTAGGATTTCCGATGCTTCAAACGACTCAGCATCGATGCTTGCACATTGCAAGACTGAATTCAAGCATTGAGAATTCTGGCATCGGGGAAGGAACATGCCTCAGTGCTTGCTCTAGACAAAAATACATGGTCCCACTTGCAAGTGATATGGGGATTGCAGCTCTGGGAGAAAAGTACAGAAGAACAAAACAATATTTAATTCAACATTTAAGCATCGTTAGCCACTACAGCTCAAATGTAAAATGGAACATCGGTCATCGTTTGGTATTTGAAGCATCCAAGTGGCTTTACAACATTATGGCTAGTCTAAGGAGCTGCAGACGAGGCAATGTGGCTCCTCCTGACTCTTCGTAAATTTATCAAATATAAGACCAAAACTGCTACTTAGATGTTTTTCATCAAATATTTTTTAGAACGGCTTTAGTTCCACTAGGAAAAAAATGCTCCAAAGTAGAAACCGAGCCGAAGGCCTTTTAGAAGAAGCCCAAACCCTGCTAAACTGCCGTGTAAGACCGGTCTCGATAAAAATTTAATGTGAGTTTTATTTGTATTTAATAGTTTGTCACATATCAGTAGCAGAGCCAGAAGCCTTCATGAGCCTGGGCAATCTTCGTTATACAAAACGTATTTAGCTAATAAATTGCAGCGCTCTTTTTTAATGCAAAGGAAAGTTTCTTTTAAAAATCACCGACAAGCCCGGCTGCTCGAGGTGGCCAGGCGGTGGCTCTGCCACTATCACATATGTATTTTTAATGGCATGAAACTACTCCAACAACATGATCCAAATCGGAGACCCATTCCAAAGTTTGGATCACGTACAGCAAAAAGATCACGCACCCAAAACTCACATTCTCCAATGGCCTACCCAAAAACCATCCTCTCCTCACTCTCTCTCTCTCTCTCTCATGTCGCTCGTTCCTGTCCCTCTCTACCTCTGTGCCGCCCCTCCCTCTCTCCCCTCCCTCATTGAGCATAGTGCCCTCTCCTTCCCGGTTCTGACTGGTGGCGGCACCCCTCCCTCTTGGATCCTGTGGGCGTGGGCGAAGAGGACCCCAGATGCCCGCTCCCCAACGACTGCGCCCCACTCCCCGCCAACGAGTCCTGCTCTCCGCCTCGCCGCGGCACCCGCCGGCTGCGCCCCAAGGTGGACCTGGCCACAGCGGCTCCCCGTCGCGGTTCACCTCGCCGCGCCCTGCTCCTACAGGCCCACTAGTACAACGCTAGAGATTTGCGCCGGTCTCTCTCGACCACACAGATTTGTGCTTCGGCAAGCCTCATATGCAAAATGGGTGAGGTGTGTTGGGTCTTATGTTGGAGCGTTCTTTTTGGTAGGCAAAACACTGTGAATGGCCTATTTGCTTTTGGGTCAAAATTTGCATGTTGTGTTAGAGACAGTGTGACATTGTATTAAGAAGAGAGAAGAAATAAGTTTTATCTAAGCATAATTATCAATTCTCTATGAGTCATAAAATTAAATACCTATAAAGTTATATAATAAAACTTAGCATTGAGATGAGTGATTTATCGAAATATTATTTTATTCTATATAATATGTCAGTTTTGGAAACACCGTGAAACTATCCATAGAGACTGACCAAAGAGTTGGTGCCCTCACATAATTTACTATTGGATCCACTCTAAGATTCGTGCATTCATCAGTGTATGAAGGATTTTTCTTATCTCTTGACCTACGTACGGGAGCGCAGCTAGCTACTGATTGATATATGTTTTCTTTGAGTTGGATATTCCTACCTCCAAAAATCTATTGAGCCAGAGCTGTTCGATCCGTACACTTAGATGTGCCAGCATATAAATATTCACAAAGAAAAAAAGAGAGAGAGAAAGAAATAGGAGGAAATGCATACGACTATGTCCACATAACATAATTATATAATAATAACGTACGCCATATATATTATTGTTGACTGATGGCGCGACAAGTGTAATGGTTCCAGGAGGAACACCCCAAATGGCTCCTGGACCTGGGCGGGGCTGCTTGCTGGCCGCCCGCGCGCGGCACATCAATGGCGCCCGGGGTACACTGCCGGAGCGGTGTCGCGCGCGCGAGAGCGACGCGTGATGCGTGTCTGTCTGTGTGCGATCTGATCTCGGCGCATGTCGATGACGTCGTCGTCCTGTACCGCACGGCTGCACACACACACGCACACGCAGTCGCAGACGCACATGCACATGACATGCGCGCCTTGACCCGGGCAACCAACCACTGCTAGCTGCTGCCTGCTGCCGCTCGGGTGGTTTTTTTTATGCGTGTCGTGATCGTGAAGACGGCTGGCTGGGGCTTGTTTAGATGCGAAAAGATTTTGGATTTCGCTACTGTAGCACTTTTGTTTGTTTGTGGTAAATATTGTCCAATCATGGACTAACTAGGATCAAAAGATTCATCTCACGATTTACAGGTAAACTGCATAATTAGTTTTTATTTTCGTCTATATTTAATGCTTCATGCATGTGCCGCAAGATTCGATGTGACGGAGAATCTTGAAAATTTTTAGAAACTAAACAAGGCCTTAGTTGCCGCCGCTTGCCATTGATCCGCGATGAGATGACAAGCGACGTTGCAAACCCCAAACAACCATCATCTGCAGAACTAACATAACTGGCCACTGTATTATTGGCTCTTGAACATGTAACTAACAGCGTCTCTCCCTTCTCTCTCTATCTGCATGTCTCTCTCACCAAACTGCCAACTGCAACAGGTACTACACGGACCCATGCATGCTTTGAAGTTTCCCTTGCCCAATGCCCCTGGTGTTCCATCCTGGTCTGGGTCCTGACCATCCATGTACTCAAATGGTTCATGGATGAACAGCAGAGGCTCACTGACGGTAAGCAATAAGCATGGGGCAATCGCACGCCTGATGTTGGAACTCTCCAGGACATGGGCAGGACATCTAATATTTCTGCATGCAGAGCCATAAAAGGGGGGGCACAGCAGCACAAGCTTTCGGTCGCGAGGAGGATCGATCAATCAAGCCTCTTTCCCTTGTAAATTATAAAAAAAATCCGGCAAGTAAGAGTGTTATCAAATGGCCGGCCGGCGTGCGTGCATGCACGGCCATCATCATTCCTGGGCGCCCTAAACTAACCAAGCTTGCATTGCATTGGATGAGGGGGAGAAAACAAATGTTTGTGTCGTCCGGGATTAAACAAGCTAACTGATGGCGGCCCTCACCTACATCTACACATGAAGATATCACATGGTGGGGCTGCCATCGAATCAATACCACCATTCAGCATTTTTCAGCTCCCTCCACCCCCACACTGCGGCACTGCCTATAAAGTGGGTCATCGGCAGGCTGTCCTCCTCCTCGTTCATTCATCAGAATGAAAAGCCCAAGATGATTTCCTCGGAAGCTCAACAGTATGAGACTATGGCGTTTTAGTTCATGAAGAAAAAAATTTCGCGATACTATCACTTTAGTTTGTTTGTGGTAATTATTATCTGATTATAGACTAACTAGGCTTAAAAGATTCATCTCATCAATTTTGACCAAACTGTGCTATTAGTTTTTATTTTTGTCTACATTTAATACTTCGTACATGCATCTAAAGATTCGATGTGATGAAGAATCTTAAAAAATTTTGAGTTTTTGAGCGAAAGTAAACAAGGCCTATGAGAGTTCGTTTCAGACCAAGCAGCAAGCAGAAAAATGAGCAACTGTTTATGAGCCTCGTGGAGTCGTGGTCTTGTCAGCTGAGAGCTGTTTGTTTCTCTCACATGCCTACTGTTTTCGTCCTTCAAAAAAGTGCAATTCTATCAAAACTAAACTTCAAATTTAATTAAGTTTATATAAAAAAATATCAACAGCTATAAATTTAAACTATAAACCGTTCTAGATTTTCTATTATGTAGTTTTATTTATACATGTAGATCCCAGACTCATAATAAAAATTATGAATATAAAAAAATTAGAACAACTTATAATTTGGAAGATGATGCTACTTTTGGACCGAGGGAGTACTCACCAAGAGCTTCTGACAGCACGTTTTTCCAGTTATGAAGAAGGATCAACAAGCATGCCTGCATATTTCATTTACTTAGAAGTTCTTCCTTTCTTCCAGCTCCATCTTACAAGTAACTCAATATGATAATCTGCAACTCTGGCATTTATACATTTTGCACGCCTAAGCATTTATATATTTAGACAAGAATGGAGTACCGTATCTCCTGAGAGATTGCCCTTGCGCTTTCTGCCTTCAACAAAACATTGTCAACTTGTTTAAAGGAGCTTTCAGTTCTTAAAACTCAAAAAAACTCTGCCCAGATGGTCCTGGGCACACTTCACTTGCCATTTGCTAATACTATTACCAAAACTCACAGCGTTGGCGCTTAATGGCGCCTTTCCGCTAGGGCTAAAAGAGGAACTGGGGCTCAGTGGGTTGTAAAGGGGGTGCCATGATCAGTGTACAACTGCACTTTAATTCAGTGCCAACCTCAATCGAAAGATTGTGCCCCTTTGGGTGAAAATTCCCAGTCATTCAGATCAATAGCCCCCACAGGAACATGTGTCATGTGAGCTTGCTGGTTGCTTCTAGGATGTGCTTACCCCACTACGAGGTGTCTTAGCAGCAGTGGTCCAATCCAATGCTGGAAGAAATGCAGACGGAATTGATAAAAACCTTCCTTGTCCACCAAATCGACACCTATGCAGTGGTTCTTTTGTTCATTGTATGATGAGATGAATAAGTCTAATTATTTCTACACTCTTTTCTTGATAGGTTTCATCATGAGAAAATTTCATCATTGTGCATACCTGCCAGCGATACAGCAATTTGACTTTCAATTTCACTAGCCGACTTCATCGTTATTTTTAATACTTAAGGATTTAGTATGGGGTTAGATATCCTTAAAGGAATCAGATGTGCTGTGACCCATATGACTGCATGATGTCTTTTGCACTAAGCAACCTAAAAGTGACGATTTAATTAACTGCTAACAATAGTGATCATAAACTCCAGTAAAAAGGAAAAGTCACAGCTCTAAGCGATGGTTAAAGATTTGTCTGAAGCCTCTATCAAGTAGTAAAATGATGTGAATTATTACTATCCGACTTGATTGCCATTTCAGCTACGTGGTCATCTTTCACAGACAAGAGAGTAGCAATAATTAACTTGAAATGGGGCTGCCAAACCAAGCTGGAGTCATCATAGGCCCAAAATACGCAGGCAATAATGACCTATTAGCAAATTAGTTGTGCAAATCATGTGATACCTGTTGTAGAGTCACTACATGCTAAATGCATCCATACAAGCGAGCGTTATTGTGATAATAAAATCTTGGCCCACTGAATGCAAATACATGATTGAATAACCATAGACTTAGCTAAGAAAAAAAGTGAATGATATGCTTATCGTCCATTCAAAGTTAACCATTTGAGCACAACAACATAGTAATCTGACTGTCTTTCACTGGTCCGTAAACTTGAAAAAAGGTATTTCAGGTACTGCACAAACCAGTGACCAGAAGATTCGACTGCATGTTCGATTACAGGATATATGGATAAATACTGAAAGAAAACTTCTTGTGATCGTTTGCATGTTATGTCAGACAAACCAGTGACCACAGAGATGCAGGGAGGTTAGCAGATCACCTCTTCTGCAACAAACTGCTTAAATGATTGTAGATAGTATCTCTCATCGTATCTCTGTTAGCAGTATTTAAGGTGAAAACAGCTGCTCCAGGATGATTCCGCAACCTCGCAACTGCATTTTACAGTAGAACCATTTAATTAGAACACTAGTGACAAGCCACGGTCATAATCACAACTTCCAGCTGCAATTCAAGAGGAGTGTGGAACAGCGTAATGTAAGTCTTGTTTCAGTACAAGAGATATTGTTTAATTTATTGGATGCAGCAAGCATAGCTAGAATACAACACAAGCTTTAAACGTGTAATGGAAGCAGGTTCTCAAATACATATGAATGGATTGGCTGTTAAAGAGAAATCAACGAAATGGTACTTTATACATGATTTTGAACGAAACAACAAAACTATTAATCAATAGCCTCTGTAAAGTTACAGAATAGGATAACACGGTACCTCCTGGAATGTCCCGGCCACGCCTAGGAATGGGTATGGTGGCCAACACTGGTATATTGGATTCGATAACTCTCATTACAGCAGGGAAAAATGCTGAACTGAACAGCTCCATTTTACCCACTTCATCGATGATGAAGAGATCTGTTTCTTCCTTAACCTGATTCAACAAGAAATATGAAGTATATTTCCTTCTGCATTGTGATCAATCAAGAACAAACTTTAAAAGCCTTATCATGCTTAAGCTAACAAACACACATTGTGATCCTTGATATTTCATAACTCACAACTGCTTACCTGCAGCTCAGGTAATGCTAATGATTCCAAAGATGATACATCTACTTTGTATTTCCCAACGGTAGGCCATCTAACAGACTCTGAGCTGCAAAAGAACCAAAAGGTAATGGTATGTGTGAGCATATCTATGTTACCAAAATTCAGCAAACATATATCAAAGTAGCATCGTGGAAATAAGCAATGGCAACCATGCAGAGCTGGGATAGCTAAAAATTATTAGATGGGCAAAGAGGCAGAATAGGTGGATGCAGCACTTCATTAATCTTTTGCATATTAACTAACTGGTATGTGCTGGATGGAAGCATATAACAACAAAACTCCAAGTTCATCTGAAAATGGAATGTTTATGAACTTATAGCATGTGTGTCAACTAAAGGGAAAAGTAGTGTTATACATGACCACAGACTAATAAAATTAGCCTGAAAATCTGCATAACTGAAAAGATGAACCATTATCCAGATTCCAATCATCAGCAGAGATAGGTTTATGATATTGGAGCATGGCCATCTCTTGATGTTGGCGTGTTGGAAAGGGACCAATCTTAAACTAGACGTTGGGTAATTTCCTTGTATGCAGAGTAACGTAGTAGCCCCTGTCATTCTCGACGGCTTGAAAAAATAGACTACTAATCCACAGTATCATATCATTTCCATAGTACAGACACATTTCAAAATTCCAACTACCAAAATGCACGGTGGTAAACAAATACCTACTCAATATAAGAATTTAAAACAAGCATAAGTGCAGAATAGCAACCTGGAAACCCTGGATGAGGAAAGGGGTCCACTTCTGCCGTCAAGCGTGACAACCTCGAATCCTACCCTTTCTCCGCCCTCTCTCACCTCTCCTGCAAACAGAGATAGCACACAGAAACTGGTAAAATTCGTGGTCGTCAATTGCACAGTGGAATGAACCGGAGTTCGAGAGGGCGAGGCAACGCAGTACGAGTATAGAATCCGCGAATGGTGAGGTTCGGGTGAGAGCCTCTGAGGGTTTCGAACACCCGCATGACCAGCGTCGTCTTCCCCACGCCCTGCGAGTACCAGAAGCCGGACGTGAGGCGGTTGTTGGGAGAAAGGAGGAGGGTCTGTGAGGGTTCAGGGGGCTTACAGGCGGACCAGTTACGAGGAGGCACCTCGACGGCGCGGCGGCCATGGACCGGCGAGGCAAGCGGCGGCGGGAGGCGCCCGCCGTTCGAGTGAGTTCTGTGATTCTTCGCCTCTTCAGACCTTCATTCACATGGCAGGAGACGGAAGCCCATGTTTACGTTACCGAAGTTTCACGTGTGCGCTCCATGGGCTCGATTCTAGATGGGGTTGGGCCAATGTGCGATCTGTTTAATAGGACGGCCCAAATTACTTATTTTCTGCGATTTCCCTAAAAAATTTCTGCGATGGATTATTATTTTTCTCTAGCCTCTATAATCTCCAACCGTATCTCTATTTTCTGGAATAAAAAATATATCTCTATTTTATAATATTTGTTGTTCTGTCAAGTCTAAATAGTTTTTTTTTCTAGTTCGTACGCTTATACCTTTGTAATCCATGACAACAACATGAAAAATCAAGACATCTTTCCCATTATACATGAAGCAAAAAGATTGTTTCGTAACACTTTAACATTCAATTTCTTGCTTACTTGACCAGATACTAGAATTGTAGGTTTTTATGGGTCTTGGAAATAAGTTACAAAACTTAATGAGTACTATCAACGCATAGATAGCATGAAAATAAAATTATGATATTTTTACGAGCAAATATGTACGTGCTTTGCAACAAAGAAAAGTCTCTCAAAATTACATTTTAGTTAGATTCAAACTTAGTAAACTACCAACATTAACTTAAATTATGATATCATAATCATTATAAAATAAATACTTGTAATCAGAATTACATTGGAGTGTGCTAGTGGATCAATCATGTTTTATTAGGCTAACATATCCTCATTATATATGTTATGACCGGTTTGCAATATACCAGGCGCATGCCCATTAGTGGCTAGAGTAGCCCATTAGCATATTTTAATTATTTCCTCAATATTTTTCTAAGTATAAATACTTGTAATATGAACAATTTTTTGTTAAGCAAGAGTAATCAATTGCTCGGCTTCCTTTGGGAGCCAGAAGAGTTTGCCTTAGCTGCCGCCCCTGCTCTTCTCCTCGCGCACAAACACGGCGTCTCGCCGCCGTGCCGCAGCCTTCAAACCTCGCCCAACCATCACACACTCCTACAACCTTCAATCCACCAGAGGCAAGGCACAAGTACGTATCAATGTATCCCAATAATGTTACTTTATAAGGGCTAATTTACATGTCATAGTAATATGAGTTGCATTATATCGATCAGTTTTTTTTGCCTCTGGGTAGAAGTGCAACATCTGTGTCTTTTGAAGTTTAAGGAAAATTATTCTCTTATTGAGGGACCAAATTTTCATTTTCAGCAAAAGTTTTTTTTATATCTTCTGAAGACTCAAAGACCTTATAGTTTTTATCATATTTTCAGACTGAACACTTGTGGATCTTTATCCAGTATATTTTTTTTAGCTAAAAAAAATATATTCCAGTCTATAATTTGAGTAAGCACAAAATGAAAGAAACTATAATGAGTAGGCCCAGCACGTTACCGAGTCTTGCCTCAGCCTGGAACTTCAAACAAGCTAACTTGTAGACAGCAGCAAGCCAGCTACTCAAGCATGCACAAACATGGAGGGCAACAAACCAGTGACCAGGTGGCCCAAAGCCTGCCGCCTCCCAATAGGATTTCGCGTCTCAGCGAGCTGTGACCAGGTCACCAGCTGCCGAGTTGCCCCCCTAGATGAAGCTCATAATCTTGGGGCTTAGAGAAAATGGAAAATATGTCAAAGAAGGCAGTGTCAAAATATATAAGAAAGGAAATAGCATATATGGTGTGTTGGTATGAGCTATTTTTTCACCTTAATCTTTGAGTCCAATTCTTACCATTAGTACTCTTTTCATCTGAATATCGGCATGCCAATGCATTGAGATTGAGAACAGTTTTGTTGTCTGAGCAACTCAATTCATTTACAAGAGACTATATACTCTGATAGTATTGCTGAAACAACTGTTATACTATTATGATATGAGCTAGCTCCATAATTTGCGTATATTTAAATGATAATGAATGGGTATATAGTAGTCAATCATTAACAAAGACAAATATTTTACCTTTTTGTTAAGATGATGAGATAGATTATATTATGTACTGCTAGGTCAGGAGTAAGGACATCACACCATATAGTTTAAACGCGATTTGGAGCTGTTATGAGAATGAGACACAATAGTCCAATACAGACAGGTCTTTCGGTCCCACCATAGATATGCTCCAAGCTATAAATGTTACGAACACGAATGAACTACTCTTGCCTGAACCTGCAGTTGCCAAATGTTAACTGAAACTTTTATGAACCTTTGATAGCTTTTTAACACAATTCAAGCATCACACCTTGGGAATTTGCGGACAACAACCTAGATGAAGTGGGTACTCCCTCCCCATTGCATGAAAGCAAGAAGTGGCGTGGTTGGCACTGGTCTGAGTTTCTTCTCATATCACAATATCAATCATGAAGGAGGTCAACAATTCATCTCACCGATGGCAGCGTGGACCGTTTCAAGGATCGTACATGTCTATAGGAAACCTTGGAAACAACAACAAAAGGAGAATAATTCAGATTTTCAAATGAGATTGGAGACAATGAAGACCAAAGGTTGGGGGCATGGGACGCAGGAGGGTGGGTGTTTACAGATGAGGTCGCCGGTGACCGCGTACTCGGAGTGGGTAGGGAAGGGAGCGAAGTAGGGCAGGGAATGGAGGAGGGTGATGAACATGAATTCAGTAGATAAAAGAAAGAAGCATTAGTAGCGGAAGGAACGGCTACTAGGCGGTTGTCTCTGGCTGGTGGTGGTGGCTAACGTACCATCTGAGTGATTGAAATGGGTTGTAGTAGACGAGGTAGAGCTTCAAAGGGCAGTAGCCGCCGTGCCTGCACCCACCGCCCGCTCTAGGGGTGGCCGGAGCCACCACGCCCACACCGCCGGCCACATCGGGGTCGCAGGAGCAGTTGGCCCCCTAGCCCGTGCCGAGATGGCCGCGAGCGGACGCGCCCTGCCGACGCCGGGGTCGCCGGGGCAGCTGGGCTCCCCACCCGCGATGGGGCCGTTGGCCCTCTGCGCGCGCCGCGGAGAGGCTGAGTCGCTCGCAAGCGGGTGTGATGATTCGCGACCATCCAAGTTGACGGGTGAGAGACCCGCTATGCTCACCATCAGACGGTTCATATCGCGTGTTGGCTTGATCAGACAGCTAGCGGGTTGCGGGAGACGTGGCCCTATCCGTTAGCCCACTTTTGGTGCAGGAATCATATTTAGAGATTGATTCCCAGATGAATGAAAACACATAACGTGATCGCTAAATAAATCTCCAAGCTGCAAGTCATCTAGCAACCATGCAACAAGCTAAACATCTTGTCGCAACACATTGATATATTCGCTACCTATACTGATATTAAAAGCACCTCCAATTGTCCTTAATTAACTGTACTCTCTAAAACATCATTTGGAGAGTTATTTAAATAAAAAATTATTCTATATGTTTTTCACTCTCCAATAGTTCTTTTATATCTCATCTACATTCCATAGAGCCAATCTCACTTTCCATCTTCAGTTAGGAAGAAATCCAAAAATAGAGAATAACAACATTTAAAGGATCTAATTTAATAAAATGTTGGATGTTATTTTGTCAACAAAATTTTGTCCCTATCTATTAGAAAGGTTATTATAACATGACTACGGGAGATGCTCAGCACGGTAGACTTCCTTTTTCCATCTCCTCTCATGCGTCTAACATTTAGGCACAAGTCAACCTGACATACATCCCAGCCACAAGATCAAGGTTGAAACCGGATCCAACTGTTCAATTTTAATCCGATCCACTACTCCATAGAACAAATATATATGAAAGTATGAAACCATTTAGGACACAAGTCCTTTACAACAGTGAATCGTTTATATATATTATTGATATTAAATAAAGTGCACGAACTGATTATAGATCAGTTGGTTAGGTTCTTTACGATATAATCTACCGACCTTTTACGATAGAACTTACCAATTCGAGTTTAAGTTCTCGACTTGACATGAGTGTACATATTGTGGGCGTCTGCACTGTACTGTGTAATTAAAAAAAATTATACTATGTAATTCTTAAAAAAAATTAAATCAGTTGCTTTGAGCCTGCTAAGCACCGTACTAAGAGCAACTCCAACAGTTTGGATAGTTTGTTTCCAAATTTTAGAGTTTGGCAACTCCTTAAATGTTATGGCAAAGGAAAAAAAAGTCAATCTCCAATAATTTACCATAATTCTCTTGGCAAAATCAAAAGTCGGGTCCACGAGCTGGTTCTTTTGCTGCGGCAAGCAGCGTTCCTTGGCACGTGTTGTCGCGCCAAAGCACCGCCACGTCTTGTACCCTTCCACGCGTGGTTCCTCATTGCGCCAAATCTTTGTTTTCCAAGTGCAATAAACCTTTGAGCAATGCTAGCAAAGGAGACTAGAAAATGAACTATCATTCGCCTTGTTTAGTTCGCAAAAAATTTTGTTTTTGGTTACTGTAGTATTTCGTTTTTATTTTACAAACATTGTCCAATCACGAAGTAACTAGGTTTAAAAGATTCATATCACAAATTACAAGTAAACTGTACAGTTAGTTTTTATTTTCGTCTATATTTAATGCTCCATGCATACGACCAAATATTCGATGTGACAGAAAATCTTGAAAATTTTTGCGAACTAAACAAGGCCACAGTAGCAACAACAGGTTAAGAGGAGCAGCTATGCTATTGTCGACAATGAGCAGTATGCTATTGAGTCACATCATGCTGGCCACGCGAGGAGCGGCTGCTAGAAAATCTTCTTTGGTTTCGGAAAATTTTTTGGATTTTGTCACTGTATTATTTTATTTTTATTTGATAAATATTATCTAATTATGGACTAACTAGGCTCAAAAGATTCATCTCGTGATTTACAGGTAAACTGTGTAATTAGTTTTTATTTTTATCTATATCTAATACTTCATGTATATGCTTCAAAATTTGATATGACAAAAAATCTTGAAAAGTTTTTGGTTTTCAGGGTGAACTAAGGCCTTGTTTAGATGCAAAAAGTTTTGGGTTTTGACACTATAGCATTTTCGTTTTTATTTGACAAACATTGTCTAATTATAGAGTAACTAGGCTTAAAAGATTCATCTCGTGATTTACAGATAAACTGTGCAATTAGTTATTCTTTTTATCTATATTTAATACTTCATGTATGTGCCATAAGATTCGATGTGACGAAGAATCTTGTAAAGTTTTGAGATTTTTGGGTGTATCTAAACAAGTCATAAACAAGGCCTTTGTGATTTCAGCAGCCAGACATGTCGTCCCATCGGAGAAGTATAGAGCGTGCACATTTCAGGCTTTGTTTGGTTCCCTCCAAAAATCCAAAACTTTTTAAAATTTTCTATCACATCGAATTCTGCGGCACATGCATAAAACATTAAATATAGATAAAAATAAAAAGTAATTATACAGTTTTCCTGCAAATTGCGGGATGAATCTTTTAAACCTATTTATTTCATAATTGGATAATGTTTGTCAAATAAAAACGAAAGTGCTACAGTATTTCAACCCAAATACCGGGCACAAAAACAAAGAGCAGGCACCAAGACGTGTGCACAGTGCCATGTCGTGTGAGGCTGTCTCCAACAGGAGACCTATTTGGGAACCCAAACCTAAAATGGGTCTCCATCGCAATACCTATAGCCTCCAACAGAGTACCCATACAGAAGACCTATTTTGGGTATCAGGAGAGGCATAACCCAAATTTAGGTATCCTCTCTCCTCGAGACCCATTTGCAGAGAGTATTGTCTTTTAGGTCTTGTTGTTGGAGAAGACTAAAAATAGGTATAGAACCTTTTACCTGTAGCGCTACCCAAAGGACAAATGGATCTTGTATTTTGGGTGACGATTGTTGGAGATAGTCTGAAGAGGAGCAATTTGCGGTCGACGGAACAACGCAATCGCGCGCGCGGGAAGGCTGTGGCGGCGCGCGTCGAGTCGTGATGCAGGTGGACTCGCGACGTGCATATATGCGCGCTGGGGAGGTAATTTTCCCAAGTTGCTAAAGATGAGAAGGAGAGATGAAAAACTATTGAAGAGTGTTGTTTTGTCAATTTAACAAAAAATCATGGATAGAGCGGAGGATAGCAAACTTTTGGAGTTGCGGTAAGGGGTCGTTGTTTTGTGGCCAGTCAAGCAACTAGCCCATTTTCTCTTAATGAAAAACGGGTCTGGCCTGATCGCGAAAAAAAAAGCAACTAGCCCATCAGACATGCATCTCAGCTTCATAAGTCCAAAATCGGACGTTTGGAAATGCATGTTGCACCAAGCAAAGCTGCTTAGATGTTTAGAGTGCTTAGGATAAGGATTCCGATGCATTAGTTTTATACAGTGTCCGACTCACTCAATCCATATTGGCCATGCCACTTTCTTGCTAAAAACTTTCACCCCGGAATACTTTATTTTCTTATTTTCTCCCTCACCCTTTGCTAATAAATGTCATTGATCTCACAAATAAATGAGCTATCTTTTTCAATGCACTATAAATGAAGGTACATTATAAATGAGCTACTTTTATTTATTTAGCTCCTGCATACAATTCTGCAAGAGTTACTTTAGAGCCGAACGGGGTATTACTCACCCTTTATGTTGCAAAGACGTCACTGAACCTTCGTCCATGAGAAATAGGGGCCATGGTGCAATCAAAAGCTAGATGAATAGATGATCAAGTTATAAGAATGTGGTCTATCCCAATCAGTTCATGAGCTTTATAGTGTATCCATTCAATTGTAGTCCACCATTACCTAGTTGTCTACAGTACCATAGGTAGGGTGCATCATGCACACACTTATACTGAAATATTAAAAATAGAAAAGTAAAAATCATGAACTTTGCTAGAAGAATGAAGATTGTTTGGACAATCATCTATACCTTTGAGTCCACTGTTTTGAGAAGACCCTCCTGTTCTTCTTCTTTTGTTCTCTCTGAAAACTACTGACCGTTTTCATAGAGGCTGTTTAGTTCCTGAAAAAATTTACAAAGTTTTTAAAATTTCCTATCATATCAAATTTTATAGCACATGTATGGAATATTAAGTATCGATAAAAATAACTAATTACATAGTTCGTTTGTAATTTACGAGACGAATCGTTTGAGCTTAACTAGTCCGTGATTGGATAATAATTGTCAATAACAAAACGAAGTGTTAGAGTAGCCAAAACCGTTTGTTTTCACTAACTAAGGGCTTGTTTAGTTTTCAAAAATTTTCAAGATTCTTCGTCACATCAAATCTTATGATACATGTATAAAGTATTAAATATAAATTAAATACATATACCTATAATTTGTAAAATAAATCTTTTAAATTTAATTAATCTATAATTAAATAATAATTAATAAATACAATCGAAAACACTACAATAGGCGAAACTAAATAATTTCGCGAACTAAACGTAGCCTAAACAGAGTTAAAAATGGCACCAAACGGAAGAGGTGAAATTTTTGTAATTTGGCCCTTTTTCGAAACTTTTTTTGCAATTAGACCCCTGGCAAAACAATTTTCAAAAATAGACCGTTTTTCGGCGTCATGTAACAGTACGCCGAGGTTCCGCGTCTCAGCGTCGTGTCCTATAACGCCTAGATAGTGCCACGTCATCGACAACCCTAGTCGTCGAAAACACGTGGCAGAACGTCGGCGCTAAATTACCTAACGCCGAGCCACAGACCTCGGCGTTAAGTCACGTAGCGCCGAGGTCTGCTGTTGTACACGGCGAGGCTGCTGTTGTACACGGCGAGGCCCAGTTAGCTTGGCGGCCCACAAACCTCGGCGTTTTACCCTTTATCGCCGAGCCTCATATCTCGGCGTCAGACGACTCGACGCCGAGCTCTGATTACCAGCCCGAGCCAAGGGCCCTTCTTCTTCCTCTCTTCATTCTTTCTTTGTGCTCATCCCCTTTTCTCTCTTCCTCTCTCTTCCCACGAACCCTAAATTCTAAAACCGGGTATAGAGGTGTCGGATCGAGGCTCATAACGGTTTCCTAAGGTACTACTCCTTCCCCTCATCCCTTTTATCCATTGGGATCTTGTTTTAGTGGTGGATCTTTTATGGAATATGTCATTAATGGTTTGCTTCATGTCATTTGTGAAATGCCTTTTATCCAATGAGTATTTGACTCAAATGCATGTTTAGTATGGTATAGTACGTACGATTCATGTCCTCATTTAGTGTTGTATGTTGTGGACTATGGTTTAGGGTTTGCTACTCTTTAGTGCATTGGGCCACTTAACTTTTTAGTAAGTACGATTCATGTCCTCACTTAGTGTTGTATGTCTTGGTGCTAGTAAATATGGCATTAGTTATAGTAACACTTGTTTATGTAGATGATGAACCTGTATCGAGTAGAGTATTGGAAAAAACGCGGTCGACCGAGGGAGCTATATGCGGACGCCTCTTGTGTGGATGCCCCGGTACCTCCGGACCTTCCACTTCCAAATTGTGATTGTCAAAAGCCGGCAGAAGTGATGCAATCTAGGCATCGTGACACCGCTGCACGGTGTTTCTACACATGTGGCCAATTCAATGTAAGTTTATGAAATTGTGTTTGAATTTTCAAAATGTAGGTTATGGTTGCACCAACGCTTTGCATGATTTATTTGTTTGTTTTTCTAGGAACATGAGAAGTCCTTCTTCTTCCAGTGGATCGACGGCCCCGACAAGTTTGACCCACGGTTCTTGCTTTTTACGGGTATTTGCCACGGGAAGTTTCCACGTGATCGCTTCAAACGTTGGGTGCCGCCACCACCAAACCCCCCACCGATGACCTGTGAGGAGAAGGAAGTAGCTACGGCAAGACGCCTTGATGACCCTCCTAAGTGCTTTTGTGGTGACAGAGCTATGGTAGAGCAGACGCGCGGTCTTGAGTTTGTGTGTCCCAACAAGCATCCAGTAAGTCACTTTTCCTAGTATACCATTTTTTGGTTTCTTACAAGTAATTTATATAGTATGCTCGAAGTCCATTGATTTTCAATTGTGGTAGGATTATTCTATGGAAAAGTGTCGTTTTAGAGAGTGGCTATATGGTCCGAAGTCTCATTGGCCGGAGGAAAAGAAGAAAAAGAAGGACAGGATTATTACCCCAGCGCCTCCGGTTAAGTGCAAGTGTGGTGTTGAGGCTAGCTACGGCCTAGTTCCTTCCGAACTAGGAGTTGGCTATTTTTGTGGTCATATGGTAGACTACGATGAGGTGAGCTCTTGTTGTTTTTTCAATAGCGTTAGAACAACAATATGTGTTCTTACTAATTATCATTTTTTATTCAACATTAGAGCACTAGGAAATGTGACTGGGAGTATTGGCATGAACAACCACCACCTTCATCCTAGGATTTCCAACAAAAACAACCAATGCAGCAAAATCTACACGGATAGAATGGAAGAGGGGAAGGAGTATTACCTCGGGACCAACTTGAAGGGACTGATTTGGGCCCCTAGCCACTCCCTAATGGCTAGGGTTTGAGGGTGCGGCGGGGTAAGGAGAGAGAGAGAGGTGGGAAGAGGAAAGACTGAATGGAGGGAGGAGGAAGAAGGCCGCGCGCGGCTATGTATGGCCCAGACCTCGGCGTCAGACGACTCAACGCCGAGGTCAGTGGCTCGGCGCTAAATGGCCGCACGCCGAGCTGTTTGGGCCGCAAGGCCAAAATGGGCCGTCCACCCCGCGCCCCCGACCTCGGCGTGCCAAGAGCTAACGCCGACATCCGCGGCTCGGCGTTAATTGAGATGACGCCGAGGTCCCATCCCCGGGTTTTGGACGACCAAGGTTGGTGATGACGTGGCATAACCTAGGCGTCAACTGATACAACGCCGAGACGCCAATCCTCGGCGTACGGTCACATAACACCGAAAAACGGTCTATTTTTGAAAATTGTTTCGCCAGAGGTCTTTTTGCAAAAAATGTTTCAAAAAAGGCCAAATTGCAAAAATTTCACAACGGAAGAGTTGGGGGCAAGTATAACGAGACAAAACTCCTCGTCGGACTGACAGGTGGGTCACACGGCCTTCTGTTCCAACGAAAAAACAACCACCCACACCACCCGGGGGCACCCACCAATCGGGTCCGGCCACGGCACACACGCGCCCGGTCCCACCCCACCAAACGCGCCCGCGGCCGGCCGATCCGACCTCAAATAACGCAGAGACTTTTATCCTCTGTCGCTACAGTGTGGGGCCACATGCATACTGGTCCCACATGTCATGACATAACGGGTCCCGAAAGAGCCGAGAGGCCCGACGCAAACGGGAAGGCCCCAGGAAAAAAAATACCAAACGCACGCAAAGCCACACGCACCCCGACCCGTTCCCAGGCCATCACACCACCTCCTCCTCCTGCCCCGTCCCCGCCGCCGCCGCCGTCGCGGCCTGCCGGCCTCCGATGGCGAAGACCCGCAAGCCTCCTCCCCCGCCCCCGCCCCCGCCCCCTCCTCCTCCGCCGGCCCCCGAAGAAACGTCATCCCCGCAGCGGCGGCGCAAGAAGAAGGGCCGCCCGTCCCTCCTCGACCTCCAGCGCCGCAGCCTCCGCCTGCAGGCCCAAAACCCTAGCCCCGCCCCCTCGCCCACTCGCCGGGACCCCAACCCCTCCGACGACGATGAGGATGGGACCGGGAGCGGGGGGCGGAGGCGTCAGAAGCGCCTCAAGAGCGTCCTCTCCGGCGTCGTCGTCAAGGTCGAGGGCCTCTCTATCTCGCGCCAATTTTTCGAAAATTCCGGGCTTTGGGGACCTCCCCGAGGGGGTTTGGGCCGCGGGACACGCGGCGATGCCGAGCTGTAGTGGTTGGATCTGCGGTTCCGAATTTTTATTAGGGGGGTTTTGTGGTACGGCTCGCCTCTGTGGTGGGGAATCTAGCGGGGATCAGTGGAGCTCTGATAGTGGCGTCTGCTTCTGGGAGATTTTTAGCTCTGGGAGGGCGGTTGCTTTTTTCGGCGGGCTTGGAATTCTTTTTGGTGCCCTCTTGAGTCCGGCCAGTCTAGGGATCTTGACCCTCCTCGCTCGTCAGCGCTTTAATCCTTTCCTTGGAAGGGAACAGTAAGCGGATCTGACAAGTTTTGACGGATTTGACCTTTTTCTCCTACTGATGGGGGCGTAAGGCACTCTCCGGACGGCGAGCGACAGAAAAGGTCGCCGTTTTCAGTGCGGACTGCTGCGGAGCTTTGCTGCGACACTAATTCCTTCCCACTGCATGATGCTTATAAGCAGAAAATCTCCATGCAAGAATGTGTTTCTTGTGGTGGATTTCTGTTCTGATTGTTGTTTTTTCGCTTCTTCGATGCTGCAGGAGGAGACGGGGGAGGGAAAGAAGGATGCAGCGAAAGCGACGGGGAAAGGTAAGACTTGGAGGGAAGCAACGCATTAGCGTTGAAGTGGTTCAGGGATTTGAATTTTTCGTTGGTTAACGTTGCTTGCGCTCGTGGGAGCAGGGGACGCTGCGTCGGATGGTGGGCCCACGGGGACTCCCCTCCCAGACAAAAAGTTGCTACTCTTCATCCTCGATAGGCTCCAGAAGTGAGTGCCCTGGCCCCATCCTGATGTAATTCTCGTCCAATAACACGATTGCTTCGGCTATATGTGCTTACTTACCTGTATGGCTTGCACTGCTCTCAGGAAGGATACTTACGGAGTTTTCTCGGAGCCTGTCGACGCAGAGGAGGTGAGTAATGGAGCTCAATTTCAGGCGTGTTTTCAGATGGGAGCTCAGATGCTAAGGCCGGTGTTTTTTTGTGTACCTGCAGCTTCCGGATTACTTTGACATCATTGAGCAACCGATGGACTTCTCAACAATCCGTGAGAAGCTGTTGAATGACTCGTATTCTAAGTTGGAACAGTTTGAGGTATGCTGTGTGATGTTTCTGTTGCCAGTTCCTTTATTGTTGTTGGCTGTGTTTGTGTTTCTCTTTTGTGTTGCCCGCTTTCATTTGATCCTTTGGCTTAACTAAAAGTTTTCTACCACCTTCTTTGCTTTCATGTTTTCTTGTCCACTTTACTCGTGTAACAATGTCTCTATTCCTATTGTTTTCTTTTTACAACCGTAATATACCTTTGCCTTTTCCGAATTAGTCCCGGGTATGTATTATGAACTACTGTTTAGATATTGTTCTTGTCTAGCTATCGTAACTCTCATCTGGTGAACTTGATACTGCTTGCTGGTACTGTTAATAGAACATGTGAGTTTTTGCTTTCTGAGCTTCGATGCACCTGAAAGAAATTCTTGAGCAACGTGAGCTGCAATATGTCTCTACAGGGGCGGACCTAGGAAAAAAAATGACCGGAGGCACACTAAATATGATTACCAAGTTAGCCTTATATTTGGTGGTGTGTGAGAGCCTTGTGATTCATTTGTGTGGGGGCACTCATGGTGAAAAATTGTCATGTACCACTACTAGCAATTTTTCAGTGGCGAACTGTGCCCTCACTCAACATCACTTGGGTCTGCCCCTGTATCACTATGTTACTTCCTATATTCCTTTCTGTTTTTACTGGGGACCAAAGTGGTCTCATACCATATGAGTTAATGTCCTTAATGAAAGGTACATTTTGGAATGGGATGTAGACTTGTAGAGACTTCCTGGGTTAGTGATTTAATGATTCTCTTGCACCATTGTTGAGAGAAAGAATTCCATTGAACTTCAAGATTTTTTACCTATTCCAGATCCAAAACAGTATTAATTTATCAAACTACAGCTTAAACTGCTCGATGATAATAGTTATTGTTTAATAATTGGCCTGTCATACATGGTTGGGAGCTGTACTCAGTGCTCAAGGTTTTGTTTTCTTCCAACATATGCAGATAGGCTGGTTGCTTAGACTGGTAGGATTGAAGTTAAACTGGAATAATTTGTCCAAATTATTATGAATAATAACCCCTGAATTGATTACCATGCCTATTCAAACCAGCTCCATTAATAACAAGCATCCCTTATAGAAAAAATAAAATGTATCAGTGACTGAAGAGCTTTTGTAATCCACAGTGGCACTGTTCTTCTTGTGTGTTGTGATTTCATATATGTTACTTATATCTGGACTTAACTGGATATATAACTGGATATGGAATTATTTGCTCTTTGTAGCTCCCAGCTTCATCCACTGACATAGGGTTGAACTGAATGCTGTATTGCCTTGTTGAATTCCATTTTCTTGATGCAGAATATATGAATATAATATAATTCACGTTGTTAGTTTTTTTGGAATATCAAGTGCGTTGGGTCCTGCATTGTATTTTTAAAATTGATATGTTTAATTTTGTACGCCAACTCTGGGAAATTTCCTTCAAATACATATTATTATTATACCCAAGATTATTTGGGTGCAACCTTTCTAGCAAATCATAGTGGAGTTTTGTGCTTCAGTACTGCGGATCGTCTCTTGTTATCTTATGTTTCTCTGCTTTTGCAGGATGATGTGTTTCTACTCACATCAAATGCCATGTCTTACAATTCAGCAGACTCAATCTACTTCCGGCAGGTATTTTTTGTACTGATTTGAAGTGCATGTGCTGTTTGTTTTAGATTATATAACCCATCTTTTCAGTCGTTGCATACACATGTATTATCTGGACCATGTTTGTTTTCTGGTTGCTCTGTTCTTCAGAATTTGTGTTAAACATGAAACTTGTTCTGTCTCTTGTTCAGCTTTGTGGGATATTTTTGAAAAAAAGCACCTTTTATTTCTTACTATTTCCTTGTTAACTTCATATATGTGATAAGTTAAAACACAGCGTGTTCAACTGATTGCTAGTGCAAAACTCTTGGATATTGAAGGGCTACCTGATTTATTTGAGTGCTAATATCTGCACAAATTGAACCTCAATTTGGTTTTTGCCTTAGCATGTCCTCCAATTCCAACAAGATATTATATCATTACAGAAGACATCATATGTTGTTACTATGCAAACTATAGTACTATACTGAATACATCCACACATAGTTAGCCCAGATCCTGTTTTCCTTAACATTTTCTGTATTGTGGACAAGTTGCCAATACTGTCTTCTTACTGTCTAGCCTTGTACTTACATAAAGTATTCAATAATCTCCCTAGGCACGATCTATTGAAGCTCTTGCCAAAAAGGATTTTGAGAACTTGAGGCAACCCAGCGATGAAGAAGAAGAACCCAAGCCACCAGCTCGAAGAGGTAGGCCACCGAAGAATCCCAGGACAGAGGGTGATGTGTCACCAGATCTATCCAATGTGAAAACAAACAAAACTGAAGACAATGTTGATACATTCAGAAAAAGGTCAACTGGAGACAGAACTCGAAATACAAATACCCCGATGAAAGATCCGTCCAGTTTTCACAATATGCTTGGTTCTTCTAGTGCAAAAAGAGCAGACAAAATCGGTGATTATTCAGGTTAGTTCTTACTTCTACTGGTATGCTCATATTTCTGCACAAGTGCTAGACTTTTGATTTACAGACATGACTTCTTTATCTTCTACTTTTTTTTTAGGTTCATCCAAGTGGGGAAAGAAACCTGTTGTTACCCTAGATGACGACCGCAGGAGTACATATGATCAGCACTATTCACGTAATAGCTCTATGTTTGCTGCCCTGGATGATGAAAGGAAACTACTGGTGCCGGTAAGCATACTCCGATCAGATACAGTTTGTTGTCAAGAATTCACAAATTTGAATTTTGGATGACTTGTAAATCCTGCCAACTTAACTATAGTTGATCATTACAACTACTGTCTTAAATGAAATTGTTTCAACCTATCCTTAGTTCCTTACTGGAACTTGCTGTGCTAATATTTCTGGTCCTTTTTGTTTCTTCTTGTTGTCTGAACCAGGTAGGGGTTCAGCAGCAACATGCATATGCTAGGAGCTTGGCACGATTTGCATCAAAATTGGGCCCAGTTGGCTGGGATGTGGCAACAAATCGTATCAGAAGGGCACTCCCCCCTGGGACAAGTTTTGGCCCAGGATGGGTAGTAGATGGTGAACCACCTCAAAACTCTCAGTGGGCTCCTGTCGCATCCACCAATCCCTCTGAGTGCACTGCTCCACCCAATATGCCATCTAAGAATGATGTTCTACATCACAAGTCTGGACCGTCTTCAAATGGGGATGTTACTGGTGAGCAGCATTTACCTAGAACTCAAGCAGTGGCTTCTACATCAGCAAGCTTTGATAAGGGCCCTGAAATTCCCAATAAAGTAACCAAACATGAGAATGGAGTCAACAAGGCATGTGGTGGTATGGACAATACGGGATCAGCAGCGCCTCCAATGCAGCAACACAGCCACAGCCGAGAAATCCACTCTAACATCAATGGCTTTACTGCTATGTCAAACACCATGAGTCAGTATGCTGGGCAAGGGTTATTTGGATCAGGCATTCCTATGACACATGCTCAAGTGCTTGGGATGTTTTCTGGAATGAATGGCAAAGTCAATGGCTATAATATGCATAGGCAGCCAGCAACTGCTGATAGTCTTAAAACAACAGCACAGAACGGAGATGTTGGAAAGGCAACTGTCAACCCTGTGCAAGGTGCAGGTCATGATCCAAAGATCGCGAATGACAATAATTCTGCTCACCCAAGCTTAAATTCTGGTGTCCAGCCATCAGGTTCCCCACCTAGGGGAAAGCTGGCAAATCCAAAGCACCCCGATCTGGCTTTGCAGCTATGAGTGCAGCAGTAGCCATTGACATAGTTTGCCTTAGTACTGTGATCTGTGACAGAGGCATATGAGTTCAACATTGCTTCCCCGGGCCTAATTCTCAAGCTCCCGGTATGCTGAGCGGAGCATGAGATTGATTGAAGAGGTAACAAATGATTGGTTTCTCGTCGGAGAGAGAATAGCACAAAGTTGCAGCAGAGGTGGCTGCAGGAGGAGGCGCAACATCATCTAGGTCCTCCATTTAATCATTTGACCCCCAGTGAGTTGTTGTAAAAGGGTAGGGTAGCTTCTGTACAGGTTCTAATCTTATTGGAGATGATAATGTTTCGGATGAGGCGGCGCCTGTTGTCCAATTTGTAACATTATAGTAGAGGAGGGAAGTATACAGGCGAAAAGGCAGTGAATAATTGTGCCTTTTTTGCCCCCTGAGAGGACGCACTCCGTTTCGAAATGTACAAGTGGCCGATTGGCGATAGGGTTTCCGGTTGAGCGACCTCGGTCAAAGCTTGCTTGAGTATTCGTTCGTATTGCTGTTGTTTTGATTTCTTCAGCGTTTTGGGCTCATTCTGGTCTCTGGATATGTTGAATCGCTCGTTGCCATCTGTAGGTCATGTTTTTTAGGGGAATCTGTAGGTCATGTGATGTGCGCAATATCAGTCGCATCACAAATATCAGTTGCTGTCTGTGTTGCCTTTGCCATCTGTAGGTCATGTTATCTGCACGGACACACGTCTGTAATTCTTCGACGCCTTCAATTTTGCGGTCCTCATCCCATCTGATGAAGCACGTGTCCCTATCTGTCTTGTCACAATGGATATCTACTCCAGACCTGTTTACCAAAAAAAAAAAAAAAATCTACTTCAGACCAAGATCTATCTTTGTTTTTCCACTGGAAACACATCCATGCGAAAATGTTGTAAACATATATAAGATGCCCAAATCACCTATCCCGATCCTTTGGGCCAGCAGGTCACCGGACATTTGATCAGGCAATGCCCACCGCTAACATTGTCAGGCTCCTCACCTTTCTAGAGAAATGCATATATGTCTGATCCCATATCACAAGGGATCTTAAAGATTCAGAAGGCATGACTCATTACGCTTTTCTGATGTTGTGTACATAAAATTTGTTCATAAGGATAGCCTTGAGCCGTATGAAACTGATTACTTAGTACGGAGTATCTCTTTCTCTCCACCACTTGTTATGCAGTTCAAACAATACAAGCATCATCCTGAAGAATACCGAGCTGCTGTGACTGACAAGCTTTTGGGGGAATCAGAAAAGATTTTTGAAAACAAGATTTGCAGTAGAACCATGTAAAGAAAATTGAGTTTTGAGGGAATTCTGAGAAGAATGTTAATTTTGAAAAAAAAACTCTAGCCAGATGCATGTAGCGAAAGTTCAATGTGTATTTGTTCATGAAAAACCGTAGCACATTTTTTAGTAAGGCATCTAAAATTTGGACTCCTTGCGCAGAGGTCATGCTAATCTTCTCTGTATCGTTCTAATTTTATCGGATGTCTCCGGAGAGACGAAGCGGTGGCCACAGCTGAGCTTATAAGCTGGTCTTGGCGCCGTTGGCTGGCCGGTCTGGTACTAAATTCTCAGTTCGTCGCTTGTTCCTTTCCCCGCAACTCCGCGACGACGACGGCACGCGCGCGTGGGCTGGATACTTTGTAGCGGCCCAGCTATCATGCGAAACTGCAGAACGGGCTTCGTGTTTTCACCTTGGGAAGAAGATTGCAAGCCCACGTTTTGTGACGTGCACATCTTCTTCGCTTTGACGCATTATCCGAGCCGACTGCAGAATTAACAGGCCTACTAGTGCTGGCCTATAAATGTTGCTCATTTTTCTTGCTAAAAAAAAATGTTGCTCATTTTTTTTAAAAAAAAAACTAGTGGCCTCTATCTAAAATACATTGAAAACAGATTAACAGGCATATTTTTTTAAAATGTATGCATATCTTTCTTTATGAAGGGAAAAAGAAAATACAGTGCGAGCCATGCATGACTCCATGCATGCGTTTTTCAGGGCGCAAGCCCGAATGCCCTACATTTTCTACAACGGTCGCAGCTTAATTTGTTTAGCCCTTGACCCTTTTTATTATGCTGAGATCAATGATGCCTGTCGGTCGTCATATCTCTTATATATGATGACCTTTTAGCCCTGGAATGACATCAAAATTCCAAAAGCTGACAAGATTCCTTATCACATCAAATCTTTAAATGCATATATAAAGCTTTAAATATAGATAAATAATTATATAATTTGTTTGTAATTTATGAAACGAATCATTTAAACCTAATTAATTCATGATTGAACAATAATTATCAAATACAAACGAAAACGCTACAGTGTCCAAATCTTTCTTTTTATTTTTAATCTAAACAGGTCCTAAATGTAAATCCGATTCACCAAGAGGGGGAGGAGAGAGTCCAACTTTCTCCAAGACCATTCGGCGGCTGCTGAGTTGCATCCCACAGCCCGCTGCACGAGTTACCACTACCAGTAGTAATTTTCAGCAGGCAGCGGCACACGCGTCCCATGCCGCAGGCCGACGAGACGACACCCGTGTGTCGGCGTGCGGCGAATGATGCGTGGGGCACGGGGCCGTGACGGCACGTGAGGACGCGACGGCAAGCGCGTGACCGTGACGAACCCTTGAAGCCCTGAACGCCATCACGCTGGCCGGCCCATGCATCGATCTGTCTCATGCATCTCGACGGCACGGCACGGCACGGCACAGGCGCGCCCTCGCATCCCACGCCACTGCCATTACTCATCGTGGCTGTGGCCATGGCGGGCCGGACGTATGGATGCACGCGCACGACGACGACGCCGACGCGGACGACGCCACTCGTGCCGTACCGGCCTGGCGGCCCGGCCGGCCCATTACTTCCCCACAGTGCGTTACCGTACCCCTGCGCAGCTTGCGCTACAGTCCCCTCCCCTGCAGCTCCAGTGTACTAGCGCAACGCACAGCCGTTCAGATCGATCTCCTACGGCTACGCCTACGCATGCATGCATTCACCGTGAGAAAACGCTGTCACACGTACGTACGTACCCGTATCACAGAAAGCTTTTGCAAAGCTCTGCAGGTACCATCAGAGAACGTAACCTGTGGTCTGCCAAACAAGAAACAACCCCGTGTGGTGTGGGTTAATTACTATAGCTGCATTGGACTGACTGACTGATGCCAGATTATTTGGCGTATATTATATACTGTATGTAGGCAATCACCCCGGAAAATCCGGCCTCGTAATGTCGTGGCTAGCTAGCTGATTGGGATGAGGATGGATGGTGGCTTGCGACCAAAGCAAGGCAGCCTGCTGGCTGATGAGTTTGAGCAATGAGCAGTGGAGTGGTTCACACTTCACAGGATCGATCACATACAGGGGGATTATTGGAACGAATGAAGCAGCATGCATCCTGTCTGGGGTTAGGTGAGGAGGATTATATTACAACTAATTAAGCTACTCGTAGAACCTAGCTATAGCTCATCTGCTAGCCTGCTACTGCGCCCAATGCAAGTTGTTGTTGCGTCATGGCACAAGCAAATTAACTAGGAGTACACATGCCCCATTGCCCCGGCCTCGCTCGATTGCTCGCTAACCGCTCCTAGCTAGGGACGATTATTACTAGGAAAAGAACCTAGGACAGGGACAAAACGCGACATGACAGCGACATGCATGCACGCACGCACGATTGCAAGTCAGCAAGTGGCGATCCATCTCGGAATTGATGGTTACGCTAGCTACGCGCGCCCGGCCGGGATAAATTCATCACGCATGCATGCACATCTCGGATTAGAATTATATTAATCATCAAGGGCTGTTTCAAATTTTAATTAGCACATGCATGTCTCCTTTTTTTTATAATAAGATCTATAAGACAAGACCATTTTTATAAAATAAATAGGAGTATTTTTTTAAAAACGCACTGTATATATGTTTGGACGAAAATTTTAGCACGTGTTTCCTTTTTTCCAAAAAAAACAAAAAGGAGTAGCCAGTTTCCTAGAGACAGAAAGTTTAATCTTTCCCTAATACTTAATCACGAAAATTTCAGTCTGCCAATCCTTTCATCCGCTCCTGCCTACTTCCGGAGAGTCCGTCCAGAATCGGCTGGAAGAAAAAAAAAAAAAGAATAGAAGCTTTTTGAGGTTCTCAATGCAAAATTTTATGTAACACATCAAAGCACATTGAAAATAAAAAAAATGTTTGTACTATTGGGGGGTGGGATGCGGATTTGCTTGCGCCGCGCGTGGTTGGTTTCCTTTCGAGAGGAGAGGAGAAGGGGCCCACTTGACCTCCGAAGCAGCAATAGTCCCTCCGACGGCAGCGCGGCGCACGGGAGGAACCCGAACGGACGGACGAACCCGCAGTTGTCATCGTGTTCGACCTCGACTCGCGCGACTCCGACCCCGAGCACACCGACGCTGGGTACAAGCTGTTCTACCGCCACTACCACATCGACGTCGCGTTCCCCATCGGGGACGACATCTACTCCTTCGAGTCCTTCTCGCCAGGACGTGGAAGTGGACCATGGGCGTGGACGTGGCCGACGCCGGTATCGTGGACCTGGGATCCGGGGTTGGCGTGCTCGGATGCGCGTTCTGGCGCACCTCCTTGGGTCTGTTCCTCTGCTACGAGCCGTCTCGTGCTGCTCGGACATCGTCCATGCGCCCCGAAGAGGTGATGCAGTGGCGTTACAGGGAGCTCTGCGTTACATGCATGTACGAAGATCTTTGTACGTGTTGATTGGTAACCGGAATATGTTTGACCGATTGTTTGATATCTCAATGCCAAACTTCTGAAATATTGCCATGTTCGATGAATAGCTGAAATTCTAAATACAAAAGTTTTGCTGGATTGTTTGACATGTAGAGCTCTGAGAATGATTATTTTCTGCTGGCCTGGTCCTCTCCTCTGGTTATTATGTGATTGATGAGAGATAATGCAAATTGTATCCATGTCAACATTGGTAGCTTGCAGCACAATAGCTTGATTGCGTCAACTGGATCATTCAATTACTTTAGGTCTGATAAATATAAATAGAAATGTAATATTATGTCATTATTTTCTATGGCCATTTCATGTTTTCTCCCGTTGCAACGCACGGGCATATTTGCTAGTAAAGACAAATAAGCACCGTGAATTGTACCTCGATCTCTCTGGCATTAGTAGTAGCAGTAACAACATTTTGTTTTCGGTGCTAGCTTCTTCTAGAGACTTTAAAAAATACTCCCTCTGTCCATCCATAAATCTATAAAAAAGATATAATTCTTACTTTTTAAGAGCCAAATGATTTAATTTGACAAATTTAAGTTAGAATTTATATGAGTTAGTTCCTCGCTCTAAGCCATATATAAAAATTTTACGCTAGTAAATTTCAAAGGCCCATTGCTTGTGTTCCCAGTGGGCTTTAATGTAAGCTAATGTGAAAGATGCAACATCAATTAGTACCGTATTGTTAGTTGTTGTGGATACAGAGATTCTCCTCCCTATATATATATATGTATCAACCCTTTTTGAGACATATACAAAACTACAATATGGGAGCCTCTAGGTTCGAAACCTCATAAGGTAGTCTATTACTTTTCCCCTCCTTTTTATTTCATCCATAGGCATTTGGTGGTCATCGCCGTTGTATATGGAATGTCACTACACTGTGTCGAGTTACAAGAGTTCGACATGTGAGGCTCGGTTAGACCCAAGTAACAACGCTGCTGGTGCCCGTGGTGCTGGTCTCGTTCAAAGTACAATTTCTCCTAACCATTCCATTTTGGTTTAATTATTCTATCGCTTCCAGTAGTACTTGTTTGCACGTATGCTAATTTTATGAGAATAACATGCTCTACTTAGTTTTTAATAGAGTCATGCATGCATATTTTATTCTGTCATAATATAGTCTTGCAAAATGCTTAATTATCCAATAAATTATATAAAAAGTACTAATTAATATTTATGATAAAGTAAGTACCATTGAATTAATTATAATATATATATATATATTAGTAAACCTAGTTGTACATAAATAGTTTTTTCACTATAAACTTAGTTAAAACTTGGTAAGTTTAACTTGCACAAATCCTCTAAGCTGTATCCTTTTGTGTAGGGAGAGAATATCACAATTAGAGGTCGTCTAAGCATGCCAAAACAAGATTCATGCTCTCGTGACCCCCATATCATGATAAACAAGCAGCCACTAGGTTTGCACTGTGTATATGTTTACCACATGATGGCAACTAGTACTGTAGTATAGTAGTATAGCCTTTGAGCGCCGGATCGGCACACACATGCTGACATGCATTCGCTGCTGCCGCCCTTGCATTGCATAACAAGTTAACAACCTCTCTGTCTCATTCTTTGTTCCTTCTCCTGGCTAGCTCTTCGACGCTCCGTGCGCGTCTTCTCTGCTAGCTAGTGTCCGCCAGCCGCGCTCACACAGCTTCATTATTGTCTTTATTGCTTCCTGTGTGCAAATACTAGCTTCAACAGCCACTAAAACAACCTCCTTATATATTTTGTTAAAAAATCGATGTCTAGCGGCACTAGGTTTGTCACGTTGGCAACAAATTCCATCATCCAGTCGGCAATCACCATGTGTGCGTGACCACCGCCAATCATTAGGCCGGCCGCGATATGGCTCTGATTAAAAAAAAAAACTTGAAAGAGGCTCCATTAACGCCAGGAATTAATAAGTATAGGAACTGGCCGTACCGAGCTGGTCCCGAATTCCGACGCAATTATGGGAGGAGAGGACAGAGGACGACTACTGCGACTGTGACTTTTCCTGGAGCAGCAGGCACTGCCCTGCCTGCCTGCCTGTTCGTCGTCCCTCCCCTCCCCTCCATGATGCCTGCCTGCCTGCCCATGGCGCACGCAGCTGCATCCATGCATCCTCCCTGGCTGCTCGCGTCGCCTGCCCGCTGGCCACTTGATGACGATTCGGATGACCTCGCTCGCTCTTACCTTACTGCAGCCAAATGATGCGTCCACGTTGCAGGCATCACTACACTAGTGCTGCTGGTACCATACCATGGTGCAGTGCAGACGTGCAGTGGTGTCCACTGTCCATGCACTCCTCCTTTGTTCATCATCGTCTCACCTTCACGCTGTGAGAAGGACATGGTGTACAGGTGTCACTCTTACCTGTCCAGCTGAGCTCTGCATCTGCATGCAACAACAAAGGGGGGCCTTGGCCTCGCATGCAACCGGCGACTTTCAGTCAAGCGCCCATTCTTCTCTTCGTTTGGTGATTCAATAACGTTTTGCAAAAAAAATTTAGAACTAAACAAGGCTTCACAGTTGCATCAAAACGTTCTTGGAACTGACAGGAAAGTGCAGTGCATGTGATTCCTATGGTCTCTCTCTCAGGAAGTTGGTTGCATGCATTTTGGTTCATCAGTTTTCCAAAACCGGTTGTACTTGTGTGTACATACAGACAGTCACACACTGGAAAATGCATGATCTGGGTTCTCTTCGGGGTGGCATGTCGCATGTCGTGTTCTCTTTACCAACCAAATAATTGTTTTTCTCAGAGCATACAGTAGTACGCATGTCTGAATAATCAGATCTAATCACTGATCAGGACGGTTTTCTGTACAGTGCCCTGTAGGATCATGGTGTGATGTGATGTCAGACGTTATTAGCCGCTGACGCCTAACTAACTGCAGCGGCCATGCATGCCCCCATGCATGCATGTAGGTGTAGATAGCCCCCATGTCCATGACCCATGTCTCATGTAGTAGTCATGATGCAGTCAGCAGCTTGTAGACCCGATCTACATTATGTAATTATCATTTTTGTTTTGTGTCCATCAAAGATAATATAAATAGCGGGGATGCATGCATTCCAGGGAGCACTTTTCCTGACAGGGGCCAGCAGCAGCTGGAGACCACCACCCATCCACCCCACACACTTGACTAGAGCACTTGAACACAGCCAAAGCTGCCCTGGACTGCAGGAAGAGGATAGAGTGGGCACTGGATGGCACCGACACTCTCTCTTTCCCCTGTTATCACTCCACTGTCATTGTTAACCATGCATGTCATTTCTTGTCTTGCTTCAGCACGAAGCATCCCTCCAGCTCCAGGAAGATGCATTTTGCCTGGTTCACAATTTCCAAGAGTCTTCCATTTTGGAAACGAACAGAGAGTAGTACACTGAAATTCCCAGAAGTTTTGGTCACGAAAGTCTTCTCCACCATTTTGAGCACCTGCTTCCTTCTGCTCTTGACCATTATCCTATTCGCCAGATCAAGAAACATGAGAGCATATTCGGATATTCGCTCGTCCTGTAAAAGGAAAAAAAAAACAAAGAGTGTCCAAATGTGAATTTCCAACGATGCACACCTGCTCATCTGTACGATCCCTACTAATATAGAGCAATGGAGCACGTTTAACTCTTCCAACAATTGAAGAACCTTGCTGTGTAGGGCTCATCTAGCACGGCTTTAGCTCCAAATTCTTTGCTAGTCATCTAAGTCTTAAGTACGCTAGGTTGTAAGTAGTCGCCTTGACCAAATTTAAGGGATTAGGTTGAGGTATATCATTGTTAAAACCATGCATGTCTATTTTTGGTTTGCTTCAGCATTTCAGCTCTAGAAAGATGCATTTTATCCGATTCACAATTTCCAAGAATTTTCTTCATTTTGGAAACGATCAGAGTGGACACTGAAATTCCCAACAGTTTTGGTCACTGAAAGTGACCTCAAGACAGTCTCTCCACCGTTTTGAGCCCTGCTTGCTTCCACTCTTGACCTTGATCCTATCCCTAGATCAGGAAACATAAGACCATAGTCCATAGAGACCATGTTCGGTTATTCCATCCTTCGGTAGAAAACAAAGACGAAGCATGTTGTTTCAAAATGACCGGCCACGCACGCATCAGCATCTTCCAAGGATCCACACCCTTTGAGTTTCCGGCCATCCGCGCATCAGCATCTGTATGATTGCTAACATGTACGATGCAACTCTTCCAACAATTGAAGAACCACAGGGCTCGTCTAGCGCAGCTTCAGCTCCCTATTCATGGAGCTGGTCATCTCAAGTTCTCACCTCTCTAATTTTGTAGATCTGGATCCGTGGCTAGATTTAAGGGATTTGATTGAGGTATCATATCCTTATTTTAGTCTGTCATTGTTAGCCATGACATTCGTGTTTTGCTTCAGCAGGAAGAATCCAGCTCCAGAAGATGCATTTACCTAAATCACAATTTCCAATAATTTTGTTCATTTTGGAAACGTACAGAGAGTACACTGAAATCCCAACACCTTTGGTCTCTGAAAGTGACCTCAAGACAGTCTCTAAACACCCTTTCGAGCCCTGCTTCTTTCTGCTACTAACCATATGATCCTATTCCCCAGATCAGGAAACATAAGAGCATATTCGGATTCTCCCGTTCTGTAAAAGAAAATTGAAGTATGTTATTCAAAAAACTAATATTCTAATTTCCAAGGATGCACACTTGCTGAGTTTCCGGCTAGCATCTGCATGATTGCTACTTAATAGAAATGAAGCACGTTTAACTCTTCCAACAATTGAAGAACCTTGTACATGGCTCGCCTATCACAACTTCATCTCAAGTTTTCACCTCTGTAATTTTTTTATATCCGGATCCGTGACTAGATATAAGGGATTTGGTTGAGGTATCTTATTCTTATTTAGACTGAAATATATATTTCTAAACTTTATATTTTAGCCTACTCTAAAATTGTTTTTGGTTCAACTTATGGAAAGTGCTTCAGCTGCGCCTGAACCTTTTTTTTAAAAAAAAAAATTGCAATTTTCGCAGCACCTAAAACCCTACTTCTGGCCTTTTTGCTTTTCTAATTTCTAATAGACGAGTAGACAATATGTTTCATAACTGTTTTAAGTGAGATAGTAAAAAGGGGTAGGTTTCATATTTGTTTCAATCAAATAAATAGCTTATAATTTTTTCCATAATATATACTCCCTCCGTCCTGCAATATAGTGCATTCTAGCATTAAAAAATTATCCTCAAATATAATACATTCTACAAGACAAACTGGTTTTGCATTAAATATTTTCTATTTATCTTAATCTTAAAATTTATAGAATACACAATATTACAGGACAAATGGAGTAGCTCATAACAAATTATCCGTAGCTCACAAGTTTCACATCTCAGCCCACAATAGTTTTTTCCACATTATACAATTCACAACTTTTTTTCACAGCTCATAGTTGAAATAAATAGACTTTTTTGGGTTCAGCTTTGGGTTTGTAACTGTGGGCTGTGAAAAAGATACTATAAGTTCTGTGCGATGAAAAAGTTTATTTGGTCAAAATAAACACAAAACCTACCAAACAATTGTAAAAACATCTCTCTATTTCTATCTATTTGGATTTGGAAAACCCCTTTCGTTTAGTTAGCTTTTCTGAATTTTGGCTGCGTAGAAGTACTTTCTGAAAGATGAACTAATCACAGCCTAAATCCAAGATAATCACAGCCTAAATCCATCAAGTATTGCAACGCAAGGCACTATGAAGTGTGAACCACTCACTGCCTAGGCATATGTTTGGTTCTGGGATCAGAAAGGATGGGTTAGACCTAATCCTGTTTTTTAGGATTGAGCTGGATCCATTTCTTGTTTGGTTTGGGGATCAAGTTCGTCACATATTTCTTTTGGTTGAAGTGCCGGACACAAACATGTGGGTTCCATATGTCATTCTCTGACCTTTTCTTCTTACTCGGGCTTTTCCCTCTCCCCTCCGATGCGTATGGGCAACGTGCCTCCTCCGCTTGTGTGCCCGCGTGGATATTACTTCCCCAACCCGTGAGGACACTAGCACTGGCTCCCGTGCCCTTAATCCACCCTCGCGCTCCCCGTGCCCTTGTTCAGATGCAGACGTAGTGCTGCTCCTCCACTACTACAAAAAATCTTTTGCGAGGTGTTTCAGAATTTTTTTTGAGGCGGTCAACACCTTCAACCGTCTCGGTTAATGCCTATTAATCGAGGCGGGCATCATTTATTAACCGAGACGGTTACAAAAGACTGCCACAAAATCAATTTACGGTGACGGTTAAAAATAGCCCGCCTTCTAAAACCAATTAACCGAGGCGGGCCTTAAGTGTCCGCCTCCAAAATTGCCTCATTTTTCGAAGGCGGGTTTGCTAAAAGGCCCGTGGTGGATAAAAGAGGTGAGGCCCAGACGGCCCAAATGAGCCCACTAACACAAGCTCTGCATATATACAATCACCTTAGGGTTTCATTCATCCTCTCCTCTCCTTCTCACTTCCTCTACCGAGCGGCGCCCCTCAGCTTGTGACTCTGACCGAGCGGGCAAGTGCACCATCGCTCCACCTCCCCTTCCCTTCCCCTTCACTCCTTCTGATCCAATACCAGTGGCGAGCACCGCGATTCCACGAGGCAGACGCGGCCTCCCGACGCCGGCGCCCTTCCCCGCACGGATCCGGTGGCGGCGCCCCTCCTTCATGCGGTGGATCCGGCCGTGGACGTTCCTCCCCACCTGGAACCGGCAACCCCGACCCCTATGCACGTGGATCCGATGGTCGCGGTCCCTCCCTACGCGGAGATCCTCCGGCGGCACCCCTCCCTCACACGGATCCCGCGATGGCAACCCTCCTCCACGCGGATCCTCTTGCGGCGCTACAGGTGGATCCTCAAGCGGCGGCGGGGATCTGGTGAGCAGCGACTGCTGTCCATGGATGGGCTCAGTGGGTCCATAGATGGGCTCAGCAGGCTCATCCAGTTTTTATATTTGATTAACCGAGGCGGGTAGGAAACCGCCTCGGTTAATAGTTGATTTACTCCGACCTTCCATCAAAGGCGTTTCTTTTGCCCGTCTCAAAAAATAAAAAATGTCTGTCTTTATTAAGATTATTGTAGTAGTGCTCGTTCCAACGCGCGTGCGCTCGGATGCCACTCCCCTGACCCATGAGGACGCTGGCGTTGCTTACCGTGCCCTTGAACTACCCTCATGCTTCTCATGCCCTTGCGCAGATGCAGACACGGTGCTGCTCCTCGTTCCCTCGCTCCCCCTTCCTCCGCGTGCGTGCCCACTCGAGTGCCGCTCCCTCGGCCGGCGAGGACGTCGGCACTGCTTCCCATGCCCTTGCTCCGCCCTCGTGCTCCTCGTGCCCTCGCGTAGATGCGGATGTTGGTGTTGCTCCCGTTCCCTCACTCCCCTTTCATCCGCGCCCGCCATGCAACCGGCAACCCTCCGCGCCATGAGGCTGCCGGAGCACCTCCCTCCATGCCAGCAGCATCGCTCCTGCATCCGCGAGGTGTGCCAGTGCCGCTTCCTGCACACCTGTGAGGCCGTTGGCGCTGCTCTCCATGCTGGCATAAACGCCAGCGCCGCTCCCTGTGCCCGCGTTGCTCTTTGTTCCCTCACTCCGTCCTTGCGCTCCTTATGCCTTCACGCTTCCATAAGAAGTGGGTCGTCCCGGTTTCTTTGATTTAGAAGGGCAAGCTGAACCCACATCTAGCCATTATTCCCTCTAGAGGACAACCTAACTCATTATCATCTAAACCAAACACTTAAAAAAAGGGTTTAACCTGCTCCAACATTCTAAACAAACACACGGTAACAGGACCATTTTGACCTCAGCAGCACATTCTGTGTCGACACCGTGGGAAAGAAAAACAAGATTCCAAAGGATTCGTCCAGGGTGGAAAACAAAAGGAATCGCTAAGATAACTCAGCATGCATGCACTTGGACAGTGCGGAGCAAGGCACGTACACTACGTTCGGCCGAATCGATGCAGTATTGGCACGCATTAACGATCCAGCAGGATGCCCTGTCGTCTCCACTCCACAGCTGTGAGTCGGTGTGTGTTGATCCGAACAAACCAGACCCGGATTTACTCTCTGCACTGTGGATGGCAGTGCGCTCGATCTATAGCGTGGCAATGCCATGCATTCATGTGGCAATTGCTCCTCCTGTCCCTCAGTCAGATTAATCCGTCCCGTCCTCCCCTCTAGTTACTCTGCGATGATTTTTTTTTGATGATTTTGCTGATAAAAATACAGTGCCAAATCAGAACATGGTAACAATCGTTTTCGGTTTTGGAATCCCAGGGCAAAAAAATGGAGTGTCAGTGTTGACCTGGGACTTGTTTAGTTCCAAAATTTTTTTGCAAAATCGACACTGTAGCACTTTCGTTTGTATTTGACAAATATTGTAATCATGGACTAACTAGGCTCAAAAGATTCGTCTCGTCAATTCCGACCAAACTGTGCAATTAGTTTTTATTTTCGTCTATATTTAATACTCCATGCATGCATCTAAAGATTCGATGTGATGGAGAATCTGAAAAATTTTGCAAAATTTTTTGGAACTAAACAAGGCCTTGGATGTAGTTTTTTTTTGCAATTTGGCCCTTTTTCAAAACAATTTTTACAATTAGACCCCTCGTGAAACAATTTCTAAAAATAGACCGTATTTCGGCGTTCTCATACAATACGCCGTGGTATGTGGCTCGGCGTCGTATGATGCAACGCCGAGGTGGTGCCACGTCATCGACGACCATGGCCATTGAAAACACGTGGCCGGAGCACGGCGTGAAATAACATAGCGCCGAGCCACATACCTCGGCGTTTAATGACCTAGCGCCGAGGTTAGCGGTTGGAAACAGCGAGGCCCAATTCGCACGGCGGCCCACATACCTCGGCGTTTTGCCCTTTGTCGCCTAGCCTCATATCTCGGCGTGACACGACTCGACGCCGAGCTCTGGCCAACCAGCCCGAGCCAAGGGCCCTTCTTCTTCCTCTCTTCATTCTGCCTTTGTGCCCATCTCCTTTTTTCTCTTCCTCTCTCTTCCCACGAACCCTAAATCCTAAAACCAAGCATAGAGGTGTCGGATCGAGGCTTATAACGGTTTCCTAAGGTACTACTCCTTCCCCTCTTCCATTTTATCCATTGGGATCTTGTTTTTAGTGGTGGTTTTTTATGGAATATGTCATTAATGGTTTGCTTCATGTCATTTGTGAAATGCCTTTTATCCAATGAGTATTTGACTCAAATGCATGTTTAGTATGGTATAGTACGTACGATTCATGTCCTCATTTAGTGTTGTATGTTGTGGACTATGGTTTAGGGTTTGCTACTCTTTAGTGCATTGGGCCACTTAACTTTTTAGTAAGTACGATTCATGTCCTCACTTAGTGTTGTATGTCTTGGTGCTAGTAAATATGGCATTAGTTATAGTAACACTTGTTTATGTAGATGATGAACCTGTATCGAGTAGAGTATTGGAAAAAACGCGGTCGACCGAGGGAGCTATATGCGGACGCCTCTTGTGTGGATGCCCCGGTACCTCCGGACCTCCCGGTTCCAAATTGTGATTGTCAAAAGCCGGCAGAAGTGATGCAATCTAGGCATCCTGACACCGCTGCACGGTGTTTCTACACATATGGCCAATTCAATGTAAGTTTATGAAATTGTGTTTGAATTTTCAAAATGTAGGTTATGGTTGCACCAACGCTTTGCATGATTTATTTGTTTGTTTTTCTAGGACCATGAGAAGTGCTTCTTCTTCCAGTGGATCGACGGCCCCGACAAGTTTGACCCACGGTTCTTGCTTTTTACGGGTATTTGCCACGGGAAGTTTCCACGTGATCGCTTCAAACGTTGGGTGCCGCCACCACCAAACCCCCCACCGATGACCTGTGAGGAGAAGGAAGTAGCTACGGCAAGACGCCTTGATGACCCTCCTAAGTGCTTTTGTGGTGACAGAGCTATGGTAGAGCAGACGCGCGGTCTTGAGTTTGTGTGTCCCAACAAGCATCCAGTAAGTCACTTTTCCTAGTATACCATTTTTGGTTTCTTACAAGTAATTTATATAGTATGCTCGAAGTCCATTGATTTTCAATTGTGGTAGGATTATTCTATGGAAAAGTGTCGTTTTAGAGAGTGGCTATATGGTCCGAAGTCTCATTGGCCGGAGGAAAAGAAGAAAAAGAAGGACAGGATTATTACCCCAGCGCCTCCGATTAAGTGCAAGTGTGGTGTTGAGGCTAGCTACGGCCTAGTTCCTTCCGAACTAGGAGTTGGCTATTTTTGTGGTCATATGGTAGACTACGATGAGGTGAGCTCTTGTTGTTTTTTCAATAGTGTTAGAACAACAATATGTGTTCTTACTAATTATCATTTCTTATTCAACATTAGAGCACTAGGAAATGTGACTGGGAGTATTGGCATGGGAAAAGAGACTTCTACCAAACCTGCGAGCAAAAGAAAGCACTAGGCATTAAGCTTCGTTGCGGGAACCAGCTGTTGGACAACTATGTGAAGTACTACAAAGAAGACGCACGTCGTGAAGCAAGAGAGGGCCGTCACAACAGCCCCGCAAAAGTAATGTGGGAGAAATGGAGGCTTGAAGGTATCAAGCAAAAAGAAGAGGAGAACTCTTGGAGAGCTGTACTTCAAGAGTATGACGAAATGAAGGGTTTAGAGAAAAGATTGTGTGCTAGTAAGTAATAATAACTTTAATGTCTGTTTCATGTCTTTTGTTTTTCTAACAATTGCTACTTCATTGTTAAAGAGATTGGATGCACCGGAGATTGGGCCGCTGATGTGGCTCGTTCAAGTTATTTGGAGAAGATAGCTATGGAGAAGATGAAGGAGGATGAAGTCAAAGAGGCGGACGACAACATGGATGAGGAGGATAACTCAAAATTGGACGCTCTCGCCAAACTTGTGCTTGAGCATGATGCTTCTAAGATGGCTCAACAAGAGCATAATGTACATGTGCACAATGCAGGTGAAACCAGTCGCGCTACGGACTTTGTGTTGCAGGTGGAGGAGGATGAGGAGGAGGAATGGTATACACAAGCCGTGGATGAGGCGGAGGCTGCTTACTATAGCCAAAAGAATTTGGTGGTAGAGCAGGAGGAGGACGATGAATGGTTAACACAAGCCGTGGATGAAATTGAGGCTGCTTACTACAGGCAAAAGGCGGAAAAGGCAAAAGGAGTGGTGGTGGAGGCTTGTGAGTCCGACGACGACGATTTGCTACCTGGCTACGTTTCTGGTTAGAGGTCCATAATATTTGAGGATGTAATGGATTCTTTATGTGCTAGTCCGAACTAGTGGTACATGTCTATGCATGTTGAGGACTTTTGTGCGACGCCATGGATTGCTTCTCCCATTAGTGGTACATGTTGAGGGGAAATGAGTCCAATTTGAAGTTATTAAATAAGTTAATTTATAAAGGAAAATTTAATAGTTTGGTCTCCAAACAAATGAAAAAGTAAAACCTAATTAAACAATATGTATATATTATAATTTGTAAATACTTAAGTAAAATTAAAATTTACTAAATAGTAGTAACTAAAAACGAGTCCAATTACCATATGTTAGAAAAGGTAACTAAAAAATTAATGTAAAGCGAAGTTAAAAAAAGTCATCAGGCTCGGCGTGATATAGCTGCACGTCGAGGTTGGCAACCTCGGCGTGGCCACCACCGCGCACCCAGGAAGGTCCAGGGCTGGCCCCTACCTCGGGGTGAAATGAATAAACGCCGAGTTCTCTTGCTCGGCGTGGCCTAGGTGCACGCCGAGCTTGCTACCTCGGCGTGTTGAGCACATCCAACTCAGAGAGGGCCAGGTTTGGCCCCCTACCTCGGCGTGAAATGAATAAACGCCGAGGTCTTGGCTCAGCATGAACGCACAAGTTCAATCATAGTCCATACTTGATTGGATATTAGAGTAGCTCACACATAACATAGTCGTTCACACATAGTCCATACATGAGTTAATTACACATTGTTAATTGGCGTTCACACATAGAGTTTGCACATAGTTCATTTGACATTGTCTAGCCATCCACAAAGTTGTTGAAGACAAAATAAGCCGCTGATCCATATTGTGACCTGTGAACAAGATGTAGGGGGCACCTTAGGAACACATATATGGGACAAGGAAGGAACATGTAGGATGAAAGGTTTAAGTTTTTACCTGTAAGTGCATTCGCCCCCGATGTGGGTTTTGATAATTAATGACAACCAAATTAGGGACTAACATGTTTATCGAGCATAATCTACAGGTGTTAGTCTATTGATGGAATTGAACGAAAACATTTGGTGATTTATAGCACCCCTAAATTTCCAATGGATGAACGGTGTTTCGACTCAAGTGGCTACAAAGTTTTTATTCTTTGCTTGAGTTATAGGAAACGCCGCACTATCAAGAGGGATGCAAATTGAGTTGGTAAGATGAGGATAAGAGTGCTCAGGTCAACTTAGCTCTTGCGCTTGAGAGACACACTTGCACGCATGAAACAACTAGGTTTTTTCTTCTCTGCCAGGGTGACCCGGTAGTACCAACCCTCAGGGCCGGTGGTACCGGCAGTGCCAGCCTTTCTCCTGAGTTTTGCGAGAAAATGAACTACCGGTAGTACCGGGCTCGGGCCGGTGGTACCGGCCAGCACCAGTAGTACCGGTGTGAAACGCCGGTAGTACCGACAGACCAAATCTGCGCTGACTTTGGTTGCGGAGATTTGAACTGCCGGTGGTACCGGCAATGGTCGGTAGTACCGACAAAAGCCCGGTAGTACCGGTAGGCTTATTTCTCGCAAATCATAGAGGCTTCTTACCGTTAGATCTGAGGTAGCCGGTGGTACCGGTGGTTGCCCCGGTAGTACCGGCAGTTGTTCAGGACCTTTGTATAAATAGCTCTTCCCTCTTTTCTGACCGTTAGCTCTCCCATTCCTTCAACTCTACATCTGAGAAATCAGTCTCCAAGCTTTGTCTCACCCACTCTCTCTCCCTCTTTGCTCCTAGACTTCACTCCTTGAGAGATTCGAGCTAGAGAAGTGAGATTAGAGAGTTGGGAGCTTCGATTTGTGACTTGAGCACTTGGATTCTTCGTCTTGCCGGTTTGGTTTGCATTTGTTACTCTTGGGTTCTTGGAACCCTAGCCGGCTAGGCGTTCTTCGTGGTTGCCCGTGTTGATTCATTTGTGAGGGCACCCCGAAGTGTTTGTATAACCCTTTGATTCTTAGTGGAAATCTTGAGCTAACCTGTGTGGTTGCTTGAGGGAGGAGACCTAAGTGGTCGGACCTTCGTGGTCACCTCAACAACGGGGACGTAGGAACTCCTTCGTGGGGATTGCCGAACCTCGGGAAAAATATCTTGTCTTGCTGTGGAGGTAGCATCGACTACCCTTGTTCTTGTGTTATTCGTGTTCTTCCTCTCTACTCCCTTTCATAGGTGAACAAGGGCCGATCTACATTTTGGAGAAGAACTGAGCCAAGGGAACTTCAACATCATCCTCCACTACATCTAGGAGAGTGGGGTAACTCTCAGATCTGAAATCAAAACTCAATATACTCTGATTTCGTAGCTCTCTTAGGGCGTCGGTAGTACGAGCAGTTACGTCGGTAGTACTGGCTGTCTTACACTAGTAGTACCGGCCCAAACTGTCGGTAGTACCGACAGGCATTTAACTTCCGCAACTTGAGTTTTTGAGTTTCAGGTTTTTAAGATACGCCTATTCGCCCCCCCTCTAGGCCAATTAGATCCTTTCATTACCCTAACGTGGACGCCGACCACCACGCCTTTCCCTTGGCAGCGCATGGGAACCGGGAGTGTACCTCTCGATAGGTCGGGTCGCCCTTTGTGGACGTCCAGAGGTAGAGGCACCCTGCGTACCTTGTGGAGCATCACCCAGCTGTGACATGCCAATCTCTTCTTGGTCATCAACCCCATAACCCTCGCCTTCTCCTTGTCCTTGTTCCTCTTCAACTTCTATAGAAGCCCCAGCTCCATGCGTGGTAGACGGGCCAGCTCCTTCAGAGCCGCCTGCTCCACCAAACTGTTGGGGCTCCACTACGCCGGTGGGTTGTCGACAACCAAGGCGGGCGGCTACCTTGCGCAGGCGATGCATTGCACGCTGCATGGAATACATAATATAATTGGGTAACAAATATATACGGGCGAACAAATATATACGAGCTCGATGTTGGATTACCTGTAGGGCTGCTCGTAATTCGTTAGCTTCATCTGGAGCACCTGGAGGGATCATCAATGCCCTTCCTTGTTCAGCGACTCCCTAATGGCTAGGGTTTGAGGGGGCGGCGGGGTAAGGAGAGAGAGAGAGGTGGGAAGAGGAAAGACTGAATGGAGAGAGGAGGAAGAAGGCCGCGCGCGGCTCTGTATAGCCCAGACCTCGGCGTTGAGTCGTCTGACGCCGAGGTCAGTGGCTCGGCGCTAAATGGCAGAACGCCGAGCTGTTTGGGCCGCAAGGCCAAAATGGGCCGTCCACCCCGCGCCCCCGACCTCGGCGTGCCGAGAGCTAACGCCGACATCCGCGGCTCGGCGTCAATTGAGATGACGCCGAGGTCCCATCCACATGTTTTGGACGACCAAGGTCGTCGATGACGTGGCATAACCTAGGCGTTAACTGACACAACGCCGAGACGCGAATCCTCGGCGTAAGGTCATAAAACGCCGAGAAACGGTCTATTTTTGAAAATTGTTTCGCTAGAGGTCTTTTCGCAAAAAAAGTTTTAGAAAAAAGCCAAATTGCAAAAATTTCACGCCTTGGATGGGATGATGTGTGCATGTTCGTCGTCTCCCTCCTCTCACAGGGAAGTTGTGTTTTTCTTTGATTGGTTGATGAACAACATGGCAGTTGTGCTGGCTGCAGTGAATGGTGACTCCAATTTCGTCAGTACCTTGCCGCTCGCCGTGCATTCACTGACTGCAAGGAGGACGACAAATATCCACGGGCTGCAGTGAATGCGTGGATTACGAAGAATGTTATTTTTATTTTTTAAGAAGTCAAATATTTTCAATTTTAAGATACATATATATAGAGTTTTTGCTTTATATCGGCTTAAGCATATTGATAGATGTATGATCTATTAAATGTAGATCTTTCCACTTATAGCAACTATCACATGATTTCTTTTTGTTGGGAAAAAACATGATATTATTTGATTAGCATAACCTTCTAAACTTTGGACACGGCCGCAAGAGCACCTACAGGCTAGCTGCAGGATGTGAAAAGGAAGACTGTCGCACGGAATAGGAAGGAGCCGTGCCGCACTGCTGCTGGATCTCCCGTGCCACCGTGATAAGAGGGATTTGATATTATTTTATTTTCCTAGGTTAATTCATTAATTAAAAAAGATTAGAAATTAATTAATGATTTAGATTTATTTAAAATATTACTCAATCCATTCTAAATGTTTGACTTTTTTAACCTTAAGTTTGACCACTCGTTTTATTCAAAAAATTTGTACAAACATAATTAAATTGAAGTCATCTTTGAATAAATTTTATTAATAAACCAAGCCACGATAAAAAGAATAATATTTTGTATAAGTTTTTAAAAAAGACGAGTGATTAAATTTGGTGACAAAAAAGTCAAACGTCTTTTAATTTAAAATGGATTGAGTATCTTCTAATAAATAAAAAAATCCCGTACCATAGGTTAATTAATTATAAAATCTTAGAAATAAATTAGATTAGATTTATTTAAGATATTACTTTCTACAGTGATTAAATAAAAAAAAGTACCGTATGAACCAACAAGATTACAGTGCACGCGGGACACGCCAAAGAAATCATCACTTTTTCCCCATCACGCTCTTCTCCCTCTCTTTCCCAGCTCGCGGGAAAACCCGGAGCTCCCCTTTTTTTTTCCCCGATACGGGACAAAACCGCGCACGAGAATGGCCGCCGGCGTCAGAATCCACCGCCCGCCTAGCGCTTCGTAGTCCGGCTGACGTTATGTTCCCGTAGAAATTGACCGCCCGCCGGAAGAAAGTGCAGTACAGATAGATAATCTTGGTGGAGCCAGAGGAGGCAAGAAATTACTCCGGTGGAGCGCGATATGATTCCGGCGTCTCCTCCTCCCGATTCAGCGTGGGGGCCAGGTCCAAACGCAGGGCCTCCTTTCCTTCCCGTCCTCATGGCGCCCGCTATGATTTCTTGCCAAATCACTCGCGCCGTTGCCTCTTAAGCCGCAATCCATCCCCCGAGTCTTCCCCTCCCTCGCCCCTCCACACAGTCCACAGTGGCCACGCGTCGCTTCCTTCTCCCGCCGCTCCTCCGCCGGAGGCGCCCCGGCGGAAGAATCCAATGAGTTTTGGCTCCGTGTAGTGTAGGCGCGCGCACTGGAGATGCCCTGCCTGACCCTGCAATGCAATCCGTCGCCGGTCGCTGATCAGTCGAGCTCCTGATTTGGAACCTTTTTACGGATTTCTTGGGGGCCCATCGCCGTGTTTCGTTCCCTGCCCGCTTTGGCCGTGCATTAATAGCCGCTTCCTTGTGATAGTCCTCTCCCTCCGTCCTCCCTTCCCTGTTCCCTCCTCCTCTCCTCTCTCCTCTCGCTCGTCTCCTTGGTCGGCTCTGTTCTTGGGAGTGCTGCCAGTCTGGTTGCGTTGCGGCAGCAAAAACTTCATCGACAGCATCTGCCTGCGACGTTCTGATGGGTTTGGGTTGCTTCGGGTGCTTCACGCCGGAGGTGGATGAGGACCTCAAGCCCTCCAAGCACGACGACTCGTCAGGTCCGTTCTTGATTCCCATGATCCCATCCGCAGTGTGTTCGGTTGGGTCTTGTGGCTTTGATTGCTGTGCCTAACTCTTACCGGGAAACAGGGACCGATGCGAGGAGGAAGGTCGCGCCGGATGTGGCCAACGGCTACGCGCACAGCTTCACCTTCAAGGATCTGCTTGTGGCTACCGGCTACTTCAACGAGGCCAATTTCATTGGAGAAGGTGGATTTGGGAAGGTGTACAAGGGCAAGATCAACGGACAGGTGAGCAAGAACTCCGTTTTTTTTTTACAGTTTTTATGGCTAAAGATTTGACAGTACCGTGACAGATGGCACCCTTTGCGTTTTCCTTTTTTTATTTTTTTGGTGCGCAGATGGTGGCAGTGAAGCAGCTCGCTCGAGATGGTGTGCAGGGGAGGAACGAGTTCTTGGTCGAGGTGCTCATGCTGACAGTGCTCAACCATCGCAATCTAGTCAGCTTGGTCGGGTTCTGCGCGCAGGGGGACGAGAGACTGCTAGTGTACGAGTACATGCCGTTCGGAAGCCTGGAGAGCCATCTGTTTGGTAAACTCTTTTATTCTTCAGCTCTCTGTGGTTCTTGGTTGGGGTAGCTGCTAATGTGTGCAGTGCAGTGTACTTCTGGAGTTGGTATCTCAGGGGTCTGTCCATTTTTTTCGCCGATTGCACACATCAATTGAAATGCTCGCCTACCTTTTCGCCTTTGATTTATGACAGTTCTCTGCCTTTTCCCTTTTGATTTGTGATAGCAAGTTGCTGTAGTGTTTAAGGGGAAAAGATTTGGGGGCAACTAGTTGGATATGTCATAACTCTTGGAGATTGCATAACTTAATGTACATTGGATAAAATGAAAGGTAGAAATCAGTACCATTATATGCTTTTCCTTTTTTGGTTCAAATGGATGATCTTTTTTCTTTGTTCTTTAAAAACTTCCTGGTAGATGATGATTTAACTTCTCTGCTGCTATGAATACTGTGAGTCTGTGCCTGTATATGTGCTTTGGTTGTTCAGTTTTGGGTTCACTCTCAAGGCTCAACGGATATTTTTTATTTTTTAAACTTAGGAATTCTAATAAAAATGCTACTGTTTCATAATGTAATATTGAAACACATTAGTCCTAAATCACTCGAAGCCTGGCCAACTTGCACGACAGGTCTACCTATGCATAGCAGCCCCAAAACACTTTTGCCCTCACCATGCGCAATGAGTGCAGATGTCAGTTCCTATGTGGAACTATATATGTGGTCACACCTAAGCTCGGGCAATACTAGCTAATCCAATTAACCCTGTTATTACATGTATATTTTTGTTTTTACTGGCAAGAATCTTCTGACAATGAAGTATGATCTTTTAAATTACTATTTGCTAATTTAAGCTACGCACAGATTGTGCCAGTGAGCGCAAAATAACGCACCAGCAATTTATTGCTAGTAATGCTCTAGCCCTGCCAGCAAAAAACAAAAGAGTAATGAAGTTTCACCATCTGCTCTTTTCTTTCTGTTGCCTTGTTTATTTGAATGCAGGACGTCTTTTCAAGTCATTTAAAAGCTAAGATTTTCGTTTGTACCAGAATCATTTAAAAGCTAATACTTAATCTGTTAGGCACTGCTGTACCCCCTTATCTTCCTTTTTTTTTGGAAAGGCTGCAATTTCTCTTCACGTTCATGTATTTTATTGTTTGAGCTGCAACTGTTATTTTGGTATATCCTTCAACCATATAAATGCATGCCTCCTTCACCATGTCTGTGCTGTTGGTTTGCATCTCATCTTTCCTAGAAGCAATGTTCTGCTTGCTGTCAAAACTATGGATGTTGCTTCTTGTTGTTGTTTGTCTGCGTTGCAAACTGTCGAAACTGTGGCCAATTTCAATTGAAGTGAGTTGAAAATTACTGTTGTTTGTCTATACTTTTAAGAGGTCCATTAATTGTGCTTCATTTAACTACTTGAAGAACTAGACAAACTTTTTAATCTCAGCAATTTTATTTGATAATTGTGTAGTCAAAACTGTAAACCACTCTGTGAAATGTTAACACAGTAGTCAAACCATCATGCAACCAACACAAAATATTTATAATAATTGTTCGTTTTATAGACAAACCTGAAAAACCTCCTTATTCTAACAGACTATGCCAAAATTGTTCAGCCACATAATACCTAAGGGCTAGACAAATTGTCCCCACAGAGAATTATTGAAGTCCTGAGGTTCTCATGGCTTGTCTCATGTCTGAACATGACATGTTCTTCCTGATGATAGCAGAGCTAGGTATGGGCATCATGTGAACCCTCAAGTCTTCTTGTTTTTTTCTTTGCTTGAGTATTTTGGAGCTTTGCATCACGGTGTAGCCCACGGCATGTGTTGTTATGCATGGATTCTGGGAGCTGTTGTTTACTATAAAAATCTGAAGCTGCAGATAAGCATAAGCCACTCAAATTATTCTTTTGAAATATTTCCACTTGTGGCTTTGCACACTTACATCTATATTTTTCTTTTGTTTATTTATCTATCATTCGATTCATAGAGGTTTCTTTTCACCTCTGAATAGATGTGCCCCTTGGCAAGAAACCGCTTGACTGGAACACACGTGTGAGGATAGCAGTTGGAGTCGCAGAAGGGCTTTCTTACTTGCACAATGTAGCTGATCCACCTGTGATTTACCGTGATATGAAAGCTGCTAATATTCTGCTGGGTGAGGACTTCAGCCCGAAGCTCTCTGACTTTGGGCTTGCAAAAGTTGGACCTGTCGGAGACAGAACTCATGTGTCCACAAGAGTTATGGGTACCTATGGCTACTGTGCTCCTGACTATGTCGTGAGTGGTAAGCTTACCATGAAATCCGACATATACAGTTTCGGTGTTCTTCTGTTAGAACTGATCACAGGAAGGAGGATTTATGATGCCTCAAGGCCTAAACCAGAGCAGAGCCTGTTAACATGGGTAAGCAGCTTTGCCTTGTTACCTAGTATAAAAGATCTAAGGTATTCCATTCATACATTGCCTTATTGTTTGCTCTGGATGTTGCAGTCGAGGCCATACCTGCATGATAAGAGGAAGTTCTACCGGCTCGCTGATCCGTCTCTGCTGGGCTGCTACCCATCATCAGCACTGAACCAGTTAGTCGTGATCAGCATCATGTGCCTCCAAGACCAGCCCCATGTCCGCCCAATCATCTCTGATGTTGTGATAGGCCTGAACCATGTCGCAAGCCAACCATACACCTCTGCTGAGCGCCTGCCTCCTGCATCCATGAGCTCCCCAGCGAGCAGCGGGTCGCCTCAACCCGTCAGCACACCATCCAGAAGGAGAGGTGGTAGGAGGACTGCGCAGTATGCTTAGGGGACTGCATGTCCCGAAGAGCAGCAAGATAACTCGGTCAGATGAGACAGGTAGAAGGGCTGTTGAAATTGAAGCCGTCAAGTTCAGTTCCATTAGTCAGAGCCTTTTTGATTGAAGCGGTCTCTGAGTGACCTGCTTGACAGAGAGTTCTAGTGAGGCTGATGGTAGTAGGAGTTCAGGCTGACTATGCATGACTATTGCTCTTTTCATATGCTTCTTCATTGTTTTCGGTTTTAAATTTTTTAGCCAGTGTACATAGGAAGGATCAGTGCCCCTGTGTGGGGAAGAAGAATGCACCAGCCATGGTAGAGGTGGGGGACAGTGTGTGCCTCCTTTTGGGATGTTCATCATCAAGTTACCAGTCGTGTACAGAGTTGTCATGGTCTGGTGCATGTTGGCCTGTAGATGCAATAAGAAATTCACCAGGGTTTTAACTGAAGAAATGATTCAAATGTTGGGTATTTGTGGTATATTTCTTAGCTCAACTCTTTGGAAATCTCTGTCGTCTGAGACTCGAATCCTCATGCCAGCAGCTGTCCGGTAGCGTGGAACCGTTAAAAGTCCATGTGCTTGTGGACGGCGACCTCATGTCATGGGTCATGGCAATCAGGCGATGATGGAGTCGCCCATGGCCTTGACGTGGCTAAGGGTGCAGACGACGATTTGGTCCACAGAACGGCCACGTCATGGAAGGCGCCACGTCGATGCTTTCGTCCACTGTTTGTTGCTTTGCTGCTGCTTTGACATGGTCCACGATTCATTAGCACACTGCGGACGGGGGGGCTTTGGTTGGATGATCACGGCTAGCTCTTTCAACCTTTTCTTACGCATATCGTGGGGGCTCACCTCTGTCAACGCATTACGCATATGACGATGAATTTGTTGGGGGGCTCACCTCTGCACTTTCTGCAGCTGGCGAATTTTTTGGGTAATAAAACCGTGCCAAAAGGAGACGGTTCCGTGACGGTCGGCAGGTAAATTTGTCCCCTTTTTATCATTTTTTTAAGGCAATGCCAGCTGAATCGGGGCAACCGCTGTTGTTGCGAGGGGCGAGACACTCCTCGACGGTATCCAGGGATCCGGTTCGGATCGGCGATCGGTTGTATTGTAGGGCTGGCGCCTGGCCCGGGCGAGAAAGCGACGGTGACCGCGACGCCGCTACGATCGTCGCCGGCTTCAGAGAAGGAGCTGGCTGGCGTCAGTGCGCGCGGCGGAACTTGGGCTGGGCGCCCGCTTCCAGGAAACGGAGAAGTGCCGCTGCCGTGACGCCGCTTTCCGTCGCCGACGTCGACGTGCCCGCCGCTCCCTGTATCCTTTCGCTAATCCCATCTGCCGGGCCTTAAATGTATCCTTTCGTTAGTTAATCCCATCTGCCAATTAAGTAGCCGTATTATTCCCCCATCATTTCTTTTCCACCTTTGCTTGCATCCAATAACTTTGCTATCTAAAGGATTATGATCAGCTACCTTTCTTTTTTACTGTTAGTGTTGACATAAAGATAGGTCACACGTCAAGTGCTAGATCGTACGGATCACAAACGGACTGAGGTTACACGATTTAGCCAAGGCATCGGCCTAGCCGACTTCATTGGGTTGAGACCGAGAGAAGCAAACAGTGAGAAAATCGTACTTACATGGTGAAGAATAGCGAGGATTACGAGCAAACCATCAAAGAGTAACCAATCACACTTATGTGATGATGAACTAGCAAATGTACTCCGTCGGGGCAAGGATGTCGACGGGTTACCCTAGGTCGGCTAGCAAGCCTAGGACGCCATCCTACATCGTCAGATTAAGTGATGAACAACCAACATAAGATTATTTTATATATATATATATATATATATATATAATCAATATAATGTAAAATTATCGATTGTGTGTTGGATATTTCTAAATCGGCCATGTACCTCTATTATATAGGGAGTAGAGGTGGTCTTATCCCATTAGAAAGACAATGTGGTACTATTGTTACGTCGCTTTATACTTTCTTTTAGATTAAACCAAAGCTAATCATGGGCCTCTTAAAATTGGCCCGAGCCAAATTTGAGTGTCAACAATTAGCTAGACTATTTGCAAGGTTCCGTTTCAATCCCTAGTCTAATAGTTAGTTATGTTTACGTTTAGTTAAGACAGCCAACTAATAACTAGTACTATTTATAAATTAACTGGATAGTTGATTTTGAGCTATCGATTATGGTATTCTGTTTCGCTACAGCTAATTCCAAACACCCTTTTACATTGTTGATGCATAAAAAAGTTGCATATCTATAGAATGCTAATATGTAAATTACAAGCCAAAGTGTTAAAGATGTACGTATCTAGTTAGGGTCTAGCTCCCAATAGTTCTATCTCTACTCCACTCTACTTGACAGACCGTGAAAAGGTACAACAAATTGGTATTACGAGCTCCCAGCCGATCTAGATTACTCCATTTTACTCGTCAAATCGCCAAGACTCACAACCGCAAAAACAGAGCAAGCACCTCTTTGAGCAGGCATAGTCGGGGCAATGAACAGTAAGACTTGGATAACACCTAGGCCTTGTTTAGTTCTTTTTTTAAAAAAAAAATGGATACTGTAGCACTTTCGTTTGTATTTGATAAATATTATTCAATTATAGACTAACTAGACTTAAAAGGTTCGTCTTGCAAATTACAATAAAATTGTATAATTAGTTATTTTTTTATCTGTATTTAATGCTTCATATATGTGCTTCATGAATCTGAAAAGTTTTGTAAATTTTTTTTGGAACTAATCAAGGCCAAGGCCCGGCTACCCTGGGCTGCTGGCCGGGCTCCCCTGCCGCAAATACGTAAACCCAAGCAGCTAACGGAGGGAGTAAAGTAAGATCAGGAAGTTAGGCCTTGTTTAGTTCCAAAACATTTTGTAAAATAGGAATAGTGTCACTTTCGTTTGTATTTGATAAATATTATCCAAACATGTACTAACTAGACTCAAAAGATTCGTCTCGTCAATTCCGGTCAAACTGTGCAATTAGTTTTTATTTTCATCTATATTTAATACTTGATGCATGCGTCTAAAAATTTGATGTGACGGAGAATCTGAAAAATTTTGCAACATTTTCTGGAACTAAACAAGGCCTTAGTATGTATACATAGCATGGAGGACAATTGTTTGGCCCAGGCTCTTTAAAACTGCTGGTTCTGCCACTGCCCTTCGCATCTTAGGAGTGAGGCTCTTGCATGTCAACCAAGGCCTCGTTTAGGTTCTGAAGGAAAAAATTTCGCGACACTGTAGCACTTTTCGTTTATTTATGGTAATTATTGTCTAACTGTAGACTAACTAGGCTCAAAAGATTCGTCTCGTTAATTCCGACCAAACTGTGTAATTAGTTTTTATTTTTGTCTATATTTAATACTTTATGTATGCATCTAAAGATTCGATGTAACGAAAAATCTTAAAATTTTTTGGATTTTTTGGTGGAAGTAAACAAGGCCGCAGTGTGCGGAATGAATAAATCCGAGATAACCTTTTGAACGGCTGAGTTGCGAAAAGGACATTGCTCATATATATATGTTTGAGTAGGTGGAGGACCGGTGCGCTATACCATACCAAACGCAAACGGCCCTTTAACAAAGGGCTTGTTTAGTTCCAAAAAATTTTGCAAAATTTTTCAGATTCTCCGTCACATCGAATCTTTAGACGCATGCATGGAGTATTAAATACAGATGAAAATAAAAACTAATTATACAGTTTGATCGAAATTGACGAGACGAATCTTTTGAGTGTAATTAGTCCATGATTGGACAATATTTGTCAAATACAAACGAAAGTGCTACAGTGTTGATTTTGCAAAAAATTTTGGAACTAAATAAGGCCAAAGAAGATTGTGAGAGTAGAGCCATAGATCAATCACGCGTTGACAGGGCTACGGACCAGTGACCACCACCTACCTACCTGCCTACTCGGCTACTCGGTCCCACAATCTACTGACAAGTAGACCGCGTGGACCATGGAGCCCACTTTCCAGTGAAGGGGGGGGAGAGCGTCCAGCTTTGCAATGCAAGGCTTTGTTTAGTTCCCGAAAAATTTTATAAATTTTTTAAGATTTTCCGTCACATCAAATCTTTAGACGTATGCATGGAGTATTAAATATAGATGAAAATAAAAACTAATTGCACAGTTTGGTCGGAATTGACGAGACGAATCTTTTGAGCCTAGTTAGTCCATAATAGGACAATATTTGTCAAATACAAACGAAAATACTATTATTCCTATTTTGCAAAAAATTTTGGAACTAAACAAGGCCCAAATGCAAATGCAAATTATAAACAGCGCAATGTTAGCGTGGACGAAGTGACAGCAGGAAACACTTGCGCAGACCGAGTCCAGGAGCCCCAGTGCCCAAAACGACTTCGCAGTTGAAGCTGCGACAATGGGATGGGGTGGGTCTATTGTGCTCCGTAGACCAAGCCCACGCCACGTCCAGATATATAGCATCGCCGCGCCGCATGTCGTCTGCCTTCCCTCGGCGTTGGCGCGCCATCGATCTCCTTGCTGGATTTCCATTCTATCCCTTCCTTTCTTTGATCTTTTCCTCTCCGTTCCCACCACGCTGTCCACGTCCCTTCTTCTTCCTCTCCTCTCCTGAGTCCTGATTAATTAGTAGTAGCAGCAGCAGCAGCACACACCGTCGGAGAACGCGCGCAGCAGCAGCACAAGAGCACACGCCCGCGTGCGCCTTGAGAGTGAGCCCGCGAGGAGGAAGAGAGGAACGCGTGGTTGGTTGGTTGGCTGCTTGCTCGGCGCCGTACGCCATGGGGAACTGCTGCGGCTCCGCTGACGCAGACGGGAAGCCGCCGAGTCGTCCTCCCACCAAAGGTTTGCCCGCCTCTGCCCCACGCTAGCTCCGATCGAGTTCTCCGGCGCCTCGACCGCCGTGATGGTTGGACCGACGTCTGACTGACCGTTGCTGGCGCGTGCACGAGCAGGGCCGCCGCCGAAGACGACGACATGGGCGCCGCCGACGCCGAAGCCGAGCGACGGCGGCGGCGGGGCGAAGCAAGAGACGGGAGGAGGAGACGATCCTCCGTGCACGGGTCCCGGGCGGGTTCTGGAGGCGCCGAGGCTGAGGGAGTTCACGCTGGCCGAGCTGCGGCAGGCCACGCGCGGGTTCAAGCCGGAGATGGTGCTCGGGGAGGGCGGCTTCGGCCGGGTCTACAAGGGCTGGGTCGACGAGCGCACGCTCAACCCGGCCAAGAGCAACGCCGGCGTCATCGTCGCAGTCAAGAAGCTCAACCCGGAGAGCGTCCAGGGCCTGCAGGAGTGGCAGGTCATCCATCCATCGCCTCTTGATCGATTCTGCACCATTTCTTCGTCTGGATGCTCGTTCCATTCCATCAGTGTTTATGTGCTTCTAAAACATAGAAAATCTCCACCCCTTCTTTGGTTTTGTTTGATGAAATCGCGTCTTTTCTTTAGAACTCTGATGAAATTTGTGCTTCAGTTCCACAAGTCCCTTTCTCGTGGAACACTGTACAAGTCAACTCTTGCAGTTTCTGCCGCCGGCCCCTTGCCATGAAGTTGCATTTTTCTACTCTTCTTGGTTTCCTCCCTAGATAAGATAGGGACTACCACACGTCCCAAATCTATCGTCATGCCATCCTTGGTACAATGCATCTATGTGATGAACCAATGACCATTTGGTTTGAGAACATGCAGCGCCAATCAGTGTGCTAATGACTCCTTTGTTTGCTTGTGGATTGTTTAGCCCTCATATCCATGTTCGTTCCAGCTGTCCTCCCTCCCTCCCCTCTCTGATTACTTGTGTTGTGACTTGTGAGTTCATCAGTGGCGTCTCTGATGTGTGCATATGTTATTTCTTGTGTTGGCAAGTGCAGTCGGAGGTCAACTTCCTGGGTAGGCTGTCGCATCCCAACCTGGTGAGGCTGCTGGGCTACTGCGGCGAGGACAGGGAGCTGCTCCTGGTGTACGAGTTCATGTCCAAGGGCAGCCTGGAAAACCATCTCTTCAGAAGTACAGCCTGCTTGCCACCGTCAGCATTGGCAGTTCGTTTGATTGGCATTTCTACTTTTCAGCATATTCAGATTGGCAAACCCTGCCGGTCCACTCAGATTACTTCAATACGATTTGACGAACTGCAATGGTAGAGAGTACTGGTTTTACTTCTGGGGAGGGTGTGTTCCCGGTCACTGATCACCTGCCTAACATAATTTGAAAATGCATGCATGAGTTTTGTCTGACCTTTGCCTTCTAGAATCGCATGCATTTGACTTTTAGATACATAGGCGCCCAAGTTTGACTAGTTTGTGCAAGTCGCTTGTACAAGTCATGCATGCTGTTCATGACAGATTAATAATTAAATTATAAGCCACATGGTACACAGTGCACACAGTATGAGATTGTGATCCTGTGTCTGACTTGCTGGGAGTCAAAATGTCTGTCGATCTGAGCAGGGGGTGGAAACTTGGAGGCGCTGTCGTGGAGCCGGAGGCTCAAGATCGCCACGGGCGCGGCCCGCGGCCTCGCCTTCCTGCACTCGTCGGAGAAGCAGGTCATCTACAGGGACTTCAAGGCGTCCAACATCCTCCTCGACTCGGTACACTTTCTGCAAAGCAGCGTAGGTCTCCTGATTGGCTACCACATGTCCACTGACGACCACAGACATGTGAATGTTTTCAGGATTACACTGCGAAGCTGTCGGATTTCGGGCTCGCCAAGAACGGGCCCTCCGCCGGCAAGTCGCACGTCACGACCCGGATCATCGGCACCTACGGCTACGCGGCGCCGGAGTACGTCGCCACCGGTATGTAGGTTTTGCGCCTGCACGAGCGCGACGACGACGGCAATGGCGCTCACATACGTTGACACATGCATGCAGGGCACTTGTACGTGAAGAGCGACGTGTACGGCTTCGGCGTGGTGCTGCTGGAGCTGCTGACGGGGCTGCGCGCGCACGACCTGAACCGGCCGAGCCACCAGCACAACCTGGTGGAGTGGGCTAAACCCTACCTCTCCGGCGCCGGCAAGCTCAAGAGCCTCATGGACCAGCGGATCGACGGCCAGTACAACACCAAGGCCGCGCTCCGGGCCGCCAGGCTCGCCGGCAAGTGCCTCACCGGAGACCCCAAGAGCCGCCCTTCCATGGACGACGTCGTCGCCGCGCTCGAGGACATCGAGGCCCCGCAGCAGGGGGCCGGAGGACACCGGGACCTGCCGCCGCGGCCCGGAGCGCGCCGCTCGTAGTGCCGCACCGTTTGATGCAGCATGGTCGTTGCTTGGCTTGAGCAAGTTAAGGCTAGCTGCTGATTCAGAACACTTGCATTGATTCGTCAGCTTCATTCAACTAATCGCCAGAGTTTCCATTCTTACTCGATTAATCCCTCATTATTAGTATATAGGTTCTCCGTAATGTTCTTGGGATCAGACATGATGCAAGGATAATGAGGGACCACAATCATAGCATAGCAACATACATGCAGATTATGCCGTCGAAACTGAATTTCATTACTCACGTAACAAAATTACAGAGTTCAGAAAGTAACAAAACATCAGAACCCAAAGAAGCTAATGCAGATTTGAGTTATTATGAAACAAATATACATGTTGCAAATTTGAGGACAGATTACACACAAGGCTACCTCAAAGTACTTGGGAATTCCACCGCTGAACAAAAATAAGAGCGAAACAAAGGAAAATCTCTATGGTCCAATGTCGTCTAGGAGACTGAGATATCTCCTGCCTTCTAACTGTAGAATTATTCAGGATACCAAAAACCACCATCCCTTCTGTGTGGTTGAAGCAACATGAAAAACTAGCATTGACCTTGAACCAACAAAAATCACATTTGACCGGATATGAGCTCGTATTGTTCCCCTGTCATCACTCCAGGTGCTCTCTGCTCAACACCTTTTGCTCTGGGATATGGGGATGAAAACAGCATTAGGTTACAGTGACACTGTAGGGAGATTCGCAAAATGAAGGGAAAATAAATGGTGAAAGAATCAGTTTCATCGATACTTACACTGGCGAGAAGAAATCTCATCATGCCCACTAAAACGACACATGATGGTGTGGTCATACTTGTGTTGATTCCAGAAGAACTTACAAGTGCGATGTAACTTGGTCGTGACTGCTTAACCTAATCCAAAGCTTCATATCGACAAATTCCTACTGGTTCCACCCTCTGACCTATAATGATGTACACTAGTTTGTAACATTCAACAAACTACCTGTACTGTTAAGAAACTGAACTAGAGGTACAAAAGTCCCATCTTCTGTTAAGACTGTATGCAGCTTACTCCGATTCTGCCATAGAACCACCAAGCAGCAACAGACAGAACTTACTAGGCACTTGACCATTGGATGATAACATGAGTATAGGTATTTACAGATGCTGCTTGTGCATATATGATTATGACTTGAAACTGAGGACAATGTCAACAAACTCTTTACTTCAAAGAGAGACAGGATGCTTTCTTCTGCATCCTGATGAGTTTTGTGCCATTGTCAGGACAAACCGGTTTGACCAAAGGAAGGAACAAGCACTTACTGGCCATTAGAATGTACTGAGATTCTTACTGTTTGAGTATTTGATGACTTGTACACATCAATACACTCAAGCAGGTCTGCATCGCATGTTAAAAGAACCCACTCAGATTCATCATCCAAGTACTTGAGGTCCACATGCATCTCCTGAGCAACGCCGAACCGCTTTAGAATTTCTTCTTTTAGCTTTTCAAATCCCCAACTAGGCTGAAGCCGGAATATACATCTTTCTTCGCCGTACATGGCTTTTATCTTGAGAGAATCAGGCTTAGACATTTGCATACCTGTCATGTTTTCCACTGGTTTTTGTTCACTTAAAAGCATTTGACTATGAGACCTAGGCAGGGTAACAGGTCTTTCTTCTGGACACATCTGCAGTTCCGCATGGCTCGCAGCTTTGAGTAGTGTGGAGCTCTGATTCTCCTCCATGAAAACTTCTTTCTTTACTGCAAGTTGAGAAGCACTGCCATGTTGTTGTGATTTCGAACCACTGGAACAACCATGGCTGGAATTTGAGCTTTGGCTGCAAGAGGGGGAGAGGGAATTAGAACCAGAAGTATGCGAGGTGAATCTGCCCTCGCAGTGCTGATCAGGAACAGAAGGTTCCAAGAGACCTTTTTCCTCAGACAACGGATAAGAGGCATCCCCCTGTAACTCTCTTTCTGACCATGTGGTCTTGGTAAAGTTTTCATAGAGCGAGCTGAGCTGAACAGTTCCTTCATTACCATGTACTGAATCAATCACCATTTGCAATTTCTTCAAGGAGTGCCCAACTTTCTTAATCTTCCGTGATGGCCAACGATTAATTCCATGCTGCCTGCATATTCTCTTCAGTGTAGTGGGGCACACTGAAACAAATGATTGAAATGGGTAAACATAGAGGAAAGCATCGATGTTTCTACACAAATAGTGAACAGAGCATTAACCAATCTGCCTTCTGTCTGTAATTGTTGCAAAAAGTAAAGAAATTTAATTTACGGAGTAAATTTAATTGTAAGTGTCCCTCCTGACACTTGACTAACATGACTACATACATTGTTCAACAACAATAACAACTATAAGAAAATTCCAGTTCTATTTAAGTTACAAAATTTTAGTTATGGTTACTGGGAGATGATGCAGTATTTCAGCAGGATGTCTACAGGCTACTGACTATTCACAATACAGAGAGGAACTGTAGTACAACAAGAGGAATAGAAAAGAACTATAGAGATATGTGGGTCAGAAGTTACCTCCTAGATTCTTTGCAGCTTCTTTCAGGCTGCCAGCAAAATGCTTCCGAAGTTCTTCCAGGCTAACAGTTTTCTCCATCTTAGTCCGTCTCTTCTCTACAGTTTTTCCCAATTTGGATGAGCTTGGATCTCTGAGACATGTTACCTCCTTGACCTTGTAGTCTTCATGCTGCTTAATCCCTGAAAAGATGCTACCTTCAGGCCCTATTACTGGTGTGGTATGCCAACCAGCTGTCACACTAAACCCTTCATCCTCTTGTTTGCTGAATCCAAATGGCAGGTCACCATCCATTTCTTTCACTCCCTTATTTTGAGCGCACACAAGGCTTGCTATCCATGAGGACACCTCCTCAGAAGTTTCCAGTGATGCTGTCCTTGCAGGAGCATCAATGCCACTACAAACCTCATCTAGGTTTTCATGCATAGTTTTGGCATATTCTGGTGGAGTTAGTGCACTTGTTTCAATTGATCCTTCATCCACGAGTTCTTTCAAGCTGACAACTCGAAGCGTATAGCATGTTTGCTGTATTGTAATGGACAAAGAATTCAGCATGGCTCGCTGCTGTTCGATCTCTATACAGTCCACTGGCAGGAAGAATTCCAAGACATAGTCAAGGCTTCCAGTGGTGATACTTCGTAACCGGATGGCCACTGCAGCCCTTAAGCTGAAAAGTTTGGCATGATGAGAGAGAGGGTATTGGACCTTGCTGGAGGTGGTAATGTCCTCGGAGAAACATGGCTCGTTCGTTCCGAAGGCCCTGCCAACAACACCCTCACCTCTGAACAGATGATGCTCAGAACAAGCTTCGTGAAAGCCCTTTACATTTAGGTCACGGACGTAACACGCCTCGTCCACAGTAGACACACAATACTTGAGTTTTTCATCAGTGTGGCGGCTTCCCCTCTTTGCCTGGCAGATGCAGGGTATCCATGTCTGGGCCAGTGGCAGTTTGTGTGTCTCACAAACAGTTCTGAGAACGTCAACGATCTCTGGTATGGTTGCTCGGTAAGAAGTATCAGTCACCTAACAAGAAGTAAGTCACATCTGTCACTGATAACAACAGTTTGGCATGACTCTACGATCTCGATATCATTCAGCTTACCTTTGCACGGGGATCACTCGAAACATCAGAGCTTCTGAGATCAACCTCCTGCGCATTTGAGGAAACACAATCTTACTGAGACAAGAACATCACCAGATAAATGAAGGTGAAAAGACTGATTACTTCGGGGATTGGCGTGCCCGGTAGTTATCACGTCTTTTCCTAAGGGCATTTCATCAAACAGGTTAAAAACGTAACGGCATAACAGGCTGCAGAGCAGCAGCGATTGGTGGGATCAAAACAAAGGCGACGAGGTGGGAAGGTGCAATCTACCTTGAGAGCGCTGCAGATGTTCTGGATCTCAGCATTGTAGTTGACCTTCTCGGTGGTCATGACGAGCTCGACGACGCCAAGGCATGCCCGGCTGCGGGGCTCGAAGATGGGGAGCGCGACGCTGCCGCGGATGTCGAAGTACTGCGCGTGGCGTACGCGCGGGTACTCCTCGGTGGAGAAGTAGCGAACGTCGGGGGTCCACTCGGGGACGCGGCCGACGAAGACGCGGCCGGGCATCCCCAGGTCGGCGCGCGCGGTCTCGTCGGCGGAGAACTGGTACTTCATGGACACTGTCCGGTAGTTGGCGAGGCGCTCGTTCCGGCGGTCGAGCCAGAAGGGCTGGCCGCAGGTGGTGAGCACCTGGCGGTCGCCGATGACGGTGGGGACCCAGACCTGCGCCAGCAGCTCCCCGGGCTGCGTCTGCGACAGCGACGCGATGCGCTCCAGCGCGCGCCGCAGCCGCTCCTTCACCGTGGCCTCGACCTCGTGGCGGGGCTGGAACACCCAGCCGCGGCGCGGCGGCGGGGCGGCCGCCGCCTGGTCGTCGTCGCCCGCCGGCTCCGGCGCCGGCGGGGGAGTCGCCGTGGTGGTGGTGCTGCAGATGTCGAACAGCGGCGAGAAGCAGGACCCCGGGGACGCGCCGCCGGGCCCGGGCTGCGAGAAGTCGGAGAAATCGAACCCCGGCGCCGCCATAAACAGCTCCTCCATGAGATCCAGGTCGCCGACCGCGATGTCATCCATCTCCATGACGCCGCAGGCCAGCAAGCCGTCGTCGTCGGTCTGCGGCGCTTTCTCCATGCCCGGACAAGCAGCACCAGGCAGCTAGCTCACTGACTCAGACTTGAGAATCTTGGCATGCCAATCTTGCCACCCGCACACCCGGCGCCGCAGCGCAGCGCAGCCAAGGAAGCCGGGCCACGAGCGGAGAGGAGCCTGGGCACCAAGAAGAAGAAGAAAACGATGGTAATTTTGGTCAAGTAGTCGAGCACGCAATTGGCGATCTTTTTGGGCGCATGGCTGCCACAACGGAAGCCACTAGCTCGTCCTCCTCGCACCACCACAAGGCACGAGCCGGGGTAGGGGACTAGAACAAGGGGAGGCAGAGGTTACGGACGAAACATCCCCATTGCAGAAAGGGAGAGAGAGAGACATCGCCATCACGCTCCTCCGCCCGCCCGTCCGTCCCCAATGCACGGCGAGAACACAAAGTGAAACACAGTACGGCAGGCATCCATTTTCACCAACCCAACTCAACACGGCAGCACCCACATCCAACCATCCACCCTGCCCGCAGCCGCAACTTGACAAAACGAGCGCTAGCGTGCTGCCGCCTCCCCTTCCCCACAGGAGAGAATGGAAGGAAGAATTCAACAAGAGGATGAAGGAAAAAAGGAACAGCTTTACTGCAACAGAGACGCCATGAACGAGCAAACCCACCTCAGTAGCACGACGAGCGAGGCCGATCACTCGTCGCGGAAGCAGTGCGCCCGCCAATAGAACAGTGGATGGAGATGGAGCAGCTGTTTCAGCAGGATCACTGCACCAGATGGATTCTGCTGTCTGAAAGGGCGAGAAACGGAGGCAGGCGGTGCGGTGGTGGAATCGTACTTGTGTAGTGCAATCACAGGCGTCCTCTCCTCTCCTCTCCTCTCCTCGGAGTGCGCCGCCCTCTTTCTGCGCTGCGCCTGCATCTTTGTTTGTGCAGCCGCACCGCACGACGGCGACGGAATCTCCCGGTCCAGGTCCAGCACCCCTCAGGTCCCGGTGGGGACCGCAGGGGCGAATTGGCGGGTGGGGGCCGGAGGTCAACTGGTTCCTGTGGGTCCAAGGCGGGGCAAGGTCGGGATTTCGTTTCCCCCCAGGTCCGGGAGGGAGGGGATGACGTGGTCATCAGGATATGTATCAGACGCCGACCGAACAATCTTGCATGCAAGTTTTCTTTTCCTTCTTCGAAACAGTGCATAATGAGGCCCCGTTTGGCACGGCTCCACTTCACCAGTGAAGTTATTTTTTAGGGCTTCAGCTCACTGAACAGCTCTATCGGTGGAGCTGAAGCCATTTTGCTAAACCGTTTAGCAAAATAGCTATTTTCTTAAAATATGCTCTCACATAATGTCACATAGGATGAGGTGAAGCCGGAAGAAGTCACTATTTTTGGCTCCTTCATATTCGAAAGCTCTGTGAGAGTATATTTTTAGGAGCTTCATTGGTGGAGCTATTCTATTTTACTCTGTTTGATATAAAACGGCTCCAAACAGCTTCTGAAGCCGCTGAAGAAGCCGTGCCAAACACGGCCTGAATGTTAGCATATACAGTACAATCTTTATGAATCCTTCTAAACAGACATATATTGAGATCAACGAAAAGTTTATATATAACAATATCCAACAAGGGATACCAGCTATTGTCGTTTTTTTAAAATGTATCGAACAAGAGAGGTGCCGATCATATCAATAAAGAAGAAGATCTAAATTAAACAAACAACATCCCTATGAAATAGATTAGAAAAAAAAACAACGCAATGACTACTGCAAAGACTAGGGCAACTTTGTCAACACCGACCTACTTACAACACCAACACAAATCACGAGAACATTGATAATTCGTCTCGTTCGCTTGTCGTATAAGTCGATTTTTTTTCTGTCAGCAACAATGTTTTTATCTTATAATAAATCGATAAATAATACTTTCAAACTTTTCAGACCAACAAGTCTAAAAAAGCAACCAAAGTGAAGACAACATTTAACAAAGAGGCAAAGAAACATCCACCAATAAATTGTCCCAGAAGGCTCAACCTTTTAACAGCATCAAAGACTTGAAAAGGTCCGGTGGAAACAATTAAATTCTTTTAAACCACCACACTGAGCAAGACATGCACTTCGATGAAGTAAACCACCAATTTACTCCCGGTTGTCTTCATAATCTTGAATTGCTCGTTGGCAACCTACTCCCCGTTGTGACATGCATGTCCAAAGATTTCTACTTCTCTCTACTAGCTCAATAAGCCCTCGAGCTTACCTCCACGAGAACAATAGTGTATAAGCCGCCCAATCACGATACACCAACAACCATGATTTTGTTAGTATTGCTCTTCATGATCTCTTGTGGAGATGAATACAATAGCCTCGAATAAGGCCTTGTTTAGATTCAGAAAAATTTTTATTTTGATATTGTAGCAATTTCGTTTGTGTTTGATAATTATTGTATAATCATAGATTAACTATGTTCAATTTCGTCTCGTAAATTATAGGCAAACTATGTAATTAGTTATTTTTATCTATATTTAAGGTTTCATATACGTGTCGCAAGATTCGATGTGATGAATAATTTTGAAATTTTTTTGAATTTTGAGGTAAACTAAACAAGGCCTAAATCATCCTCCAGATTCTACGGAACACCTCACAATCTCAAATCATCCTCCAGCCGTCTATTGGGTTGCTGCAGCGTCAGACGATAAGACGGCCCTATTTTCAAACTATTATATTCCGGCCCAAAATGGCAGGGCTCACAAGCGAATAAGGCCTTGTTTAGTTCACTCTGAAAACCAAGTTTTCAAGATTCTCCATCACATCGAATCTTGTGGCACATGTATGAAACATTAAATATAGACGAAAACAAAAACTAATTACACAGTTTAGCTGGAAATCACGAGACGAATCTTTTGATCCTAGTTAGTCCATGATTGGATAATATTTGTCACAAACAAACGAAAGTGCTACAGTTCCGAAAAGTTTTTACTTTTCGGAACTAAACAAGACCTAAGCTGCATTGCAGGTATGGTTGACAAAACGGTAACCGGACTCCTAGCACGTACGGTCGATGATTCTAGCACATAGAAATGGCTCAAGGCATTTTTAAATTCGGGCCATGTTTAGTTTCGAAAATATTTTGGATTTTGGTACTGTAGCATTTTCGTTTTTATTAACCAATCATAAACTAACTAGGTTCAAAAAATTCATCTCATGATTTACAAATAAATTGTATTATTAGTTTTAATTTTCATCAATGTTTAATGTTTTATGTATTTGCCACAAGATTCGATGTGATGTAAAGTGTCGTGAAAGTTTTTGGTTTTTTTTGGTACGAACTAAAACAAGGCCTCGGTAAAAATATCTCGAAATGTCATTTCAGCTGGCACAAGGTTGATGGAGACACTATTTTTCTTCTTGGCGAATCTCTCGTCATCTTAACGCGCGCTGTCTTTTCGCGTGGAATTTTGGAACAGTACGTCCGTTGGGCAGTAGTACAGTAGTACAAGCTGCTCGTAGCTCATATCCTACGGATAGTATCCACATCAAGGAATTAGATACTATTTTCGAGGATTATATATACGTACACGTAATACCCGTATACGTGTGTGCAGCACTGCTTGATATTTTCTGTCTTGCTGCCCTGAATCCCGAGACAAGCTTCGTCGTTCCTGCGTATTTCAACTCTATCTCAAGTCAGCTTGAGGAATAAATTAATCCCAAGCAAGATGGTTGCCGACTAATTTATATTACCTGATATAAAATGTTTGGAACTCTGGAACAAACATATACTACCATGGCCTGATGCTGACACAAACGTTTGATTGGAGAAAATGTAAGATAGCAGTGGTTTGATACCATGAAATGTTCTAATGCCGAAATTAACCTTGTAGCCATGGTGCAGAGTGGTAGGTGAAGTATATACACTACAATAACAAAGAAAAGTTAAAAGGGGTTGGTGATGATGAACCAGTGGTCCAGTGCAGCAGCCAAACTCATGTGACGAAAAAGGCATCCTGGGTTGAGACTTACAGAGCTTTGGGTACCACTAATTCCACTTGGTAGTTAACTACCAGACTGAAGTCTGCATTGCCATGGGGATTGGTTGAGGGGAAAGTATGGCATCAACTGACGGGATTCACCGTTAGTAAAATACAGGGATAGAATTTGATCGTTCAGAAAGCACGCATGTACTTGTCTCCTTTCTTGCACATACAGTAGTGAATGATCCTGATGGTTATCTGAACATGTACACAGCTACGACTAGTATCTATTTTCATTTAATTTGAGAGCAAAACAGGTGACTTTCACTCCCGCCTGAAACTTATTTCCACATCTTTTCAGAAAAAAAAAAGGAAACACATGCTTGGAGGGACTTCCAGCAGTCGTCCCTGAAAAAACACGTTTATACCACTGTTTTGGGTCGAAGATCAATGGGAAACCGGAGGCGTACTGCATTTACGTGTAATCAGAAGACAGAAAAGGATGGGGTTCTTGCGGCGATGTTCTCATTAGGGTTCCACACCACCACATGGACATAATGGTCCAAGATCCAAAGGCCAGGAATTTTGTTTGTTTTATGGGGACTCGGAATCCATGGACCGGACGTGTGGTGGAATGTGGCCGGGGATCGGATCAGAGGAGACTTTTGGAGGTACTAATCCTACTGAATTTCATTCAGATAGAGCCGGGCGCTGATGATGACGATGCAACTGAAGTTATTTATTTTGAGCAACTACATCATCAGCCGATCATGCGATGGGATGCATATTTGTTTAGTCGTTTACGGTAAGCTGTTGCTTGCTCGCTCTCGTTGCTGTTATCAGGAAGCTGTGCGTTTGAATCTCTTTGATCCCATCGTCCCATTTTGATGAAAGCTACTGCTGCTACTTGCTTCGGTGGCATTGGACTGTGAATTGAAGGGCTGTAGGTTTCGTAGTGAATGTCTGCGTGTTCTCTCGCAATCTATATATAGGATAGGATATTAGTAAGGTGACGAATAATCATTTTGTTTGTTTGTTTGAAAAGAAAGATCTGAATCATTCTTCCTTCCAGCTTAAACAAGGCTCCTGTGATATGATGCCAGGTTTCAACTTATGATAGGCAGATCGTCTGCATATACTATAAATTGATGTATGATTATTTTATGTCAACATATATAATTGCTTTTTTTCAGAATGGTGAGCAGAGCACGATGCGTGCGCACGCACAGGGTTGGCGCTTGGCGCAAGCACCCGTGGGCCGCACGCAGCTTATTGCAAAGGCAATCCCATTCCCTCCGTTGCTAGCTAATTGACCATCGAACGAGATAACAACTTGTCAAATGAATTAATCGTGACATGGAGCAAGATTCCAACTTCTCTTGGATCGCTACCTAGTCTCGACTCTTCTACACTTTGTCAGACGGGGAGCATGGAATATTCAGACTTGAGACTTTTCCACCATCGATTCAGAGTTTCAGACGCAGACGCATTCACGCAAAACGCCAGAATTTGTAATTTTGTATGCCAATGACGTACCCGGGAAATACAGAGAGCTCAGAAATGCAACCGCGAAACTAGTTCTGCCTCTGTTTCGCGCACACCGTGTGCTGGCGATTCTTTTGGCTTTATCAGCGAGCTTCGACTTAGTGCGTGACACTATAACTGTATAACAATATATATAAGCTAAAACCGTTTTAAATCCTACTAAAAGGGGACCTTAATTAATTTGCATCTGCGCGAATCTCTTTTGTATTACACAAACCTTCCAGCTTGCAGATCCTGCAGGAGTGCAGAATCAAAATATTGTCGGTTAATCCGACCCGGCCTGTCGTCCACCTGAAAGCAGGACTGGTCTCTCTCAGTCTCAGTACGCGCCTGCCTGTAGCTCCCATGGCGGGCGTGTGCAGGCGCACTATAGCTGCATGCATACCTGCATCTGCATCTCCTCTATTCTAAGCTAGCGGCCTCGACACCCCCAATGCATGCAATGCAACTAGCAGCTAAAATATAAAAGCAAGCTAACAGCAGGCACCGATCAAGGTAAACAAATGGAGTGGCTCATGGAGGAGCTTGGCCCTCCACGAATAATATCTGGCGCAGTGTATGCTATGCTAACACCACCAGATTAATTAGTATTACGTACAATTAGTCCAATGAAGATACGGACGAGATCCTGCCGTGGTGGCGCCCGAAGCAGACAGCAGTGCGATTATGTTAGCCGCTGGCGTGTCCCCCGTGAGGAGCCACCAACACCACCACTGACGGCGCTAATGAAAGGAGCACTTGCGATTCTCCAGTGTATACTTGTATTATTTTCTGTCTGTCGTCGCCGATGATCATGCCTGCATGATGATTTAGTTTGTTTGTTGGGGTCGTCGTCTAACCCTAGCTACCATTGGCGCAAGATTCCTTGGCTGGCGTCAGCCAATGCAGATTCTTCTCCGCCCGGCCGGCCCCAGAAGTCCTCTCGGCTAGCTAGCTGTACGTCTAGCTTGTTAATTAGCTGTGCCAATCATGCTGGCCCCCCTATCCAGATCCTCCTGTGTAAATTATTTTTCTCTCTCTCTCTCTCGAACATGCGAGAGCACTGAAATATCTAATAAGGCTCGACAGGCATTCAGAGCACAATCAGGCACTAATAATGCACTGGTGGGTGCTCGTGTTGGGCTTCTATTTGTGGATAAAGAGATATACCAAGCTAGGGATTATTGCAGCATTGCTCATCTCTTGGTCTCGTCATAGGTTTCGATCCTGCGTATAGCAGTACATGCATGCCTAACTGTTGTTGCATGATTGGAGTGGGGATTCGTCGTTAAGAAAACTGATCTGATGCGCTGCTGATGTATGATATATTGATATGGGGTATGGGTGGCAGTGCGCGGGTAGTGCTAGTGCCTGCCAAAAACTATTGCTCTATCTAGCTGCTTTGCTTTCGTACGCGTTCTGGTGGATGGATGGTGGAGTGTGGTGTGGAGGGATGCGCATTGCGTGTAGCTCCAAGATCTGCTACAGTTCTTCGCTGCGTTATGAGCGGTGAAAGAAATAAAATGATGAGTTTTGCTGTCGGAGGCTCAGGAGCTCAGCTCAGAGCTTGCACTGCATGCAGCCATGTGGGCCGACTGTTCAGAAAACGATTTCTTTGGACCAGGAAATAACTGTTAAGGCCGTTCGATGGCCCAATAGCTATAGGAACCGCGCAATTAATTTTTATGATGGCCCACAAATTGATGGCCCACTGTTAATACTCAATGGAAGGAGCAGACCGCACCCCCATTTTTTAATTAAGAAGATGCAAGGGTCGAATCTAGGTCTCCGAGCTGAGAGCAAGCTCCAATAACCAGTGGCCTTAGGGCACTCATAACGCTACCTATTAATTTTTATAGACACTATATAATAGAAACTATGGTCCAATAGTTTGAATAATTTTTTATCCAATCACATTCATTCTCTCTCAATTTTTAGCCAATTACATCACTTCATGTCTTGGATTTTGTGTAGACATGGTTTCTAACTTGGACCCAGTTTCTATGATTTTTGCTCTCTCTCTTCAATAACTCTCTTGCCACATCAGCAAAATATTTATGTGGCACTACAATTAATATCTATAGAAACCACGATAGTTTCTGCATTGACTATCTCTTCACATGCTGCCCTCTCCCAACAAGTTCGAACGACGTCCAAGAAGGCGTTCCAAGATGCATCTAAAGAGTTAGAAACCGCTTAGGGCTTGTTTGGTTGTATTCATATCCATCTCAATTTACTTATGGTGAAGTGTATGTTAGTCAAATTTTCGCTCTAATATGCTTCAATACATATAGATCCTTTTATTTTGAGAAATTAAAATCTACTTTAATAAATTAGGCTATTTGGATTAGAATTTGACATTCCACCACTTCCCAAAGTTCGCGTATAAATCTATCTCAAATCCATAGAGCGAGAGATGAAAATTGATTATATAAATCACCATTTTATAGTTCTACTTTGCAACTTATAACATGCTCTTCAAGTCACTCCCCTATGGTAGAAATGCAACACATAAGAATTTCTCTCGTGTAGCCAATAATAATATACAAATATAATTCATATGCAACTATATCCACTTAATTAATATGTGTCTAAATTATGATTATTAAAATAAATTCAATTCTAAGAATTCAAATAGGGCCTAAGGTAAATTGGTTGTAAATTATTGGATTGAAAAACATGAGCCCAAGCGGCCTAAGACATGCCCTCATCCTGATCGTCGGTAGAGAGGCCGGTCTGAGAGGCAGTCAAGAGTTCGGACGCAAAATGCAGTGCAGGTGCCGTCGATCCTGCATCATCAAACTTTCAGAGATTGCTATGATGCTATGCTACTTTGGCTCCGGTGATCAGCGTAAATAAGACGGCCGGCCGCGCAGTCATCATGTACACAATCTGGAGCATCGGTAAGGAACAGAGTAAGTTAATTTTGGATCACAAACACTCATCGCCGGGCCCCAGCACAGCTTCTGGCGGTGAGGACTTAGACCATGCGAAGGCTGGCTTGCTACCAACTGTCTGTAGAATGATTTCCTTTTTCTGCATGCTCTTTAAGGAGTTATTTCAGCTTGCTATGCTCCCGCCAGCGATTGTATGTCACGATCCTATGCTACGGATATAACAAAGAAGAATCCTAACAAAGACATGTCATAATTTATTGTATGATGTGTCCTGAATTCAACAAGCAGGTGCACTTACAATAATCCAGTGTAGTATCAGGTGGAGACACGTCTGCAAGTACAGATTATTACATGATGATGATTGATTGGTACAGAAATGAGACAGAACCATATGTTATGTCCTCTTATACAAAGAAGAGACTCAGTATGCATGCAAGAATGACTGGAGCATCAGGTTGGGTGTTGCCGATCAATAAGAGGGATTCTTTTTCAGGCTGTCTTCCTTTCTTCCATGAGCGAAGCAGAGTTCAGTCCCCTGCGCTGTTTTCTGATCTTACATGCTCGGCTTGGCGCTGAGGCGGCTCGCAAGCTTCTGGCCCAGAGATCTGTCGGCCTGCATCCATTGATCAGGCAACCAGCGATTCAGAAAACTCATTCAGTTCAGCAAGCAACTCATTGTCTGAATAAGCTGCAGTTACATTACCTGAGACCAGTTGGAGAGCCAGATGCTCCTGATCTCATGGGTGAGTCGGGGGTCAGAGAGTGCATCGACCCATCTCTTGATGAATCGCTCTTGCCTGCAGATATGATGAGCACAGTCCGGTTCAGCTCAGTAAGCAAACATGCAGTTCAGTGATCAGTAAGAGAGCATTTGATGAATGGAATGCCATACCTGGCTGGGTCCATTGCGCGGTACCTCTCCCCAGGCTGCTTGAAGTTGTTCTCCTTGGCAATCACAGTCTGCACCAACAAACCAACAGGTGATCGATCATTCAGACTCAGTCAGTGATGGATCGAGTAGACATTACTACATTCTACATTAGAGTAAAAATGAAATGATGATCACTGAGGATTGGGTACCTTGTCTCGGCGGCCGGTGATGTGGACGGCCGGGATTGGGTACCTCGGCGCGTTCTTGGCAGGGTCGTACCTGGAGGGGAAGTAGTCCACCTCCTCGTCGCGGTGCATGAAGTTCATGAAGCCGTCGTAATGGTTGTTGTGGTGTGCGCACTTGGGCGCGTTGGCCGGGAGTAGCAGGTAGTTTGGTCCCAGGCGGTGGCGCTGCGTGTCGGAGTAGGAGAAGATCCTGGTCTGCAGCAGCTTGTCGTCGGAGTAGTAGATCCCAGGGACGATGAGTCCCGGGCAGAATGCCAGCTGCTCGTTCTCGGCGAAGAAGTTGTCGATGTTGCGGTTGAGCACCATCCGCCCCACGGGCTGCAGCGGGAACACGTCCTCGGGCCACGTCTTGGTCACGTCCAGCGGGTCGAAGTCGAAGCGGTCCTCGTGCTCAGGGTCCATGGTCTGGATGTAGAGCGTCCACTCCGGGAAGTTCCCCGCCGCGATGGCGTCGGTGAGGTCCTTGGTGGCGTGGCTGTGGTTGGCGCCGCCGACGGCGACGGCCTCGTCGTCCAGCAGCGACCTGACGCCGCAGGTGGGGCGCCAGTGGAACTTGACGTAGGTGGCCTTGCCGGCGCGGTTGATGAGCGTGTAGGTGTGCACCCCGGAGCCGTCCATGTGGCGGTAGTCGGCGGGGATGCCGACGTCGTCGAAGAGGAAGGTGAACATGTGGAGGCTCTCCGGGTGGTGGGAGAAGAAGTCGAGGATGCGCCAGTTCTCCTGGATGTGCGTCTTGGGGTTTGGTTTGAGCGAGTGCACCATGTCCGGGAACTTCATGCCGTCGCGGATGAAGAAGACGGGGAAGTTGTTGCCCACCAGGTCCCAGTTGCCCTCCCGGGTGTAGAACTTGACGGCGAACCCGCGCGGGTCGCGCAGCGTCTCGGGGCTCCCGCGCTCGTGGATCACCGTGGAGAAGCGCACGATCACGGGGGTCTGCACGCCGGGGGCGCGCAGGAAGTCGGCGCACGACAGGTGGGTGATGTCGTGGGTCACCTCGAAGAAGCCCTTGGCGCTGGCGCCACGGGCGTGCACCACGCGCTCCGGGATCCGCTCACGGTCGAAGTTGGCAAGCTTCTCCACCAGGTGGTAGTCCTCAAGCAGGATGGGACCTGATCCATGACGAACAAATATAATGATTAATTAACTAATTAATCCTACAGCGCTTCTTCAACTGTGTTCTTGTTCAGCTCAGCTCAGTTGCCATTACCGTCAAATTACACGTACGAGACCACGAGAGGTCAGGACTCAGGAGTGCGCTACTTCCGACTGCTTGATGATTTGATTCTAAACATCACAAGTACTAGTGGTAAAGTAAACCAGGACTAAGCTGACATAGTACTCCTGATTTCCTGAACTCTAGAATTGGAGGTACAGTCAGCGACGAAGCCAACAGTGGGGCTAGAGGGGCTGCTGCCCCCTCTACCGCTGCTGGCCCAGTGGAATTCTTAGTGCTCTTTTTCTAATTTTAGACATAAATTTATAAGGTAGGGTGGACTGAGAACTTTATTTTTTAGATATATTTTGTGAATTTCATCATTAATCTATATTTACGAGGGGTAATAATAGAGCTAAGTTGAGATTTTTTTTACTGTCTGTCCTTATCAATTATCATAGGAGTAACCAGATAATACTTGGAGTTCAATTAATGAAGTACTCCTAGTACTGTAGTATTAGTTAAAGGTGTTACTTCGAAATTCTTCTAGTGGTACCGTGCGTACGTGCTCTGCTCTCTGCAGCAGCTTCGTCATGTTGCTGATCATTCCTCGTAGCTGACTCCTACTAAACTCACAACGAAACTTCCCGTACGTAGCTAGCTACCTACACAGTTTATTCGATCGAAGGCGTTTAGTAGTATCACCGCCATGTAAGTACGTAACCAACCGCAACGTATTACTGTACTAGCTACCTGAATTCCACTACTAGCGCAGCACTCATCAGGTACCCCTGCTAGAGCGACGTACGGCGGCATCGCTAGGTAGCTCTAGCCGGCGGTACGAACAGACAGCAGCAGCAGCAGTTACCTCGTGCGCCGACGGTGAGGGAGTTGTCGTTGTTCCATACGGGCGCGCCGGAGTTGGTGGTCCAGTACGGGGCGTTGAAGGTGCTCGACGGCCGGTGCTGCACGCAACGCAACACATCAAGTCATGAACGAAGAACATAAGCAGCTAGCCGGTGCGGTGCGGCTCTGGACTGTGGGGAGCACGGCGTACCTTGTACGGATCCATGGCGGCGGCGGCGGCGATGTCGAGCTGGGCGGACGGCGGGCCGGGGCGGCGTGCAGCGCGTGCGCCGTGCGGGCTACGTACGCGAGGTCAGCCACACACCGCCGGTTATATTATATATCGCGGGAACTGCAGCGCAGCAGCGAGTGGCTCTTGGGGGTTTTTGTCGCGCTCCCGATCCTTCCAGCTTCCAGTCCAGGGGTTTGTGCTCCTGTGGGGCTACGGCTCGCGACGTTCTAGTGCTACGTGTGCCGACGCGCCTCCGGATGGGTTGGGTGGCCGTGGGTGGGGTTTTTATGGGCCGCGCCTCGTCCACACGCTCCCCGGCGCGCGCCGTCCTCCAGAAAAAACACAGCTCGTTTTGTTGCCGGAGGTGCTGGGCGTCAGGCAGATAAGACGATGGAGGAAACGGCAGGAGCTGGACGTGCCTGGCGTGACGGCGTGTGAACGCGACGGGCGCAGGGTATTTTCGATAAAGCAAAGCCTCCTGCAGATGCCGTTCACACGAGCGCAGCGCATGGCCACGGGCGCGACGGCGAGGGAAGATCTGTGTGGGTGCACATGCGCACGGGACGTAATAAATAGTAATCCTACTGTAGAGTCTATGTGGCCGATCTGCCTACCCAAAAGCCGGAAAAGCACCCTCGGATTTTTCACGGCCATGGCCAATGTGCGGTAAAACATGACACGGCTACTTCGCGACCAGCGGCGCACACTTTGGAGGCGTTACCGCGATTTTTTTTTTCTCGTTCCGGGACGGTTCCGTGTCACGAATGAATAATGCACCAAAAAGAGAGGGGAAAATGAAGAAAAGACGAGCGTCGTGACGCACGCAAGCATCCTCAGCTGAGGCCGTTCAGTCCTGCCCATGCTCAACAAGCCAATCTCCTCGAACAATCTGCTTGCGATGGGCCGTCACGTGAAAAGGAGGGCTGCATCCATCACCCCCATCCATTATAGGGTTGCGACTTGCGCTCAAGACGATGGTTACCAGTAAGCAATGCCCAGATTTTTGCATTGCACCATATAAAATCTTCCGAACTCAGCCCCATCCAAACACATCTCGCAACCAAAATGATTGTTTAGACCGTGCCCTGGTGGGATCAACCTTACCTAGACCCCCGAATAAACATAACTTTACAAACTCGCCTAGTACATATGTCTCGCTGCATCGGGGCTCATCACCTCTTAGGACAACAGGCAACAAAGAAAAACTTATGGCTAAACTGCTGATAACAATCGAACATACTCTGAACCTGAACAGCTACAAGAGGCATTCGAATAAAATACAGAACACCACATTAATCCACCATAAAACGAAAAGCCAAACAACAGGACAGAAAGCCACAGACTGAATTATCCTGACACTATAAACCAAGGGAAGCCATTAAGGACTGACAAAATCAAGGGACAAAAAGAGCAAGGTCAACAGACACCACATCTTTAGTTAAGATAATCCATCAACTCCATGTCTCCAGCTCAAAACTCAAACAAAAATGCTTGTTGCAGGACTACAGGGAACAATAAACACCATTGCGCAAGTTCTGATCTCCAAATAAGATAGCACTACTGTGACGCGACTAGCACTTCACTCGTCATCCTCGTCATCATCAGCATCGCCAGAGGAATTGAGGGCGTTGAGCCTTTCCACGAGGCTAGCCTTCCTCTGCTCATAGGTCAACTTCTTGGGGTTGTACCTAAAATAAACAGAAGATGTGCACAGGTCAGTGACTCAGTAGCAAGCAAACTATGTAATTAGGTTGGGCAGAAACATTCAGATGTAGACTATATAGAATATAGAAAGTTAGAAACATCAGTCAGCTAGTAGTCTAGTAGGGCCATACCTCTTGTGCTCCTTTGGTGGCGTCTTTGTTGACTTGGCCATGCTAGGATCAGCACGGATGGCAGCATGGACCTTCTTGTACAGAGCTTCCATGTCATCAGCCTCAATTCCCTTCTTGATGTACTCACTGAAGTGAGCCTGGTACTTCTCGGGCTCCTCATCAGCCAGATTCTGGAATAGTTCACGAGAATAATAGTACCAATGAGATTTAGTCAGCGCCCCCAAATAGAGCACCTGATGTGGGATAGTTACATATTTATGAAAATTAACTTACAAATTGATATCCAAATCATTACATGGGAAAAAGTATAATCTGTCAAGCAACATGCACAACTTACCTTCATATACTCAGCAACATGGAGACCATAGATGTACTTGCGGTGGATATCAGCATCCAGCTGCTTATCATCCTTCTTAAAGCCAGCAAACCTCTTATCGCTGTGAGGAATATCCAGACCACCATCCAAAGCTCCCTGCAGCAACAAGCATTTTGTGTTAAAATGCTCTCCATAAAAACATATCCTTTATAAACATACAACAAAACTATAGTTTGCTGAAAATTAGATAAATGGGAGTGTCCATTCTTTCAGTGTGGACTCAGAAACATGTGGGGGTTCATAATGGAATATTGATGTTATTAAATTCAAGAAGAAAATGGAACTAGTGATAAACATTTATCAAGACTTAAGCAATACTGATCTCATATCGAAAAACTTCTTTTGATGAGCCACCTACAACCAAATCACAAGGAAAACATCTCACAAGTATACAATCATTCATGATACATAAGGAATATACCTTCAGGGCACCAAAGACACGGTTTCCAGTGGTAGTCCTAATTAGGCCGACATCCAAGAGTGCACGGAAAGGCCTCCTCCCTTCAGCTGGCTCGACAGAGAAGTCCTCACCAGTGGCCTGAGAACAGAAGATCATCTCTCACCCAATGCAATATCATCAAAACAGCAAACAGAATAAATATAAACATTTGTTTGAATTTTACCTCAACATTGCCCTCATACTCCTGATCCAAATCACGGATCTTGAGCACGCGACGAGCCAAAAGAAGACCAGTACAGTAGGCTACAAGATGGGGGCAAGGAGTCAGCAATACAACATAAATGTGCTTAGTAACAAAACAGATATTACACATTCTTTGCAGACAAAAATATACCTGCAGCATAGTTGGTCAGACCAACTTCTAGACCGTATCGTGGCAGCTCATGGGAATAGGCAGCAGCAAGAACCATATCACCCGCAATACTTGCAGATACGATTTGTGCAGTGATGTCTTTGTTGGTCTAAAGATATTTATTAAGAGATACAATGCCTCCAATGCTCAATGTGGAAAATAATAAGCAGAGAGAAGATGATCAAAGCACAGAAATAACAGATTCAAAGGATACAAATCGCACAACGAATCGGTATTTGGGCGTATTGTACTTGTTCTTGTCTTGGTTAATCAACCTTATCCTTGCCCTGTAGTCTGTCTTACCAGCTGCAAACGAGCACAATAGAAATGTAGACTATCAAACACAGCAAATAGCAAAAATAACAAAACAATTCAGAGAGCAAACAGAGCATACCACGCCTTCTCTTGAACTTCACTTGGAAACGCTTGAAGTACGCATTGGTCTTCTGGGTCTTGACGAACCCTCCCTGGAGACATAACCAGAAAGCACATGAATACACAGGTGCAATTGAATATGAGAAAAGACTATCACTCATCCATACAAGGGACTTCTCTAAGTTGCCATCAAACATATGCAGTGACTTATAGTAGATCAAACACGCAAACTAAGCAGCAAACATGTCCTTACCAATAGTCACACAGCTGAGTTTACAACATAGATGGCAAAAGCATCCTACTGACATGTGTCTATGAACCAGTGCCCCCTTACTGAAGATAGATCTAATGGCACTGCAATATGTCTATTAACAAACATCAACCAAAGTCATCACAGGCATATCAGCTATACTCTAAGTGCAGACCTACTAAACCTAACAATCTAAGCAATTCAAATCCTAATCAAACCAGGAAATGAGACTCATAAACACTCATGGACAGTTAAAAAACAGTGTAACATGCATTCAACATTAGCTCCCCACCACATGAACATGAAACCACAAATAGATAGCAGATGCACTAATCACCAAATCAAATGAGCTAGCCAGAAGCAGCGCGTCCTTTGGCTGTAAGGGTCAGATGCCCTCCCTTCGCACGAACAATATTTTAGCGAACATGCATTTTAATCTCATAAAGCCCACAGGCAGCTTAGTGCATTTGATAAGAAAATATAAAGCATAGCAAATCTAGTACCATCAATCTCAGTTCAATACAAACAATATTAGGCCACCAGTTGCCACAAGGCTCGCCTTGTCACAATGTTCACTCAACTCAATACAAACAATAACATTTGAGCAAAATTATTTGCTAGCATACAATGCCTAGGACACATTGCCTTCCTCTCCAGGTGGATCAATGGTGGAATAAGGGTGGCTCTAGATTAGAAAATGGTAAGACAGGCTGTCTTTACTAGAGGAAGCAGTGGATACTCATCCTAAGGCTAACAGGTCCAAATGTCGAGAAGACAGTGGTGACACATATAAAGATTTGCCTAAAACTTAGAAGCCCAAATTTTGTCGCCCTGTCATGGAGTTTTTTTGAGCCACAAAGAACATGCCATATTCTCTCCTTCTGCAATATGCTTTCTTTAGAGCGGAGATTGGCTTGGTGCAATAATATTGCACTATCACCTTACTGAATCCATTCTATGAATAAGATGATTGATGCATTCCCAAGGCACCATGAATTTTCACTTGTTTAGTGCCATCAACATTACAGAATAACTGAATAAGAGTACAAGGGAATGTGTTGGCATTCAGTCTGTTTACGCTTGTTATGTGACAAAGCCTACATCTGGGGTACTGGGACTCGCCAGAAGCACAGGCACAGGCGCCGCACCATACATGACTTCCACGGTTCCACCGCCGCCGCTTCTCCGCCTCGTCTTCCCTCCCATCTCCGCCCCCACCTCCACCGTGCCCATCCCCCAGGAGCCCCTAGCTCATGCTCGACGAGGACGCCCTACCCCGAAAAAGGCTTGCCTAGATTCCCCCACTCTCCCCTAGTGATTAGTGAACAAATCCACCCAAACCATACGCTCGATGCAAAGGCACAGACGCAGCAATCCACTGGAGAAGCACGAAAGGAGAGGAGGGTTTGGGGTTCTTACCGCCATCTCGGTCGCCTGCTGTGGCTGCGGCCTGCGGACGCGCACGCAGCGGCAGCGGCGGCGGCGGCGGCGGCTTCTCCTGGGGCCGCGAGAGGGTGAGGGCGAAAGGAGGAGAGAAGGGTTTTATATGGGCAGCTCCTCGGGCGCTTTTACTGGGCCGAGTGGACGGATGGATCGCGTGACATGATCGCAGTTGACGGCCAGGATCAGTTCGAGGGTGTAGCGGGGATCATATTCACAGCCATCCAAGCTGTGAATTCTCAAAAGCACCCCAGCAGAAGAAAATCCTTTGGTCACATTCAAAGGAAAACTGTATTTGGAACGATGATTCCTAGCTTTAATCTCGAATTGTCAATGAATGACACAACTATCCTTAAACAATAAAGTTCGCTGTTTGGTTTGTCACTAAAATAAACTTCAGTGTCGCATTCACGTGATCCCACTTCGCGTGATCATATCTAAATGTGTAGACAAAAAATATAAAACCAAAACATCTCATAATTTGAAAAAAAAATGTACTTTTATTACTTTTATTTTGTATCTATTTAAGTGCATAGTCACTGTCTAAAAAATGTATAGTAAAAGTTATGTATCTAAAAACACAAAATGTCTTATAAATTTGAGTGGAAGAAGTAATTAACAAACATGGCACACTATGATTTTGATGAACCATGACTTTGGTCATCTCCAGTAGGCAAGATATGGGGAAAATATGTACAGCGAACCTATCTCTTGGTGCAAACATGCAACGTCAATCAAAAATCATATTTCCGTGGCTCCAAAAAAAAATTGAAGCGATGCACATTCGAAAAGCATAGATGTATTTTTGTCACAATAGTTAGAATTCAAACTCATTTTATATAAAAAAATCATATGAAAATGACAAAATTCATTGAATTTTATTATTTTCATATCTTCTAAAATTGAGGAAATCCCAACTATTGCAACAAAATACATCTATGGGGTATGGATGCATGTCATATTTTCTTAAGCAATCGAAATACAATTTTTTATGAGTTCTCATGGTTTGCTCTACATATTCCCTCTCCCTGCCCCACCCCCACCCTCTTGTACAGAAAGACATTGTCCATGTACATTGCAAGAGATCAATGTGTATGTACAGCAACCCAATGTACCAACAACAACAATTTTAACCATGACACCAGACCACATGTATATGAAAGGTTCTACCGGTACACTCTTTATTCATCCTTAAACACAGAATCTAGATGCCGCCTCTGAATCTCAGGTGTAAAACCAATGAACCAAACATAATCTCACAACGCCAACTACAAAACAGTTATGATCATCATCATATTCTATTGGCCCATATTTCCAAGAAGTCGCTCCACTGCAGCATGAACATTTCCAGCGGTAGCGGCCAAGGCTCGGATGTTCTCCTGTGTGTCAAAGAAACCCATTTCTTGGAGCTGAGCTAATTGTGTTGCATACAGTTCTTCTGGCGGCACTGCAAATTTTGACATTACTTTGTTGATGAGAAGACTTCAAAAAATCATCCAAAGAGAAAAGCTTCAAGGGATCATACTTAGTTGAACTGCATGATTAATCTCTGCATTAACAGAACAGACTATGTACTAACCATTAGGAGCATTTGGAACACCTAGGCCACCACCAGCACCAAGCCCGCTGAACATGTTCATCAAGGTGTTGAGGTTGACATTGCCTAGGATTCAAGTTTTCCAAAAGTTATTAAATAAGCAAGATCATATGTAAATCCAATTAAAAAGGCAGTCGACTGTCTAAACAAGTTTAATTAAATCAAGTTCTGGCAAAGACTTGGGACCCTAACAGAGTTGAATTAGCTCAAAAGGTCAGGAAAACCACACATGTTTCTTCCTAGGATTGTCACTTGGTCAAAGAATATTATTATTCTCGTGTGGAAATTTTCACTCAAGTTAAATATTTAAATGACCTTTGGAAGAAATGCTCAAACTGATCTTGTGGTTTATCCATACAGAATGTAAAGAAACAAACATCAATAAGTCATAGTGCAAATAAATTCTGGGTAAGTCCATTTCGAAACTGCAGATAGTAAATTCAGGAGATACCTGCACCAGAGCCTGATTGTGTCCGCTCCCTGGATCAAACAACAAAAGGAATTCAAAAGGCAGTTGGTGCACAAAGTTGGAGATTGCGATACAAGAACAAATGAAAAAAAAAAACCTTTCCCTAGGCTAAATAACCATAAAAAAAGGTGAAATCAAAAGTTGAAATGCTCACTGTCCAGCTTGTTGTTGGCCAAGTTGTGACATCAAAGACTGCTGGAATGAAATTAATTGCTGCAAAAGAAATAACATTTAGTATATTCTTATGCACATGTAGCTAGAGCAGTATGATTGATCACCTGCAATGTTTCAGGAGACGTCAACTGGCGAAGAAATTCTGGATTCTGAATCATTTCTCTCATTTGAGTATTGGATTCCATCATGTTACGTACATTTGGATTCATATTAAGCAGCTGCATCAACAGAGTATCAGAACTTTATGTATAAGCAGGACAAGAAATATGCACTTTATCAAATATTTCACAACAGAAGTACTTCAAGCATCATACCTGATTCATGGACTGAGGATTAGACATAATGTTTTGCATCATCTGCATCATAGTTGGGTTTTGCAAAACTTGAGTCAAGAAGGTAGCATCAGAGCCACCACCACTGGCACCAAGCATACTTCCCAAATCTGCTGAACCCAACCCTCCTAGGCCACTTGCTGTGGTACTCCTAGTGTTGCTAGCAGGAGGGGACCTTGCTGCTCCTTGGGTAGAGCCAGCTGTTGATTTTAAGACTTAGAACAAAGATACACACAACTACCAACATGGGAAAAAATGAATATCCAAACTTACCATTTGGGCCCCAAGGATTTGGAAGTGGATTAGTATTTGGAGCTGGAGAGCCTGAAGTGGGGTCTGAAGCTGTAGTTGTTCCATTTGCAGCTGAGTCTCTTGCTTGGTTAGACCCCTGGTTTCCTAGAAGAGCAGCAAATGGATTCGAGTTTCGATCACCCTCGCTACCCATTGTTGTTGCATTCAGAAAAGGCTCTTGGACAGTTTCATACATGCGACGGAGCATGTTGAATCCTTCTGGAGAAGATTCAATGTTGCTCATGGCTCTGTCTGTGTTCCGCATCATCTCCCTCATGAGTTCAGGATTCCGAACTGCTTCAAAAGTCTGGCGCATGATGCTTGGATCATTGAGGACATGAGCAAGATCTGGATTGCGATCAATAAGCTCACGCATTTGAGGATTGTTCATTATTATACTGCGTATGAGTTCAGGACTGTTCATCAAATTCTGCATAAGTGGCATATTCATTATTTCCCTCATCAAGTTCGGATTTTCCGCTAGCTGTTGTTGCATCTGGTCTAACTCAGGGAGGCCAGATCCAAACAAACCTGACCCCCCACTGTTAGCAGCAGCCCCTGTAGCACCCAGACTTTGTAACAAGCCACCCAATCCTGCTGCCGGGGAACTGGCAGGAGCAGCAGTGGTAGGTTCTTGGTTGGCTGCAGGTGCAGTAGATGCTGGTGGTGGCGCAGCACCACGTACCATGTGGATTGTATGGTCTGTCTCCACACCTTCATAAAGAGACAATACAAGATTACAAGAGAGAACGGAAACAGAATAAGGGAGCACACTGATAGGTGAAGCTCCTAAATCAGGCAACAGCTTGCCAAATCAAAATGTAAAAAGTGCTACGATTCAGACACGAAAGTGTTTCCATCACCAAAATAAACAAAATTCAGAATGTCCTTTATTTCTAATTGGTGATAACTGGTAGCATAGAGTTCCTTTGTAAGTGAGATCAAAATCGAATAGGCGTAAATAAAAAACACAAAAAAGGTCTCCTCCATAAAATCCCCATGGGCTCTCACTATTGATATTTGATGTTCTACCAAAGAACTCAGTTATGCATCATAAACAAATTTAAGTTTCACGTTTGGCTAGTACTATTTGACAAGTGGCAACAGTCTACCTCAGCTTTGACAAATGAGAATTCTACATAACATTCAAACTGCTGGTTTATTGAACTTATACAGCTGCATGGATTGTTGGTGAATCAGAAATGCAACATGAAACCCCTAAATTATCTATTGTGTTAGCAAAAAACAAAACAACAATTTCTAAACCTGCTGTATGAAAAATAGACAAGTTCTCTCTATATATCGTAAGTTTTAAATGTTGCCATAAAGAGCACAATGTATAAAGGTAACATCAAGATAAACCATTTAAATATGATCAGGTAAATGCCGGTGCAGATAAAAATAGGTTGTGTGCAAAAATTTTCGATGGCCATGGATCAAATCTGTAAAGCACTGAGACTCTGTGATATCTTTTAGACATATCTTTCCATTTCATCTAGAACCATTTTGTGACGGATATTGAACACGTGGACAATGCCCCCTAAATAGAAAGGATGGTTCATGTTGACATCTAAAAGACGACAAAAGTAGCTGCTAATGCTTACGGCTGACACGTGGATCAATAAAAACGGTTAACAAGATGCGTCCGTTACCAACGAACTTAAACTATGGGTAAGAACTCAGAATGGAAATGATGATCCTTCCAAGTCACAGAACACTAAGATACAATCGTGATATCAGCATATATACAGTATGAAATGCAAAAGTTCCACCCACCTGCTGATAAACTCTACTACCTTGCTGCGTGGTTAGGGTAGTAGAGTTTATCATCAGGTGAGTGGAACTTTTGCATTTCAAAGCTTGCATGGCTTCAGCATATTCAGAACTACATTCACGTCAAGGCATCAAAGCAGCATGTATTTCTCTCCTGCTGCATCTTTGCTATCGTAGACTATCAACGAACCTGCAAGTCTCCTTGCGCTAAGCCTACATGCTGCACCTACCACGGAGCATTCCGAATGTACGGAATCATCCATGACCATCATCGCCAAGAAACAAACCTCCATGTCCTGACGGCAGGAAATATATTAACAGACATTGCATCTAACACACCAGCAAGGGAGAACCGAGAGTGCAACATCGCAGCTCGCACGCATGAGTAACCAAATCGACCACAGTCCACAACGTAACAGGGGAAACCACGCACCACCAAGGGGGTAGGAGCACTCTCACGAGAGGATAGGGGGAAACCACGTACCCCCAAGGGTATAGCACTCTCAGGAGAGGAAAGGGGAAAGCACGCACCGTAGCTGGCTAGGGTTTGGTCGTCCTTCAAGATCCGACCCTTGTAGATCAGCCGCTGCTGCGGCGCCGGCACGTCGCAGCTCTCGGCGACGATCGCCTTGAACGCCCCGACGGTGGTGCCCAGGTCGGCCCGCACGGCGAACTTGGAGCCGTTGGTGCACCGGATGTGCAGCGTGGCCTGCGCGGCCGCGGGCTCGCCGCCGGCGTCGGCGTCCCCGTCCCCTCCGCCCATGCCCTGGCCCTAAGGTCGATCCGCCGGGGGCGGCTGCCTCACGGCTCCGATTCGGCTCTCGGCGCGTGCGTGGAGCGCGAGCGACGCGGCGGAGGAGAGGTGGAGGACTCGTAGCCTCGGCCCCTCTTCGGCTCGCTATTTGGAGTGCGTGCGCTGGGGGTGTTGGTCTCGTGCCTGGCGTGTGCGAGGAGGAAGAAGGCGACACACCACACACACGGGACGGGAGGAATAATGACTTTGGTGGGGAGACGCGATTGAACGGCGGACATGACTGTGCGACAGGGATGGATGGCCGTGATTCCTTGCGTGCTGTGGGGTCAGAACGGCCTGGGGGCGGGTGGGGCCGTCATGTCAGGACTCAGGACTGTGAGCCTGTAACCGGTAGATAGATTGAAGAGGTAAAAGTTTTTGGGCGTCACATGTTTTATAGATGCTGGAAGAAGTATTTGATATCAGTAGAAAAACTAATTAAATAACTCGTTTAAATTTATTAAGCCTAATTAATCTGTCATTAGCACATGTGTTGTAGCACTTAAGCTAATCATAGATTAATTAGGCTTAAAAGAATCGTCTCGCGATTTTCAATCAAATTGTGTACTTGGTTTTTTTTCTATATTTAATGTTCTATGTATGTGTCTAAATATTCGATGTGATGGATGGAAACTTTTTGGACAGAGAACCAGGGCCTTGTTTAGTTTAACCAAAAAAACAAAAAAAATTCAAGATTCTTCGTCACATTGAATCTTACTGTACATATATGGAGCATTAAATATAAATAAAAATAAAAACTAATTGCAGCGAGATGAATCTTTTAAGCTTAATTAAATAATAATTATTAAATATAAATAAAAATACTACAATATTAAAATCCAAAAACTTTTTGGATCTAGACAAAGCCCAAACCTGAAGGTTCGTGTTAAGCGCTGTAGTACTTGTGACTTGTACGTATATACGGAACACAGGTAACACTCCAAATCCAAGTCCGATAAGGAAGAGGTGTATTCCTTTTATTTATTCTTGTCTATTTAAGAGGCGACCGAGAGAGGTCTCTTGTTTATCCACGATCGAGTCTCGACTATATATATACCGGTGAGGACTCCGGATACACCAACACCACTCGAGGTCGAGGAGCAAATAATGTCGTCATCAAGCAGTAATAAGGAGGCGTCGAGCCATGTACTGCCCATGGTGCCGTTCCTCGTCGCCACCGATCCCAATGCGATTACTGAAGATGGACACGCCATTTTGCTAGACTCCAATGGCGAGCGCCTCACCCACGACTTCGAGGCGCTAAGGGGTAGCACGAGACTTGCAGCCACCTGTCAAGGGTGGATATTATCTCTAGGTTCAGAACAAGAAGATAATCGCCGATCCTTTCTCTACGATCCTTACACCTGTGATAAGATCGAGCTGCCACGTTTCGACGACACTCTTCAACTCCCAAGAGATTTCAGCGCCGCATTGTCGTCGGACAAACCAACGACGACAAACAACACAATAGTGGTCGTGCTTCATCCTGACCAGACGACACTGTGGTACTGCCGTGTCGTCATCGCCGGCAGCGGCGGCGAGCAGAATAACAACGACGATGCCGCCGACGCCGCCGAGTGGATCAAGTACGAGTACGACGTGGGGACGCAGCAGAAATATTGCGACGACGCTGAAGGTCTGGTGTGGAGGAAGATCATCATATGGCACCTCACGGCATGCCAGGGCAGATTCTACTTCCCCGCGACGATGCTAGAGCACGGCATCCTCGAGTTCGACCCGCACCCGGCGATCCGCGTCGTGGCGATGGGCGGCCTGCCAGAGGTCGTGCCGCCAAACCCCTGGGGGTGGTGCGCTCACATCTGCCATTTCGAGATGGACGGCGAGCACTACCAGTTGCTTGCGTATTTCTACATGGAGCCGGCGGTCACTACTGGCATCGCTCTGTACAGGATGGACGTCGGAAGGCGGCGGTGGTGCGAGGTTGTAGATGGGATCGGTGGTGGCGGCGACCGAGCGCTGCTGTGGTGTGGGTATGGTGGAGGATGCTGCACGGCCTCTAGGTTTGGGTTGGAGCCTGACTGTGTCTACATGATTCACCCCTTCGACAATTTGATGCATGTATTCAACTTAGCTGCGAGGACTGAGAGAGTGTGCTTCCATCCTTCTGAAGATCTTGCAAAGTTGCCGTCTGGCGCGTTCTGGCTGCTTCCTACCAATACCGATTAAAAAGCGTGTAAAAGGTCGACCAGAGCAAAGTTTGTCTTCTGATTGATAGAGAGAGATGCGTTTCAGCAGCTACCTAGTGTGTCTTCTCACCATAGTACTTAAGTTCCTTTACATATCGGTGTGTGACGGTGTATGTATCTCGGTACGTTTATTATCAGTCAATAATATGCATGTACAAATAAATGTGCCGGTCTAAAACTAGTGAGTGATTTCATCAGTGTTTAATCTTATTTTGTATAAAATTCATGTAACATAAGCGTGATGGCGTGATAGCAATTAAGACATCCAAAGGTATAAATATGACTATTATTCGGAAAAAAAGGTTAAAAATAAAAAAGGGTTTTTGTTCGCATAAAAGCAAAAAAATTTCCACGTGGCAAGATGCATTCATATATACATTCATATTCAGATGGAAGAAAATCGGTGTGTAATACCATGACTGTTTATTTTCTTCATGAGATCAGATTAATTACTTCACAGGACAGAGGCTATATTTTAGTTCTAGAGTTTAGCACCGAATCATTTTTTAAACTTGTAGCTAGGGAGGGTTTGCTAACTAGTTTGTTACCTCAAGTTGGCATGGCATGGAGTTCAGTACGTACCGTAGACAAGAAAGATCATGTGATGATTCATTTGTTTTGCAAGTATGAATGCTTCTTGCCACATGGAAAAAAAACATGTGATGATTTATCAATGCATTCTGTTACCATTCAGAATATATAATTTACAAATAAGAGTTTATCAATGCATTTTTTTTTTGCATCCCATTCTCACATACACAAAGTTTGACACTATTTTGTTATGCTGAAGCATCTCTTTTACCATTCAGAGTTTACAAAATCGACATAATAATTACGGGAACCTAGATGTCTTGAATTCATATACAGTAATCAACCCCTCAAATTGACAGATAGTCAATCATCACACTGTTGAGTCAGAGAAAATTAGCTATTTGATATTGGTAAGATGGCAACGAGTATAAACCCACTGGGTTTTGTTAGCCCAAACCCATACTCATAAACATAAAATTTGCATGCTAAAAACCCATAACCCATGACGAGTTTAATTTTGTGCCCAGACCTATGCCCATCGGGTCACAGGTACCCATCGGGTTACCTATGGGCGTATCCACATAGCAACAACAAAAAAAAGAACATGAGTATGAAATTATATTCATTCTTCTCATTTTCACTTGAATGAACATACCATCTTATATATGTCTCTAAACATAGTAGTTTAGTAGAAAAAAAAAGATCTTGTGGACTGATATGATTGCTTCACTATGATGGATTGAGTTTTAAAAACCCACAGGTTTACGGGTTCAGGTACTACATCTCCAGACCCATACCCACAAACCCATTGGGTTTGGATTTTTGCTCATTAACGAACCCAAGGGTAGAGAAATTGACCCATATTCCTGCCTAATAGAGTAAAAATCAGTTGGGTTTGGGGTACCCGTTGCCATCTTGAGTAAAAGTTAGCATCGCAAAAATGTCAAATTTTTTTTATCACGGGCTTCATAAATTTGCCATGTAGTATAGTACGTGTCAGCTTGTTCGCTTAAACTTATCTATCGAATCTGCTAACTATTTAATAATATTTTTTTTATAATAAATGAACAAACGGTGACTTTTCAGCTAATGGGACAGTCTTTTTCTATCCTTCCTAAATTCATGCACCCAATTACCCAAACCAAAAACACCAGATTGCCCTTGAGAAGGCGTCGCGTCCGCTGGAGGCCTGGAGCAGTGTCGGTCAGGCGGCGGCGCAGGGAGAAGTTGTTGCAGCACCTTGCGACGCCCCTTGGTGACCTTGCCGTGTAGTCCTCGCTCGCATAGCTCGAGAGATCAGGAACCGGCCGCGGCGGCGACGGCGGCGGCGCGGCCCACCTCGTCGGGGAAGACATCGGCGGCGCGTGCTCTTGCGAGGCGTGGTGGACTACTGGCCTCGTGGGCTTAGTTGGGCCGGCGGGCTGGTATTTCTATCACCTGATGCGAGCGGCGAGCCAAACGGTGGGCGCTTGGACGCTGAGGGACGGCCCAGATAGAGTGACTGCCGCCACAACAGTCAACAGTCAAGTAGAGTCGCCCGGCGTCAGGCGACCTGGTTCCGCGCCGCCCCGCCGCCCGCCCCGCGCCGCGCCCATGTCATGACGCCGCCGCGTCAGCGCGCTGACCCGTCGCCCTCGCCCTCGCCCTCGCCCTCGCCCTCGCCTTCTTCCCCGCCTCCCCTCCTCTCCCGCCTCCGCTCGGCGGCCTCCAGTTTCCTGGTCAGTCGCCGTGCCACCTCTCTGCCACGCACCGTCTCTCAAGCATTTCGTCGAGCACCATGCCGGCCGGGCGCTTGGTCGAAGCGTTACTCTTCTTTCCGCTGACGCCGTCGTGTTTCTCTCAGGCGCGGCATTACAGCACGAGGAAGGGAGGCGACGGCACCGGTCCTCCGAAGCCGAAAGGTGGTGGCTCCTCCGCGCCAAAGAACCTCAGGCCAGGTGATACTTCTTCATTGGCACTGCACTAGCTACAGGGGCATATTCTTCTGCTCCCCTGTGTAAATCATATCTGTGACTTGCGTTTGTCTGGCTACAGGGGGCATATTCTTCTGCCCCCTGTGGAAATCATATCTGTCACTTGCGTTTGCGTCCTATGTCGTCGATATAGTGCTATTGGTAACATTCAATTTCGATGGGTGTTCGCCTACCGGTGTGTATGACTCTGTTCAGTAACAATCATTCTTTTTAAGTAAAGGGTGCATGTAAAGTTTTGTGATCGAAACATAGTTCTACAATGTTGCTACGCTGACTTGTTTGGTGAAGCTGAAAGGTTTCAATTTGTGCAGGATTCGTGGACCCTTCATCATGGACGCATTTTGACTCAAGGGCTGTTGGCATTAAACCAGATGCTATACATAGGGATGCATTGGCAGTTTTAAGAAAGCTCAGACGAGAAGGTACACAACTATTCTATTGACCATTTCTATTTGTGAGTTAATAGTTTCAACATGTCATAAATATTCTCTTGACCGTGCATTTTCTTCTTAATACTCCTTTGATCCGTGAATGTAAGGTGCGCACACCTTTCAGAATTCAATCTTGGTAACTTTCGACCAACATCTAGCCTTATTATATATATATATGATTTTAGGGCCTGTTTAACATGTCGTAACTATTCTCTTGACCATGCATTTTCTTCTTAACACTCCTTTGATCCGTGAATGTAAGGTGCACACACCTTTCAGAATTCAGTCTTGGTAACTTTTGACCAACATCTAGGCTTATTATATGAGTTTAGGGCCTGTTTGCACAGCTCTAGCTCCAGAAAATCTTAGTGCTGGAGCTTTATCAACAAATAAGTTTATTATAAAAATAAATTCTACGATCTATCTAATGATACTAATTATGTACTATAAATATTAATATTTTCTCGCATATATTCGGTCAAAGTTAAAAGTGTTTGACTCCTCGAGAAGCGAGAACGACACTTATTTTGGGCGGAGGGAGTACTAGCTACCTCAATTTTGCTAATCATTGATGGGTACCAGAATTTCTAAAATCTACCTTAAATTTCCATGCACAAGTCCAGCTGGACTGGAACCAGAGGGAGTATTTCAAGGAAACTTGTAGCCAAAAAAGTTCAATTTATGAAAGCGTACAGAGGGTGTACTATATTGCATAGATTATGAATTAGTAAAATCTGGCAACATGCTAGTGTTTATTTAGTTCTGTCTTCTGTTTTTTAAGTACATAAGAACAACTCCAACATCACAAGGGAAAATAAAAGGAGGCAGCCCTGTATTACATGTCCCTACAATGCATGATATTACATCTTGTTTCATCACAATTCAGTCGTCATTACCATCCATTCATGTATATCCATTGATTTGAAATCTATGGTTGAGATGAAGGCAGCAAGCGTTTCAAATTTCCATAAGATGTTTTTGAAACTTTCTCAGCCTTGTTTTTTTGCTGGATTCTGTCACACCCTGGCTTTTAAAATAAGACCAGAGTCGTCATATGTGTGCCCAGGAAGTCCACACAAACGACAAAGAATAGAAATATCAGAAAACAATGTTATATATAGCGGAAAACATATTTATATTAACACTTACAAACATCAGAGTACGCGGAAACAGTAGCTAAACTTCTTAGGCTCCATTCTTCTCAGGGACGGTTGACTGGGGGCTCCGTACGCCAAGCACTTCCCATAAGCTTCTAGAAAACTCCATGACATCTATGTCCTTCTTCTGAGCAGCACTTTACTACACACTGGGGGTGTGGGGGTAATAGCAAGGGTGAGTTCATGTCGAACTCAACAAGTACAGACGGAAAGTATAATGACATGCAAGGCTTAATCAAAGGAAAAGCTGACACTGTTTAACTGCAGGTGAGCTTTTTAGTTGGTACACTTTTATTACAATTCTTTTATTAAAACAACCTATTACTAAATATGAGTGAAGCATCCCAACCCTTAATTAGATGAAAGTATATTAACAATTTTATTAATCATCATTATAATTATTACCGAGGTAGCAACCTCAGATAGTAACTCGGGGTAGCAACCCCATTAAGGTTATGGGATAGCAATCCCAATTGAGAGCACAGGATAGCAATCCTGCCAACACGGAATAGCCATTCCGCCAAAGCACGAGGTAGCAACCTCAACCAAGTTTCGCCACCAAGTATCCAGTGAATCCAATTTGCTCATCAAGTGAGAGTCTGGGCCGCTCGTGACCGTGAGCACGGCTGATATATCAGTTTTACACTCTGCAGAGGTGTGCACGTTCACTCCAAGTCGTGATTCCCATTCGGCCGGGGTCGCGACTCCCCAAAACACTACCAAGGTGAGCAGGCAGGGTTTCACTACGAGACCTTTCACAGGATCCAACTAATAGGATGCCACTCGTAAGTTTTTGCCGGGGCGCGCGGCAGCCGTGCCCATAGCAATGGGACCCCGAACTGACCGACCTCTTAATATGAATACCCAAGCTACATTCCTTACGCCTACCCGGAAAGTAACATCCTACCAGCGGAGGTCCTGCTAATTAGTCAAGCCAGAGTCCATATAGCTTGGAGCTGCACTGTAAGTCCCAGGGGGCAGCTCCCTGACTAAGTCCTTACGGAGAGCAGAGACAGGTACGCCCGGCAAACCGGACCACCAACAGTACCCGCTCCCCCTTTCCTCAACCAAAACACGATGCTCGCAAGCACCGCAACATCTCCATCACCGAAGTGACCATTGTTCACCATTTAATCATTAATCATCATTGAAGAATTTGTTAAGCAAGATCATTATTTTTATTATTATATAGATTAGATGAGTAGAGCAACTAAGCATATCTACTGTTCACTATACTACCCATGTATAACCCAGGCATACAAGGAATATAGTAGGAGGCTAGTCAAGTCCTTATGGTTTGCAGTATTAAGACACATGCAATGGAAAGTAAATATATTTAAAGTTCATAGGTACAATATGATTAAAGGGTGCCTGCACTTGCCTTTATTCCCAGTGTATAACTGCTCAGAATTCTTTGACTTCTTTCTTCTGATCTCCAACTTCTGCTTCGACTGTCGGTCCTCAGCTCCTGATCTTCACTGTTGATGAACCACGCTTCTACTCGTAGCAACCAAGCAACACAAACAGACAAACAACAATCATGACTAAGAACAAACGACAATCAAAAGAAAAGCTTAGAAAGAGCGCACTAAACGACACGACTTGTTGCTACGATCGAGACAACGCAAGAACGATTGAGAACGGGGCTATCGTTAAACGGACACGACTTTCGAGGTTCGAAGAGTAACGGAGAAGGCGACTATACGCTGGTCGTATTTTATGAAAAGAGGTGATAGACTTTGTCTAAAAGTTGAGTCGACCAAACTATAAAGCTGGAGTTAAACTTTAGTCATAATTATTATAAGTAATTATATACCACTGAAGCCAATTAAGCATTTATAGTTTTGAAATATGGATTATATGAAAGAAACTAATCAAGTGATTATATATCAGGTTAAAACTAATCAAGGTATAATTAATAAAGAAACATTATAGTTAATATTAATAACGTGAGCATTTAATTATTTATTTATAAAAGATCAAAATTATAAACATAATTTACTTTTAGTTCAAAAAGACTTAGATAAGTATTACTTAAATTATTTATGTGCTTCATGTTTAAATAACCAAATTATAATTAAGAAGTATTTGAGTTCACATTTGATTATAAAGATACCAAAGTGTAATCCTAATGTGTTTTTAAATTAATTAAATAGGAATGCATTCGAAACATTAATCGGATTAATTATACTCATAAACATGAGATAAAGAAAAATAGCATTGCTAATATTTAGATTACACCGATATAGTCACAACGCAACGAGAACCGAATTACAACCCTAGATTATTTCTAATTTAAAAGCTATTAATCAAATTATATTTAAATCAATAAATTCAGAAATAAGTTACATGATAAATATTTATACTACTGCGTAGAGCGCGGCGATATGAAACTAACGCGACAAGAGTGGGCTCAATCGGAATTAATACGCGGATTCTATGGCTAAAACTAGGTCAGTGGCAAAACCGTGATTACGCAGAACTAATTTTCATATTTTAAATAATTAAAACAGAATTAAAAATGCAATTTGGATTAAATATACAAATACCAGTGGCGCCAGGGGTTAAACTGAAAGAAACAGGACCTAGATCTAATTAGTTTTGAACTTTAGTGGACTGCGGGTTATTTTCTAAAAAACTCAGGGGCCTTACCGCAAAACTGAAGGTGCTGACCACGGTGTTGACCTATTGACCAGGTCGCTGCCCACGTGGCGATGACGTGGCGCCACGTCAGCTGCTGACGCGGGCGCTGACTCGGTTGACCGGTAGATCTGAGCCGTTCGCTTCGGATCGGATGGCCAGGGGATCTCCGCGCAGGGCGTGTTCGCCGGAGCAGCGCTCCTAGCGGTGGCGCGCGGCGGAGGCTCGCCGGAGTTGGGCGGTGCAGGGCCTACGGCGCACGGATGGTCGAAGCGAGGACATGGGCGGGTGCGGCTCGACGTCGCGAACCCGATGCAGGGGTCCACGTCCACCGATGCAGGCCGGAGGCGACTGCGCACGCGGCAGAGCGATTCGGCGGCGGTGGCTTGCTCCGGTGAGCGCGCGCGGGGCAAAGAGAAGGGGGAGGAGGCGAACCAGGGGCACCACTGAGTTCCTTGCGCGATGGAGGAGCTCGGGCAGGTGTTCTTGTCGATGGAGACGGAGAGGATACGGAGATCGACGGCGGCGGCACTTCGGCTCCATGGCTATGGCGACGGCGCGACGCGGCCAGGGTTTAGGAGATGGCGGCGGGGCTTCGCTAGGGTTCGGCGGGCGGGCGGTGCACAGGGTTACGGGCCTTTATAGGCCGGGGAACCTCGTTCCGCGCGCTCGAGCGCGAAATCGGGCGGTGGTGGGGCTCCTCCGCGCGATTCGGAGGTAGGGGATGACCCCTCCCCGCTGACGCGTGGGGTCGAGGCACCAGCGGCTCAGGAGCGGGCTGGCAGGCGGGGCCCGCCAGGCAGCGGCTCAAGCGGCTGGGGCACGAGATGGGCCGCGGTGCTGGGCCGGCAGCTGCGCGCGGGAGAAGGGCTTCGGCCCAAGGCTGAGAGGGGGCGCGGGGTGGGGGTAGCCAGGGGCTAAGCAGGCCGAAGCTAGGCTGGGCTGAAAACGAAAAGGAAAGAAAAACCTTTTTGTAAACCAAGATTTCTAAACTATTTTGCCAAACCAATTTCAAAACCCTTTTAATTCCTAATTTGAGATTATTTAGGAGCATGTTTTCTTTACTACTTTTAGAAACAAAGCATATCTTGTTAAAAACTCATTTTTAAATTATTTTTCAACTCAATTATAAATTAGTTTTCAAATAGAACTTTTGAAATTTTATTTCTCCGAAAAACAAAAGGACCTAAACGTGGCTCGCTAGAAATTTTGAAAATTTACTTTTCTCAGACAAACAAAACTAGAGCACAAAGCACACATCAAAACCAAACACCCTTCGCTTATCACTTATCTTTATAAAAGTTTTAAAATTTCACATTTTCCTCATTTCATAAAAACAATAATTAATAAAAATCTTGTAATATTTTAGAAAAATTTTAAATCCTTATTTAATTTAATGTTTTTCTAATAACAATCCAAAATTAAAAATTTTGGAGTGTTATAGATCTACCCCACTTAACATAAATCTCGTCCCGAGATTTGAAGAAACTAGAGAGAAAGATAAAGTAGATCATTGAAGTTGTTTCGAGACTTTCAAGACGTGATCAAAGGAATAAATAGAGACATAAAGGGTAAAGAGTATGGTAAAGATTGATGACAAAGAAAGATAAATGTACGAGATAAGAATTGATCTTTGAATCCTGTATTATGATAAGGTGCAAGGGCGAGAAGCCAATATTAACAGGGATGATATATGGGAGATAAATATTCATGTTATGGTGCTCATAATTTCCTTGATTCAAGATTTATGAGATAGAAGATGAAAGGATAAAGAATTAGCAAAACTTGACAAGGACTGAGATTTTTTTTTTTTAAGTCTTCGCTTAATCATTTGTAGTCCTATGAAACGTAGGATCCAAGATTACATGTTGTCAAAATTGATAAGGGCTCATCGCAAGAATGATAAAGATCAATATATAGTTCTCCATGTCTTTCTGATTAGAGATTTTCGAGAGTGATGATCGTAGCGGACGCTACCCCACTTAAACCAAGTGTTAGCTTATCTTCCAAAATCCTGTATAAGAACACTCATCTTGTCGGTAGATAATCTTCAAAGTTTTCCTTTGGAGGTTACTAGTTCGACAACACGCTGCACAGATGGAGATTCCGAGGAACAGGGAGAGAATCAACACAATGATTGGAAAAGATAGATTAAGATGTTCTTAATTTTCTTAGTGCTGGTGTGAGACATAAGTCAGAAGACAAGAAGTTTATCCAGGTGAAAGTTCTTGAACACTTCCGAGCAAAACAAACCAAGGGGTCGGTGATATTGACCATATATCGGTATGGTTTTACATCTGACTTTCAGGTTCTGCGTTTTGTCACGTGATAGTCCAGCATATATTCCACGGTGAAAAAGAAGTCTTACCTTAGGACCTCGGTTTCCTATTGCCTTGCTTTGATAGGTCAACAGGCATGACATTTTCTAGATCACTCAGTGCTTCTTTGTGGTCTCCATAGATGAATTCTAAGCAGATTTCTCTACTACTTGAAGTGTTTGGGAAAAGTTGTGAGGAAAAACTACACAAAGGATCTTGAGTCATTCTGTATGAAATACTTAAGATCACTTCATAGGTAAGCACTACAACTTGATGTTGGGATAGCATGATGTGCTTCGCCCAAGGTTCCATCAATTACCATAAATAGACTGAACATCTGGTCAAACAACTCATAGCTCATATCAGGAGATTAAGAATGATAAGGTCCAATGAACAAGACATCTCTTTTTACAAAGAAAATTACAAGTGACTTGAATACAAAATCTTTATAAGCTAATAGACATAACTGACTTCAGATTTCATAGACCATTATTGACTAGCTCAAATCTATCTGGGTCCCTCAATATAACTTGCTTCACATCAGATGTTGAGAATATATCGCCTCTGTATAACGTCCATATTTCTTTTGAACTGCCTCGTTGTCGATACAATCATTCCATTAGTCCTTTAATCCTTGGGGTGAAGTTGAATACCTTCATACATAAACCTATCTCCTGATGGGGTGGTTAGAGATACTGAGTGTTGGGTACAGTCAATCTTTCCATGACAAGCGGTTAACCATCCTCTTCCAAGAACGACATCAATCTCCATTGATTCCAAAACTACAAGATTCACCTCAAAATTTACACCTTTTATACCGAGACTGACTTTTGGGCACATGTGTGTTGCTTTTATCTTCCCTCTTGGTGATTTGACCAGTATGGGTTTCTTCATTTCCAACATAAGCATCTTATGATTAGCAACACATTTATTTGAGATGAAAGAATGTGAAGAACTTGAGTCAAACAAAACAGTGGCAGGATTTGAGTTGACTAAAATCGATCCAAACACCACATTTTGTGCTTCGCGAGCAGTACACAGATCCACATGGTTCAATCTACCATTAACATAGTCACGAACTGGGTACTTCTTTGGACAATGCTTCTTGTGATGTCCCTCTTCGTGACACTGGTAACAAGCATTGCTAACCGTTTTAACGTAGGTGCTATCCTGATGTTGAGTTCCTTGAGTTAATGTATCAGGAGTAACCAGAGTGCTACTAACTTGTTGGTTCTGAGGGTTCTCCTTCAATGGAGTCTCTTCACTTATTCGCTTCTTAGCTTGATTACTTTTTCGAGGATGAAGTTCGGTGTAGGTGATGGTCCATCCATCTAGACATAACTCTGGCATAGCAAGTGTAGCTGATGGGGTATCTATTTCTTCAAGAAATGAATGTGTCTGATGAGAGTTTGGAGCTACAGGTAACTGTGATGTAGATCTCAGATTTGGCTCGACACTTAACAGTGGCTCTAGGGAGATTGGCTTCCTTTTCTTGTTACCTTCAGTTTGTTGATCCTGGGGTACTTCTACCTTTCCTTCGCTTGACTTTTTCTGAAGGCACGGTAAACCATAATATCTGCAGCAATTACACGGCTCTTGAATCCCAAGTGCCTCATTAATACCATCTTTCTTAGCTTTCATGTTCTTCCAGGCTTCTACGACTTGTCGCTTCATTGCTTCTTCCTGAGTTTCAGTCATGTTCGTTTCTAAATGTAACTGAGAATCTTTTTGTGGTCCCACTCCACTTAGTACTTGATCTTGTGTAAACGAGGGCTTCTCCTTGTTTATTGGGAACATGGGTGGCATAGCTGGGTCCTCCTGATATTTGACGAAAGCTCCTTTAATGTCACCTTGGAGAAGTAGAGATTGTACTGTCAAAAGATTCTGGAGTCTAGCCATCTGATCAGCTGCCATCTCTAGGATCTGAGCTTGCCAGACTATCATCTGTTCACTGCTTAGTCGTGTTACAAAAGGCATTTGTTGACTCTGATCACTGGTATTCTTTCCATTGATGACACCTCTTGGATCAATCATCTGACATAAGGCAATGGTAGAATGAGCTAGAGTAATATGGACAAAGAGCAGGATGTGAAGTGAGAGAAAATAGGTGGAGAGGATCAAGATTGACAATAGGTATGGATAGGATAAGAGAGATCACTACCCCACTTAACAAAGATTGAGCTAATCTCTAAACGTCTTCTTCCAGAACTCCTTCAAAACACTAGAACAAAGACAACACACAAACAACAAACCAAGCAAAACAAGCACACATCACATCAACGATACTACACGTGCTTCTTCAACAGTGGGTGTCATCCTAAAAGGCAAGTCTGAGATGATGAAGGGCCATCGAATTTTGGAATAAAATAAGTTTTTGAAAACTTAAGTAAAACAACTAAACAAAAGCCAAGGAGATTAATAGAAATAGCTCAAAGAAAGCTATTCAAGGAGTGGATACAACATGACAAGGTTGAGAAAATAGTCAGAGTCAGAGAGACAAGGGTTGAGAAAATAGTTTTATAGCAAAATAAGCTTTAGAAATCGACCAGTGCTATCTAGGCATACGTCCTACAGTCAACATTGCTCTGATACTATTCCTGTCACACCCTGGCTTTTAAAATAAGACCAGAGTCGTCATATGTGTGCCCAGGAAGTCCACACAAACGACAAAGAATAGAAATATCAGAAAACAATGTTATATATAGCGGAAAACATATTTATATTAACACTTACAAACATCAGAGTACGCGGAAACAGTAGCTAAACTTCTTAGGCTCCATTCTTCTCAGGGACGGTTGACTGGGGGCTCCGTACGCCAAGCACTTCCCATAAGCTTCTAGAAAACTCCATGACATCTATGTCCTTCTTCTGAGCAGCACTTTACTACACACTGGGGGTGTGGGGGTAATAGCAAGGGTGAGTTCATGTCGAACTCAACAAGTACAGACGGAAAGTATAATGACATGCAAGGCTTAATCAAAGGAAAAGCTGACACTGTTTAACTGCAGGTGAGCTTTTTAGTTGGTACACTTTTATTACAATTCTTTTATTAAAACAACCTATTACTAAATATGAGTGAAGCATCCCAACCCTTAATTAGATGAAAGTATATTAACAATTTTATTAATCATCATTATAATTATTACCGAGGTAGCAACCTCAGATAGTAACTTGGGGTAGCAACCCCATTAAGGTTATGGGATAGCAATCCCAATTGAGAGCACAGGATAGCAATCCTGCCAACACGGAATAGCCATTCCGCCAAAGCACGAGGTAGCAACCTCAACCAAGTTTCGCCACCAAGTATCCAGTGAATCCAATTTGCTCATCAAGTGAGGGTCTGGGCCGCTCGTGACCGTGAGCACGGCTGATATATCAGTTTTACACTCTGCAGAGGTGTGCACGTTCACTCCAAGTCGTGATTCCCATTCGCCCGGGGTCGCGACTCCCCAAAACACTACCAAGGTGAGCAGGCAGGGTTTCACTACGAGACCTTTCACAGGATCCAACTAATAGGATGCCACTCGTAAGTTTTTGCCGGGGCGCGCGGCAGCCGTGCCCATAGCAATGGGACCCCGAACTGACCGACCTCTTAATATGAATACCCAAGCTACATTCCTTACGCCTACCCGGAAAGTAACATCCTACCAGCGGAGGTCCTGCTAATTAGTCAAGCCAGAGCCCATATAGCTTGGAGCTGCACTGTAAGTCCCAGGGGGCAGCTCCCTGACTAAGTCCTTACGGAGAGCAGAGACAGGTACGCCCGGCAAACCGGACCACCAACAGTACCCGCTCCCCCTTTCCTCAACCAAAACACGATGCTCGCAAGCACCGCAACATCTCCACCACCGAAGTGACCATTGTTCACCATTTAATCATTAATCATCATTGAAGAATTTGTTAAGCAAGATCATTATTTTTATTATTATATAGATTAGATGAGTAGAGCAACTAAGCATATCTACTGTTCACTATACTACCCATGTATAACCCAGGCATACAAGGAATATAGTAGGAGGCTAGTCAAGTCCTTATGGTTTGCAGTATTAAGACACATGCAATGGAAAGTAAATATATTTAAAGTTCATAGGTACAATATGATTAAAGGGTGCCTGCACTTGCCTTTATTCCCAGTGTATAACTGCTCAGAATTCTTTGACTTCTTTCTTCTGATCTCCAACTTCTGCTTCGACTGTCGGTCCTCAGCTCCTGATCTTCACTGTTGATGAACCACGCTTCTACTCGTAGCAACCAAGCAACACAAACAGACAAACAACAATCATGACTAAGAACAAACGACAATCAAAAGAAAAGCTTAGAAAGAGCGCACTAAACGACACGACTTGTTGCTACGATCGAGACAACGCAAGAACGATTGAGAACGGGGCTATCGTTAAACGGACACGACTTTCGAGGTTCGAAGAGTAACGGAGAAGGCGACTATACGCTGGTCGTATTTTATGAAAAGAGGTGATAGACTTTGTCTAAAAGTTGAGTCGACCAAACTATAAAGCTGGAGTTAAACTTTAGTCATAATTATTATAAGTAATTATATACCACTGAAGCCAATTAAGCATTTATAGTTTTGAAATATGGATTATATGAAAGAAACTAATCAAGTGATTATATATCAGGTTAAAACTAATCAAGGTATAATTAATAAAGAAACATTATAGTTAATATTAATAACGTGAGCATTTAATTATTTATTTATAAAAGATCAAAATTATAAACATAATTTACTTTTAGTTCAAAAAGACTTAGATAAGTATTACTTAAATTATTTATGTGCTTCATGTTTAAATAACCAAATTATAATTAAGAAGTATTTGAGTTCACATTTGATTATAAAGATACCAAAGTGTAATCCTAATGTGTTTTTAAATTAATTAAATAGGAATGCATTCGAAACATTAATCGGATTAATTATACTCATAAACATAAGATAAAGAAAAATAGCATTGCTAATATTTAGATTACACCGATATAGTCACAACGCAACGAGAACCGAATTACAACCCTAGATTATTTCTAATTTAAAAGCTATTAATCAAATTATATTTAAATCAATAAATTCAGAAATAAGTTACATGATAAATATTTATACTACTGCGTAGAGCGCGGCGATATGAAACTAACGCGACAAGAGTGGGCTCAATCGGAATTAATACGCGGATTCTATGGCTAAAACTAGGTCAGTGGCAAAACCGTGATTACGCAGAACTAATTTTCGTATTTTAAATAATTAAAACAGAATTAAAAATGCAATTTGGATTAAATATACAAATACCAGTGGCGCCAGGGGTTAAACTGAAAGAAACAGGACCTAGATCTAATTAGTTTTGAACTTTAGTGGACTGCGGGTTATTTTCTAAAAAACTCAGGGGCCTTACCGCAAAACTGAAGGTGCTGACCACGGTGTGGACCTATTGACCAGGTCGCTGCCCACGTGGCGATGACGTGGCGCCACGTCAGCTGCTGACGCGGGCGCTGACTCGGTTGACCGGTAGATCTGAGCCGTTCGCTTCGGATCGGATGGCCAGGGGATCTCCGCGCAGGGCGTGTTCGCCGGAGCAGCGCTCCTAGCGGTGGCGCGCGGCGGAGGCTCGCCGGAGTTGGGCGGTGCAGGGCCTACGGCGCACGGATGGTCGAAGCGAGGACATGGGCGGGTGCGGCTCGACGTCGCGAACCCGATGCAGGGGTCCACGTCCACCGATGCAGGCCGGAGGCGACTGCGCACGCGGCAGAGCGATTCGGCGGCGGTGGCTTGCTCCGGTGAGCGCGCGCGGGGCAAAGAGAAGGGGGAGGAGGCGAACCAGGGGCACCACTGAGTTCCTTGCGCGATGGAGGAGCTCGGGCAGGTGTTCTTGTCGATGGAGACGGAGAGGATACGGAGATCGACGGCGGCGGCACTTCGGCTCCATGGCTATGGCGACGGCGCGACGCGGCCAGGGTTTAGGAGATGGCGGCGGGGCTTCGCTAGGGTTCGGCGGGCGGGCGGTGCACAGGGTTACGGGCCTTTATAGGCCGGGGAACCTCGTTCCGCGCGCTCGAGCGCGAAATCGGGCGGTGGCGGGGCTCCTCCGCGCGATTCGGAGGTAGGGGATGACCCCTCCCCGCTGACGCGTGGGGTCGAGGCACCAGCGGCTCAGGAGCGGGCTGGCAGGCGGGGCCCGCCAGGCAGCGGCTCAAGCGGCTGGGGCACGAGATGGGCCGCGGTGCTGGGCCGGCAGCTGCGCGCGGGAGAAGGGCTTCAGCCCAAGGCTGAGAGGGGGCGCGGGGTGGGGGTAGCCAGGGGCTAAGCAGGCCGAAGCTAGGCTGGGCTGAAAACGAAAAGGAAAGAAAAACCTTTTTGTAAACCAAGATTTCTAAACTATTTTGCCAAACCAATTTCAAAACCCTTTTAATTCCTAATTTGAGATTATTTAGGAGCATGTTTTCTTTACTACTTTTAGAAACAAAGCATATCTTGTTAAAAACTCATTTTTAAATTATTTTTCAACTCAATTATAAATTAGTTTTCAAATAGAACTTTTGAAATTTTATTTCTCCGAAAAACAAAAGGACCTAAACGTGGCTCGCTAGAAATTTTGAAAATTTACTTTTCTTAGACAAACAAAACTAGAGCACAAAGCACACATCAAAACCAAACACCCTTCGCTTATCACTTATCTTTATAAAAGTTTTAAAATTTCACATTTTCCTCATTTCATAAAAACAATAATTAATAAAAATCTTGTAATATTTTAGAAAAATTTTAAATCCTTATTTAATTTAATGTTTTTCTAATAACAATCCAAAATTAAAAATTTTGGAGTGTTATAGATTCCGAGCCTGTAGTGTAGTGGTTACAGTGTTTTAGTAGCACCTCCAAATCCTAGGTTCAACTCTTTGTGGGAGTGAATTTAGGCTCGTTATAAAAAAAATCCCCTTGCTGGCAAAGCCAGGGTCCAGGGATTTTTCTTGGCCATGAAGGTTGAGTTCTTCTGGCTACTTGAGTTTTTTCTTGCGAGGGTGTTACTTTTCTTATTTAACTCATAAAATAATGTTTTTGCTAGTTGAATGTGGATAAGAACGTATGCAGTATTCAAGGCAAAAGTTTATTACAGGTTTTCAAGCTTACCTTGTTGGGGGGTGCGTGAGAGATTTGCTACTCAAAAGGGTACCTAAAGATTTTGACGTGATTACCACTGCAAGTCTCGAACAGGTTTTGGTCCATTCAAACATCATGATTATTTTTTTCTTTTCCTAAAAGTTTTGATGTCCTTATTCCATTGACATATTTCTCCCTGTTACAGCTTAAGAAAAATATATTCAGGCGATCTATGATTGTAGGCAAACGCTTTCCAATATGTCTTCTTAAAATGCGTGACTCTGTAATTGAGGTTTGTTCTTCATATCATCATCATGGCCACATGAGTTTTCTAGCAGTGCACTCACTGTTTTTTATTTGTTCTCACAGATTTCTAGCTTTCAAACAGTTCCTAAGTATGGGAATAGAAGTGAAGCGGTAAATTATGTGGAAGAGTTGAATGGCTCTGATGTTAGGGATATTCTTCGCTGGAAGGATTCTATGAGAAGAGACTTCACAGTAAATGGGTAATCTTTGAAACTCCACATTAATTATAGTGCTTCAAATCATCAACAAATGGTCTTTTTTTTTAATGTATCACAGGAGATATTTCATAACAATGTTGTAATACTTGTTTGGCAGTCTTTTCTTTAACCCGATGAACTACAAAATTTATGATTACGTGAATGGAGTAAGGGATATGAGAAAAAACAAAGTAACACTCACTGAGCTCCATCTTTATTTAAGCATAGGTTCATCAGTGTCCTGGTTTTCTCTTCCTCTTTCTTTTCTATTTGCTAACTTCTTAATGTAAATCAGGTGTGCACAGTGATTCCTGCTCATATTTCTTTCATGGAGGACCCTGGTAGGTGTTTGAGGAATGGTCTTATTGAAATTGCTTTATCTCGCCGAGTAAAATTTATATCAGTATATTTCAGCAAGGATTTTACGTGGCTTCAGAATTGCTGCTCGCCTTGGTTTCCAGTTTTCCAGTGAAACTTCTAATGCGATACGTGATCTTTCTTCGTCTATAATTAATATTGACAAGGTTTACTTTCTTGATACCTCTGAAAATAAACTAACACTTGTATGCACGTTCTCATTTGTATTTCTTCTTAGTTCTGTTTTTTGCTTCATTTACTGTGTAGGCAAGGTTGATGATGGAAATGAATTATATAATGTCTTATGGGGCAGCAGGGCCTTCTGTTAGGTTGCTTAGAAAATATGGACTACTTGATATTTTACTGCCTTTCCAGGTAATTTTAACAATGCCTATTGCTAAAAATGTACATTCCTTGTTGTAGTTGTAGCCCTGCAACATTTGAGCCCACTCATCAACATTGAATGCCAATTTGTGTTTAGGCAGCATATTTGTCCGATCAGCTGAAGGGTGGTTCAAGTGACAGAGATCTAATGCTTATGGTGAGTAAGATCTGATGGTTACTGCCCTTTTTTTGTTTGGTACTTCTTTAAAAAGAAATTAGGGAAATACTGCATTCTTTTTGTGGTGTACAGTGGGCAAAGTGTTCCTTTTTTTGGGTAAGCATAGGGTGTCCTAATCTTGAGTCTGAACTAAAGGGTTTGTTATCTTTTTCTTGACCTACTTACTGTTTGAAGATTTTCATGATTATAAAATTTTATTAGGGTCTATAGTTTCTGTTCGGTTTATGAACAATATGGTATTTATGGGCGTGCTTGGTTCTCTAGCAAGGTTATCCTTGCCTTGCAGAGCAAGGATCTAGAGCTGGTGATGCATTTGGTTGGCTTGCTCGATCACCTTGGAGCCTGTGCTGGCTAGCTTTGTGAGTCATTTTCCTTGCCACCGCGAGTGAGCCAAAATGGCTCGCCTGGTTTGGCAAGGTTTGCCTTGCCTGAGAACTATGAGCCAGCGAGGCGAGGCCAGCTCGCCTGGGAACCAAGAAGGCCCTATGTTGCTTCAGAGTTTACTTCCTGTTGATACCCTTTTAGAGTTTTTATTGCCATAGTGCCATGTATAAGTAGAGGTTCTATGGTCATTTTTCAGGTTAGTTTAATGCGACAATAAACTTAAGGCTTATTATGTAATCTTATGCTGTTGACTTCACATCTGCAGAAACTACTGGCTAATCTTGATAGGTTGCTCTCTGCGGACCGGCCATGCCATAGCTCTTTGTGGTATGAAACCTTAAATACCTACTTGGCGCATAACATTTTTATTGCTGTACTTAGTTATTAAATGTATATTCCCAGGAAATATTGAGCACTATGTATGCTAACTTGCTAAACCGGCAGTTTAGCTTATTGGGTTCCATTGAACTGGCTATTGGTTCCTTTATTTCTGTAATCTTGCTCTTGATATGTTTTTCCACCACGGTAAAACCGAATTTCATTACCAAAAAGTAATGGAATTACATAGTTGTAATCTTGCTCTTGACAACTAGTGACACTGATTTAAGTTATTCTTTAAGGACTGTTCCGGTAGATTTGGATGTGTTTATTTATGTAGTCCAGTTGTTGTTCTGATTTGTATCATCAGCTCATGCTCATGCAACAAATATCTCCTTGATTTCTAGACTACCTATAAAACATATGCTTGGCTTTGCAGCTGTATCAGACTCTACATTGTGTTTTTGTGGTGAATGCTCGTGTACTCTGAAGTACCTGACGATTTTCCCATGGTGGCCTGGGCACACAGTTTATTCATATTTCTAAACAAACATGCTCCTATAGTCCTATTCCATACCACTTTCAGTCTTAGCGTTCCTCTTTCATGGTTATCAATCCTCGTATTTGATCAAACAGGCCAGCTGTTTCATTCATTCAGTTTATGTGGTAACCAAATAACGTAGCAATCAGTATGAGCGTTTTTGTCTGCCACGCCAATGACATTTTGTATTTTTCTGCAGGCTGGCGTTGTTGGTATTTCACAGTGCATTGGTTATATCTCCACAGGACACGCTGGTAATAAGAGCTTTTGCTGCAATGTTGTATTTCGGAACATGGGAAACCACAGTCAAATTTCTGGAAGAAGTTGGACCTGAAGTTTCATTTGCCCCAGAGACAATGGGGCCTTCTCGGACCAAACTGGATGATCTTATGGAACAAACGTCACATCTTGCATCACTAGTCAATTCTTCCGTAGATACATTGACATGTCTACATGGTCTGGAGCAATCGCTAGCCAGATTCTCCGAACCTCCGCAATTTTCAGGAGTAGTAAGTATTTCTTTGTATATGCCACCCCCATGATCTGTGCTAAGTTTAATTTCACCACATCATGTCTGTTAATTGTGATTTTGTACGGTAGATCATACATACTGGTGTTTGTTTCCAGGTACTCACATCTAACAATGATAGGAAAAGGTTGTCAGTCATATTTGAGGGCCTTGCTTCTGACCTACTTTCATATGACGAGAGAAGAGGGATGCGCGGGATTGATTACTGGTCGCTGAAACATGGGGATCCTGCAGAGGTGCGATTTGTTCTGGGTAAAGTGATCATGGACACCATGTACGACAAGCTACCATGTGAATCTACTGAGGACGAGGACGCTGCTGCAACGGTAGAGCCAGCTGCAGATCTTGCTGGTGGAAGAAGCCTACCTCCACTGTCCTCATTGTTCTAATCATAGTGAAGCAGAGGTTGTCACTCGAAACAAACTAGGCAGACTTTTCTGGGTTTAGTCAGTGCTGCAAAGCAATCGACTTGTTTAGATTTTTTTTTTTCTTGTGTTGCAAAATGACCACAACGGCTGCTGTAGACGTACTTCAGAATTTTTATTGAGGAACTCAGATGTGCAGTTGTAGCTGGACTTCCATGAATCCCTTTGTTGAACATGGGGTGCGCACTTATCAATCACGTTACCACTTAGACAGAAAAAAAGGCCTGTGTCACCATGTCGATTCTGGTTTCTATTGTTAGCATTGCTTTTTTGCAATAGACTTATGGTCCATGCCATCACTTTGTAAAACTTATGTTTATTGCCGCCGCCATACCAATTTTGAGTGGCAAAACTTCTTTGAGTCATGCCCACATGTTTGTTCGTTTGCTTGGCAGAAAAGTCATGTTGAAAATACTAGTCACTGATTTATTGTAAGAAAAGAACGTTGCTGAATGGCTGACAGATTCGACAGATAAGCTTAAGCGAACATGCAAGTCATATTTGAAAAAAACAGCTAATAGTATTTTCAAATATTACAAATATCAAGTCACAATTGACAGAGTGGCACAAACATGGATCTGTTTAATAATTAATTACTAATAAAGATGCAAGTGACCAAGATTTGGGTGTGCCGTGGTTTGAGTAACCATGTGATCTTCAAGTCAGAAAAAGATCCAAGCAGAAAGTTGTATTTCCATCGAGGGCCGGAGCTTTAGCTGATGCGTCGCTTCATTTCTGCTCTTCTGCCCGCCTGCGAGTCGGTTAATAATTAGCATAGCCACGGTCGACGGTCGTCGTCCTCGCGGGTTCCCCCACGCCGGAGCGCGGCGAGCCCGGAGGCAAGAGATGGAGAACGCGGTGGTGCTCCGGGAGTGGTTCGACCGCGTGGACGCCGGCCGCACCGGCAACATCACCGCTGCCCAGCTCCAGGTTCGCTTCCCTTTTCGCCATAACCCATAGCCTTCGCCCGATTCGTTCTACCGCTAGAGGTGCTGACCGCTAACGCGCTCCAACCGGCTGGCTTCCCACCAGGGCGCGCTCGCTGTCGGCAACCTCAACTTCCCCATCTCCGTCGTGCAGCAGATGATTAGGTCTTCTTCCCTCCTCCCCTGCTTTCCGCTTTGTTCCCTCAGTTTTTTCGGGTTTGGTTTTTGACTTAGCGCAATTGAAAATTGCTATTCTAGGACTGCCAAACATGTGGCTTTGCTAAAATAGGATTCCTAACATTGACATCGCTAAAACAACATTAGAAACGTTTGCACTTTGTTTTCCATGACATTTGGTGTATTAAATCTCTTTTCTTATCTAAATACATGTATTTCTCTTCTCTTTGGACTCTTTTATCCTTCTGTCATTTGGAGGTTGATTACGTACGGGAATTTCATCGGTCTTTCATCTGGCCACCGATCGATTCATCTCCCGGTACGAGTATGACCGCGCCCTAGTGATGCCGCCGGCCGCCCAGCTGCCGCCCCTCCTTCCCTTCCAATCTGGCGCATGCCGCTCCCCTGCCTGGTGCCGATGATGGATGGAGAGCCTCCACTTGGTGTCGATGGAACCAACGATCCTGGTGCCTCATTGCATATGCCTCATTGTTTATTAATTTTTACTATATATGAACTTGTGCACTTCATATATGCCATGCCCAGCCAAGGCACCGGCACCAGCCAAGGCACTGCCCAGCTAGGCGGCGACGGCAGGCAGCAAGTCAGTCACGGTAGCTGCCCAGCCAGCCAGCCCAGTGAAGAACGACCTATGAAATTCCCGTATGTAACCAACGTCCAGATGACAGAAGGATAAAAGAGTCCAAAGAGAAGAGAAATACATGTATTTAGATGAGAAAAGAGATTTAATACACCAAATGTCATGGAAAACAAAGTGCAAACGTTTCGAATGTCGTTTTAGCGATGTCAATGTTAGAAATCCTATTTTAACAAAGGCACATGTTTGGGAGTCCTATAATAGCAATTTTCTCCGTTGGAACGGGACTTTGGTGCAGGATGTATGACTTTGATCGGAATGGCACCATGAGCTTCGAAGGTTAGCGCACCATTTTTCATAAGTAAATAAATGAAGAGAGCTGATGGTGCTCTAGTAGCGCTACATTGTTACTTATCCAGTTATGAGTTATCCTAGGCTCTTATTGTCGCTTTTTTTCCTTCGCAGAGTTTCTGGCTCTCAACAAATTTCTTCAGAAGGTATGTGGCTTCTCTACTTTGGATCTGTTGTTCATTTAGGAATTAGGATTAGTGGATTACTCACTCAGACAATCATCTTTTGCAACGCTGTCGAATGATTAAGGTAACGTGACAAAATTTCTGTTCCGTAATCAACACTGCCTGATATGTCTCATATCAACTAATGGCCCGTGAGAATGTTATTTACGTTTAAGTTATACAAAGGAAAATCCGTTATGATAATGCACAAAAGTTATGGTTTACAATGAAAGGTATATTTGAGAGTAATAGAAACAGACTCGTTGTGTTGCATGCCTATTCCCTAACTGCAAGTTTCTTGTGTGTGACTCATCGTAATGGCTGGTATTTCCTTATTGTTTCCAATTTGCAGGTGCAAAGTGTGTTCTCCACCCTGGAAAGGTACTGTATTTCACTTATTTTCTTTTGTTTCCTGAACTGGCTTTTCTTTGTGCCCCCCCCCCTCCCCCCCCACACACACACCCACACCCACACCACACACATACACCCTTTAATTCAATTTTTTTTTTTATAATATACAACATACAGTTGGGGCAACCCCCCTGTTTCCTAAAAAAATCGTTGACAGCTGTAACGTCAAGATCGGAAATTGTTCCAGTGCTTCCTGAAGTTTTTTTTCATGATCTGCATTTTCATGAGTTTTAGTGTCTTGTTGCTGAGCTTCTTAAGGACCGACAAATGTTGTTTCTGTATATGATAGATTGTAGGTAGGAGCTTCTTAAGGACTCACACCATAAGTTAAATATATATATATTTAATATTATGTGTCTGTGCACAAATTTATCTTACTAATACTCCTGGTTTTCTTGTTAACTTCAGGGGTCGTGGATTTCTAAGTCTTGAGGAGGTGTATGAGGTAATATGATAATTCTCCAGTTAGGTAGCCTGTTATCTTCAGCTATTTTAGGTCCTTGTATCAGCTAAAATAAGTTGCAAGCTACTAAAAAAAGTTCTAGCTGATCCAAACAGCGCAGCTTATAGTCTAGCTTATAGCCCATTTTGAACTATTCAACCACCCAGCTTATAAAAGCTATTAGATGACTCTCTCTAGCTATTGCAGCTTATAAAAAGTTTAGCTGATCCAAATGGAGCCTTAGTTCCTTGTGGTTGCTGCACCCCTTTTCTTACCTCCATGTTTATTACAGGCATTAATCAAACTTGGTTTCTCGTTGGATTCACCAGCCTTCTACACAGTTTGTGAGGTAAGGAAAAGGATTCAACTGCCTTCTACTGTAAATTTGGTCCATGATCAATCCTGTCTTGCTTAAGAGAGTTCATCCTAAGCCTGTTTAAACTTAAATCTTGACGCAAAAAAGTTATTTTTTGTACTAAGCTGTCTTTTCTTGCAATTTGGAGCATTTGGGTTGTTGCTTTAGTTGCAACCTCCTAGTTGAGTTGGACCATTGTTGCTTTAGTTGCAACCTCCTAGTTGAGTTGTTGTACCAGCAACATTCTATAGGAGGCTGAAATAGGTCCTATGATTTATCTGACTAAGCCATCGGTTTGTGTCAATCTGGGTAGTTTACCACCTTATTCACTTACTTCCAGAAGAAGAATACTAGTACTCTAGCATGTTGTTCTTTCTTTGTGTATTGCACTATTACATAATTTCCTTGCACACAGCTTAAACATCATAGTGAGGCAATTTTTTTTCTCCTTTGAAGATTCCATTCCAATATGACTGCCTTCGAGCACCATTATTTATTCAATACCGTACTTGCGTGTTCTCAGAGCTTCGACAAGAGCAAGAAGGGGATGATTCAATTGGATGAGTTTATATCACTCTGCATTTTTGTGCAGTCAGCTCGGTATCTTCTCCTTGACATCTAGAATCCTTGTGCTTTCTAGTTATATTGTTTGTGGAAAAAGTACTACCTCTGCAGTCTTAATTTTTTTGTAAGTTTTTTATTTGTAAGTTGCTAGCATTTCATGATTTATATTAACCGCTATATGATGAGGAGTATTTTCTTGGATTCTGTCCATGATTTGCATTCTTAAAGTAGTATTTTCCATGTGTTCTGTGGTAAAGTTTTGTGGTTAACTAATCGACTACATTTTTTTTCAGTAACCTGTTCAATTCATTCGATACAAGTAAGCAAGGAAGAGTGACTTTGGATTTTAACCAATTCGTGTACTGCAGTGAGTTCCTATTTCCTGTGTTTCTGTCACAGCTGCTCGATTCAGTTTTCAGACGAAAATATTCCTTGTGCACATATAAAATGATATTTTGTGTCTTTATGCATCATTCTACAGCGGCAAACTGCAGGATATAACGTGGTTGTACATGGACGCCCAAACAAAAGTTAGCAGTGTGAAGTGCGAACGGTTAGCCAAACAAACTTTAGTTCTGAACCGGCAGCTGGATGGTATTGCAATTCATTGTTTGCCATCCAAGGCTTGTTGTACCATCATTTTGCCTGAATATATTCTTGGTCACCTATTGGTCAATTCGTGTCCAGTTTTCTAACGTCCTGGGCTGTATATACAGAATAAGCCATTGCAATTTGTGGCTGTATTTATTTGTATCAAATATATCAAGTAACAAGTAATCCAGACATCCACTCCTTTCTATTGTGATCCGCACCCCCCCCCCCACCTCTCTCTCTCTCTCTCTCCCCCCCCCCCCAAGGAGGTGTATGTTTCTTTGGATTTTTTAGAACATGTTCGTTTGAGATTATCTATCAAAAAAGTAGTTTATCCTAGCTCTCTGCCTCTTGCTCTCATTTCTCTCTTTTATCTATACATGAAGTTATTGGTGAATCTGTTTTGTCAAACAATTTTTTTCTAAAACAGCTCAGTTTTAAGAAAGCCAACTTTATTAGTGGAACGGAGCTATGCCAAATAGGGCCTAAATAGTAGAGTCTACCGGAACTATGACGTCATTAGCAGCAGTAGCAGAACAATCAGCAATAGACCTATGGGAAAGCTAAGATGCTGACATTTTTTAACATGAAATTTAGAAAACAAATCAGAAAATCAGGCCACCATTTGTTCACTCTCTAAAACCACCACTCTTGTTCTCCATTAATAAAGATGTTACGTCACTTTCTAAATTTATATTTTTGTAGTTATTTCATGATTTTATTATATATGTTAGACTATCAAGAGTATAATAGAAAACGAAACTTAGACGGTTTAAGGCACACGAGATATGTACAGAGAATATTCATAGAATATAACTCTCTAAATAGATATTGAAAACCATATAGAGTGTGTTTGGTTGCCTGCATAAGGGTCTAGCCAGGCTTGTGGAGTGCAATCTGAGCTTGTTTGGTTGGCTGGATGGCCTGCTAGCCAGGCTCCAGCAAGCCCAAATCAGAGGATTTGGGTGGCTTACTGGAAACGGCAGATTTGGCCGTTCTCCGCAAGCCTGGCTTAGCCAGCCGCATCCGCTCATCTCCTTCTCCCTTGCCTCGGTGTATCTTCCTCGACGGCGCTCACCTCCTCCCCCACGCGCTGCTCCCTGGTGTCGGAGCCCGTGTTGCTGCCGTCGCCGCCCGTGGCCGAGGGCGCCGCTGCGGTGCTGCTGGAGGCCTACGTGCTCCTCTTCTGCCCCTTCGCCATGACCGGGGCTGCAAGGACGCCGAGGAGCTGACCGAGGAAGCAGATGGGTGGAGCTAGGTGCGGCCAGGGCTTCACGTCCGCCTGTAGCTCGCCGAGGAAGCAGATGGGCAAGCTCACGGTCACCTCCTCCCGGCCACTTCTTCCAGCGACAACAGATTCCGCTATCCCTCCCCTCACCTCCACCTTTGCCCCGTATGCCATCTCCGCGGCCACGGCGCGAGGGAGGAGATCTCGTCGAGCTCCCTCCCGTGATGTCGGAACGACGGTCGCCGCCCCTCCCGTGATGGAGGAGATCTTGTCGAGCTCTCTCCTGACGCCGGGGAACGACGGAGCGACGGTCGAGCCCCCTCTCGCGCTCGACGGTCGCCGCCCCTCCCGTGATGGCGGAACGACGGTCGCGGCCTCTTCCCTGATTGCGGTCGCGACCTCTGCCTCGGCGTCTCCGTCCACCGCGCTGCTTACGCCTCGCCCCTCCCCCGACACCTTCGCCGGGATGGCGCGCCTCGCCCCTTCCAGATCCGCTGAGAGCTCGACCTCCGAACCTTCTGGTCCTCTTCCATATCACCGACTCGGCCTTCTTCTCCAACTCGCAGCTCACAGCTTACAGCGGCGTGGTGGCCCGTTGCCCTGGTTGTCGAGGTGCTCGTCCACCATGCCCACAACATGTTCGATTAAAGTTCCGAAAGGAGGTAAAATTACTAGGTGAAGGAAGAGGTGAGTCTATTCAAACTAAACCAGGCAACCAAACACACAGATTCTTAGCCAAGTTTAGCTAGTACAGGCAACCAAACATGTGCTACTTGCATTAATTAAAGCTAGCTAGAGCTAGTCTGTCTTAGTTTTGCTAGCCAGGCTTATTAAAAAATAAACCAAACACACCCATTTCGTGGGCCAGGCTGTTTATTGACCAAACGATAGGCCCACTAGAAGGTAGGCAGGCCCATCCATTGCCAATCCATGTGGACAGAGTCTAGAGAGAGCTCTCGGAGTGTTGCTCTGAGTCTGAGGTGGAGGCGTGGAGTCAGCTCGCCTCGCCTCTCACCGGTCACCACTCACCTCCGCCCATGGCGACCATCTCCGCTGCCCTCGCCATCTCCTTCTTCCCGTCCCCAACTCGCGTAGCCGTGGCCACTACGCCCTCTGCTTCCTCGCGCATCAAGGTACAGGCCCATGACCCCTCCTCCTTTGCCCTCCTAGCTTCACCCCCCCCCCCCCCCCCCCCCCCCCCTTCCCTCCTGGGTAGGTGTTTGGTTCGACAATTCAGTAGCGTTCTCCATCTTCGCGCAGAGAGCCGCACGCTTCAGGTGCTGCGCGGAGTCTTCTTCCCAGGAGCAGGAGACCTCCGCCGCCCCTCCCGCTCCGCCGCCGGAGAAACCCGCAAGATCGCCCCCTTCGTCTCTGCTGGGCATTTCCACCAGCACCTGGACTGCGGGTGTCGCTGGGCTGGGATTCCTGGAGACTGGTTACCTCACTTACCTCAAGCTCACGGGCTCCGAGGCGTTCTGCCCCATCACTGGCGCAGGCTGCGGCGACGTCCTCGACAGCGACTACTCCGTCGTCTTTGGTAATCTCTTGGTGGTGTTGTTTGACAGCTTGTTGGTAAATGTGCAGTAAACTGTGGCATTAGGCTCTTGAGATTTAGATAGATTTGTATAAGCAATCTCGTGTGCTTTGCTCCTCAGTATATAAGACTGTATACAAAGTTAAGCTGCATTTTAGTTAAATACTCCCTTTTTTTGTGAATCAGTTCCATGTAGTGGTTCATTATGGTATTCCTGCATTTTAGTTCCAAATGTGTTTTTTGTGAACTAGGAGTGGTTCCAAGTAGTGGTTGACTACAGTAACTCCTTTTGCAGCTCAACTATATGATTGATTTTACTAAACTACTACAGTAGTCTAATTTGATAAATAAGGGATCACAAATGCACAGTTCTATACCCTTTCATTTAAGTACTTAACGATTGGTGTCTCTTCAATTTTACAGGGATACCTCTTCCCTTAGTTGGTCTGGTGACTTATGGTTTAGTTACTGCACTTTCTCTGCAAGAAAATGGAAAGGACTTGCTCCCGGGATCAGATGACCTGGATATTAGATTAATATTGCTTTTGGTTGCTACTTCTATGGCGACTGCGAGTGCTTATTTTCTTTATATTCTAAGCACTAAATTTGTTGGGGTATCTTGTTCGTACTGTTTGCTGTCAGCATTTCTCTCGTTCACTCTACTCTTCATCAGAGTAAAGGTATGTGTTCACTAATAAAACAGTGTGTTCTTCATTTAAACCTGTAACCATGTAGTCCAGTTAAGTAACCATGATCACTATTGAACTTCCAGGACTTCGGTTTTGAACGTATCCAGAAGTTCGCTGGTATTCAGTTAGCTGTAGCTGTCATTATAGCTCTTGCTTTGACAAACTCATACAGTTCTGCTACTACTCAATTGAAAGGGTGAGGCTTCCTTATTGGTGTCTCAAATATTCTGCTCCTTAAATTGATTTGATTCTTTGCTCTATTTTGTTGTCTTAGTACACTATGTGAAGTTACTATATGTTTCCTTTTCTTTGATACCATCAGAATTGACTTTAAGATTCTCCTGTTCATTTTATGCAGCACAGATGATTTCGTATTAGAACCATATGAAACAGAGATAACAACCGAATCATCCCCATTTGCTATTGCACTGGCTAGACATTTGCACTCTATAGGTGCTAAGATGTATGGAGCATTCTGGTGTTCTCATTGCAATGAACAAAAACAGGTACACGCTATTTCACCTTATCCTAACTGAACACCAAATTATTTCACAGCTGTAGAACATTATTCTGTTGCAAGGGATTGTAGATACCGAACTTGATTGAAAAACTCTATTATAGTGCTTGTAGTGTAATGTTAATACGGTATGAACTTATTTGTTGATGCTGCACTGACCAAAATTCCAAAATGGAAGTATAAATGCGACCAAAAGGTCTTTTCAATCTAACCAAATGTTCATGCAGATGTTTGGTCGTGAAGCTACAAAAATCCTGGACTATGTGGAATGTTTCCCAAATGGAGCTGGTAAGGGAAAGAAAATGACTGCAGAATGTGCCGCTGCTGGTCTTGAAGGTTTTCCAACATGGTTCATCAACGGAAAGGTAGTTCCCTGCAGTTTTGATGCTCTCACAAAGAAAGACATGATGTGTTCCTTCAGTAGATACTGTTATGTTGAAACATATTTTCTTGCCTGCAATGCCTCTACTTCAGTTTTTGTATAGGACAAACTGAATGATGCTAAACTTCGGTCACTGCCAGGGTTGCCTTACAGTTGAAACACGCCTACCGGCATCCACTCTACCTTCGCATTTGATTCTTCCGGTTTGTTTACTAGTTGATTATGTACCTATTCAGGTTCTGAGCGGTGACCAGGAGCTTGAAGTCCTGGCAGAAGCATCAAGCTTCGTTGCTGAGGGCACAGAACAATCCACGGAAATATCACCAAATTGATATTCAAGCATTCTGAACTGAAGTTGGGAGGTTCCTGAACCAATAATCTGGATGCGGTCTTTAGATAGCAATACCCCAAAATGTTCACTAGCACAGTTGCATCCGAAGGTTGCTTACTCTACTTACAACTAACCACTGTAATTTGTAGCAACTCTACTTTCTCTACGAGAAGAGAGAACAAACCCCAAGGCAGCGTGTTGTACAACCATTTGTAGTCTAGTTTGTACTGTAAATGTGTAATCCTACGAAAACGCACTTGTTCATTTGACCGTACACAATGTATTGCGATTTAATGATAATACAAAAGCTGGTGGGTCCCTATACCCGCTTATATGAAGTTTTAGCTCACAACATCACTTGGAATACATTTGATAGCTTCTTAATGTCGAAATACTTGGTATTTTAAATGAACCAGTTCCTAACATGTTGAGTTCAGAGTTCCAGCAGATATGATGCAATGCAGCAATGGTAATGGTGAAGAAAAACCATTATATGCAATAAGTATCCTGTCCACCTTCTAAGGGTCATGTGCTAATGGTATGGTGAAGAAAAACCATTATTTTTTTCACTAAGCACCCATTGTACACGTTCGAAGACTTCTTCCTTCGTTTTGCGTAGCTGATGCTCTGCAGTTCGATGGGTGTTGCGTGTTAGGTCGTTCCCTGATCCTGCACGATCTGCGATGATGTTCATCTGTACCATTGCAAGGCCGTTCACTCCAAATCCAAAAACTTTTCAAGTTTTTCAATCACATCGAATCTTGTGGCACATGCATAAAGTATTAAATATAGATTAAAAATAGCTAATTGCATAGTTTGCCTGTAATTACAAGAGAAATCTTTTGAGCTTAGTTAGTTTATGATTGATCAATAATTCTCAAATACAAACGAAAATGTTACGGTAGTCAAACACAAATTTTTTTACCAATTAAACAAGGCCTAAGAATGATACTTGCTGGCTTTGTGAAAGACGTGTCAAGAAAACTAAGAGCTCCTTTGGCATGACTCTTTCAACTCCGGCTTCTACCGCGGGGTTATTGTACTGACATTGTAGCACGAGGTCATTTATTACAAAGAAAAGCAATTAAGGAACAAAGAGAGCCGATAAAGTCGTATTTGTGGCTTCATCGGCTCCTACTTCTGGAGGCAAGAAAATTTCCAAACAGGCTCCAGAGAATTTCCAAGTGGGGTGGCTGAAATCTGCTGAAACTGGAAATTCCGGTCGAAATATGATACAGTACTCACAAAAAGGTTTCATCCTAATATGCTGCCCGGCCACTGCTTTGAATCGAACATTACAAGGAACACCCGGAGGAATAAAACACAATCAACTTCAAGCGATCGCCTCCGACGGCGGTGGCGCAGTGCTGCCGCCATCAGTCACCACCTGCAGACCCCGACTGCCGCAGCTCGAACTCCTGCACGAGCTCGGCGTCCACGTTCTCGGCGGGCTCCCATGTGGCCTCCTCAATGTCCACCCATTTCACAAGGTACTCCCATCTGTTCTCCCCTTCCGCCGTCGCCGTCGCCACCTGCCTCTTGTCGACCACCGCCTCCGCCACGGCGTACTCCAGCCCTGCCTCGAAGTCGCTCACCAGGTCCTCTGCCACCCACGCCGCCTTCACCCACTCCCTCTCGCCACCGTCGCGCCACTCCACCAGGTACTCCCGCCACTTGCCTTCGCCGCGGCCGTCGATCACCTTCTCCACCTCGGCCCACTCGTACACGGCCTTCTCCAGCTCCTTCTGCGCCGCCTCAAGCCCCTGCCGCAGCTGGAACGCCGCCGGGTTGCCCTTGGGCGTCCTGGCGAGCACCTCCTGGACCAGCTCCAGCGGCGTGCGGCCCTGCCCGTCGGGGGCCTCCGGGTCCGCGCCCAGCTCCAGCAGCGCGCGCACGGCGCCCGCGCGGCCGTACCCGACCGCGATGTGCAGCGGCGTGAGCCCTCCCCCCGCGCGCTCCCGGTGGCCCAAGTCCGCCCCGGCCGCGGCGAGCGCGCGCAGGCACTCCTCGGACCCCAGCCCCGCGGCGAAGTGCGCCGCGGTGCGCCCCTGCGCGTCCTCCGCGTCGGGGTCCCGCCGCAGCGTCTCGTCCGCGAGCAGCGCCGCCAGCGCCTCCGCGTCCGCCTTCTTCGCCGCCGTCCACCACGGCGTCTCGTACTCGGCCACCACGTCCGCGGCTATGGCCTCCTTGGGCACCCACGACGGCTCGTGCCCGTCCTTCCACTCCACCAGGTATTCCGTGGCGACGGCGGCGCTGGCCGAGCCGTCCTCCGCGAACACCGGGCTGCTGACGGTGCGGCTGGAGACGATGCGGTCCACCTCGCCGTAGGCCTCCTCGTCATCGCCTCCCTTGCTTGCTGGCTCCTTCGGCTTCTGGTCCTGGAACACCGCGGCGGCGATGAGCCGGCGCGCCCGAAGGCGGAGGAGAGATGGGGGAGGAAGGGATGGCGATGGCGTTCTGGGAAGGTTCGGGTTCGGAGGCTTGAGGCGCGAGAGCGATGGATGCCGTAGGACGGCCTCCATTTGTGTAACCGGCGGGGAGGTCTCTGGTTGGCGCGTGTGGAGCGAACACGAACACGGTGATGTGTTTGCTGTGGTGATGTGGATAAGGCGATGGGGTTCTGGATACTGGGGCGTCACGGACCGTCCGATTTGGATTTGGACGGTGACGATGGCAAGACCCATGTTTCGATCCGTGGGCCGTTATTCATCATACCGGGCCTAATACAGCACAGAGTTTTCGAATTGGACATTTGGCCCAAACAAGTTTCCTTCTTTGTTTTCGAATTGGGTGTTTGCTGCATTTCCTTGCAACCCATCACCCAACCGAGAACAATCAACGGGCTTTCAGCTGGAAACACCGTTTCTGTAGAAATGATAAGCACTTTTGCAAAATGTCGGACGGATTGTTTGGAAAGGTTTTCTCTAATCTCTACTTCACCTTTTTCATGGTTTTCTAAATCCCCTTAAATCACTACAAATGTAAAGAAACCTGGGTCTTGGGATGGGAATGGGTCAACTTGGCCCTATACCTCGAAGGCCAATTATAAGAGCAACAGGTCGACCCATTTCAACGAAAGGTTATGGTCTTATTGATACTATCAAGAATTTAACACTTCTATAAAAAAGATGAGATACAAGAATTACAAGCAAATTATGCAATTAATTATTTTTTAATCTATGTTTAATGCTTAATGCCTGTGCTACAAAGATTTCATGTGACGGACAATCTTGAAAAATTTTGGGAACTAAATTAGGTCTTACAAAATGTGAAGTAGACATGTCCTTTTAGGCCTTGTTTAGTTCCAAAAGGTTTTGAATTTGGTTACGGTAGCATTTTTGTTTTATTTAGTAATTAGTGGTCAATCACAGATTAATTAGACTTAAAAAATTTATTTTGTCATTTACAGGCAAACTGTATAATTATTTTTTGTTTTTATTTATATTTAATATTTGATCATGTATCTAAAGATTATATGTGATGAAGGAAAAGTTTTTTTTATGGAAAACTAAAGAATCCCTTATTTGTCACCGCGGATGCGCTGTGTCCATAGGCCTGCGAAAGTGTGAGGTCAAGGATATGTCCATAGGCCTGTTCAGTTCGCAAAAACTTTTAGAAAACAACGCTATAGTATTTTTATTTTCATTTGACAAATATTGTCTAATTATAGAGTAATTAGCTTTAAAAGATTCGTCTCGCGATTTACAGATGACCTGTGCAATTAGTTTTTGTTTTCATATATATTTAATACACCATACATGTGTCGTAAGATTCGATATGATGGAGAATGTTGAAAATTTTTCGGAACTAAACAAAGCCTAAGATAAGAAGTGACGCGGTCGGTGAACAAGTATACTGCCACCCCTGGTAAGTATTTTCGTTTATATTTAATAATTGTTGTCTAACTATGAACTTCTTGTAAATTATAGATAAACTGTGCAATTAATTACTCCCTTCTTTCCAAATTAGAAGTTATTTTAAAAATCTTGGAGAGTCAAAGTTTTTCAAGTTTGACCAAATTTATATAGCAAAATAATAATATTTTTGGTACCAACCAAGTATTATTAGATTCTTTGTTAGTTATATTTTTATAGTGTACCTATTTTATGACATAAATCTTTATATTTCTCTCTATATTTTTTATTAAATTTGAAAATATTTAACAGATTTTTGGAATGATATAATTTGGAACGGCATGATTTATAATTTGGAACGGCATGTATTTGTTATAAGATTCGATGTGACTAAAAATTCGCAAAATGGTTTAGGAGGCTTAACATTTTCGGAAGCTACTTTGGCGTAAGAAAAAGACTTGGTTTTCTTGTTAAAACAAGGATATACTTTGGCTTATGGGCAAAAGACTTGATTTTCTTTTACTTCCTCCATTCTAAAATTATAAGTTATTCCAAGAATTTTGGAGAGTCAAAGCATCTCAAATTTAACCAAATTATAATATTAACTAAATATCATTAGTTTCTTCATTAGTTATATTTTTATAGTAACATTTATTTGATGTCAGAAATCTTTCTAATTTTTCTATAATGTTGGTCAAACTTTAGATGCTTTGACTCTCCAAGATTCTTGAAATGATTTATAAGGTCTTGTTTAGTTCCTAAAATTTTCAAGATTTCCCGTTACATCGAATCTTTAGACGTATATATGGAGCACTAAATATAGAAAAAAAGATAACTAATTGTAAAGTTTATCTGTAATTTAAGAGACAAATCTTTTGAACCTAGTTAGTCTACAATTGGACAATAATTGACAAATACAAACGAAAGTACTATGATAACCAAAACCAAAATTTTTCTTCAATTAAACAAAGCCTAAATTGGGATGGAGAGAGTAATTTGAAGGAGAGGGTTTTTGGTCTTGTTTAGTTCACCCAAAAAACCAAAAACTTTTTAAAATTTCCCGTCATATCGAATCTTACGGCACATGCATAGAACATTAAATATAGATGAAAATAAAAATTAATTGCATAGTTTATCTGTAAATCGTAAGATGAATTTTTTGAATTTAGTTAGTTACAATAAAAACATAAGTGCTACCATATTTTAACTGAAGAAGGCCTTTATTCCTTTGCTCTCCGAAGCACGAGAGACAAAGCAACCACCTGCCGTGGACAGCCCGCCAGAGTCAGTACTACGTTGCAAGTCGGTGCAATTATCTATGTTACACGGATACTCCAAGGGGGTGACGTATCCGTATCCGATACTCGTCGGATACGCGGATACGGATACTCGAATACACCATTTTAGTGGGTTTTGTTTTTAGAAAGTGTGTATCCGCGTATCCGATACGTATTGTATCCGATACTCGTACCCGTACTTGTGTAACGTAGGCAATTATCCACACTCCGTAATCCGGCCTAACCGGTCAGGCAGCGGCGACAGAGAGGAATGTCGTCGGTGAGGCCCAGAGGCGGAGCTAAGGGGGTGCCGCTGCCGTCCAAGTTGGCCCTTTTTTAAAAAAAAAATACATTTGGACTTCTGGATGACTTAAATCCAGATTTGGACCCACGGGGTTGACGCCGTGAAGCATGGCGTCGAGGTTACACGTCTCGACGCCAGCTTCCTGGCCGAGCCCAGCGTGACGATTACGTGGCAGAAAAAAAAGGAGGTCGACGCCGCGGATCACGACGTCGAGCTCGACGCCACAGATCACGGCGTCGAGGTAAGAAAACAAAACCTCCCGCCTGCGTCCCCTTCCGAGCAAGGAGGCGGCGGCCGACGATGTCATCGTTGTGGAGGACGCCGCCGTGCCCAGGGAGTGGACGGCGCAGGTGGAGCCTGGCGTCCAGATCACCTTCGGCACCATCCCGAGCGGCGGCAACGACCTCAAGTGCATCCGCTTCAGGTGTGTCGTCGTCGTTACAAGGCCACTGTTTCCGTGATCATGTTATTGAGATCATTGATTCTTGCAACTAAGTGTCGTCCTTGCACATGCATATAAACTACGTCGTCGGCTCGTCGTAGTCGTGAGATGTTCAACAAGTGGGAGGCGCAGCGGTGGTGGGGCGAGAACTACGACCGCATCGTGGAGCTGTACAACGTGGTGACGTTCAGCGGCCGGCAGCAAGGGTGCTCCACTCCGGTGTCCTCCGTCGACGACTCCGTGATGGTGGTCATCGCTACAGTACACTGCATGCATCCATCGTTTTGATCCGCTCTTTAATTAACTCGACAAAGTGTTGGATTGGATGCACGCACGCAGAGGGACTCGTCCTACTCCCTTGGCGGCTCGACGAGCAGGGGCAGCCCGATCACAGTGCCGCCGCTGCCGCCGCCGCCACCACCGCCGGTGGCAAGCAAAGAACAGCTCGGCCGGAGTGTGTCGTTCAAGGCAACGGAAGGGTCCGGGTCCTCGTCAGCACCGTACGCGGCCGCGCATTCCACCAGGCAGGAGGCATACTTCCTGTCCGCGGCCGTGCCTGACCCGTCGGACCACGTCTGGGCGCACCACTTCAACATGCTCAACTCCGCGGCGGCGGCGGCGGCCGGAACGTCCGCGATGGGCGGCGGCGGGGGCCCGTCGTCCTACGACCCGTCGCGCGCCACCACATCGTCCGGGACGAGGCGGCCTCCGTGTCCCTCAGCAACGTCAGCGATCACGGCGTCGAGCTCTAAACCATAGATCACGGCGTCGAGGTCGTCACGGCGTTGAGGTCGACGCCACAGATCACGGCGTCGAGGTAAGAAAACAAAACCTCCCGCCCACGTCCCCTTCCAGTGAAAGCGTCGCCTCACCCGCGGCCGCCGCAGCCAGCGACCGCGCCCGCGCCAGCCGGAACCCGCCGGAGCCGCCTCCCTCGCCATCCTCGCCGCCTCCTGTGCCGCCTCCTTCCTGCTCCTCCCCGAAGGCGGCGCCATCTATCGTTGGTCCTGCTGCCCCGTGCGTGGCGCGCAGCAACCCCCGTACCGTGGCCAGCAGGTTTCCGGCGTCCGCCGCGCCGGCCCAATCGCCAGCAGCAGACAACTGATCCCGTGATGGCCAACGTCGTGCTGTCAGGTGGGGCCAAACCATCCATCCTCCACGACGACGGGTGATCACCACAGCCAGTCTACTGCACGTAGACTAGTACGTACGGTGTACTACGGGTTTGTATTTGAAGGCTCGACGCCGTGATCTACTGCGTCGACCTCTCTACCACGTGAGACACCACGCTGGGCTCGGCCAGGGAGCTCGACGCCGTGATCTATGGCGTCGAGACGTGTAACCTCGACGCCAAGAAACATGGTGTCAAATAAAGATTCAAAAGAGATTTTTTTTTTAAAAAAAAGCCAAATTATAAAAAATTGGGTCCAAGTCGGCTGACGCGAGGCAAGCTGTTGTGTTTTAGGATCCTCCAACGTCGACAAGTTCCACTCTGCAACCACCCAAGGACACAGTACGAGCTCGTTCTCCCGCACGGCAGTGGAGCCCGCAAGTACGCAACGCACTTCCTCCGGCCCGACCAGCATCCACTACCGCAGTACCACTAGGCCCACGGCAGAAGCAGCATCGGAGGCAAGTCGAGGCACCATGTCACCGACACGTGGTTCACACGGACGGGTGGCCCCGCTCGCTCGTCACAGAACGAGTGAACGACTCTGTCCGGCCTTGCCCATGCCAACAACTTTTCCGAGCGAAATTTCCCTTTTCCCCACATGCCGCACGCGACCTTTATATTATTTTGATTTGGGTCTTGTTTACTTCTCAAAAAATTTTGCAAAATTTTTTAGATTCCCCGTTACATCGAATCATTAGACACATGCATGAAGTACTAAATATAGATAAAAATAAAAACTAACTGCACAGTTTAGTTGGAATTGACGAGACAAATCTTTTTAGTATATGATTAGACAATATTTGTCAAATACAAACAAAAAAGCTCTATTTTGCAAAATATTTTGGAACTAAACGAGGCCTTGAAATGAAAGCGACCGCTGCCCTGCGGAAGGCTACTTCGACCTGCCACCCGTACACTAGTCAGCCCACTAGTCAGAGCAGGAGAGCACCACCAGCTGACAACCACCGCCGCGTCTCCGCAGCGCGCACGCACACAGGCCGGAGAGGCGGCGCACCCGGCGAGGCAAGCCAAGCGATCCTTCCCACTCTCAGGCTCCGACCCAGGAGATCCCGGCGATCGCGATGGCGGACCGGCCGGAGGTGGCGGTGGACTCGCGCAGCGGCTACTGCGCCGCGACGCGCACCTTCCGCAGCAAGCGCGCGGACGTCCCGCTCCCCGCCGACGCGGACCTGGACGTGGTCCGGTTCCTCGCGTCCCGCCGCCACGCGGGCGTCGTCGCGCTCATCGACGCCGCCACGGGCCGCCGGGTCACGTTCCGGGACCTCTGGCGCGCCGTGGAGGGGGCGGCCACCGCGCTCGCCGCGCCGCCGCTGTCGCTCCGCAAGGGCCAGGTCGCGCTCATCCTCTCCCCGAACTCCATCCACTTCCCCGTCGCCGCGCTCGCCGCCATGTCCCTTGGCGCCGTCCTCACCACCGCCAACCCGCTCAACACGCCCGCCGAGATCGCTAAGCAGGTCGCCGACGCGCGCCCCGTCGTCGCCTTCACCACCCGCGACCTACTCCCCAAGCTCCCTCTCGGCGCCGGCCTCCGCGTCGTGCTCCTCGAGCCCGACCGCCTCGCCTCCGACCCTAGCTCCGTCGTCGCCACTATCGGGGAGATCTCCGCCACGCCGCCCGACCCTGCGCGCCGCGGGGACCGCCGCGTCACGCAGGACGATCCGGCCACGCTGCTCTACTCCTCGGGCACCACGGGCCCCAGCAAGGGCGTCGTCGCCACGCACCGGAGCCTCATCTCCATGGTGCAGATCATCATGACGCGCTTCCGCCTCGAGGGCTCTGACAAGACCGAGACCTTCCTCTGCACGGTGCCCATGTTCCACGTCTACGGCCTTGTCGCCTTCGCCACGGGGCTGCTCGGCTGCGGCGCCACCATCGTCGTGCTCTCCAAGTACGAGCTCCCCGAGATGCTGCGCTCCATCAATGAATACGGGGTCACCTACCTCCCGCTCGTGCCGCCCATCCTCGTCGCCATGCTGGCGCACCCCAAGCCGCTGCCGCTCGGGAACCTGCGCAAGGTGCTCTCCGGCGGAGCGCCGCTGAGCAAGGAGCTCATCGAGGGGTTCAAGGAGAAGTACCCGCAGGTGGAGATCCTGCAGGGGTACGGGCTTACGGAGAGCACGGCTATCGGCGCGTCCACGGACTCTGCCGAGGAGAGCCGTCGGTACGGCACGGCTGGGCTGCTGTCACCCAACACCGAGGCTAAGATCGTCGACCCGGAGACCGGCGAGGCACTGCCGGTGAACCGCACCGGCGAGCTCTGGATCCGGGGGCCATACGTCATGAAAGGTAAGAAAGCTCGGGAATCACGTATGTGCATTATTTAGATTTTATTTCAGATCAGTTGACTAGGCACATGCATTCAGCGACGAATGTCTTTGATCAGGGTGTGGGGTTAAGATAATAAGCGTACTAAACGTGTTCTAAATTGTAAAAAGAAGAGATAACCATGTGCTGATAACACTTGCATAGTACATACTAGCTTGCAATAAAACAAATCAGTGTTACCAAGTAACCAAGATGTATCTTTGTAGATCTCGATGCTGGTGTCCAACTTCATGTATTTAATAACACAAGTACTTCTGTACTTGTACTAACAATCATATGTTCCGACATGCAAGATGTCTATGAGATTAGCCTCTATTTTAAGACACTACAGTTACTGCTACAGTTTGTTTTTATATCAGCAATCTAATTGCAAATTGATGCTCACCAATATGTCAGTAATCTGTGTTGTCTGTGCTCAACTGTGATTGCATATTGGTGTCACCTGCAACTGGAAGCCTTTTAAACAGTGTCAGTTTTTCAAGCCTAGTTCAGGAATTGGCTCCCAACAATTTTCAGTAGAGTACTAGCACACAATATGCTCAGGTCAGAAAGTAATGGAATCGCCTGGCATCAGTATGCTCATTTTGTTCCGGACCGCTAAATATGTACTCAGGTGGTCCCCGTCTCACTAATACAGTCAGTTTATGTAGAATGAATTTCAGAGAATGTACCCATAGCATCTAATGTCACCTCAAGAAAAGAGCGTGCCACATTTTCTATGTTATTGATTATGCTTAACCACAGAATTCAATTTTGCTGTTTGCCCTTCCGAAAGTAGAAGCGTAAGCGTAAGCAGACAGCAAGTGTTGACACTGATTCTTGTTGTTAACAGCAAGCTTAACTAAATGTTTATACATTGTGGATTGACTGATTGACTGCCACCACACTAGTTCTAAGATTTCAAGTGTTGACTTAGGATATAGGGACCTCATGTCAGTAAGATGGATTAGCTGTGCTCAACTGTGATCGAGTAACTCACTTAGAGTAATAGCACACAATATGCTCAGGTCAGAAAGTAATGGAATTGCTGCCATCAGTATGCTCATTTTGTTCTAGACCGCAAAATATGTAGTACTCAGGTGGCCATCTCACAAATACAGTCAATATATGTTAGAATGAGTTTCAGATAATGTACCCATAGCGTCTAATACTCTAATGTCACCTATCATTGCCTAGCAATGCTCAGGCAAAGAGCATGCCTCATTTTTATGCTATTGATTATGCTTAATTACAGACTTCAGTTTTTCTGGTTAACTACCTTGATCTAGAATGACTACTCATCAGGATTTGCCCTCCGGAAAACGTAGAAGTATAAGAATAGGCAGACAACAAGTTAAACTGAAATGTTTATACTGTGCATTGACTGTCACCCACACTACTTGTAAGATTTTAAGTGTTGACTGTGTTCTGTCCTGAACATGCATTAGATTGAGCATGTATGAGATTTGCTTCTACTTCCACCTCATTTGTTTCATGTCAGCAATCTGATGCAGTTTGATGTTCTCCATTATGTCAGTAGCTGGATTATCTGTGCTCAACTGTGATCGCAACTCACAATTTGTGCCCCCTGGAAGCTTTTTGCACAGTCCCACCCTTTAAGCATAGTTCAGGAATGGATTCCAACCATTTCATAGAGCCTCCGTCCCAAAATGAGAGTCGTTCTAGCAGCTGGAGCGATTACCAAGGAACGAACAAATGACCATGGATACCCCTATACTGCAATCAAGTACGTGACCAAAAGCTGCTGCCGATTGGACCTGAGTGGTGGGTACCGAGCGGATGTGTATGAGTAGAGGGCAAAAGCTGCTACCCCTGCATTGGCTAGTTGCTGCCCCGGCACTAGCTAGGCTGCTGCGACTGCAACGAAGCTAAAACGTCAAGCTTTTTGGTACATCTTTTGAATGCTAAAACGTCTTTAATTTTGGGACAGAGGGAGTAGGACACAACATGCACAACTCAGAAAGTAGCAGAATTGCTGCCTTCAGTGTTTAGACAACACAGTTCCAATGTATTTTGCATGAATATCATGGTATGCTCATTTTGTTCCGGATCGCAAATATTTACTGTACTCAGGTGAACACATCTCACAAAATAGAGTAATAGACAATCAGTTTATAAACACTGATTAATGAATATCAGAAGGCTTGATCTGAGTTGATCACCTGTTTTTCAGCCTTAGTTGGTTTCTGTTGCTTGGTGGTTCAACTGTTCTGTTCTTCTTTAGCTTTTTCTCCTCCTTGTAAGCTGGTAACTCCAGCAGGTGTGGTGTGTGGCTCTAAAGCTGTTCTTACCTTTGCTGTTTTCTATAAAAGTAGGGTATCACCTCGAAAAAAAAATAGACAATGAGTTTATACTGTTAGACTAATTAATATATTTTGATATTGAACAAGCGCTCAGGGTTTGGCTTTCTGAAAAAGCAGCATAAGTGGGGGCAAAAAGGCACGTACAAAACAGCTGTATTAACTGAAATGTTCATATGCTCTGGATTGACTGTCACCCTACACTGGGTTGCAGAGGAAGCAGTGTTGACTCTGTTCTGTCCCGAACATGTATTAGAATGTTCAGAAAGTTGGGTCATCAACACTTAATGTTACTTTCTGTTGATTCAGTAGCCAAAATATAGTTTCATTTTCATTTTTGAACCTCAACGGGAAGTGTGGCCTGGGTATCACAAACAGTTACAGATAAGTAGTGGCCTCTGGAAACATGAATTCTGTAGTACAAGTTGGTAGATTTCATGTTACTACATTTAGAACAGGTTGGTCAGTACCTTATGAACATGCAACTTTGAACTTCCCAGGGTATTTCAAGAACACGGAGGCAACACAGTCAACATTGACACCTGATGGATGGCTCAAGACTGGGGATCTCTGCTACATAGACGAAGATGGGTATCTCTTTGTGGTGGATCGTCTGAAGGAGTTGATCAAATACAAAGGGTATCAGGTAAACATTCTGATATCTTGCCTTGAAATGCGTTCTAATAGTTGTCGCCTTGTTGGGCAAGGCCTGGCTGAACCTCTGCTGTAAACACTAAAACTCTGAACACTTGGTCCTGCTGCAATCCCATAGCAACTGCAGTCTGCAGTTCCGTCCCTAGAATTCGATGAAAAAAAGATAAAAAATGCTTCTTCTGTAGTCTGAACCATTATTTTTTGGAGAATAGTAGCCTGAACTGAACATTAAGGCCTCGTTCGGTTGGGGTTGGGAACGATTCCCAGCCGAGTTTCCTTCAAGGCTCGTTCGTTTTGTTCGGAACGGGCCGTTCCGGGGCGTTGTTCCGGGTGGAATGAAGACACCGGTATTCAAAACTGGAGTACCGTGGCCAGGAACCAAACCTGGTGCAGCCGGTGCCGAACGAGCCCTCAATAATTTACATAGTGTCGGATCGGTTCCCGCCAGGAGCGGCCAGGAACGGAGACAACCGAACAGGGCCAAAGTGTTCCTTGCATCCTTGGTGTCCGAAATATAACTTGTATATGGACAGGTGCCTCCGGCAGAGTTGGAAGCTCTTTTGCTAACACACTCAGAAATCCAAGATGTCGCCGTTATACCGTGAGTGTCAGTAAACTTCTTATGGCATCTTAACTGTACCAGTTCTGTTTTAATAAATGAGTAAATGTGCTGGTTCTTTCGGCAGGTTTCCTGATCGGGAGGTCGGCCAGTTCCCAATGGCCTACGTAGTGAGGAAGAAGGGGAGCAATTTGTCAGAGCGCGAGGTGATGGAGTTTGTGGCCAAACAGGTATACGTGTTCTCATGACTGAATGATCAGATGATCCACGGAAAAACAAAAAGAACCGAAACATCACGTTCACTGTATATACATACACATGCATGCATTCATCCGACTGAATTTCTGCATTTTCTCTGACCTGCTGTGGTGCATGTAACGTTGACAGGTAGCGCCTTATAAGAAGGTTAGAAAGGTGGCGTTTGTGACAGAAATTCCCAAGAACGCGTCCGGCAAGATACTGAGGAAGGATCTCATCAAGCTCGCCACATCCAAATCCAAACTATGAAAATGTCCGAGTTTACTGTTGTCATCCACGAGCAGGGAGCCATTCTCTACGCTGCCCCAATATTGTAGAATGCTCGTAATTTGAGGATCCTATCGGCTGTGTGGACCTGTATAGACTGTTCTCATACGAGATTTGGAAGGAATAATAGTGCGTCTGTACCTTCTTTTTAAGAGAAAGGAGTTTCCTCTGCTTTTAAGAAAGCTGTAAAGTTTACTAGTGCATCTGTACTAGGCTTGAATAATTAGCATAGGAAATAATTTTTTTCCGATAATTTTCAGTGTTATATCACAAGAATTTTTATTTTCATGCACGGATCATCACAGGTCATTGCCCTAGCTCCTGCTCTGATCCTTTTACCTCACCCAGACACCCTGCCCTTGTGCGTTCAGTCAGTGTTGAGCTTTTTCTTCTTTTTTTCTTTTTTTTTTTTGAGGGGAGAGCATCTTTTTGCTTGATGGAGTCTGAGTCTGCCATCTAGTGGGCCGCGGCCCACAACGTGTGACATGTAGAAGTAGAATCCGCAGCAGCTTTTCAGTGGATGAAGAAAAATGAACATAATGGCCTTGTTTAGTTCCGAAAAAATTTCGGATTTCGGTACTGTAGCACTTTCGTTTGTTTGTGACAAATATTATCCAATTATAGACTAAATAGGGTCAAAATATTCGTCTCGTGATTTTCAGCTAAACTGTGTAATTAGTTTTTGCTTTCATCTATATTTAATGTTTCATACATGTGCCGCAAGATTCGATGTGACGGGGAATCTTGAAAACTTTTTATTTTTTGGGGTGAACTAAACAAGGCCTAAGAATCCAACGAGCAGCATCTCTGTCACTGTCAGCACGGTGATGCTTGCTAAGGGTACTACGTGCGATCTGTCTATGCGATGACCCTGCCGTGACACGAACAGCCTCAACTGTATCATCAGGTTCAGTGGCGGCAGCCCGTTCGGTCAGTCCGCCAGTGACATCCGCCCGTGGAAAAGCATGCGAGGTTCGGGTGATCATGGCCTCGTGGCAGGCAGGTGCGTGCGTCTGATTCGGCATCCACGAATCAAGTGACAAGTCTCGCACCGTGACCTAAGCATGGCCGCGCGCCCGCTCCTAGCCGCCTGCCGGCACTCGCGCGCGGTTCCCGATTCTTTGCTGCATCGACGCAATCACGCAAGTAGCACGGCACGGCACGGGCCAAGTACCCTGGACGCCGCCCTCCGCCGAGACGATCTCGCGCTCGGCGATGGCACGCACGCCTGGGCCTGGCCGGTGGCTGCCTGCGGCTTTTGGAGCTTTTTTTTTTTCTCCGATCCGATCTCCGACAGAATAAAGGAGAAACGGACCGACGGAAGGCATCACGACGTCGACGACCGCGAATGAATGTGGACTCGCGTAAAAGCAGAGGTACGAACAGTACGCCTACGTGGCGGAAACTGAGAAGGCTCAAGAAGGATCCGCGTGCTGCAGCGGCGCGGGCACGCAGACGACGCGCAACAAGGCGACGGGCCGTTTCTCGGCCGGCCGGCCGGCGACCCCAGACGTCGAAATCAGGGCGTGGTCGCGCGAGTCAATGCAGTACTGCGCGATCCGTCGTCGTCCGGGATCGGCTGATGCCGCCAGGACGACGCGGCGCGGCGTGAACAGAACGGGACAACGCGAGAGCACCGGTCCGTGCAGGCCGCGTTTGCACTTCGCACTTGGCAGGATGGGGTGTGGGGCAGAAAAAAGACTCATACGGCGCTTGAGCCTTGAGGTGAGTCGAGTAGAGCCGGCCGCCTTCAAGAGTTTGTTTGTCCCGTAGCGTCACGGGCAGGAGTCGGGAGACCAGCGCGTGCTGTCACGAATTGACAGCCTAGCCGCTCGCTCCGTCGAATGGACCCGGCGGCGGCCGCCCCGCACGCACGGAGCCTGCCCAGCGCTGCGCGTCCCGCGTCCGTGCGCGCGCGCGCGCTACCTGTATGTACAGAAAAGGGTGCAAGTGGAGCAGTTCGCTGGCCATGTCGTGACGAATTCACGATTCTCAGAATAAGGAGTATCGGATCGGTGGTGCGAATCGTCGCCTCTAGCGACCTGTACCGACGCCACTATTTCACGAACATTCAGCGGAAACGAAACCAGCGGTCAATTTCCGACAACTATTTTCTTTCCTTTTTAAAAAAGTGTATATATAACTTTTTATTTTTGGATAAAACAGGAATCGTTTCTCTTTCTCTTTTAAGGCATCCGATTCTCTTTTTTACTTTCTTTTGCTAGATCATCTGTCCTTTAATATTTTTTTATTTTTTTTAAAGAAGCATATGCTCATAACTTATAAAACGGAATTAAAAAGCATAACTTTCACGATAAACTTAACAATACTAACTTAGCAGTGCTTCTAGACAACATAAGTTCGAGGAATAACTCAACATTGCTAACTTAGTCGTTATCAAAATCCCACTATTTCAAATTATAAGGCATATTGACTTTTCTAAATTAAATTACTATGTATCTAGACACAACTATATATGTATACACATAACAAAATCAATATATGTAGAAATATCAAAACATTTTATAATTTGGAATAGATAGAGACATAATTTACACAATACAACTTATGTACATAAGTTACACAACTAATACGCTAGTGTATATAGAAAGTTACGCAATTATTATACACAAACAGAAGTTATACAATACAACTTAGCAGAATAGGTTAGCGGCATAACTTAGCAGAATAAGTTAGCAATATAACTTATATGTTATAAGTTAATATACATAAATTGCTACTAGAAAAATAAAAATCTTCGAAACATACAGAAGTGGGGTCTAGTTTTGTTCGCCTCGCCACGCTGAACACACCGGTGTAGACGGAATTAAAAATAGATACATCATTTAAAAGTTATAGTAATTTGAAATAAATGTTTTGCTTTTTATGATGATGTCAAAAGTAGAGGAAAAGGGAAGTGGGAGGAGAGGGAAGGAGGGTGGGCAACCGACATGTATTAGCTGTCGGATCGTTCACTGGATATCGTTCGTTGGATTGAAAACGGTTGAAAACTGCTGAACGACCGTGAGGATGGAATTGTGGTCCCGTACTGTCGTATGCAATGCTTGCATTGCATGCATGCTCGCAATAGAGTTTGCTTGGCTGAGCACTTGAGCTGCTAGCGGTGGTGTTTGTACCGTTCCGGCGGTATGGTTAGTTATTAGTATTATACCATGCGTGTTGTACGTCACAGTGGAATTGAATAGTGCGTGTAAAGACAGACGTGCACGATGCTCTCTCTGCTCAAGACACTGCGTCCGACATCCGGGTATATGAAGAAACGGAGGGCACCCGTCGGCAGGCATCGATACCGGCATACCGCAAAGAAAAAAAAAATCAATTAGGGCGGGCACGGTCACATATCTACTCATGCGCTCAATGAAAAATATTTCGCCACAAAATAGCCTACAGGGCTACAGCAATCTAAACCTTTGCTCTATCTACAAAGCCGTGCGGAGACTCTCATGAGACTATAAGAGAGTACTTTCTCTTTCTTTTATTATTATTACTCTCTCTAAATATACGATTCGCGAATCAATGCACCCGTGATGTGATCCTGGCATATTGTGGTACATCATACATGCATTAGAATACAAGGGCCATCTGTGTATTCAAGGATAAATAATCTTTGTTATTTTATTTATTTATTAATTTAATAAATGAATCTTGATGATAATAATAATAAATAAATAAATAAATAAAACAAACTAAAGCACATAACGGACGCAACACGCTCATTATTGAAGGGTCAAGGGAGTGGTTAGGCTCTTGTCAACCGCAACTGAAATGCATGCTACCCCGGCCGTTTATTTCAGTATCATTCCACCATGGTTCATGGTCACGCCTCACAGTATACTAGAAACCCATAAGAGATAAGAGATCCCTATAGCTAGCATTGCACCCAAACAAAGACTGGAGAATTCCTCTATAGGCTTGGCAAAAACTTTCAAAAGAGTTTCAGAAATTCCACACTTGCATCCTGATCCATATGTGCACCTCTTCTAGGTCTCTGCCAATCTGCTAGAACGGAGACTGACTGATGCTACTGCATCTATAAAGAAACACAATGCTAAGAAAGAAGATATATAAACCAGCAGGCAGCAGCCCCCCAAACAACAGATTCAAATGATTAGTACGTGATGCTGATGCATCGCTAAACAAATGCTGGATCCTTTTTCTCCGCTCTTTCGGTTGTGTGGCCTACTACTACTACTACCATGCATGTCATGACATTATCCTCTTTTATATCAGTATACAATTTTTTCCCCCGGAAAGGACGTTATCCAAAATTAATGTCCCCTTATTGGAGGGACACAATAATAGTGCAATGTGCATACATGCACCCATATTAGATGAACATTCACGAATTTTCTTTTTATTTTTTCTGTCTGTGTGGCCGTGTGGCGTGCCAGCACAAGCCACAGAGGGTCCAGGTCCCATGCGTGTGAGAAGCATGCCGTACATGAGAGGCCGGCCTGATCATATCCTCTCCGGGATGAGGGCTGCCGTTGCTTTCTCTCCACATCATGCAAAGGCGACCACTTCCGTTTTCCTCCGCCTCCATTTGCAGTCTTATCCCCACACCCCCACTCAGCTTCAGTGTACCTGCAGACGACCCATCCACCATCCGCCGTTCCATTCAACTCTCTGCTCCCTTTCTCTACACGCCCCATTTCATAGTGCTTGCTACTTTTCCTCTAGATTATGAATACTAGCAAAGAGCCAAAGACTGCAAGAGCATATGTATGTGTATGCATGACCACAACTTTAGTGGCATATATACCAATCATACTGAAAGGGCACCAATACGGTATGGATACAAAATTGGCACTAGGTTAGGCATGCTTCCTTGGTGTGTGCATGCGCGTATCTGAAGTTATATATACACTGAAATATGATTCTTTTTGTTAAAAAAAAAGAAAGAAACTATACTGCAATTGTACTGTGATGGTTGTTGGTACATTCATGTGCGCAAACGTGCATGTGACTCAACTGATGATGTGCTGCATATCGATATGGCATGTCATAGAAGCAAGCCGGCCAGGCGGCTAGCCACTTTGAATTCTCATGCTTGGTTTGAACTCTGAACATGTTTGGGCCTTGTTTAGAGCATCCCAACCGTTTTGCAAATAAGTTTTGCATTCATGTATTTGCAAAAAAGTCTTAAAAACACTTATCCAACGGTTTGGCATTTAGACTTTGCAATTTTGTTAACTTGGCAAAAAGAGAGGAAAGATTGGCATATATGCCAAACCTGTTCACACTTGGCATTGAGAAATTGGCGCGAAGTGATTAATACCAAACCATTGGAGATTGCCTCTTTTCACCTTTGCCATATTTTTTTGAGACTTGTCAAACTCCCTCATTTGCCAAACCAATTATGCAAAACGGTTGGGGATGCTCTTAGTTCCCAAAAATTTTGCAAAATTTTTCAGATTCCCCGTCACATCGAATCTTTAGACGTATGTATAGAGTGTTAAATATAGATAAAAATAAAAACTAATTGCACAGTTTGGTCAGAATTGATGAGACGAATCTTTTGAGCCTAGTTAGTCTATAATTGGATAATATTTGTCAAATACAAACGAAAGTGCTACTATTTCTATTTTGTAAATTTTTTTGGAAGTAAACAAGGCCTTGTTGTTGCTAGTCCAAGAACATTGCGCAAAAAGATTCTCATGCATGCGGTTTAATTAAGGCCTTGTTTAGTTCCTTTTCGAAATTTTTTCGCGACACTGTAGCACTTTTGTTTGTTTATGGTAATTATTGTCCAATCATAGACTAACTAGGCTCAAAAGATTCGTCTCGTAAATTTTGATCAAACTGTGTAATTAGTTTTTATTTTCATTTATATTTAATACTCTATGCATGCGTCTAAAGATTCGATGTGATGGGAAATTTTAAAAAGTTTTTGGATTTTGGGTGAAAGTAAACAAGGCCTAAGCGAAGGCTCCGGCAGTAATCCGTCGTCGGTAAACCGTCACTGCCCATGTGAACGTCCAGTCGGCCCGTCGTCAGATGCACCGAAACCTGTCAAATCTGCGTCAAAACTCCAACTGATGATGCACGATGATCGCTACCCGGGTAAAAACCTTGTGCCTCAAGCGTCTCCGGTGTTTCCGACGTCGTGCGGCACCCCGAGTGTGAAGTCGCCGGCCGGAGCTTGGATGCGTGCGTCATGGCTAGTCCACTGGTCGGAGTTGGGTACGTACTTGGGTTGGGGAAAAGGAAGGCGGCGGCGGCGGCTCCGACGAGCACTGGCCACCGGGGCATGAAAATGGTTTCTCTTCGACAAAGTTAACCGAGCGATGGAGACCGTCCGATCCGGCTTCACCAACCCCCAATACCACCGGTTTCTTTTTTTTTATTTTCAATTAAAAAAATGCGGCGATTGTGCATGAACGCCAACACCATACGGCACTGATGCCTCCTCATCTTTGATAATCCTGTTCTTTTTTTTTTTTGCGAAGCTGGTTCTTGATTACTCCTATTTATCAGTGGTTGTTTAACTAATGATGAAAGGGACAAATGATGTAGAATAATGGAGTGGACAATGGGTGGACCAGAAGTGGAATGAATCCAACGCTCAGCAACAAGGGGAAGCTCACCAGCCAGCACAACCTTGGCGACCCACCTGCTGATGATCATTGCTCACTGATAATCAATTTGTATTGCATGCCATCATTTTTTTGTTATCAAATACTGCATTTTTTTTCTGGATTATTACGACGTATATCTGTACGATTTAAATATTCAGGGTTCGATATTATTCCGATACACGGGTACTACTATTTTAGATTAGAAACGCCATCATTGGTTTCTTTCTCATATTATTTTAAGATTCGCCTACGAACAAATCCTGTTACTCCAATGTCTTAGCGTATTCTTTCAGAGTAATTGACAGTTTTCACTTGTACAATCCGATATTTGACTAACAACATTTGTTTAACACATCCAACCTTTATCAAAAAATAAAAAGAAAATCAAGAAAAGAATACTAAATTCTCATGAAAACACTTAGTGCACATACATTATTATCTTATTATTACTAATTAGAGGTCCTAAAAAAGTTTTCACATTAATTATGGTAAAAACTAATAAAGTGAGAAATACATAAATTAATATAAAGAAGGTATTCCATAATTTAGTGTCGTTGGGAAGAATCAAAATCTACTTAATGAATTATGCTATTGGGTTTGGAATTTGACATTCCATGACTTAAGTTCAATTGTTTTTCCGTACGAGGTGAGCCTCATTCCGTTTCAGAGAAAAACGGAAATGTATGAGTTTGGAAGTTTTCTAAGTTCATATATATTCATAGGGTATGAGAAAAAAATTGATTCTATAAATGACCATGTTATGTTTCTACTCTCCAACTTATAACTCGTTTTTCAACTAACTTTTCTAAGTATCTCTCTTCTATGACTAATAATAATATACAAATATAATTCATATACAACCATATTAGTTTAATTAATCTTTTTCTAAATTATAATTATTTAGATCCAAACGGGTCAAAGTAGTTTTTTTATTTCTCATAGTTGTTATTAAATAGTATGCTTATATTTTTCTCATATACGTAATAGGCCTTGTTTAGTTCCCAAAATAATTTATAAATTTTTTCACATTCCCCATCACATCGAATCTTATAGCACATGTATGAAGTACTAAATATAGATAAAAGAAATAACTAATTACACAGTTTATTTATAATTTATGAGCCGAATCTTTTGAGTCATGATTGAATAACAAATGAAAGTGCTATTATTTATATTTTGCAATTTTTTTGAAAGTAAACAAGGCCATATTCTAGCCGTGTGGGAGCATGACTGATGGAGAGTAGTCATCTGTAAACTCGTAGAGGAGTTGTAGACTAGTCATACTCGTACTGATCAGTGCCATCAAACGGTGTACGAGTAGATGTACAGAACGAGGACACGTCCTGAAAATCACCATCACCATCGAATAAAGCGGCAGAAAAACGCAACCATTTTGCAAAACCACTTTGCAAAACCCGTGCTGCCGTGACCACGCACAATGGCCCCATTTGCCCCTGCCGTGCGCCGTCCCACGGCGAAAAGAGCAAGAGGGAGAGCGTGCCAGAACACGCTGGCTGGACTGGAGTAGCAAACAAGTGCCGCGCAGCGCAGCGCAGCGCAGCATCTCTCTCCAAAATCTTGGTCCTAAACGGAAGTCTCTTCTCAGGATCTGCAAAAGAAAGTTGTGGCCATTATCTCTCACAGTAGTGTCTGTAGTTGCCACCGGAGAGGGGAAAAGAAGGCACCCACGTTTGAGTTTGATGCCCCAGCGTGCAAGCGGCCAAAGGGGCCCGTTCCCGTCCGGCGCTCCGCTGACGGCTGACGCCCCCGCCTTGCCTTTCTTTACACCGCCCGTGCCGCGCTGTTGCACGGCCGGCCTGGCCGTGGAGTCGGTGGCCCTTCCATTTTGTCTCGGCTCCGAGCAGAGTATACATGGAGCCAGCCGAGCAGAGTCGGCGAGCCCCCGTGTCCGGGGCCTTGTTCGCACGCGAATGGCATGATGTACACCTCGCTCCTACTCGCGCCCGTCGACGTCACGTAGTATCCCGTCCCTGTCGCTCTCATCTACTAGTGTGGCGGCAAAACGCTAGTCACTTATACGGCCTGTTCATTCCGTCCGTTCGGGTACACCACACCACACCGGCTAGTTACGGTTACGGCGGCGAGGAGCGTGGGTAGCTGGAGCTGCGGCGAGCAAAGTGGAGCGTGCTGTTCTAGTGACCGTGGCCGAACTATAGCTAATGTGAGGTTTGGTGTATAAAAGCAGTCGTGAAACACAAGCTGCCCCGAGTCCCTCACTCGAGCCAAGAAGAAGGCCAAAGCAAACCAACCATCAAGTCATCCATCGGCCAAGACGATGGCCGTCCTCACCGCCGCCTCCACCACGCTCCCGCTGCTGCTCCTCGTCTGGCTATGGCTCCCGCTCCTCGCGTCCGCCTGCGACCGCTGCGTGCGCCACTCCAAGGCCGCCTACTACACCTCCTCGCTCACCCTCGCCGGTACGTACACGACGGCTCCATCGCGTCCTCCTCCTTCTCTAGCAACTCACCCGCCGTGGATTCGGATTGCTGCGGCATGGCACGATGCAGGTGGCTCCTGCGGGTACGGCACCGAGGCCGCCTCCTTCAGCGCCGGCTTCCTCGCCGCCGCCAGCCCCGCGCTGTACCGCGCCGGCGTCGGCTGCGGCGCCTGCTTCCAGGTACGGTACCTGCTACTGCTGCTGCTACTGCTACCTTCACCAATCAAATCACCAGCCAGGCCGGCGCCGATCGCGCTCTCGATTCCCAATCAGTCGCCCCTGTGCTGTGCTGTGCTGTGCTGTGCGTGTCCCCCTGATTCGTCTCGCCTCGGCGTGCCCCCACTGCGCGCAGGTGCGGTGCAAGGACAAGAAGCTCTGCGCCGCGGCGGGCGCCAGGGTGGTGGTCACGGACCGCGCCAGGACCAACCGCACCGACCTCGTGCTCAGCAGCACCGCGTTCGCGGCCATGGCGCGCCCCGGCGTGGCCAAACGTCTCGCCGCCCTCCGCACCGTCGACGTCGAGTACAAAAGGTAAAGAAAAACAACAACACCTGTGTTTTTTCACCAACCGTGTCATGCTGCCTTTCATTCATATTCATCCTATACGGGGTACTAGTAGGAGTAGCTAGCATAGAATAGGACAGGACAGGAGGAAGAACAGTTGGGCGGTTGGTTGCCGCCATAAACTCTAGCTTGAATGAATGAATTGCATGCGAATGGAAACACATCGAACACCCAACCGAGACCAGACAGGACGATGATGGCTGAGTTTTGTCATCGCCACGCATGTGCAGGGTGCCGTGCGAGTACAAGCACAGGAACCTGTCGGTGAGGGTGGAGGACAAGAGCCGCGCTCCGGGCGACCTCGCCATCAGGTTCCTCTACCAGGGCGGCCAGACCGACATCGTCGCCGTCGACGTCGCGCAGGTACGGCCGTCGACGTCGTGCTTGCAGACGAAATTCCGGATTTGGATTGGATTGGATTGGATTGGATTGAAATAAAGGGAGTTTTACTCTTGGACTGCATGCAGGTGGGTTCGTCCAACTGGAAGTTCATGACGCGCGACAACGGGCCGGCGTGGAGCACGAGCCAGGCGCCGCCGGGGCCGCTCCAGCTCAGGGTGGTGGTGACGGGCGGCTACGACGGCAAGTGGGTGTGGGCCGACCGCGAGGTGCTGCCGCGGCGGTGGCGCGCCGGCGAGGTCTACGACACGGGCGTCCAGATCACTGACATCGCCCAGGAGGGCTGCTTCCCCTGCGACACGCACGAGTGGGAGTGAACGGCACAAGCCAGAAGCAGAAGCTGGAACGGGAATTGGCCCGAGGTGGCCCTGAATTCCACTGTAGAATTGCTCTAGCTCCTCTGTGTCGCTGCCTTTTTGGCTGGGCCTTGGTCACCGGAGGACTTGAGAGAGAGACGACTAACAGATGCTGACAGAGTGGCACACGAGAGGAGGAATCCCCTCTCTCTCCCCTGTACAGTAGTAGCAGTAGTAGGGTCCCGGCGGACGCCAGAAAAAATAATGAAACGAAAGAACGGCCGCCTTGAGCGAGCGTGAAGCAACGAGCAACTTCGCCGCCGGCCATGGCCGATTTTCAACCGGATCACATGGCTCGTCTCGTCGTCGTTGCTTCTGCCAACGTACTTCTCGCATGTCTGCCTTTCTGTTCCCTGCCTCGTTTGAGCTGTCTGTAATGTACAGAACAGAACGCTGACGTTGGTGGATAAGCTCTGTTAGGCTTGCTGATTTTTGGCATAATTTGTTACGAGCTCGACTGTAGTAATAATTGATATCATAATACAGTTGGGAGGGACACACCGGTTGTTTGCAGTTAGCTTTGTCTACGGTGCTTACATTGCTTGGCTAGCTTAAGGCCCTGTTTAGATTGAAGATGAAAATTTTTTGGCTGTCATATCGGGTGTGTTGGAAGGATGTCGGGAGGAGTTTTTAGAAACTAATGAAAAAATAAATTACATAGCTCGTCAGGAAACTGCAAGACAAATCTATTAAGCATAATTAATCTGTCATTAGCACATATGAGTTACTGTAGCACTTAAGGCTAATCATGGAGTAACTAGGTTTAAAAGATTCGTCTCGCGATTTTCAACCAAACTGTGTAATTAGTTTATTTTTTAATGTACATTTAATGTTCTGTGTATGTGTTCAAAGATTCAATGGGATGGATGAAAAAATTTTAGGTGCGATACTAAACAGGGCCTAAATAGGTTGGTGCCTCGGTGGCCAGTCAGAATTGGTGGACCGCGGACAGTGGCAGTCGTCCATCGTCCTCGACAACACCACATGCATGTTGCAATGTTCATTTGAGCTTATCAACTAAATTTGTCAATCATTTTAACAATATTTTTCTCTCACAGTAAATCACTCAACGGTATTTTTTATCATGACTTAGCAGCCAAACGAATAAGGCTGCACGTCTGGACACAATTACTACATCTATTTAGGTGCGAAACTAGACAGGGCCTAAATAGGTTGGTGCCTCGGTGGTTAGTCAGAATTGGTGGACCGCGGACAGTGGCAGTCGTCAATCGTCCTCGACAACACCACATGCATGTTGCAATGTTCATTTGAGCTTATCAGCTAAATTTGTCAATTATTTTAACAATATTTTTCTCTCATAGTAAATCAGCCAACGGTACTTTTTATCATGACTTATCAGCCAAACGAACAAGGCTGCAGGGCCGGACACAGGTACTACATCTAACACAATTCGATCAGATCCAAATACAAGTACTCGTATACTCAATCTATTTTAAATTATAAGTCACTTTTGACTGATGCTATGCATTCCTTTTTGTGAGGGAGGAAATACATTTCAGGCAGAGTCGATGTGTTAGCGTTTTTTGCTGAGTTAGTTATTTGTCGTGATATTGTATGGCAATCGAGCTCGTGCGTGTCCTATAATGTTGCCTGGTTATAGGCAACATTCTGCGAGACACATGATAGTAGTATAAGCGTACTGCCGCAACGGTACAAACACCACGAGCTCAGCTCAGCCAAGCAATCTCTATTGCGACTTTGCGTGCATACATACACACGACGCAGGACGGGCGCTAGAGGCGACGATTGACGCCACCGATCTGAACCGTGGCGGCATGGGCAGCGAACTGCTCCACTTGCACGGTGTTCCTCCCCTCTCTGTGCAGGTAGCAGCGCAGGCAGGCTACATGCGTGCGGGGCGGCCGCCCGGTCCGTTCGAGTTCGAAATGGGTTGGTGGCTTTGGTGCCTCGGTGGTCAGTCAGAAATCAGAGAATTGGTGGACGGTGCCAGTGCCAGTCGTCATTCGTCCCAGGATTCAGTGAGCGAAGACTGCACGAGAACACCACATGTAATGCAACGATCGAACGAAAACATGTGTATGACGCCGGTGAGGCCGGCCGGTGGAACTCGCGCACCGGCAAATTACAGTACAAGTGGCATCGCGCCGTGCAATCCTCCGGTCCGGTCGGTAGGTGCCGCGGATTTCCTGCCTGGCTGCCTCTGTGTTTCAGGGGCACAAATCCACAGCATAGTCACGCCTTTCATTCCCAGGAACAGGAAATGAACACAGGGTGCAGTGCAAAGGGATCAAATGTTTAATGCCGTTTTGCTCAAGGCCAGATCAATCATCAGATAGATTTCTGAGCATGTTCTAGCTTCCAGAGATCGAATGGTTAGGTACCCTGCCGTACATCAAGCGTGCAGCGTCAATCAATCGATGATCAGCGTCCTGATTACTTAGGGCCCAGCACTTGTAGCTTCGTTGCAATACAATGGCCTTGTTTAGTATCGAAAAGTGAAAACTTTTCGAAACTGTAGCACTTTCGTTTGTTTGTGATAAATATTATCTAATTATACACTAACTAGGATCAAAAGATTCATCTTGTGATTTACAGCTAAACTGTGTAATTAGTTTTTGTTTTCATTTATATTTAATGTTTTATGCATGTGTCACAAGATTTGATGTGACGGAGAATCTTGAAAACTTTTTGGTTTTCAGGCTGAACTAAACAAGGCCAATGTGTAATGCGACGGATGATTTATATATATTCTTCTGATGCGGACCAGAAACTCTGAATGGCTGATCAGAGCCGGACAGAACAAGCGGTGCCAGTGAGACAGAAAAGGCGCCGGCCCCGCGGCACAATTCGCTGTCCGTCTCTCTGCCTGCATTAGGAAATCGGGCAGCAAGCGTACACTTGGCCTTTTGCTGCCGCGCGCGTAATATCACACGGGTTGACCCATAGGGAAAGGAGACTCGAATCTAGTTGTTGGGAGCCATCCAAAACGAACAATTTCAAATTTAATATGAACTTCTGTTCTGTTCCGAAGGCTACTTTGGATGTTTTTTAAAAGGGGCTATTGCGTTCTTACCCTTATTTAGAAGTCTAATTGTGATTTTATCCTTGTTTTTCTCGCCATTACGATTTTACCCTTGCTCTGTGAAAACGAAGCTTCAGTTTACCCTTACTCCGTGAACAGCAGGGTAACGGTGTTAAATGTGCTCGGTAAGGACAAGTTTGCCCTTGCGAAAATGTCCCTACTTTTTTGAGTACATTGTGATTTTACCCCTACTTTTAACTCTATTAGTTTTTTGCAATAAAATAAATAAAAAACAAAAAAACCCTCACAGAAAGACCAAAAGATAATAATACCCCTTTCCCATTCTCTTCTCTACTTATTTCTTTCTCCTGTTCTACAACTGAAACCCTCCGTTCCTCGCGTACTCCCGTACTCCTGTTCTTGGACAAAAACCCTAGTGTGTCGGGTCTGGGCAACGAGGGAGGCTGTAGCTCCTAGCGCCGTGCGGGCAGGGCCCTGTGAGGCCACCCCCTCAGTCCCTCGCAGTCAGGGTCACGAGCGTCACGGTGCCCCGTGCAGCGCGGGTGGCTATCGCAGGCTGCCGTCGCGGATCCAGCGCGTGGCTTGGCCAGTGATGCAGCCGCAGGCGCATAGGGCCAATGCATGAGACGACAGCTGCGTGGGTAGGTAGGTAGGCGTCCATGGAACCAGAGGGTAGCGGGTTTAGAGCCAAGGAGTTGGTGTCCAGGTATAATTTTTTGATCTCTGAGTGTGTATTGATCAACTGTGGGACGAATTAACCTCAGGCTTTAGACAATTGCACTAATTTGGTTTCAGTTACTCTAATTTGTAGGCAAAATCACATGAATTTGAAACATGAATTTAAATCTAGTTGTTAGAGTTTCTGTCATTTTTCAGTTTACCAGATGGGGGACCAAAATCATGGCAACATGGTAGAACCTTGCCTACTTTAAGTTGTTTACATGCATAGCTTCAGCTTGCTACACTTTCTTTTGATGTGATATTATCTATCTATATTTGCATATTGTGTGAAATTATATGTAACAAGTTGTCCAATGTTACTGCCATTTTTTTAAAAAACAGGGGTAAAATCACAATGTACTCAAAAAAGTAGGGGTATTTTCGCAAGGGCAAACTTGTCCTTACCGAGCCCATTTAACACCGTTACTCTGCTGTTCACGGAGTAAGGTTAAACTGAAGCTTTATTTTCACAGAGCAAGGGTAAAATCGCAACAGTGACAAAAATAAAGGTAAAATCACAATTAGACTTCTAAATAAGGGTAAGAACGCAATAGCCTCTTTTTAAAATCACTTGCACCACTACCCTGTGTCTTGTCCTTGTTCCTAAAAACAAGAGCACATCATCAGCCAGCCCTGAGCTACCTGCTGATCTGATGGAGTCGTGCAGCTATGTTAGGTCATCTGAATGGTAGCAGTGGGAAACCAAGCGCATGTCTTTGAGCTTTTTTTCTGTCTGTTCTGAAAATTTTGGTCCTATGATTTGATCATTTGTTCTTGTCAGAACTAGCACAGGGACTGATCGTCTACGTGTTAGGTTCAGTGTACCAGAACTGGCATCTGATTACTATTATGATCCTCACAATCAGTAGCTAAGGTCACAATCGGCAGTACTGATGTAACACTATGCATATCTCTTCTCCGCTTGGTTCTTATCCTTAACCTAGAGCAGGTTGCAACGTGGATATTAAACAGGGGGAGCAAGTATAGGTCGGATTCATGCGTTCATCTGTTTGGGTTGGGTTGGGGGGACATGGATTGCTTGCTTGAATCTTGTGTGCAGATTGGTCACCTACCGTAACGGTCTCGCCGTTGTGAAATTCGTATTTGCACCGCACTAGTACCTTTCTGACAGTTATTAGGTGACTGATTGCCTTGTATTCAAAAGAACAGTTATTAGGTGACTCTGTTTGTTAGGTCATCCTTAATTAGCAATCTGATATAACTACTACTACAAGGGTCAGTAACAGACAGACAGTCACTTTCTGAACTTTTTTTCGGGCGAACGAATTACAGAGATATTTTTATCTGATGACGAAGTGGACTGGTAGCATTATTCATGAGTCCTGACACCACAGGGAATGCGAAGTTATCTTTTCTAATTAATTACTAAGGCCCTATTTAGATTTAATTTTTTTTTTGGATTTTGACACGGTAGCCCTTTCATTTTTATTTGATAAACATTGTCCAAATCATAAAGTAACTAAGCTTAAAGATTTGTCTCGTGATTTATAAGCAAACTATGCAATTAGTTTTTGTTTTCATCTATATTTAATGTTTTATACATATGCCACAAGATTTGATGTGACGGAAAATCTTGAAAAGTTTTTAGTTTTTTGAGTGAACTAAATAAGGCCTAAGACGCTGCTGCACAGATATGGCTGGTGTTACTTTCAGAAGGATCGGGCGTCACGCTTTGTCACTGTTCTTCCTACTGATGAAGTTTGGTGGCTACTGCATTGGCAGACCCTGCTGAGAGAAGACCATGTGTCGAAATATTCTAGTGATTTTTTTTTAGAGAAACTGGAGGGGTTTACACCCCTACAGTAAAAACTATTATTAAAAAAATACAGTACAGTACAAGGCAAACACGGAAACAAAGCAAGATAAGGAGGTTCAGGAGACCAAAAAAGAGAGAAAGAAAATAAGAGAAATTAAAAACATTAAACAAGATTGTTTAACCATAGCTCTATAGAAGGAAAATAACTTCTTTTTACACGAAGAAGGATCAATGCAAATTCTGACTTGAATGCCCGCTTTGTGGCTTCTACTGATGGCTGCACTTGATTGAAGATTAGACCATTTCTTGCATTCCAAATGGACCAACCCATTAGTATAATGATCTCCATAAAAAATGGGACATGCAGCTGTAATTTAAAACTTTCTATATTCCTGTGGAGATCCTCTTGCAGAATGACATGACAGTTAAGCCATGCCCAGCATGCTTGAGCAAATGGGCAGAGAAGCATTAAGTGCAACAATGATTCCTCTGTTCTATTGTTGCAAAGGACACAATCATAATCTTGAAGTTCCATATTCTTCCTTTTTAACAACTCTCTTGTGCTTAATCTATCCTTCATGATAAGCCAAGCAAAGACTTTGTGCTTGTTTTGACAGCTGCTGCTCCAAATCCATTTAAACCCTGAATGAATATGATTGTGGCCACTAAGATGTTTGTAGGCTTTTGCAACAGAGAATTTACCAGAGCTCCAGAGGTAAGACCACTTATCAGGATCATCATTTAGTGTTAACTGATGCAGTTCTGAATCAAGCTGCAGGAATTGAGAGTAGGCTTGCTGAGATAATGGGAGGTGGAAGAGGCCTGACAAAGGAATGGTTCGTTTAGCTGCTGCCAGAGTAGTTGTTTGTGATTTTGCAAATGAGAAAAGTTCTTAGTAAGCTTGATTGGGCACTTTATCATCCCACATATCAAGCCATAGGTAACAGGATTTGCCATTGTTTATGTTCATCTTTGCCATTCCTTTGAATTTGTCCAACAATTTAAGAATGTCTCTCCACCAAAAGGAACCTTTTCTTCCCTGACATGGCAAGGTGTCTGAATCATAATAGCTTTCCCAGACTAGTGACACCCATGGGACGTCCTCTTTGTTGAAAAACTTGTTCAGGTGCTTAAGAAATCACATCTTGGCAATTCCTATTAGTAGCAGGAAACAAAGAAGCATCGCGGCATATGCACGGGCCATGTGGCGTTCTAGGTGAATGAATGCCGGTGAGCACGTTGGGGGAAGGAAAAGTTTCAGTCCGTTCAGACGATTTTCATGGTAGACCCTTCCTGCAGGCGACACATGTGAGCTCGTAGCCAAGTTCATCAAACTGTCAGACAACCCTCTAGTCAAATACCGTATCTTTTTAAGTATACGTACACTAAAATCATATACGTGTACTGCGATGACGTTACCACAACATGGTCACACGTGTCATCTTAATGCAGATGCAGGCAAGGAAGAAAGACCTTGGTGCCGTCCATTGGCACGCAAGCGAGATGCCCGGTTGTTTTTCCCGCAGTTGCAGTGTTGCTGCTACTGCTTTGAGAGCAGCCGTGATGCAGTAGCAGTAGTAGCACGTCAGCAGCCAGTACGTGGGCCTCCAGTCGGGGCTCCTGCCGACCCGGTACCACGCAACTCCCGCCGTTATCACACGTTGATTTTCAAAAGAAGATCAGATCATCATACGTGTACTCAGCACGTCATTCATACAACATACAACAGAAGAATAAAAAAATTAAAAACAATATTATATAAAACGAAAAATATACTTATATTAACACTTACAATTATCAAATATATGAAAACAATTGCTAAATTTCTTAAGCTTTATTCTTCTAAGGGACGGCTAACTCAGGCTCCATATGCCAAACACTAGTATTGATCTTCTGATAAACACTTCATAGCATCTTTGTTTCTCTTCTGAGCAACACTATACTATACACTAGGATGTAGGGAAAATAACAAGAGTGAGTTCATATCAAACTCAACAAGTACATGCGGAAAGTATATGACATGTAAAGTTTAATCAAAGGAAAAGCTAATACAGTTTAACTGCAGATGAGCTTTTAAGTTGGTAAACTTTTTTTACAACACTTTTATTAAAAGAACATATTACTAATTGTGAGTAGAGCATCCCAACCCTTAACTAGATGAAGTAAAGTTAACAATATTATTAATCAATGTCACTATTATTATTAATTACCGAGGTAGTAACCTCATATAGTAATTTGGAGTAGCAACCCCATTAAGGTCATGGGATAGCAATCCTATTTAAAAACACAAGATAGCAATCCTGACAAAGCACAAGGTAGCCATCTCAACAATGTATCCTTCTCCAAGTTCCATGTGAGTCTAATTTCTCGTTGTGTGAGGATTCAGGTCGCTCGTGTCTGTGAGCATGGCTGATATATTAGTTTGACCAAACTCTACAAAGGTTGTACACTTTCACTTCAAGTCGTGATTCCCATTTGTCTGGGGTTGTTACCAAGGTGAGCAGGCAACGTTTCAGTACGAGACTATTCACAGGTTCCACCTAATAGAGTGCAACTCGTAAGTTTTGGTCGGAGCATGTGGCAGTCGTGCCCATAGCAATGGGACTCCGAACTAACTGACCTATTAATATAAATACCCAAGCTAGTTCCTTACGTCTACCCAAAAAGTCACATCCTACTAGTAGAGGTCCTGATACTACATCAAGTCAAAGCCATATAGGTTGAAGTTGTACAGTAAGTCCCAGGTGACGGCTCCACGACTAAGTCCCTACAAAAGGTGACAATCATCTTTTGGCCTTCAAAGTAGTTTAGTCCCACTAGTCATCCAAGAGTAGCTAAAATAATTTTAGTTGGCTAAAATTTAGCAAGGGGAACTGAACAGGCCCTTAGTTGTAGAGATATACACAATCTTTTATTTTCATTATCTATTCTATTCTATATAATATATAGCTAATATTAAACCACCAAAATTTCAATCTATCTTTTAGTCCACCTTCTCTAATTAGTTTATGAATGTAGATGTGTCTATTCGTTAAAAATCTATTAGGACCTTATTTTAATTTGATGTAAGCTTAATTATACATTGTCATGTCATTGCTAACATGTACTTATATTTTAGATTTGTCACTAGCCCTTAATTTTTTTGAAAAGGGAAAACCATAAATAACTACGTGATATTGTTTCTTTTATTGCAACACATGAGCATGTTTGTTAGTTGAAATAAACTCCCATTATTATATTATATAAAAAAAAGTCAAAAACAAGTCCGGCAGTGGAAGGCCTTTTCGGCCCAAGGTGAAGCGCTCTGTTCCGACTCGTGGTGACATGGGCCTGGGGCCCTGGGTAGTCGTGAACAAAAACCTAGGGGATGGCGAGACCGCCGGCGCCTTTGTGATCCCCTCTCCAATCCCGAAGCTAGGGTTCCACATAGCACCGCGTCACCTGAGTCGACGGCGCCTGCGGTCGCAATCGACTTCCGCGAGCGGCGGATCTGCAACAGGGATGTCTGGCAAGGAAGATCCGATGGTGAATTTCCTCGCCGTTGGCTTGGAAAAGGTTAAGGTGGAGGTGGAGGCAGCGGACAAGGCTTCTGTCAACGCTGCTGTGGAGTCTGCTACTGCTAACGTTAGTGAGGAGCTATCAGAGGAGTTCGTTGAGATGCCTGAAGATTATCTCAACTGGCTGTTGGCGCAGACGAGGGAGACCGACCCTGTTCCTACCCTAGACGATTATAGCACCCGCGACCCCGTGAAGCTGAAGCGCCTGCAGGAGGAGATCGAATGGTTACAGGCTGTTGAGGACGAGTTCTTTCAGTACCAAGAATGGGCACGCAATATCTTGGAGAAGAATGGCCGCGTCATGGTTCCTAAGGATGAGGTTAGCCCTGAACAGTTTCAGGAATCTATTAACGAATATTGGTATGGTCTGCTTAAGGAGTATGACAATAATGCTGGTGACTCGAAAACTGAGGTTGAGGTTGCCGTGCCATCCGATTGAGGCCTTGTTTAGATCCAAAAGTTTTGGATTTTGACACTGTAGCATTATCGTTTTTATTTAACAAACATTGTCCAATCATGAAGTAACTAGGTTTAAAAAATTCGTCTTACGATTTACAGATAAACTGTGAAATTAGTTTTTGTTTTCATCTATATTTAATGCTCTATGCATTTGCCGCAAGATTCGATGTGTCAGAAAATCATGATTTTTTTTTTGTTTTTTGGGAGAACTAAGCTGACATGAACAAGGATTCCATACGCTGCACATGGTTATCAGCGTTGTTCTCATGCTCCATCCGTCCTTAAATCATGGACCGAGGCGGGTAGTAGCTTTATTTATGGTAGTAGTTTTGTAGGAAGATTTTCCCAAGTGTTGTCTATTTTGGCCCTATTTGGTTAGCACTGATAAAATTTAACTTCCATCACATCGAATGTTTAGACACATGCATGGAGTACTAAATATAGACTATTTACGATACTAAAAACATAACTAATAGTAATTTGCAAGATAAATCTTTTAAGTCTAATTAGTTCATGATTAAACACTAATTGTCAATAAGACAAAAATACTATAGTATTGTTAAACTTTAACACACACAACTAAACAATCTTTGTTATCAAATTACTTTTCAATTGCTCTGTCAGCAGCCTGGAGGATGCTGCCGATACTGTAGCAGATCCACCAGCGGGATCGCCTACGACTTGGCCCACCAGCCGGCCCAAGGCCCAAGGGGAACCAAAGGCACAACCAACGCTATGCAGGCCCAGCCAGGATTCTTTGACGTCTTGCTATATGTAAGAGAGGGTGAGAACGAGAGATGAACTATGAAAGAACATCTATCCAAATATTCTATCTGAATGAAGCTTTCTTCCGAATCCCCTTCTACCTCTTCCCCAAGACCCCTTCCCCTCACATACTCACAATTCCTAGAAACCAAACATAGCCTTAGAGAAAAGATTTTGCACCCCTATAGCATAGAGTTTAGAGTTCTAGCGTTTGTTTTAGACTAAAGGCTCTTTTAGCCCAACTTGCATTGAAAACTTAAAGGTAGTATTGATGGGGGTTACCGACATACATAAGGGAACTCTAAATACAGAAACCACTATAGTTTATATGAACATTAATTATACTATCACCTAAGCATTTTGCTAATGTAGCAAGACAACTATTGGAGAGAGAGATAGAGAGCAAAAATTATATCTACATGAGAATCAAGACATGAAGGGATGTGATTTGTAGCGAATGGAGAGAAAATCATGTGATTGGATAAAATATAGTTCTGTAAAAACTATCTATCTGGACCATGATTTCTATATATAGTCTCTATGAAAAATAATATGTATAGAAACTAGATATAGTTTTAACATTGGAACTACCCTAACAACACCAAAATAAGGCCTTATTTAGTTCACCCCCAAAACCAAAAAGTTTTCAAGATTCCCTGTCACATCGAATTTTTCGGCACATGCATGAAGCATAAATATAGACAAAAATAAAAATTAATTGCACAATTTAACTGTAAATCGCGAGATGAATCTTTTGATCCTAGTTAGTCTATGATTGGACAATATTTGACACAAACAAACAAAAGTGCTATAGTAGCGAAATCCAAAAAATTTTCGCTCTAAACAAGGCCTAAACCAACACTTCTACCCATCTCATCGCGCTAGCGGGGCAGCGACGTCGTGGCCGCAGACAAGGAAAAGACCAAGGCTTCTACGGTCGCAGTCTAGGCCGCCGTTGACTTTAGGAAGGCAGTGTCCTCGGGGCACATGCCCCCTCTCCCGACCGAACGGCCAAGATGGAATGCATATAAATATTGATTGTAGCAATGAGTATGTTTTTTTGAGAGCAATGAGTATGTTGAAGGATATGTGAGTGCTAACGGCTGGTAATGGGCATGGAGGCATGTTCTCCTAGAGCATCGTTCATGTATTTCATTATTTGTGTTATTAATTTTTAGTTAGTTAAATGTCTGAATACATAATAAATTAAAGTTTATGTTTTCTATAAAATGCCAAATGAAATATCTTCTACTACATACTGGTATAGCTTAGTAAAACTACGTGATATACAATATTGTTAGTGATCTTAGCTGTAAACGAGGATATTTGGTTTTTTCCTTGGGTAACTGATGAATGAAAAATATCTTAGGGGTATGCATCTTTTAAACACACGATTATATGTAGGTCACCCTGGTGTAAGGACTTTGAAAAATAGAGAAGAGATCTAATGACTTGAAATATTTGTGGGTTGTCCTGTGAAGGAACATGTTATCGCATTATCGCTTCAACCAACTACAATATGTGCTGATATAAATTTGTTGAACGTGAAATTTCCCGTGGAAGTTAAGGACCATGGCGCCATCAAATAAATGCTACGAAGACCTGAAGCAATGCAAATATAAAATGTAATATTCGTTTTTTTTTTGTAATTTATCATTTGAGATGGGTTTAGTTTGAACAAAATATGTATCAATTTATGGTACAATAAACTTAGCATATATTTATTGGAAAAATGACTTAAGAGATAGCAATATCCGGCTCTCATATCCTAGGTCCGTCACTGCCTTAAATATAAGTAATTTCCAGTTATATTAAAAATCAAAGCATTGTGGTTTGACAAATGTCAGTAGAAAAAAATAACAATATTTTGTGATACCAAAAAAGGTTCATCGGATATATTGTGAAACATATATTTTGTTGATCTATCTCTTTAATATGGTAGATATTAATATTCATCTCTACAAGCTTGAAAGAAACTCTTTATGTTTTAAGACGAGGAGAGTATATATATCTATCTCTATTTATCACAACTGATCGAGAAGTAGCTGGTTACAAACCTTTGCAATAGTCTAAACCCTAAACCTCTCATACACGGACAGTGACTACAAGTTTATAACCAAGAACCTATGTAACTCTGATCAGACTCGTGTAACCTTAGATGTGGTAAACATTAGCAAAGATTTGGCTATAAACTAAACATTACCATTTCTTTAGGTGTGTTTATGCAACTGTAGTAAACACTGCAATGGTCTAGATGTAGCATCCTCCTCGAAGAATCAACATGCTAATGCCAATTTTGAACTCCTTTCTTGTTTGTCTTTTTTTTTTTGCATATCCATTTTTAGAAAGTACGTTTACCGCGCCGTCGTCCCCGTTACCAAAAAAAGGTATAGTAGGGCCTAGTAGCAAGCAGCCGGTCGACCGCCCGTCTTTTTTTTGTCTTCTAACATTTGTTTTGAAATATTCTCATAATTATACTTTTGGTAGTTTGATTTCATAATCTAGACCTAGGGTTTGCGCCATTGTCACTTGCGCCAAGCTACACTGCTTGGCTACAGTGGCGATAGCGCCAAGCCCACAAACCATACACAGGCACACATCTACGCACCCTTACGCCATCGGTGGTGGCGTCAAACTTGGCGTCATCCATTATGGCGCCAAGTAGTAGCTTAGCGTCAAGCAACGTTACTACTGGCGTTAGACAGTGTTAGTTTAGCGCCAGTGACGATAGCGCCAAGACCTAGGTTTAGATTTTAAAATCAAACCATCAGAAACGTAATTGTGAGAATTTTTTTTTAAAAAAAAGCCAACGAAAAAGACGGGCCAGCCGCACATGCTTACACTCACCGTTAGATGTTGGATATTCTACGAGCTTAACATGGTCGCATCATATTGATCAACTTGTAGAAAAGGGATTCCGCGCGCCATGCTCAAGTAGTTAGCCGACCAAATCGGCGGCCGGTGGCATTCGAGATGTACAAAAGAACGGGCACATGACATGATCATCCCAGACGCGCGCTCTCTTCTAGTAGCTGGACCTCGTTAAACTAGGATAGATCCGCCTTGGAATTCGGTCTCTAATGACGTGCTCTTTTCATGTACTGTACGCGTAAAAAAACTTTCAATTTCATTCTTGAAGCCTTTCATTGCACGTATGTACGAGTCCGATCAGAGCCAAACCCGATCCGGAGTACTAGTACGTTCATGTAGAGCAACTCTAGCAGGAGCACCTAAATTATGGCCTCTACTTTTGATTTAGGTGTTGCCTCCTACTTTTGTTGGCTTAATTTTTTATTTTCAGTCCAACAGAAGCACCTAAACTTAAGCTCCCAAATCTATTCTACTCGACAATGACAAATGGGCTCGCTTGTCATTCCCTCATTCTTCTTTCTCCACCACCAGCGTCCCCAACCTCCGCTCCTCGCGCTCCGACCGTCCGCATCGAGCAGGGCGGCGCAACAAAGGCAGCGCCCGAGGCCTCTCCAGCCTGGCGTGCTTCTCGTGACCCGACCATCCGCATCGAGGAGCAACAGCGATCTCTCCGTTCTCTCCGTCCTCTGCCAGATCAGCACCTCTGTGGCCTTTCCATCCTCTGCCCGGCGGCAGCAACGGTGTGACGAGCCGTCGAGGACCAGATCAAGCCATCGAGGAGTAGATCGAGACGCCGGGAAGCATCGAGGAGCAGAGGAGCCATCGAGGACTGAGTCTCGGCAGCATCGACGACCTCCACCGAGTCCCCCATGGAGGGCACCATCAGCGGGAAGCCAAGGCTACCATTGAGCAGGACGCCGTCGTTGTCAACACAACCACCAGCAACATGTCACCACCAGCGGCCATGGCTGCTCGCTACTGCGCCGGAGGGGAGGCGGACGGACACACAGGGAAGAAAGACCGAATGGGGGCCAGGGTATTGGGCCAACAAGGATGGGGTTCGGAGGGTGAATATGGGTGCCCGACTAAATTTTGGGGCTCTAGTAGGGGCTTTGCTGGAGCACGATTTTTGCTCTGAGCTCCTATATTTATCTATGGAGGTTTAAGTAGGGGCCCTGCTGGAGATGCTCGGACGAGATCAATTTGGCGTCACCGCAAACGAGAGGAGGATAGGACTGGATTTCATGCTGACTATTTCGAGTTGTTAAGTGGCCTACGCCACCAGACTCCTCTAGGTTCAGACAGGCACAAAAATATTCACCACCATTCCGTTGCAGTGAGGCCTTGTTTAGTTCCTCAACATCTAAAAATCTTTTTAAGATTTCCTATCGCGGTTTATTTATAATTTATGAGACGAATCTTTTGAGCCTAGTTATTCCATAGTTAAACAATAATTACTAAATACAAACAAAACTACTACAATGAAGTTAGGCTGCGGTTGAGCAAAAATAAAACAATTGATGATGATTTGCAACGAGAAATTGCAAAGGAGAGGGAGCGTTGGAGACAAGTTTTAGTAAGAATTGTTTCTGTTGTCAAGTTTCTTGCTAAACATAATTTGGCTTTCCGAGGGCAAAATGAGAAACTATATCAACCTAACAATGGTAACTTTCTGGGCGCGGTTGAAATGATGGGTGAATTTGATCCTGTGATGCAAGACCATATTAGGCGGATTCAAAATAGTGAGATTCATCATCATTATTAGATGTGTAAATATATCTGAAAATGTTCCAAAGATAGAGGAGTTCTTCCTTGAGTTTTTGAAGGTAGATGACACATCAGGATTGGGTCTTTTTAATGCACTACAGAGTGCATTGGCCTCTCTTGGTTTGAATATTGATGATGTGAGGGGACAAGGCTATGATAATGGTTCTAATATGAAGGGGAAACACCAAGGTGTTCAGACGCGCTTGCTTGAAATTAATCCAAGAGCATTATATATGTCGTGTGCATGTCATAGTCTGAATCTTACTCTTTGTGATATGGGAAACTCTTGTAGGTAAACTACTATTTCTTGTATATGTCATACATTGTTTTCATATAATATGCCATACTTTGGGATCTTACATTTTGTGATATTTGAAATCTTGCAGGCAAGCTATTTCATTTTTTGGTGTTATCCAACGTATATACACCCTGTTTGCAAAATCGACGAAATGGTGGAAGATTTTAGTTGACAATGTCCCAGGATTGACAGTTAAGTCATGGTCTAATACGCGTTGGGAAAGCCGAATAAAAAGTGTTCAAGCTATCAGATTCCAAACTCCTCAAATAAGATCAGCTTTAATAGCATTAGAGAAGGCTTCAACTGATGACCCAGGAACAGTCAGTGATTGTCAATTTGGTGAGTGCACTTGAGAATTTTGAATTTTTAGTTGGTTTGGTTATTTGGCAGGACATTTTATTCTCCATAAATAAGGTCAGCAAGAAGTTGCAATCTAAAATTGTGAGTATAGATGCTACTCTCAAGCACATTCAAGGTGTCATAGCATATTTTAAGAAGTATAGAGACGAAGGTTTCATTCCTAGTATGGAAACTGCAAAAAACATTGCATCTGAATTGGATATAGAGCCAATATTTCCTACAAAACGTCAGCGAAAGAGCAAGAGATATTTTGATGATCAAGATGACCAAGACGAGGAGATACAACAGTCTGCTATGGACCATGCAATTGGTTCATTGAATAGTAGATTTGAGCAGATGACAATATTTGATAATATTTTTGGGTTCCTGTTCAACTCAAAAAAATTGAAATCCTTGGATGAAGCTGATCTTTGGGCGCACTGCAAGGTTTTTGTGGATAAATTTTCTCATGATAACTCATCCGATGTTGAGATCAATGACTTTTTCCAAGAATTAAAGGTGTTGCAAATGGCTTTGCCAGATTCTATGATGTCAGCGCCTGAAATTCTTAAGTTTATTATGGATGCAGATTGCTATCCAAATGTTTCAGTTGCCTATCGAATTCTCTTAACTGTACCTGTGACTGTAGCTTCGGCCGAAAGAAGTTTCTCAAAATTGAAGTTGTTGAAAAACTATTTGAGATCAACTATGTCACAAGAAAGGTTAGATGGCTTGGCTATGTGCACCATCGAGAGGGATATCTTGGACACTATTGATCTCAATACCGTTCTTGATGATTTTGCATCAAGAAATCCACGAAGAAATATATTTGTATAAGAAGCAATGAATATGATGGAGTTCTGTTCTTTTTCAAGGTAATCATATTAATTTTAGAAGTACAAATATATTGCTTTTTAATCTACATTGTTTCTCCCTATTGATAATTATCAGCCATATTTAATATTAAATATATTATTGTTTTTGGTTTTTTTTATAAGTAAAATTAGCCTATATATTATAGACTAGAGAGGCCGTCGCGATGAGCTCGTCAGAGGGCCCTCGAAATCCTAGGGCCGGCGCTGGATCTAAGCAATTTGCTGGGTAAAATAAGCCCACACTGCCGTACCCCCTCATTATTTGTCTATCTCCGCCAGCCCATGTCTTGTGGCAACAAGGCTATAATCAAAATCCTAAGTAACTCGGTCAAACTCGAGTGCTTATATGTCGCAAAACTTTGGTAGATTTGGCTATATCTATATCTATATCTATATCTATATCTATATCTATATCTATATCTATATCTATATCTATATCTATATCTATATCTATACCTAATAATAAAGAGGCAAAATTTCAGCCTCTTTTTTGGTCTGGAAATTTTTTGATCTGTCTTTCAAAATATTTTTTGGTCTGTCAAACTATTTATTTAATTTTGGCCTAAAACTGGTAAGACCCGTGTTGGGCATCCGAGCTCGATTCAGCCCATGACTTATCGCACACAACAACTGGGCTACAGAGTCAGATTCCCTGGCTTCCGTCCCTCACGCCCGCTCCCGTGACTCGGCCCAGTGTTTAGATGCCTCCCGATCCCGTCATCCTGTCCCGTCTTCCTCTCGATAAAAAACGCCCGCCACCCTTGTGCACGCAGCCGATGCGAGCTGCCTCCGCGTCTGAGAGCTTCCCGTATCGCGGTGCCTGCAACGCCTCGTCGCTGCGTTCCTGCAGCGCGCCGCGTCCGACTCAGGCATGGACACCGACGTGCAGGCTACTCTTGCACCGCTGTCCACCTAGCCTGCCACGTTAGCTGGCATTGACGGCGCCATGCAATGTCGTGGAGGAGGTGCAACAGCACAAAGGCGATGTTTTGGTTGAGCAATTCGGAATTGGAATAGGATTCGAATTGAATTGAATCGATCGAAGACTCCAACTCCTATCCTCCAATCACAAAAATCAATTCCAGGGTATGTTGGACTTGAACACCAAGTTCTATTCGAATTTCTTTCGATTCTTCCTTTTTTTGCTACTTATATATTACTGATTTTGGTTGGAATATCATTGGAATCTCACTAGCAGGATCCATCAATATAGGGGTGAGTCTGCTCAGATTAGGGGTGGATCCACAAATATGACGAGATCTAGCTAGCGGCCGCAGGCTTCCTCACCGACGAGCCTCCCCACCATGCAGCAACAGACCTGGCAGCCATGGCTGACGACATCTGCAGTTGTTTCTCTACGTCTGTCAGCTTCCTCAACCATGGTGCACATGCACTCGTGGTTCGAAGTTTCGTCGTCCAGCAGACTGTGTCCACTGATGAGTGACCAATCCGGCAAGGCAATCCCTGAATCCTGATCGTTCCACCATGCACAAGCAGAGCACCATGCCTAGGATGGACATCGTTCTGCTGCAGCAACGTCATAGAAGGGCCAAAAAGGAAACGGCAAGTCCCAATTATGAATTGATTTTCCTTCTTGTTGTAGTTCGGCAATTAGCTGATGTTTAAAGTCCAATTTACACCATTCTTTAAATGTTAGTTGTAGGCTTGAAGAGATAATTTAGCACAATTTCGGGTCCAAGATAGCCGATGATTTGTGCAATAATAAAGTTGATGATTGCCTCAATGATTTGATGATATGCTAAATTTCTTACTTTCATGCAATGTAAATTTCTCCAGGTACTTGATGACAAAGGATGTTCATGCTACATTACTATTGCACTTGTCTACACAGCAGGTGTGATGATAAATTCACATATCTTAGATTCAGGAAAAAAACATCAGGTATTTTTTATTGTTTCAACCATATGCTATTTATTACATGTCAGAATAACCAAGAGATTAGTATCACTGCATTACATTGTGAAGTCAGTTACCTTCTTTCTTCTTTTTGATAGGTGCTTAACTTTGCAAGATTTTACATCTACACATGTGAAGTTGGGGAGACATAATCAAACTCAATATCATGGTCAGACTGGAAAGAAATGATTGTCTTGACAAAAGACAATCACAAGGAGTTGAAATTCACTACACAAAAAAAATGCTTACTAGCTTTCACACTACTTTTTAAGGACTGATTTGTTGTCCCTTGCGTCTTTGATTCATGTGTGTACTTGGTTTATAGAAACTATAACTGGAGTTCCAAACCTTCCACATCTTACTGGTGATGTCGATTTCCCCATGAGGGAATTAGCATCCAGATAAGACCAAACTTGAAAAATCTGGTTAGCAATTTTCAAAAATATGGATAACAAAATTTGTGGGTTCATATTAGCTTATAATTTTTTCCTTCCCTGCTTGAACAATAGATGGAAGCTGGCGATAGGTTTAATGTTTTGTTATTTATCTGGTTATGAATTTTCAGTGAAATACATAGGGGTGCCAAATGTGACTGTCGACTGCCTGTGATGACTACCATTGAGTTTGTTAAGACCTCATTGTCCAATGATATGGGAAACAGAGGTTCAACAATTTAATTATTTTTCCCATCTTCTCAGTGAAGAACCTCAGTTCTCATGGTGTAATATTGCACTTAAAATAATGATGGCCTCTCCTTCGGTGAACTATTTCAGATAGTGTGGCATTATGTTTCTCCTGTTTTTTTTTCAAGTTTATCATTCTGAGCACTATTATTAACTTTTCATCAGTTTGGTGATGCCTGATCGGAGCATGGTAATGAAGAGAAAAGTTGTTTCTACAGATGTGGATGAGATGGTGAGGATTCATGGTCCAGCAAGCAGTGAGAACATCAAGGAGCATTCACGATCTGTCAAGTGGGAAAGCGACGGAGACGTTGCATAATTTATAGTTGCATTCAGTGGACTAAAAAAAAACATATCCAAAGCAGCATTATGTTTCTACATATCCAAAACATATCCAAATTGATTATTTGTTTAAACTAAAAGTTTGCTGAATGAAAAGTAACCTCGTATTCAGTAACTAAATGTATTATGTATCTCCATGTTCATGAGACAACAACCATGCAATGTGTCAGGACATGTAGAACAACAGAGTAAATAAAAAGCGACATTAACATAGCGTCATACTCAACAAGCCAATGAAACACAACAGGAGCGGGTGTCAGGTCATAAGGGGGCATTTTGAAATAAAGGAGAGACAAGTTTAGCCAACATGGAGGATTGTTGCAACATTAGCAACATTGGATTGATCATGTGCAATTTACTTCTTATTGTAATATTTTGTTTTATTTTTTTCTCCCGTTGCAACGCATGGGCAAATTTCCTAGTATAAACTAAATTGCCACTTCTCCATGTGTGTATACGACTGTATTAAACACTACAGTGTCTAAATGTAGCATCATCCTCAAAGAATCAACATGCTAGCTAATTAATGTCACTTCTGAATTCCCTTCTTATTTATCTTTTTTTTTGGCAGATCAGTTTTCAGAAAATACTTCGCCGACGTCCCTATTATACAAAGTAGTACTAGTAGGGCCTATAGTAGCAGCCGCACATGCTCACTACTCCTCGTTAGATTTTCCACGACCTGAACATGATCGCACCATACTCACTTGTAGAAAACGGATTTCGCGCGCCATGCTCAAGTTAGCCGACCAAATCTGCGGCCGGTGGCATTCCAGATAAATGAATGAGCACCTCGTAAACCACGAGGGATCTGCCTCAGAATTCGATCCAATCTTTTCATGTAAGCAAATACTATAAATAAAAACCTTCAATTCGTTTTTTTCGTGAACGTATTCATTTCACACGTGTTTCGGCCTTGTTTAGTTCAAAAAAAATTATAAAATTTTTTACATTCTCCGTTACATCGAATCTTACAGCGCATTCATGAAGTATTAAATATAAATAAAAATTAACTAATTAGATAGTTTACCTGTAATTTGCAAAACGAATTTTTTGAGCCCAGTTAGTTCATGATTGAACAAAATTTATCAAATATACTACGATATCTATTTTATAAAATTTTTTAAAACTAAACAAGGCCTTAGTGAGAAATATAGGAGAGTTCGAAATACAGCTTAGAAGTAGAATGCCCCAGATGCAAGAGGCGATGGGCACGCGACGCACCCACCAGCGCCATAACTAAATATTGCTCAAACCGTCGCAATTTAACAAACTCTGTACAAAAAAAAAAAGATCAAGTTATTTATCTCTTTACAGTACCGAATATATTTTACTATCTCTTTAGTTTGGTACTCCACTCATCTCTACAAGCTTGAAAAGCCTTTATAAATTTATCACCTAATATGGGCATCTCGCTTGTGTGACAGCGATGTTTTGTAATCCCTGCTGCCTACTTAATGAAATACATGCATAAGCGTGTTTGTAAAAAAAAGAACTGAGAAGTTGTTGGTTATGAGCATATGCAAAAGTCTAAATGCAATATCTCTCTCATATACATAGCTGTCACTATTGAATCGTCAATTCAGAACCTACGCTCTTCGTCATGTGTAATGCAGTACATTCAAAAACTATAATACAACTTAAGCTAATACTTAGATGACACATATATATACCATGGGGTAAACCTAGTGAAAGAGTTTTTCTTTAAATTATGATTTTATTTTTGGACAAAACTTTGCTAAATCCAAACATAGACACCAGATAGAATATTTTATACATTAATACAATTTTTAGAAGTCATACTACATTATATATATTACACGATGAAGGGAGAGAGCAACTATTAGACTCATGTAACCTTATATCTGGCAAAATTAATTTAGCCAGATTTGGCTACAAACTAAACGTCACCACCTTTTCACAGATATTAATTGCGGGTATCCTCCTCAAAGAATCAATTCCTATAAACTCCTTTCTTCTTTGTCCTTTTGCAGACCAGCTTTTCTTTAGAAAAGTACTTCGCCCGGGAAAAAAAAACAAGTTGGTGGTCTTTAGATTGTCAACAAGCTGAACATGGTCGAACCGTCGAACCATAGTCAACTTGTAGAAAACAGATTCCACGTGTCATGCTCAACTAAAGTTAGCCGACGAAATCGGCGGCCGGTGGCACTGGAGACAAAAGAATAGGCACATGACATGGAATCACATCCCGCTCTTACGGTAGTTGGACACTTGGGGTCTTGGAGCTCGATAAGACCTTATTTAGTTATCCCTAAAATTCAAAAAAAAAATTCAAAATTCTTCATCACATTGAATCTTGCGGCACATGCACTATAGTTGGTGCACGGCATGCCGCCTCATCCGGTGGATGGCTGCATCTCGGCTACCATTGATGGGTCTCCACCCCTGACGCTGATGGGTGGCGGGAGATCCTCCACCGGTAGGTGAAGTGTTTGGCGACCGCCTCGGTTGTGCCTCCCGTGCTTGCTCACGGGGGTCAGCCAGCAAGTCATCGACCACCGGGCACATCTCGGACGATCTGGACGGCAAGTGCCTCAATTGCCTCTCCTCCTCACACCGAGTGTCCACCTGCAAGCTGCCCCAGTGTTGCTTGCAGTGGAGGGGCTTTCAACACATCACGCATGGCTGCAGGCGACCAAGGCACGCGGGCAATCGTATTCCGAGCAGTCGTGCCTTGGTTCGCTCCATTGGGTCGCTGGACCTTGGTGGTTCGTGCGGCCATGGTGGAGCCACGACACCACGCCCCCTCCACAGATCATCAGTGCCAGCAAAGGCAGAGGCGACGCAAGTGTCGGAGGCATCGCGAGCGGCCGGTTGAGTCTGCGCAGACAGCACCGACCTCCACATCGATTGCTCCCGAAGCTCTGCTTGGGGGCATCGCCCAGCCTTATGACATCGCGGTGGCAATGGGTGTCGCCACCGACAGCAACAGTCATTCAGCCAAGGCTAGCCAAGCGCCGCATGGCTCCTCGGTGGTGGCGCCCGTGTTGTGCCTCCTTGAGCCCGACCCGCTTGCGGAGGCGATGTGTGCGGGTGATGGTCCTCCTGCTTTGGCCGTCTCCTTTGACCCGATGCTGGAGGAGCTCCTGGCCGTCGCATTCGTCATGAGCTGCTTTGTTGCGGCGGCTGCCTCTCCGGGGTCCGCGGAGGCGACTCTGGTGGTGGCTGTCTCCTCGCATCAGCCATTGGCATAGGACCTGGTGCAGCTCACGCCTCCTCGAGTGGGTCAGACTGACGTTGAGATTGGCGATGAGACGCCCACGCCATGCAAGGCCGCTCGGCGCCTCGCACGGTTTCTTGATGAGGTACAGGTCGTACTGGAACCCCACCAGTGGTTTCCTCCCCACCACGGCAGAGGGCGAGATCGAGGAGGCCCCTGCCTATCAGACACAAGAGCAGACGAATCTCTGCCCAACTGTTGGCACACATATCGACCTCCTGGCGAGGCGAGGTACTCCTCATGCAGCGGATAAGGATCGCGCTGCCGGCCGCTTTGATTTCATCTACGCCAAAGGGATTACTCGATACCTTGCGTTCTAGAACCTTGTCTTCGGGCCAGGTGGAGGGCCCTTTGACGTATTGGGCGTGGCGATGTTCGCACGATGGTTGTCCCATTTTTATAATATCAGATCGAGGTTTAATCTACTAGGTTGGTTCGGTTGCTAGACCACCTAGTGCACGATATGCGCGTTGTTTGTACTGCAAACTCTTTTCTTCTTAATAGCAATGATACACAAATCTTCTGCGTATTCGAGAAAAAATATTTAATTGCACGATTTGTCTGTAATTTGCGAGACGAATCTTTTGAACCGACTTAATTTATAGTTAGATAATAATTATCAAACACAAACGAAAGTGCTATAGAAAATCAAAAAAATATTGGATCTAATAAACAAGCTCTAAACCACCATGGATTTGCCTCGGAATTCGGTCCTCAATGACGTGCTCGTTTTCATGTACGGAGTATATATGTAAATAAAAACCTTTAATTGATTCTAAAGTCTTTCCTTGTATGCGTACGAGTCCGATCGAAGCCAATTCCAGACTACTATGTTCATGCACGAAACCTGAGCTGGTCAATTTGACGTCGCTGCAACCGAGAGCAGAGTATGGATACTACTGCATTTCATGCTGACTGTCCCGAGTTGTTAATGGTCTATGCCACCAGACTCCTAGGTTCAGACAGGCACAAAAATATTCAGCACCGTTCCGTTCCGTTGCAGTAACCGAACTGCAACCATACCATACGCCTGTTTGGATCTTCCTTCATCGTCGTCCAGGCTACGCGGATTCGTATGCCACGTCACAGCCACAAGTCCACAATACACAACAGCATCAGCACAAGGACCACTAGCTGACTGTTAGCGCACGTAACGTAAACATGGTGGTGGTCAAGCTACGCTCGCTGGCTCGTATTGACCACAGTTCATGCCGTGCCGTGCCTCCGATGACGCCACAGGATGCGACCCTGTCGCCGTTGCAGTGACAAGGACGAGTGCTGGTGCTGGAAGAAACAGAGCCATCTGCGTTGCTCTCTCTGCTTCGTACGTGTAACGTGTACGCCAGAGAAGGACCCGGGGCCACTCGCCAGTCGGGAACAGCTCCGATCGATAGTAAATGAGATGTGTTTATGGATAGTACTTATCTTTAATCAGAGTACAGTTGTCCTCCATTAAACTGTGGCCAGTGCACTGAATCTGATCTGACTGTGCGCCCCTGCATATGCCCTTGATTGTCTGTCCGATCCCTGGTAGTAGGCCACTGGGGTCTGGGATCTGATTTCTTTACTCGCAAGCATCGATGTGGATCGATCGGGAGGAGTATCTTATAGGAATCCATAAACAAACAAACAGAGATTACTGGAGGCTCAGGAGCATGACGTACTACTGCATTGGCAAATGTAGCCGTGCCTATTTTATGCCTGATCCGAACACGACTTCACATGTATTTCATTAAGAAGGGAAAAAAGTTCACAGTACTACAACGAAGAAAAACCAAAACAACACCCCCCGGCGAGATGCTAGGAAGCGAGAAAGAGAGGATAAAAAGGACAGGCGTAGGAGACACCCACAACGCACCACCAACGCGGACTATTCGCTAAGGGAATGCGCGACGATGACCTCCAAGGCCCTGAACCCTGCCGACACCCACAGCTGCCCCTCCTCGACGATAGATCGGACCACCTCAAGAGCGCTGGAGCGGAGGCCTTCGAAGGTCCTCCGGTTGCGCTCTTTCTAGATGGACCAAGCGACTGGTAGAACAACGGAGTCAAAACCCCAGCGTAGCGCTCATGGCAGCAGGCCACGCGAGGACAACCACCAATCAACGAGGGTCGAGGGTGCGGCAGGCGGCTGCAGAGGTAGATTGAAGCTGCTAAGCAAACGGTGCCAGACCTCCCTCGCGAACACACAGCCGAGCAGCAAGTGGTCGGCGGTCTCGTCCTCTTGGTCACAAAGAGCACAGGAAGCATCGCCCTGCAGACCGTGCCTGTGACGCCGATCACTGGTCCATAAGCAACCACGCAAGGCCAACCAAGCGAAGAACTTGACCTTAGGCGAAACCGAAGCCCTCCAGAGCTGACGCGCACCAGGCAGGAGCGTGAGGCCATGGAAGAAGGCCTTGTACGCCGAGCACGAGGAGTAGACTGCATGTATGCCTGATCCATACAGATTACCAGGTGGCCGTTGAAAGATTTCACATGTCCTTCAGATACAAATAGCATGTGTGCGTCATACATGTGGCGCACTGCTGCTCTGGTAATAAGATTGTTTTCCGCGGTCTCGTGCAGTTTTGAGATTGTTTTCCATAATGAGCACAAGACCCCGGTAGGCTGCACGTCAAGAAAGAATGCAAAGGTAAACGAGAGTCGTATCCGAAAGTCCAGGCAAAGACGGTGACACGGCAACAAGTGTCGGAGCAGAGGACAAAACCCAACGTACCCACACACGGTCAGCTAGTTTCGCGACCTGCTGCTTGCTGAGGATCCGAAACACACAGTGCACCCCGTCTGATGACGATCCGAAATCTCTGATGAAACCGGGACCAGACAGAGCGCACAGGGGGTACATTGCAGTACAGTACGATGGGTTCAGAAATGGGCACCACGGAGTCCACGACGCCATCCAATGATTCATCATCAGGCTTCGGGGCCGAAGCAAACCCCACCACGATTCATCGAAGGTATGGAGTCGCGCGCAGAGCAGGCTGGCGATGGCGATGGCGATGGCCATGGCGATGGCGATCTCAGCAAGGTCGCAATGATTCGCGCGAAACCGATCTCGACTCGATCCTGCCGTACGGCCCCCCCACCCCCAGCCCCGCGCAAAGACGACGGCGACGCGCAGCATTAACCTCGCGAGATGCGGCGATGGATGGATGCATCCATCCCTCGCTTGGTGGCGTGTCCCGTCCCGATCGCACGAGGGCGGGCGGGGCTCCCCAGCCTGGCACTGGCAGCCTCCTCTCGCTACCCGTCTCGATGCGACGCAGCGCGGTGCACGGCCCGCGCGTCCCCAGGAGCCCAAGACGGATGGCGTCCCCGGCGTTGGGTTGGGTGGGTCTGGACTCTGGGACGTCTGGTGCCGCGACGCCGACGTGCGCGGCCATCGAATTGAATGTCCCCGGGCCGGGCGTGAGCTGTGCGCTGTGCGCGAGGTGGGCCGGCCGCCGGCGCGCCGAGCGGGGGCGTGAGCGCGGGGCCCCAGGCACCGCCGACTGGGTGCACGTGTCCGCGCCACACATGGCTCCCTTTCGCAGGCCCAGGCCGCAGTGCCCTCCCGTTTCCAGCGGCCTTCTTGGCTTCCCATCCTCCAAGCTAAAAAATTATCCAACGTGCCCACAACGCCAGTCAGCCAGCCACTCCGCTCCTCATGGCTTGCTTGCGAGCAAGATCAGCAGCCAACCCACCCGTGCGGGCTCTACCACATCATGCACGACACCCCCCTATATAAACACACCCGAACAAGTTGCCTGCAATATCCATACTCCACCACCACCGAGGCACCGAGGCGGCAAGTCAAACACCAAGCTACCCATACCGCAACCGCGACAAGCCAAACTACACCGTGAAGAAGAAGGAGAAGAACAAGAAGAGCAGCAAATGGCAGTGGGGTTCCGCCGGCGGCTCACGGCGCTCACCGTCCCGAAGGCGTCGTCGCTACTCCGCCGCACGCGGCACAAGAAGCTGTCCTACACCCGAGTCCGCTGCAACAGCCTGCCGGGGCGGTTCCACCCGGTGGTGGCGGGCCTGCACGAGTCGGCGAACGCGCTCATCGTCTGGACCGAGGAGCCGGCGCAGGCCTTCAGCCCGGAGTGGGTCGCCGACGGGGCGGCGCGTCTGGGCCGCCTCCTGTCCGCGCTGACGGACCTGCTCCACCACCCGCAGGCGCGGGACCCGCTGCACCGCCACCACCGCCGAGGCAACACCAAGCCGGCGCAGTGGGCCGAGCGCCTTCTGGATGACCTCCTCCTCCTCGCCGACGCGCACGGGTGCGTCCGCGAGGCGCTTCTCGCCCGGCGCCAGCTCCTCGCCGAGGCGCACGCCGCGCTGCGCCGCCGCGACGCCGCACGCCTCGCCGCGGCGCTCCGCGCTAGGCGACGCGCCGACCGCGACCTCTCCCGCCTCGCCTCCGCGCTGCGCTGCCTCTCCCACCGCTCCTCGTCCGGCGCCTCCGTCTCCACCGCGGCGGCGGCGGACCACGGCGGCGAGGCCGCGGTCGCCGACGCCGTCGCGGCCGCCACGTGCGCCGCGGCGGCCGCGTCGGCAGCCATCTTCGCCGGGCTCGCGTCCGCCTCCGCCTCCTCGGCCTCCCGCGAGATGCCGTCCCCGCTGGCGTCGGTGGTCTCGCCCGCGAAGGTGGCCGCCGCGCCGGTGTGGTGGGTCGCCGACCTCCTTAGGTGGCGCCGCCGCACGGTGGCCGTCGCCGCTGCCAATGAGTCCTCTGGGCCCGGTGCGAAAGAGCAGGTGCCTCTCGAGGCCGAGTGCTGCAGCGAGGAGGAGGAGGAGAGGATGGCGGCCATGGAACGCCTGCGGAGCTTGGAGGACTGCGTCGTGGCGGCGGAGAACGGCTGCGAGCAGGTGTACCGGGTGCTCGTTAACGCGAGGGTGTCGCTGCTCAATGTGCTCACCCCGTGCTTTTGATCCGCCCGTCTTTTTGGAGGGAAAATGCCTTCACTTCAAAATTAGCAGCGCACAGGGAGGTTGAGTAGAGTGATGCTAGCATTGCCGTTTCTGTAGATCGTGTGCAAAAGTGTACATGATGTATAGTAATCGTTCCGAAATGGAATGGAAAATGTAATTAGGTGAAAATTCTCAGTAAAATCTTGCTCTTAGTTGCAACCACATTGTCTTCAAAAACGTACTCTGTTCAGAACTGAAAACGACCCTTTTACAGACGAGTTGCTCTTGTTCCCATTCCTCAAGAAGTTCATGTATTTAAATCCAGATTTTGTAAAACTTGGCTATCCAGATTTTCACATGAGGTAAACATCTCACGAGTCCGCTGGCTCTTCTGCTCTCTTGTGCCACGGTGGACTTGGCAAGTATAGTACAAACATGAACATCCTTCTTTGGGAAAAAGAGCGATAGCTATATGCATTAGTTGATGAAGATGCTAGGATATTATTAATATATTCTTTTGTTTTTAAAAAAAAAACCTTAAGCGTAAGGTATGGGCCAGATTCGAATAGAGACGAGACCATAATGTGCCCATAAAGTTTGGCAGTTCGAGGCAGCTGTATTTGAATGACAGGTTATCCTGATTCAGATTTCAAGCTTGAGCTCCATCCATGCAACGATGCGACCGCAGTGCTGGGTTTGCGCTGAACTGACGAAGAGTGCCGTTACATTACATTGAGCATGTGCATGTGCTCCCTCTTTTGTTTATATTCACAACCGCGAAATGAATCTATGTTAAATTGCGTAGGTCGTTAGGCCGGTCCGGCGTCACATGGATTTTCCATCATCGAGTCAATGTGTTACAGTGGAACCAGCCCAACAAACTTCGAATCTCTTTGCTGATGTTTGGCGTCTTTAGCTTGGATCCAGCCTTCGCTCTCTCTGAGACCATCTTTGTACTTTACTAGGACTAGGAGTATAATTATATTTCAACGCGCATTAATATCTATTAGTGTGCATCGAGTACTTAAATAAAGATTAGAGCATGCCATCATCTCTGCACATGAGAATAGATTTGGCAGTTTGTCATGAGCATCAGCAGAATGAATGTTCAGTAAATTTGCAACGATGCAGTAGAGATTCAGAAGTTCCAGCACTGAGTTCATCCTGCTGCTAAATTCCCTGCAACCCTCGCCTTACTGCTTACATTCATCAGGAGGATCGTGACAAATTACGGGTAGGACTTGTTTGCAGTTCTCGAGCAAGATTAAGTGCTAAGCAAGAAAAGCTGCACATTTAGTAAGATATATAGGATAGGATAGGATGGAGCTAGCTTCCATTTCTAACAATGAACCGGTACAGTGTACATGTCAGTATTGAGTATTGCATGCTCGCCAAGTCGCGATCACAATCCAAAAGCAGCTCATCATAGATCTAGCTGCAAGGTTGCGATCGAGGGGCAGATTCAGCAAATGATTTCTGAAATGATATAGATCGGCTTTATTTGTACTGCAAAGCTTGCCCGAAACAAGTTGGTTAGTGTCACTACATTGTCAACTATAGCAAATGCATGATTAGGTCTTCATTACGCATTAAGGCACTGGTGAGAGTCCAAACGGACGTGTTAACAAATCGATTGTTGATTGAAGAAGTTCAGTAGCCGAGAAATAAAGGGACGGGTAATCACTTCCTGCTGTCCTCTTGTAGCATGTTCGGTCCTTGTGTTGACTACAGTACCAGTACTTTGTTAGGCCCAAACGAGTTGGGCCTAGAACCCCCGCTATCAAAGACAAACAATGGGGCCTGCCATCAAGAGCCCAGAGGCACCGATCGAGACGAAACGAGACTCTCGGCGCGTCGCGGGTCGCGGCCCAGCGTTGGCTCGCGAGATGCTTGCTAGTACAGTACTAGGACAGTGACGCGAGTGGGCGACCAGTTGATGCGGGACGCAAACACGACGGCGGGTACCGCGGCTCTCAATCAGGCCACACGTACAATTGTCGGTGAATAATTGCATCATCAGGCGAGGACAGCTCAAGTACTGACTTTGGGCGCCCGGCTCTTTCCTGCATGTCGTCGTCCTTGTTGCTCCGTTGTACTACTGTATGTACTACAAACTACTACTAGTTGCATCCGTGCCATTTATAGGATCCGGATAAAGCGCACACCACCAACATTTGCTAGGGACCAGTTTCAGCGAGAAACATTGTGTTCGTCTTGGTAGATTAGGGGGTCTCATTTCTAAGTTCCAGCCGGCAGAAACGTTTGTGTTGTTGGTAGTATTTGGGCCTCATTTGCTACAGGTACACGAAAGAAGCCAGTGGGCCGTGGAAGAGGGTCACGCTCGCTTCGCTCGCGGTCTCACGGACAGCGAACACGAGGGCACGAGGCAGCAGACGCCACGCCGGAGTACGGCACAGAACGCCGAAAAACATGGCAGGAGTAGCTCTGCTGCGGTCACCCGTCGTCACATCAGCGAGTTACAGCCGTGCACCGAAGTCCGTGCCGTGCCCCTGCAGTCCTGCAGCTGCAGGGAGCACTGCTGGTCTGCCTCCTGCCGCTGCTTGCTAGTCCGTATCCGGCGAGGCGGATGAGGCTTCTGCAGACTGCAGCACACGCTTTGCCTCGGCAGTGGCACCCCGGTGTTTTCGTGGGCCAGGCCGCGGCGGGCGGAAACGCATGCTGCAAGGCGCGCGTGCGTGTGCGTGTGCGTGTGCGTACTTCGTATGCGTGACAGCGTGAGCCTTTTGTCACCGGGACGTGCACGCCGTGTCCAGCCGAGCGCACCGAGCACGTACGCGCGCCTAGTTGATGGTGATCGCGATCGTCGTCGAGATCGGGAAGGCCGAAAGGCAGGGAATGGAAAAAAGCGCAAAGTGGGCGGCCTCTTGTCACCGAATCCCGCGTAGACGGACGGAGCCGACCACCTGGAGCTGTTAACCCTTTTTCAAACGCTTTTCCGGGGAATGGCTTGGCATGGCACCAGTGACGCTGGTTACGTCAGGTGCCTGAACGTTCGGGCGATGTGTGTGCCTATTCTTCAAACCATGCAGCAGAAAATGCAATCAGATTATGGCCAATGGATATTAATCCAGTGGGTGCTGGTTGTTGCCTGAAAATAAATTAGATTTCAGGCACTTGAATTATAGTTTATCCCATTTATTTTGGTGACAGTCGTGTTTTCGAGTTATTTATTCGACCAATGTCAGAAGAACATGCTACTCCCATCATCTCACCACGAAAATCGACTTATGGGCCGGGTTTTGAACTGAATGACAGTACGCGGAAAAAAAATCAGCGTATAAGAGCAACTCCAACAGATATGCTATCCATGTTATCTAGACTATTTTTACATTTTTAAAGTAAAAATTAAAGTCCAACAGGTGTGTTATCTGGTTTGCTAAAATATCAAGTTTGCTATTTCTAAACTTTCGCTTGTCATATATAGCATGTCGTCCTCACTAGCTATTCTATACAAAGGCTATTGTAGAACTCTATGCTTTGAGTGAGTTTTTTATTTTACACAATGGCTAAATCTTGTAGTTTAGAATATAATTTTACCTAGTCTCTTGGAGATGCTCTAATTCCCTTCCCCATTCCCATTTTGGCACACCGACGGCGACTCAGATCAGGCAAAAAAAAAATCAGAAAAGTCAGACGAATTAGTATTTTTGTAACTACCAGTACTCCTTAAATATTTTAAATATATATATAAAAGAACATTTCGACGAAAGAGATCGAGTACACAACCGCTGTTTGTTTGGCGATGGAATGTATGGTTGATGGTTCGGTACATGTCGCTGTCCTCTTATCTGAGGATATTTTCTTTCTCTTTTCTTTTGGTTAATCCTTGACCTGGATTAGGTGCTAGTAACCGCGTGCTTTCCTGGTGCCGAGTAATAATTATAATCATAATCATTCAGCGAGGAGTGCATGCTTTAGGCCTTGTTTAGTTAGGAGCGCCTTTTGGAAAAAGAAAAAGAAAAAGAAAAAGAAAAGCATCTGGTATCTCAGATCGTCTCTTGCACTAGTTCGCTGCTCGCACGGGCACGCAGTGGCAGTGGCAGTGGCGGGCAGAGGCCGCGGCAATGGCGACGCCCATGTACTCCGTATCCAACCGCGAGACCGGTGAGCGTCCATGTCGACCGTCCATGTTTAGTTCATCCAAAAAGCTAGAAACTTTTTAAGATTTCTGTTGCATCAAATTTTGCAGTACATGCATAGAGTATTAAATATAAAAAAACAAAAACTAACTATACAGTTTGCCTATAAATCGCGAGATGAATCTTTTAAGACTAGTTAGTCTATAATTAGATAATATTTACCACAAACAAATGAAAATACTATAGTGTCCAAAAACTTTTCATTCTGCCAACTAAACAAGGCCTGAATGTGCGGAATTTCTATCCATTTTTAAGCTCCGCTGTTAACTCTACCTCATCCACTAGGACTAGGAGTAGTATGTCGGCACTCGGCACGTACCATCAGGACGCGAGGACGTGTGTGATGTGTACTGTACGTACGTCCTAGGTGCAGCGCGTGGGGCCTTAGTTACTATCGGAAGCACTTTGGTCAATCGTTAATCTTTCTCTCGTCAGCAGCAGCCACCGATCCACGTACACACGTCAATAACTAGCTAGCCGCCCACCTGTGTGGAAATTCTCGGATGGATCTCTGATCAGATTTTAGATGTCGTGGCCAGTGTATTTAGCACGTTCCCCTTTGATTTTCTGTGGAGGTAGTGGTACTAGGCAGGATGGTACTGTATATAAAAAGACAAGACACGCGTGGATGCAGATTGGGTTGTAGCACCTATAGCCATCCATGGAAATGTTTGTTTGCATTGGCAGCCCGCAATCTTTGGTTGCAACTGGCCAAGCAATGTGGTTCGGAACCAAACGAGGCCCTCAGACGAAACAAGGAAGGAAACATAGTTACTGTCTTTTGAAACATAGTTACTCTTTAGTTGGTGTGTTTCTATGTAACAATATTTTAAAATATCACATGTATATATAGTGGTTGCTCCTGCTGATTCACTAAAAAAATCAAGTACAGAGATGCCCCCTGTCACCTTGGTTTAGGTAAGCCCTTTTATTAATTAATCATAGCCCTTCACGTACATGAGTACAACTTACCACAAACAGGAAGGCCAATCTATACATAATGATCGTTACTAGTACCTAATACCTATCACCATGCATTGCCCCTATGTTCAACGCTAGTCAACCACGGACGGTTCTGAAACTCAGAATCCCAAACACCCATCTTCTTGCTGTGGTGGTAAGCTGTTAGCCATTACACTACGAACCACTTGGGAGCCATCGCCCAACGACCTTTTGTGCGCTTCCTGCAGCCCTGCTGTATAATCTTCTCCAACTTGAGGTTAATTATTAATCTTAACCGGGACTGTCAGTGCACGTGAGCACAGGTGGAATTCATCTATCCGGTCGAGGAAACCTTTTGGTGGCTCTAGGTTAGGGCCACCAGAAGATCGCCAGGACGCCCGGACAAGTAGACTAGCTGGCGCCGCAGCCGATGATGAATTTGTTAATGGAGTTCGTGCGTGCTAATCTTGACACTCGTGCTGTACCTGTACTACTCCTACCCAGGACAGCGATAGAAGCGACGCCAGCGCGCAGCTGGCAGTTAACAAAAGCTGCTTCTGCCCTGCCTAATCACCGCTAAAATAAACGCATCCGTATTGCTAGTGGAGTGCAGCGCAGGACTGCAGGAGTACGTGACACGGCGACTTGCGCCGTCCGTGTGCGTGCCAGATCAGCTGCCCAACCCCAACATTGGAAATTGGGCCGAGCTGTCCTGCATCTGCAGCAGTGAATGGTGCCTGTACGGCTGTACCTTTGTACTCGTTCTGCTTCTGCTTGCCAATGCCATTCTTTTAAAGTTGAAAAACTGACGCGGAGTTTAGTCTGCGACCGAAAAAATTTCGAGATATCATAGTATTTTTGTTTGTTTTTGTTAATTATTGTCAAACTATGGACTAACTAGGTTTAAAAGATTGTCTCGTCAATTTCAACCAAACTATGCAATTAGTTTTTATTTTTGTCTATATTTAATACTCCATGCACTACCAAAATGGTAGAGTTCTCCTAGTGTTTTAGTTAGTAATAAAACACTACCACTAGTCAAACACTAGGGAATCCTCGCTAGGAGGCATTTAATAGGAAAAGTTTATACTAAATTTTAAATGCTAAAACACTAGGAGAACCCCACATTACTATGAGAAATTAAAAAATCTGGTTGTGATGCATTCGTCTAAAGATTCGATATGACGGAGAATTTTGAAAAATTTTAGATTTTTGAGTGGAAGTAAACAAGGCCCTAAACGCACACATATCGTTGATTTGAGGGGTTCCACTTAAAAAATCTAACTACTTGAGCTAGGTTTGCTACTTTAGTGGTCGTCTCTGATGTGCTTCGAATTGCTTTTGTGAAAATAATGTGATTCTAGTTATGTTATTTAAAGTTTGACTAATAAGTCTATAAAATAGAGTATCGATATTTATAACAATAAATAAGCATATTAAGTATATCTTATGCCAAATCTAACTATACTCATTTGGCTTCATCATAAACAAAGAGGTTTTGATATAAATTTGATTAAACTTTTTAAAATAGATGATACTATGACATTGTTTTTTTAGAACCGGGGGGGGGGGGTGCCATCCTTTGTGTTTGCCGGATTCACTCTTCGGTTACCCTCCAGAAGAGTCTGCAAATGTGAGAACTTTCCCAAACCCGGTCATCACTCGCTTTGGTCTAGTACAGGTGTCAGGTACAAAAAAAAAATTTAAAGACCGAAAGACGGTGGTGGATCCATTGCAGCAGCAGCAGCAGGCCGACGACGACTGACCTGACCTGGTCAGCAGGTCAAGCGAGGTCATCCGGGAGACTTGTTGAAACGTTCTCATCATGCAGTTGATTGACTCATTAAACAAACAGACCAATATCATCATCACTCTGTGAAGTGTGAATCTTAATTAGATAGAATAAACAGCGAAGGACATTAAACAAACGAACCGGTCCTTTTTGCGTGTGTGAGTCGTGGGAGAGGGAGTTCGGAAGTCTAGTTCAAATGCAGGTGTTTCCATACCTTGTGGTCAGGGTAATTGAGACTCATCAAATTCAGACCCTTTCCTCGGACCAGTTCTTGCTGCTTTCTACGGCTCCTTTCCCTCCTTTTTTTCCCACCGAAAGAAAAAAAAACAGTGGCCATATTTAACTCCTGGAATTATAGCAGAGAAAAGGTCACTGCGTCAGTTGTAGCAGCCATTTGCAGGAATTAAAGCTTTATCAGCAGCTTTTTACAAAACGCTCCCTATGTGCAGTGAGAGTATATCAAAAGATTTTGTATATTCTTCCTAAATGCTAGAAATAGCAATTTTAGTGAAAAACTACCCTCCAACAGCTTCTCTAAATGGACATCCAAATGTAGTCATTGTTTATTCCGGGTTTTCGCTAGCCAAATATAGAAGACGAGAATGACTCTCTAGAGTGCGCATGAGATTTAGCAAAACTGTTGAAAAATAAAAAAAAGAAAGTGATTTTTATACAAATGGCTCTCCAAATGATGATTTAGAGAGTGATTTAGAAAATCTCTAGGAGATGCTCTAAGATCTTATTTAGTTTGTGAAATAACAAAATAGGTAATGTAACACATTTATAAAGTGTTCAATCATATACTAAGTAGACTTAAAAGATTCGTCTCGCAAAATATGTGCAAACTATATAATTAATTATTTTTTATCTATATTTAGTGTTTCATGTATGTGTCTAAGTAAAGTTTTTGGGTGGAAACTATTATGCCTGTTTAATTCTATTTTTTTTTTGCAAAATCGAAACTCTAGCAATTTTATTTGTATGTAACAAATATTATCTAATTATGGACTAATTAGGCTCAAAAGATTTGTCTCGCAAATTACAGATAAATTGTACAGTTAGTTATCTTTTTTTATCTATATTTAATGCTTCATACATGTGCCTCAAGATTCAATGTGACGGGGAATCTGAAAAATTTTGCAAAATTTTTTAGAACTAAACAAGACCTAATCGGTTGCAAAAAAAAAAAAAAAAACTGATAGCAACCGCTCGTTTTTACCCGGAAGAATGGCTATGGAAGTAGACGCGCCCTCCCTTGTGGCCTCGTCTCGTGTCACCTGCCAAGAATGCTGCGGCGCGCGCTACTAGATGACGAGCAGACGTCAGTTTCATGCCGGGTAGGGGCGGCCGTGTCTACGCTACCGTTCAGGCGATGGATGCCCGCGTGTCGCCGAAAAGTTGTGCGGAGACCTGGCACCGCGGCGACACGGTCGCCGGATGCGCGGGGCTCTGCCTGCCTGCCTGCTGACGGCGGCGGTTCCGATCCGTTCCGCCTCCATCCCCGGGACGCGGTGCGCACGGCATCCATCCAGCCAGCCACACGGGCGGGGCGGGCGGACGGTTCTGTGTGGCGCGCTCGGCTCAGTTCCAGTTCCTCCTCCCGTCCGCCGTCGCGAACCCATGGACGAGACGACCCGTTTGCGAGGACCGAACAGGGCTTCAGATGCCAACACGGTCCTTGCCCTGAATGACAGCCACAAGAGGAAGAATAATGCGTGCTCGGGCGGGAGAGGAGAGGAGAACCTTTGGAAAGGCAAAAGGAATTTCCAGCGGCGTCCGCGGAAATCAAGCCTTTTTTAAAAAAAGAAAAACAAAATAGAAATACAATTTGAAGCAGCTTTCCGCGGTATAAGCCAAATTAGGTGAACTACTCAATAGCTCTGATAAATAAAGAGGCTCTATCTAGGTTGTCTATGTTATATGTTATAGCACTTGATTGATGTAATTTTACATGTTTGGTTCATGGGTGTTGTAACAATTGTCACCTGACTTTGATATAAGTCGGAACCATAGGAAGTCCCTCGTGTGGCTAATATGCCATACAAATATTCTCTCTTATTGCTAGTACTTTTTATTCACTTGTGTGGTCACACAATAAAAAACTCTATCTATTATTTCTAGCACCTTACCAAACTGTTAATGTGAACAATGAATATAGGAGGAAGAATAATGCACGAAAATGCACTCGAGCAAGAGAGAAAACGTTGAGAAAGACATAGATTTCGAGCATCATCTGTGAAAATTGAGTTTAGTCTCAGCTTATGTCACGTAGCACTTGATCCTCCGATCTATCGTACAATAACACTCGCCACGTGGTTTATAGTTACGATGATATCGTAAAAAGCCACTCATGCGTCTACAGCACTATACACCTATTTTTTCTGTTACCACTAGTACTTTTATTCATCGTAACAAGAAAACTAAACTTTTCTTCGTTATTGCTAGAAACTTTTGTTCTTTAATTTGAAGAAGGAACATTGACCGTTGCTTATATCACGTGTCAGTTAACTTGGATGATATAGATTTAGGAGTAACCCAATTTATCATCATTGTAACGCTTTCTTATATGATTTTGATTAAATCTAGTGTTGCGTAATACAACTTTTTATTCTTTTATACCAGTATATAATATAATAAGTACATAGTATCAAGTATGAACACCATTGTTGGTTGAGCCATGGATTGGGAGTGAAAATCTTGACCCCTCTCTCTCTCTCTCCTGATGAGAGTAGGATCGTCGTAGCTATAAAAAGTTTTGGGATTTTAACACTGTAGCATTTTCGTTTTTATTTGACAAACATTGTCTAATTATGGAGTAACTAGGCTTAAAAGATTCATCTCGTGATTTACAGTTAAACTGTATAATTAGTTATTTTTTTTATTTATATTTAATACTTTATACATGTGCCGTAAGATTCGATGTGACGGTGAATCTTGTAAAGTTTTGGATTTTTTGGCGTATGTAAGCAAGCCTTAAGATAGCGACGCACCCGGCGCACGCACGCACGGGCACGGCGGCTTACGCTTCAACCGCCGCAGCCAAGAACGGGACGGAACCCTCTCATACAAAGGCAGCAGAGCCGCAGAGGCGCACACAGCCAAAAGCAACCAACCCACCCCACCCCACCCCGAAGGTTTCCTTCCTCTTCCTCTTTGCTCTTGCTCTCTCTCCCCTCCTCCCCTGCTCGGCTACTCGTCAAGCCAGGGGAAGAACCCAGCCCCGCCCCGCACGCACAGGGTCGCCCACGCCACGCATACGCAGCCGCAGCGGAGGGCCATCCGATGGGCTGCTGTGGCTCCTCGCTGCGGGCGGGGAGGCACCCGGAGAAGAAGCCGCCGGGCAGGGCGGCGGGGGCGCACCCCCCGCACCGCCCCTCCTACTCGCTGAACCAGCACCAGGCGCCGACGCCCTCCGCGGCTGCTCGCGCGGGTGCCGGCGGGCGCCAGGTGCCGCTGCTCAAGGAGTTCTCGCTCGCGGAGCTGCGCGCCGCCACGGGCGGCTTCGCGGCGGAGAACATCGTGTCCGAGAGCGGCGAAAAGGCGCCGAATTTCGTGTACAAGGGCCGCCTCGAGGCCAGCCGCCGCGCGATCGCCGTCAAGAAGTTCACCAAGATGGCGTGGCCCGATCCCAAGCAGTTCGCGGTACGCCGCTGCGCCCTATAGCAGGACGGCCTCGGCCTCGGGGTTTGGGTGCCGCCCGCACGCGCGCGCGCGCCCCCCCTCCGATTCGGGATGGGAATTTGCTGTCCTGAAAGCTTTGCTTCTTCTTTTGCTCGCAGGAGGAGGCCAAGGGGGTCGGGAAGCTGCGCCACTGCCGCCTGGCCAACCTGATCGGCTACTGCTGCGACGGGGACGAGCGGCTGCTCGTCGCCGAGTTCATGCCCAACGACACGCTCGCCAAGCACCTCTTCCACTGTACGTTTTGCTCTTACCGATCCTTTGGTCATTGGTCTATTTCTGATAAAGTCGCTTTCTGGATTTCTTGTTGGCTGCGAGATATATCTCGCTGGCCATTTTCGGTAAATACAGCCTGCAAAGATTTTGTCCTTGCCCGATTGGATCCCTCCTGATTAGTGCGGAAGCTGGCAAAAAAAGACGAATCCGTGTGCTCTGAGCAACTGCTGGCGCTTAGCAGCCTCCCGCATTTGGTGTACCGAACGAATGATTGATGATTGGGCTAGGCTTTGTCATATGCAATTCCTTATCTGGCTCTTGTTGGCATGGTCGTTGTGTGAATCCATAGAATCAGATTATGGCGACTGCATTGAACACATGGTATAATTTTAATGCATCACTGTTCTGTGTTCACAAGTCCTGTTCATTGTTTTGGACGGGTGGCTGACTAGAATTCCCTCGGAGGAGAAATGTGGACGAATCTTCTCACTGCTAAACTTTAGGAAATTGATATGTGTTCTAGGATGCCTATTGGAAATTAACCAGTTAATGTATGAACTATATGTTTGGATATATATTATTTGTTTTCGATGAACAGCCTGACCCTAGGGTGCATGGGCAAGGTTTGGGTTTGTTGGTAACGCTTGCCGATTAATAAACAGTGATTAATTTCTTTGTAAACATTAGGGCGTGCCACCTTTTGTGGGAAGACAATTTGGTAAAAGTAAGCAAGCAACTGTGGTGTAGGTCAGTTCATTATATGATTCTGCCTTTACTCTTATTCAGGGGAAAATCAGACAATTGAATGGGCTATGCGTCTGAGAGTTGCATACTACATCGCTGAAGCACTGGAGTATTGTAGCACTGAGGGAAGGCCTTTGTATCATGACCTCAATGCATATAGGGTCCTCTTTGATGAGGTAACTGTTACTTTGATTTTCATTTTTTCCTTATGGTCAATGGAGTTATATGGAGAACTGCCAATAGACTATAGTATCATAAAGCTGAGGAAATGCGGGTAATATTGTTTTCACTACAAATATCTCTTGTGCAACAGCCAAGTATTGCTGTGTTCCTCTGGCAGCTATTGATGCCATTTGCTTTTACCATCAGCATGGATGTTTTCTTTGCCTCATCTGAAATTGGAAGTGGAGGGGTCTGCTGCCACCTGTTTTCCACCTCTAGTGGTTGGAAGGAAAATTGTATTAAAATAGAAATGCCAGCTCTTTTTCATTAAGATTTCGCTAAAAATGGTATATTCAGCCCTAAAGGCAGGCCTTTAGATAGTAATGCCGTATTAGCAAACATGTTCTTTTTTCGAAAACATGATTAGTATCCTTATGAGGAATGCTCTTTGCGATGACGTCAGTTGCATGTTACAGCACTTTGCATGTTTCTCAAACTCCGCGAATCCTTTTTTTTCCCACACCATAACTCTACTAATCCTGTGTGGACTGAACAACCAATATAATTTCTTTTGCAGAATGGTGATCCTCGTCTTTCATGCTTTGGCCTGATGAAAAACAGCAGGGACGGGAAAAGTTATAGCACAAATCTTGCATATACACCTCCAGAATATTTGAGAAATGGTAACATATGATTTATCTATGACAAAGATAAATCTTATTTGAATTGCTTAATTAGGGTATTTAGAAGTGATATAAATAACAGTACATGTTATTTACTGAAAATAGAATGGCTAACATTTTCGTAATGATGGGATTTCCATGGCAACCTTTGCTGCTCCAGGAAGAGTAACATCAGAAAGTGTCATATTTAGCTTTGGCACTATACTGCTGGACCTCCTAAGTGGAAAGCGTATACCTCCTTCCCGTGTAAGTTTTTCTTACTAGTAACTATTTCTTTCCAAGTTCCCGTGTGATACAGAAGTACAGAATCCCTTTCGCAAAATACCTTTGTATTTAATACTATTCTGTGCATATCTGCTTTGAGCAAGTGCCACCAAATGTGTGATACTGATCGTCTTTGAGAGGACATATTTTTCTTGCGAATGTGACTTGGTAGCAGAATTGTTTGGTGAAACTACTTAATCATTAACAATTAGATTTGTTTCGCTCAGGCTCTTGATATGATAAAAGGCAACAATATCCAAGTACTGATGGATTCACATTTGGAGGGAAACTACTCAACAGATGAGGCAACCACATTGGTTGACCTTGCCTCTCAGTGCTTACAGTATGAACCTAGGGATCGGCCCAACACTAAAAAGCTGGTTTCCGTACTTGAGCCCTTGCAAATAAAATCAGAGGTAACAGTTACATTTTTATCCTTCTCAATTAAAAATCCTTTTGTGCTCTGGCATCGATTGTTTATCGTGTTGTGATTCATGGCTTGCATACAATTATTATCTTTTGGTAACAAGGCAATTTTTTTGTTTGTACTTATGTCTGGTACATTTCTAAATGATAAACAGGTACCATCCTATGAGATGCTTGGCATTCCAAGGTATGAAGAAGAAGCATCTCCCCCTCCACAACCACAACACCCTCTTTCACCCATGGGTGAAGCCTGTTCTAGGATGGATTTGACAGCTATCCATCAGATTCTAGTGAGTACACATTACAGGGATGATGAAGGGAGTAATGAGGTAAAGACCAGAGCATTCCTGTTGCTGTCTGCTGACTTTTCGACAGGGTAATCTAAGAAAAATGGCGTCTTTATTGCAGCTATCGTTCCAGGAATGGACACAGCAGATGAGGGACATGTTGGAAGCTAGGAAACGCGGAGACTTTGCTTTTCGTGATAAAGATTTCAAGGCAGCCATAGATTGCTACACACAGGTGCCACATCTTAGTTATATCAGGAGCACATTGATATTCTAGAAAATTGCTAGAATGCAGCCAATTCACATTGCTACCTCTTCATTATATTGCAGTTTGTTGATGTGGGGACGATGATATCACCAACAGTGTACGCAAGGCGGAGTTTGTGCCACCTCATGTGCGACCAACCTGATGCCGCCCTCCGCGACGCAATGCAAGCACAATGTGTGTACCCAGATTGGCCAACTGCATTCTACATGCAAGCTGTTGCGCTCTCAAAGCTGAATATGCAGAGCGACGCTACAGACATGTTGAATGAGGCGTCGCAGCTTGAAGAGAAGCGGCAGAAGAACACAAAACCTTGAAAGACCCTCTCAGCCCCGGTTCCTTTTGCGGCTCAAAAAGGTTTATGTTGAGACATGCTGCTCGGTCCTTCCTAAACATTGTGGTTAGTTCCTGGTCTAGGGGTTGGGAATGTAACTGGGGGGTGTGCTGTAGAGTCCTGTGATTGTCACTACCTGGTTTGGCATTTCTGTGATGCATTTTTTGGGCCCGTGTACATGTTACATTGACAAAGGTCGAAACAGGCAGAATGCAAGGGAATTTTACTTCTGGTTGTCAAAATCTGAGCTTGTTTAGCTCCAGAGTCTCTGTCTGGTTAATGGACCGTGTGCTGCTTGTACTGACATGGGAAGCACATCCTTTTACGGCTCAGTCAAGGTTTCGGTCTGTACTGGAGTACATCTGAATTCCTGCAGCAATTATCGGTGATGGGAAACCTTTAAAGCCTGTTTGATCTCTCTGACTGCTGTTCTAGCCCATACAGACGCTGTGTACAAGTGCTGTGAGTGCTGTGTACAAGTGCTGAGGAGACGGGTTCCTTCTGCACGGCTGTCGTGTTCTACAGCAAGTAATGCGTGGGCCCTGTTTAGTTCACTTCAAGATTCTCCGTCACATCGAATCTTGCGGCACATACATAAAGTATTAAATATAGACGAAATCAAAAACTAATTACGTAGTTTAGCTGGAAATCGTGAGATGAATCTTTTGATTCTAGTTAGTCCATAATTAGATAATATTTGTCATAAACGAACAAAAGTGCTACACTACCGAAATCTTTTCGGAACTAAACAAGGCCGTAGCTTTGGAGTTTGGAGGCTCCGGTGCAATCAATTTCATGGCCGCCCCGCCTGTCGTTGACAATGAGTTCCCTGGCCCTCAGGGGTACGGCTCGCCGCCGATCTGCCTATCTTCCTACCATTAGCCGAGCCGGCCAATGATTTTTCTCTCGGTCACCAAACCACCGGCCCTGTAGTCGGCCTTGGCCTTCCGGATGACCCGAAGCCGTCGTCTGAACAGTGCACGCCGTGTTCGACGACCGGCGAACTGGACGCAGGTCAGCTGCGGATGCGGGCTGCAGAAGCACTGCGGCCGGCGAGGCTAGATGGATTTGGTCCTGCGTGAGTTCGTGTTTTTTTTTTTTTTTTTTTTTGAGTGGATCCTGCGTGAGTTCGTGGCAGCCCTGGCAGGTTCAGCACCGACTCCGAGCACCGACACCACCATCAACGTTGGTGGGCTATTGGGCTCCAGATGTGTATCACATGAGCCGAATTGGTCCATTCCAAGGTTAGTCAGCCCATCGGGCTTATGGATCGAGGACTCTAGCATGTTGCAATAAGTAAGGTAGTATTACTGCCTGCCTCCTCGCATTAGAGAACGCGCACGGAGTATCAGTGGCAATGGCTCTTCTACGAGAGCGTTCTTTTTTTACAGGAGCATCCAGGAGTTAAAAAAGAATACACGTGCGTGATGTTGGCAGTGACACTCCACCGCTGCGCATACCTGCGAGTTAGAGCGTCGTGAAATAAGCCATGGCGAGGGCTTTTGGCGGTGCTGATCTTGGCAGGCGCCGCGCTGCAGGGGCGTGTGGAGCATCATCACGCGGCCAATAGCCTCCGGCCTCGCGCCCTCGCCCGGTCGCTGTTGTCCTATGCCGCAGCAAGCTCCACGACCGCCTCCACCGGCTCTAGCCACCTTGATCGTCGTCGAAGCAACGGCTTCGTTGGTCGCAACACAGTATCAACGACGATGGCCTTTGCACAACGCTGCCTCCAATGTAATATGACGACAATATCATTGAGTGTAGTCGCCGCAAAGAAGAGAACAACTCCTCCCGTCCCAAACACGAGCCCCATGTGATGCACATGGGGCATATGCCTCGCCTTGTCCCACACGTGCCTCAAGGGCGCTAAGGCGCTAGATGTGCCCTGCCTCATCCCACATGTGCAGATTGGAGTTCTCGTCGTCGCACCAGCTACGGTTGATATTAGAGTGTCCAAAATTTGATGTAAGAGTAACTAAACTTTAGTTTGTGGAACCAAACCAATCCTAGAAGGCTCTCCTATGATCCAGGTAGTAGTAGTAGTAGACTATCAGGCCACACACACGTCTTGCTCCACAGCCGCCTCTTTCAGGGAGCTTTTACAAATCATGTCACTATAGAGTGACTGGACGGACATCATTTTGTTAAGGCCGCTGTTGTTTTCAGCCGCCTCTACAAATAGTATTTGTATAAGGACATTGGATCACTAGCTGTCCCTACGGTCTGTATCTATAGAGTATGTTCAATCTACAATTGCCCCTACAGTTGATTTTTTAGAAAAAAAAATAAATTCAAATTTAAATCTAACCACAACATGTAATATATAATTCAACAGTCTGAATAGAGCTTAGCTGCTCGTCCAAGTGGACATGCCACGGCCTCACGGTAACCCTTACCATTGCCATTACTGCGCGGGAACTGCCACAAGGTGTGGGTGACACTACTGGTTGCCGGGTCGGCTGGACGACGATGACCACCAGCCAATGCATGATATAGCTCGCTCGGCCTTATAAATAAAAGCCGTGCCCAAATGGCAACGGCACTCCGATCCACCATTATTGGTTCCGGATGACGCCGTGGGGGGCGAAGCCGTCGTGCCACGCCGTGCTAACCAACGGCTGGACGCCCAACGACGACGACCGCGTCCGGCGCCGGGAGGGTACCTGGGTACGGCATGCTCACCAACATCGTCAACGGCGGGAAAGAGTGCGGCCAGCTGGGCCAGCAAACAGACGGCGACGCCAACGACCGGGTCGGCTACTACCTAGGAGGACATTGCTTGGAGTGACAGATGATGGCAACTTTTCCTGCGAGAATCAGAAGTACCCCGCTCCCAGGGCAGCACACAGTGCAGGCAGCATCAAGTGTTAGTAGGTTCCCACCCAAATTTTTTTACCCAATCCATAAATATATATGCATATCATATTAAATATAGATAAAAATAACTAATTATATAGTTTGTATGTAGTTTGCGAGACGAATCTTGAGTCGTGTTGTATGAGGTAGAAACTAATAAAAAATAAATTACAGAATATGTTAATAAACCGTGAGATAAATTTATTAAGTCTAATTAATCTATCAGTAGTACATGTGTTATTATATCAATTAGTATCTACTTATAGACTAATTAGACTTAAAAAATTCATCTCAAAATTAAAAGTACTTATAATCTATCAAATTAGTTATTTTTTATCTATATTTAATGTTTAATACATATGTCAAAATATTCGATGGAATAGGATATAAAGTTTTAGAGTGGGAACTAAAGGCCTTAAGCCTCGCCACGGCCAATACCCTCTCGCGTAGCACCTTGTCTAGCTTTTGCTCAGAGTTTCTTAGCTTTTTATGTGCTCTTCCATGCCATAAATTAGAACTAGCTAGAGCTTAATCATGTAAGGATTGTAAAAGAACACATGGAATCTTATATACGACATTGTTTCGTTTAGTTTGCGTTCGTGCTACGGCGACGAGACTTGGCTGTGTGACTTGGGGTCTTCTTCTGAAAAAAAAATATATAAGAATTTTTCATGTGTTTTCTGAAAAAAAAATGAACTCTCCATCTCTCTCGCAACTCAACAGGTCACATACACACAGTCTCAAGAAGACGACCCAAGTCTTCTCGGTTTGGCACCGTCTACAAATGCAGCTAGCTTTTCCTTCTCAACTGCCGGCTAGCACCTAAGCAACGACTTTTCTGCATGCTGGAACGCAGGATAAGACGGCAAGACCAGACCGAGTGGTAGCGCTTGCTATTTGCCTCATGAAAATGCTTTGGGTACAACTATTTCATTCAATCTAGCTCAAGGATTCTTCAGAAAAAAAAAAATCTAGCTCAAGTACAACTATGCATTTTCTTTAAAAAACTTACAACTATGTTGGAAATCATCCGATGTATTTATAAACTTTCTGTCCCCATGTGATTTACGATCTAATAATAAGCTGTACTCAAGTGTGTGTGTGTGTGTGTGAGGTACATATTTTCATTAAAGGAAAGTAGAGTTTGAATGAAGTATAAAAACTCACAAGTGATCCTCGGATTACCACGGCTAAAAAAACAACGAGCAGCAAGAGAAAAGCGGAGGGGGAAAGTCATGCTGATCTATAAAATGGTTTTTGTTTTCCACAAATATAGGCGAACGAAAACTTCAAATTCGTGTGGAGCCATGCATGGTATGGTATCCTATGGCAAGCGAATGGGAACTGCCAATGGATTGAAGGAGACAAGCCGGCCGCTTCACATGCATGCGCAGGCTTACCATTATCTAGCCGACGACTTGGCAGCGTGTCGCCAACGAGTCAACACAACGCAGCTGGCAGAACGCATTCAGATCTCAGACGTGACCTGACCGGACTTCACCGTAGCTCGCGATCATCCGGCTTTTATAAAAGCCACGCTCAAGTGACAGTGACACTCCACCGCTTCGCAGACCTGCGACTGCGAGTTAGAGAGCGTAAGCCAGCCATGGCGAGGGTTTTGGCGACGGTGCTGGTCTTGGCAGGCGCCGCGCTGCTCGCGGCGGCCGGCGGCGCCAGCGCGAAGCAGGGCGTGTGGAGCATCATCACGCGGCCCATGTTCCAGAGCATGCTGAGCCACCGCGGCGACAGCGGTTGCCAGGGCGCGTTCTACACCTACGACGCGTTCATCGAGGCCGCCAGCAAGTTCCCCGGCTTCGGCACCACCGGCGACGACCAGACCCGAAGGCGGGAGCTCGCCGCCTTCTTCGGACAGACGTCCCACGAAACTACCGGTATGCCGGCCGTATGCCTTGTGTTGTGGACAGCGTTTTTTTCGCTGGTTGTAGACTCTTCTTCGGCCGTCTAATTAAGCCTCGGCTCGCTATATATGCATGCCAAATTGACATGCATGCAGGTGGATGGCCAACTGCTCCGGGTGGACAGTTTGCCTGGGGATACTGCCGGGTGAAGGAACAGAACCCCACGGACCCACCCTACTATGGACGAGGACCCATACAGCTAACTCAGTAAGCTAAGATGAGATCAGCCACAGACATTTCATGATTTATGTAGTTTCGGCATCAGCATGCATGTGTATGTTACTAATTAACAAGCAACCTGTTGTTGATCCTGCGGGTTCGCAGTGAGTACAACTACAGGCAAGCTGGGCAAGCGCTGAACCTGAACCTGGTGGGCAACCCGGACCTGGTGTCGAGCGACCCCGTGGTGGCCTTCAAGACGGCCATCTGGTTCTGGATGACGCCGCAGTCGCCGAAGCCGTCGTGCCACGCCGTCATGACCGGCAGCTGGACGCCCTCCGCCGACGACCGCGCCGCGGGGAGGCTCCCCGGGTATGGCGTGACCACCAACATCATCAACGGCGGGATGGAGTGCGGCAAGGGCCAGTCCACCGACGCCGCCAAGGACCGGGTCGGCTACTACAAGAGGTACTCCGATATGCTCCGAGTGCGCTACGGGGACAACATCGCCTGCAAGGACCAGAAGCCTTACGGAGGCTGACAACGATCGATCTATGGTTGCTGCAAGCCTTTCACGTGTGTTTGCCTCTCTAGCTAAGAAAATAAAGATCAAGCTAGCAAACGTACAGGGCCGGCCGGGGCAGCCTCTAGCTTCGGCATGTGTCTACTTATATCATATAAATCTTCAGAGATGATATAGTACCGTCACATCTCTGGATGCATGATTACGAATAATAATGGCGCCAATCAATGGTTATATATATTTTATTTGCGTCATGTTTCCGCTATTCATTCGAGTCTAGCTCAGCACGTACACATGCGCCATCGATTTTGGCAAGTTCAGAGAGACCTGGTGCGTGACCAAAACCATGGCAAGTCACGAGTCATGGGCAGGCCTCGGATATTGTAAACATTTAACCATTATGTAAAATAAAAAAACTCATTCAAATTATAGAGTTCTACAACATCATTTGTAGGATAGCTAATAAGAACGATATGCTATATATGACAAGTGAAAGTTTAGCAATAGCAAAACTATTATTTTAGCAAATCAGATAGCGCACCTGTTGGACTTTAGTTTTTACTTTAAAAATGTAAAAATAACCTAGATAACATATATAGCATATCTGTTGGAGTTGCTCTAAATACTAGAGCACACAATAACAAACTCTTTCTCTTCTGCTATCCATCTGTCTCGCATGCGGCTGGTCCTAGTTGCCGCGATTCACGTGGACTCGGCAAGTGAGCCTCACTCGCTTTGTATGATAAGCGAAAAACATGGAATAGCTCGCGACTATATCTAGATAATGAGATGAAAAAGCTATTGGAGATGATTTTTTACTAATAATAGCCATATTTACATTTACAAAATGATTTACCTAATCTCTTGGAGTTGAAATTAGAGACTTAAGATAGAGCTATAAGAAGAACACGAACTAATTTTCCATGTCATTTCAAGACAAAAAAGACCTAGAGGATATGATAAATCCTCCTACAAACAACAATGTTGGTATAAATAAATTTGTTAATTCATCCTACTAGTTGTGCAAATTTGCATTATTCATATTCCTATTCCTATTTAAAGTAATCACTGCTTCACATTATAAGTTATTTTATATATATATATATATATATATATATATATATATATATATATATATATATATATATATATATATATATATATATATATATATATATATATATATATATATATATATATATATATATATATATATATATATATATATATATATATATATATATATATATATATATATATATATATATATATATATATATATATAATGGGAAATTCCTTTCTACACGTACGTGCAGTTACTCTCATCTTCAATAAACTACATTGTGTATGTATTCATGCTTGTTTATCGGTTTGAGTATGTTTATATACTCATATTAAGATACTCTAGATCTTACCACGCAATTTTTTTTTCAAAAAAAATTATATTTCAAATATATTACTAAAATACCACTACTACATTATATACAATAAGTATAACCATATACTCTATGTATCCATGCATACTTAACATACATATCACTTTAGATGGTCTAGTATGATCATATACTTTGTGTATATACATTTCGTTCGGTCATATACACCTTAAATCTGAAGATATATATAAGTTCTGCCTATCTTGACATTATAAATTCATTAATTTGCATTTGATATGAGCCTAGAGAATGTATATAGTATAATTCCACCCCAGACAAATAATTTTCCATCGCTATTAAGGTTGTTGTTAAGATCCTCTTTTAAACATGTCAGCTATTAATCAAGAAAAGAAACAATGCTAATTACATACAAGCTATCTAACTCCTAATGTTATGAACTACCTAAATCCATTCCTATCTTGTAAATTAAATATACATTTGTTCTTACCTACTGTCAGACTTAATGATTCTTTTTCTGCAAATAGTCGAACTTAATCATTATGTAGTTATAAGGGCATGTTTGTATTCAAGTAGTACCATCAAATTTACTAGCTAGTTCTACATGGCAGAAAACTTTATTTAAAAACTATTAACTTTGACACGTCTGTGGGAGATGCATCACTATGTGCAACACGAACGTACAACTCCTGCTCTACGGGCCATACCATTGTTGTACTGGCACATGTCAAGTTGGATGTAGAGAATCTAAGGCAAACAAACACAGAAGTTAGTGGGAAGTTAGGTTTAGTGAAGGTGCGGATTTAGTGTGGAGGCTAGGGAGGGGGCTCAAGCCCCCTACCATAAAGGCATAGTAGCCAAACAAAACTTAATTGCTTGATACTCCACTTTCCATAGAGATATTGGCCGCACCAGTTTTTTCTAGTAAGGTCATTAATCATTAGATGAAGCGAACATATGATAACAGTCGTTGCTCCCTATTAAATAATTTCCTAGAATCCGTATCAATCAATTTTTTATAGAAAAGGGTATCAACATATATGATAAAACTAATTTGATACCATAAATCTTAGTATTTTAAAAAGAGTCAAATTTTTTTAAAAAATAACTTAAGAGAACTCTAGAAATCTATTTATTTAGAGACAAATGGAGTATATGGTATCCTTATTATATTACATGGGGACAAAGTTACACAAAGACCCGAGCAAAAAAGAGTTCCATAGACAAGACAACGATAGTTAGAACAAAAGATGAACCACGACTAAATCCAACCTTCACTCGGTCACCCAAGGTCTTACGTCGTGGCAATCTCCATGGCTGCCTCACCCGCGACCAGTCAAGATGAGGGTTGCATGGTCTCAAGGCCCCCTACCTGCACAAGTTCAATGAAGTTAATGGGAAGAGGGAAAAATGAGAAAAAAGAGAGAGGACTGATGAAGAAGAAGAAGAAGGAGAAGAAGAAGAAGAAGAAGCAGGAGGAGGAGGAGGAGGAGGAGGAGGAGGAGGAGGAAAATGAACCCATAAAATCCATTCCCTGGTTTGGGGAGAGACCATATGGTTCCGAGGAAGAGTAGTGTTGTCGTGGACGGACGAGGTGCACAATAGCATTGGAGGAGACTAATGCCAAATACGAGATCTAGCTCATCAGTCCCCAAGTACCTCGCCAAAAAAATTGTTAACAATTTCCTTGTGTCATGGATGATGATGTGTCGGCTATGGATGATTGATATTGAGTTTGGATCGCACTACAAAATAGGTAATAAAAGGACATGTTTTTTTGACGAAAAAATATATGTCATGGGCTCGATAAACCTAGATGTAAATGGTTGTATCGAGCCTGTATCACCTTGGACCATTCCATCGTGTATGGTTCATAGACCCATCATGTCGGTGTGTGATCTGGCGATCACCTCACCGACGAGTAAATTTGTATCTACATGTTTCTAATCCGGATGGTGTACAAGAAGAACACAAGCGATTTATACTCAGTGAGAGAGTGAGGTCTTGTATTATCTTGCACCGAAGTGCTTGTAGTAGGGGTTATAATCTCAGCGAGAGAGGGAGAAGTTCCCAAGTCTCCATGTGTAATTGTGGAGTGTTGTTTTCGAGTGTTATGAACGTGTGTATAAATGGTCCCTGCCCCTCCATTTTATAGCCCCAAGGGGGTGCTGGGTTACATATACGCGTGTATTATATATTATAGTTCCTCTCAGATCTGAGGCCATGTAATTCTGTCCTAGGACCGCATGGTGTGGCGCAGTAGAGGCATGTCATGGCGTAGTCGAGGGATGGCTGTAATCCTTCACCCACTGTGGGCACAGGGGATGACATTGCTCGGCGTGCTGACCCATGCTGGTCCCTGTAGAGACTCGACCCTGTAAATGATGTGTCGAGCCTGGCTGTTTGACTGATAGGGGATCTGAGGCTCCTCGAATTGGGAGTCATGCCCCGACTCTGACGGGTTTGTGGATATAGGAGCTTGGAATGACGCCTGTATGTTTGTACAGGCATCAGTTGTACGCACAGTGACAAGAGTTGGTAGCATAGTACCTACATGTCAGACCCTGTCCTGTGCTGTTGTGGGCAGAGTGGTGATTTGACCCCTATTTCGTGGGAATGATGTGGCTTACGTCACAGGGGGTCTCAAGCGCACCAATAGTAGGGCAACGCTCGATCCCCGGGGTCGGGCGAGCCAGAGATTACGGGGCTACTCGTCCGAGTCAGTCTTGGGCGAGTCGAAGAGATGATCGGTCTCGGGCTGTATCTGAGGCCTCGTCGTTAGGCCTCAAGCGAGATGGAAGATATGTGACGGTCTAGGAAGAGCAAGTGAGGTTTTTACCCTAACTTTGAGTACCCCTGATTGTGGTATTCGGCACATCGTCTATGGTTGAATAATTTAATCTATTCTTTAAAGAAGATCCAAATGATAATACACGACGTGGATATAAATAAATACGGTAACTGGTATTTATGAATTATTTCGATACGTATGAGTTCAAATCTTGATGCGCGTTTTAGGTCAACAGTCAACGCTACTTTAGAGTGGAGCAATCCAAAGTACTACTACCTCCCAAACATTGTAATAAATTTCTATATATAAAAGATATAAAGTCTCAAGTTTCTTGATTTTAACACACAAACTTTAGATAGAGGTGTAGCTTTGAGCTCTAGCTGTGTCAATTGGGGCTTCATGTCTTGTTTCATTTGGGTATATTATAAGCTGCACCCTGCACCGCACACAACCATTACATGGAAAACAAATTCTCTCACCCGCGATGGAAGAAATAGCAGATTAACGATCGCATCATCACTAAACCCTAAGAAAACCTCCGGACGGCGACGATGCACCGCTGGTCCTCGCGCACGGACACCAAGAACAGCATGGCCTCGGCTTTCCCCTGCACGTCCACGAAGTGGTGCCGCGTATGGGTGTTCGCGTCCCGGTAGCTCTCGCTGCCCAGCGCGCGCGTCGCGCCGCCCCTCGTCACCAAGGCCACCTCGTTGCCCATCGTCAACGTGAACACCACGCCCTCGCACTTGACGCTGCCACCGGCGGCGGCCTGGTTCCTCTCGCTGTCGCCGTCGGTGACGGAGCCCATATGGTACGGCGTCAGCCTCTGTCTTGCCGTCGCCGGGACACCGTAGAGAACATGAGATCGATCGCTCGATCGATTGGTGCCCTTTTGTAGACTGCGATGAGTTCCGAGTCCGATACAATTTGCGAGGATTCGTATCCCGGTCGAGTCGGACGCCAACCGGCTGACAATTTGCGTGGATTCATTCATGACGCTTCGGATTCGGAGAAGCAAGTTACTAGCTTCTTTTTCTTCTCAGCAACTTTGGGCGCATGTCATGAATAGATTGCCGGAGGTAGCTTGTCAGCAGCGTCCCTGCGCCTGTCCTTATGGAACTCAGAGTACTGCTAGAAACTACATGTAGTTTCTATACCTATTAATTTCTATAGACGCTATGCATAGAAACTATGGTCCCAATGGATAGTTTCTATATAATAATTTGTTATCCAATCACATTCATTCGCTTTCTATTCTCAACCAATCATATCACTTAATGTCTTGGATCTCGCGTAGACATGGTTTCTAGGCCAGTCTCAATACATGTTTCATGAGAGTGTCATGCATATTAAATAGGGTGCCACATAAGCAAAATTGCTGACTTGGCAGGGTCATTAAATGAAGGAGTTTCATTAGATGAGAGAGGAGTTTCATCCCCATGAAACTCCTGTGGCTCGGTTACCTAGTTTATAGTCTTGGTAACTGTGTCATGAAACTATGCATTGAGACTGGCCTAGTTAGACCAGTTTCTATGATTTTTGCTCTCTCTCTTCAATAACTACCTTGCCACATCAGCAAAATGCTTAGGTGGCACCATAATTAAATGTCTATAGAAACTACGATGGTTTCTGCATTGGGAGTGCTCTCAGGGCATTCACAATGCAAGACTCTATCACAGAGTTCAAGACAATTAATTACACATTATTTATGGTATTTTGCTGATGTGGCAGCATATTTATTGAAGAAAGATATAGAAAAAATAAGACTCCAAGTCTTATTTAGACTCCAAGTCCACATTGTTCGAGGTAATAAATAACTTTAGACTCTATGATAGAGTCTGCATTGTGAGTGCCCTCACAATGGAAGACTCTATCACAGAGTCCAAGACAATTAATTACATATTATTTATGGTACTTTGCTGATGTGGCAGCATATTTTTGAAGAAAGAGGTAGAAAAAATAAGACTTCAAGTCTTATTTAGACTTTAAGTCCACATTGTTTAAGGTAACATTAGACTCTATGATAGAGTAAAGTGCCCTGACCGACGGCGTCGACTACTCTAAAGATAATATTTGTGAGAAAAAAATAGCAGATTGGGCAACCGAAGAAGCCACGAAGCAGCTCAAGTGCACCTTCGACCTCAAGGCCCAAGAGGCAGGCTCGGCCCAACTCCAAAGTGTTCAGGCCCATGTGGCAACCGTAGCAAGAACACCTTTTTTTTGGAACTAATTAGAAAACTAAAAGTGTCCGGTTTTGGCAACTGGAGAATCATTTGTACCTGGTTTCATAGTTTAGCGTTTAAAATCGGAAATCATACAGGTTAGAGATTAGAAAATGAACTTTAACTAATTTATTATGACTTTCATGTCAAAGGTCCCGTACCAAATGCATAATAAACAAAAAAGAGCATCTACGAGTACTCTTCTACTTAGTCCGACTAGCATATGTACAACGGAATCCACATCTAAGCTACCATTGTGGCTCGCCATTGCAAAGCCGAACCACATTTTGGTGACGCGACTACACTGGCTCGGTCACTGGTTCGTCTTCTTCCAAGTGTTCCCCTTCCTCATTTCACACTTCAGTAGAGCAGGTGGGCTAAGGGAGAGAAGAAAAGCTGGTCCTGCCACGGGCTGCGCAGCTGGAACGGGTCCTGCATCTGCGTCCAGTCCGCGACTCCGAGGTTGTTCGTCGGCACCTGCAGGGTGGGCAGGTCACCGTGCCTCACCGCCGGGGGCTGCACGGCGGCCATGCTCGAGGCATGCACCAGCGACGACGACGACGCCACCGTGACCGTCGTGGCGTCCGCGGCTTCCGTCTTGGCCTCCCTGGGCGCCGGCGCCGGCGCGCCGTAGCTGTCGCCCGACGGCGGGGACGAGGACGAGGACGGGAAATGCAGGAAGGTGCTATCGTGGGCGTCCTCCGACGACACCGACAGGTAGTCGTCGACGGCGGAGCCTGCGGCCTGGGCCAGGGATGCTGCTCTGGCCGCGCTGCTGCGCCTCTGCATCTCCTCCATGGCAGAGGCCCTCTGTTCCAGCTCCTTCAGTGGTGTGGCCTTCCTGTAGATCTTGCACAGCACCATGTCCTCCTGCAGAAGCAGAATCACACAGGCGTCAGGCATTTCGTGTCGTCGATTCGTCTGCCGTGACTGCATGGAAGAATTTCCATGCAATTTAATGGAAAAAGCTAGTCAACTCCTAAGTCAACCACGTCAATTTCCTCATGTCTAGTCTTGCGTTCATGGATGTCTACATCACTGTTACCATTTACCAAAACTGACCAACATTAGATAAATGAGAGAGATATCGCGAACAGGAAGCCGATCAGCAATTTGCCTCCCCCGGTTAATGTTAAAGCCGGACACCGATTTGGCAATTTCATACCTAACCAGCTAAACTAATACGTACTACACAGTTCAATACGTAATGTAATAATCAGTAAACGTTTCACACTAGCTTGTGTGCTTGATATGATTTTGGTGCCAGCTGAGTTCTAGGACAGCGAAACTCCTAGGCAAGAACTGCAACAGAGTGGACGATTGCTGGATTACCTTGGGAGCCGGCGGCGCGGCGCGGCCGGCGGCGGCGTGGTCGGGGAGGCGGTACTCGTTCATGACCCAGTCCGTCTTGGTGCCGCGCGGGGCGCGCCCCTGGTAGAAGACGAGCGTCTTCTTGAGCCCGATCACGCGCTTGGCGTCGCCGGAGCTCCGGATGGACCTGTCCGACCCCGTGGCCTTCCAGAACCCGCGCTCCGTCGTCCGGTTCGGCCGCCCGCCGTTGCCGGCCTTGCGGTCGCGCGGCACGAAGAAGTACCACTCCCGCTCCCCGATCTTCGCCATCGCTGCAAAACCATGCACGCGTCTCCATCGATCAGCCACTGCGCTCAATCGCCCGTCTCAACAAGAACACACACACAGAGACAAGCTGTTTGCTGGATGATGCATCATGGCGGACGTATCGACGACGACGTACCAGGAAGGTCCCAGGGGTCATGGCGGTAGATGTTGAGGGTGCCGATGATGTCGAAGTGGAGCTGCTTGCCGTGGACCACGCGGGAGAGGTAGAAGCTGAGGAGCTCCTCCTCGGTGGGGTGGAACCGGAAGCCTGGGAGATCCTGCTCCACCTCCATGGACGGCGCCGCGGCCATCATTGCCATCGATCAGTGCTCGTTCGACGATCTGCTCTGGTGAGTCTTCTTCTCGGACGCTCGGCTGCTCTGCTCTGCTTGCTTGCTGCACTGGAGCACGATCGTGAAGAGGGCGTGGTGGTGTTTCGCGGGCTCGCTCGCTTATATAGACTAACAAGTGTGGGTTCAAGTCACGCGGTTTCAAGGAGACCAGCGGTCACCGTTTCATATAACAGCACTGAAAAGGACAAGTACTTTTTGTTTCCTCACTTGGGCCCTCGGCCCGGCGGCTCAACAACAATAAAAATTTCAGTGTATTTTGCAGACAGGTTTTTTTTATTTCATTTAGAGTGTGTATTTGGACTCAGGAGACTAGTTAAGTCACACATTTTGACCCTTCTCTATACATCTAAAAAAGAGATAACCATCTGGTTGTGTTTGAATAATAATGGCAGTGAGTGTCCAACTTCGAACACCTAATGGTCGAATGCTGCATTAGAAGGTTCTATTCCACTTTCATGATCCATCAGATTCGTCATTAATTAAGAAGAATTCAAGCACTAAATATAACCATCGATGCCTATATATAATATAATCTATGATTTGCCCATTAGCGGTTCAGAACTACCGAAAAACACTGAAGTCTGTTACTGTACTTGTTAATGCTGTAATAGAAGATGTCTTCTTGCATACCAGTCTTTTCTTTCGACTTTTTGCATAGCAGTTATAGCTTTGATGTCTAGCTATTTAAAACAAAAAATATCAGGCCTGGTTCATTGACGAGTAAAATGATTTAGTTCGTGGTTCACCGATGTATTTTCCACCTCCTAGGAAGCATTTTCATCTCTATCTTTTGCTTGCTAAGATTGTGCTCGGTTTTTTTTAGTTTCAAAATGGAGTTATTCTTGGATTGCCGGTCGATCAGCATATTTTAAAAAGAAAACTGTGCTTTCACTGCTATGAAAATACCTATGGCCGCTTGTTCTAAACTTGCAGTGATACTTACAGAAATAAAATAAAATGTGTGTTTCTTAGGATTCCAACCAATGACTGAGGCCACATGCATATTATTCTTATCATATTATGTACATAGTAATAACTTGTAACTATATAGCCGATATTGAACTACAAAGTTATAGATCTTACCGTAAACTAAAACTTTAGCGTTAATTTTGTCTCCATTCGAGACTGTTTAATAGGTCTAAGAACTTATGTTGAATATTTGGACATTATCTCAGATGAAAAGGTCTTTAACTAGTATAAAATTTTAGATCATGTTGAACTCTATAACTTTGATATATAAATTGTCTTTATCCGACTTTATCAAATTCATGCAAACCAATGGATTTTACCTATTAGTCATATCTATAAACCGACCATGATATATCACTATCTATCACTACTGGCCGGTTGGTGATAATAGTGAAAATCTAGGTTGTTACCACAAACCGACAATCATAGTGCTAGTGGTGATATGTGTTTTGGAGTAGTGTTTGCTAAGAGATTATGCCAATGAACTTTGCTAAGATATGTCTGTCCCTGAACTTTGCTAACATTCTCTATTTACCCTAAACCCTAAACCCCAAAGGAAACCAGATCCATTTTTGAGTATTTTCTTTGATTTATTTTTTAGGTAAGAGGGTGTTTTTGATGGATAAGTTATTTTGTCTTTGGGGTTTGCATGCGGCATTTTTAGCTTGGCTAGATCACTGTAGCTGCAGTCTTGCTAAAAAAATCCAATAAAGAAAAATCGATGATGTGCCTTGTACGGATGGACTACCCATGAGGAATTATATATTCCTCCAACTCGACAGGTAAAAGTCTCCATTATGACGGCTCATCAACCTTGTAAAGTGACGAGAGTGATGAATCAAGCATGTATCGAAAGTTTAGCTAGATTGCTAGCTAAAACACCGGGTGATTGCTTTGGTACTTCTCCAGTAAGCACATGAATGTATGCAACGTTTTCCGTTTGAATTAAGCAAGCAATTGAATTCCACATTGTTCAGCCTCTCGAAACGTATGACTGGACTTACTTTTTTAACTTATCAGAAGTCCACATCAACGGGATATTAGACTCAGTATAAGCTCGTTGTATTGAGAATTTGAGATGGCGACTATTTTCAATTTTGAAGATGTCAATATCAAGTAGCTAGGTCCCATTACTTTGAATATACATAGTAAGAAAGTGTGATGTGGACGCATGTTTCTTTTTTCTCTTTCTCTCTCAATCTTGAGCTTCATCAAGGCCTTGTTTAGTTTTAAAATTTTGCAAAATGAAAGACTATAGCACTTTCATTTGTATTTGACAAATATTATCTAATCATCGATTAACTAGGTTTAAAAAAATTGTTTCGTAAATTACATGCAAAGTATGCTTGCATTATTGTTAGTTTTCTTAAAGGCGGCGGTATATGTAACCTTTTTTGTCCTGTGTGCTAGGTTTAATAATTTGGTTACTGACATTAAAAAAATAATTTGGTTACTAAAACGTGGGCACTGGAGGAATTCTCGAACTAGTAGTGTAACGTGATTCACCCGTCTCGAAAAAACAGCTTGAACCATGCGATTATTTTAGGCTGCAAGAGTGACTTTACGTGACTTGTTTTATCTCTTCGTCATCAGGACTTTGTTTAGTTTCACCTTAAAACCTAAATTTTTTCAAGATTTCTCGTCGTATCGAAGCTTTAGACACATGCATAAAGTATTAAATATAGACGAAAATAAAAACTAATTACACAGTTTGGTTGGAATTGACGAGACGAATGTAATTACCACAAATAAACGAAAGTGCTATAGTGTCGCGAATTTTTTCCTCGAGGAACTAAACACGGCTCAGGTATGGTCCTCAGCTGGAGCTTAATCCACCATGCGTGAGTATGAGTTGCACAGCGGTAGTTACCATTAAATTACTATCAGTCTATCACCATATATACCATAATACCATAGTCCATAGATGTACATTTGCACTACAGCTGGTCTTATTGATATTTCAATATATATATCAGTCCTAGTCCATATTAACGTACGATTTTGACGTCTAGAATACTATTCTCCGGGACGACCCAAATCGACCACACTAAGATTATCTGTTGATCAGGTAACCCAATTTGAAGTTGAACTAATGAGCAGTTTGCAGTAGCTCTGGCTGTTTCTTGAGGTTTACTTATGACTAGACATTCTTAGAGTGTTTGGTTACCGACCACGTGAGCCACATCACACATGTGGCTACCACCAAGAGCTGATTGATGTTTGGTTAGCTGCCGAGGTAGGCCACTCCGAAAACTGTGGCTGTCATTGATACTGCGGCTGCTGTTTGATTGCAGTTACTTCATGATCAGATAATATTTGTCAAATAAAAATAAAAGTGTTACTGTTTTCCAAAATAAAAAAAAATGAAAACTATCAAAAACTTCTCTTAACATCCTTTCAACATATTCAATGTGACTCCTAAAAATTTTATTTTCGCGAATAAGTCTTTGTTTAGTTCTCTGAGTGAAAAGTTTTTGGGGACGGTAGCATTTCGTTTGTATTTGGTAATTATTGTCCAACCATGGACTAACTAGGATAAAAAAATTTATCACGCAAATTACATATAAATTGTACAAATAATTATTTTTATCTATATTTAATGCTTCATGCATGTGCCACAGATTTTAAGTGATAAAAAATCTTGAAAAGTTTTTAGATTTCAGGCATAACTAAATAAGACCTACAAGGCCTATTTCCTGGTGCATGAACTGAAGAATCGAACTGGGGTAAAAGTCTTTCCTTCACACTGTTGTTTCACTGCTTGAATTTTCTACAGTGAAGTCAGAACAGAAAGTAAAAGACTCTCTTCACACTCCCTTCTTTGCAGTGCAGTGAACGACTTCAGCCCCAAGAAATGGGAAGAAAACTATTAATTACCATGCACGGATGAATGTGCAGTAAATACTAGAACTTGCTTGGTGCTAACCATGCAAACTTTTTTTTTTTCTCCAGAAGAGTACAGTAGCTCGTGTGGCTGCGCCTGGAAATTTTGGTCATCTTGACCGACTTTGAATGTGGACTGGCTTTGTACGAGACCGCTCCGACATCCTCTCTCCACTTTCATCATCATAACTTAGGTCTTGTTTAGTTTCGAAAAAAATTGGATTTTGGTACTGTAGTATTTTTATTTTTATTTGACAAACATTGTCCAATCATGTACTAACTAGGATCAAAAGATTCATCTCATGATTTATAGGCAAACTGTGTAATTAGTTTTTGTTTTCATCTATATTTAATACTTCATACATATGTCGCAAAATTCGATGTGACAGAGATTTTGAAAAGTATTTAGTGTTTTGTGTGAATTAAACAAGGCCTTATCAGGCAAACAAATAAGACGACTATACGTGAACACTACTAGCTTGTGTGAACACAGTACTATTTTTTTAGGTTCTCAGAGTTCAGACAGCGACCGGAACGCTAGAAGGAATGCCTACACTACAGTCTACAGATGAGATGAGGGAGCCATGAAAGCAAGAATGGCCGAATTGAAACTCCCCGTGCCTGTCGTTTGAATTCAAACGCAGTTCCTTGGCTGGGCGTGCAGACAGATCGGTTGGTCGTGAGCGATCGATTTACGAGACCAAACAACGCTGGCAGAATACCATATAGCCCATGTTGAACCGTTCTCGAATCTCGATCAAGAAAGCGAGCGCCGAACGGCCCCGCTTGCCTTTTTCTACGGTTTGGCATGGAAAAAAATGGCGTTGGCGTCTCTTCTTTTTCTTTTATGGTTGAAAATCTTTTGGAGCGGAGCAGTGTGGTGCCCATCGCGGCAGCCGAACAGTGAAAGCTGAAAGGCGACGCTGTTTCGTCTCCGGAGGCTTGTTCAATTTTGCAGATTCCTCGTCGCATCGAATATTACGACACATATATAAAACATTGAATATAAATTAAAGAAATAGTTAATTACACAGTTTAGCTGTAATTTACAAGACGAATCTTTTGATCCTAGTTTATCTATAATTAGACAATATTTGTCAAATACAAACAAAAGTGCTATATTGTATATTTTGCCAAATTTTTTGGAACTAAACAAGAGTCTTGTTTAGTTCCAAATTTTTTTGGCAAAATAAATACTGTAGCACTTTTATTTATATTTAATAAATATTATCTAATTATGGATTAACTAAGTTTAAAAAATTTATCTCACAATTATAGACAAACTGTGTATTAGTTAAAATTTTTATCTATATTTAATGTTCCATGCATATGCCACAAGATTTGATGTGATGGAGAATCTGAAAAATTTTGCAGAGCCTTGTTTAGTTCCAAAAAAATTCACATTCTCCGTAACATTGAATTTCGTAACATTGAATTTTAAATTTTGTGGCGCATGCATGGAGCATTAAATATAGATAAAAATAATAACTAACTGCACAGTTCATCTATAATTTACGAGATAAATCTTTTAAAACTAGTTAGTCCACGATTGAACAATGTTGTCAAATACAAACAAAATGCTACAGTGTCTTTTTTTAACTCTGCACTCGCTCCTTGAGTTGGAAATGCAAACTAAGGCCTTGTTTAGTTCTAAAAAAATTTGCAAATTTTTTTTATTTCCCAGTCACATCAAATCTTTACACGTATACATGAAGTATTAAATATAGATAAAAATAAAAACTAATTATACAGTTCACCTGTAATTTACGAGATGTCTATAATTAGACAATATTTATCAAATATAAATGAAAATGTTATAGTGTTTATTTTGCAAAAAAAAATTAAAACTAAACAAGGCCAACAAAGGCCTGATTTAGTTCGCAAAAATTTTCAAGATTCCCCGTCACATCGAATCTTAGAGCATTAAATATAGATGAAAATAAAAACTAATTACACAGTTTACCTGTAATTTATGAGATGAATCTTTTGATCCTAGTTACTCTATAATTGAATAATGTTTGTCAAATAAAACGAAAGTGCTAAGGTAGTCAAAACCCAAAAATTTTGCGAACTAAACAAGGCCAAAGAGTGTGTCTGAATTTCATTGCGTCCACGCAACCGGACAGCCCGATCGGTCGCCCTCGGTGTGTACCAGCATTATATTCAGACCAGGGCTGTTCACGGTGAAAACCAAAAAGTTTTCAAGATTCTCCGTCACATCGAATCTTATGGCACATACATGAAACATTAAATATAGATGAAAAATAAAAACTAATTACACAGTTTAGCTGTAAATCACGAGACAAATTTTTTGATCCTAATTAATCCATAATTAGATAATATTTGCCACAAACAAATGAAAATGCTACAGTACCAAAACATTTTCACTTTTAGAACTAAACAAGGCCCAGTTCTTGAAGCTGCTGAGCAAAGCACTATCAAAGAGGGCCCTAGCAGTAGTGTGTCAGTTTGTGTCCTGTTCTGGTTCGAGAACAGGGGAAGGACGACGGAGCGGAGACCTCGGCGTGGACTAGTCCGCGTGGGCCGCCAGAAATCACGCACCGCGCGGTCAAGTCAACACACGACACGACACGACTCCTCCCCGGTGGAGTCGTCCTCGTCCGTCCACCCACAAGACCTTCCGATCCGTGAGGCCAGCTAGCCCCCCGTATCATATCCTATCGCAAAAACTCGACAGCATGTTCGGCTGTCCGCCATTGCGAAGCTATAGATCAGAGTGGTGCGCGGAGGATCGTTTCATTTGGCTGGCAAGTGGCAACGTCTCGCGCAGGTACGTTCATCGTAGTTTCCTCCGTGTTTCAACATTCTGCGGGGGCAAGGACCGTACTACCCGGTACGACGTGACCAAGCAATACATGCAGTGAGTCATCAGTGCTTGCGCCAGCAGTGAGACCACTGCAGCTGACAGTACTGCTTGAGCTTGACTACCAGCTAGTGAGGCCGGAGACAGCAAGTCGGATGCGTGATGCTCCATGCCACGTGACCATGTCGTCGCCCACGAACGGTGCATGGAAACTCCTCCGCCAATCCGTGATTGCTGCCGCCGCAGTACCCTGGAAATTACGCGTTCTGGTACGGTGCGCGGGCGCCGGCGCGGCACACCTACAGTACATACGACTTCGGGACTGCATCGCAGCAATCGCATGGAGACTGGCACGGGTCGTCTCCGGGCACTGCTGCCAGTGGCCCAGTACTGCACTGCTGCACGTGTCGCCATGGCTGCCTGGCACGGGTCATCGGTGGTGTGCCTGTGTGGGAATCGCCAGCCGAGAACCACAAGGCGTCGCCGGATCCGGTGTACGGAGGAAAATGGCGCGGCCAACTTCGGTGGAGAAGAACGCGTTGTTGGACGGGATCTGGGGGTCCGGAACTGGACAAGTTTTTATAGCACATTTATAACTATGGCTATTAATATTTAATTATAAATTAATTAGATTTAAAAAATTATAAAGTAAATTATTCTCTAGTCGTGTTTTTATCTTGTAAATAGTTTATATTTAATACTTTATAAATATGTCTAAATATTTAATGTGATTACAGTTTAAGCAAATTATTTCCTTCAGCTGCTGTTGTGGCATCTGGCCCTCCCAAAGTATTGAGCCAGCAGTGAGCCAGGTGTGCTTACCAGCAGCTGAAGAAAACGGACACGCTGTCCGCTTCTCTCACAATGCTTTGCCCGTAAATCTCTCTCTAGAGAGAGAGACTCCCAGCCCAGGCACACCAGAGCTCAGCATCTCTCTTGCTCTTCCGCACAAAGCCGTAGGTCACTGGCTCCGATGCAAACTGGAAGCACGCCTCCTTGAGCTTTTGGAAGCCGTGACGATGGGCCATCGCCAGTGTAGCTGCCGGCTGCCGCGGTGTCGACATCGACGGCAAAGGACGCACTCGCAGATCGCCAACAGCCTCCGCACGTTGTACCTCTTTGCAGCAAGGAGCAGGTGCCGGAACATGTTCCTATAGCCGTCCCCGCTCAGGTCATCCACGATGGGCAAGCTGCCGTTGTAGGCAAACTGCAGGAGCGCGGTGCTGACGGGTCCCGAAAGGCGAAGCGGAAGTGGCACCAGATGTCGATGACAATTGACACACTCGATCTTATGGCAGTCGTCGCGAAGGAAGCGGTGTGACCCCCGGAGGTCTTTCCTCCACGAGGCGAGCTTGTCGGTGCCCCAATTGCAGCAGTCGTGGTTCTCGACGTCGAACAGCACCGGGTCCTCGTTGGAGAAGAAAGCATCGGCGGTGCACCGGTGTCGGCCAACCCCAGCCGCTGAACCTAGCTTCGCCACTAGGCTCGACGACAACAAGGGCCCCATGCCCACCAACAAGGCCATCAGCGTTGCCATCCTCGTCTGCGCCTGGCTGCAGGTACTGGCGAGGCCAGCCAAGGACACCAAGGGCGCGTTTGATCTGCTGACTCGGGAGGGCTAGGCCGCCGAGCGAGGGCTAGGCCAGCCATGGCCTGACTGTCATAGATCAAGGCTCTGTTTGATTGTATTTTAGAAAAAAAAAAGCAGCCGGTTCGGATGATCTTTTGTTTGATTCTTATTTAAAAGTCTGGCTAGCAACCCAATACTACTCATGTCTGCTCAAAAATGGTTCACGCGAGCTCGAGCTCAGCCTGACTCTGAAAAACAAAGGAGAGGAGCGTTTCTGAGGAGATAGGAGAGAGCAAGCATTTTGCAGGCCAGAAGCCAGACTAGAAGATAGGCCAAATGTATCGAATACAATTTCTTGCAGCTTCAGAGCCTGATTAGGGAATCTTAGTCCATATCAAACACACCCCAAGGCATTGAGGTACCGAAACCGGTATCACCACAGTGTGGACCGGGCAGCCGTCGTGCTCGGTGTGGCTAACATCTTCTATGGCGTCTTGTTGGCCAATGAACGACAGGAGAGGAGCTACGTGTATGGCGTGGTGGCTCGTGGGGCTGGCATTGGATGGGAGAGACAGAGGGGAGAGATGCGCGAGCATCTCGCTGGTCAAAAAAACTATAAGTAGAAAAATTATTCGTTAATTTATTATAAAAATATATTATTAGTTGATAAAAAAATACGGCTTATAAGATAAATGAACAAACTATCGTAGACAAGGACCGCATAAACATAATTTGTCTTTTTTTGGCGAGACGAAACATAGGCCTTGTTTAGTTCGCAAAAATTTTCAAGATTCCCCGTCACATCGAATCTTTGATCGTATACATGGAGCATTAAATATAGACGAAAATAAAAACTAACTGCACAGTTTAGCTGTAATTTGTGAGATGAATCTTTTGAGCCTAGTTACTCCGTGATTGGACAATGTTTGTCAAATAAAAACGAAATGCTACAGTACCCAAAAACGAAAAATTTTGCGAACTAAACAAGGCCATAATTTGTCTGTCGAAGCGTCTGATTAAATGCCATCGTGTGAGAAAAATAGGTGATAGGCTAAACTACGTGCTAGAGAGCTACAAGATTCGTATTTTTTTGAAGATGAGCCTTGTTTAGTTCTAAAAAAGGCAAAAGAAAATTTCAAGATTATTTTGTCACATCAAATTTTACGATACATACATAAAATATTAAATATAGATATAAAAATAACAAATTAATCAGTAATTTAAGAGACGAATCATTTAAGACTATTTAGTCTACGATTAAACAATAATTATTAAATAAAAACAAATATACTAGAGCACCCACAAATTTTTGACCTATTCAATTGAACAAGGCAAATCTCGACCTAGAGATTTCGCCTCTCGTCTCGTCGCATGACGCTACTCCGTATAAAAGCAGTTTTAGTTTTATTCGCTTGAATTTATTATTTAAATTTTTCAACTATTCAACAATAATTTTGTTTTATAATAAGGCCTTGTTTAGATCTAAAAACTTTTTGGATTTTGACACCGTAGCACTTTCGTTTTTATTTGACAAACATTATCCAATCACGAAGCAACTGAGCTTAAAAGATTCGTCTCGTGGTTTACAGGTAAACTGTGTAATTAGTTATCTTTTTTATCTATATTTAATATTCTATGCATGTGCCTCAAGATTCGATGTGATAGAGAATCTTGTAAAGTTTTGAGTTTTTGGTTGTATCTAAACAAGGCCTAAATTAACTTGACAGTATTCTAAACGAATAAAAAGTTTGACTCTGATGACGGCGGCGCCGGCGGCAATTTCGGCATGGTGACGTCCACGAGTCACGTCCAGCGACATCGCAGGCACCGACCAAACCCAGGTGTCCCGATCGCCCCCCCACGCGGCCATGCAGCCTCTGCGACACGCGCGTCCCTGCCGCAACACTGTGAGATCTCACGCGAGCAAGGAGAGCCTGCCTCTCCGTCCCGATCCATCCACCACGCAGGTATAAAAGCAAGCTAGTGGGCGCACTGCCATTTCTGTACCCGTGTCGTGTCGAACACCACCCCCAGAGCTAGCAACAATGGCGGAGAGACTGGTGCCGAGCACGAAGAAGGCGATGGAGCACCGGGAGGAGAAGCCCAAGGTGCCGTCGAGCGACCCGGAGCCTGACCTGGTGACGCTGGTGGCGGAGCAGCAGCCGCAGCTGCAGCGGGAGCACCAGCCGCCCAACATCTCGGAGATGAAGCCGCTGACGCGGGAGGCATACGGCGGCGGGATGTACGGGACCGATGAGAACGCGCGGAGGGATCCCGCGCGGCCGCGCGCCAGCGCCACGCAGAGCGCCGACGGGCCGGAGGAGCAGCGCGCCGCTACGTGGCCCACCCACCCGCCGCCGCCGTCCACCGGCGACCGCGACCTCGACATCACCGGACAGTCCTACATCCAGTAGTAGCCGCCTGTGCGGCTGCGCCGAGCGCCGCGCTTGGCCTTGGGTGCACGCTTTGTTATTGTTGTTTTTTTTTTTGCCTGTTTATTACACAAGTACTACTTGCTTTTTTATTACTTGGCTCTGTACGTGCCAAGTTGTACACGTCGCTTTGTTACCATGTACAGTAGTATAGTACTAGTAGTTTTTAACGAATAAAGGTGTGGGCTTGGGCTTGCAGAAAGCCCGAAAAAGATTGAAGCCATTCAACTAAGCCCAGCCCAGTGGAACTTGCCGCCGTCGTCATACTCGGCCCATTTGTTCCATTCCGTTGATTTGGCTCAGCAAGTCAGCATCATGCAGAATTCGACCGAAACAAATCCAGATGACGGAAGACAAAATGGAACTGAACTCTGCGATGCGACGGTGCCACGGGCGAGATCGATCTGGAAATCTCCAACCAAATCCAAATCCAAACCCACATCACTCGCACTATCCACACGGACGACCCCACGCATATTTTCCGCGACAGCAGCAGACGTGATCGGCTCCGAACGCACCGCAGCCAAGCGCTGGTACGTTCCAAAACCCAAGCACCACCGTCAACGCCAATGCTTATCCGCTTCGCCGAGCCTGCAGCATGCCTAGCAGGAGGAAGCAGAAAAAAAAGAAAAGAAAACATGCATCCGCGGCCGGCAGCGCGTCGCGCCGGTCCCTCACTCCGAGTCACCGACCCGGAAGCTAGATCCAGATCAGCAATTTTATCCACTCGCGCGGTCGGCGTCGGGTGAAAAGGCACGGCGGCCCCGGCGGCACTGGGGCCAAATCGCCACGCCGGGGGGACGGGGGCGAGGATAGTCCTGGGCTCCTGGCTCGCCCTCGGCGAAGCTGAGCCACGAGTTACCTCAACGACAACACCTGGGGGCGCCTTGCCTGCCACGTTTGAACCGGTCCCCCCGTGCTCCCGTCGGCGTGGAGGATCCGTGGCCGCGAGAGCTGGCGCTTTTCCACGTAACGCTGCCGGGGGCCTGATCCTGATCCGGTTTCCGCCGCCACGTTGGCCCAGGAAGCGTTGTCCACATGTTCCGGGTCGCTGTGGAGCCACGTCGGACTTTTGAAGAACTTGAACTTTTGAAGTAGCAGTACCTTTGTACTGCCATGTCGGGTAACGTGGTGTAGGCGTAAAGAATGCTCTAATTTCGAAATGTTGCCAGTGCAATCTACAATACTTGAGGCATATTTCATACACGAGCTTTATTGATACTAGTTAGCTCACTACAAATTAGCTTAGGCCTTGTTTAGTTTATCCAAAAACCCAAAAAAAATTAAAATTTTTCGTCACGCCGAATCTTGCGGCATATATATGGACCATTAAATATATACAAAAATAAAAACTAATTGCATAGTTTGCCTAGAAATCACGAAATGAATCTTTTGAGTCTAGTTAGTTTATGATTGAACAATATTTGTTAAATAAAAATGAAAATGCTACGGTGACAGAGTCAGAAAGTTAAAGTTTTGAATATTAAGGGAGACCAATAGTGTTGAATTATAAGTTTATTTAAATTTCAAAATTTTCAATGGAAAATTCACATCGATAGGAGGGCCTGGGCCTGGCCGCCCCTTGTCTCCGCCCCTGCTAATAGGTGTGTTAGTTTTGTTTAACTAGTACTCTCTCCATTTCTAAACAATTATCGTTTTTGATTTCTGTGCCGTAAATCTAACTAAATTTGTAAAAAATATATGTCATATTTATATCTTTAAATAAAATTATTACAAATAAATTCCACCAACCATCAATGATATTATCTTTTTTCCATAAAATTTAATATTTTTTTATATATTTAGTCAAAGTATCTCACGGAAAACGATAGTTATTTAGAGACAGAGAGAGTAGTTAGCCAAGTAGCTAGACAACCATAGCTAATTTGAGCTCTAGTCTAGCTAGCCATGTGCCCATGTGTATCCAAAGAAGCTTTTATTACAACACTTTGGGTTTATTTGGATGAACTGGGACTAGTTACTCTTGGGGTAAAAATTAGCTTAATTAACTAAAGTTGGTTAGCTAGTTGATTTACAATTGGTTAAAAATTTGTCTAAAAATTAGTTCATTTATTAGCCCTCCTGTTTGGAGGCTCTTGAACTAATTTTTGTATAGTTAGTGATTAGGAAATTAGTTGCGTAAGAACGCGATATATTTACTCAGCCAATTGGCCTTTGCTGGTATTGTGCGTCCTCGGGTGGAAAACTTGTAGCGTGCGTGAGACACAAGCCCCGTAAGACAAGGTGCGAGGTTCTATGATAATCGTGTCACGTTGAAATGCCCGCATGGACCTGCTGATGGCGCCCCATAAGCTAGGTGCTCATTTTCTTATTCCATCCGTTTCAAAAAGAGTGTTATTTTAAAATTTTAGATATCTTATTTTATCATTCGTTTTATTTAATTTTTTACATAAATATTATATATTTTGTTAAAACTTATTTTGTCATTAGAGATATTTTACTAATAATTTATTTATTTCATAATTTATAGTTTAGAAATTTTTTGCTTTGGCTGTTGTAGCACTTTCGTTTGTATTAGATAATTATTGTCTAATCACCGACTAACTAGACTTAAAAGATTTATCTCGTAAATACAGTTAAATTGTGCAATTATTTTTTATTTTTATCTACATTTAATACTCCATGCATACGTCCAAAAAATTGATGTGACGGAAAATTTTGAAATTTTTTGCAAACTAAACGAGACCCGAGTCAAAAATCCAATGACATTCCATCTATTCGGAGCTCACTTCATATGGGTGGTTAGTGGTCACGTGCTTAGTTCTTATTCCTTCAACACTTTTTTTCATCCTCCTCCCTTTCCTTCTCCTCTCTATCCATCCATTAGTATTCCATAGCACCTTTTTTTGTTTTTGTTTGGATGTACTCCCTCTATATAGAGTTTAGAAGTCGTTTAGGACAGTATCATAGTCTCCAAAACACAACGTCCACCTCTTATTTTTATAAAAGTATTAGAAAAAAATATATGTATACTTTTATGAAGTTATTTTCAAGAAATCTATTCATGTAATTTTCAATTTTGCAAACTCAACAATTAAAAAGTTATTAGTGATTTATATTCTCAAAATGTTTGATTTAAACCTTGTCCAGAACAACTTGTAAATCATATATAAAGGGTGTATATTAAGATTTAAACTTTATAATTTTCAATCGATATTACGATCAATAATTTTAACTAATACTATTAGCTTGAGATTATTTACCGAATCTATCAGCCATTCAATAATATCTTTCTCTCATAATAAATTAACGAACAATATTTTTAGTCATGACTTTTTGACAAAAAACACGATTCTTGTTCATTTAAGCTGAAAAGCAGCGCCTCTAAGCCTCCTCACATGTTAGTATAGCACCAACAACAGTCCTAATACACAGAGGAATACTCCGTAGACCCAATACAGTTAGATTTGCAATGAACACACCATCAATAATAATATAATAATAAACAAACGGATAATCAGTAAAGAAAAATAATTAGTAAAAAAATAGGAGAGTTTGCTCGGTCTAAAAAGTTATGGTTGAAATATTGTGAGAGAAAAACACTGCTTTGAAAACAAATATAAAAAAGAGAAGCGAATTGCTTTTTTTAATGTAAACCAGTACCCAAATCATTACCCTCCCCAATTTGGCAGCCCAGCCACGGTTGCATCCGTGACATGGCCCCACGTCACATTCTCCCCTGACACACAACCAGGCCGGTCTGAAACTCTGAATCTACCGTCACCGACAAGTGGGTCCGGCCACCCCACCTTCTCCCTTCGTCGTCTCCGTCTCTCCCAGCCCCATATCATGGGGGAGTGGACGCTCCCTCGCCATTCTCCATCTCCACACCCGAACAATCTTCATCAAAGATCTAATAAAACCCATAGAAACTTCTCTCGTCTCTCTCTCCTCGGACCCGCGGGAGCGAACCCTTATCAGTCGCTCTCGTTGGCTCGGAGCAGCGATGCGCACCGCCTGCCTCCGCCCCACCATTCGTATAAAACCCTCCCCTCCGCCTCCCTCCTTCCGCCACTGCTAGGCCCATCCACACCCGCGCCCGCCCCGGCTGCCGCCGCCACCGCCCGCCACGGTCCCGCCTCGCCGTGGCATGAGAAGATGGCCGCGTGCTCCAGGGGCCTCGCGTGGCCGCCGTTCGATCTGACCACGGCGAGGGGGCCGGCGTCCTGGCCGCGCCAGCGTGCCGTGATCCGGTGCTGCTGCGCCGGGGCTGACCCTTTGCCGCGGAGGCGACTCTCGAGGGCGGCCGCGGTCGCGCCCGAGCGCGCCGAGGAGTGGCGCATCGATGGGAACAAGCCCTCCGCCGCGGCACCGGGCCGGCGGCGCGCTAGCCTCACCGCCATGCCCCCGCTCCCCTTCCCTGCACCTCGGTACGTGGGAGGGCGGCTGGCCACGTCGCATCTAGGGATTTTTGTAGTTCTATAAGGACTGAAGAGTGTGCCCGGCCTCGCATTTTACAGCTATCAGTCGATTGCATCATTCGGACTTTTTTTTTTTGCTAATTAGATTGCGTAATGACAGATTATGTGTCAAAATGCTTTTATCAGAAACCTCACGTATGTACTTGTTCAATTCACATTGCTTAGGGAATGGAATTCTGACACTCATTTTTTTGTTTACTAGTATAGTTCTAGAAGGCAGTTCAAGCAACAGGACTTCTACCCGCGGTGCACTCCGAGGGGCCCGGCTCCTCAATCCCGTGATACCCCGCCCAAGAGAGGTTGGTCCCTTGCTGACATTGTCAATTCCAAAGAACATTCCCACAGGAATATTGGTTTACTGCGAAATGAAATGATCCCACTTGTAGAGTCCCAATTGTAGCTCCCTGTTTTGCTAAGGAAATGCATGTGTTTGTTTGACACCTGCCTTATAGACACTGGTATTGCTAGTGAGAAGGAATGGGGAATCAACTTGCCGGATGAAGCAGTCAAGGAGTCTGGAATAAATGAAGATGGAAGCACTTGGTACAGGGAGAGTGGAGAAGATGTTGGCGAGAATGGGTACCGCTGCCGCTGGACAAGAATGGGAGGACAGAACCATGATGGTTCTACCGAATGGAAAGAGACTGTATGTTTTTGGCTTTTTTACATTCAGTTCAGTTGCCTTTACAACATGCTTTCAGCTTTAAATAATTGGTGCGGGGCTTCTGCCTTCTGCATTTAATCTTACTTTTATTTACTTGATGTGCTTGAGTAGGATTTCAACTTTAAGCACAATATACCTTTTTATTACTATTATGTGTCTGTCAGTATGACTTTTAGTGTTTGGGTTTCCTTTGATTTTCTTGATGCTAAATTTTGAACATTTGTAACATTACCTTTTGAATTTAGGTAATTCCATAGTCATGAAAATTATTGAATCGCTCGAAAACTCTAGCATGCAAGCTTTCATCTGTCTTCAACTTCACTGTACTCAATCCAGCTTAGAGGTTTGAGACTGCAAGACCCCAAAGCTAAACACTCAACTCCATTGAAAATTACAAAAATACTGGTCTAAGAACCATTCTTTTTCATCAAAGGACCTACTGAAGTTTGCAAGTTCAGCAATCTTGTTGTTTAGTTTACTTCAAATCTTAACAACATCGTTCTGTGTGGCAGTGGTGGGAGAAAAGTGACTGGACTGGATATAAGGAATTAGGTATGCAAATTATTCTTTTATAATGGAGGCTCTTCCTCTTTGATAGCATAGTCATACTATCAAAGTGTTTAATCAGGCCTTGTTTAGTTCACTCCAAAACCCAAAAACTTTTCAAGATTCCCTGTTACATCGAATCTTGCGGCACATGCATGGAACATTAAATATAGATTAAAAAAAAATAACTAATTGCACAGTTTGCCTGTAATTTGCGAGACGAATCTTTTGAGCCTAGTTAGTCCATGGTTGGACAATAATTACCAAATAAAAATGAAAGTGCTACAGTACCCAAAAACTTTTCACCTCCTCAACTAAACAAGGCCTCAGCATGATTCTTGTGCATGAGCACGCAAATTTCATTCGTAGCTGTGTTCAATGCCTTTGCTTTTTGTTCTTTAAATGTATGCTTATTGCTTCCATCTGTCACAAGCTCGTGACTAACTTTTAAATGTAATAATTATAAAACATTAGGTGCGGAGAAATCTGGGAAGAATGCTGAAGGTGATTCTTGGTGGGAGAAATGGAAAGAAGTTCTGTACCAAGATGAATGGAGGTAAATTAGCTAAATTGTAGATTCTGATATTTTAAGTATACCTGTCCTGCCTTTGTGTTAGACACAAGGTTTAGTCTCAACTGCAAGCTTAACTCACCTTTTTTGTAACATAGAGTTGTATACAGACTTTCTTTTAGCCTTATTTTTAAGGCTACATTGAAATCAATGGTGATTCCGTAGCTCTGCTGAGAACTTAAGATTTGTTTTCACCTGTTTGCAGTTTATAACATTGTTTAATAGTTAAACATCCATGCTATTTTAGATCATTAGATCCGAAATTTAGTGTGCTGTTATTGCACGGACAGGATTCCAATACAATCTGCAAACAAATGATCAGCTATGTCATTGTTCTTGATACCTATTTGGAGATCCAGCCCATCCATTGGTGTGTCTGTCAGTATGTGTCGGACTTCTAGCCCAACCTTCACTTAAATGATACCTGCCATATGTGTCAGTTTCTTCTTTGATTTCCATCCAAAGTTAGAACTTAGAACAATCTCACTTGAGGGACACTGACATGGTTTACCTTGTCCAATACAGCAATCTTGCAAGAATAGAGAGAAGTGCTGAAAAACAAGCAAAATCAGGTGTAGAAAATGCTGGGTGGTATGAGAAATGGTGAGAAATGGATCATATTTTTGCATGGTTCTGGTTGTACGTCTTCTGTAAAGTTATTTTTATCCATCAATGTTCTCTAACAGGTGGGAGAAATATGATGCCAAAGGCTGGACAGAGAAAGGTGCTCACAAATATGGAAGGTTGAATGAGCAGTCCTGGTGGGAGAGATGGGGTGAACATTATGATGGCCGTGGATTTGTTTTGAAATGGTGAGCCTCTTAATGTTTTTTGCACTAGCTATATGGCCGTAGGCCCGTAGGAGAAAATCCTTATACAGCTGGTGTCGTGCTGAATCTTCAATGTTTATTGCCTGAAACTTCATTTCCATATTCATGTGTTCTTCATTACAGTAGCGAATTTTATTGTTTACTAGTATGTGGATTCGCATGTCAATTTGTTGGTTAATTGCTCTAAGATATGCGTCTGACACTGGCATATAGTTTGTAGTGATACTGTGATAGGGAGTTATTCTTCTGAGGGACAACTTGATGCCCTCTAATTCAATTTTGCATCGACAGTTCAGACATCGGAAAGCTGTTTTGGTTTGCATTACTTTGTCTGCTCGAGTGCCAGTGTGGTTGGTAACACCTGCATTGCATGAATGTTCTTAACAGGACAGATAAGTGGGCAGAGACAGACTTAGGCACCAAATGGGGGGACAAGTGGGAGGAGAAATTCTTTGCAGGAATTGGTTCTCGACAAGGGGAGACATGGCATGTATCTCCTGGCGGTGAACGTAAGATCCATCACCACTAAATACTGTATATGCACCGCATTTTTCTCGTATGTATGCAAGTAACTAAGATATGGTACTCCCTCCAATTGCAAAACATAATGTGTTTTTAGAATACGCTAATTATTTTCTAAGTATGGCCATCATGACTGAAAACATTTAGGTTTGCTACTTGATGTCTTTATGCTAGTTGCATTTTATGCGAAATTGGTCGCTTGAAGACCATGCCAATATCCAAATATGTTTTGAAATCTGGGCCAGTATGTCAGCGTACCTTTATATCATGTATACTTTTGAAATGTGCTACAGCCTTTTATCATTCTGTTGTGATGGTGCTGGACCCACCACTTTATGATGGAGATATAAAGTACCATCTTTTGCTTGGAATAATATGTAGGCTGATACTTCACTTGTGTTGAAACTTTCAGGCTGGTCAAGAACTTGGGGAGAAGAACACTTTGGTAACGGGTACGTGACATAATAATGTTTTGGTCTAGCACTGTACGTATTATTTGACTGGAATTTGGGCTGCATTTAGACTGCAGACTTTTCAAACATGTTATTAGTATTTTAGACATGCAAATGATTAATATCTTAGATATCGATACTAGTTGTAAACTGTTTTGAAGCCGACTATTCTGTTGCTAATTTGCTACACATGGTGACTTGGATCACAACTAAACCATATTCGTCTTGGATTTCAGAAAAGTCCATAAGTATGGAAAGAGCACGACTGGCGAGAGCTGGGATTTGGTAGTCGACGAGGAGACATACTATGAGTAAGACTTTTATTCTGCTGATGCTCTGAAACATCATCTCCATGGCGCTAATTTGTCCAAGGATTGGTCACATTTGAATCTCATCAAACTGCAAACATTTGAACCAGGGCGGAGCCTCACTATGGATGGGCCGATGTCGTCGGAGACTCGACGCAGCTGTTGTCCATACAACCCGTGGAGAGGCCTCCCGGAGTGTTCCCAGCCATTGACTTCAGCTCCGCACCCCCGCCAAAGGACGCTCCGCCGGGCATGCCTCCTTCTTCCCCTCTGGATTGAGTGAATTAGATCTGCCAGCACAAACGAATTTTTCTTTCTAGGCTCCAAATTTTGCCTGTAAGGGAACAACATTCTTTGTAGGAGTTGATGGACCCCGTTGTTTCCTGCGTCCGTTGGTTCATTGGTTGGTTCATTCTTTGCTACGCTTTCCTTTCCTCCCAAACATGGCCTAGCGTTCCTCTGATTGGGATGTTTTTGCTTGGGAACCAGGTGAATGGAATAATCAAACGCCCCACCATGGTTGTGTTGCCCCTGTGTGCTTCTGACTTGGTCTCAAGGCAGTGGACAAAGCTTTCCACAGCACGAACGCGCTTCAGCTCAGTGCGCGTCCGCGTGATGTCGACTGATCTACCTCAGGTCGCTGGAAACTCGGCAATTTTCCTCGCGTCCAAGGTCCATCCAGCCTGTCTCGGTCTCCGGTCGACGCCCCAAGGCCACCATCGATAACGCCCGTCGGAAACCGGAAGCCGGCCTTGTTTAGTTTCCACAAATTTTGCAAAACTTTTCAGATTCTCCGTCACATCGAATCTTTAGACATATGCATGGAATATTAAATATAGATGAAAATAAAAATTAATTACACAGTTTGGTCGGAATTGACGACACGAATCTTTTGAGCCTAGTTAGTCTATAATTAGACAATATTTGTCAAATACAAACGAAAGTGCTACTATTCACATTTTGCAAAAAAATTTGAAAGTAAACGCCCAGTGCGAGTACCAACTTTCCCTGCTGGATTTTGGAGAAAAGTTCATTTCCTCCATTTTTCATTAGAGGCCTTGTTTACTTCCCAGAAAATTTTGTAAAATTTTTCATATTTCCTGTCACATCGAATCTTTAGACGCATGTATGGAGTATTAAATATAGACGAAAATAAAAACTAATTGCACAGTTTGGTCGAAATTGACGAGACGAATCTTTTGAGCCTAGTTAGTCTATGATTGGATAATATTTGTCAAATACAAACGAAAATACTACAGTGCCCATTTCTCAAAATTTTTCAGAAGTAAACAAGGCCAAGGCAACCAAACGGAGAGGGGTCCACACTGCGAGCATTTAAAGCCACTCGACTGGAGCTCCCCCATGCCCATATGATCTGTCCCGTTTCGTCAAACAAGCACTCAAACGGTCAAACCTCTCCTCCCAAAGCCTTTCCTCCTCGCCGCGGCGCAGGCAGCAGCATGACGCCGCTCGCAGCCCGTCTGGCCGCACCGGCCGCGCTGCTGCTGCTCGTCCTCCTGCTCCCGGCGCCGGCCTCGGCCACCAACTTCACCTGCGCGACGGTGGGCAAGATGTGCCAGTCAGCCATGGGCTACGCGGTGCCGAACGCCACCACCTACGGCGAGCTGGCGACCCGGTTCAACACCACGACGACGCTCGCGGGGCTCCTGGGCGCCAACGGCCTCCTCGCCACGACGCCGGCGTCCACGCCGCTGGCGGCCAAGACCACGGTGCGCGTCCCGTTCAGGTGCCGGTGCGGGAGCAACGGCGTGGGGCAGTCGGACGGGGGCCCCATCTACGTGGTGTACCCGCTGGACGGGCTGGACCACATCGCCCGGGATGTGTTCGACGCCTTCGTCACCTACCAGGAGATCGCCACCGCCAACAACATCTCCGACGTCAACCTCATCGAGGTGGGGCAGAAGCTCAGGATCCCGCTGCCCTGCACCTGCGACCAGGTGGACGGAGCCGACGTGATGCACTTCGCGTACAGCGTCGCCAAGGGGGATGACCCGCCCGGCATTGCCGCCAAGTTCGGGGTGACCGAGAGCACGCTGCTGAGTTTGAATAAGATCACCGACCCCAAGAGCCTGCAGCAGGGGCAGATCCTGGATGTCCCCCTCCCTGGTAAGCCTGTTCATCTTCATCTGTTTACGGCTTTACGCTGCTGCTGGGTACACATGTTGCTTCCAGTCTTATGAGTCCATACCTAGTTGTGATTAGTGAATTGTGAGGATGATGGAGTGAAAAATGCTCGTAGTTCTGCTTAACGTAGCCGACATAGAAGTGGTGAATTTTAGTTACAGGAGAAAGATAACTTCATGACTGGGAAGCAGAGGGACCAGTTGTTTCGCTTTCATAAATTCCTCCTTGGTAACATAGGTCTGCTAAATGCATCAAGCAAATGCAGGGTTCTAATAGTATATTGTTTAGACAATTGGATTCAACAGTGGTTCCCTTGGGTGGAGATTCATATTCCACTTGGTGAGCTGGACAAGGTTGTTGCACATGCATGCTTCCGTTGTTCAGAGTTCAGACTAGAGGCCGAGACCTCAGACCACCATTGTGGACGGCATGGAGTATTTAGACAAGTAGCTATTGGTTCATCCTGCGTGCCAGGACATGTCTACCTATTTGATTGAATATTCAAGAAACCACAACTCAGGATTCGTTCAAGAGATCAACTTTTTATTCAAAATAAGTTGTTATACGTTGCTATCACCGGGCAAACTGTCTGACTCTGTGTCTGAACTCTGAACATGCCACTAGCACAGAAAGCTAGACTGCTCACAAGTCACAGTTGTGATAGATATTTGGACGCATCCTTTTTGACTACTGCTCATTATCTCTCTTTTTAACAAAAGGGATCTCGCAACCCGGTCGGTACTAACTGTTATTGGAAAGTCTGTGCTTTCAGTTTGCCAGTCATCCATCAGCAACACCTAGGCTGATTACAATCTGCTCGTCCCGAATGGCACCTACGTGCTCACCGCCGACGACTGCATCCAATGCAAATGCAGTGCAAGCAACTACGAACAGTAAGCTCCCGTGTTCTGTTTGCCCGTGTCTCGATCAGCGACGACATGACGATTCACAATTTTTTTTTCCCATGTGATTATTACCAGCCTAGACTGCAGTCCAGTGCAAGGCAGAAGGTGCCCGGCTGTGCCGACTTGCAGTGGAGGCCTGACGCTCGGGCGAAACAACGGCACCGATTGCGCGTCCAGGATGTGCGTGTACAGCGGTTATACCAACACCACGTCTCTCGCCATACATACCAGCCTTGTGCCTGCAAATGAGACTGCGTGCCAGAGTAAGTAACAGCCTGCAACTCTGCAGCCGTTAGCATTTCTCTGAGCATATTGTGTGCCTGAATTATGATAGGTTTCTAATTGTTTGGTACTTTGGTCTTTCAGAGGGAGGAGCTGCGAGATCGGAGTTTGCCGGGTCCATGTGGAGGACGTCCGCCATCGCTTTCCTCATGGCGCTGATCCTGATCTGCTTCCTTTGATGCTATAGAGGTTAGAGCTGTAGATGTTATATGATGTTCCACTGTCAGATACTCGGATTGCTCTTGTAACTTACGAGTGATGTTTACGTTGTTCTGGTTTATCCAGATTTTGTTGTCGATTGGTCTAGCTGTTTGAATAAAGCAAACATAAGTTTGCATGTGGGAGTGAATATATATATTTATTAAAATTGGATGATCCAATAAAGCATCCCATGAATAGCCAAGTCCTGGAATATCATTTCACCATACAAGTTCATGTGCAACATGGTGGTTGTCAAAGCATGCATGAGTGCATGACCGAATCCCCGGCTGCCCTGATCGATGATGGCTAAGCAGAGTTGACCAAGATATACTACCAGCAGACTTCCACGAATATAATGGGCATGTTCCCAGCAACAGATCCACTAGAGCCTGCTTCGATCTGGCTTGCGCAGGCTTCCCATGGCCGTCGCCTTCTCCCGGAGCAGATACTTCTGCGTCTTGCCGGTGGAAGTCTTAGGGAGGTCGCTGAACACCACCGTCCTGGGCGCCATGTAGTGCGGCAGCCGTGCCCGGCAGAAGCCGATGATGTCATCCGCTGTAGCCGTCGCTCCGTTCTTGAGCGTGACGAACGCGCACGGCGTCTCGCCCCAGTGGTCGTCGGGCCTCGCGACCACCGCGGCGTCGAGCACCGCGGGGTGCCCGAACAGCACCGACTCCACCTCGATGGAGCTGATGTTCTCGCCGCCCGAGATGATGATGTCCTTGGACCGGTCCTTGATCTGGATGTACCCGTCCCGGTGGCGCACGCCGAGGTCGCCCGTGCGCAGCCACCCGCCGCGCACGGCCTCCTCCGTGGCGGCCGCGTCCTTGTAGTACCCGCTCATGACCGTGTTGCCGCGGAGCATGACCTCGCCGACGGCGCACCCGTCGGAGGGCAAGGTCTCCATGGTCGCCGGGTCCTTGATGGCGACCTCCTGGAGCATGGTGTGGGCGACGCCCTGCAGCGCCTTGATCCGGGCGCGCTCCAAGGGCGGCAGCGCGTTCCACTCGGGCTTCCACACGCACACCGTCGCCGGACCGTACGTCTCGGTGAGGCCGTACCCGTGCACGACGTCGAAGCCGAGCTCGTCCATCTTGGCCAGCACCTGCGGAGGCGGCGGCGCGCCTCCCGTGGAGATGCGGACCCTCCTCGGCAGCGGTTTCTGCTCCGCCGCCGGCGCGTTCACGATCATGTTGAGCACCGTGGGCGCGCCGCCCATGTTGGTGACGCCGTGGCGCACGATGTGGTCGAAGATCACCCTGGGGATGACGCTCCCGATGCAGACGCTCGTGCCGCCCTGCGCCGCGGTGGCCCACACCATGCACCACCCGTTGCAGTGGAACATGGGCACGGTCCAGAGGTAGACGGGCATGGTCACCATCTCGTTGCCCAGCACCGTGGCAAGCGAGTTCAGGAACGCGCCGCGGTGGCTGTAGATGACGCCCTTGGGCCTCGACGTGGTCCCCGACGTGTAGTTCAGCGATATCGGTTCGAGCTCGTCGTCCGGCCACCGGATGTCGAATCCGCGCGTCGCGCTCCGCAGAAGCGCTTCGTACTCCATGACGGTGCCGTCGTTGCTGCTGCTGCCACCGGTGCTGGCGGCGGCGTCAGAGATCGTGATGACGAGAGGAAGCTTGGATTTGGCGTCGGCAAGGAGCCTGAGCGCGTCGCGTGCCACGGCCAGGAACTGCGACTCGACGAGGAAGACCTTGGCTTCCGAGTGTTTCAGCAGGACAGACACCATGGCCGCGTCGTGGCGGGTGTTGAGCGTGCACAGGACGCCGCCAGTCATGGGCACACTGAAATGGAGCTCGTACATCGCCGGAACGTTCGAGGCGATGACCGCGACCTGGTCCGCAGCACAGCACAGCACAGCGCACGGAAAAGTAGAGATCACCAGCCGTTCCTCATCACACGGAAAACCAAACAGCTCGTCGTCATCCTCCAGTGGCTTACCACGTCTCGGCGGTCGACGCCGAGATGCGCGAGCGCGGACGCCCCGGCGAGGCACCGCTCCCGCGTCTCGCGCCACGAGAACCGTCTGCCGCCGCAGACGACGGCCGTTCGGTCGCCGTACACGATCGCGGCGCGCTCCAGGAAGCTGAGCGGCGTTAGAGGCACGTAGTTGGCAGCGCCCCACATGGATCCATCCATGGCAACGTGTGTGAGATGGGAGAGCTGCTCCTTCGATCAATGTTTTTTTTTTCGAGATCACGACTTCACGTGTTTTTCATTAAGAAGAAGAGCCGAAGGAAACGGCAGGTAACCGATACAACGAGTTCGCAAGTAATCCAAGGATTACCATTGAAACCCAGAACACAAACAAAAGCAAGAAACACGAGGGGGATCCTCCACCTAACAACCCAACAGCTAAGCCAAAATCAAAAAGGACAACTCAACACCTAGGTAGCCAGCAGTGTTCGGAGCCGCAACAGATAAGGACAACTGACGGCCATGCATCCGTCCCCACCTCTTCAACCTCAACGACCAACCCAGCCGGAGACGCGTCCTCAGTGGCAAAGCAAACCAACCGACGGCCAAGCATCCGTCTCCACCTCAGCAACCTCGACGACCAATCCAGTCGGAGACGCGTCCTCAGTGGCAAAGCAACCATCCGACGGCCAATCGATCAATGTGGATAACGAGATGATTAACAAGATTAGAACACTTTTATAAAAAGAGATGATGACGAGCGAGAGTCATCTTTGGACGCTTAGGAGGCCGGTTGGATCAGTCACATGCATTTCGTGTGCATTTGTTAAGTGCAAGTGTTCATTATACTATTGTACTCATCACTTGAGCATGATTGAGGCAAAAACAAACGGGGAATATTGTAGTACGAATGTAACATCACGGGCACGGCATCATGCAAGCGGAATCGCCTTCTTCTATGCTCACATATGGCCAGGTGAGTGGACAGGTTAGCAACAATTTTCTTTTCTCGAGCACGCGGAAATTGTCTGTGAACTTGAAGTGGATTCCTCCCCGTCTGGAGTATTTTTTAGATAGATGCTATTGGATTTTTTTTGTCATCAATCACTGGTTTGTTGCAAGTTAATTCGTGCCTCCACTTGATATTCATTGTTCGTGTTCTGGTTCATGATAAAGATTTTTTTCTCCCAAGCAAGAGATTACACATTGACGAGTTGAAGAGACTAACGCACATGATAGATACTAGTACAAGACAAGACACAAGATAGACTAATTACAGCCTCCGGTTGCACGCCCTCGACCAACAAACGAGGTCCGCCTCCACCAACTCCGCGGCAGCCTCAATCTTGGCTGCTGCAGTGTTGTTGTCGCCTGCTGTCTCAGCAGCGGCCTTTGCACGGCGCCGCCTAGCATCGTCACCAGTACGAAGAGGGCAACTCCTCCTGCCGCTCCAGACACGAGCCCCGCTCCAGAGGTGCTTACACCGTGGGACATGGGAGATGCCGTCAGCAGAGCATAAGCTCAGGGTGCCGGCGGCGGGGGTTCTTAGCGCTTGCTTTGGTTGTGATAAATATTCACTTCTTGCACAAACTTGAACTAAAAAATCTCAGTCTGTTCGGCGATGACGACAATGCTACGAACTCATCTGCCGCACAAGAAATTCAGAATATGTTTCAGTTCCAATCCAAGAAGACGCAGGACAGGGCAGTGTGGTCTAAAACATGGCCGGTCGTTTCATTCCAGGAATAAAAAATCGCAAGACCATTGCTGTCAAAAAAAAACCTACAATAATACCACGATTTCCTCATACTAAATAAAATAAACAGCGCAATCATACAAGAGAAATTGTCTGAATCAGTCGAACAGTGATCTCACACGTTGCCACTGTCAGTCTTTGTCAGGCTGCCCATAGCCCGGGCTTTCTCGCGGAGGACAAACTTCTGCGTCTTCCCCGTCGGTGTCTTGGGCAAATCCTCAAACACCACCGTCCTGGGCGCCATGTAACGGGGCAGCCTCTCCCGGCAGAATCCTATGATCTCGGCTTCCGTGGCGCTGGCGCCGTCCTTGAGCTTCACAAACGCGCATGGCGTCTCGCCCCAGTGGTCGTCTGGCCTCGCCACGACGGCCGCCTCGAGAACGGCCGGGTGACTGGACAGCAGCGTCTCCACCTCGATCGAACTGACGTTCTCGCCGCCGGAAATGATGATGTCCTTGGCCCGGTCCTTGACCTGGATGCTCCCGTCCGGATGGCGCACGGCGAGGTCCCCCGTGTGCAGCCACCCGCCGGCCATGGCTTCCTTGGTCGCGTCGAGGTCCCTGTAGTACCCGCTCATCATCGTGTTGCCCCGGAACATCACCTCGCCCATCGTCCGGCCGTCGCGCGGCACGCTCTCCATCGTGGCCGGGTCCTTGACGTCCGCGTCCTGCACCGCGAAGTGGTGGCACCCCTGGCGCGCCTTGAGCCGCGCGCGCTCCTCGGCGGGGAGCGCGTCCAACTCCGGCGTCCACGCGCACACGGTCGCCACCCCGCACGTCTCCGTCAGGCCGTAGACGTGGTACAGGACGAAGCCGAGCCTCTCCATCTCCACCAGGACGTGGGGCAGCGGCGGCGCGCCGCCCGTGATGACGCGCACCGTCCCCGGCATAGGCTTCCGGTCCGCGGGCGGCGCGGTGACGATCATGCTGAGCACCGTGGGCGCGCCGCCCATGTGCGTCACCTTCCACCGCGCGATGCCGTCGAAGATGTCCTTCGCCGTGAAGCGGCGGAGGCAGACGTTGGTGCCTCCTTGCATGGCGAGCCCCCACGTCAGGTTCCAGCCGTTGCCGTGGAACATGGGCACGGTCCACAGGTACGTGGGCGCGGTGCCGACGTCGTAGGTGAGCACCGTGGCGACGGTGTTGAGGTACGCGCCCCGGTGGCTGTAGACCACGCCCTTGGGCCGCGACGTCGTGCCGGACGTGTAGTTCAGGGAGATCGGGTCGACCTGACTAAATCGCGAACGTTCATTCGATTTGAATCAAGCGAACGATCCGACAGCGGCTGCAATTTCTATTTTAGGAATAAACAAATCCCACCACTTTCCCTATTCGGTAAGCAGACATTTTTTTTATCTGTTGCGCGTGCAGACGTGTTGATCTCGTTTTCTTTTCACGCGCGTGTACACGAACCTATCGTTATGTTTTCTCTCGCACATAACTTACACAAACTAAGTTACACAACATAACTTCAAAAGAATAAGTTAAGCGTGCTAAGTTATAGAACATTCTATTTAGGTTTCATCAGCATTTTCTTTTCATTTGAGAAACTAATCATTCATAACTCTATACATTATGTTAATAAACTAAGTTAATCATACATAACTCTACAATAAGTTAATCAAATAAGTTAGGATACATGCACATAAAAAGTACATATAACTCAAACAATAAGTTATTCTTAAAAAAAAAACTCAAACAATAAGTTAACCAAATAAGTTACATAGCATACACATGAAAAAATAGGTTACATACATAACTATATACAATAAGTTAATCAAATAAGTAGACAGTATACAAATGAAAACACAAGTTAGATACATAACTCTGTATAATAGGTTAATCAAATAACTTAGATAACATACATATGAAAACGACATATTACATACATAACTCTGGATAATATAAGTTAATCAACTAAGTTATATAGCATACACACACAACAAAAGTTAGATACATATAACTCTGTACAATAAGTTAATCAAATAGTTTGATAGCATACACATAAAAACACAAGTTACATATATAACTTTGTATAATAAGTTAATTAACTAAATTAGATAGCATACATATGAAAAAACAGGTTATATACATAACTTTATACAATTTATGGTCATAAGATTAAGTAAAATAGGAAGAAGAAAAGGTGAAAGAAGGGATCAAAATAGTGCAAATAAAATTAAATTAGTTAACATATAAAAGAATAAAATATAAAGAAAAAAGAAAAAATATATAAAAAAGATAAAGATGAATGTACTTGTGGTAGCGCATGTTCAGTGGAGGAATAAATATGATGCACCTACAACAGCACACGTCCGTCTCGGGATCGTTCGCTCAAACGGAAAGGAGTGAACGCTCGCGGGAATGGATTTGTGAGATCGGGTCCAGCTCGTTCACCGGCCACCGGATGTCGAACTGTGACGGGGCGTTTTTTATGAGGTCCTCGTAGTCCGTACACGTGCGGCGGCCCGAGGCGGCGGCGCCGCCGGGTTCGCCGTCGTCGTCTGTAGTGGTTAGAAGAGCCGGAAGGCTGGCAGGGCTAGACTCGGCGAGGAGTTTCAGCGCTGCTCTCCCAACGTCGAGGAGGTGCGACTCGACGAAGAACACCTTGGCGCCGGAGTGCTTCAGTAGAACGGACAGCATGGCTGCGTCATGCCGGGTGTTGAGCGTGCAGAGGACCGCGCCGGCCATCGGCACGGCGAAGTGCAGCTCGTACATCGCCGGCACGTTGGGGCTGAGGACAGCGACCTGAATAATAAGCAAACATATAGCCGATTGTGTTGTTGGTTTGTTTCAAAGGTTCAACGAATTTCGGTAATTTCGGTGGTGGCCGAAAGAAAAATCCGAAATTTTATTATATACTAATACATGTGCTATATAACTTTAGACTCATATTTTATATTGTTTATATTGCATATTCTTTTATTCAATAGATGTGTAATCATAAATCATATTGATACTTGTTTAGATCTAATCTTTTAAAAAATAAAAGCATACTTCATGTGCTAGTCTCTAAAAAAATTTCGGCGAAATTTCGGCCGAATTTCGCGAAATTCGGTAATTTCGGTGGTGGCCGAAATTTTTGCGATAACGAAATTAAAAACATACTTTCAACGGTTTAGGTTTGGCAACGAAAACATCAATCATACGCCTCGGTTCAGCCCAATTCCACTTCTCCGGTCGTTCAGAGTTTTCTTTCCCAACGAACGATCCCACCGCGTCTTTTTCTTTTCTTTTCTTTTCCGTCCCAATTCCACTTTTCCGGTCATTCAGCGAACGATCCGACCACGTCTTCTTCTTTTCCGTTCCCGTTTTCTTTTCTTTTTCCAGCGAACCATCCAACAACAAACGATAGAGCTTAACTCTCTCCCCTTTGTTGACGTCATCGCTGATATCATGTTGAAAAAAGCAAAACATTTATTTCAAAAATGTTATAACTTCCGAATAGTGTATCTATTTTTATTTGCGTTTGCATCACTGTGTTCAATGTGACGAGACGAACAAAACTAGACCCCACTTACATATGTTTCGAAGAATTTTATTTTATTAATAATTTATGTGTATTATAGAATAACATATAATTTATAGGCTATAACTTATAAGAATAACTTATAACATATAACTTAGCATATTTCTACTAATATGTTGTGATACTAATTTGTACATTTAAGTTTTGAATATAACTTATACACCTAACTTTACATCTAAGCCATTCATCAAGTTATATAACTTATAAGTTTTAAATATAACTTATATATCTAACTTTACATAAGTTGTGTTTCATAATTTTTGTGTTTCTAGAATTTGGTTTATTTATGTGTCTGTTAATGACTTTTGTGTTTGCAGTTTTGGCACAAGTTAGTTAATTCGTTTCTTTGTGTTTAATGACTTTTTATACATAAAGGTGTTCTATAACTCTTAAGATTTTAAGTTTTTCGCATAAGTTATATTTTATAATTTTCATGGCATAAGTTATATGATGTAAGTTAATATACATAAATTGGTAGCAGAAAAAATAAATCTTCGAAACATGTGCAAGTGGGGTCTAGTTTTGTTCGTCTTGTCGTGTAGAACACATCAGTGCAGATGAAATTAAAAAAAGATACATCGTTCAGAAGTTATAGTATTTTGAAATAAATATTTCTCTTTTTATACAGTCATCCTTAAAAAGCGCGTATGAATGTAGAAGTGTGGAAGAAGCGCTGTGTATGTGCGTCTGGTTGCCAAAAAGAGAAAGGGATGAGATTTTTTTTTTCAAATAAGGTATGTCTGAAATTGATCGTTCAATTTGATACGGGTGAACGTCCATAGCTTGAGCCCTATGACTTGATTTTTATTTTATGTTTTTTTATTGGGGCCGTTAAAGTGAGGCGCAGCACAGATATGGCCTCTAGGGCTCTCATTCCGTGCATGCGGGTGGCCCAAGGCCCCGAGCACACATGGACGATCTTATCTCTAATGGTGAGTGAAGTTTATTAAATTGCATGAAACATTCCAATCAAATGATGAACCGACGATATATCTGTTGATTTCTCTTTCTTTCTCTTACACAAGTTTTTGTCTAAAGCTGCAATGTGTTTCCACATAGTTGATTGGTAACAACATGTCAAGAAACAATCATCTACAAGCTCAAATATTCTTAATTTCTAGCTATATTGTGCTCTCCAAATCCCACATGTAATAGGCTAATAGAGTTTGCATAGCTTTGCATGCATTTTTTTTTCATGTGTTATAGATTGCAAACTAAGCAATATTCAGCAAAACCAACACACTCAGGTTCAAATCTCTGATTGGATGCTGATGCTTGTATTTTTCTAGTTTATTTTCATGATTTAATAGTGCTAAGCTTCCAAAGATAGGAGACATGACCATCGATAGCGAAAAGACATTTGATGCCTTCGTTGATCTCAAAAATCTATTGATTATTTTACGACGGCTCGGTTCATGCTCGACGTTAAAACAAATTAGATGTATTTTCTCTATTTTCAGATTAGCTAACGTATCATGAGAAACCTAGATCTAACTTCTCTAGAGTGTTGTTTACATTCGTCCCACTTACTTGTGACTCAACTGTAGAGAGCAATAGTGTAGAGGAGGCGCGTCCTAGAAACACGGCTTGATTTTGCGTCCAAAAGGTAATCCGTCTTTTCAAAATTACAATGTTTATAATGTTTCACCATAACAATTTTATTTTAGTTTGTTACCACAAACCTTGATTTCATTAATACTCCGCGCATAACAGGTTGAAAAAGACAGTAGCTTGCCATCAACTATATGACAAATAGCATTTCATAGGATCTTCCTCATGCCATCACATCTGAAAAGGAAAATGCAGGCGTCGAATCTATGGAGATAGACTGAATGACTATGAAATGACAAGGTCTGCAAACAAACAAGGGTATACTCTATGTCTGCATCTTCAATTGATTGAGGAATTGTCTATCTATGAGTCAAATTTTTTTATATATTTGATCAGATTGTGACACCAAAATCGTACAACTATCTTCTTCTTTCTTATGCCATTTCCAATCAAATGCCACCGCCCCACACTGCTCCCACTCCCGCCAAACTCTCGGTGCATTCTTTCTGTTGGATTTATTTGGGTTATCTTTTATCTTGATAAATCAAAATAAAATTTGAAGTCAATACTAAATGCAGCGTAGTACTTTATCCTTGTATGGAAAACTGAGAGATGTTTAACTTCATTTTAATAGGTGGAATCCTTGTGAATTGAAAGAGAAGGAATGATGTGTCATACGTGCTCGCGGATACATGGTGTGGTGTGGCGATAGTGTTGATGGCATATATGCTCTCTAATGATTAATGGCACCTCTCTCATCATGTTGCCGGTGCAAAAGAACACCGCAATCCAAACATATCATTAGAGCATCTCAAATGGATTGCCTATCTTCCATCTCTTAAAAGTCTTATATAGGTTATTTTTCTCCTCAAAAAATTTATTAATATTTTCAAAGTGGATAGGGGAGAGGGGGGTGGACCTCCTATATTTGTGGGAGAGGTAGATTTTGAGATCAAAACTTGTAGATATTGATTGAGGATAGAATAAGAGTATCTCCAAAATCATTTGAATAAAAGTCTCTCTATAAATCTTTCACCCTCTAACAACTTCTTTAGCTATATCTTGTGTGTACTCTAAAGAGTCATTCACACTCTTCATCTATGACTAGCAAGAAACCAAAAATAGCGGATGATCATATTTGGAGATTTAGTTGAAAAAATTATTGGAGGTTTTTTTTATACTAAAATCTCTGTTTCTATCAATACGGATGGGTATAAAAAGGTCCTTGGAGTTACTCTAATTCGTTGGATAATTCTTCATATTACATTTTTCTTGGTATTAGAGATGGGATAATTAATTTCTTGGAGATGCTCTAAGCTCACCGACCTCAACAAAGAGCCCAAACCCTCAAATCAAAGCATAAAAATTCAAGTAGTTGAATCTCAATCCAATGGCGAGGGAAGAAAAAAATCGATGGACATGCAAGATATCGCCCACTAGAAGAGTTGAAGCGCTTGGCCGCTTGACCTGTCGACCATCGGATGGAGATCGGGCGTGTGCCCTGACCTCTGACCTCTCTTGTAGCTCCAGGCTCGAAGCTAACGACATCACGAGACAACGCGAGCGAGAACAGTGAGCAGTGTCAGTTTTTTCACTTACCACATCGCCGCGCGCCACGCCGAAGTGGGTGACGAGCGCGGCCGCCAAGCGGACGCACCGGCCCCGCACCTCGCTCCACGTGCGCCGCCGCTCCCCGTAAACCACCGCGGGGCGTCTCCCGTACACGGCCGCGGCGCGCTCGACGAAGCTGATCGGCGTCAGCGGCGCGTGGTTGGCCGCGCACCGCACCGTGCCGGCTTCCGCCGGGTCCAGAACCGCCTCTCCGCCTCCGTGCCGCGCCTGCGCCTCCTCCGCCGACCCGCGCGGGCGGTATCGGTATGGCGACAAAGTAACGAGCGCGCGAGCTCGGGCGAGGTGATCCGAGTGCGGACGACTCGCGTAGCGGCGTGGCTGGTGCTGTAGGTGTGGCCCGATGCCGCTGTTGCACTGGTGCAAGTGTCTACGGAAGAACGCAAGGGACGCCGCGGCTCTCATGGCTCTAGCGACGCAGCTGAAGCTCTCGATCAGGCGGCTCGGTTGCTCGGACTCGGAGAAGACGAGAGTGACGGCGCGGATAATGAAGCTGCGAGAGCAGAATGGGTCAATGGGAGAGGAGTGCACGAGAATCCAAATGGGGAGTAGAATATGTGCAGGCTGATCCGCTGATGCTGGAGCTGTGAAATGATCGGTGATCCGAGGCTAAGCTATGAAATGGGGAGTAGAATACGCCGCGGCTCTCATGGCTCTAGCTAGCTAAAATTTAGCAGAGGAACCAAACAGGGCCTATACTATTCTATTAGCAGCTCATCTATATACTATTCTATGAGCAGCTCATCTGTACCTATTAGGAATACTAGACAGTGGCTGATCTGTACTACCATGATTGCAACATGCACCTGCCAGCTGTTTGAAACCCAGAAATGATTGCATTACGCCCGGAACAAAGTAATCCAACATCCAACATGAATTATAGGTTTTAGGATGATTACACCTAAAATTACAGTGTACAGAGGGCATTCTGCATTAAATTCATGGCTGCACTTATCATAAAGCACAAGACAATCAGATACACCTTATGACTCAGACTGCACAATGGAATAATGATACACTTGCGAAATTTCTAGAATATTCGTGCACAGTACTAGCTAAAATCATCATATTACAAAACGCCGTGTTGTGGGCAGCATGCATCGCATTCAGTCTTGACATTTGGTTGTCTTCATATCCTCTTGGCAGTTGTGTGCGTGTGTCTTTCGACAAGGATGATTCCAGTTGTATCATTATCTTCTCTTCTCAAAGTTGGAACAGAGCATAGTGTTGAATCTGCACTTATCATATCTCAATAATATTCCTTAGGCCTTGTTTAGTTCCCAGAAAATTTTGCAAAATTTTTCAGATTCTCCGTCACATCAAATCTTTAGACGCATGCATGAAGTATTAAATATAAATGAAAATAAAAACTAATTGCATAGTTTGATCGGAATTGACGAGACGAATCTTTTGAGTCTAGTTAGTACATGTTTGGATAATATTTGTCAAATACAAACGAAAGTGGTATTATTCTTATTTTGCAAAATTTTTTGGAACTAAACAAGGCCTTATATTAAATTCTTCCTTCAGTGATCTACCCAAAAGGTCAAATTTTGCATGACACAAAAGCTCCCCTACAAGGGAACACAATCTTTTACTACTTTTGTGGCCCTCGATGACCACAAGATCCTGCATCATAAATTCATAATCATGTATTCTGGAGCACTCTTTGTCTTCCTGCCAATTACTGAATATTATGCTGATGTTGGATGTTGTAAAATTCTGTGACGACGCCCATACACAAGACCCTATGATAACATGAACCAAAATTAGTTTTCTTTTTGTTAAGTGGTGCAAAACTGTACTGTGTACTCAGGATAAGACTAACTTTATGCACATAGCAAGACAAGGCATTCGGTCAAAATGGAGTTGCTTTGTCAAAACAATTCAGGATATCTATGTTTATGCCCAAAAACCTTGACATGTAGCTAAATATTTCTAATTTATTATTGTATTAAACACCAAGCAACTTGATTTGTACCATCATCTTTTTATAACATGAGCAACTTTAGAACAGAAAATAAAAGCTGTCTTCAGATATCTATAAGAGGAGCAACATTTTTAGCCAAATGTTCTCTGAACACTCCAGAACACCATAACAGGAGCAACTTTAAAACAAATTAGTGAAATGTACGCACTTTATACTGAGCATATATTTTTCGTGTACATGCAGAAACTCGGAAAGAACTAATTTGTCAAGATTCTGCCCTTTGTACTCGGCACATATTTTTCAATTGAGCCTTTTCTGATATTTAGCTGCATGAATCAGAAATAAATACACAAATCTTGCAGTACAAGGACATGGAGGGAACATATATTGCAAAATTTTATATGTCTTCATTTGCATAAGTAAAAGAAAAGGATCTAGCAATGGAAGAGTAAAATGAACATGCCTAACATGGTTCGTTATGAAACTTGACCTCATTGCATTTGTATTCAAGTAGTCACCTCCATCCATTACTATTTTCTATATTGAGCAATAATATTTTTCAGACGATCAGGATTGATAAAATTCAATATATTAGACATAGCTTATGGATTTCACTTTGACCAACCTTGTAACCGTTGAATGGTTTGGCCTTGAAGCTTCAACATAGTTATTCTTATTCTTCTGACCAGTGAGCTGCTTGAGCTTGGTATCACAAGGTCAAATGTGAATCATTGAGTCATGGTGAATACACTACAGGAACTTATGAACTGGGTCGACAAAGCATAACTCGACATTGCTACAAAATTTGAAGTTTTGATAAGCAATCTTCTATAATTGGTACAGATGAGAAAGACAATCCATCTAGTGTTGTATCATAACCTCAATAATCCTTAGCACACCAGTTACATTGTCATAGAGATCTCTGAAATAGTCGAGGCGAATGGACCTTTTTCGATAGCTAATATCAACTTGAACAGCATTGTGCATTTTGCCAAGATGTCTAAAACTTTCTTGATAGCACCCGCTTATGCCAGCTCATAACTAGAACCAATGTCTCTGGCTATGTTAGCAGATTTGGACAATGGCAATATGCAGCACAGGAGATCTGATTCAAACTCAATATGAAATTGGAATGAAACTTCTGAACTGTGATGTCAATAAAAATAGGATAAACAATGCAAACTGACTGCAGTGCATGTAACATTATGATCCTTAAAGGAATCTCAAACAGCTGCTTTACTCCCTGTTTCGAAAGCAACTATGTGAATCATTGGCAACAAAACAGACCTTTGAAACACAAACAACACAAGCAGCAGAGTTGACAACAGATCCACTGGCACTTGCATCGTTTTCACTCAAGAATAACAATTACTTCATCCTCTCAACTAACTGAGAATCCTTGTTCCCTGTTGTGTCAATAACACCTGCAGAGATGGTGAACGCTGTAAAAAAACTCCTGGCTCCCTCCACCTTGTAATTGAACACATATGTTTTTAGCAATTGAAATTCCTTCTGGTAATTAACATTTGGATCAAGTCATATAAGTGATTAATCTAATTTATTATCGTCAATATTTAAGTTTTATTCTTTTGAAAAAAGTAAGCCATAAACCCGATCAATTAAAGTTTTAGTATAAAGTGGATACATGCTGATGTCTTGACGATCATACTTGAGACTTGAAAAAAGAAAAAAAAAACAATACTACATCTCCCCGACTAGACTGGTCGGTGGCAGATTTCTCAAACGTTTATACTTGATAGTTGCAAAAAGAGAACACTTTGCAATTATCGTGAACACAACTTGAAAAAACATAAACTGCAGAGCTTAAACATGCAGATATATTGAGTATCACAATTCGCAAATAATAAAAAAGAAATTAACCACAATACTAGATGTCCACGACAACCCTGGTCAACCTTTCTAGTTCAGACTTGCAAATAGAAAACATTTTGGAGTTGTTGTGAACACAACTTGGAAAAATATAAAATTTCAGAGCTAAGACAAGCAATTCTGACCAGAGACCATAGATGTACTCAATCAATCGAAGCCACATTGCAGATTGGACATCCCAGACACTAGAAATCGAAGCAATAATAATTTGGGATGTCTGATATAAATTGAGAAGTTACTGCATTCGACAGAAGACAAAAATCTAATACCTAGGCAAGCATACCAAGATGGATCCGTACTGAACCAAGACGCCGGGGGTTCTGAGGAGCCATCAGTGAACCAATGACGCTGGGGACAGCGACGACGGCGCGAGGCAAGACGCCGGGGCGAGAAGAGAGCGAACTCAAGTCTCTGAGGGAGGGCTGGAGAAGAGAGCTGCTTGAAGTGAAGGAGAACGGGGGGAGTAGCCAGCAGGCAACAGGGGTCAGGGGCGGAGAAGGGAGATGTGCTGAACATTACTGTACATCATTATTTGTGACAAAAATACCCCTTCAACTGCGGGCGCAGGAACAGATTCCGATCGACGGCCACGATAAAGCCGTGCGAAGCTGCCTTTCCCCATCTGCGCTGCGCAACCCTTCTTCCTCCCCCTTCCGTCTGTGTGTTTCCGCCGCGCTCGAGGCCGCCGCCTCCGTGACCGTGCCTGCCGGCCTACGCGCTCGGCTCCGCCGCCGCCTCCGTGCCCGCCGGCCTACGCGCTCGGCGCAGCCGCGCACTCGGTGAAGCCTAGGGTTTAGCGGTCCGAGCAGACCTCCGGTGAAGCCTAGGGTTTAGCGGCTACACCTCTCCTCTCGCCGGCTGTCGACCAGCGTTTCCGCTAAACCACCGCGCCGCCGATGGACGTTGACTCGGACCCGGCCGCCTCGAGCAAGCCCACGCAGATGGACCTCGAGGAACAGGCACGCCGCCGCCACCCTCCCCTTTCGGATTTTTTCTTTTCTCAGTTTGGGTTTAGGGCCATGGTAGTGACTGTTCTGCGCCCTCGCTGTGGCGCATGTGCAGACGGACACGAAGGGGAAGGGGAAGGGGAAGGCAGAGGAGGGGAGCGGGAAGGGCGAGGAGCTCGCGGACTCCATCAGTAGCCTCTCAATCGGTCAGGGGCGCACCAATTTCAAGAAGAAGCCTGTGATCATCATCGTCATCGGCATGGCTGGTGCGTCGATTTCGCTCGCCCGCTGTTTAATTACATTCATTCAATGGCATGAATCTCCCAACCGACCTGGGAGCTGACAGTTTTGTTCTGAACCCTTGTTCAGGGACGGGGAAGACGACTTTGATGCACCGGCTGGTATGCGATACGCAGGGATCAAATAAGAGGGGCTACGTCGTCAACCTCGACCCTGCGGTGATGACCTTGCCATTCGGGGCCAACATTGATATTCGTGACACTGTGCGGTATAAGGATGTGATGAAGGAGTACACCCTTGGTCCCAATGGTGGCATCCTCACCTCGCTTAACTTGTTTGCCACTAAGTTTGATGAGGTTGATTGCTATAATCTCTTCCATCACTCCTGTCGTTTTGATAGCATTTCATAGTACTGCTGGCCTGTTAGTCTGTTTATTAGTTCTATCTGTTATCTCTCTGGTTCCAAGTTCACAAGTTTTCGAGGTGGAAACTTGTACCCCATTCGTCTTCAGGTATGCTTGTTGTTTAGCACTTGTGCTTGCCTGTCTTTGTTTGATTGGATTGAACTATATTTCCAGTCAAATCTAATGGGAAAGGGGTCATCTGGTTTGAAATTTTGAACAACTAGTTAGGTGAAAAAAAATGTGTAATTCAAACATGGCGACCATTGCGAACAGTATTTTTTTTGTTTGGCTTACACCACTGTAGTGCCCAGTCTGCTGTGTGTAGGCACCAAGTGCTTGCTTATATGAGAATGCTAATAATTCTTTTGTCTTTGTCCTATGAGTTGACTAATAATCTGTTAGTCCTGCAGCTTGGCAAAATAGTATTTAGAATTTTAGATAGCTCTAGAGCTGCACTTCTACACAGGGCTAATATTTCAATTTGCTGATCCAATGTGTCAACAGTAGTAACAAGAATGTTGTGCACTGTTAAGATTCTACTAACATAACAGGATTTGGGATCAAAGACAGAGAACTGATGTGCTTTGTGAATGATGACTTTGGTTAAATGTGCTAATAAAACACTCTGGATGCCATGTCAACTCTTACCATTCCATGCAAGCTCCCATAGAAATTGTGCTCAATTCAATCCACATAGGAGCACCAGGGGGTTTATCTGATGCCACACTGAATAATTTAACTTTGCTGCAAAATTATATTGTACTTATGGTGGTATATGGTAAATGCACATTCCTGTTACCTTTATTTTCTTCAGCTAATATGACATTTAATATTCATTCTTAGGTTGTGTCTGTCATTGAAAGGCGTGCGGACCAATTGGATTATGTACTGGTGGACACTCCTGGTCAGATTGAGATCTTCACTTGGTCAGCTTCAGGAGCTATCATTACTGAAGCTTTTGCATCGACGTTTCCAACAGTTGTAGCATATGTTGTTGACACTCCCAGATCAACAAACCCTGTTACTTTCATGAGCAACATGCTCTATGCCTGCAGTATTCTCTACAAAACTCGCCTCCCTCTAGTCCTGACATTCAACAAGGTTGATGTTGCCAAACATGAGTTCGCTATCGAAGTATGTATACCATTTATGACAGTATTGTTTACTTTGTTGTTGATTTGCATTTGCACCTGCCATACATTCACATCTTCCCAAAGTTACAATTTGCATGTCATGCAGAATTTTCTTACTGTGAAATATGTATAAGTTCAACCTGCCGAGGTTGTGTCTGTGACCTTAAGCTTTGTTCAAAGTGTTAATTGCCTTATTAGCCAGTTTGTGCTTATATTATACTGTACATTCAACCAGTTTGACTTTTCACTATTAGGCACTGACATGGGCCTTGTTTAGTTCCCAAAAAAATTTGCAAAATTTTTCAGATTCTCCGTCACATCAAATCTTTAAACGTATGCATAGAGTATTAAATATAGACGAAAATAAAAACTAATTACACAGTTTGGTCAGAATTGACGAGACGAATCTTTTGAGCCTAGTTAGTTCATGATTGGACAATATTTATCAAATACAAACGAAAGTGCTACTATTCCTATTTTGCAAAAAATTTTGGAACTAAACAAGGCCCCTGTTTCATTGCTGACCAGTGGATGCAAGACTTTGAGGCGTTTCAGACAGCTTTGGAATCGGACAAATCGTACTCCGCTACATATACACGAAGCCTCTCCCTGGCTCTTGACGAATTCTACAAGAATTTGCGCTCTGTTGGAGTATCTGCGATTTCTGGTGCTGGAGTCAATACATTTTTTGAAGCTATAGAAGCAAGCGCCAAGGAATACATGGAAACCTACAGGTCTTGTCTCCTCAGATGAACAGTTAGAAGACTGATCTTCCTATCTATGACCTTGTGTTACTAATTGGTATTTGACAAGTTTCAGGGCTGATCTTGACAAGAGGATTGCTGAAAAGGAAAGATTGGAGGAAGAACGCAGGAAGGAGAATATGGAAAAATTGCAGAAAGATATGATGAAATCCAAAGGACAAACTGTGGTTCTCAGCACTGGGTTGAAGGACAAAAATTCTGTTTCTGACATGATGGATGATGCCGATGAGGAGGAAGAAGAGGAAGCATTGGAAGATTTTGGGTTTTCTGAGGAAGATGAAGATGAAGGAGAAGACGAGGAAGTGGCTCATTTTGGTTTTTGAGGTACTGCAGTATTGCTCCATTTAAATTTATAATGTAGTCAGTTGTTTTGGAATCTGAGGAAGTTGTTAAATACTGCTCACACACTAGTTTGCATTGGATGTGAATGTGTTTCTGGCACTAATGCTAACCAACGTATATCTGCAATTGTTACTTAACCCAGAGGCATATTATATGTTGCATTAGCAACACTGACCTATCATATTATAGGTTGTTTTAGTTTTGTCCAAAGTCAAAACTATTCTAAGTTTGTTCAAGTTCAATGGAGAATTGATCAACATCTAGCACATTGAATTAGTTTCATAAGTCAACCTTGAAATATGTATTGATAATACAATTTTTTGATATTGTAATTGTTGATATATCTGTCTATAAATTTGGTTAAAGTTAGAAATAATGACTTGAAGAAAAACTAAAACAGACTAATTTGGAACAGAGACCCCACAATGCATTGCTACTCTAATACCAAGATGAGATGGTATTGATTGTTACACTATTGTTTGATTCTTCAATTTGGATCTGATGTTATTAAGCTTTGTGTTGGCAGGAGATCCAATAGGAACTTTGGTGTGCCTTACGGAGAATCCATATGGGGCTACTAGTTGTCTATCGTTTAACTGAAGTGGAATGAAAAATTGTCAATATCAGTAGGTTGTTGACTTTGTTATTAGTCTACTTGTTTAAATTCTGATGTCCTGCTGCTGGCAGTTTATGCCGTATTTTTGGAACCTCACGTTGAAGTTTATCCCATCGATGAGCTGAACTAATCATCTTCATTGTACGTGCGAGTAAAGGTGCAAGGATAGATGGGTTCAGTTGTGTTGACTTGTGTAATCGGTTGCACCGTAACTCGTACGTAATCCTTCGCTTCGCCTTCTTGCAATAGAAAACAGTCCAATCTTTTTCGCCTTCTTGTCCAATCTTCTAGTTCAGACTTACAAATAGAAAACATTTTGGAGAGTGGCGGAGCTAGCAGAGTTAAGCTTTATCATGTCGTGGCATCACTACTTAAGCTTTATAAGAGCAACACAATGTATATAGACCAAGTAATTCATATACATAGAATCCACGTAACTAGTCTATAGCTATTGTTTTCTTTTAGCAATGTATATAGACTAAGTAGTCTATAAGATGAGACCTAAAGAGGATAAAAAATTATTTATCTTCAATTCACCAGTGTAGGGGGGCGGTGGCCGATGGGTAAGTTGCTCTAGTGTTATGTTAGTTATTTTTGAGTTATTCTAATCTCGTACACACAAATTTGCAATTATTCATCTACTGCTGGAATTTAGATTTATTTTATCGATGCAAATTTGATTTGGATAAGCTATTGCCTCACCAACTAGCTAATCAGATGCAAGCCTCTCCTTGGGCGGATTTCTCCTTTTGCTCCTCAGCCTACGGGGTATTAGCTGTTAAGAGTGTATGTAAATGAACAGTGAACAACTTATGTCTTTCATTGATCTCATAGAATATATACAAGTGAAGGGGGCATGTCCGTACGGACACAACCGTTCAGTTTACAGAACCACCGAAGGGACATGCCTCTTCAGGGATTACTGACTGCTAATCCTATGATTAACTGCTAATCCACTTCTCTAATCTTGTTGTATCAACGGATGAGATCATTAGTGATAAGGTGTCTATTCACCAACAGACACCGTTTCGCAACACTCCCCCTTGATCGAATCTTCCTTTGAGATCAATGTAGCTGTAAGCTTAGATTCCTCGAAAAACCATGTGGGAAAAATCTGAGGAATATGTATGTATGGATATGCTGTAAAACTCCTTTAAACCTTTATAGGAAAACAAGGAGAAGGTAGCATATATTTGTGTGATTTAAACAAACCACTATGTCATTGGTATTCCAATTAAAAACCCCAGTGGGGAAAAATATTGGAGATACGACATAAAGATAACTCCTCTAAAAACCGTTTAGGAAAAAAATGAGGAGCCATATTAAGAGATATGTCGCTAAAACTCCAATAAAAACCCAGTGGGAAAATCAGGAGAAAATATGACGACATACTATAAGTATTGCCTCTTGAAATAACTCTCATGAAAAACCTTTTTCAAGGAAAAACCATGGATGAGTTGGGAGGGCAATGTGTGTCTTTGATATTTCCCACAAAAACCCCGGTGGGGAAAATAGAAAATATGACACATGCTTATGTTAATATTACCTCATTAAAAACTTTAACAAGAAACCTTTTGAGTAAAACTTGTGAAAGAAAAGAGTATAATATGATGCTGGTACAGGTGGCATCTAGGAGATGTCTCCCCCTGATTCTGGCAAATCTCGAAGTCGCCTCATACCAATTCCATGTACCAATTTTTGAAACACAGAAGTTGGTAAGGACTTAGTAAATAGGTCAGCGAGATTATCACATGACTTGATTTGCAAGATGTTTATTTCCCCACTTTCTTGTAATTCATGGGGATAAAACAATTTAGGAACAATATGCTTAGTGATATTGCTCTTTATGTAACCTGTTTGCATCTGTGTAACACAAGCAGAATTATCTTCATAGATAATTGTTGGTGATTCAATTGAACCAATACCACATGACTGTTGTATGTGGTTAATCATTCTGCGAAGCCACACACATTCTCGTGATGCCTCGTATAGAGCAATAATTTCAGAATGATTAGTAGAGGTGGCTGTCAGAGTCTGCTTAGAAGACTTCCATGAAATAGCTGTACCTCCATGTAGGAATACAAATCCTGTTTGGGATTTTCCGTTATGAGGATCAGATAAGTAACCAGCATCTGTATAGCCAATCATATTAGGATCATGATTTTTCTTGAAGAATAAACCAAGATCCTTTGTGCCATTAAGGTATCTGAGGATACACTTTGCTCCCGTCCAATGACGGTGAGTCGGGTCCGCACTATGTCTAGCTAGTAAGTTCACTGCAAATGCGATATCAGGCCTGGTGCAATTTGCAAGATACATAAGTGCGCCAATGACACTGAGATATGGGATTTCAGGTCCCAACGTCTTCTCCCCAACATCCCGTGGTCTAAATGGATCTTTCCCTAATTCTAAGGAACGAACAACCATCGGGGTTTTATTAGGGTATGATTTATCCATATTGAATTTCTCCAATATTTTCTGGATATAGGCTGATTGATGCACTAAAATCCCTAAAGGACGGTGCTCAATTTGTAAGCCTAGGCAATATTTGGTCTTTCCCAAATCCTTCATCTCGAATTCCGTCTTTAGATGTTTGCGTGCTTCTTCTATATCCTTTGGACTGCCAATGATATTTAAATCATCAACATATACAGATATAATACAAAATCCCGTTTGAGATTTCTTAATGAAAACACATGGGCAATCATCATTATTGGTGTATCCTTTGTTTAAAAGGAATTCACTCAGTCGGTTGTACCACATTCGTCCCGACTGCTTCAAGCCATATAATGACTTTTGTAGTTTTACACAATACATGTTACGATTTGCGTTTGGATTCGGAATTTGGATTCCATCGGGAACCTTCATATATATGTCCGAATCAAGTGACCCATATAAATATGCTGTCACCACATCCATCAACTGCATAGATAGATGATTTTGAACTGCCAATGATATTAAGTATCGGAAAGTAATTCCACTCATTACTGGAGAATAAGTTTCATTATAATCAATGCCGGGTCTCTGCGTGAACCCTTGTGCTACTAGCCTTGCTTTATATCTCACCACCTCATTGTTCTCATTCCGTTTCCGGACGAAAACCCATTTAAAGCCTACAGGAAAGACTTTGGAGGGTGTGGGTATAGCTTTTGTGAATACCCCTCTTTTAGTGAGCGAGGCTATCTCAGCTTTAATTGCTTCTTTCCATTGAGCCCAGTCTGAGCGCTTTTTGCACTCTGCCATGGTCTTAGGATCTGGATCATTGAGAAAGATTTCTGCAATTGCTGCGGAGAAATATGTGTCTACAACAGTAGTCTTACGATCGTATGATTCTCCAGAATCAATATAATTGATGGAAATTTCTTTCACCCCATTATTTGACTCAACATTTCCCAAAACTATGGAGTCAGGGTGTTCCGATGTCCCAGGATCAGAATTTGGATGCACCGTTGATCCGGGTTGTGGATTTGGTCCTGGTGTTGGATTTTTATCCACTATTGGGTGTCTACCAACTTGAGGTTGGCTTGGATTTACTGATTTGGAGGATTTACCTCTCGATTTCCTTGGACGCTTACTTGGAGCATTATCCTTAGGAGCGGCCGTACTTCTCCCCCTCTTCTTTGGAAGTGGGAGTTGAATGGTTTTTATTGGTACCTCCACTCTTTCGGGCGCATTGCGAGCAGGATAAGAGGATTTAGTGACACCCTTATAATCAGTAAATGCTTCTGGCAGGTTATTTGCAATATGTTGCAAGTTTATGATTTTCTGAACTTGTTGTTCAGTTTCTTGAGTACGTGGATCTGAGGGGGAATTGCCTTGGGCATTCCAGTTGATTTCCTGGCATTCACTTTGGTACTTGAAATCTCCCCCTAATGCTGGGAAATGGTCCTCATTGAATATGCAGTCAGCATACCGGGCCGTGAATAAGTCCCCTGTAAGAGGCTCGAGGTATTTGATAATCGATGGGGATTGATATCCCACATAGATACCAAGTTTCCTATGTGGACCCATAGAGGTACGCTTAGGTAGTGAGATCGGTACGTATACAGCGCAACCGAATTTTCGCAGATGGGAAATATTTGGCATATTCCCACGTACTAATTGCAATGGGGAGACAACATGGTATGCAGTTGGACGCAATTGAATTAAGTCAGCAGCGTGTAAGACTGCATGACCCCAACATGAAGTTGGTAGATTGCAATTTTGTATTAGTGGTCTTGCAATGAGTTTAATTCTTTTAATAAGAGATTCTGCTAAACCATTTTGTGTATGGACATATGGGACAGAGTGCTGAACTTGAATTCCTAAAGCCATACAATAATCATTGAAAGCCTTTGAGGAAAATTCAGCAGCATTGTCCATTCGAATTGATTGAATTTGATGTTCAGGATTATGTGCTCTAAGTTTAATAAGTTGAGCAATAATTTTTGCGAAAGCATGGTTACGTGTGGATAAAAGACACACATGAGACCATCTAGTAGATGCGTCTATTAGAACCATAAAATACCTGAACGGTCCAGATGTTGGTTGTATAGGGCCACAAATATCTCCTTGAATGCGTTCAAGAAATTTTAGTGGCTCATTTTGGATCTTGACGGGCGATGGACGCAAGATCAATTTACCTGTAGCGCACGAAGTGCACATAAAATCTGAAGATTTTGGAAATTTAGCAGTATTTAACTCATGACCATTTGAATTGCTGATAATTTTCCGCATCATCCCTATACCAGGATGACCAAGGCGATCATGCCAAGTTTTGAATGCATCAACATTCTGGAAAATTACCTTGTACGCAACATGTGGTACGGGTTTGATGTATGTGTAGTACAATCCGGACGGAAAAGAGGGAATTTTCTCAACAATTTGTTTGCCATATCCATTGTTTTTAGTAACAAGGAGAATTTCCTCATTATTGTCATCAAGGGTTTCTATATGGAAACCATTTTGACGGATATCTCTATAACTTAATAAGGTACGCTTTGAATCGGGATATAATAATGCATCCTCAATTGTAATTTGGGTACCCATAGGGGAGTACGATAATGGCACGACCTGAACCAATTATCGTAGCATCGCGCCCAGCGATTGTCAAAACATTTCCTTGTCTTTTAGTAAGAGTTTGGAAATATTTTGTTTCCCTAAGAATAGAATTAGTGGTACCGCTGTCCACTAGGCATAATTCCTCTTCCATCAGATCGACCCCCGCAGAAACTATATATAAATAAAGAATTTGATATAAAACTCTCTGATAATATATAGAATACATACTTTATTTATTGAATATCAAATGTGTACAATACATTTATTGGATATCCAAACTAAGTAGTGATGACATCATTAAATATTTACAACACATAGGACATAAATATTGTTTATTATTACAATCACTAGAACATAAAGACATTAGAATCTAAGGGATTGGGAGCCTAGTGAAAGTCTCCAAATATGTCGTTGGATGCATATTCCACGATCATATTCCCTGTATCAGCAAGATCCTCGCCTCCTCGTATGATGTTGTTGCTTGGTTCCTCAGGAACTTGTTGCGAACAACCAGCCTCTTCCCTGGTGGTGTCAGGTCGAAGATTGAAATGGGCTTCATACTTCTGTCCTGGTGTAGCTCGTCCACGACCCACAGACTTTAAGTAAAGATCAACTAGATGACTTGGGGTACGACATTTCTTTGTAGTATGGTTATAACAACCACATTTTTGACACACAGGTTTATCATCCCTGTTCTTGGAAATGTTCTTACCCTTTTTGTAAGGTTTACCTTTGTTGGAGTCACCTTTTTGGGGCTTCTTATTGCGTCTGCGCTTGTTTTTACCCTTCTTGGAGTTTCCTTGTTGATAGTTCTTTTCAGATCTATTATTAGACATGGGTTTATTCTGAGTATATGCATGTACTTCAGGCAATGGAGCAGACCCAACAGGGCGTTGCTGATTATTCCAAACCATAAGTTCAGAATGTTTTTCGGCCTCAAGTAAAGTTTGGATAAGCTCTGAATAAACTTGGAAACGTCTTTCACGGTATTGTTGTTGAAGAATCCTTTCAGAGGGAAGCATAGTAGACAAAGTCTTTTCTATCTTATCCGCATCTGTAGGTTCTTTCTCGCAGAATTGCAATTTTGAGCAAATCCTATGGACAGCATGATTGTAGTCACTCACAGTTTTGAAATCCTGTAAGCGAAGTTGCGTCCACTCATAGTTGGCCGCGGGCAAGACAAGTGCCTTTTGCTGTTCATAGCGTTGCTTAAGTGAAGTCCATAGATTGTGTGGATTTTCTTCCAACAAATATTCAGCCTTAAGATCAGGGTGAATGTGGCTCCTAATAAGGTATAGGGCTGTATAAACGTGTTGATCTTCAAGCGGTGCAACCCCATCTTCGGGTGGTAACACAGCTCGATAAAGTCCACGGGACGAAAGACTAACTTTTACGTCTATAGCCCATGTGGGATAATTGTGGCCGTCTAGAGCTAGTAATTCAAACTCTTTGACAGTCATTGATCCTACATGACATAAAAACCATCGAAACATTTTAAGTTATTAAAATGTTGAGGTGTGTTGTAATTATAGGATGCAAATTAAAAACAAGATAAATCTTGTATCGGTAATGGTGTAAAATTCTTATATGCATAATAAAATAATGGAGGTAGTCACCAAAAAAGAAAAGGGTGTAGACCTCTAATTGGGCATATTATGTGTAAATAATAGATGCCAATTAATTATGCAAATTGTATAACGCGTCTGAAGGTAGTCATCAAGAATTGATGTAGACCTTAATTTAATTTGCAAACGAATTGGGTACGCACGTTGAGGATAGTCACTAAGTAGTATACTTAGTGTAGATCCCACAGTAGCAACAATGTTGCTACCTTGTGTATGGCCAATAGGGATGCAAATTAATGGTAGTCATCTTTGGAAAAAGATGTAGACCAAATGTTCTAAGTGGTAATGTTGGGTACGCACGTTGAGGATAGTCACTAAATATTGCTTAGTGTAGATCCCGCAGTAGCAACTATGGTGCTACCTTGTGGAGTGGCCAACAAAACGACTCTAAAACATGCATGTTATATAACTGTTAAGAAAATTACACATAAATTGTCGCATCCATTATTTAAGCGCGTAGTGCTTTAAAGTTAAAAGCGTAAAGGAACTTAAATAAAAAAAAATGATCGATTGCGAAATAAATAAATAATTGCAAGATCATGGTCACAATAACAAGGATATTATTTATTGGATTTGTCATTCATACCGGGACAAATATTTTGAATAATATCACAAACAGATATTTTATAACAATATAAAGTATCACAAGTACAATTATAAATGTCAACGACTAAGCATAATTAGTACTTATATTTTACAGCACATAATTTATAGGAGACTAACAGAGTCTTATACGAATTAATGCTGAAAATAAATAAGTAAAATAACTAATCGGCTGGACCAATTGGGACTGGTTTCATCACATTCGGGCCCTTGGAAACATGTTCGTGCGTGCAGTAGAGTGGGACCAAGGAGCAGGTGGATTTAGGCCATCAGCCCAAAGCGTGCAAAGGGCAATTTAGGCCGCTCGTCAGCAGGGTAAAATCCCTAACTGCTTACAGCCGCCACTGCTCCAGGTCTCTTTTCCACCACGCCGCCGCCGCTGCTTGCCTTCAGATCGAAGAGGACTCCCCCTCGTCGGGAGAGTAGAAGCCAGCACCGCCGACCGCCATGTTCAGGACCTCCGCGCTCGGGAGGCCAAGATCCGCTGGGTTCCAGGCACCTGTGCGACGAACACCGGGACGCTGGTCCATTGCCGCCGTCTTGCGGCCTAGGAGGCGCCGGAGTGTCGGAGTCGGCAGCGTCTCCGCCGGAGGAGGGTCTGGGAGTGCCTGCGCTTTCATGCGGGCAGCGGCTTCCGCACGCGTCGCAGGCGGAGTGGCCGGTGCTGCTGCGAGAGGAGGTGCGGAGGGCCCGGCGAAGTCCATGACGTAGTATGGTGGGACGCCGGTCCTTGCCGCACGCGTGCCTCCTGGGTTGATGAGGTAGCCGATGCCGGGGCCGGTCACCACTTCCTCTTCTTCGACCTTCACAGCGTCGAGCGTAGGGGCAGCCTGCGTGGCGAGGTACCACGGATGGAGCGGGGTCGCCACTGGAGTCGTCGGAGTGACCGGTGTGGGCGACGGCAGCGAGTAGTTGTACTCCAGTGTGTGCGGCATCAAGGCGAACTCCTTGCAGAAGTCACACCAGTAGCGCGGTGGCGCTGGTGCCGGCGACATTGGCTCCATGGGGATGTACGCGGGCGCGGCGACGGGCTCAGCACCAACTTCTTCGACGAGCGGCGCCGGGGCCTCAACGACTGGTGGCGCCGGACCTTCAACCGCTGGTGGCGCCGCGTTGCTTGGGCCAGCGCCATCCACGCCGAGGCGAGGGGACGGTGGCTGGCTCTGCAGACGAAGTTCTTGCGGAGAAGCCTGGCGGACACGGCGAATTGGGCTCCAGCGACGGCGAGGAACAGCATCTGCACGGATGCCACGAGCAGCGGAGTCGAAGAGGCGGCCGAAAGAACCATGGCCTCCATTGCCAGCGTTGCGACGAACACGAGGCCCAAGGCGCTCGAAGACGCTGTGACGCTGTGCATGGTGGCCGTGGTGACGGATCGGGCCACGACGTACTCCACTGATGCGACGGAGGGCGAAGAACAGACCACGAACGATGTGAGACGGTAAGTTAATCTTGGCCATGCTTACCGATGGGGGTTCAGAGACATGTAAATGCCTCTGTTGGGCGTCGTCTTTCTGTTCCTCTGTCTGTTCTCGTAGAGCAACGTGTCTGATAACGTGTTAAGAGTGTATGTAAATGAACAGTGAACAACTTATGTCTTTCATTGATCTCATAGAATATATACAAGTGAAGGGGGCATGTCCGTACGGACACAACCGTTCAGTTTACAGAACCACCGAAGGGACATGCCTCTTCAGGGATTACTGACTGCTAATCCTATGATTAACTGCTAATCCACTTCTCTAATCTTGTTGTATCAACGGATGAGATCATTAGTGATAAGGTGTCTATTCACCAACAGACACCGTTTCGCAACATTAGCAACCGTTTCTAGTTGTTGTTCCCCTCCTAAGGGCAGGTTCTTACGTGTTACTCACCCGTTCGCCACTAGAAACACCACTTTCCGTTTGACTTGCATGTGTTAACTGTTAAGCACGTTCATCCTGAGCTAGGATCAAACTCTCCATGAAATTCATAGTTGCACTACTTATAGCTTTCTTATTTGTAGACAAAGTGGATTCGGAGTTGTCTTTCCTTCCAAGGATAACTTGTATCTATGTGCTTCAGATTATTAGCCTGGAGTTCGCCACCAGCAGTATAGCCAACCCTATCTTATAACGTTAATCCCACAAGTCTCTTAAGTTGTTGTGAACACAACCTGAAAAATAAAATAAAATTTCAGAGCTAAGCTAAGCAAACAATTCTGGAGACCACAGGTGTACCCAATTAAATCGATGCCGCATTGCAGATTGGAAATCCCAGACACTAGAAATCGAAGCAATAATAATTTGGGATGCTTGTCAAAAAATAAATAAATTGGGATGTCTAATATAAATTGAGAAGTTACTGCAGAGATGTGCTGAACATTACATCATTATTTATGACAAGAGTAAAGTCTACCACTGGTCTCTAAACTTGTACCGTATGTCATCGCGGTTTCTAAACTCGCAAATTGACCGTTTAGATTATTGAACTTATTCGTCTGCATCATCTATGTCCCTAAACTTGTTTAGCTATGTCATCCCAATCCCTAAACTTAGAAATCACCCGTTTAAGTCCTTAAATTTGTTCGGTTGTATCATCTGTTCCCTGAATTTGGTTGAGTCTGATCTAGGTAAAAAAAAACGATATAAAAACTCTATATAAAAAAAAATCATAACTTTTTCATATGAACTCGAATGGAGACAAAATTTGTATCAAAGTTATAGCCCTCAACGCGATCTACAACTTTGTAGTTAAATTGTTTTTTATTTAAAGTCATTTAGTATCAAAAAATTTAATTTTAAACTTTAAATTTTAAAATCTATAAACTTAAAAAAACATTTTAGGACCCTAAATGATTTTAGTTTAAAATTTTTTTAACTACAAAGTTGTAGATTGCGTTGCTGGCTACAATTGATATAAAGTTTATCTTTATTTAAGTTCATATGAAAAAATATGAGTTATTTTCGATATAGAGTTTTTATATTTGCTCTATTTTGATCCAGATGAGACTTAAACACAAGTTTAGGAACCGGGATAACATAACTAAACAAGTTTGAGAATTTACATGGATGATTTTTAAGTTTAGCCACCCGGACCGAACAAATTTGGACCTACTCCCTCCGTCACAAATAAATGCACTCTCATTTCTCGAGGAGTCAAATATTTTAAAGTTTGACCAAATATATACATAAATATACTAATATTTATCATATATAATATATATCATTAGGTTAAGTATGCAATATATTTTCATAATATACTTATTTATAGATACAAATGTTAATATTATTTGATATATTTCTAGTCAAACTTAATTTTTTTTTAATTTTTTGAAAAACGAGATGTGTACTTATTTGTGGACAGAGAGATAAATAATTATTTTGCAAATTTATGGAGCAAGATGACACACTCAAACCAGTTTAGAAACCGCGATGGACTTTAAAAATAAACAGATTCCGATCGACGGCCATGATAAAGCCGTGCGATGCGAGGCTGCCTTTCCCCATCTGCGCTGCGCAATCCTTCTTCCTCCCACTTCCGTCCGTGTATTTCCGCCGCGCTCGGCTCGGCCGCCGCCTCCGTGCCCGCCGGCCTACGCGCTCGGCGCAGCCGCGCCCTCGCGCTCGCCTCCCACGTGCGCCCGCCTCAGACTCTGCCGCCGGCTCCCTGCCTTCGTCTCTGCGCCCGCCGCCCACGCCGCTGGCCTACGTGCTCGCCGTAGACGCGCCCTAAACGCCGGTCGCGGCTGTGACCCGCGCCTGCCTCCCACGCCGCATTCACCAGCATCCAACTGAAGCTAGAGAAAATAAGGCAGGGGAAACGCGCTCCTGTGCGGCCGAGCCCGACCCCTCCCCTCTCCTTCTCCATCGCAGTGGGCCCATCTCCAGCAGCGCCGCAAACCTCTCGCCGCCACCGCCGTCTCACAGCAGCACCGGCACGCGTGGCGGCGCGGTACGCCGGCACAAGTTTCGCTTTTCCCGTACAGGCTAGTAGCGAAAAAGCCTAGCCATGCCTTTGGTCTAAAAGCGCCCGCATGCGGCATCCACCCCGCGGTGAAGCATCTCCTCCTAGCACTTCAGCACCCCAGAGCTCTAGCGCAAGCCTCGGGCTCCAGATCCCCAACCTGGCCATGTCGAGCCGGAGACAGGCGTGGCAGTTTGCGGCTGCGCTGGTCTTCTTCCACGGCTCTGAGTATGTCCTCGCTGCCGCTTTCCACGGCCGCCAGAACGTCACCGCTACTTGTGAGTGTGCCATGACTCCATGTCTCTTGTGATTTGAGTCAGGCTTGGACTCTGTTCGTGAAATTCGGTGCATTGCTGGATTTGAAACTGGTGTTGTGCAAATCCTAAATCTGGAGTAAATTCTTGCGCTCTACTGAAATGTTGAAGCAAATCGCTGCGTGAGTTGAATTGTGCTCGTGAGGTTTATTGAGCTATTCCTAGATTGCACCTCAGTCTCATTACTAGATTCTAGCAGTCTCACTGAGCAGTTGAAGCAAATTGCTGCTGAGTAAAGATGTGACTATGTCTTGGTAATTTCTTGCTTGGGTCTGAACTGCCATTTGGCCTAGCTAGAGTATTTGTAGTAGACTTTGTAGTCTATACTTTGTAAACTGCTTTTGCTGTCTGATCTATGTCAACTTTGGCAGCTAGCACCTATCTATTCCATTTAACAGAAACAAGCTGCCAAGTGTTGCTCCTAGAAATTAAGGAACATATCATAATGGGATTTTTTAGTTAAAATCTCCAAGGTTGGAAAGTATGATCAAAATTCATCAATTAAGCAGGTTTTGACAAATGAAACTTATAGCTAATTAATTGCTTCATAAGTCCTCAGTTTATTTTTCCACAGTGGACGAACCAAATTTCATTACGGATAGTAAAGATATTACACAGGTTTCAAGTCATCTGCCCAGTTCCTGAGACATTACTACCCCTCCAGCCCAAGCACAAAGGGCTCAGCCAGAGAAGCAACCAAAAAAGCAATGGCAGCTATGCCACGCCCAGCAAACAACAGGTTTGAGACTGACATAAGAACCTAACACTGAAAACTGACCTGACTTAATACAAGCCAGATGAGGCTGCCACTTCACGCAGGCCAGCGAAGACCGACTTCCAAGCAGCAAAGAACTGAAGCCTTCAAGTCTTGATGATCGCCTGAGAGTCATCCCCCTCTGTTGGACTTGCTGGTGGAATTGCAAATCTGCCGACTTCAGAATCACCGCCCCATGTTCCATCTGAGTTGCAACCTCTTATCTCTAAAGCCCTGCCTAATATACCAGCATGGAACAAATCAAACATAAAATCTCTGTTGGAGCCTTTACTCTCTTCCCCGCAAAGCAAATAGAATATGAACTGATTAGTTACTTTTAACTGGGCTTGTTCAACTGCAGCTTGCATTTAGCCAGCTCATGTATTATGTGATCAAACCATGGGTTCCTTCCAAAACAGGCACTAGGTCACACCAACGTTCATGATATTCTCATTTCAGAACACTAATACATACATAAATAATTCTGAAACATAGCGTAGCGTGATGCTGTTTTTTGTTTTAAACTGTTAAATCTTTAAATTTGCTCTGATGGCGATGGTGAATATATCAAGAGTTCTCAAACTTGTTGTGGTCTTTTGTGGACAAGAAGTCCAATCCACCAAAACTGTAGGATGGGTTGATATTCAGTATTCAAGTAACACAGCCAAAAGCCCAAAGCTTTTTTTCTTTAGCAACTGGACACTGATCAAACAGCTCCTGAAGAAGCATTTGGCATGCGTATGTTGATACTATTGATTATTAGTTTTTTTCCTTAATTTCTTACAGTTTAGGTTATACTTTGCATTATTCTATCTTTATTTTTGGCGGTGTTGTTAGTAATGAAGTTGCTTCTCTTGCAGCACTTCTTATTAGCAAGCAGTATGTATTGGCAATGGGTTTTGCAATGCTGGAACACCTGACAGAAATTCTTATTTTCCCGGAAGTAAAGGAGTACTGGTTTGTCAGTAATACTGGCCTTGTAATGGTTATTGTCGGTGAAATTATCCGTAAACTTGCTGTAGTGACAGCTGGACGTTCCTTCACGCACGTTATAAGAACTTATTATGAAGATCAGCATCAGTTGATCACCCATGGACTGTATAGGTAAATGATTCTTTACTTTTTGCAATAGTTCCAAAGTTATTGAGGTACTACTTTACATTTGTACTACAACAGTTCAGAAGTTTAATTTGTTCTATTCTGCTTAATTATACAGGTTTATGCGCCATCCTGGGTATTCTGGCTTTCTTATATGGGCAGTAGGAACCCAGGTTATGCTGTGTAATCCATTATCAACAGTTGCATTCACACTGGTCTTGTGGAGATTCTTTTCAAAACGGATACCGTATCCTGCCTAAAAAATATTTTAGACTCTTCGTCTCTATTATTGAACTGTCAGAAGCATACCACTTTATGTGTTTTCATCACCCATTGAATATGAACATCTTTGTGAAAAGAGTAAAACTAGTTTTTTCTTGTGATTCCTTCACTCAGAGCAGGTATGAAGAATTTTTCTTGAGGCAGTTCTTTGGCTCAGAGTACGATGAATACGCACAGAGAGTACACTCTGGATTACCATTTATTAAATGAAAGTATAGCACTTGCAAAGTATGCCCTTGAATCCTTGACTTTTAAGTTCCCATTTGATACCATGTACTTCAAACTTTAAGATTTAACTAGCTGCTCTATCGTATTTTCTTTAATTTTGAAAAGAAAGATATTGAACTTAAAAGAAGTAATTGTGCACAAATCGGTCTTGTGCTATAATAAAACCGGTGGATACATGCTTTCTTATAAAAGAAAGAGAAATTAAACAATAATAATCTCATAATTTTGTTTCTTTTCTCATAGGAACATGTGTAGTTTGAATATTTTATCCCTGGCCCAGAATTATATCTATTTTGTGCACAATTACTTCGCGCAACTGCTTTTCGCATTTAAAGTGCTTTCCTTACACTACATTGAAAAGTAACATGTCCTTGTGGCTTGACATCTCACATTTTACTTGCACATGAATTGTGAGCAAATGTGGCTCACATCATTTTTGCTACATTATTTGTACTTTGTGAAAGAAAAAAATATTTTTAGGATCCACCAGTAAGATTTCCAGTAAACTATTGCTTGAACAATGTGGCATGACCACGCTTTGTTTACTTCCAAAATATTTTGCAAAATAGCAACACTAGCACTTTTGTTTGTATTTGACAAATATTGTCCAATCATGGACTAACTAGGCTCAAAAGATTCGTCTTGCAAATTACAGGTAAACTGGTTAATTAGTTATTTCTTTTATCTATATTTAGTGCTCCATGCATGTGCCGCAAGATTCGATGTGATGGGGAATGTGAAAAATTTTGCAAAATATTGTGGGAACTAAACAAGGCCTAAACGTATCTTGCAGTCTGTGTACTGTGCTTACTAGTGAAATAGAATATTTCTGTTCTTTATTTTTTAATACAGCACACATCTGGAGATATGTTATTCATATTGTGTTTGATTTTGTTATAGGTATGTCGAAGTAAAGCACCAAACAATATGAAATCAAGAGATAACAAAGAAAGGAGCCATTTGATGGATTGCATACAATACAAGACAAGTTAGAAATTTTATAGTCTCTAGTCAAGCAGATGAATTTTTTATCAGCTCATTGATGTGTGCAAATTTGGGCAACTTTACATTGGCGGTTGGCCATTACTCATTCTGTAAAGCTCAAGCTTTTTTTCTTAACCCCCATAGTGATGTTCACCAACAGCTGAACTTGTGGCCGCACGCCATTCAGAGCCAAGGTAAGGGCGTCCCCAACAGGTATCGAAATCGCTAGCAATAATGTTTTTAATTCCACGTGGATGAGAGAGAGTGCCCTATATATTCTGTAGTCTGGATGGGAATGTGATCAATCTGTGTATATTCTGCTGAAGTGCTAATAGAAACGCGTCGGTCTAGGGTCCTATTCTCTGAAGCGATGCCATGAAATTGCGTCGGTCTCCGGAAGTTAACACCAGGAGACTGGCGAGGCTTTGGTTTTGTCGAAAAGCACTCGTGCATCCAGCCACTGAACACTTGGTTTGGGCGTACTGATCCAAGTTTGTGTTAAAATAATTAACATTCCAACGTGTTTTATTCTGATTTTGCATAGTTCCAACTTTTGATACAAATAAGAGGAGATGATACTAATTCACAGAATTTTTTAGTGAGAAACTCACGGATTGCTTCCAGCTGTTTCTGCCTTAGAAACGGATCAGCAGTGATACGTTTGGCACCGCATGAGAAGTGGAAACGATTCCCACGTCGTCGTGTAAGGTCAGTGTCAATGTATGTTTTATGAGAGTGTCATACACATTAAGTAAAATTGCTGATTTTGGCAGGTTATCAAATGAAGGAGTTTCATCAGATGAGATGAGAGTTTTATGGATGAAACTCATGTGGCTCGGTTACCTAGTTTATAGTCTTGGTAACTGTGCCATGAAATTATACATTGAGACTGGTCTAGGCTCTTTGATCTTTGGAACTAAATTCATTTTAATAATAAATAATTTAGGCATATGTTGATTAAACTAATATGGTTGTATTATGGAATATATTTTTATATTTATTATTAACTATACAATAGAGATGTTTATGTGTTGTATTTTTATCGTAGAGGAGCGAGTTGTAGAGCGTGTTATGAGTTGTAAATTAGAAATAGATACTATAAATTAGAAACAGATACTATGATAGTACATTGACAACCATTTTCTGATCAAATTAATTTACCGGAACAATAACAGAAATCCACATTAGAGTCATCAGGAACAACATATTTACTGCAACCTTGAGTACTATTTTCACATCGCAAACACAGCCAGACACCAATTTCCAACGCTGATAAGAACATTGAGAGCAATTATGGGCCATTTCGGGGCCAACAAAAGTAATAAAATTTAGGTGGGGAACAATTCCCCCCGTTGACCTTCAAAAAAAATTAAGGGCATCCTCAGAAATTGTGTAGTGTAGATAAGCCCCACGATCTGGCCCTTGAACGACTTGGTTTGCCCATTTCCTGATACTTCAGACATGTTCCATCCCCTAGAGCAAGAAAGCGGTCTTCATTTAATATCGCCGACGCATTTGCAGATTATAGCTCTGTTACTTCAAATCAGGGGGTGGATCTAGTAAAAGGCATGGTGTACATAGTATACCTGTATACCCGTTTGGCTGATAATCTATAATAAAGTACTGTTGGCTGATTTATTGTGATTTATCGCGATAGAAAAATACTATTGAATAGCTGACTAATTCGGTTGATAAGCTCAAGCAAATAGGGATCTCGGCGAAGAGGAGGGTGGTGGGAATAACTGGTGGTTGTTCTTTGCCGGCGAAGGAGTCGGCACCTGGCGTAGCGCGGCGCCGGCGGTAGCCTACCCAGTCGTCGGAGTCGGAGATAGGGAGAGGGAGAGCGCACGGCGGCTGGCGTTGGAGGAGAGGATTCTATTAGGAATACTACTATACTAGACAGTGTTTTTTATTGTCAGGTATACCAGAGATCTGCCGATTCAGACAGAGGATTAGTTATTTTCCTTGGAGTTTTAATTTGAGCATTTCTACGTTTGACAAAATTTGTGCTAGTTTTTGCTGTACACATGTTTGGAGTCGAAAGAGTGCTTGCCTGTTTAGCCACCAGCAAAACATCAATGGACGAGATCGAGATGTCCAAACAGAATAACGTATGTATAGTTGAATCGATCATACATTCATACGACAATACAAGTGACAAACGATGTTACATTTTGCTGCTGGCAATCTTTGTCAGGCTGCCCATGGCGCGAGCCTTATCACGGAGAACAAACTTCTGCGTCTTCCCCGTTGAAGTCTTGGGCATATCCTCGAACACCACCGTCTTGGGCGCCATGTAGTGGGGCAGCCTCTCCCGGCAGAAGCTTATGATCTCCGCTTCCGTGGCGCTGGCGCCGTCCTTGAGCTTGACGAACGCGCACGGCGTCTCGCCCCAGTGGTCGTCTGGCCGCGCCACGACCGCCGCCTCGAGGACGGCAGGGTGGCTGAAGATCACTGACTCCACCTCGATGGAGCTGATGTTCTCGCCGCCCGAGATGATGATGTCCTTGGCCCGGTCCTTGAGCTCGATGTACCCGTCGGGGTGCCGCACGGCGAGGTCCCCGGTGTGCAGCCACCCGCCGGCCATCGACTCCTTGGTCGCCTTCAGGTCCTTGTAGTAGCCGCTCATCACGGTGTTGCCTCGGAACATCACCTCGCCCACCGTCTCGCCGTCGTGCGGCACGCACTCCATCGTTGTTGGGTTCTTGACGTCCGCGTCCTGCATCGCGATGTGGTGGAACCCCTGCCGCGCCTTGAGCCGCGCGCGGTGCTCCGCCGGCAGCGCGTCCCACTCGGGCATCCACGTGCACACGGTCGCCGGGCCGTACGTCTCCGTGAGGCCGTAGATGTGGTACACCACGAAGCCGAGCTCCTCCACCGCGAACAGGACGCGCGGCGGCGGCGGCGCGCCGCCCGTCATGACGCGGACGGGCCCCGGCAGCGGCATCCGGTCCGCGGGCGGCGCGTTGGCGATCATGTTCAGCACCGTGGGCGCGCCGCCCATGTGCGTCACGCCGTGCCGCGCGATGCTGTCGAAGATGACCCCGGCGGTGAAGTGGCGGAGGCATACGTTGGTGCCGCCCTGCATGGCGACGCCCCACGGCAGGTTCCAGCCGTTGCAGTGGAACATGGGCACGGTCCACAGGTACGTCGGCATGGCGGTGATGTCGTACGCGAGCACCGTGGCGATGGTGTTGAGGTACGCGCCGCGGTGGCTGTACACCACGCCCTTGGGCCGCGACGTCGTGCCGGACGTGTAGTTGAGCGAGATCGGGTCCAGCTCGTCCGCCGGCCACCGGATGTCGAACCGGTCGGGGGCGTTCCTGACGAGATCCTCGTAGTCGTCGGAGTCGGTGTCGTCTGAGATGGTGAGCAGGACCGGAAGGGCGGCGGAGTTGGACTCGCCGAGGCGCTTCAACGCGGCTCTCCCGACGTCGAGGAGGTTCGACTCGACGAGGAACACCTTGGCGCCGGAGTGCTTCAGCAGGACGGACACCATGGCCGCGTCGTGCCGCGTGTTGAACGTGCAGAGCACCGCGCCGGCCATGGGCACGGCGAAGTGCAGCTCGTACATCGCCGGCACGTTGGGGCTGAGGACAGCGACCTGAATGTGAACACATCGACCATCAATGGTGAGTTTTAGCTATTTTTTGTTTTATTATTAGTAATAAAGAAAATTCTTCGCCATTTGCCCATTTGTCTGGGATGAGCCCATAGCTACGAATTTCTCAAACGGACCAAATGTAATTGGGACATCTCCGACGAAAACTTTAACCTCCAAAAATTAGTTATTGGAGGAGATACAAATTATGTTTTTGCTTTTAAAGGTCCTCTCTCTAACAAAATGAGAAAATCCAATCTCTAATAAGAAAAATAATGAATTGGGAGGGGAGAGGTCTCCCCTTTATTTGAGGGTTGAGGGGCAGGATTTGAGAGATTGAGATAAAAATTATTATGATTGGGTTTGGGGACTGCTAGAGTAATAAGATTTTTAAAATAATTATTTTTTCCCATTGGAGATTAAAAAAGAGGAAACTGCTGGAGATGCTTTTAGGCTAGTTAAACATTAAATAGGGTGCCACATAAGCAAAATTGCGGACTTGGCAGAGTCATTAAATAAAGCAGTTTTATCAAATGAGAGAGGAGTTTCATCCCCATGAAACTTATATGGCTCGGTTACCTAATTTATAGTTTTGGTAACCGTGTCATGAGACTATGTATTGAGACTGCCTTTATGGCCTTTAGGCCAGTCTCAGTGGAGAGTTTCATAGCGTTGTTTCCAAGGTTGCCATATCATATGAAATAAAATAAAACTTGGATAAAACACCCACTCTCAATGGAGTGTTTCATTCCATGGTTTCATAGACATTTAATTTCAAGACTCATAGAGAGTTGACAATCGTGATAATAGAGTTTTATCTAAATGAAATATATTTTTTTCTTTCTTTTTAAATATAGTGTCATGTCATCTAAAATACCTATATAACAACCTATTAAATATAAATGAAACTTAAATGAAACTTTCACTAACACCGGAGCCCACAGGCCGTGCTTTGTAGTCGCCATCCCAATGTGGCCCGAGCAAAAAACTATAAACAAAATCGATTGTGGACCGTCGAGCATCCCAAAACTAAAATCTCGATCTCATTGTGAAAAGAGTCCACTAGGGCCTTGTTTAGTTCAAAAAAATTTACAAATTTTTTCAGATTTTTCGTCACATTAAATTTTTAGACGCATACATAGAGTATTAAATATAGACGAAAATAAAAACTAATTACACAGTTTGGTCGGAATTAACGAGACGAATCTTTTGAGCCTAGTTAGTTCATAATTGGATAATATTTGTCAAATATAAACGAAAGTGCTACTATTCCTATTTTGTAAATTTTTTTTAACTAAACAAGGCCTAGAATTCCGAATGCTCGAATTTTATATTGCACGCGTCTCTATCTACTCAATCATATCCCCATTTCGACACGCAGGTCCACATGGGCCATGGACCTTAGAAATGACAACGATTACATGATTGGACATTTTCTATATTTCTACTAGAACCTTGCCAAATGGGTCCATGTTCCATTTGATCTAGATTTAGATCGCCTAAGCTTCTCTAAAGATAGTACTCATCCATTTCAAATTATAATAGCAAAATTGATGAGAAAAAATTAAAATAATTTACAATTTAGAATAGAGGAAGTATACAAAAATATAGGGCTATATTATTATAGAAAACAAGAAACAACTACCTTATTATTATTACAGTTTATATAGAGATACAAATTGTTTGAGGATTTGTTTAGATACACTTATATTCAAATCAATCAATGTGTGCTTTGAATGAATTAAGGTAGAAATTAGTTAATATAACTTTTGTTTATCATATTATAACTTTGTTTTGACACTACAGTTCATAAGTTGAGCCGAATTAACTAGAGCATATGACTTCTTTGAGTCAGCAAACTATCCTCGTGTTTTCTATCCATGTCAAGTTTTATATGGATGTTGTCGCATTTAACTTAGTCGACGTGTTCAAGTGGAATTTAGTGACACTCTATTCCCTCCACGTCTTGAATTGATATGAATCCGACTATATTCAAATAAAACCTCGAAACTCGGATCTTATTCAGGTACACTCCTCCATCCATGTAAATTGAAACATACTGATAGAAATTAGTTGATTTTCCACTATTGATCGATACAAGCGCATCCAAACGGCCAACACAAGTAGCTTCGTTCTCTCGGCGCTCAACCCCGCCCCGCTGGCCTTTCTAACGGGAAAGCTGTGATAAGACAGCGTGCTACACTAACGACAACGGATGGAGTGGAAAGTCGGCAACTTATCCGCGATCGCCTAATCACGACAAAGGGGAGGGAGAGAGCAAGCCAAGCGGAGCGGAGCGGAGCACTCACCACATCACCGCGCGCGACGCCGAAGCGTGTGGCGAGCGCGGCCGCCACGCGGAGGCAGCGCCCCCGCGTCTCCGCCCACGTGTGGCGCCGGTCCCCGTACACCACCGCGGGGCGGGCCCCGTAGACGGCGGCGGCGCGCTCGATGAAGCTGATCGGCGACAGCGGCGCGTGGTTGGCCGCGCACCGCACCGTGCCGGCCTCCATGTCCAGCACCACCACCTCCTCCTCCTCCCCCTCCTCTGTTCCCGAGAGGCTGGAGAAGAACAGCAGAGACGCCGCTGCTGGCACGGCAGCAGCAGGAGGAGGAGGAGGAGGTGAAGGCAACGACCCGCGCGGGTGGCATGGCGAGAAATTAAGCAGCGTGCGAGGTCGTGCGAGGCGATTAGAGTAATCCCAGTGGGGATTAAAGTAGTAGCGGGTCTGATTATCTAAGTGAGAGTGCGAGAGCGAGCTGCCGCTGGTGCTGTAGCGGGGAAGTAGCCTGCGGATCGCAGAGGCCGCCGCGGCTCTCATGTCTCTATACGCCACTGGTGGCTGCGGCAGCAGGAACAGGGCATGTGCGAGTGCGAGTGCAGGCCGCGCAGCTGTAGCTGTAGCACTCACTCGTCTTGGATGATAGATAAGCTTGTCTTATACACTACAGTATTTTTTTTTTATAAAGGACGATAAAAGCTTTATCGTAAGTTTATTAGTAGAGCTGTACAAAAATTACAAAACAGGGCAGCAGAAGCTCAGCCACCGGTGAGCCTCCCCTAACACCGCACAACTGAAAACTAAAACTAACCGTTGGCTACTGAAAAATAAAGGAACGGCAAAAGCAAGGCAGTAGCTGAAGTTCGCACAGAATTGGAGCTGAAGTTCACACATGTGAAGGTGAAGCGACACCCCTTCGTATAGAGTGATTTTTACCGAAATTAAAGTAGACATTAGCAGATGATTTAGACAGTCACAGTGTTACAAAAAGAAGTAGATACGCCCTCTGGGTCAGTTTAATATGCACCCAGGCATCGGATTATCATATTGCATAGGATATGATGAAGCTGACTAAAAAGAGTAGCCTGAGAATCAAGTAGATGCCCAGACGCCCAGTCGTATAACTGAATAAAAAATGATATCACAACCGGCTGTTGGAAGCAGATAAGAAGGCAGTGGCGTTCTGACAAATTGATCGGGCTCCTTTGGAACGGAGGATTTCCAAAGGAAATAAACACAGGAATCAGCAATTCATAGGAAAAGATACTGTAAAATTATCTGGTTTGCAGGATTGATGCATAGGAAAGGACGATTTTGAACCTATTTCATAGAAATGGAAACATCCACTACAACCTAATTTTTCCTTCCTTGCATAGAAGAGGCAAGGGTGTGGGTGCGTACGTTTATAAAGGTAAATATGCACTTGTATTTTTAACATCTAGAAACTAAATCTCACAAAAAAAAAGTACTTGAGACCGAGTGGATAAAACAATCGGCTTTGAAATGGGTAAAGTCTCACGCCATTAGTTAAATCAATAAATGCGATTGTGCACTTCCTAATATTCCTATTTCTGCGGCTTTCCTATAAGTATCCAAACATCCATTTTCTACTTTTAAATACTCTGTTCTGCAATTACATTCCTAAGGAATTCCTACATTTTTCCTATTCCTATGGTTTTGCAATTTTATGTTCTGAAAGGGGCCAAAAATGTCTAAATAAATATTTGATAAGGTATAGGACCAATTGCGAACACTCCGCCCAAAAAAATCATATATAATTCTCACTTCTCAATGAGTCAAATAAATTAAGTTTGATCAAATTCATCTAAGAAAATATTTATATTTATGATGCCCAATAAATCTATTTGGAAATAAATTAGTAAAGTTTAAGAAAGCTTACTTATCTCACATATAATTACATTCTTTTTAGAACGAAGAGACTATTGTACTAAAGACTCAGAACAATGCAAAACAAAAGCCTTTTTTTTTACTAGTATGCCACTTTCATTTGCATCACAATAAATATTTAGATGTTGTTTGGTTACACCCAGGCAGCTTTGCCTGACGCTGCGCGCACGGCGGCGCACTCGCATGGGACAGTCACACAGATCGCTGCCCAGCAGCCAATTCTCCTGGGTAGACTGAACTCTTGTACAGCTCGAGAAACACATTGAACAATATAACGCCTGTAGGGAATAGATAAAATTTCAGATGATAGGGCACCTCAGTTTCTGGAAGGACTGCCCCGTCAAAGAAAAAGACTGGTTCAGTGATAACTCCGGCATTCAAAATTTTGTTAACTTCTTTGAAAGACCACTGAAGAATGCTTCTCTGTTTCTACCACAAACACTTGATATAACTTATTAGCTTCATGAAGGTTAGTCAGCACAGTCCACGTCTCGATGTCTACGCCGAATTGTTGCTGACCTGCTTTATACTGCTGTATATGTTTGAACTGGAAATCTCTACATACTCTGGAAAATAAACCGTTCCTAGTTTCCTACCACATTTGTTAACACAATGTTTGGTGTTATTACAGAAGATTTAAGGGGATAAAACTATAAATGGCAGATTCTGGAGTCCTGGGTGACCCTTTTCCATCTTCATTAGGTTGCCTGGACAGAAAGAGGAACACAAAGCTCACAACTATCCAGCCTTGTGCCAGTGACGAAATGTCCAGAATGCCATTGGTATGCGTTTCGTCAAACTTTTTTACTGGGCTTTCTGCGAATGAGACGATGAAACCTTTCTTTTTACTTCAACAAACTTCTTGCCAATAAGGCAGCGAAACCTTTTTTACTCCACAACATTCCTGCAAATAAGACAGGTTCATTCAGGGCAGCAGCAACTTCGACATTCATGCATCAACCATTTCTTTACAAGTGCATTTGCTATATTTATAAATTGGAGACTAACTAACTAAAAATGGACTGTTATAGGAACATTGGTACTAGGGCTAAAACGATAAGCTCACCACAGACGAATAGAGAGAAGACTCATCATTAGCTGTATGAATCATCTGAATCTGACGGCAGCATGCTCAAAATAATCTCTCCTTGCATCTGCATCCAATCAGAAAAATGGCAACATAAAGTAAGCACCTAGCATTGTAGATCATGTAACCCAGAAATCCTATCTTGTAAAAATCTCTGAACATGCTTACCATGTTTCATAGTTAAAGAAGGATCTTCTTTCTCTGTATAACCAACTATCTTTGCAGGATTACCTACAGCCATACTTTGAAATAAAAGGAAAACAATAATGTAAAAATCAATGGTTAAGTTGAGGTACATAACATAAATACATAATATACATGATCAAAGACCACTGTCATAGCAGAAATGGTGACCAAATCGTTAACAAACTAATTATTGCACTAACGAAAATGCATATTAGGCCTTGTTTAGTTCCGAAAAGTGAAAAGTTTTCGGTACTGTAGCATTTCGTTTGTTTGTGACAAATATTATCCAATCATACACTAACTAGGATCAAAAGATTCGTTTCGTGATTTACAGCTAAACTGTACAATTAGTTTTTGTTTTTGTCTATATTTAATGTTTCATGCATGTGCCACAAGATTCGATGTGACGGGGAATCTTGAAAACTTTTTGGTTTTCAGGGTGAACTAAACAAGGCCTTAATGTGATCATAGGCCAGGCAGGCGGGCGTGCGTGTGCGCTTGCGGCCAGGCAGGCGGGGCGGGGGCGGGAAGGCAGGGGAAGAGGTGGGGAGGGGCGCAAAGCGGCAAAGGCGTACACAGGGGAGTAGAGTAGAAAAAAGAGCGGTTGGGAGCAAAACCGAATCACCGAGACGACCACTGACGGCGGGGAGACGCTGTACGGGGATGCGTGCTCGGCGAGGGCGGTGACGGTGAGAGGGTTTTGGCGGGTTGCGTTTTTTGCTGTCTGGTGACAGCTTTTCACGGGGATTTTGCGGCGTGCGGTGGGGACCTGGCCGGTCGGCGGCGTGGGGCGTGCGGCGTGAATGCACTGCAACGGCAGCCACGGCTTTGCTTTGCCCTGTGCTACGCCTTTCGGCCGGGCCCCGGGCGCGGGCGGACGGTGGTGCGGCGTCCGCGGGTCGGTGGACGGGGCTCGGGGCATGGGTGTGGTGCGCGTAAAAGTTGCGCGCTTGTGGCCCATGGACGTGTGGATGGTGCCATGAGCTGGAACGCGCGCGCCGTCCTGGCCCTGGGCTCCCTAAGTTTCACTGGACACTTATTAACAGTACAGATCTCCATTTAAACACCACTAAGGACACCTTTACACAAAAGAAAAATATAGACTTTTCTGGTACGTCCAATTGGAAGGGGAGAGGAAAGGATCCATGGGCCCATACAAGCCTGATTCCCACCAGCACTTTGGATGGACTGTCTTATCTGATTCTTTACTGATAGCCAGCAAAGTCAGGTCCGAATTTACTGGAGGTAGCAGATCAATCAATAGGACATTGAAGTGTTGAAATGTCAAATGCTTATATTTTTAGATAAAGATTGAATCCCAGAAAATCCAGGAAAATCGCATATCATATATTCCCTCTGTCCCATATTATAGGTCGTTTGGCTTTTCTATGTGCATAGCTTTTGGTGTACACCTAGATATACACTATGTCTAGATACCTAGTAAAAAACTATGTATATTACCCAAAACAACCTATAATTTGAAATGGAGGGATTAGTTAGCAAGACTAGATCTAGGGCCTTTAGACACATGATGATGTAGGTGTCGTACTGCTGCCACCTGCCAGGCTATTTGTTGGCAATGTAGTACAATCAAGTTTCCAACCAAAGCTCTGCTCCATTTTTTTAAAACCCTGCAACTTACATAGTTAATTTTGGACATTGCATAAAATGAGCATAGGTGCCGCCTCTAGGAGCTCAATCATTTTTTAAAAGAAAACACTCAATCAGTTAATATATGAATAACACGCGCTGGACACTGGACAGTACCATTTTAATAATTTTCTTAATGTTTTCTTTCTTTACAAGGACTATCCACACTGCAGGAACATTAGAACATCCAAGTTCAGATCTGTTCCTTAAAGTTTTCACCTGAGGTGTTATTATGTAAGATTGTAATACAGTAGTATAGTTTCTAACCTGTGGGGAGGTACATCCTTTAAAACAAGGGAGCCAGCAGCAATCATGGCACCTTCGCCTACATTGATATTGCCAAGGATAGTAGCACCAGCTCCAATAAGAGCTCCCTGACCGATCTTGGGGTGCCTGTCTCCATGTTCCTTGCCTGTACCTCCAAGTGTAACACCCTGTACGAAAGGTCAGACTCATAAGATGGTGAACTTCCGACTTTCCCTAAGAAAGCTTTGGAATCTTAATAGAGTTTAACTATGATAAAAAAAAGGAAGCTGAGCTAGCTCAGTTGGTCAAGGGTGTGCATGTATACCCAGACCATCCAGGTTCAAATCCTCGTCCAGGCAAATTTGGGTGACTATTTTCTTATTAATATTAATAAAATGGAACGCCAGCTAGTTCCTCCTAGGTTGGTCTATGATATGAAAAAGGGACCGGCATGAAAATATATAGAAATAGGGCAATCAAGGCATACTTATAGGATACAGATATGCTTGTAGCCAAGCGAGGACTAAGTTCATTTAAGATTTACGAAAAAAATGACAGGAAAATAGTAATGCGATACTGCGAAGCAAGCATACATATGCCCCTAAAATTTCCCCACTTTTTTCCCATTTTACTTGTATATGCACACATCAAAAGGTTTCTCATGCCTATAGAATCTAGACAAAAATGGAAAATCTTCTGAACTTAATTGAATGGGTCGCAATTACACACACAAAATATTTATTGAATAAATACAAATGTGTGCATAGAAATCATTTAAGGAACAAACATAATCCAACAAGTCTACTTAATTTGGCATATTACAGTCTAAAGTTTATATCTAGTTCGTATATTATATCATAGGATAATACTGCATAGGCTTGCCAAGTTTTCCTATTCACACATGGCTGTCAAAATAGTTATCGAAGGAAGATCGGTAGTTTCAGTTGATAAAAACCTAGACATTTCTGCCTGCTGCCTGCTTTAGTTCTATAACTGATTAGCTGTTAAGGATGCAACTTGCTATATGAAAGGAACAACGGATGAATGGAGAATAACCAAACCATTTCAATTGTTTACACATGATTTTGCCTGGGACTAAAGGCTTCGGTTTAACCTACCTGTCTTTTTAATTGTTTGAAATATCATCAAATTTGCTATACATGGAAGCAAATTTGAAGCTATTGGGCCAACAGCTGGATGGTTCTGGAGTCTCACCAATCTGACATGGATCACCTACTTACAGGGGCCTTGAACATCAGTGTCCTTGCTGAATTCCTTGATCACATTTGGCATCTGCACCTTCCAAGGAATATTCAGTAAGGTCAGCTTATGATGGTTTCTTCCAAGGATCAGTTTCTTTTGGTCCTTGAGCATTTGGAAGAGTTGGGCTCCGAGTAAATGCCGCTTCATGTGGTTGGCGGCCCACAACAAATGTTGGACGGTTGACCCGCTGGCTTGCCAGGGTTTGCAATATGCCCCCTTGCTGTCCATTGTGTAATCAGGAAGGTGAAACAATTAATCACCTTTTGGTGGCATGTGTTTACTCTCTGCAGTTTTGGTTTGGGCTGCTACAAACGATGGGGCTCCTGAACCTCTCCCCTCAATCAAGAGAGTTTCCTTCGATGGCTGGTAGAATCAATGAGGGGTAATCGGACAGGTTCGGCAAGGTTTAAATTCCATTATAATTCTCAGAACTTGGACCATCGTAACTACTGTGTTTTTTAGGCGCTTCACCAAACCTTGAGAGCATCACGTTGTATTATGGGGGTTTGGCAGGGGCTAAGGGCAATGCTTATCTAGCTGCCTTGTCTCGTGAGGGGACTTAAAGACGTTTTTCTCCTCCTGGTCATGGTAGTGTTTTGTGGTGTATCATGGGCGATCTAGTTGTTTGGGAATGGTGGGGTGTTGGTTTGTGTTTTGTAAGGGTTTCTCTACCCGGTTTTTCCTTAATATAATTACACGCAGCTGTCCACCGTGTCCGAGAAAAAAGCACATCAAATTTGCTAAGGTGATAGCTACCATAACACCATCATCAATTTTATGTGCTGCATATGCACTACTTTTGTGAATAAGTATGAGTCGATGCTCAAGATAGATATCAAACACTGAGTCGATGGGATAGAAGTATGTCTGCAACAAATTTTGCAGCACGCCAGCTTGACTTACATATAAAGAACAACCAATGGTTAAACAAAGACGCTTCGTAAAATAACAACTACTTTATCTTCCATTCTCCATAAGAATACAAGAAAGTAACAACCAAAAGGATCTTGGAAAGCGCTAAGGACCATACTTCAACAAACCACTCAGCATTTAATATGGACTTCAAGAATGAAACAATCTCTCAAACAAGAAAGGAACATGCCAAATTGTGTTAATAAAAATCATACTACAAAAAGTGTGTTGTTTCTTTATGGAAAAAAGATGGTTGATTCATGCATTCACCTGCATTAATGAAACCCAATTTCCAACTACAGCAGTTTCACCAATGACTAGGCCTGTTCCATGATCCAACAATATTCCCTCGCCAATTTTGGCAGCTGCATGTTAAAAATAAAAAACACTGAATACCTAAAAAATAATTTATCAAAGAATACAACCTAAAAATAAATAAATAACCAAGCATTTGAATTTCACAGCTGAAAACTTAGAAGGTGTAAGCACCCATTGTAGAGTCGTGCTATTTATTTTCTAGCCTGAAGAACAAACCAACAAAGCACTTGCAGGATGTCAATAGATATAGCTACATAAGCATTAAGTAAAAAACTTCTATGATGACCCAGAACTTTAAGATCAAACAGTACAGATCAACAGATAAAATGAATAGTAATCAAGTCACTACTAAGTAGATTGATCTATCAAGGCCCACTGTGTATTTTCTAGTGTTCTGAGTTGCATGTATAAATTTGATATTATTATATTACATAAATTTAGTCTTCTAAATTCATAGATGAAATACCTGGATGTATATCCACAGCAAAGACCTGCGAGCAATAATGATAGCAAATGTTACTCACAGAGGAAAACCATATGGATACAATAGAAATCTATCTGCTGATTAAGAAATCATGCTTCACCTCACTAATACGGCTTTGCAGTGCCAATGCCAAAACTTTACGTCCCTGGTTCCATAATACATTAGCTATCCTGTACGACTGCAACGATTGGTAACCCTGAAAATAGCGCACAAGCAGCATGACAAGACACTAGACATCAGTATCGTATATGTTTGTAAGAATTAGATGATAAACCATTGTCAGAAACATGTAACAAGGTACAGAAGGGTGCGAGAGGCAATTCAACCCTATCCTACACAGTAAAATGAGCAACCAAATTCTCCCTACTCAGACAGCATCCTGGAATGGATATCATAACTACACACCTTTAGGTATAACAGTGCCCAACTATATTGGGAACAAGCTGGATCTCTGTCTTTGAAAGCCTGAATTAGCAAAGCAGTTCCCATAGTTATCAATTCATTAACAGGATGGATAGAAGAATTAATATGTAAACATAAAACAAAATGAAATAGCAGCATAACAGTGACTCACCTGAGCATCAAGGCGAATGGAACGGCACATATCTTTGTTATTAAGCACAACATCGTTAAAAATATCGATTAGCTGAGTAGCAAGCAATGTTGGATCTTCAAGCCTGTTTGCAAGGACGAAGCTCAACGCTCGCTCCAGACAGTCATGAGACAACACACTGGCGTACAAGAAGCTACTTAAAATAGGTTCCTTTTCTGCCTGTAGAATATAAGCATCGCACGGTCAGCCATCAGGTAACCAATACAACAGTAAAATCATGACAAACATGACCTTGCATAAAGATGTGAGAGCATAACGTTAGAATAGTATGAGTGAAAAAAAAAACATCAAAATGGTGTTTTTCCATTTTTTACAAGATTTGTTATTTCAGTTATTAGGTAGACATAAAGCTCTTCCGTAGACTGTAGTTATGCTTAATGTTAGTTGCATTGAACTGGATTGTGTTACTGCTTTTTAAGCTTAACTGAGTAATACCTAGCTTCCCTACATAATAAATGCAAGAGATATGCATCTTCACATGACATTTTGGTAGAAACAGATCACAGCATCATCAAAATTGAGTTGCCAGCAACGTTTCCTTTTTACTAGGGTTGCCTGCGCAACATATAAAGTTATAAACGCAATGGCATATGCACATATACAGTTAGAAAAAAAACACATAGTTTGAAATCGAATCCATTTTTGCCCTCTTGATTGCCTTGGCTAAGCTGAAACTATTACAAACACACACACACACAAACAAATCAGAACTACCAATAGTTTTAAAGGCAGTTCCTTTTGTCACATCAACTAAGCTTAGCCAATAGATTATCGTGGCCAATCCACTCTACCGTTGAAGTAAAGAAGGAAAAAAGATGTGGACTTGCGTACTCTGCGCAAAAGGAGATAACGGTTCCATCAAATCCAAGAACTACAAGAGCTGGTTACAGTGAAAATCAAATAGTTTAAGTTACTAATAGTAGTATACTGGCGTGTTGCCACCAGAAACTAAAGAGAATATAGTCAAACAGGTCCTTAAATAAGATGCTCAAAACCAAAAGCTGATGACAATTGACAACCACCCAAAACAAACGTAGCTTTATTAATTCATTATATGCGTGGCGCAAACAGAAGCGCAAGCTGCGATCCATTCCAACCAATACTCCAATCGAGGTCCCGAAGCATACTCACTTCAGACTTGGCCTCCGCCTTGACGGCCACCCATATGGGGTCCTCGGGGGAGTCGACGATGCCGCGCGCCGCCGCCACGGTGCTCCCCCGCGAGCTCCCCATCACGTAGATGGGGAAGATGGCCTCGGACCGGCCCCGCCAGTCCCCGGCGCACGAGCCGCACCCAGCGCCGGCGCCGGCGCCCGGCGCGGCCTTCACCCTCGCCTTCGCCGCCGCGTCGCCCTCCACCTTCTCGAGCACCAGGCACCCGCAGGACGTCATGGGGGTCGAGCAGCGATGCCCGGAGCCTCCCTGATCCAAGGGTTTCGTTCGCCCCTGCGGCGGCCCGACGCGGCGAGCCGAGCGCGTGCGGCCAGGCAGGCGGGGCGGGGCAGGGGCAGAGGTGGGGAGGGGCGCAAAGCGGCAAAGGCGCACACAGGGGAGTAGAGTAGAAAAAAGAGCGGTTGGGAGCAAAACCGAATCGCCGAGACGACCACTGACGGCGGGGGAGACGCCGTACGGGGATGCGTGCTCGGCGAGGGCGGTGACGGTGAGAGGGTTTTGGCGGGTTGCGTTTTTTGCTGTCTGGTCACAGCTTTTCGCGGGGATTTTGCGGCGTGCGGTGGGGACCTGGCCGGTCGGCGGCGTGGGGCGTGCGGCGTGAATGCACTGCAACGGCAGCCACGGCTTTGCTTTGCCCTGTGCTGGCTACGCCTTTCGGCCGGGGGCCCAGGGCGCGGACGGACGGTGGCGCGGCGTCCGCGGGTCGGTGGACGGGGCTCGAGGCGTGTGGGTGTGGTGCGCGGAAACGTTGCGCGCTCGTGGCCCGTGGACGTATGGATGGTGCCATGACCATGAGCTGGAACGCGCGCGCCGTCCTGGGCCTGGGCTGCGTGTTTCGTGCCGTCTGGCTGTGGGGAATTCTAGAGCAGGAAAGGAAATCCCGGCTGCCAGAGCCAGACAAGGTCGCTGGCTTATGCCTAGACGCCTAGTTACCAAAAAAAATTAAGATTTCCTATCGTATCAAATCTTTAAACGTAAATCATTAATTACAGATAAAAAATAACTAACTATATATTTTACTTGTAATTTAAAAGATAAATCTTTTAAGTTTAATTAATCTATAATTAAATAATAATTATCAAATACTATAAACGAAAACACTACGGTAGTCAAACCCAAATATTTTTCACCAACTAAACAATGCCTTGAGAGGAAAACAAAAATGCAGCTACTAGCAGGGCCTTATTTAGTTCACCCTAAAATCTAAAAACTTTTTCAAGATTTCTTGTCACATCGAATCTTACGACACATACATAGAACATTAAATATAGGTAAAAAAATAACTAATTACACAGTTTGCTTGACATTTGTGAGATAAATCTTTTAAGCCTAGTTAGTATATGGTTGAATAATAATTGTTAAATATAAACGAAAATGATATAGTGTCTAAATAAAATAAGTTTTTGGATTAGGATGTGGTGTACTTGAGTTGTCGGTTTTCCAAATTCCATTTTCACGAATAGTGTTTGTTTCCTAATTCCGCTGTTCCTTGTCTCTCACTTCCTGTTTGGGCCTTTTTGGTTCACCTCTTTTCAAAGACTAATGATTATATTTAATTCTCTCTCTCAACACTAATAGTACTACTACATTGATTTACGTGTGTCTAAAAACAGCACGTTTTATATTCTAGGACATAAATAAAAACTGGTTATGCCTGTAAACATATAGTACAAAACAGTGCACCATGTTTTTTTTGTTTTCATCATTTTTCTTTCTTCTTTCACCTTTTCTCTTCTTCTAATCTAATTAACTCTTATGATCAAAAATCTACAGAAGTTCTAATAAGAAGTTGTGATGATAATTTGTCACATAGTAACTTATACACATAAGTTGTGTGTATAACTTTGTAATTTTCAAAAAATAAAAAGTTATAGTTTTTTCAAAACATAAAAGTCAAAAAAATATGATGACAAATTATAATAATAAGTTGTCCCATAAAACATTATGCATATAATTTATGTATATAACTTATAACTTTTTAACAATGAAAAGTTATGAAAAAAATCTAAAAAAATAAAAGTTATGATAGAAAATTATGATGATAAGTTATTACGTACAAAGTTACACATACTAGTTATATGGATAATTTTGTAACTTACAAAAAGGAAAAATTCATAAATGATTTTTTAAAAAAATAAAATTGTGTTGTTAAGTTATATTTTACAAAATATTATATGTAAAATTTATGTGCATAGCTTTGCAACTTTCTAAGAAAATATGGTAATAATTTTGTACAAAAACATTAAACATAAAAGTTGTGAGTATAACTTTATAACTTTCCAAAAGGAGAGTTATAAAAATATATTTTTCAAAAAAGGAAAGTTGTTGGACTGCTAGAATCACTTATTAGCTAGGTCTGAGAACAGAGTGCACGAAAAGAGAACGAACCGCATGCATGGCATTGTCCAGATAGGGAAAGTGGTGCGAATTCATTTTCTCTTACAATCGAAACTTGTGGGGCATGTCAGATTGATCGTTGGTCTACAATTAAGTGAACATTCACAAATTAGTGGGGTCGGACAATTTTAGTTCATCAAGAGTAGATATGTCAGAAACACAACTAGTAGCTTGATTGTTGCATAAATCTTCAAACCACAACGTAATAAGTTGTATGTATTATTACAACACATGGGCCTGAAAAATATTTCAATAATGAATCAAAATTAATTTATGAGACCATTTAGCTAGTAGCTAAATTTCGATAAAAAAGTGTGACATACAAAATCAATGTAATAAATAGAAATTAAAGAGCAAAAACTTCTTCCTTCATATTTTGGTCCATCTTCTCTTCATGTTCTCGTGTGTCTCCACTCACTGGAGCACAAGAATCCTAGCCAGTTTTACGAAGAGAAATAGTAGATGAATTAAAGATTATTATAGTCCTAGTGGATTTATTGCCTTGCCCGCAATGTGATCTTACTACATTTACCTTTATGAGTTAGAATTGCATATGTCTAACCACACTGCTGAATATGATTCCAAAATATATTTTAATAAATGAGGAAAAAATATAAATTTTGTTGTAACACACATGTATATTTACTAGTCATATCAAGACATACTTCTGATGTGTGCACTGCAATATTTAGTGGTGCTTATACCTTCATCCACCCCCGGTTGCCGCTTAGCGGCACCCGATTGCAGGCCATGCTGCCATCAGCCACCTCAATGCTCCACCTTGCCCTAATCCAAATTGAAGTAGTCAACCCACCGCCTTACCGCCGTCAACCTCGCCTACCGAGAAGCCAATGATGCCCTGTCATTGTCGCCTTCTCCACACCTTCTCCCATTGGCTCTCTGTCTCTTGCTGCCTACTCGCCAGTGTCCCCTTTGCTCTGCCGAATCACCACCATAGTTAGGCCAGCCTGCTGTTGTCAGGAATACAAATGCTACCTTGTCTAGTCACACATCGACATGTATTTGTGCGTGTGCCACAACTACAACACACATGCCTAATAAAAGACATGAACAACAATGTATAGAGGTTTCCAAGAATGGATGATGGTGGAGATGTCCTTTGTAGATTAACCTATGGAATGACAAATTTAATGCCTAGAAGGAGGGTGAAGGTGAATACGCTATATAAAACTTTTATAACAAACATCAACAATTAAAATGGTTGAATAGTGCACACTGCCAAACCTGCCCCGACCAAATTTGCCTGGCTGATAGTCAACAATAGCCAAACCAGGCTTAACAGGTCCCTATACTGGCCTAGTTGTTTTCTATAGAAAATTTGTTAGAGCTTCCTTGTCTCTTTTACGTCGATGCAAACTTTATGTGTGACTTCTCTAGAGTATGTTCACATGGTCCTTGCAACCACAAACAAGCACACTCAAATAGACGCAAGCAGAAGCGCTATAAATATAAGCAATATGAACAAATATGAGGCTAACAAAAGTGACACGACGATTTGTTTCCTAGAGTCAGATCCCCTTAGATCCTACCTCTCCATTGTGGAAGCCATGAACAACCTACAAAGGTTTACTATGGCTGAGCTTCTTTCAACCACTTTCATACTTTCGCTAAACAATCTTTTTTATGGGCAAGATCAGCCCTCACAAACTTACGCAATAACCCACAACCTTGGGTGCTTACTGGTAACGTCTAGCCTAGGAGCAAAACTCCATGAGTAACACAAACGCAAGCAACTAAAATTACTTGACTTTTCTCTAAGTGTTCAATGTGTTTGACGGCTCACAAGTCTCTCAAGCTCTCTAATACCACTAAGGCTTCTCACAAAGCAAGGCAGTATTTCACCTCTCTAGTCACTTTCACCCACAAAGGGAAGTTTGGGAGTAGTGAAGGACTCATGGTTGTGGTGTATGAATGGAGAGCAATAGCACCAGCCAAAAGCATGACAGAGAGAGAGAGGGGAGATACTTATTGAGCCCACTCACAAACTAGCCATCAAGGCATGGTTGGTTTTGCTACATGGATCAACACAAAATCTCTTTATCTCTCACTTTCAAATTCCCCACATGGGTTAACTTGAGCAATTTCACTTATCTTTTTTTGTGATCAGGCCATTCACCCTTTTTTTATTAAGAGGAAAAATTAGCAGTACAAACCATGCACAATCACGTGAAGTGAGAAGCCTTCATGACACCACACACACCTTGTCACCTAGCTACTCTGGATTCACTTAGAGTAGATTGCATAGGAAAAGTGCTTTGTGACCAAATTGACAATACAAAAGCGAGCGACTAAAATTGTTGGTTCCTACCTAAGAAGAGAACATGCATAGCTATCCCCATCGACGTCGATTGGGGGAGGGTGAAGGGTGGTCTAGAATTCCTCAAAGGAGGCTTCATCAGGTAGCTCGATCAGCACCTCATCAAGCCCTAGACATTTCATATTCACCTTCCGCACCTAAGCCTCCGGATTATATTCCCTATGCTTCCTCTTGGTGGCAAGCCTAGCGCTCCTCTTGGGGACGAGCTCTGAGTCGTCTAGCTCTCCCGTTCTTGCTCTGGTCACCTGGCTTAGCCATAGTTATGTCAGGCGACAACAACACAGGCACTGTGAATGGCTTCTTGAATGTCACAATGAAGTCCTTGGTCAAAGTTGTGGTCGTTGCATTAGGCGTTCTGCCATCAACAGCCGCGGTGGCAGGACCACCCCCATCAGCACTGGATGGTGACTTTCACTTATCTAAAACTCAATGATGCATCTCTCTTAATCCTTAACGACCTTTAAACTACTAGTCAAACATCCTTTAAAGCTCTGCTTGCCACATTGGTTATGCATACTCAAGATTCCTCATCACTTCACACTTCGAGCATGTAACTTAAACCAATTCAACCAATCAGTTGAGGCTTAACATGGCTCGCCACGATAGGCGGGTCGTGCCTGGGATGCTACTCCGGCATGACATGCCAACACAGCCCTGCCTAATTACTAGTCGCCCCGATGGAGCCCACTAACTTCTAGTATATAACTGTTGAGTGCTAACTCTCCAAACCCTACCTTTCGGCCACATCACCTTGTCCTCCTAGCGTCGCCTCGTTGTGATTCATCTCTCCCAACCAAATCCAGGGTCACCTCTCCCATGCCCATCCTCTCCTTTCATGATCACACGTCGTCTTTCCCATGTTCCTCGATGTATGCAGCCTATGTAGAGGAATCCCTTCTCTCTCAGTTCCTCTTCTTAGCAATGGCCACCGAGCACCGCCCTCCTCTGCAATCCACACAAGGGTGGCGTGACGGTCTTCTCCGATATGTGCAGGGGAGGAGCAAAGCACACCAGCAATGGTGGTGCAATAGGCTTGGGTGGTCTCAAGCATAGTGGGCTCACCATGGCGACAGGCCGGCCCGGCATGGCTCAAGCCTTATATATGCAACCTATAGAAAGGTACAACATGGCTTGATGCGTCAGCGGTGCCGTGCCAGCCTGACCTCTATCCGGTCGTGCCTTGGCCAGGTCCTTGTCGTGCCTAGCCTTAGGCCTGTGCCCAGCCTTGGGCCTTTGTGTAGTGTGCTCTTGAAGTGGTGCTAAAATTTTCTCTTTCCATTTGAGGCATTATTGCCCACACTATGAGCCGATGCCAACACCGATGTCTGAAATGAAAGATTTAGAAGCGATGCGTGTAGAAGTACCGATGCACATTTATTAAAGAAGTATTTTGTTTGCTACCGAACCATGCACATGTGAGAGACAGACTCTAGATGAGTCTCGGCACCTCTGACTCTTTCTCCACAAATCAGACTCCAAGAATCAAAATGCACAATATAGCATCCTTGAGTGATGCCAGTTTTTTTGCAGGCGAAGTCAAGATTTTTGTGGTCATCACTTCCACACTCCCCATAACACATAGGCGTAGGTGTGGAGAAGAAGATCCCTGCAGAATCGACCGGTACATACTCGTCGATGCGAGTCCAGAAGGACCTCGTCGACCCCATCGACGGGCGGCCATTTATAGACAATCAATATAGGTTTAGACGCCAGTATGACACACTTCACACAATCTTCGTTCGATAGCTTTGTGATTTGTACACCTTTTGCGGATAACTTGTACTCACGGTCACACTATATATATGATACATAGGCAAGTTGAAACCCTGAACCAAATACTGAACTGAGCTGAGCTGGTATGCACAGTCCTCACCAGCTGCTGCTTATTCACAGTTTACTAACACAACGCTTAGGGTTACTGCTACACATTGCACAATGGGGGTGCCATGGCTATCGGCAGATACTTCATTCACATGCCGCTCCTCGGGCGCACGCGGACCTCCAGCGGCACAGCCATCTCGCAGGACAGACGGAGCACCTCCGAGAGGTCGACGTCGCCGCCTGTATCGTCTGACGCCGGCAGCCACTCGAACTCGTTCAGCAGGGTGGCCATCCAGGTGGTCACGGTGGTCATAGCCAGGGACTTGCCGGGGCAGCTCCTCCGACCGGACCCGAACGGCACGAGGCGGCCGTCGGCGCCGAGCACGGACACGTCCTGGCCCTCGCCGCCAGGGAGGAACCGCTCGGGCCGGAACTCGAGCGGCGCGTCCCACACCTCGGGGTCGCGGCTGATTGCCCACTGGTTCACCATGGCGGTGGTGCCTGCCGGGACGAGGTGCCCGTCGACGTACGTGTCGGATATCGCCCTGTGGCGCCACGACAGGAGGGGCCCCGGCGGGTGCATCCGGAGAGCCTCCTTTAGCAACGCCTGCAGGTAAGGCAGCGACGGCGCCGCTGCCGACTCGGTGACGACCTGGCTGTTCCCGCCGACGACCTCGTCGAGCTCACGGTGCGCCTTGGCTTGGACGTCACGGTGGAGGACGAGGCGAGCTAGGGTCCACTCCATGAGCACGGCCATGGCGTCCGTTCCTCTGAAGATCATCTCCTGATGAATACAAAGGGCAGCTAGCTTACTTTAGTTTCTACTACTAGTGCTTAGTGGTGCAGCTAGCCATCCGTTTATCGGTTTATGGGATTCTTTCTACAGATAAACAATTGTAAAGAATTGGAAATAAAGATGAAAAGTTGGTAGAATTTTTGCACGTACGCACGCACTTTTAATCTTTTAAAGCTTTCGCTACTTTTTTTTCAGATACGATCTGAGCAAAAGTACTTTGCATGATTAATTTGCCACGCTCTTAAAATTTAGCAATTTTTTTTTAATACTGGTTGAACCCTTCGTATAAGTGAGTTTGGTGTAGGAGTAGTCGAGTAGATGTGTTATTAAGTTGGCAGTCTACCTCTACTAGCTCTAGTTAAGTGCATGAGTTCTTACCCAGAGCACAGCGGCTATGTCGGCGTCGGCGAGCCTCTCGCTCTCCTGCAGGGAGAGCAAGATGTCAACGAAGTCACGCGCGTCTCCTCCGGCGATCGCCTTGGCACGGCGCTCCTGGATGATGCCATGCACGAACCGGTTCACCCGTGGCATGAGCTCGGCGCACCGTGCTCCGACGCCCTGCGGGTCGAGGGCGGCGAGCCCCGGGAAGTAGTCGCACCAGTTCTCCATGCCCAGGAGCTCGTACCCCTCGTGCACCATCTCGAGCAGCTCCTCCACCTCCTCCTTCCCGGACGCCGGCACGGCGCGCGACACGTCGTACTCCTTGCCGAACACGAACCGCATGATGTAGTAGAGCGAAGCTCGGCGCAGGAGGCCGCGCACCTGGACGACGCCGCCGCCGGCGCCGTGCAGGGCCGCGACGATCCCTTCCCCGACGGCGGCACGGTACGGCGCGAAGGCCTCGACCTGCCTCGGGCCGAACAGGTGTCCCGCGGCGACGCGCCGGAGCGCGCGCCAGTACGGGCCGTGCTCGGCGAAGCCGATGGAGCGGTGGAACATGAGGCCGTACGCGGCGTGGTTGAGGGGGCGGTCGGCGAACGCCGGGTTGTCGAGGATCTCCTTGGCCACGTCCGGGTGGGACGTGACCACCGCGCGGACGGGGCCGAGCGACAGCGCCATGAGCCGCTTGGCCCCCGGCCGGCGCGACGCCTCGTCGGCCAGCGAGCAGTGCGCCAGCCCGGACATGAGGCCGAGGCTGCCGACGACCGGGAGCCCCTTGGGCCCCGGGATCGTCGACGACGGCTTCCCCTTCGCCCTCCAGTACTTGCCCCACGCAGGGCCGCCTGGGTGAGCCCAGTAGAGCAGGGACGCGCCTGCCCATGCAAGGCATGCGAAGATGGCGAGGTAGACGAAGCTAGTGGCTATGGTGGCCATGTTCTCGTGCTGCTGGCCGGAGATGGCCGGGATCAAGGTCATGGGAAGCACCCACCAGCTCTCAACTGAGCTCTCCATTGCGACTTTCAGAGCTTGCTGCTAGCTGTTGCGTTGCGTTGCGTTTGTGCTGTGGTGTGAGGTTCAGCAGGGGAGCGGAGCTGTATTTATAGGAGTTTCCGGGAGAGAAGATTCGCACGCATGGTGCTTGCAAAGATGACTCAATCATTGGGAAGCAAAGATTTGAAAATGCACCGCTGGGCCCTGGTTTGTTATTCCTTTTCGCCTTGCAATTTGCATTTAGTACACAAGAAATTTTTAAAAAATCTGGGAGAAGCTTTACAGAAATAATTAACAGCATTTCCTAAATAAATTTTATGAGTTAAATAGTGCACTAGAGTACTAGGCCACATTATATATGTATATTGTGCCTAAACAATGCACAAACCACATGCAGAATATTTGAATAGAAGCAAACAAGGTCCAACTTCTAGGGAAAATGTGTATAAGTTCCGAAAAGAAAAGAAAACCATACATCAGTTGGTATATATGGGAACAAAATGATGGGTTAGGCTCATCTCATGATACATGTCGTTCATTGATTGAATATTGAATATTTGTAATGTACTAGTCATTTCTGCATAAGTTGTATAACTTGATCGCAGCATCACCCTAGATGTATAGATGATCAGTCGTCAGCGTACTGATGATGGAGCAGTTGTGCTGAAAACTAGTATACAATCTTTACATCGATCAAGTTTCTTCGTTCAAAAGAACATTGCATCTCGGCCAAATGATTGAACTGAAAAGTTGTTATTCGGAGCTAGCCAATACCAACTCTAAATTCTAAGGCTGAATATCTACATCCAGTTTCGATGACATGATATGCAAAAGTACTCTATACGTAGCTAGAGATCAGTTGTACCAGCTTGAACAAGTATAGATATAGATGGCAATATGTGCTCTCAAGTTTATGCTGAAGCAAGTCCAATCATTTGGTCTATTTAATTGCGACAAAATGATTGGTTTTTAACAAAAAGATATTACAATCTTATTTTTAGGGCCATCCTCTAACAGCATAAAGGAATACGATAGATCGAGGTTAAAGCGGGCAAGTCGTACCACAGAGCTACTATTAACAATGAAGTTGTTTACTAAACATGGGTGGTGTGGCAGTCTTCTAATAGACTTACTATTCAAATTGTTGCCACTCTCACTCTCTCTTTTACACCGCGGGAGCTTTTAAAGAGATCGTTTTTACAAACCGAAGGCTGTAATAACTGTAAAAGAGATTGCGATCATGCCGTGGCCAGAATAAAACACTGATTTTCAAAAAATAAGAGATCAGCAGCACGGCACCTACTAATCCATGCATCATGCATGGGTAGGACCAAAGTGGTATTTTAAGGAGAGGACAGTTTGCTTTCATTGGTGACCCGTGCGTTAGTTGCTCCAGCCGGTTTTCCTAACGCAAACATCACTTTCCAAGGACAAACACCACGCCGAAACACACCTGTGCAGGGCATGGACGGACGCGCAGGAAGCTCATAGCAACCACCAAGAAATCCCGGGCGTATCTGCTGCTGTTGTCGAGGGAGATCGAGCCTGAAGGCAGCCATTTATCCCCTTTTGGCGCACAGGACACCATCCCATATTTTTTTTCCCCTCCTCTCCCACCATCCGCAGCAGCAGACATCGTCGTCATCTGAAAGCTGAAAGAGACGACGTACGACCTGGCTGGCAAGCTCAGCTCGACGTATACACACCACTGTCGCCTAACTCCTTCGGACGCACGCGGGGACAGGCAAGGCAGGCCCGACGTACGTGTCGTCCCGCCGAACGCCGGCGACCCGCAGCGGAATATCTCGGCTAGACGTCGCCGGATCCATCGGAATTATTCTCCCGGCTCCAACTCCAACGGCGGCATGGCATCCCCAGCTGTGCTCTGGGGCTCGGCCGGGCTAGAGCGTGCCAAATGCGAGCTAGGGGCCAAGCAAGCACGCCGACTCCGGCCGCTGTCAAGCGAGCTGGACTGCTGGAGGCTGGATCGCTAGACGACGTTAGGGGAAGGCACGCATTTGTGCAGACAAATCCGCCGAGCCGGCCGGCCCTGCGGTCGCGAGGTCGGCGCGGCGCGGTGCGTCCCCGTCAGGCCGTCACCAAATCTCACCGACGGAGGAAAAGAAGAAAACAAGTGTCTTTTCTGGTCGGCCTTGCTGTTTGGGAAGGGAAACTGATGAGATGTCAGCACCGGCGCAGCCCGGCCAGAGTCTGGAGACCCTCAGCAGTACCTACAGTGGCTATTGCTACGAATCATATGCCACTAATTATTTTCTTGAGCCTATCTGGCTGATCAAAAGGTTTTAATTCTTCGATTTAATATAGTGCTCGCATTTTCTAAATTTATACTAGGATATTGAACGACGACATTGGTATAGTATTTTTCTGTATTTATTCTAAAATTTCTTTCAAGGTTTCCTTTTCATAAAAAAGTTCATTTGGAAGCTGCATGAAACTCCTCTGTTTTTTTTCTTCAGTGTAACTTTAACAGAGGATATAATTAACTTAGCTAAAAAGAATTGTCTAGAATCTAAAGTGTTGTTTGTGTTGATCGCAATGAAATAATTAAGCACCACTTTTTTTTGCCAACATGCTAAAATGTTATCTAGAGAGTTATTTATATAGTTGCTAGGTTAACTTCACCTAGATCCATATCTCATACAATCCATGGTGACTTTGTCAATTTTGAAATGTACCGGCATAGTCTTTTGAAGGTACTCATAAGGGTAGTGTGTTTATAGAATTGAGTGTGCGTATTTGTTGATCATCATTCACAAAAAAGTTAATTGACATAGAAAAGATTAAAAAAGTAGGATTTACCTCCATAAAAAAATTAAAAGAAAATTATTTGATCTTTGTGCAATTCTAGCTCATTTTACGGTCAATGATTTTGTTTTTGAGAAAACATAAATTTTTTTAATACAAGCTACCTTCGCGAGCATATTGGCTATGGTTTAGACTCTGCTGAGATATGAGAATGTAAGAGCATCTCCAAGAGTTTACCAAATTTCACTTGGCAAATCTTATAATTTGGCAAGTGCCTAAACTATATGGCAAGTGAAAAAAGATTATATCTCCAATAGTTTGCCATTTAAATTTGGTAAAATTAAAAAATTAGGCCTACTTTCAAACTAGATCAACTAATTTTTACCGTCGCATCACTTCCATAAAATTTTCCAAAATGCTACTGTAGCACTTCCGTTTGTATTTAACAAATATTGTCTAATCATAGATTAAGTGGATTTTAAAGATTTGTTTCATAAATTACATATGAACTATATAATTAACTATTATTTTTTCAATATTTAATATTTTATATATGTATCATAAAATTTAATGTGACAGAGAAATTAAAATATTTTAGGAAGTACTCTAGGGAATATTTTAGGAGTAAACAAAACCATAACAGGAGATTGCCGGCCAGATGATGTGACAAACGATGAATTGAACGTGTCAGGCCGCACGGACACTGCAAGGGGACGTCCCCTCACCTTTTGGCCTGGCTGGCTCTGGCAGATGCAATTGGCGTACGCAAGAGCAGCTGCGGATGGCAAGCGTTTAGCTGCGCGCAAATATGCGCGTGGTGTGCTGAAAAATACCAACTTCTCAAATTATGCCAAGCTAGTTAACAAACTGTTGGACCATGATTTTTTTATATTTTATCAGAACAAATAAAGATAGCAAGTGCTTTTAGCAAACTCTTGGAGATGTTCATCGTCCCGTTTGGCAAGTATAGTATTTGAGGTTGTTTATGCGGGCCTTTTTCACCAGAAATGAACAAGAAGCAATAATATGCTTTGCCTATGATTTTCACCAGAAATAGTAGTACATTCTTCTTTTTAAATTAGCTGATTTGCTGGAATTTTTGTAAATTTCATCCAAAAAAAGAGTAGAGAGAAAAAAGAGTGCCTTTTTTTGCAGGCGCGCGCGCGGACGAGCGGCCGGCGATCTACTCCTGACCTAACCGGAATATCTTTAATCGGATGCGCTCTGGACATATTGTACGTTTAGTTTGGCGCCTGCAAATGATATACTGCTGTATCTGTATGAGCGTGCTGCATGCATATCCATATAGTGCACGAATAATTATTGTGTCCTAAAAAACTAATGAAATAAAGAAATATGAATAGTTGTTGCTTGGTAGTTGCGACAGTATTGATTCACATGCTGCACACGCACACGCGCGGGTGCGTTGACGAACAATAGCATCTCTGATCATTCTGCAGGCTAGCGGCAGATATGATAGCGAGAGAGCCTTTGCGCCTAATAATAAGCTAGTTTTCAGAGCTCATCAGCTTCGGCACGCTATAGCGATTATAATTCCTGCGATTTGTTTGATGGAAGTTGTGTGGCTGCATTGATATGGAGTCATATGATCGATCCCCTCCCCATCCATTTCTTTGGATGCTTTATTGCACATGATTAGCTAATCAAGAAAACACCTCAATTTCACAGATAGAGAAGTGACACTTTTCCCTTTCCATACACAAAATCTTCACTAATGTTATACACCCCCCCCCCCCCCCCCACCACCCACACACACACACAAAAGAGAGAGAGAAGGCGCACACTCCACGCGGAGACAAACATTCTAAGTTAAAGTTTAACTAGATTTAGAATATAAATATCAACATTTGTATCTTAAAATAAATTTATTTATCAAGATATATTCCATATTTATTCTAATGATTATACTTATTATATATGCACTATAAATATTACTAGTTCTTTTTGTATATACTTAATTAAATTCAAATTATTAGACACATGGGAAAGCAAGAGTTCCATTTTTTTGCGGCAAAGTTAGAACAAAATAAAACGGAGTGCAATGTTTTTTGCGGGTGCATAGATGTAAGATATATATATATAGTTATATTATCTGCCTGCGCGCTCGGTCATTAGTTGTGTCATTTTTTTATAACATCTAGAACTTCGACTAATGTAAAAAAGATTATATATATAAATAAAACAAACATTTTCTAAAAAGAATAGCTCCTACGAGATTTCTTGCTCCCCTCTCCATCTCCATGCGGTCAAAATTCGGAAGGAATTGGTTCGATCAAAGATGTGAGCATACCCCAAGAAAAAGAAAACAAATCTGTGATGGTGCAAGTAAGTGCACGGCCATCGCGCCACGTTTATGGTTAAATTCTGCCCCTGCTCTTCTGGTCACCCGGCCTGATCCATTGTTCAGTCGTCCATGCCAGGACCGGATGCGCAACTAGCTGATCTGATCGATGATTTTGTCCTCAGCAGCATGCAAGCAAGTGCAACCAACGAGATATCCATTTGCCAGTGGAGAACCCTAACCGCCAAAAAGCCGCGCCCGAGCACAAAAAAGAGGCCGGCATATGATTCCGGCACACAAGGCTTCTTTTTTCAAAAAATTAAAAACTACTCAAATCCGAAAGCAAATTCTTTCGGGCGACCAAGTTGCGCATATATACTTTGCAGGGCTAGCCTGATTCGATCTTGTGTAGTCTTTCGTGGCACGAATGACGAATCGAACTTTCCTGTTTCTGCACACTTGCAGGACGACTGCTAGCAAATTTAAATTCATAGCCAGCTTTGGGTCTTGTGTTACGTCTAAAATCTAAAAAATTTTCAAATTTTTTTGTCATATTGAATCTTGCAGCACATGCATAGAGCAATAAATATAAATAAAAAATAACTAATTATACAGTTTATCTATAATTTGCGAAACGACTTTTAAACCTAGTTAGTTCATAGTTGAACAATAATTGTCAATATATAAACGAAAATGCTACAGTACTCAAATCTAAAAAGTTTTTGGATCTAAACAAGGCCTTCATGTATATACAAAATGGTGTGTGTGTGTGTATATATATATATAATGATATGCTATATCTATAATGTGAATCTAACTATTTAATCGAACACTTTATATGAATAAAGGTTGGAATCTTTTCTCTTAGATTTTGAAACTAAGACAAACCAATGCGCAGGTGACTGCTGCTCCACTCCAGTGAATATAATGATATTGGGTTTATTAAGCAGACGGTGGTGCTCTTATACATAACGCCACCACTTCAAAATTTTATCCATTTTTCCTCCAAAAAAGCCGTCTTGCTGCATGGCTTTCGAGCTAATGATCACGGAATAATGGCTTTTGTTGGGGCAGGCAGGTACACCCTGCAATAAGTACTGTTTTTTTTGGGATTGAGGCAAATATAACTAGCTTGTACTAGTACTACCTAAGCTAAACCTCATATTCAGCTATGCCTACATTATATGATACATAATATCCATCATGCATGCCAGCCCATTCGCTTGCTCAAAGTACAAATTCATCATGATCCTGTCATTGGCTGATAGGCTCACAGCACGTATAATACTTGGGCCTTGTTTAGTTCCGAAAAGTGAAAACTTTTCGGTACTATAGCACTTTCGTTTGTTTGTGACAAATATTATCTAATCATAGACTAACTAGGATCAAAAGATTCGTCTCGTGATTTACAGCTAAACTGTGTAATTAGTTTTTGTTTTCATCTATATTTAATGTTTGATGCATGTGCCACAAGATTCGATGTGACGAAAAATCTTAAAAACTTTTTGGTTTTCAGGGTGAACTAAACAAGGCCTTTAGAGGCAATCATGCTTCATCCTGACGACTGAGCTTCAAGATATCTGAGAATCCAGGGCGAAAGATTCTTTTCTGTTGTTTTATCATCTCCCTTGCATTGCCTAAGCTCTAGTATATACACAGTGGACCAAGGACCCCAAGTCACCCAAGACCCAACACATTGTTCTGTTCAACTCAAGTCTATCTTCTAAGTGTTATAGATGTGCCCAAACTGCCTTGTTGCTACTTTGAATGTAATTATTTGACACACATATATAGGGAGCCAATATATATTTTGGTTAAAAAAAGATACTCCCTTCAATCACAAATAAATAGCGTTATGAAGTCGTCTACAGTCAACTATTTAAATTTTTGTTACTAATTTTTGTGTAATATATACACGTCAATATAGCAAATGCCTATTTAAATATTTTTCTCGACAAACTCCCCATATCACTCCAAACATTCCAACTGCACAAGTAATTAAAAAGCAACCTGCTGTAGTCAAAGTTTCTACTGACTGATTTCATACAATTCCAAAACGTCACTTCTAGACAAAAGTTGCAATCTTGTGATACTCGTCTATGCTGGGACAAAAGTTTATACTATTTATCTAATAATTGAAGTAACGATCTTTTGATACTCATCTACTATGCTTCAAACTGCCGGTCTCAATGCATAGTTTTATGACACAGTTACCAAGACTATAAACTAGGTAACCGTGCCATATGAGTTTCATGGGGATGAAACTCCTCTCTCATCTGATGAAACTCCTTCATTTAATGACCCTGCCAAGTCAGCAATTTTACTTATGTGGCACCCTATTTAATGTGCATGACACTCTCATGAAACATGCATTGAGACTGGCCTAACTGAAGTACTAGATTAGACAGAAGTGAAAACCCAAAGGCTTATGGTCTATTTAGATCCATTAGCTGCTATAGGTCAACAGCTAATTATCTGCTGTAGTTAGTTTGCTCTAGTGTCAACAGCTAATTATCTGCTATAGGTCAACAGCTACACTAGTGTCAAAACCGAGTAGTACAGTCCTTAGCGCATCTGTGGGGAAAATGCTGATCGATTCAGAAATTGCGCCGAAAGGGCCACCACGGCACGGTCACAGCCGCGCATATCCTGGTGGTGGACTCGTGCAAGTGCAACCAGCAGCTTCTTCGGTCCAGGGTGGACCTGTGGTGCAGTGCGCACAGGCACGACTGATATCTGACGCGGACAATGTTGGGTCGCTTTCCTTGTCGGTCTGCCGGGTCGCGGTCAAACGAATTCTACAATTCTGGCGTTCCTGCGGTTCAGCCCCAAATTCAAATTTTTTTTTTAAGATTTTCCATCATATCAAATCTCGTGGCATATATATGAAGCACTAAATATAGAAAAAAAACAAAAACTAATTGTACAGCGAAACGAATCTTTTGAGCTTAGTTAGTTTATGATTGGACAATATTTACTATAAATAAACGAAAATGCTACAGTACTAAAATCCGAAATCTTTTCGGAACTAAACAAGGCCGTCGTCTCTTCTCATCTTCTCTGGCTTGCGCTTGACTTGACTTCACCTGTTGCTTTCTCTAGCTTGCTGATATATGAGGATCGACTTCACTTAATTTTCGAAAAAAAAGATGATCGAGTTCACTTACGTGTCACATATGCATGCATGGCATCATCACTACTACTCCACTAGACAATGTTGCAGCACTTAAGATTCAGCTCAACTCACAATTCTTCATGGTGGCTATTATATTAATGTTGTGAACCATCTGAAAAGCGAGGAATGAGTTAATCTTCAATAATAACCAGATTGACATCCAGGACTGCAAAGAGCAATTCTTTCAAAAGCTCCGACTAATCTCTCTAAGGACGAAAGAGATTTTATCAGGATTTTTTGATCTATGGATACAAAGTCTGTTGTAAATTATTGCATTTCTCTCATCTTTTTTGTTTCTTTTTTTTTTTGTTTCATGAGCCCTTTCGGCTTTGTATTGAACTTTTGGTCTTTATCCCTCTAATAAAATTATTTCTGTAGGGGCCACGACCTCTCCAGTTTCCTAAAAAAAAACTACTACTCCACTAGATCGATGAATAACTTGCATTATCTGGAAGCCCCAGCGAAGCCCGGAATCGCACTAGTGCAGAGATGATTTTCTTGACACTAGCCATTTTCTTCACTGACGATTTAGGCTTTGTTTAGTTCGTAAAAACTTTTAGATTTGGCTACTACATTATTTTTGTTTGTATTTAACAATTATTGTCTAATTATAGATTAATTAAGCTCAAAAGATTCGTCTCGTAAATTATAGACAAACTATGTAACTAATTATTTTCTTTATCTACTAGTAAATATGCTCGTGCGTTGCAACGGGATGAAAGAAACGTTCGACTTGTTTGCTTTATCTTGTTGCACAGCTGCAGTGCCCCGTGATAGCTTAATCTTAATAGGTGACTTGACACTGTGAATGGTTGATGCAACAATTATAAACGAACTGGTAGAAACAAGATGCCAATGTTAAATATTTATGTATTATTTTTTTTTAAAATTTTAAAGATATATTTTATTGTATGTGATCATTGTATTCATACAATAATATAAGTTAATATGGACAATAATATGTCAATGTTGTATTAATTATATATTGAATTAAAACAATCTAGATAGAACCTTTTCGGTCGTGGGACACTAAAATATGTTGTGGCAAATATCTTAACTTTAATTTCCATACTAGCATGTGTTGGTTAAGTTAGATATCAAAGTTCAATGACTTATTTTAAAAATCAATAAAAAATATGTAACTGTACAAAGGAGAAATAACTTTAATTATATACTATAAATATTAATATTTTATAATATATTTTAATCAAACTTATTTCTTGAAAACATAAATGATAATAATTATTTTGGAACAGAATACATCCACCTATACACCTCAACACATTCACACACGCGCAGCAGCAGCGGCGCGGACATGCCAAGATCTGTGGTGCGGCAATGCCCCGTCAGCAATGCACGACTGGTGACGCACCACGTCAGCGGTTCGCCGCACCGCCATATATGACGTGGCAGAGTGCAAGACCCACATCGTGCATGGGCGCAGCCAAAATGGTTAGATTTAAAAAAAATAAAATTAAGTGTTAAATTTGAAAATTATTTAAAAAACACTAAAAATAAAAAAAAACACGAGATAGCATAGAGAAATTCTGTCTTCGTCTAAACAAATAATCTTTTTAGAGTTCTCAAGTTAAACTTTTATATTTAAATGAATATATAAAAATAAATATTTATGGCACTAAATAGGTATTTTATAAAGTTATATTTTTATGACATATCTAATGTTATTAAGGCTTCCTAAATCATGATGCTCTCTTTCTATAAATTTGGTTAAATTTAGAAATTTTTGACTTAAGATAATTCTAAAATTTAATTTATCATGAGAAAAAGGTAATAGTGTTAAAGAAAGTAACACATGTGCTCCAACAAAAAGTATCTTAGCATGTAATAATCGTACTATGGATTTTTTTTTAAAAAAAATAGCCACGTCTACTAGTTCTAGGTAGGCCAAGAACGGAAATGGCACCTTTTGTGTGAAAATTCCGAATTCAATAACAAATAGGGCCTGTTGAATCCTTTCATTTTATATGAGTTGGGATCTACTTTATGGACTAGATTATTTTCTTGGATTTTTACTTTTCGCCACCTGCCAAAGTTTAGATTTAAGCTAGTCTTATATCCATAAGGCAAGAAATAAAAATTGTTTCCATGTTACCTCATGTTAGTTTCTACTCTTTAACTTATAGCATGCTTTTCGGCTCGCTCCTCTGCAGCATGTATCTTCTTCATGTGGCTAACAACATTTTACAAGTGTATTCTGCATGTGACCATATTAACCTAACTAATTATTAGATGGATTTCAATTCCAATGATCCAAACGGGGTCTTATTCTAGGGCAAAGTGAGTATGCCTTAACACGTGAGAAATAACACTATATTTCTTTGTTCTTTTTTCAAAAAAAATTCAAGGCCAGTTTGGCATCATAGAGTAGCTTCCAAGCTGAATCCAGGAGAAGCTTTGCCAAATAGTATTTTACTGAGAAGTGATTCTTTGATGATTTTGTGGAAGTGATTCTTTGATACTTCCTTCATCTATTTATCAGAGTCATTTTATCGAAAAAATTTCTCCAAGAATCAGAGTCATCTAATCTAGGGATTACTATTTTCACCTTTGTCCAAGCACATGTGACTCCTCTCACCGGTCTAATTAATTTAACCGTCTGCATACAACTCCTTTCACTGACCGAATTAATTTTTCCTTGGTCATTGCGCACGACCCTAAAATGACTCCGGGAGATAGATGGAGGGAGTATAAATTGGAAGGTTGAGAGCTAAAAAAGTAGCTTATTCTTTGTTACTGCACGCATGGAATTACTGTAAGGAGTTTATCCTAGATAATCAATTTTAAGCTCAGCCTCTCAACGATTCCGAAGCGTTTTCTTTGATGATGCGGCTGGAGTCTCTGCCTTCCATCAAAGCCCATGATGAGGCAAAACCCAACGGCCAGCCCAAGCGGAGCCTCAGCCTCCCATCAAAGCCCATGGTCACCACCATGACGGGCCTCCCACGGCCTACTGCGGTAGTGTTCCAGATCAATGAAGGGCGTGGAGGCCAGTTGGGCTTGGGTAGCAGGCATACAGGCATGCCGACACGGATCGATCGACGCAGAAGAGATTCCAGAGTCTATCCACTTTAGGCCTGGTTTTCATAAAATTTTTCAGATTCTTATCAAATCTTACTGCATATGCACAGAGTACTAACTATAAATAAAAATAATAACTAATTATATAGTTTATCTGTAATTTGCGAGACGAGTCTTTTAATCTTAGTTAGTTCATAATTAGCTGAAATTTTTGCCTCTTTAGTATTAGGTATAGATAATTACCAAATACAAACAAAAGTACTACAATACTAAAAAAAAAAAAGCCAACTAAACAAGGCTACTCGCAGTTGTTGGAACATCGCGCCTTGTTCTGTTCTCAATAAATTTTGCAATTTTTTTAATTTTCCTTTATATAAGATTTTGCGGCACATATATGAAACATTAAATATAGATTAAAAAACTAATTACACAGCTTGCTTGTAATTTGTGAGACGAATCTTTTGAGCCTAGTTAGTCTTTGATCGGACAATATTTATCAAATACAAACAAAAGTTTTATAGTGTCCATATTTGTAAATTTTTTTTGCAACTAAACACCGGTCAGGCCGTGTTTGGTTTCACGAGTTAAAGTTTACCGCTTGTCACATCAAATATTTGGACACATACATGGAGTACTGAATATATACTATTTCCGAAACTAAAAACACAAATAGAGAATATTTTGCGAGATAAATTTTTTAAGTCTAATTAATTCATAATTGAACACTAATTATCAAATGAAATGAAAATATTACTGTACTTATTAAACTTTAATAACCCAACCAAACCGTCATGCGTAGTTCGACAGAAGTCGATGTCTCATTGTCTGTGCACATCTTCAATACTGAGGCTGATGCTAATATGTTATAAGAGAAAATGCTATTATTTTGCTCAAACGGTACAACTGATAAGTTTTAAACCAACAGCTCCACGCAACTGTAATTGTCCGATTCCGTTAAAAATCAAGTTATCGATTGAAGGACAAATCATGGAACCTCTGCATTACCAGTGAAGTGTTAGGACGTGTTTAGTTTGAGACATTAAAGTTTAATAGGTACTATAATATTTTTGTTTTATTTAATAATTAGTATTTAATCATAGATTAATTAGGTTTAAAAAATTTATCTCACAAATTATATACAAACTATGCAATTAATTATTTTTACTTATATTTAGGCCTTATTTACTGTTGGGATGAAAAGTTTTTAGACATTGTAGTACTTTCGTTTGTATTTGATAATTATTTTCTAACCATGAACTAACTAGGCTCAAAAGATTCGTGTTACAAATTATAGACAAACTGTGTAATTAGTTATTTTTCATCTATATTTAATGCTTCATACATGTGCCGTAAGATTTTGGATGAAATTAAACAAGACCTTAATATTTTATACATGTATTCAAGTATTCAAGTATTTAAACAAGACTGTATTTGTTTGGCTCATAAACTATGATAAAAAGTATTGTTGGTTGATTTGTTGTGAACGAAAGCACTAATAAATAGCTGATAGATTCGGCGAGCCAACAAAAACAGGGCCTTAATACGGGTGTCTTTACTACAGTTGGTGCGGCAGCCTACCGCCATCAACTGCGTCAAACACTAGCTCTGACCACCACCGGTGTACTCCATCCGTCTTATTGTAAATGTTATTTTTAACTTTCAAATTTTCTCTTATTCAAAATTTTATATAAATATTGTTTATTTTAATAAAATATTTTAACTATAATTTATTTATTTTACTATTTATATAAATATAAAGAAATAAATAAGATAAACAGTTAAATAAGAAATTTTAAAGTTAAACATAATATTTTTAATGAGACAAAGATGGTAGATACGACTATACGAGACCATCTGCCAACCCCAAACCATCCTTTCTGTGCTCCTCGGTCCTCGCCGCCTCGTCTCCGCTGATACAGAAGATTCGTCCCTGTTCCATTATTGTCTGTCTCTCTGTCATCCATAGGCACCTTTGCACCACGCTGCTGCCTACTAGTTCTAGGCTTTGTTTAGTTTCGAAAAAATTTCGGATTTTCGTACTGTAGCACTTTCGTTTGTTTGTGATAAATGTTATTCAATTATAAATTAACTAGGATCAAAAGATTCGTCTCGCGATTTACAGCTAAACTGTGTAATTAGTTTTTATTTTTGTTTATATTTAATGATTCATGCATGTGCTGCAAGATTTGATGTGACGGAAAATCTTGAAAACTTTTTGGTTTTTGGGGTGAGCTAAGGCCATGTTTAGTTCTAAAAAATTTTGCAAAATTTTTCAGATTCCCCGTCACATCGAATCTTTAGACGTATGCATGGAGTATTAAATATAGACAAAAATTAAAACTAATTGCACAGTTTGGTCGGAATTGACGAAACGAATCTTTTGAGTCTAGCTAGTCTATGATTAGACAATATTTATCAAATACAAATGAAAGTGCTACAGTATCGATTTTTCCAAAAAAATTTTGGAACTAAACAAGGCCTAAACAAAGGCCTAGTCTTTGTCATGAGTCATGACCGTTTCTCCTCTTGTCTCTTTCGACTCGTCCTCCTCGTCGGCGTCTCCTCCTGTTCAAAACCATGTGCGGCCACTTGATTTCTAGCCCACCACCGTCTCGGCCTCCCTTTACCCCTAATCAAATCCATCTGAAAGTGCCCCCGAGCTTCATCCATGGCAGGTGCGGCTTCAGGCGTCATCAATGGCGAGTGGTAGCGCATAGATAGGCAAGCTTTCCTCTCTCACATCATGCTTGTTCCTCTGTTCTATTGTTTGTGCTTCCTCCATTTTAAATGTTATCTAAAACAAGTCCGTTTGTTTGAGCTTATCTATCGAATTTGTTAGCCATCCAGCAGAATCAACGAACGTCTACTTTCAACTATGGCTTTTTCAGATTCAGACAAACGAACATGTTCAATTCAAATGGAGCCTTTAGTATGCTATGCTGTTTCGAAAGTCAATTGCTTTTTCCTCTTTCATGTGTTTCCCACTCATTCCTGTGAAATTTCTGGCATCCCACACGAATTCATGCGTTCAAAGGGGATCTGAATAGTTTTTTTCCTTCCTTTTTTATTAGGGCCTTGTTTAGTTGTGATTTTTTATTTTGCTACTGTAGCATTTTCGTTTGTATTTGATAAATATTAATCAATTATATACTAACCAGGCTCAAAAGATTCGTCTCGCGATTTACAGGTAAATTGTGTAATTAGTTATTTTTCATCTATATTTAGTGTTACATGCATGTGCCACAAGATTCGATGTGACAGTGAATCTTGAAACTTTTTGGATTTTGGTGGGAACTAAACAAGGCCTAGAGATGTATAGTTTTTTTTCGGAAACGATATGTTGTATACATGATTTGCTGCGTTCTTGTAAGGGTGTGTTGTGGTTCCCTTCATCTCTCTACATTTATTGGGATACCCATCTCTCAAAATCTGTAGGATGATCCGTAGAAAGTACAAAATTAAATTGCTATACCTGCATACGGAGTAAACAAACACATGAATTATATCAGTCTTGATATAGAAACAACGGCGAGTGCAAATGAAATTTGATTCGTAACCTATTTCATCAACATATTTTGAATATAACACTACTACAAAAAAAAATCTTTTGAACAACGTTTTTCTTTGGAGCTCCGAGGCAACTACCTTGGTTAATCCTTACCGAGGCCAGACACTATAATATAATCGGGGCTTGGTTAATCGACACGGACATTATAACGCACCTCGGTTAAATAGTGATCTAGAAAGCCCATCTAAGCTTGGTAAAGGGTCCCAAGTATATATACCGCCAACAGTAAACCCTAACTTACATCCCCACCTCTCTCCCTCAATCGCGCCACACAGCGGCACCCCTCCCTCTAACTCCACATGCCTACAACTCCGTAGCGGCACCCCTCCCTCCCTCCTCTCTCTCTCTCTGGCCCCTCCCGGACCCTAGATCTGACGGAAGGGCGAGGAGGAGGCCAGATCCGACAACGAGGAGGCCAGATTCGGTAGCAGGAAGGCCAGATCCGACGAGCTACAGTGCCGACCTGTGGATGGGCTCGGCGGATTATCCATAGAGTTTCTTTTTTAGATAGAATTAACCGAGGCGACATCCAACAATTAACTGAGGCGACATCCAACTGCCTCGGGAAAGGTCCCATTTACCGTGACCTTTCGACACGGTTGCGATAACTGTCTTGATTAATCAATTTTGTCCACCTCGGTAAAGATTGTTGTATTAGTGTACTCCATCCGTCCACAAATAAATGCACGTTTCGCTTCTCAAGGAGTCAAAGTTTTTTAAGTTTAACTATAAGTATATCTATCAACATTTATATATGCAAATAAGTATATTATGAAAATATATTTCATGTTCAATCTAATGATATATATGTATAACTATTAGTATATTTTTGTATATATTTGATCAAACTTAAAAATATTTGACTCCGCGAGAAAAAAGACGTGCATTTATTTGTAAATAGACCAAGTAATATATTAAAATTTTAATTTTAAATCTAATCCATTTAGTCGCGTCAGACCTTGGCACGATGAAATCACACTAGCATGTCACATGAATTAGCGCAACAAAGGTTGCTATGTTAGTATCACATTTTGATGTTACACCACTCTGTTTGACGCAACAAATCAGTTTTGTCGTGCAACTCCTTTTGGAGGGAGAGTGAGGCCGCCCAAGCAAAACTCGTTTGCCATCTACCTTTACTATCAATGATAATAAATAATTTATTACGATTTAATCTCACAAAATAAAACATATGCATTGTATGCACAATTTTTTGAGGAAACAGGAGGGGTGTGAGCCCCTACTGAAAATTTATTCAAAGGAGTTAAAACTTACAAAGGAAGGAGTAAAGCCAGAGGAAAACTAAGAAACAAAAAAAAATGAAAAACAAGGAAAAGGTAACTGAAAGGAACCAGGCTATCCTAGATTTACTATCCATTGATCAATCCTTGGTGAATAACTCTTTTTAGCTCTCAGCAAAAGAAGCTGAAACTCAGTTCTGAAATCAGATTTCATTCTCAGCCTACTTGGCTGCAGTTGTCGAAAAATTGCATCATTTCTCACTTTCCAAATAGTCCAGCACATTAGAATGATAATTTCCATGAAGAAGGGAACATCAAGCTGGTCCTTTAGGCTCTGCAAAATTTGAAAAGGGTCTAGGTTGGTGTTTATCTGCAGATTGATCCAGTTCCAGCATTGCAGTGCGAAGGGGCAACCCAGAAACAAATGGTCTTCAGATTCATCTTCAGTACTGGAGCACAAGACACAACTGTAATCTTGTAAAAACATGCGTTTTCTTCTAAGGAGTTCCCTGCAGCTTAGTCTGTCCTTGATGAGAAGCCAAAAAAAGACTGTGTCTTTTCTAACATGAACTATTCCATAACCATTTATAAACTGGATGTAGATTCCTGTGACCACTCATTTGCTTGTAGGCTCTTTTAACCGAAAAGATGTTTGAATTCCAGATGAACACCCATCTGTCATTTAGCTCATTCATTTGCATCTCTGCTATCTGTGTTTGGAGTTGGATCATTTGGGTATGGGCTTGTTGAGACAAAGGCAGGTGAAAGAGTCTATGAAAGGGGACTGTACTTGCACTTTCAGCAAACGAGATATTTTTCTTCTTCACAAAAGAGTATAGTTCTGGGCAGCTGTGCATGACTGGCTCATTGCCCCAAAGGTCCTCCCAAAAAAGACATGATTTCCCATTGTTTATCTCCACCCTAGCCATTCCTTTAAATTTGTCCAGAAGCTTTAAGACATCCTTCCACCAAAAGGAGCCTTTTTTAGTATTTCCAGGTAATTTTCCAAAGTCATAATGAACCTCCCAGATCAAAGAGACCCATGGGGTATCTTCCTTGTTAAAAATTTACTCAAATATTTTAGCACCAGAGCCTCATTTTGAGTTTGCAAGTTTAGTACACCGAGACCTCCTTCATCTTTTGATCTACAGACCATTCGAGCCTCCAATTTGGGGTGGGCACCAAAATCTCCCCTACAGACCTCATTCTTGTTGGCCTAACACACCAGCCCTCATCCTGTATGGTGTGGCCATTACCTCCCCACATCATATAGACGTAGCCTCGCCCACCTCCTTCCAATGTCGATCTCCACTACTGCGCTCCCTCCCTTCACCCCCGACCTCCACTGCTGGGCCTCGCCCTCATCCCCTCCGATGAGAGCGGGTCCTCCTCGATGAGTGGGAGCAGCTCCAACAATGGTCGTTGTGAGCATCGAGCCTCTCCTTCCTGCGGCCGTGCGGTAGCGACACTGCTCCTCCCTTCCCGATGGCTAGCCTCTGCTCCGACAAACATGGGCGGATCCGCCGGTGTGCAACTACGACACAGCCCCTTCCCCACCATGCGGTAAACGCTGCCCCGATGCGCCGAGAGCTCTCATCTCCTTTGCGTCCTGGCCATTGTGTGGAGGGTGTGAGGAAGAAAGATTTGAGCCAATGACGAATGGATCCCACATGTCATTGTGTGCCAATTTGGCTTTGAAGGCCTTCATTTGGGTGGGGCTGTTGGAGTGGAAGCAAAAAATTTGAGCACCCAAAAGTAGAGAGAGCACCTAAATAAAAAATAGGGGTCCTATTTTTTTGGGTACATAGTTTAGGGTTTCCCGTGGTGGGTGGGATGTGCTGGCCCCTCACCCACATGCACGCTATAGGTTCGTTCGAGTGTAAGACTTCTATTTTTTTTGCTTTTATAATAAAATAAAATATGGGCAAGATGTCCGATCTAGAAAAAAAAAATTAAAATGTGTTTTTTTAGACTGCAGACGATGCCGAAGCGTATTCTTTTGATGAGGCTAGAATGACAAAGCCCAAATAAAGCCCAATGGGGACCTCCCATCGATGCTCATGAGTTCATGGCGGCCTATGCGGAGCAAATCACCTCTCAAAAAAAAAAAAAAAATCCGGAGCAAATCAGACGACTTTTTGTCGCGGCCGCCTAGTCGACTATTCCATTCCAGTAATCCAGTCCACCAATATGATGTCCCTTCCAAGTTCCATCCGGTCACGTTCTCATCGTTGTTGCAGCAAGAGAACACAAAGGCCTTGTTTAGTTCCAAAATATTTTGCAAAACAGGTATCGTAGCACTTTCGTTTGTTTGTGAAAAATATTGTCCAATCATGAATTAACTAGGCTCAAAAGATCCGTCCCATCAATTCCGACAAAACTATGCAATTAGTTTTTATTTTCGTCTATATTTAATACTCTATGCATGCATCTAAAGATTCGATGTGACGAGGAATCTGAAAAATTTTACAAATTTTTTTGGGACTAAACAAGGCCAAAATAATACTCAAATTCAAAGTTGTCATCCAATCACCACGCGCAAACTCGCGACAAAATTTATAAAAAATAACCTACCGACATCACAATCTCAAACTTACAGGCGCGCACATCGCTCCGTTTGCACTCCCATTTATGCCACCGTCCCGCTCGCCGACGAGCCGGCCATCGCCACAAAGCCGTAGTCGTCGACGCGAGCACAGCTGCACCGCAACCTGCCATGGCGAGAGCAAGGGGCTTGTTCTGCCTCGTGTCGCCGGTCCGCGGCGAGCCCTCCGACCTCCACCGCCGCCGCCGCAGCAGCGCCGCATGCATATGCTGCGTCGGCCCTCACCACAAGCCGTCGTCCGGCGCTCCCGACGCCGACCTGAGCGTGAGGCTGCCGCTCATCAGCTGCTGCAGCGGCGGGGAGGTCCGCGGCCGCAGCAGCAGCAGCGCCACGCGCACGCCGCGCACCCCGAGGACGCCCAGCGCCAGGCGCCTCTGCGGCGTGCGCTCACGCACGCCGCGCCGCGGGCAGGTCTGCTGCTTCCCCGTCGCGTCGGCAGGACCGGGACCCGCCGGCGTCGCGAGGACGCCGAGAACCCCCGCCAGGCAGGGCCCGGGCAGCGCCAAGCTGGGCAGGCGGCGCCGTTGGTTCCGCTCCGCTCGCCAGGCGGGGGCGCAGACGACGCCGCGCTTTCGGTTCGCCGGCCGCGACACCGCCCACGCTGGCAACAGCAACAACAAAAGCCTCGCGGAGGCGGAGATGGCAGCGGCGGCTGCCGACGAGGAGACGTGCTCCAACGACGAGTACGCGCTGCTCTGCAGGGAGGGCTTCTCCCGGGAGGACGTGGCCGCGGTCACCATCCAGGCCTACTTCCGAGGCCACCTGGTGCGCGCCTAGTTATTACATACATCACGGCCGGACCCTCGGTTTGCTCCGGCGACGGCGTGTACTGTACTAAGTGCGGGTCGTGTTTGCATGCAGGCGCGGCGGGCGTTCAGGGCGCTCAAGAGCCTGGTGAGGATTCAGGCGGTGGCGCGGGGCGCGTTCGTGCGGCGGCAGGCGGAGGCGGCCATCCACTGCATGCAGGCGATGGCGCGGCTGCAGGCGCGCGTGCGCGCCCGGCGGATGCTGGCCGTGGCCAAACCCGAACCACAGGAGGAGCAGCTCTTGCAGAGCTGACCGGAGGTTGCATGCTCGGTCGGCAACAAGAGTCCGAGATGATCAAGAAGTGCACGAATAAGGTACAGGCTGTTTGGAATGTGCTGTTTGTGTGAGACATTTGCTCTTTTGATTGATGAACTTCGCCTGGGTCTCAAGTCTGTAGTGTCCCTGTACTGTAATTGACCTTCATTTTCTTTTCTTTTTTGGATGTGGCAATATGTCTTTGAGACTTTGAATGTGCAACTGTGTAACTGTTGCATTTTGTAACATTGGTTTGAAACTTTCGAATTTCGAGCATGGAAAACAGCAAGATCAAAATTCATAGTACACAGGAGTACATTTCACACGACACTGAAATCTGAATTTCATTCAAAAGGGGGTGGGGCTTACATCTTATTACACGACGAACAAAAACACATGCTGTAGTGAATCAGCAAAAGGCGGAACGGACTCATAGGCCCCTGCACACACCCGGGGAACTTGAAAAACAGCAGACACGTACGACGTATGAAATTAGCGACACGAACAGCTGTAGGAACCTTGTCGATGGACGGCGGCGGCGCAGGTAGTTCATTCATTCGGCGGGAAGGGACGGCAGCTGCTAGAACTAGAAGTGCCGCTCGTTCTTCACGCCGTGGCCGTCGGTGGATCCCGGCAGGTGCTGCTGCTGGCCCTGGGCGTTCATGGCGCTGGCGTCGGTGGACGTGGACGGCGGGCGCTGCAGGCTCTTGACGTACTTCCAGGTTTCGCGGTTGGAGACGTCATGCCACCACCTGCTGACGTTCTTGCGGGACTCGAACAGGCGGCGGGAGCGCGGGTCGGAGACGAGGCGGTCGGCGTTGGGCAGGTGCGACAGGTCGGCGATGGTGAAGTTGTCGCCGGCCAGGAACCTGGCCTCCTCCAGCCGCTGCTCGTAGATGTCCAGCAGCTTCTCCAGGTCCTTCTTCCTCTGCCCGAACAGCTTCAGCATCTCCTCCTCCTTCTGCGGGCTCAGCTGGTTCTGGCTCGCCGCCGGCTGCTCTGATCCGGCCACACCGCGCTTGCCGCTGGACGCGTCGGCGTTGCTGCCCACGGCCACGTCCCTGGCGTTGAACCCGCTGCCGGTGCCGTTGTTGTCGTTCTGCTGCCTGGGCAGGGTGGGCGGCAGGATGGCGAGGCTGTAGACCATCTCGGCGCTGGGCGAGTCGAAGCTCTGCGCCTCCGTCTGCAGCCACTGCTCGATGGACGCGCGCTCCAGAGCGCCCGTGCCGATCAGGTCCGGGTTGCCCTGCTTCGCGTACTTGTACGAGATGTGGCGCAGGATCCCCCTGGAATCTGCAGCAAGGCAAGGTTCACCGGCCGGTGCAGTGCATGTCAGCGCCATTGCTGCACCAAGCAAAGCATTGCAGTGGGTTGTTGCTAGCAATGCGCATGCGCTTACCGGAGAGGGTGAGGCTCTCGTCCTCGAAGGTGAGCGCCTCGCCGTGCGGCTGCAGCTTGAGGTACTGGGGCATGCGCTTGGTGCCGCGGTAGGCGTCGACGCGGATCAGCTGGAACTCCACCTCCTTCTCGAACAGGCACATGAGCACGCGGGCGACCTCCGCCGAGGTGGGTGACCCGAAAACCTTCACGCTCGCCATCTCACTCAGTCAGAGCACACAACTGAACTGAAGGAATGCAATGTGAGTGTGGCTGTGTGCTGCCATTCGATTGCTTGGGCATGCTTATATAGTTGCCAAAGTGGGATAGCACAAAATGCCTTGCTTGGCCGGAGGTAAATCTAAAGATAGAAGACGAATCAAATCAAAGGGAAAGACAAGGGAGATAAAGAGCAAAGCGTTTGATGCCAGTTAAAGAGAAAGACAAGCCTCATCTTCATCTCTGCTGGAAGATTGTCTTGTGTGGCATAAACATGAAGCCATTATGGCAACCACCGGATACCAGGGTACGGTGTTCATCAAAGAACAGCACAAATGGATGCTTTAAAAAGAGTGAGAAATGATCAAGGTCTGAAGATTTAACTATTTATGTCAGGAAAGGGGAGGAAAAAGAAGAATGCAGAAAATAGGTACCAGGCTTGTAGCTGCAGATTTGGCTGTTTGATTTGTTCATAAATCATAGTAAGTTGTTATTTGGTAGGGCAAAGCAGGATTGTTATTTCTGTTCTACGAATCAAGCACAAACGGCAAAAGCTTCACTTTCAGTAATGCTACCATATGGGGCTAGTTTAACATGCTCAAATATGCTAAGTACTAGAGCACATGCATGAAAATGTGTTCATGTCGCATCGAAACAAAAATTCTGACATGAGCTGCAAACAGATCTCATAAGTAATGTAAAATCAAAGCAAAAGGAGATTAACCAGCCCCGTACATATAGACCATCCTTTATCCCCTTTTTGCACAATTTTTTTTATAGATTATAGAATAGAGAGCCTAGTACCATCTTGCTGTCAGTTATTTTCTCCTATGTTCACATGCTAGCGAAATAGTAATATAGTCATTAGTCAATAATAACACTTAAAAGAAGATGGTAACACTCTGCACTGCAGTCACATTTTGCTAGTGGTGCAGCAATTCATTCAGAACAATGGTAATACATTTTTTACACAGATCCATTTGCACTGAAGGACCTGATAGCAAAAACATATTTACAAAAAAAAAGTATTGATAGTTGATGACAATAACAGAACATGCAAAAGATATATAAGTTTTTCTTGTGAATCCTCACACATTTATATTAAAGAAAAAACCCAACCTAAAGGACTTAGATGATTTTTTTTATTAAGGAGAAGGATACGATAGACCTTATTGTTATTTTTTAGGGTTAGACTTAAAATTAGAGTAACTGGGTTATTGTGCCCTTGTAACCTTGGTGAGCATGATGTGGACGGCGCGACAACTTGGTATATGGGGGATAATGAGACCTCTTCCTTGATCGAAAATCTTTGTCATAGACTCTCTATGGGGGCTAGTAAGTAAAAAAGCATGTCTATTCTGTTAAGTAGTTTATGGTTTTTCTAGTGTAGATCAAATTGAATCTAAGTTTAAGTTCTAATGACTCAACTCATATCTTTTCTTGGGATTGCGTGCTCCCTGAAACAAGACCCTTGAGAAGAGATGGAGATCATGCGAGAAAATTCTACCCTTAAGGGCTCATGCTCCTAGGCATGTGACTGTTGGATGTCATTTTTGAGATATGTGCCAATCTTTAGGCCAGTCTTAATGCATAGTTTTATGACATAGTTATCAAGACTATAAACTAGGTAACCGAGCCATGAAACTCTTCTCTAAGAGCAAGTATTATAGTAGGCTGTAAGCCAGCTAAATGCTGAGGTGGAGGAGAGAGAAGAGGAGAGAGAGTAAAAGCGGGCTGTAAGCTTACAGCCGGCTCAGACACAAAAACCAAGAAAGTCTGTGAGACAGACAAGTGGGCCATGTATTAATAGTGATGAGTTAACCATTATATGAGTGGGCTGCAAGAAGGCTGTAAAGAAGTCTTACAGCCAGCAGCTGGTTGTATTATAATACTTGCTCTAATATGATGAAACTCCTTTATTTAATGACTCTGCCAAGTCAGCAATTTTGCTTATGTGGCACCCTATTTAATGTGCATGACACTCCCATAAAACATGCATTGAGACTGGCCTATAGTCCAACTAGAGTATATACTGCTCGTGTTTTGTTTTGGAGTAAATGCGGCGCATATCATGAGATATTAATCCAACGGTTGCATGTGCCATGAAGGTCGAGTATGGCCTTGTTTGTTTAGTTGGCAAAATTTTTGGGTTTTGGGCACTGTAGCAATTTCGTTTGTTTGTGGCAAATATTGTCCAATCATAGACTAATTAGAGTCAAAAGATTCATCTCGTGATTTACAGATAAACTGTGTAATTAGTTTTGGTTTTCGTCTAAATTTAATACTCCATGCATGTGACGTAAGATTCGATGTGACGAGGAATCTTGAAATTTTTTGGGAACTAAACAAGGTCTATGTTGAGGCCCCTATACTCATGGACTCATTTCCACGTCAGTTTACATTTTTCAATCGACGAACCGAGATTCCAACTCTACTACTATGCACTTTAGGGGGTGGGGGTATAGGACCGTAAGAAAGCAAATTGATTGTGAGTAGAGAGCCGATTTGAAAAGGAGTATTGTGGCCATCATTAAACACCAGACAATATGAATAACTTTTTTATAAAAGAATTGGAAAACCCACTGGTCTCTCTGTTGTCGCACACAACAAATTTTTACAAGTTTCTCAGTTCAAATGTTGAAAAAAATATAAATGAGAAAGAGCACACCTAGATATAGTGAAATGAAATGGAAAGTTGTTAGGAACAACTAAATAAATTAAAGAACTTCATTGATTTGACGTGCATGTAGCCGGGCCACATGATGCCAAATTTGTAGACACATCCTTTTTTTCAATATGCAAGAGAGTTGTATATCATATTGAAGTATGAACAGTTTGTTACACAACATGGAATGCCAAAACAAGTGCAGGAAGAGAGTCAGGTTGTTTAGTGTTACACAGAGTTAACCCGTTTCAGTTCATGAGCCCGTTTGTTTGTCTTATCAATCGTATTTTTTCTACCGGCCAACAGTTTTCCCTCACGATAAATCAGCGAATAATATTTTCGACCATAACTTTACAGACTAGCGAACATGCTCATATATTTATCCGGTGAGTGTATTTCCACCATTGTCACTTTTCGGCATGTTGGTTACAATGCCAATATCTTACAAGTAGAAAAGCACGTGTGTGGAAGTGAAATAATAAATATCTGCTATTCAATTTCCAGTTTGATCTTGAGAAGCCAAATAAATGTAGTGCGAACGAGCAAAAACGCCCGAACACACATTTTTATTGAATTGACCAATATTGCAAAAGGAGTTGATGAATACATCACAAAAATACAATACCCAGAAAAAGACACTGCGTATATATGCAGCGGAAGGAAGACACGAGACACCGTATAGGCAGGCAGACAGGCTTCACGTTATTTTAGCCCACAGGACGTATACGATACGACGAACTCGACAACCACATCACGGTATGAAGCCTGACGATCGACGAAGCCGGTGGCCGGCGGCGGCGAGGAACGTACACGCCGCGCGGCGCATGCATGCAGAGAGAATTAATGAACCACGACGCCGGCCGCCGATCGACGACGGGCGGCCGATCACTCGAAGGCGCCGGGGTGCTCCCTCTGCATCTTGATGACCTGCTTCCACGAGTCGCGGCTGGAGATCTTGTCGTACCACCTTGCGACGTGCTTCCTGGCGGTGAAGAGCTTCTTCCCCTTGTCGGAGGAGTTGACGATGTAGTGGGAGTTGGGGAGGTGGGAGAGGTCGGCCAGGGTGAAGTCGTCGCCGGCGAGGTACTCGTTCTTGGAGAGGATGTCGTCGTAGACGCTCAGCATGTTGTGCAGCTTCTTCTCGTTCTCCGCGACGCGGGCCTCGTCGACCCGCACGTCCTTGAGGTGCGGCGCGAACGCCAGCTGGAACACCAGCTCCGAGCTCGGCGCGTCGAAGCTCTGGGCCTCCGCCTGCAGCCACTGCTCTATCGACGCCCGCTCCAGCGACCCCGTCCCGTACAGCTTCTTGTACCCGTCGTCCGGGAACTGCGTGCACAGGTACCGGCAAATCGCCCTGGAATCTGCCATATATGCGTGCGTACCGTACGTGTCAGAATCTGAATTTCCTGAATCTGATTCTGAATGCCATGCATTTCATTTCTTACCAACGATTGTTTTGTCACCGTGCTTGAAAGTCACCTGTCCAGTAGGATCCTGCAGAGCCACACCCACAGCAGCAGCTTATTAGGGGTTTTTCTAGCATCTAGCTAGTGATCTCCAACTCTTCCAAGAACTGAGTGAGATCGAGAAACAACTACTGAATGCGACAGGCCAAGACTGATGGCAATGACATACCCTGAGCTTGATGAACTCCGGGAGCTTGTGCGACTTCTTGAAGGTGTCGGTGCGGATGAGCTCGAACTCGAGGTTCTTCTCGAAGAGGCAGGTCAGCACCCTCGCGACGTCGGTGGACGCCGGCTGTCCGAACACCTGCAGACCTGCCGCCATTGCTGCTGATCGGTGTGTTGGATTGGATGACCTGCAATGTGCTGAATGACCTGCTGCAGGTGAGCTAGGTGAGTCAGAGACACTGATGAGATGCCTGGATGAAGAAGACGCCGGCTATTTATGCAGGTGGATAATATGCTTGCCTTGCCGCCGAGGATTACAGCATCGCAGCGAAAAGAGAAAGCTCCCCCGATCCGCCTCAAAGGTAAAGAGCGTCAGGATTCTTGCTTGGATCGAGCAACCATGCTTGCATGCACGCACGCTGTCTCCAGGAAGCAAATTAAATTAAAAAGATTGCGCAGAAACGATAAATCACAAGCTCGCCCATGCGTTCATGATGCATGCGATCCTTTAGCAGCAATATAATGGGGTGAGCATCACGAAAGATCATCTATGGCAATGTCGGAGGAATTGAATACTGCAAAGAAGGGATCGCCTACGTTGGATTTCGTACGGAATTGGCGCCAAAGATGGAGCAGGTGGCTTATGTCGGGGTACAAGAATATAACTCGCTATGTAATGTTGGGCTTTACTTGATCAAACTAAAGCTAGGTTCTGGATGCAATTTGCAGTGAGACACGGGACTAGGAATTCGATCGATCTGGTTTCGTCGGCCTAGCTAGAAACATTTTTTTTTCCTCTTCAGCTGTACGTCCAGGTGTCTTTGCGTGTTAACAGGTAAAGTAATATATCGGCAACATCACAAAGATAAAGATGGTACGCGTACGTAGATCTGATCAAGTTGCAGACTTGCAGTAACGATATGTCCCAAGATAACTTGAGCTCCCAGTGGCGCGGCGTTGTGGTGGCAGTACTAGATCGTTCGATCATTACGTTCGAGAACGTCCAATCCCCAGAATTCTGAGGATGCCAACCGATTGCCTTCTTATTTCCGTGCCTTTCGTTGTCCGTTCTGGAAACTCGTTCGCTGTACAAGTGCACAAATTATTAAGGGTTTCAGAATCTTTCACAGCATCTTCCCCACCGCTTCTAGTTGATGTTGACAATGGCGACGTTTTTGGCAATGCGTGTCTCGCATTCTCACAAAGGCAATGGTGAGGCATCACTGTGGGGAATCCCCTCCTCCTGATAGATGTTGCTGTAGTGTGCAGAGTTGCTCTTGGCGACGAATGTTGTGGTGGACTCCAACTAGGTTTCTTTGTTATGATGGTTGTCATGTAGGTGGGGGTCATGGGTGGTGGTGTGTTGCCATTCCTGTTTTTCTGCATTTCACTTTATTTATTGGGTTTTGCTGTGGTACACTCAAATAACTGTGAGCCGTTCATTTGATTAGATCGGATGGCTAGAATAATTATCTATTACTTACTAGGAGGTAATAGATGAAATAAGTAAAGTTTTAGATATAGAGATTTTTTTAGATCTAATTTATGCATGCATAATCTATTAGATATGATGAATCTTTTTTCTTGCAACTTTAGATATAACATAATTTAATTAGAATAAACTAATTATTTTTTATGCACTTGTCATAACGTGTGTGTGCACCTTCATTTATGATAATTTTATATACTAATTTACGATAATATCAATACATATTTACAATAGTTGATCTATAACACATGAAGATATTTACCATAACGTTATAGTAAACCATTTAGTATGGAGTTACTATAATCTCGTAAATTAATATAGTAATTATCATAACTCAAAGTGGCTACAGAGTAATCGTTATATATACGCGTTTTTTCTGCACGCGCGTGTAATTACTCTCATGTTTATACTCCCATTTTTTATATACATAGAGTATGTGGTTATACTTATTATTATATATATATATATATATATATATATATATATATATATATATATATATATATATATATATATATATATATATATATATATATATATATATAAACCTAAGTATATGAAACTTTTTTTAATGCCTGATATGAAACTTTATGATAGCTACATGTCTTATCAGGAGATTCTCTCAATTATGTATATAATATGATTAATTTTAAATTTTAACATCAAATATCATCAAGCTTTAGACATGATGATGATAAAAATTTATTTCTATACCCTATTTGTTATTGGTGTATGATAGGTTTGTACGTATCATGAATTAGCGTGATAGTTGTTATTTTGGTTTAGCTATGGGAAAAAAAAAGGAAGGACATGACGATAATCACACAAAAAGAAAGGGCACAGCCATGCGCAGCAAAGAACAAGGAAGGGGCTGTATGCCCTCATGATTAGAGGGATTTGTGAATATTTTTCTTTTTTTAATTAATTGATTGATTTAAAAATTTTAAAAAAACCAATGGCTCGGTTTTATTTGAGAAATTACCTTCTAGGAAGTAAAAAGTGTACAGTAGCATTACCCTTATTTATTAGGTTGCGTTGGCAGCAAGAAATGTGTAGTTTTTGCAATCATTTCGGGACACAAATAAAGCTTTTGCTGTCATTTCGGGAAAAAAAAAAGATAAGACATCCGGTTCCTAGAATTTTGAGGATGTAAGCCAATTTATTCTTCTTTGTTACTAGAACTTGCAAGACCTTTCATCACACGTTATCATTCTGTGCATAGGAATGCCAAGCTAAGTTTTTTTTCTGGGTCAGTGGTTCAGATCAAAAACTCATTTAAATGAACTACTCTGGACTTTCAAAATTAGGACAAAAACAAACTAGATAACTGCCCCACTGATATCCATTACTGCATAAAGATTTTTCAGATCGATTGACGTTTTTCTTTAAAAAGGTTGGATTTCTCCATGAAAAGTTCAGGCGCACTATCAAACAACTGTGGTTCAGTTTCAAGAATTGGCTTGGCAGTCAGCAGGATTCTTAAGTAAATGAGCTGCAGACACACCCAACAAGGCCTGCGAGTTTCGGTGACATAGGCGCGAATGTAACTTTATTTGGGTGTGTGCGGGGTGTGTTTTGTACTTGGGTCTCCCCCTTTCTTTTTTTGAGCCTTTTCCCTATGTGCCATTATAAAAGATGCTCGATTCCTCTGTGCCATTAAAAAGTTCACTCGTCCCTGTGTGACCAGACACAAATTTGTTTTGCCCTGTGTGCCATTCCGTTCACTTTTGCCTCTAACGGTGGATAACGGCTGAACCATTTGACACTGATGCCCATAGGAAATGAAATTGCTTGACTTCCTCTGTGCCATTTCACGGACAGCAGCTGGCCAAGCGTTTTGGCGGGAACAGACAGTGATGTTGGCGCCAAGAGCTGGGTAGTTGGCCCCAACCCTGCCCTCCTCTGCTATATAAATGACCTGAGCCCTCACTCATGTCCACCACAAGCCACATAACAATGTCTCAAGCATCTAGCAGCTATGGTGGTAGGGCTACGGTTAGGAGGGTGATGTGCCCCAACTGTCATGTTCTTGCCAATAGGTTCATCTCCAGCACCGTGAACAACAACAACAGGGTGTTTCACAAGTGCCCCTATTTTGCTGTTTGTGCTTCTTCTCCACTACTCACTCACTGCTTTTTCCTTTGCCTTTATTTTTCTTTTCTCCTCACTGGTCTTCTCTTTTGTTTTTAGGTTGCAGGCTGCCAATATTATCAATGGGAGGATGAGATGGATCAAGTTGCAGCACCTGCTCCATTGCATGCAGTGCCACTGCAGGCAGTGCCACCACCTGCTGCAATCAGCACTGCAGCTCCAGTTGCCCTCATCCAGGATGGTTCCCAGGCTGCTGGTCATGGAGGCAATGCACAAGACTACAGTAGGGTGATGCAGCAGCTTAAGTGGATGGAAAAGATGATCTTTGTGTGCATTTTCCTTGCTCTGTATGCTATTTTCAAGAAGTAGTTTGTGTATGTGTGTGTGAGTGGGAGTATGAGTGGTCCCTCTGTAAGATTGTCTCATTGAATCAAAGAATGAATGAAGCAGGTACTAGTACTTGTGGTTCTTCACTAGTATAAAATGCATTAACATGTGAAAATAAATACTGCAACATCATAACAGCACCTCATTCATCACATACATGATATAGCATCACATAACATGTTATATCATCATGATATAGCATCACATAATATGTTGTCCATGACATAGAAGCTAACTTAATTGTTTTCATGGCATCCATGATGTCCATCACATACCAGCAACAATACATCACAAAAGGCAGTGTTTTTGGATCAATATAACAACACCAAAAGAAAATCATGTCCACATGACCAAAAGACCAAACACCTGTCACCTTTCACTGCAGCTGCAATTTCTTCTTGCTTCTGGTGTTCCCAGCTGGGCTGACAGGGCAAGGGCTGGGGCTGGCTGCTGCAACTCTCCTCGGTGTCAACTTCTTCTTTATTGCCACCCTCCTTCTTGGTGTATGCTGGGGTGGGGCTACCTCCAGGGGATCAGTCTGCACTGTCATGCAGTCTTCATTCCCTGGGGGCTCCAACACCATCTCTGTAGCAAGAGGAATTGGATCATTTGATCCAGTTGCAGACCTGTGGCACATTTGATTAGTATCATGTTTCAAATGTTGTGATGAAGACAGTCTAGAGTTTTGTGGTAGTCCTACCTGCTGTTAGACCCTGATGCTGCAGTCCTCCTGGAAGCAGATGAACTTGGACCTGCCTCACAGGTCTTCTTGGTAGCTGACCTTTTCTTCCTCTTGTTGTGTGTAGCATTTTTGACAGCCTCATTGACTGGCCATACCATCTCTGTAGGTGTTGGAGTTGGAACAGCAACTAGACTCATCTCTGTATTGGCTGCCTGAGCCTTCTTCAGTCTTTTCTTAGGTGGACCCCTGCATACACAGTCTGATTACTATTTGTTTGCAACAAGTGAAGGCAGTAGGTATACAACAATGGCATAAAGTTTTTACCTTGCAGCTTCCATTGCAGCAATATCAGCTGGGTCCCCATTCTTGCAAGTGTACCAATGATGTCCTAGCTGTTGACAAATGGAACACTTGTGTTTCTTTCCTGCTTTTTTCTTGTTCCTGCTGCCTCCCTCTAGAGCTCCTTTGAACCTATTTTTCCTCCTTCCTCCTCCTGTGGCTCTAAGCAATGGAGGGTACAAGAAAAATCCATGAGTTCCTTTGGGCCACATGCTTTTGTCAGGAATGCAAGGTATGGAGCCCTCATAAGCAGCCTTGAATCTAGCAACTGAAAAGTAGTCATCAACATGATCTTCAAGCTTCTCTCCAGGTTTTGAAGTAATGTATGCTATGGCATGTTTGCAGGGGATTCCTGAACACTGCCAAACCCTACAAGAGCAAGTTCTGTCAGGCAAGCTGACCACAAACCTAAAACCATCCTCTCTTCCCTTTGCCACCAATTCTGCCACACCATCAGGGCTGTCTGTGATAATCTGCATGTCTAGGTTGTAGCTTTCCTCCCTTAGCCTCTGCATGATGTGTGGCAGAATCTTTCCAGTGAACTTCATAGCTACCTTCTTCCTATGGTTCCATTTGATCAAGATCATCTGTCTTATTGTGTCCAGCAGGTCATCCAGATGTTTCCCCTTCTCAGGCTTGATCCAATTGTTGAAAGTTTCTGCTAAGTTATTAGTCACATAATCCACCTTGGAGAGTAAACCATACTGGCTCCTAGTCCAAAGTTTCTTATGTGTCTCCTGCAGGTACTTCATTGCCTCAGGTTTTGCTTCAGCCATGGCATGATAATGCTTCTGGAACATGTACTCAGTCCAGGCATAAGAGGAAGCCCACAAGTGATCATCAAAAACCTTACCACTGTACCTCTTCTTGAAGTTTTGCACTAAATGATACATACATTCCCTATGTTCAGCATTGGGAAACACTTCACTAACCCCATTCATGACTGCCTGTCCACAATCTGTACTGAATGTCATGCCTTCAGGGGTGCCTATAGCTTCTTTCAATTTTTCCATGAACCATACCCAGTTCTCATTGGTTTCGGAGTCAATAACCCCAATAGCTACTGGGTACATCCAATTGTGCCCATCTACTGCACATGCAATGCACAATTGTCCTCTATATCTACCATTCAAAAATGTGCTATCTACTGCAAGGTATGGCCTACAACCTCTAAGAAACCCTCAACACATGGCTTTAATGCAAAGAACAGCCTATTAAACCTTGCTTTGTTATTGATGATTATGTGATCAATGTTCAGCCAAGAACCAGGACTAGCAAGTTCTAGCTGGGCCTTTAATTTGTACAGATTATCAAAACTTTCATCCCAAGGACCATAAATCTTATCCATTGCCAGGTTTTTACCTTTGAACACCCTCTTGTATGGCACTTCAATTTTGAAAGCATCAAACAACTTTTGCTGCAGCTTAGTTGGACCCAAAGTAGCATCCTGCTTCAGCCAATCAAGAACATGGCTGCACACCCACCACTGAGTTACCCCAACACAAATTCCTTGCCTCCTTGTGCTCTGACAGTTTTCATGCTTGTCTGGATTCTTTATGACCTACAAAACAATTCCAGCAATGCACAAGTTAGACCTACAAAATAATTGGCATCTGTCTGTCCAAGCACAAGTTATACAGCTAAACCCTAATACCTTAACAGTCTGTCCATCCTTCACAGTTCCTGCATGCAGTCTCCAAGGGCACCCATAAATCTTCTGGGAACAGTTCACCCTATACCTCCCTGGATCACTCTTCTCAATGTCATAATTGAACTCATGAACAACAGCATGTGTAGCTAAAGCAATTTTAAAAGCCTCCATGTTGGAGTACAAGGTTCCTACAGCCATTGGAGGGTTCATCTTGTCATAATTGGCATCAGGCATGCCTTCAGGCAGCCTATCTTCAACCATAACATCATCAGAACACTCATCATCAGAAGACTCATCATTAGAATATTCCTCCTCAGAGTCTGAGAAAATGTTAGCATCTGCATCACTTTGTTTTCTGCCAACAGGCCTCTGAAGATTGCTAGGAGCAGGGGCAGGGGCAGGGGCATGGACAGGGACAGGGTCAAGGGTAGGACCAATGTCTATATACAAAGATTCATCATTAACACCAACATGCTCATACTCAGGGTTTGGGTTAGCAAGGTACTCAGGATTATCATCTTGGTTTGCCTCCTCACTCGCAGTTTCACTATTTGTGGCAGCAGATTTACTGTAATGGCTTGGTCCAGCAGTTGTAGAGTGAGTGGGTAAGCCTGGGCAAGCAACAGAGGGTGTGAATGGGGGTTCAACTGAGGGCTCAACTGATGCAACATTGCTAGGACTATCCCAATCAGGTAGGCATGGGTCAGTATCAGGGTTGTGGTATGCAACAGTGATGAAGCAGGTTCTCGAAGCAATATTTCTTGCAAACATTTGCAACAAATCATGATCACCTCGGAGGGGAATGTGAGCTTTAGTCTCTGTGCACAAGTAGAACAAACTAGCAACGTGACCGTAGTCGTGAGGATACTTGTCCACCAACTCATCGCGCAGCCCAGTGAAACAAGTGCGGTCAGCATCCACCACTAGATTCAATGAAAACCACCTCGCACGTGAATTCGGAGCAACAATCCGTATTTCTAAATTGTAGCTACTGTCGGGGTCCATCCTACAGATGAACAAGGAGCACGGAATCAATATAGCACTCTAATTAGTAACCCTAACACGGATCGGCAATAACACGTAACGTCGCCAAATCGATACACTAATACCCAATCAAAGGCCGCCCCGAATCAGATGAGGGAAATGAACTCACCCGTCTTGAAACCACGCCGGTGGCTCGCCGCCGTTCCACGCCATGGCGGCTTCGTGCCGTGCTTCTTGATCCACCGGGGTCAAATCCAAGCACGCATCCTCCAGCACCGCTTCGTTCTCCACCGCCGCACCTCGCTCCGCCGCCGGATCCGCCGCCGCTAGGGTTGCGCCACCACCGCTAGGGTATCGCCGAGAGACTGGGGAGAGAGTGGAGAGAGACTGGGGGCGGCGGCGGTCAGCATCGGTCAACCAGACACACTTAGAGCGCCCACATACGAAAGGGTAGTGTGGTCTTTTTCTCAGCCCGGTCCCACACGTCAGAGCACCCAAACGGCCAAAAACAAACAGAAAGTGAACGGAATGGCACACAGGGCAAAACAAATTTGTGTCTGGTCACACAGGGACGAGCGAACTTTTTAATGGCACAGGGGAATCGAGCATCTTTTATAATGGCACACAGGGAAAAGGCCCTCTTTTTTTACCTTCTTAATACAATGAAGCGCAGTTCTCCTGCGTTTTCGATAAAAAAAAAGTTTCGGTGATTTGGACGCTTCAAAGTTCCGCTAACATCAGCAAAATGCCTTTAGTCAAGCAGACACTGTGTGCTTTCTGTAGTGTACTTGGATATCTTGCAAGTACATTCGACTTCAAAATTGTTCATGTACTTTGAATCGCCAAAAGGCGTCAAATCTTGACTTTATGGCATACAATTAATCAAAGGCGCATCAAACTAGCCATTTGATTTATCAAAACAAAAGGAATACCAACTGACAGTTAGAACAGACTTTCTACTATATTTCTCGATAACATCAGTAAAAGTCTGAAGTTTGAGCATATACATGACAAGGTAAGAGATTGAGCTTATATGTGATGATAAATTGGCACATAGAACAAATAGGCAATAATTCACCTTTATTCATCAGACCCTTCAATACATGGAGACAAATGCGTTTCAGAACAAAAGGATAATACATCACAGTAGGGCTTCACATTATTTTGGTTGACACGACAACACTGATGGCAAAACAATGGATGACTAACAACACTGCAGAGCCAGACCGACACAAACGATGAAGCCATTCAAGATAAACTCATAACCCACCAAGTTAAGCAATTACTCAAATGCGCCAGGATGTTCCTTCTGCATCTTGACAACCTGCTTCCATGTCTCGAGCTTGGAGAGTTTGTCATACCATTTTGCCACATTCTTCTTGTTAGTGAAGAGCTTTCTTCCCCTTTCAGTATTCACGATGTAGTGCGAGTTTGGAAGGTGAGAAAGGTCAGCCAAGGTGAATTCATCACCAGCCAGGTACTCATTCTTGGAGAGTATTTCGTCATAAACATCAAGGACCTGCTTCAGTTTATCCTCATTTTCAGCAATAACAGCAGGGTCCTGACGAATGCCCAGATGACTGAGATGAGGAATAAATGCCAGCTGAAAGACAAGTGCAGAACTGGGAGGGCCAAAGTTTTGAGCTTCTGCCTGAAGCCACTGTTCTATTGATGCCCGTTCTAGAGCACCAGATCCATAAAGGGTCTTGTTTCCGTCATTTGGAAATTGGTTACAAACATACCGGCATATATCCCTTGAATCTGCACAAAATTAAGGTTCGCATTTCAATACTCTATAAGAAATGAAACCAAGAATATTTTGTGCTCAATGTTTATTCATATAAGCCAATGTAATACTCGTAACTCACCAACAAGAGTTTTGTCGCCATGCTTGAAGGTCACTTGGCCATTCGGATCCTGTAAATAACAAACAGGAGAAGAGCAACTTTGAACTTATTTGAGAATTGAAACAAAGCACAAAAAGGAAAAAAAACTGATGCAAGTGTCATACCCGCAGCCTAATGAACTCAGGAAGCTTGTGATGTGTCTTAAATGTATCGATGCGGACAAGCTCAAATTCCAATTTCTTCTCAAACAGGCATGTCAGAACCCTGGCAACATCAGTAGATGCCGGCTGGCCAAACACTTGCAAACCTGCTGCCATGCTTCCCTTTGATTTCTTTGATCTCTAGCTCAAGCTGTGAAATGACAATGAGGGATGATGCCAACATGTCTCACTACCAGGTATTTAAAGAAACAAGAAAGGCGAAATGCTTGCCTTGCTACCTGACACCACATAAATGGAAAAGGGAAAGTGTAAAGACAAAGGGGAAGGTATGGATTCTTGCTTGCAACAAGCCGACAATCATATTGTCTCTACCAGTAAAACAATGCATACAAAACAGTCTTATTTATTTTCACTTCTGCACTGCAATGAAACATACAATATACAGCACAGAAGTTTGGGAAACTGCATAATGCATAGAAGGTTTATGGCCATATGTCATGAGAACTGGTTTCAGATAAAAAAGAATATGACATCAACTAACATCAGCAAAGAGGATTTTGTAGCTTCTGTCAGAGTACAAGAATAAGGTTTTGGGCAAAAGCAGTGTCCCTGCCTATGGAGTCAGATAGAATCAAAATATTAAATGGAGGCAAGTTAAGAACAAAGGACATGTCTACATGTGCTTAGGCTTTAAAAAGAATAAAGAGCATGCCAGCGTGTTCTTCTGCTTTAAATCAGGTATTTCAGAAGTTCTAGTTTTTCTAACCAAAAGAAAGTTACAACAACAAAGTTGATTTGTCAGGACTAATGCCAGTAAAAAAAAATGAAATGGCATCCTGAGCTGTTTTGTTTCTTTGGCATGATACTAATGGTATCAGGTGGGATAAATAAATGAAGTGGGAAAATCCATTTTCTTCATCTTCATTCTGTAGTGGTAGCATCTTACAGTATCAGTAAATTCTTTAAAAATCTCTAATGCGCTGCTCCAGAGCCATTGCCCAATAACCATGCCTTCAGTTTTCCATGAGTCATAACTATACAGTCCTTTGCTCATAGAGCTGCTTCAGTCATCATAATTTTATAGTTTTATTTCACCAGTGCAATATAAACAGGTAACTACAGTAACCCACTCCATATTTGGGGTAATCCATAGATATAGAATATGTTGATCAAGATCAAGTAGTTGCACACTCGAGAGATGAGGTAGATTACATTCATAAGCATTCCAAACCAAGCTCTTGAATCAGTGCATTTGCGACAGAATCAGGCTACTTCATTATCTGGATGGCATACCATATGAATAATTGTAGATACATGTATAAACTAAAGGACCAGAAGAACAGATCCAACGATACATAGATCAAGAGTTAAGACCAATAAGACCGATAAGAGAACATGAAAAGGTACAAACAAGGACTTGATGACAAAACAAGGAGAATGCAACTAATTGCCATCAGAAGCTGCTCAAAGAAGGAAAAAAGGCTCTAAGAGGACCTCGGTGTGCTCTGCATCTCAGTAACCTTTTTCCATGCAGGACGAGCCGAGACATCATCCCACCATCTAGCCAGATTCTTTCTTTCGGTGATCAAGCCAGCCTTGTTAGTCCTGTTCACAAGGAAATCCGCATTGGGCAAGTGCACAAGGTCGGCCAGGGAGAAATCATCACCAGCAAAGTACTGGCTCTCCCCCAGCCGTTGGTCATACACATCAAGCACCTTAGCGAGTTTGGCTTCATTCTGCTCAACCACAGCCAGGTCAGTGGCCCGGCCCATCATTGGTGCAAATGCAAGCTGGAAGATAATAGCCAGGCTCGGTGGGTTAAAGCTCTGGCCTTCAGACTCTATCCATTGTTCAATGGCAGCACGGCCAACCGCACCATCTTCTTTCTTGCCAAAGAGCGCCTGGTTACCACGGTCCGCATACTGATCACATATGTAACGGCAAATAGCCCTTGACTCTGCCAAAGATGAACCATACAGTGTAAATGAAATTGGCCATCTAAGATCTCTTAGGTTTTCTTTTACCAGCTAGGCATGCATATGCACAGGTAACTCCTAGAATATATTATAATGCTTCGGCAATTTGGCCTTTTGCAAAGATATGCATTTCTGCTTGAAAACGTAACTGCAGATCTGTATTCTTATTGCATCTTTGCTGACGAAACACGAAAGGAACTTAGAAGATAAAAATGAGAAATTTGCAGGTGTTCTTGCAACTAATGTCATGAAGCATTATTACAAAAATAAAACTCAAAACATACTACTGGAGATGCAACAAGAGTAGTAGAAGAACTGGGAGAGGGAGGTACCAAAGACGGTTGTGAGGTGGTCCTTGAAGGCAGGGACCTGGCCGAAGGGCTGGAGCTTGAGGAAGGACGGCGACTTGTGCTCGCCCTTGGACATGTCCACCGGCTCGATCTGGAACGGCACGTCCTTCTCCAGGAGGCAGGCCGCCACGCGGGCCACCGCCGGTGAGATCACCGGCCCGTACACCGTCACCGGCGCCGCCATCGCCTCGCCGCCGCTGGGGACCTAAAGCTGAAGACTGAGAAGAGCGGATTGATGGGATGGATAGGGTGGAATCCCAGAGCTCAGAGTAGCAGACTAGGAGATAGTTCAGGCCTTGTTTACTACTCGAAAATTTCCAAGATTTCTCGTCACATCAAATATTTGTACGTATATATAAAGTATTAAATATAGATAAAAATAAAAACTAATCGCATAATTTACCTATAAATTACGAGATGAATTTTTTGAAACCTAACTAGCCCTTGATTGAGCAATATTTGCTAAATAAAAACAAAAATGTTACGATGACCCAAAGAAAAAAAAGAAAAAGAAAGAGGCCTGAGACTCGGCGAACAGTCGGATACCGTCATGACAAGTATGCGTTGCCCTCCTTTTTGCGTGGGCAAAGGCCTTGTTTAGATCGACAAAATAAAAGTTTTTGGATATTTGAAATATTAAACTTAGAATAATTAAAAAATAAATTACATAGCTTATCTGAAAAATTGTGAGATAAAATTATTAAGCCTAACTATGTCATTAGCATATCTTAGTTACTTAAGTAATTATGGCTAATCATAGACTAATTAGTTTAAAAGATTCGTCTCATAATTTACATCTAAACTGTGCAATTAGCTTTTTTCATCTATAACTAATGCTTCATGTATATATCTAAAGATTTGATGATATAGATGAAAGTTTTTGAATGGAAAACTAAACGAGGCTTAAATCAGATAGGAAAAAAACTACTAAAGAAATGTTTTGATATATGTTTGGCGTTTGCAACATGAGATTTGGGATAAATTTTTTAGTACTGTTTTATCCATCGATGTAAGATGTATTTTTAAATAAAATTTAAGTACTTATTCATATTTTATCCACCTGCATAAGGCATATTGTTTAATTTCTCTTGCAATATATACCAATGCAAAAAAAACTTTTTGAAAATGAATAGATGTACTCTCTATGTACCAAAATAACTACATATCTTGTTTTTGGACGGAAATATCTCCTAATATATTCAAATATTTGACTATTGTTTATATCTCCTAAATATATTTATTATGAAAATATGTTCCGACATTAATCTAATGGTATTTATTATGCATCATAAATATTAGCCTTTTATATATTCATTAGGTAAAGTTTTTTTTTTAAAAAAAAAACTGACTCCTACGAACGAGTGCAATTATTTTAGGACGGATGAATATAAACTTTGAAAGCACGACTTTGAAAACCAACTATGCTTTACATTGATAGACATAGAGAGTAAATACACAGTTTCCTGCATTACAGGAGTGTTTAAATAAGACGCTAGATGCCTTTAGGTTAAGCTTGCCATGTGACAATCCATCAGAAGGCATCATCAGTTCTTCGGAATTCAGACCCGCGAGCAAAAGGACCACTCCTTTTTATCAGATCAACATGTGTATAACCATGTGACCCAATTTCAATTACACCAGAAAGCATACATATGAACACCGATTTGAAATAGTTTTGCTAAGTATGAGTAGAAATATCAATATGATAAAACAGCACACTAGTTTCAACCTGGATTAATCAGCAGACTCCCACGCGAGAACTGTATAAGCACAAAAACTGCAGAACAGATACCTGGAAACCAAGTTAAGAATTCAATACAGAGAAAAATTATGTGTCCATACGCAACGTCCAGAATCTGAATCGAACATACATAACATGAGGTTGCCATATGCACACGGAATGGCAACCCAAGGAAAGGTATATCAAACGAGAATATCTTCACTACTAGTACAACAGATCAATACATCGCTGATTCAAGCTTGGTGATATCATATTTGGTTAAGCAACTATGGCACATGGCAACAGCTTACCAAACAGTTTCCTCATTCTTCCATGATGGTGTCATCATCTGAAACCGGCTCACCCTCCAAGAGCCACTGTTCGAGCTCATCAAGATCATCGTCATTGTGCCGATACCAGTCAGAGGAGGTGTCCCAGAGCATAGACCCTAATTCTTCACCACGACAAGCCATATGTAAGAAAGGCCGGCTTCGAGACAGTGCATCCACCATAACCCTATTCAAGCTACCTGTAATTCCCAGCCACCGCAATCTAGGGAAGTAAGGTTTCTTAAACCAACGAGTTGCAAGGGGTGTAATCCCACCACAGTCAAAAAGATCCAGCAGCTGCAAGCTGCTGCCACAAGTTCCACCATCCAATTGCATGGAAGCAAGAGCCATCACAGAGGCATCCCCGATTTTTGGATTTTCTCGCATTCGGAGCTCAATAAGAGGAGTTCTGCTCCTTGCTAACAACATGATACCATCATCTGTGATACTTGGAATTCTGGAGAGATCCAACACCTGCAGGCTCTGCTTCACAGGGCCAGCAAATAACAAAGTGATACAATCATTTGTAAGCTTCCGGCACCCCCTCAGAGACAAGGAAGTTAGAGGACATGTTCCAAGTCCCAGATATTTCAATGATTGGTCGCTAATATCAGTGCCATCCAACGTCAAAGTCTGTAACTTGGGAAGGCAACTCAGAGCTCTAACAGCTTCATCACCCAAACTGCGGCAATCCCTAAGATCCAGTACATTGAGATCCTTGTTGCATGATAATCTCTCAATCCCAACATTAGTTAGGAGTTTGCACCACCTTAGACTCACATGTGTTAGGCAAAGAGAAGTGGCTATAATGTCATGGAAAACCAGATCAGTTAAATGGCTTCCATGGGACACCCGAAGCTTGTGAAGACCAGAACAAGAGTGAATAATTGCCCTGAAACCAGTGTCTGTAACACGAGAGAAACCACCTAGGCATACACTCTCAAGATTTGAACACCTGTCAGCCATCAACAGGATTCCAAGATCATTCACTCGACGGAAGGATGTTACTAAGAATTCCTGGCTGCGCATGAGAGAAATATGCTTCAGTTTACCATGTGGATTGATTTGCTGAAGACCAGCATTGGTGAGATCTGATGATGAATTAGGCTCCACAATGGGTGCATCTTGCAGGTCCAGATGAGTCAGTGATGGAAGTGCGACTGATATGGAACCAATGAGATGGTCGGTTATGAAATCCACAGCCAGGCATAACTTTTGAAGGCTAGGAAAGAAAACTGGTGCCTTAACATAATCCATGTATTGTTGTGCTTCTGTAACTGCTGCCAGAAGTTCAAGTAACATTGTCATAGGAATATAACCGATCTCAAGAGATGATAGCTTTTCAGAAGCAGATGCCCATACACGACCAAAGTCAGGGTCATCAAAAGTTGAGAAATCAAGTGCCAATCTCAGACTCTGAAAAAGGTTGGAACAATGTCAGGCTAATTCAAAATAAGGTATGCACTAGTAGAATTACAGTCTGATCACAAGGGCTCATCAATGACTCACATACAAATCTTGAGGATGGCACTACCTTGGGCCTTGTTTAGTTCCCGAAGGAAAAAGTTTCACGACACTATAGCACTTTCGTTTGTTTGTGGTAATTATTGTCTGACCATGGACTAACTATGCTCAAAAGATTCGGCTCGTCAATTCCGACCAAAATGTGCAATTAGTTTTTATTTTCGTCTATATTTAATACTCCATGCATACGTCTAAAGATTCGATGTGACGAGGAATCTTGGAAATTTTTGGGTATTTGGGTGCAAGTAAACAAGGCCTAAGAAAAGAACTAATAAAAGCAAGATACAGATCATGGTATGTATACCACAAACTTTCTATATCAGTTGACTTCAGTTCATTAATTGGACAATTATAAACACTAGGAGTTGACCAGCATGCTTTCCTCGATTCATGTAATAAAGAAACCAAATGACTGTGCCAATCTGTCGGCACACTAGTGATTAGTGAATGAAATCGAAACATTCGTATGTTGTAACCTACCTCTAGCTGAGAACATCCATTGAGCAATTCCTGTAGATCAGAGAAATTTACCACCAGTCCCCTACGTGCACCAAGAGAGTTGAGAGAAAGCACCCTGCGTCCGTAGGAAAAACGTGCATTCAATATCATAATAGCATACCGTACGACTGAAGTAGCAATCCGAACAGAACGGATGCAATACAAGCAAACAGTGAAGCAGCTAGGGGACATTGCAATTGACGCAAGCAAGCCTCAGATGGCACACAGATCCATGTCATGTGTGCCACGCCATTGCTACCCGCAGACGAGGCAACGATCGGGCGTACAGGTCCCGCGCAGGCGACAGTCTAAGAGAGAATGGATACAGTACGTACCTGAGATCTCTGCAGGTGGTGCCGAGCTCGCAGAGCAGGCGGCCGCTGATGTTGTCGCAGTTGAGAAGGAGGAGCTCGTGCAGGCCGGGGCGTGCGAGGCAGGCGATGGCGGCATCCTCGAGGCGAGCGCAGTCGAGGCGCAGGCTCCGCAGGCTCGGGTTCAGCGGCAGCAACGGGCGCAGTAGTTCGTGCGTCAGGGCTACCTCCTTCAACAATCACCCAAAAAATCAAACGGAAACAAGGAGCGCGTCAGTCTCGTGGGGGCGAAAGCGAAACGGGGGGAAGAGCGAGGAGGCGAGGGCGTGTGAGCTACTTACGAGGAGGTGGAAGGAGGGGAGGAAGGCGAGCGCGTGGGAGGCGCAGGCGCGGAGGCCGCGGCAGGCGGCGGCGGCGAGGAGCAGGGAGCGGACGTCGAGGCGGGAGAGGATGGTGGCGACGACTGCGGCGGGTAGCGCCGCGTCCATCGCCGGCGCCGGCGCGCACGGCTCGATCGGATCTGGCGGGAGAGGCGGGGGCATGGTGGTGGGATTGCTGCGTCGTGGCGTTGGTGGAGAAGATGGGAAGATGGAGATGCGTGGCGAGGTGGGGCGGTGGGGAAGAGAGAGAGAGAGAGATGGCGGTTTTTGAGGAGGCAGAGCCGTTGCTGCTTCGTGGAAGCTTCGTCCCTCGGATCGGATCACGGGGCCTACGCCCGCCGCATCGCATGGTAGCGACGGCCGAACGGGTCGGTTGCGTCGCGGGCCGTGCGGGCTGAGGCCCATTCTGAAATTGCTGTAGCTGATGGTGGCCTACTGACGTTGCTGCTCGTCTACGGAAGCCTTCTCTCTTGGCTTGGTTTTCATATACTGCTCCCTTCATCCCAAAAGTCATTCCTCAGGATGGCGGTTTAACTAATATAATATAATATAATATAATATAATATAATATAATATAATATAATATAATATAATATAATATAATATAATATAATATAATATAATATAATATAATATAATATAATATAATATAATATAATATAATATAATATAATATAATATATATTTATGATACTAAATAAGTATCATTGCATTATTTGTTATTTTTATAGTATATTTATTTAATGTAATAAATCTTTATAATTCTCGCTGATCAAAATTGAGATGTTTTGACTCTGTAAGAAGATTAAAATGAGGCCTTGTTTAGCTCCATCACATCGAATCTTGCGACACATACATGGTGCATTAAATATACATGAAAATAAAAACTAATTGCACAGTTCATCTGTAAATCGCCAGACGAATCTTTTAAGACTAATTACTCTATGATTGGATAATGTTTGTCAAATAAAAACGAAAGTACTACAGTGTTGAAATTTAAAATATTCTACGAACTAAACAAGGCCTGACTTATTATAATTTAGGAGAAGTACTTCTGTCCCAAAAAGATATTTTAAATATAGTCAAAATTGAACAATCTTATTTTTTTATAGAAAATATTATTAATGTGTATCACTCTTATAAATATATGATAAAAATTTATTTCATGATCAATCTGAATATACTTATTTAATATTAAAAATATAATATTTTCTATACAAATCCTATCATATAACTATAACTCTTATAAAGCAAAACCCCACAATCTATATTCTCTTGACATGCAATGCGTCCACCTCAGCAGTCCACTATCAACCCCACTATCTATTTCTCTTAAAATACAAAGCATCCACCTCAGCAGTCCACTATCATTTGCCACTATCAGTTTCTCCTGACATGCAAGGTGTCCACCTCGGCAATCTACTATCATTTGCATTAAAGTTAACTAGCACAAGAATTATGACATCCACATTAGCGAGACTCATCATCCACTATGGATACAATTTCCATGATTATGCTAATAAAAAAGTTATATATTTATATTCCTTCTTCATGCCCGCGGCAACGCGCGGAGAATCCTCCTGGTACTCTAATAAAGCAAAATCCCAATAACAGTTTTTCTCAATTCACAGCCCTCCACATCATCATTGCCTCCTGTCCCACGCATCCACCTCCACCACCATACACCCAGCCTTTACTTTAAAAAATTTTACAAAATAGGAATAGTAGCAATTTTGTTGGATTTGATAAATATTGTCTAATTATGGACTAACTAGGCTCAAAAGATTTGTCTCGTCAATTCCAACCAAACTGTGCAATTAATTTTTATTTTCATCTATATTTAGTACTTCATGTATACGTCTAAAGATTCGATGTGACAGAGAATCTAAAAAATTTTGAAAATTTTTGTGGGAACTAAACAAGGCCCTTAAGGCCAAAGAAGCTGTCATCACCTGCCAATAGCGATTGGACTCCTTCAGAAACCGTTGGAGTTGGAGCACGTATTGTTCTAACCAAGTTTAGTTCCAAAAAATTTTGCAAAACAGATACTGTAGCACTTTCGTTTGTTTGTGACAAATATTATCCAATCAAGGACTAACTAGGCTCAAAAGATTTATCTCATCAATTCCGACCAAACTATGCAATTAGTTTTTATTTTCGTCTATATTTAATACTCCATGCATGCGTCTAAAGATTCGATATGACGGGGACTCTGAAAAATTTTGCAAAATTTTTTGAGAACTAAACAAGTCCCAAGGCGCAAGGATAGGAGAAGCTTTGTCTCTTGATTTTCCTCAAAGCCTTGTTTAGTTCACCCTAAAAACCAAAAAGTTTTCAAGATTTCTCGTCACATCGAATCTTTCAGCACATGCATGAAACATTAAATATAGACGAAAATAAAAAGTAATTGCACAGTTTACCTATAAATCACGAGACGAATCTTTTGATCATAGTTAGTCCATAATTGGACAATATTTGTCACAAACAAACGACTACAGTAACGAAATCCAAAATCTTTGCGCATCGGCCTTGTTTACTTCCCAAAAAAATTTGTAAAATTTTTCAGATTTTCCGTCACATCGAATCTTTAGACGTATGCATGAAGTATTAAATATAGACGAAAATAAAAACTAATTATACAGTTTGGTCGGAATTGACGAGACGAATCTTTTGAGCCTAGTTAGTCTATAATTGGACAATATTTGTCAAATACAAACGAAATTTATACTATTCACATTTTGCAAAAAAAATTTAGAACTAAACAAGGCCTAAACAAAAGGCGCAAGATTCATATATATACCTCTCGGCTCTCGCATCCCCGTGCGGCCACTCATCCCGGTCCCGGCCACGCGCCCACGCCTCCAGGAAGCAGCGCTCGCAGCTGAGCCCTCCGCGGTGCTGCCTCGGCTCGGCGGCGGCAAGCCTCCATCGATCCCCGTGGCCATGGCGCTGTACTGCACGTGCATGCATGCTTTGCGGGCATGGCGAGTGGGCGCCTTCCCCTGCCGCACGCACTGCTCGGTGCTTACCTCTGGGCCCCGGCAGACGCATCAGTGGTGTCGGAGTCCAAGAGCAGCACAGCACGCAGCACAAAAAGGTCTGCAAACCATTGGAGCCAAACGGGAGAGAGAAGGGAAAGTTGACTGAGGCCTTGGGCTTGTTTAGTTTCTAAAAGATCTTGGGCTTTGTTTAGTTTCAAAATTTTTAGTAAAATGAGCACTGTAGCAATTTCGTTTGTATTTAACAAATATTGTCCAATCATGGACTAACTAGGCTCAAAAGATTCGCCTCGTTAATTTCAACCAAACTGTGCAATTAATTTTTATTTTTATCTATATTTAATACTTCATGCATACATCTAAAGATTCGATGTGACGGGAAATCTGAAAAATTTTGCAAAATTTTTAGGGAACTAAACAAGGCCTTGGATTTCGTCGCCGTAGTATTTTCGTTTTTATTTGACAAATATTATTCAATCATGCATTAACTAGGCTCAAAAGATTTATCTCGTGATTTACAGGTAATCTGTGCAATTAGTTTTTGTTTTCGTCTATATCTAATGCTTCATGCATGTACTCCAAGATTCGATGTGACGGAGAATCTTAAAATTTTTTGGTTTTTGGGTGAACTAAACAAGGCCTAGGAAACACGGCCTGATTTGCTTCTCTTAGGCCTTGTTTAGTTCACCCCGAAAACCAAAAAGTTTTCAAGATTCCCGTCACATTGAATCTTTCGGCACATGTATAAAGCATTAAATATAGACGAAAATAAAACTAATTACACAGTTTACCTGTAAATCGCGAGATGAATCGTTTGATCCTAGTTATTCTATAATTGGACAATATTTGCCACAAACAAACGAAAGTGTTATAGTAGCGAAATCCAAAAAAAATTCGCATCTAAACAAGGCCTTATGTGGAGTGAAAAACTTATATATTTTTATTTTTTGTATTATTAGACTCACATATTTCTCTTTTAGATTTTTAGACTACACAAAATAAATTAGCTATTTATTCGTCACTACTAACTACTCTCTTCTACCTTTTCTTTGTTTACGTTATAATAGCTTGTTAAATAGCTAGTTGTTGCCTTGTTGGTCGTCCTTGGTTTAGGCCTTGTTTAGTTCTAAAAAATTTTGGGAAATCGACACTGTAGTACATTCATTTGTATTTGACAATTATGGACTAACTAGACTCAAAAGATTCGTCTCGTCAATTTCGACCAAATTGTGCAATTAGTTTTTATTTTCGTCTATATTTAATACTCCATGCATACGTCTAAAGATTCGATGTGATGGAAAATCTGAAAAATTTTGCAAAATTTTTTGGGAAGTAAACAAGACCTTAATACGAGATAACTACTTTTTTTAAAGCTAGAACTTCTATTTGCGAACAGGCTAGCATATTGCCTTTTCTTTAGTTCATTCACGTTGGACTATTGACGCAACTTTTTTAATATACTCCTTCTATTTTAAATTATAAGACGTTTGACTTTTTTACCTTAAATTATAGAATACTAGTACGGAGAATTCATCTAGTTTAATTTAATTAAATTACAAGCTAGTTCACTTAGTACTAGTATTATGTAATTGTTTCATTAGAATACGTTAGAAAACATCAAAGACAATAGAATGATAAGCTACACATTTCCAATCTGAAGCCATGAGCTTTCCGAAAAACACGGAGCTGGTCATTAAAATGACGAGGTCCCATGATGCTGGATATTTTTAGCAGTTGAACTACCCCGTAAATAGGAAAAAAGTCATCAGAGAAACACATTTATTGAACATGACAAAGAGCAAATACAAAATCAGAGAGATGTTTATAGATTGTAACATGGAGTATAATTTCAATGCATGTTATATTTTTACTCATACTGAACTGTTCAATCAAGGCAAGTAAAGAGGAGTAAGGAGGTACTTATAGGCTCTGCAACACCATATTGTGAAAAGTTCCTCGAACGATTCTTTGATAGGAGACACACAAGTCCTAGAAGTAATAAGTTGTCATATTACATACACAAAGCACACCATGAAATTCACAAATGAAACGATTTTAGAAATTTATTGCCCGTGTCACTGACCTCTTCTTGTGGCACTATGGAGAATAAATTAGTAAGGCAAGCTGCAAAAATTGTCTTACCATAAATGACGGTTTTACCAAGTGTACACCATATGCTCAAGCTCCTGAACATACCTCATCTTGTGCTCCTTCGACACTATTGCTGACTGTCAATATGCAACAATCCTAAAAAAACTTAAGTCAGATAGAAACATTAATTTGTGTTTCGGATCAAGCAGTTTCACCTCAGTTGATGGACTCATTTCACAGAAATGAAAGAACAAGTCATTAACTTCATCAGATATCTTGGACTATCTTAACAACTGAATATAAATTAAAGCACGAACACCAGTAGACATCTTGAAGACCTTTACATTAGGCAACACTTTGGTTGAAGGTGGCATATAATTGCCGATGGAAGGGAAAAAAAAAACAAAAAGGAAGTCATATCATCAACCAAATCAGATTAATTACATGTTTGGAACTATTAGTGATGCACATTCTGCATGCCATCCCCTCCTTGTATATTTGGCACACATCAGTATAAGCATTTGTATTCCAAAATAAAGCTTTTCGAAAAGAAGATGTAACCGAGTCAGATGTTACCGAGTTAGATGTTTCGAGGACTTCATAGTATATCAATTTATGAACTTGCAAGCTCTGAGTGCAGTTAATAGAATCAAAGAAAAGAGTAATAAAGACATATAATGATAGACCGGAACTAATTTATTTTGATCTAATTAGGTATGACATTCCTCAAGAATACATTAGAACATGTGAAAACAACACTAATGGGGTAAGCAGTAACTCTGGAAAAAAAACTTGCATGACAATAGAAACTCTTCTAATCATGTTACTATAGTGAAACTCGAGTGCAAATGTACTACACTTTTTCCTCTACCATCCTAAAATTAAAATCAGAAAGAGACAACAATTGATTCAAATCATAAGTAGAGCACAGACATAATTTCCAAAACAAAGGGCAATGTTTTTTTGCAATATCATAGCTTATTCAGACTTACGCAGAATCATAGATGAATTTTCTATTGCTCTTACAAGAAAAGTAAGTTAAGGTAGTGCTGAACTGTAATCCATAACATGGTAGAACACTACATGCAAGGGGATCATAGGCTAAAACTTCACCAAAAACACTAATAATTCAATTTCATTCTAACAGAATATATATAGAGACAATGAATTGGTTCTCAACCTAAAAACACACCACAAAATGACGAAGCAAAATAAAACATCATGTTTTTATTCACAGCTCTATTATTCGCTCGTTCTGCTAGTGCAGTTCGTCATCGACTAGATCAGCCAAGCTGGAATCTGGTCCCCTTATGAATTAGCTTTCCCATCACCAAATTTGACCAGATCGAACTGCAATCCACGTAAAACAAACACAAATTCTCAAAATCAAATTATAGATTAACCCATTCGATGTACGACTGAATCAGTAGGTAGAATTCCCTTAATCAGACATGCATGAACAATCTAGTGTGGTGAGCTTATAGTTATCTTTACCATAGCTTTAGGAGAGCACGCGCGTCGCCGGAGGCCTCGTGGCGGACAAAGCCGATGGAGGCCTGCCGAATGTGGATCCGGCCAAATCCGCTAATAGGAGCTGGAGCGGACGCATGAAACGCTCCAGCAACGACGGCGACCTCATGTGGCTCCCCATGCTCCAGCGATAGCGTTGAGCAGGGCTCCACCAAGGCTGCAATCTGCCGCGACATAGCCATGGCTAAACGCCACCTCCCCATAGATCTGGGTGCGCTCCTCCGACACGACAAGGCGGAGAAGAGCGGAGTGAAGCGATGCCAGTGGCTAGACAAAGAGGGGAGATGGCAGCAGCTAGGGTTTTCAGCGCCACTCAAATCGCCTGTGCGCGTGTGGGAGCGACGAGCGAGGTTGTTGGGTCGACTTTGGACTACGGGTTAATTCCTAGAAAGTTCGAGGGCCTTTCCGCAAAATGCACAGAGACAGATGTCGATACAAGAATGTGCCTCCAAGGCTCCGAACTCTCTCGTTGCAGCAAAGTGGAGTGACTTTTAATCAATCCCGATGTACATGTAAACTACTTGCAGAGTCTGTACGCTAGGTCTCGGCCGCTCTGCGACTGCTTCTACACATGTTTTGTATAGCCCCGGAGCCGAGGAGCTGTAAAGGCCAGGAGCCCAGGAGTAAACACGGCCGGTACCGCTATTGGTATTGGAGCAGCTTTTAGAGCAACGCTTTGTTCGTTTGGCTGATAAGCCATTGACTGATTTATTATGCGAAAAAATATTGCTGAATAATTGACAAATTTGACTGATAAGGCCAAACGAACAATGCGGTTTACAACACAATTTGGATAAATTCTTCAATCTGGATCCAAATTTAATCTCCTAAGAAGAATTTTAATATCCATATTGATATGGATATTTAAAATCTGATTGTGTACGGATACATGATAGGACATGGATTATTCATAAGTTTTACTGACAAATATACTTGTGCATTGTAATGGGAAAAGTAAAAAAACTATCAAATGTTAATAGAAAGTAAGAACATAATGTTACATATCTATCGCTTGGTGTGGGTCTTGCTGCACCTTAATAGTGCCGACTGGTGTGTGTGTTTGTTGGTATAAATGTGAAACCATCCCGAATAACATTCGAACTCGTCTCATAGTGTTGTCGATATAGATGTGGAGCTGATATGGATGATGCATGGTCTCACCTCCTTGATGTGGCCGAATCGTTGGCTTAGGGGCCATTATTGATGACATTGGAGAGCTACAGACCTATGAACGACTCTTCGAGTCCGTTCGTTTGTCTTATAAGTCGTACTTTTTATATGAGCCAATATTATTTTTCTTTCACGATAAATCTGCGAGCAGTATTTTCAGCCATGACTTTTTAGACCAGCGTCACCAGCCAGAGCTCTGGCTTGCGTGGCCTATTCACTTTTTTCAATTTTCTCTATCTTGATCTGATTAGGCCTTATCTTTAGTCCCTTTTTGCCAAACTGTGGCTGCTTTGTGGCTGATTTCGATAGTGACATTAATATCGATATGGATATTTTTTCTATTTAGATTTGGATTAGGAACCGTATTCATCTCACTCACGAGCGGAAGTATCTATATGATTCAGATTTGTAGCAATCTAGGTTACCTAAAAAACATGTCCAAGTCATAAATTAGGATTCCAATTCAATTTACTATGAGATCTATTTAGATTAGGATTCCCATTTATGCAGATGGCCTTAAAAAAATCTTGTATAAACAGAAAAGATACGACTCAAAAAGGAAACAAAATAAATAAAAATAGAAAAGAAAGATATGTACTTGAACTGAGCTCCTGTTGGACACCGCTTGGTCAGATCTCCGACACCTGGAATGGAGTTTTCCTACGCTTTTTCTTATCTTACACGTAAGATCTTTGGTGGAAAAAAATCATGGCAGAAATTTTATCTCTATATTATAGAGATATGTAGTTTATCCTATGTCTAAAGCAAGGTATCCGATATTTTCTCTCCCTAAATTTAAAACCAAAAGAATCAAAGATAAAGAAAACTTGCTAACAGAGAGCTCTTTTTTTGTGGTGTGATTATTTTTTGCTAAGTTTTGAATTGAGATTTTGCTGGATGTTGTTGCTTATTAGCAATTTAAAGATTATTGAAGCCTTTGCAGTGCCATTTCACGTAAAAAATATAAACTACCTTTAGATGCCTACACGGATTGCTGAATAATATGCCTACTAAAAGAAAACGCCAAGTCAAAAGGTAATTTTATACAGCGGTAAACGGGCTTAACGCTAATTGAATTGGCATAGTGTTTTATCCGCTGCACATGACATGTATGTTATGGTGAACCATCTTACTGCCATTCAACGCATTTCCAACTGTTGCAATAGGCTAGTTTTGCCAAATACCTCTATTGGGATTTCTTCCATTTTTTTGTAAGAACAAAAAAGAAAATAGAAAAAACCCACACAACACAACAAACTTAACGACAGACGCATCGGTCAAATGCTACAAAGTTGCAGAGGCACTAGCGGCGCCAGTGCTAATACCGACTCCTCCTATGCTGACCGTGGACCGCGTGATGCTGGTCGTGGCCTGTGCGGTGACCACACCCCCAGCCAACACTTGCGGGACGAGGTGGGCACACGTGGTGCCTTAGCACCCTCGAGACACATATGAGACAAGATGGGGCATATGCCCCCATGTGCATCACCATTTTCATGCACATGGGTGCGTGTGGACAAATTGTTTGGGTCAATGTCCTGATAGATGTGAGGCGGGGACTCCAGCGGCGGACCCACATGGCATGCTCATATCCTCCCTCACACGAGATATCATCCATGGCACGTGACGGATGTGGAGCAGCAGACCTATAAGCATGCTCACAACCTCCCTCCCGCTCCCACTAGCCCCGTCCAACCTCGCGACGGTTAAAAGAGTACCGAGCCGAGTCTTGTCTGGGTTGCGATATTGTCGCTTGCCGCGGTAAGCGCATGGCTTCATCGTCTACTTGACCTTTAACCTAGCGGCCCAGTGCTTCGTTGCTGGAGATCAATCCTGGTATTCAGGGCGGTTGTCGCCGGTTCTACGGCTGCTCCTAGCTCCACCGATCCCGAGGCTGCATTTAGAGAAGCGGTGCAGGCAACAGGCAACAAACAACTACGTAACCTCTGGATTTGAGACGGTGGCAAAGTTTGCAGATCGTACAGCCACTGTGGCAATAAACTTCAAGTTTTAGGGAAAAAATTAATTGCAGCCTCCCTACACCGATATCTCCGTGCAGCACCACTCAGATAGAAAGCCACCCATCCCAAGAAATATATTGCATGGTCATAAGGTAGGTAGGGGTGGGGCTTAAGCCCCCTTGCTACCGGACTAGTGGAGAGTCCTGAAATTCCCCTTGAATTTTTAGCCATAGATGCATTTGGTAGGAGTTGAGATTTGCTAGAAGTAGAAGACGTTCTCTTTTGCTAATTGGGCCAACAATTTTATAGAGTATAGATACAAAGGACTATCTCGCCAAGGCCCAAAGTCGAATCAAATCAGTGAAAGAAACTCTATCTCAACTTCCCTATCCAAAATACACCCTGCCCATTCGTCGTCCCTAGCCCATCGGCTTCGAGTGGCGACTTCACACATCACGCACAGGCATGACTCGTACAACTATGGCGACACGCTACGCCGACAAATTGTGGGTGAGTGGGGAGCAGACGAGCATGCAGCTAGGTGTGGCGGGCGGGTAGGTTGCATGCCGCAGGCGCAAAGCTGTGGGTAGGGGCACAACATCTAAGGAGGTCCATGCATCTAGGCGAGCATGTGACTTTTTTCAGTGAAACTGAGTCTACAATTGGTGATTGTTTGACTGACATAAACTTATGATAAATTTTAATTTTAGATTTTTAGTATATCGGATGTTTCAAGTGAGGGATCATATGTTGTAGCACTATTGTTTAGTTTCTCCTAAATTTTTTGTTTTCTCCGTTCCTGGGCGTGGGTAGGATATGGCCAACCATCTTACCGCTTTTCGAACTGGCGGCGAGAGGCTAGTTCCGCAAATGCCCAAGTACCTCTGGCGCGATTTGTTTTCGGAATTTCTAAATAAATAAAAATATAGAAAAAGAAAATAAAAAACTCACACAGCACAACAAACTCAACGTGGGCCTGCATGGGTCCAATGGTACCTAGGCCCAGGACTCATCTAGCCATGCAAGTTCGGGCAGGCCCCAAACAACACTAACGTAGGGAAGCGAGCTGGGCCGGGCTCTCGTAAATTTTATTTTTGCGGTTTCAACTCGGGCCTTGTTTAGTTCATCCAAAAACAAAAACAAAAATCAAATTTATCTGTCACATCAAATCTTGCGGTACATATATGAAGCATTAAATACAAATAAAAACAATAATTTAGGTGGTTCGGCCAATCCAGGTCGTCTGCTATAGAACATCACAATCGCATGAGAGCAGGTGGTAAGATCACTCCCAATGCTGGAAACTACGTATAGTTTTTAACTTTTTATATCTATTAATTTTTATAGACACTATACGCAGAAAGTATAATCCCAATAGATAATATCTACGGAACATTTTTTAATCCAATCGCATATATTCTCTCTCCTTTCTCAAGTAGATATGATTTTTAAGTTAAGGTCTTGTTTACTTCCACCACAAAACAAAAAAAATCAAAATTCCCCATCGACACATGCATGTAGTTTTAAATATATACGAACATAAAACTATTCATACAGTTTAGTCAAAATTTACGAGACGAATCTTTTAAGCCTAGTTAGTCCATGGTTAGACAATAATTACCACAAACAAATGAAAGTGCTATAGACCTATAGTGTCGCGAAATTTTTCCCTTTAGAAACTAAACACGGCCTAAACGACCCAGTTTCTATAATTTTTACTCTCTTTCAATAACTATCTTACCACGTCATCAAATTACTTAGGTGGCAATATCATTAATGTTCATAGAAACTATGATGATTTCTGCATTAAAAGTGCTATAAATGCTAAAGAATGAGAAGAGAAGAGAGAGAAGAAGCGGATTGTATACTTAGGTCTCTAAAATCTATCTTTGACTCCTTATTTTTATAAAAATATTTATCAAAAAAGTGGTATATGTATACTTTTATGAAAGTATTTTTCAAGACAAATCTATTTATATGGTTTTTCACATTTCCAAATTCAACAACTTAAAAGTTATTCATGATTTATATTTCCAATGTTTGACTCAAAGATTGTCTAAAACAATTTTCTTTATGGGTATGAAGGGAGTATTAGGGCACTCCCAATGCATAAACCATCATAGTTTCTATAGACATTAATTATGGTGTCATCTAAGGATTTTGTTGATGTGGCAAGGTAGTTATTGAAGAGAGAGAGTATAAATCATAGAAACTAGGTCTAAGTTAGGGCAGTCCCAATGGATAATTTCTAGTTGTACATTCCAAGACTAATCAAAATATACATAGAAACTATCCTTCCCAACCCATAGTTTCTATAGCAATATTTATTCAAAAGATAAATTAAATGACTCATTAAAATGAGATAGATTAAGTGTGTCAACTATTCTCTACAACACACTGTCATATTTCTACATGTTCCAAACAGAGCAGACGCTGGCAAAGAAAGAAAATCAAATACGTTTCGAGAACCATATATTTCCAGAACTATCCTACTTGCTCTGTAGCGGCCTGCGCGCGTGCTCTCTGGTAGCCTCGCGAGCTCCACGGCTGCATCGGCAGAGAGGCACTAGAGCCGGAGGGGCATGCAGCACATGGAAGATGCTAGCTTATTGAACAGACTCATGTCACCGCTTCTCTTGAGCCCACGCTGGAGCAGCAGCACCACGAACTGCGTCCCTCATGGGCTAACGTGCGATCTCTGCGGCTGTGGCAAGCCAGGACGGCACAACCGCGAGCTCCGGAGTCTGTGCCGTGTGGGCATGCACGAGCGCAGCTAGCAACATCACACAAGTGCCACGGCGGCGGTGACGGATGGCCTCGTGCAAGGGCGCAGCGTGGAGTAGGAGATCCGAGCGGAGACGGAAGGAAACCATCGGTTTCTCCCCAACGCTGATGGGTTGGTTTCCTCACGCATCGGTCTTTACGACGACTCCGTTTCCTCACGAAACCGTTTCTTCATTTTTTCTTCTCTCTCCTTAATAAATCTACTGACACATCAGCATTTGCTTAGTTGGCAGGATAATTAATAAGGATAGAAACCATCATCGATACACCATTGGGACTGAAACCATGTCTACACGAGATCCAAGATATGAAGTAAGATAATTCGTTAAGAACGGAGAGAAAATGAATGTGATTGGATAAAAAATTATTATACAGAAATTATCAATTGGGACCATAGTTTCTATACACAGTGTTTATAGAAATGAACGGATATAGAAACTATTGGGAGTGCCCTTAGGCTTTGTTTTGTTCCAAAAAAATTGGAAAAATAACACTGTAGTACTTTTGTTTTTATTTGACAAATATTGTCCAATGATGGAGTAACTAGGCTTAAAACTGTATAATTAGTTTTTATTTTCATCTATATTTAATAATTTATACATGTGCTGCAAGATTCGATATGACAGAGAATCTTAAATTTTTGTTTTTTGTTTTTGGGTGTCTTGGTCTTGCTCTCACGTCACTCCACTGTCGTGAGTCGTGCAGGTTGCCTTGGGCAATTCTGGCCTCTCTGTCTTCGATCACGCAAACCGCAGCAGCAACGACGCCGGCCGGCCAATCACAGCCGCTCAGCCTCCTGGACGAGGGAGACGACCAGCGCGCGTACGACGACGGCATGGGACGGTGGCGCGGCCGGCCGGGCAGGGCAGCCACGCCGCATGCATTTACGCCGCGCGCGGGACGGAGGAGTGGAGGACGGGCCACCCAACCCAGGACGAGATTCCCGCGGCCGGCCTCGGCGCGCCTCGCATTAAACTCGGCCGCGTCCGGCCTGCAACCGCGAGCTCAGGAGGACCCTCCCGACCCTGCCTGCCTGCCTGCCTGCATGTGCACCGGGCACCGGCCGTATCCCGTGGCCGTTGCCTGCCTGCCTGCCTGGCGGTGCAGCCACCTGCCGTCGTCTTGTCTCTTTTTTTGTCTCGCGTTCGTCGTCTCTGTCCCGGCCGGCCGGCCGGCCGGCCGGCGCGGCGCCAATTCAAGACGCCGCTTGCCGGCCGGTAGCTGCGCGCTACACCGCGTGTGCAGTGCAGCCTGATGCGATTACGACGACCAGTGGCGCACCGCACCGGACCACCGATCCATGATCGATCGATCCATGGATCCATGATCGATCGATCCATCCTGCAGCAACCAAAGGTGATGTGGTTTTTTGCCGGATGCATGGCTTTCTTGGCCACCGCTGCTGCTGAGAAAGTAGACTAGTCCCATACTCCCATGTTTGTCGTGCAGGTCCAGGCACTAATCGCGTACAGTAGTTGGTTATCAAAGCCGATGCAAACACGTGAACTGCAGGGACAGAGACTTAATTTTTCGATGTCTCGTCTTCGGCAATGAAGGCAGTACACGCTCCAGTACATACACACATAACTTGTGTACGCACGATATCACATAATAATGGGTCGACGTGAACATGACCCCCTGAATAAAGTAGACTATCAACAATCAAACATTTCAGCTCACGATCTCATAATGTTTGCCCTTGCAGAAATACTGTCAGGATGAAGTGACTGAATGAAAACCCTCGGCGACGCTAGAGTAAAGCCTCACCATACACGTGACGTTGCAATGATGCTATTCCGTATGTGATGTGTTGGCCCTTGCTGCTTACCCATACATGTTTGGCTTTGAGTGTAAGGCCTTGTTTAGTTCACCCTGAAAACCAAAAAGTTTTCAAGATTCCCCGTCACATCGAATCTTGTGGCACATGCATGAAACATTAAATATAGACGAAAACAAAAACTAATTACACAGTTTAGCTGAAAATCACGAGACGAATCTTTTTATCCTAGTTAGTCTATGATTGAATAATATTTGTCACAAACAAACGAAAGTGCTACAGTTCCGAAAAGTTTTCACTTTTCGGAACTAAACAAGGCCTAACTTGTTTATTCCCGTTCGAATTCTTTGATTTGAATGAAACCCACAATACATCGTGACCCACCACCTTTCCCTACAACTATGTGTTGGTAAATCAAGGGTTTTAACAACACATAATGTGTTGGCAGTTGTGTAACTTTTTAGTGTCACACAAACAACCACCAATAATACTATAAGAAGATGTATTATATGTCGTTGTTTGTCCTTCCAGCGAAAAAAAATATGGACAAAAGTTTTTAGACAAAACAAGTGTCGAACTATCATCAAAAGGATAGGCGCCAACAGTGAAAGAAGAAGAAGACATGGGTGCCTAAATAGAAGCATACAAAGGAGCTAAAAAAATTAAGAAGACATGGCCATATATAGTATTTCTTTCATCTATTGCCACCCAACCGTTAGCACACATACCAGCCTCCCGACGAGGCGAGGTAATTCTCATGTAGCGGCTGGGGATTGCGCGGCCGGCCACTCCGATTTCATGTATGTTAAAGGGATTATTCGACACCTTGTGTTCCGCGACCTTGTCTTTGGGCCTCGTGGAAGCCCTTGACGCGTTGTTTCCGGCGTTCGACGGCTATGCGCGCGAGCTCTTCATGGAAGATCCGTACGGCGCGGCGGTGTTCACAAGATGGTTGTCCCATTTTTGTAATATCGGATCAGGGATCAATCTGCTAGGTTCGTTCGGTTGCTAGATCACCTAGCGCGCTATATGCGCATTGTCTATACTGGAAACTCTTTTATTCTTAATATGTAATTTCCTTGACACGTAAACATAATAGCATGTAATTTCATAACAACATTAAATCGCAAGCAGCAAACATGATTCAATAATAGATCGGATCACGGTACACGTACTTTTTTAGTGCACTATTCTAGCTACCCAAGCATTAGTTACAACACCCTCCTCACGTCAACATGGTCGTGGGAGACACCCATGACACATGTTGCGTGACATAGCATGGTAGCAAAAGCCTTCCACGAAGGAACGTGCAAGAGGGGAGGGGGAGGGCAGGGGCATCTTGTTGCCCACGACATGAAGAGACACTAATCTCTTGGCCGAACTCCCCATCTCGATTTTAGACTCATTCTCCCTCTCGCTTTCTCTCCTGTCGGTAACCCCTATCGCATACATCAAGCCCTTGTGCCAGAAAACACAATCGAACACCATAAATTGGATGTAGGGCATGTTGTCTAAACTAGGCCTTGTTTAGTTCAAATTTTTTTTTTGTAAAATAAAAATAGTACCACTTTCATTTATATTTGACAAGTATTATTCAATCATGGACTAACTAGACTCAAAAGATTCGTCTCGTCAATTCCGACCAAACTTTGCAATTAGTTTTTATTTTTGTCTATATTTAATACTTCATGCATACGTCTAAAGATTTGATGTGACGGGGAATCTGAAAAATTTTGTAAAATTTTTTGAGAACTAAACAAAGCCTATAAATCCTGATTCTCTAAGTGCTAGCCATCTAAGACGATACACACGACTATAAATTTACTAGTCGATATGAGGGCACACCTGTTACGAAATGTCAATAGGCAAGTAAGCTCTTTGAGACCCTCAGTTGATGACTTGCACATACTAGAGCCCAACAAGCACCACCTCCCCTCACGTTTCTTTAGTTGATATTGCATTTTCGTGAGATTAGAGTTGATCTAGTTCATTTTATTTTGAGAGTTAAGCATTTAAGCAGCATGCTAGGGTATTGATAGACAGCCATTTTTCTCTGGCAAAGATGGCAGCAACATGACACGCAACAACTACCAAACCTCTTTGACAGCATTTAAGCATGAGAGAACAAAAGACTCCAAAGTGTATACACGTGTATACACGCACATCGTTCCATGTAAATATAAGGCTGGATTCACGATTCATTTCAATTCGCTAGCAAACACAACAGCTTTCAAAGAAGCAATCGTCGTTCTCAAGATCACGGTGCCAGATGAGCACATGTAAGCTAAGGGTACTTCCATCTCTTAAACATTTGTCTTTTTCACAAACACTACACGTCTTCTTCAGACTTCCATAGTTCCATTCATCCTCCTCACGAGTGGGAATTGTAACTAGCCGGAGCTGGTCCACTAGAATAGAACAACAGCTAGTTTCGCTGAAGTTTTGTTGCAGGCTAGTATTTGGCCTGGCCTTGTTTAGTTCCGAAAAGTGAAAACTTTTCGGAACTGTAGCACTTTCGTTTGTTTGTGACAAATATTATCTAATTATAGATTAACTAGGATCAAAAGATTCGTCTCGTGATTTACAGCTAAACTGTGTAATTAGTTTTTGTTTTCGTCTATATTTAATGTTCCATGCATGTGACACAAAATTTTTTGGTCTATATTTAGTATTTGGGAGGCATGACAACGCACTATGAGAAGAATTTTTCTGAGAACTTGTCATTAGAAAAAGGAGAAAAAGAAACACTGAGAACTTGGATAAATAGCTAACTGTCCATGTTGATATACTCTTCCAGACTCAAAATAAGTGCACCTTTCGTTTTCTGTTGAGTCAATTTTTTTAGAAAAATATCTAAAAATGTAATCATACTTATGTGTAGTAATTAAGTATGCATGAAAGATTGATAATGGAATATACTTTTATAATAACTTTATCTAAAAATATAAATACTGATATTATTTTTCTATAGTAATGGTTAAATATGAAAAATATTTGACTTCCTAGAAAGTGAGATGTGTATTTATTTTGAAAGTGAGACGCCACTGGAAACGAGAACTGGCGGATGACCAAAGCTCGTGTCCCGCCAAACTTCACCAAAAGCACGAGGCATGCCCTCGTTTTCTTCCGTGGCATGCAAACCCTCTCCGTCCAAGTTGGCCTCGTTTTCTTCCGGCGCCCCTCGATCGTCTTCTGCGAAAGTTGTTGAAACAAACCGTAGGAGTAATTACCCGGCCGCGCGCGCGCGGCGTCACGCACGCACCTTCGTAAATGCAGTAACCAACATCCATCCGTCCGTCCATATCTCAGCTCCATCAAAGCTTCGATCGGAATCGTCCTCACCACCACCGTGATGACTCGAGACTCCAGAAACCGATGAGAGAAAAATGGGCGGAAATTACACGACGCCGGCCCCGATCGCATCGCGTGATTCGCGTCCGTAACTCTTTAACTCCCCCGCCCAAAAACATGGCAGAGGCGCAGCGCAGAGCTGCACGTTCTTCACTTGGCCACCGTCCTCAGAGGTCAGAGCACCCACGTCGCCATACACCTCCGTTGCGTGTTGCAAAGCCACCATGGATCGATGTGGATCTCTCCGGCCGGCCGGCGGCGAGCTACGTAGCTAGCTGCTACACCTGCTAGGGCGCGGCCGGCCTAGGGTTTGGTTCTCACTAGCACCGTGGGGGTGGGGCAGACAAAGTCGCTGTTGCTGGCCACCGTCTAGCCTTGCAATATAGAGCTGGAGACGAGATCGGAGGGAGGGGTCAGATTCAGATCAGCTGGGGTGGGGTGTGGCCCGGGGAATCTCATTTATGTCGTTGCACCTACATATGCATCCATGTACTACTGCTAGTGCTACTCCATGGGCTCTCCATGGCTCCATGGTGGTGCTGGAGACGATGGAGAGAGACATGGCCGGCCTGGTTTCCATTAATGCTGCAGCCTGTCTTACTCATTTGGTAGCCGGAGGGACTTGAATGCCCCCACCCCCACCCACACCACCACCAGAGGCAGAGAGAGGTCCATAAGTTGGAGCCCTCCATTCCATTCCTTCAGCCCCCCATCCGGCCATCGCCTCCTTTCTCCGGCCGGCCTCCTCCTCGCTAGCTCCTGCTTTCTTCTCCATCTGACCTGTTGCTGTCTTTCTCCACCTGATAGCAGCAGCCAAGCAACTGCTTGCTGTTCATCTTCTGCATGGCCATGGCTGTGCTTTATTTGCTTCCTCCATGCATGCATCCATCACCCCACTCTGCAGGGCCTTGAAAAGGAAATCAAGGAGGAATAATGGAATAGTAGCTATGATGTTGGCTCGGCTCACTCAGACCACCTCTCCGATCCTCAGCTCGTGTCCATTGCGACATCGATCATGTATATATGTCGCTGGTCGTGGTTTCTGATTGAGCCGTGCCAATATCTCAGTACTCTTCCATATATACATCCATGTGTGATGCTCACACTCTCAACGTACGGTCCGCCGGCCGTGCTCCTTGTTCGATCTTCACTTGCGATCTCTCGAGGTATGCGTACGTAGACAATAGTCCTAGATAGTATAACTAGTTGCATTCATATGTATATGCATCTGGCGCTTAATATGCATCTACACCTGCAGTCTCGTTCTTACCTGGTGTTTGCAGAAATCCACCGTTGTGATGTTCTCAACATGCGAACCGATTTATGAGCGCATGCTGCCATATATTTGTTGTGACTTTGTGATAGGTATACTTCACCATGCATCATCCTATATACTAATGTTAACTTGTTAACAAAGACTTCAGATCGATCTCATGCATGCGTTTCTGGGTATTTGAAATGTATATCACGTAGCTCCGCTGATCTGATGCGCAAAAACGACTTGGACTAATCGTCGTTTGATCTGCCAATTATTAATTATCTCGTTTTATATACTGTCGACTTGAAGAAATGCTCATGCTTTGCAACGTAGATATTCAATTCAAAGTGTTGCATCTCGCCCAATTGCATATTCTGTTTAGATGAACTGCGGCCAACAGGTGAAGATGAACTAGCAGGTCCTTTGATCTCACGATCGAAGATGGCTCCGAAACCGGAAGAAAGATTGCACTCGATCGTGTAATAGTCGCATCAGAGTAGTAGTAGTAGTAGTAGTAGTAGTATATATATGTATGTTTAGATGTTCATGCATGGCCTAACAGATATGTATGTATATATCTGTGGTGATCGACCACTATACTTGAGTCGAAAGCAAGATCTGTAGCTGCAAGAGGCAATATAATATAGTTACTGCCAAGCCTCCAGGCATATGGCCTTATAATTCTTGATTAATTCCTTGACAGGCTTCTAACGATGCTCTATTCGGTATCCTGTGTGGTCTGAATTCTATGGTCCCATCTGTTACTTGTACTATTACATCTATTCCACAATACTTTTGTTTTAGGATTAAAAATATTCAAGAAAAAATGATGTTTTAGCTCTTGAGACTATGTTAAACTCATACAGCCTCCATGTACTTCATTTTAATTAGTGGCTTCAATTACCGTGAATCACTTGGATACATGAGTAATTTCTACTGAACACGCTAACCTGTTTTAAAAATTCAAAAGAAATTAAGTATTTTAGACAGGGGGAGTATATTTTTCAAACTAGGTATACTATAGTAAAGGGAATATTGTTGTTAAACCCGTAGCAGTATTTTCCACGTACATCGCGTAACATAAAATGCTAATGCTTTTATAAATAATATAGGTAAGGTCTGTTTCATTCTACTGTGAGCGGCGGAAAAACAGTTGCGGGTTATGAAAAAACCGCTGTGTTGTGAAAAAAAATGTACAAGGTTGAAACAACTATAAAACCTACCACCCTGTCTCTGTCTTCAAACAACTATAAAACATCTCTTTATTTCTACTCTTGTTTAGTTCTAAATCTTTTTGTAAAATGAACACGGTAGCAGTTTTGTTTGTATTTGATAAATATTATCCAATTACGGACTAAATAGGTTCAAAAGATTTATCTCGTAAATTACAGATAAATTGTATAATTAATTTTTATTTTCGCTTATATTTAATGCTCATGCGTCTAAAGATTCGATTTTACGGAGAGTCTAAAAAATTTTATAAATTTTTTTAGGTGCTTTTAAAATTATACTATACGAAAGCATATGTTTTTAGAAAAGTAGTTTCTGGTTTTACCGGTTTGGTTGGTTGAATTTTTGCTTTGTGGAGCAAAAACATTTTTCAGAAGTTGAACCAATCATAGCCATAAGCAGGTACTCCACTCTTCATCAAAGGGAACTGCATCTAAAATATCTAAGCAGCTAGTCCTCGATCATAAGAGAGCGGGAGTATATATATACCATTATTAAATCCATTCTTCATCAATTGGACCTGCTCTTCCGCGCTTCCTTTTCAAAATTGTGCTCCCACACACATAGTTCAAACATAAGATCATTAGCCACTCTTTACTTTTCTTCTGTATACAAGTACACAAAGAATAAAATAAATTCAAGTGGTCACGAGACATACATACACACACACACCAGTCATCTTCCATGCTGAGCCGAGTACGAGAGTATCTCTGCGTATATTAATTACGGTTAGTACTACGGTGCATGCAGCTTCCAAGCTCTACAAATTGTGTAAATGCTCCAGCTTCTTTCCCCCTCCGCCTCTTTCATGTCTTCCTGCTATACACTGTACGCTCCATTCATCAATTCCAAATCGAAGTTAGGACCTGCTACTATACAGTGGATCAGCACGAGGTCTAGCGTGCTCCAACTTTCTTATGCTCAGAACATGACTCTTTGGCCTCACATCTTGGCCGGCAACCATGTGGTGGTGGACAAATCCTGACGTGCACTTATTTACTACTCCATAAATGTTTGTGGAGTTTACTATACATCATCTCTAGTAGGTCAAAAAAATTATAATCCCTCCATTTCAAATTAGTTGTCATTCTGGCTCCGACCTTGGTCGAATTTATTTTTGCCCATCAAGTTGTTTATATTCATACTGTTGGACAACATGTGATTTATACGTTTTGAAAGTAATTTCATTGCGGGCTTTGTTTACTTCCACTCAAAAACCCAAAATTTTTCAAGATTCTCCATCACATCGAATCTTTAGACGCATGAATGGAGTATTAAATATAGATGAAAATAAAAAACTAATTTCACATTTTGGTCAAAATTGACGAAACGAATCTTGAGTCTAGTTAGTCTATAGTTAGACAATAATTACCAAAAAAACGAAAGTGCTACAGTGTCACAAAATTTTTTCCTTCAGAAACTAAACAAGGCCCAAATCTAAAAGCATAAATTTTATGATGTTAAGCTATATGAATGTCTAGACATTGATGGAGAAAGATGGAAATAAAATGTTGGACATGTGATTCATACATTTTGAAAGTATTTTTCAATGGTGAATCTAAAAACATAAACCTTTTGATGTTAAGCTATATGAATGTCTAGACATTGATGGAGAAAGATGAAAATAATTAACATTGGATGAGCTAGAATGCCAACTAAAATGAATTAGATGAAGTATTTGTACTTCCCTCGTCTAAAGGCAGAAGGTAAGGAGGCTTCTCATGAGGTGCTCCTTTAGAAGAGCCAGAGCCGTTTTGGATAAGGCTTAATTTGTGGCTTCGACAAAACGTTTTCAGCTCCTCTGCTTTTTGTTTAAAAATGACTTCTTTAGAAAAACATTTGGCTGGACTTCTCTAGAGAAGCCAGAAACGAAGAGAAGTCCTGCCGAAAAGGTCCTAAATAGCCGAGCCGGGCAAATGAAGTGAGGTCCTAATTCTTCTTGAGCTACCAATTTTGGCTCAGAATGGAGCGGAGGCATACCAGTGCAAAGGTATCATAGGCTAGTCAAGGCAGAGGTTTGATTCTCACAAAATGGGGTTGCCACACACTGCAAATTTGATAATGTAACACTAAAGTTAGGAAAATAGAGAGGGGAAATGTACACTCTTTCTCACAAAATTGTTCCACACTAGGCATTGAGGGAGAAGTTTTATTTCATCTAAAAGTTGTCAATCACAAACTACATATTAAGGCCTTGTTTAGTTCGCGAAAAATTTTAGGCTTGGCTACTGTAGCACTTTTGTTTGTATTTGATAATTATTGTTTAATCATGGACTAACTAGGCTTAAAAGATTCGTCTCGTAAATTACAGACAAACTGTGCAATTAATTATTTTTTATCTATATTTTTTCCAAAGATCTTTTATTTATATTTAATGCTTCATACACGCGTCCAAAGTTTCGATGTGATAGAGAATCTTGAAAAATTTTGGAAACTAAACAAGTCCTCTTTGAGTAGCCTATGGAACATCAAAATTGAAACTATACATCGAGAGATTGTTTCATTCATTATCACAATGACTCTAGGCTAGTCTCAGTAGAAGTTTTATATGTGTTTTATTTATATTAAATAAGTTGCTATATAAGTATTTTAATGACATGACAACGTATTTAAGAAGAGAGAGAAAAAATGATAGATGAAACTCAACTCTCTTGGCATGATTATCAACTCTCTCTGAGTCATGAAATTAAATGGCTACGAAACAATAGAATGAAACTCTCCATTGAGAGGTGTTTCATGCAAGTTTTATTTCATTTTATATCACATATAAGTTTTGAAAACGTCATAAAACTCACAACTAAGACTAGCCTTAGATGACATGACACTCTATGAAACACCAAAATAAAAATTCTAATTGGGATTGGCCTTACTTCCCCATACCAATGGTATCCATTAATCAGGAGATGTTTGATTGCTAGCCACACTTCACTTTAGACAAATTTTATCAAGTTGGCAAGTGTTTGTTTGACAACCAAAGTTGGATAAGATTTTTTTTTAAAAAAAATCCACATATCATGGTGTAAAGAAATATGACAAGGTTCATTTATAGTCTATGACATGTAGAGTGGAAAAATATGAATTTGTAAAGTGTGATTTCAAAATTATAGCTAAAAAACCAAACAATCTCTCGGCCTTGTTTATTTCCCAAAATTTTGCAAATTTTTCGAAGATTTCTCGTCAAATCTTGCGACACATGCACGAAGCATTAAATATAAATAAAAAATAACTAATTATACAACTTGCTTATAATTTATAAGATGAATCTTTTAAGCTTAGTTAGTCTATAATTAAATAATATTTATCAAATACAGACGAAAATGCTATAGTGTCTATTTTACAAAATATTTTAGGCCTTGTTTAGTTCACTCCGAAATTCAAAAACTTTTCAAGATTCCCCGTCACATCAAATCTTGTGGCACATGCATGAAGCACTAAATATAAAAGAAAATAAAAACTAATTGCACAGTTTGTCTATACAAGACAAATCTTTTGAACCAAGTTAGTTTATGATTTGACAATATTTACCACAAACAAACAAAAATGCTATAGTACCAAAATCTTTTTGGTACTAAACAAGGCTTAGCACTTTCGTTTGTTTGTGGTAATTATTGTCTAACTATAGACTAACTAGGCTCAAAAGATTCGTCTCGTCAATTTCGACTAAACTGTGCAATTAGTTTTTATCCCAACTACCTAACCGGCTAATCTGGATCCCTCACATGGAAAGTAGCAATGAAAATATAACTTTCACACCGAGAGGTTGTTTAGTTGTACTTAGGCCTTGTTTACTTCCATCCAAAAATTTAAAAATTTTCAATATTCTTCGTCACAACAAACCTTAGGTGTGAAAGATATATTTTCATTGCTACTTTCCATGTGAGGGATCCAGATTAGCCGGTTAGGTAGTTGGGACTTGCAAAGGAGTAACTAGGGTGAGTAATGAGACGATCATAAATGAGATGGCAGGGAAAAGCATCAAAGGCGACAGCAGGTAGAGAATATGGGGCATGGTCACTTTGGTCAGTCAGGCAGGGGCAGCATTTACGCTACACGCATAGCATACGGAGTACCGCTAGATCAGATGGAGCCATAGACACGGAGGAGCCAAGGAGCATGCACGGCACCCGGCCGGCCGGCTGGCTGCCCGGACCTGGCCCTGACCGTGCCCTCTATAGCGTCAGACAAAGATTCCCTCATTCACTTCTCCAACCCCCGCTCAGCTCAGCCCCATGCTACTGCTCCTGGCTGTAGCCTCCCTCTAGCCGCTGCCTTCCTGCCCTAACTGTCACCTCCTCACCGCGCCTATTGCTGGGCAACAGTGCTGCTAGCCTTCTTCTTTCCCACGCCTCCAGTCCAGTACCCACGCCGATTCAATGCTTCGGCAGAGACAAGAGCCAACTCTGCCATGGATGGGGCGTTGCTGCTTGCCAGTCTGGTCCGGCTGGACTGGTCTGCTCTGCTCACAAATTAGGCTTATTTGGTAATTAGTGTCCATCCTAAACTAATTAGGCTTACAAATAACTCTCTGTTTTTAGTTTTGTAATTAGTTCATATTTATTACTTTATGTGTCCAAACATTAGGCCCTAAGCGGCTAGGCCTCGTATACATCCAAAAACTTTTTCAAAATTCTCAATTGCATCGAATCTTACTACGCATGCATGTAACATTAAATATAGATAAAAAATAACTAATTGCATATTTAGGTTAGAAATTACGAGTTGGATAATAATTACCAAATACAAACGAAAGTGCTACAGTAACCAACTTCAAAAAAGTTTTCACTTCTAAACAAGGCCTAAATAAAGATCTATTGAAAAACAAAGCAAAGCTATAAGCCATCTTCATGGGTTGGTCAACCCTGTTTGTTTCGCTGAAAAGTTGTGACAGAAAATATTGTTGGCTGATTTGTTGTGAAAAAAATACTATTAAATGGTTGGTTTGTTGGTCAGCAGTTTGATGATTGAATTTGAACATACTGCTATTTGAGGTCTGAATGTTTGACGTGCAAACACAGGCATTCAAGGACCCAGGAAGGACCATGGAGTGCTGAGAAAGCAAGGGTGAAGGAAAGGAAGGTCGTTGTGGGTACGGCAGTAAGATCCTGCGCATTGGTTACTCAGAAGATCGGTACAAATGGAATTTTGTTGGTGCGTATAATTGCCCTTAAAGGCTGAGATGGGCACGCCCAGGGACCAAAGAAAGAACGGTCCAGGAACGCTTAGTATAAGATAACAGAACTGGCATGGCTTAGCTTGCCACATGTGACTATGTGAGTACCTGATGGCAAAAGAAGTTGCATCGGGCATATGGACAAGGGTGCATAGAATCGTCGTCCTTGTTCGTTTATGATCAAGCTTTCCAAACATATCTGAGCTGAATTATCAGCAGCTGGTAGGTTAGTGGAAAAAGAATTCATAGCATATTAGGCTCAAAACCAGTATGAAACTTGGACAATAGCTAAACACTATTGATAAAAAAAAGAATGCCGAATATAAAAACCACTCGTTGAAAAGTACTATTTGCTGATTTCGCTGATTTCGCTGCGAGAAAAAAACATTGTACCATGGCTAATAAGCCAGGGTGATAACCCCAAGCTAACAGCCGGAAAAGTACAACTCCTGTAGAGTTTCACAATCCATCACAACAAATTATATGGAATATGGAAAGAAGATAAGTACAACTCCTGGTTCATTGCATATCTATGCAATAAAAGGAACCGCTCACCTAACGGCCGGTTTCGGAGGGTGCCATCCTGACCCATTGTGTTGGTGGGCCAGAAATTTAGTTCAAATTCCTAGCCCACTCCACTCCACGTGCCAAATGGACTGGGATAGGATCAACGGGCCCTCCCAAACACAGATTCAACGGGCCAAAAGCATAAGGGAGCAATTCTAATCTAATAACATATGCCTCACCTCTAATAACTGTAGAGCAGCAACCTAGGGAAAGGTTTGTTCATCCCATTCTCATGGCTTGACTGTAACCTGGTTTGCTCAATTGCTTCCAGATCCAGGTTAAACTAGATCCAGGGTAAAGTATTTCCTGCAACCAATTGACTCAGCCGCTTCAGGGTTCAGGACAATGAAATATCATAAATGGTAAAAAAACAATGAAGTTGACCTGTACCTATCTTGAATCAGAGCAATTCCATAAATGGTACATTGAGAACTGGCCTCCCAGAGGCCAAGCTGTCATGAACCTCAATGACTCCAAGATCACATCCTCCAGTTCTAAACTAAATCATGCTGCTTTTGTCTTCGGAAGCTTTTAAGTAGTTTGATAAGCTCATACGCCCGCACATCATGACCCAATCGAAGGCACAACTCCAACGGGGTCAATCCATCCTGAAAGGAGTTCACCGAGAAATTATTTATCGTTTAGCAAAAGAGCACTTGTTTTCAGAAGAATACAGGAGATAAGACTGCCATAATTGCATCCAGATAAGCTATGAAAAAACGCAAAGGGAATTGTGAAGACTGAGGTGACAACATGGCATCATGCAATTATTAAAGGAATATTTCAAAGCAAACCATCCAGTCAATCCATAGATGTCTTCATATCGAATAATCCATAAATGTGTTCTTACTGAATCATTTGAGAATTTTTAGAATATATTCACTTTACTTACTTGGGTTTTAAGAGTTCTATCAGCGCCCTTTATTAAAAGTAGCTTCACAATGTCAGTCCTCTGTGTTTGTACAGCAAGATGCAAAGGTGTCCATCCACACTGCAACATGGTGGAGCTACGTGTTAAGTCCAATCAACGGAAGATAAAATAAAGCAAGGAAATTCCAGCACTTAAACATACATCATCTGGACGGTTGATGTCAACATTGTACAGTAAAAGTGTCTTTATGGTCTGACTACATGCTGTTTGGACAGCATAATGCATTAGAGTTGCACCATCCTGTATCACCACAAGTCACAAGAAAAATAAATCTCACATATAATACTGCATCAAACTAGAGGGAATTCAGGAGTATGACACTTCATCACAATAAAGATGATTAAATGAGGCAAATGCATTACGCTCTGTATAAACTGTTTACAAGGCACCAAGGAACCTAAAGTAATGAAGACAGACCTAAATAACAGTTGCTTGTGTTAGGCTCTGCACAAACTGTTTACAAGCATGCTAAACAAGGTTTGTACTCACTTTATCTTGGATGAATGGATTTGCTGAGTTCCTTAAAAGATAGTTGATAATAGCAGCCTTCTTTGAAAGAATTGGTTTGTGAATCGCAGGCAAGCCATCCTGAGGAAACCAGCCAAAGGTCCAATGAATAATAATGATCTAAAAAACAAAGAAGCCATATAGCTATTTTACAGTTAGGCAGTGGCAATTACCTTATCAACCGCATTTATGTCCACATTATGTTTTAAAAGGCTATCCAATAGATAGAAATCACCAGATGCAGCAAGGGTGTGAAGCGGAAGCCATTTACTCTGCAAGGAATAGGTACAAGGTCACATTACACTGAAAACTAAACTTGAAATCTATATCTCTTATATAGATAAACCCCACTAGCTAAATCTCTTGACATGCAAAGCATCCACATCATCATCCACTAGAGCATCCCACTAACTAATTCTCTTGTCATGCAAAGCGTCCACATCAACATCCACTAAATCATCCCACTAATACATTACCCCGCCATGCAAAGTGTTCACATCATTATCCACTAATAAATCGAACTAACACATATCATTTATCCTGTATCTATGTTATTCACATTAGCAAACCACATCATTTTCTAACATATATTTAGTTGTCCATGCTAGAATACTAAAAATCATCCACTAACATATATTATGATAGTATAATTTTACCGATAATTCCCGCAGCAACGCGCGGGGCATTCTCCTAGTAACAAAGATCATCATACAGACAAGTGAAGAGGCAAAACTTGCGCACATCTTAGAAGGTTTGAGTATAAAAATCTCTATGGTTCTCATGATTCAGAAAGTAGCTGCTACAGCACCTTATTTAACAACCCAACAACAACTGAATTTCTCTGAACACAGATTGCTTACAGAAGTAGCAGCTTCCAGATTAGGCACTCGCTTGTTCAGAAGAACCTTCTCCTCATTTGAGAACAACTTATGACGGCCTTTAGTACAAAAGAAAATGTCATTGTGCATAATAAAATAAATAAACAAAAGAATGATGCAAGATGAAGAAGAGCCACTGTAAACTAAATTACTGCTTCATCCAGCTGGCCAAACAGCAGTCCGCGCGTTCTTTCATAAAAGCAACATTGTCTAACAATCAGTCATCTTTAAGTAGCAAGAGAAACTAACATGACTACCGAGTTTACCAAGGCAATAAAATGTCACCCCGTTATTGATAACATCTGTCTGGGCATCGCTTGCTATTTGGTCGAAGCCAGTTGGGGTGATATAATAAAACGTGGTAAAAGCACACATTCTACATTGCATTACTGCTGATGGCGCCCATAACATCGGCATTGCGTTTGACATAAGCTCGTGAACTGTCATGATCCTATCTATCGCAGTGACATTGGTAGGTATAATGGGTTTTGACTTTCGATATTCGAATTATATAGGTTTAAACTAGTCCAGTTTGTTCTAAAATCTAAACACAAAAAATGCTGTAATGGCTACCCTTGGCTAGCAGTCTCACTTTTCATTTGGGGTAAATCTCCAAAACACACATGGACACAAACAAAAGTCCATTTCCAGACCATATGAGTAATCAACTACAGTCACCATTCTAACAAAAATGTAGTCAATGAAGCAATTCTTCTGTAAGGAAAAAAAAAAGTCCAGAAGTCAGAACTCACCCTTGGGGCTCTTGCTGTCCTCCATCTCATCCTGAACATACTCCCGACTTCTAAAAAACTCATCAATGTCCTCAAGGCTGCCAACATCCATCCCCATCCTCGGATTCCTCGGAGTCACACGCGTCCCAGGCTCCGGGGGTGGAGGTTCCTCCACCTCCGACGGAAGAGCCCTCTCCAGCGGCCCCCGGTATACATGAGCAACATGTTCACGCTCCGCGCTCAGCATCCCCTTGCGGTACGCGCGGAATTCATCAGGGGCGGCAACGGCCGGGGGCGCCCGCCGCTCGAGGCGGCTCCCGAATCGCAGCCCGTGCGCGATGCGGCGCTTCTCCTTCTTCGTCAGGTTGATCTCCTCCTCGGCATCCCTCCATCTCTCCGGCACCAGGCTCTCTCCCTCGCCGGCCTCCGCCCTCCAGTCCTGGCGGGAGGCGCTAGTCGGCGGCGGCGGGGACGAGAGGATGTCCAGGTCTTGTTCCTCGAAAGCGTCGTCATCGAACACGAGGCAATCCCCGACGACAACATCCTCGTCATCGCCAACGGCGGCGACCGCGAAGGCGGAGGAGAAGACTGGACGCGGGGGTAAGGATAGGACTTTGGGTTTCGGGAGATGATGGTTGAGGCGACGGGACGAGGCGGCGAATGGGTTTAGAATTTGAGTCGGGGAAGCGGAGGGGAGGGGGAGGAGGCGGTGGTGGTGGTGGAAGATGGAGGGCGGCGTCATGGCGTCGTCCCGCGCCGGCGCGCCGTGCTCTGAGGCCGTGCCGCGTCGAGACTTCGAGAGGAGGATTGGCCGGTGTAGCCGATAGTTCATGCCTGGGCCGGATATTCGGAACACGCAGTACGCACGCGTGTCTTTCTACATGGGCCAAGATTTAGCAGGTTGGGGCCCGAAAAGGAGGACTGGGCTAAGAGCGCAGTTCGAGGCGTCTTTCATTTTTTTTTACCAAAAAAAAAACCCAGAAACAACATACAGAAGGAGGGAGTATGCTATAGCAATTGTGAGTCTAATCAGTACTCCCTCCATCACAATTTATAAGTCATTTTAATTTTTTTAGATAAAGCATCTCAAATTTGACCAAATTTATATAGTAAGATTATTATAATATCAAATAAATATCATCAAATTTTTTATTAATTGCAGATTCATAGTATATCTATTTGTTACAAATCTTTATAATTTTGATCAAACTTGAGATGTTGACTCTCTAAGAAAGTTGAATTGACATTTTAGAATGGACGGAGTATATCTTATATTGTTAATTTCCATTTTTTGAAGATAGTCTGTTTTATATTTGGACCAATGGAGTGTTTAAATTATTGTACATGTAAGACTCCTAACATGTATAAGAATATTAATTTTACACAAAACTGAAAAAATCGCGAACAATTTTATCTGCACGTGATTCGTCCCATATTCAACGCATGTTACTCGTATCTCTAACAACGACCATTCGTTTTCATATTTTTATCGTCTCGTGAGTTATCAGCCGAATCTACCAGTCATTCAGCAGTATTTTTCTCTCACAACAAATCAGCCAGCCAAACGAACAAGACGAAATCTGAAAGAAATGTGAAAGTTTGTATAATATATCAACGATATCTGTCCATATTTGAACTGTTTGCATCTTTTGTCAGTATCCTAGCTTATACATATTCAGATGTCTCTTTCATTTTCTGTGCCCTTTTAGATATGTTTATAGTCCGCACAGGTCCCTGGACAACCTTTGAGATTTTATCTATCTTGCATCTTTTTGGGTTGCATGAGAGCATGACACACATGGCTTCAAGCAGAGTTTCACCAGGCCAGAATTAAAGTTTAACATGGACATAATTCGGAGACATCATGAGGTATTATCAAAATCAAATCACATCACTACAACACCCCCTCAACCCCAAAATGTAAGTCATTATAATTTTACCAAAGTTTAACATTTCTAATTTTAACCAAGTTTATAAAATATTGCACCAATATCTTATTAGGGGGTGTTTGCTTGGAGGCGTTAAAGTTTAACCGGTATTATAGCTCTTTTGTTTAATTTGGTAATTAGTGTCCAATCATAGACTAATTAGACTAAAAAGATTTGTCTTGTAAATTACTCTCTAACTGTGTTTTTAGTTTTGTAAATAATCTATATTTAGTACTCCATGTATATGTCCAAACATTTAATATGATGAGAGTTAAATTTTACCAATGCAAACCAAACAGGGCCTTATATGCTTCAAAATATGCCTTGATCGTATATAGATGTTAATACATTTGTCTATAATTAACTTAGAAAGTCGAATAGGACACAGAACTAAAAGAACTTGCATTTTGCATCGGAATGGAGAGACCAGTACGTATAAGAAGATATATATCGGATTCTGATACTTCTGTTGTTACTTTGGATCAATTATTTTACTGTGCCTTGTGGCGCATTACAAACTTCCATATACTAGTTTCTAAATTGGGCACTAAAACGATCAGGTATACTCATATATAGATAAGAGGGAATAGTAGTTATTAGGAGAAAACTTATGGTAATTTGAGCCAATTGAAACTGCTGAAAGGCAAAAGGAACTAACATATGTGTGTTCAGAGTTTGAAAGGAATAATTCTCGTCGTACAGACTTATACTTGGCTCTGATCAACCGTACACATTCACATGCATAAATGTACTTTTCATGGCTTTTAACGTTTAGATAGACCATAAAATAACGAACCATTCTATAGCAGCAGTGAGCGTACTAAAATGCATTACAATTACATATATATTTACTGGTTCCGGCCTGCTCCTGTTCAGAGGCGTTGCATGCATGTCACTGATCAGCGCGCTAGCAGCAAGATCGCCTTTCAATTCTCCTTGTTCTTTACCCACTATTATGGTACGTACTTTGCCGGGCTTGCATCTCCCGCATATACAATTGTTAGGCCACGATCAAAACCCACAAGCAACAAAGGGAATAAAACAATCATACACTACTGTTCCCTCATATGAGAGCATATGGTAGCTCAAGGACGTAAGAACTGTATGAACCGTTTCCTGGCAGGAAGAGAACAAAAACACAGCTAAACTCACAGAAGAAACAATCTGCTTCTTGGAATTTAACCCATGCCGCGTGGTACACCACAATATATATCAACCCGCATACACACCACATGATCCAATTATACAAACCGCAAGAAATGATCACCTTACAATACCTGAGCAACAAATTGTTAATTTGCTGCTGGGATTCTTCAGATACGTACCTCATACTACTACACACTAGCTCTACACTAATTCATGGAGCAAAGCCATGGAATAATATATCAATGAAGCAAAGCATCAACAACAATAACAATCATGCAACTTACTAGCTTATATTTGCTGGGTTGGTTTTTGGAGCTGTTTGCTAGCTAGAGGCACCTCCCTCCGTAGCCAGCACTCCTAAACAATGCCTGCTTTATCTCGTCGGTGCTCAGAACTTGCCTCTTCCCGTCCTCCTACCACAAATTAGTAACAAATCCTTGTAATGCATAAAGTCAGATATTACTATAAGAGCATTAATGGAACAACTGCCTCTTTCCAAACAAGTTGTGGATCTTTAATTACTACTTATCTGTTTTATTTAATGTTCTTCATGTTCTAGCTGAACATCATGGATTCTACTAACAATCTATATATACTTAAGAAATTGGAATGATGGGTGTATGTATTCCCCATTACATTAGTCCGTATTTCACCGTTTCCCGGAAAATTTAAGACGGATTGAACAATTTTTAGAGTCAAAGAATCGATTCATTTAATCACGTATACTCACTTGTGAGCAAGAGGCCTGCATGGCAAAGTCGCTGAAGCAGCTCACGACGCACTGCTCGATCTCCAGGCCGAGCACCTCCAGCGCGCTTACTGTGGACAGCAGCACCCCGGGGTTTGTCGGGCAGCAGATCTCGATCCTCGTGCTCCCGTTGCCCCGCTTCTCGACGTCGAACTGCATGTGCCCACCCACACGCACATGGATCAACAAATCACTCTAGCTGCTAGTTCATCGATCAGGTACTGCGTGCTGTGCCCTACAGTGTTAAGCTAGCAGCTAGCTAGAGAGTAGTGTGTGTGTGCATGTGAAAGTGAATGTGGAGATGCGTACCTTGGTGGAGTTCCTCACCATCATCTCGTTGCTGCAACTGGACGAATCTTTCAAGGTATTGAGGAGGTCCAGGTCCTCCGGCGAGGCGCCGATCTCCTCTTCGAGGACTTTGATCCGCTCCGTCAGCTCCTTCACATAGTCAATGGTGTCCCCAAGAATGGATGTCCTGTCCATCTGTCGATCGAGCCATGCATGAGCGATCAGTTTTAGCAAGCTCAGTCGATCACATACCTTATTGGGAGTACTACACAAATTAAAGGCGCAGACGATACATACCTTGCTGATCTTGGGAACAATGGAGCGGAGCATGGAGAGGCGGTCGTTGAGGCGCTTCCTCCGCCGCCTCTCGGCCATGAGATTCTTGGACGGCGCGCCGTGGAGCTTGCTCCTGTGGTGATGAGGGCCGCCGACACCCCTGACGATGGGCATCTCGGAGCTCTCGCCGCGGGCGCCTCCGCCGAAAACGAACGTTGGGGACCCGCCACCTCCATAGTGCTGCTGTCCCTGCAGGTCAAGGTCACCGCTCGTCTCCTCCTCCACCATGGCGTCGTGGAGTGCAGCAAGCGCCTGTTTGTGTCCGGGCACCGCTACGGCCTCGGCCCCCGGGACGGCGACGCCGCCGCCGCCGCTCCTGTACGGGTTGCAGACCTCGCTCAGGCAGTCAAAGTTGAACTCCTCGTGCGGGTGCGGGGGCGGGAGCGGGGTCCGGGCCGCCGCGGGCGGCATGGGCGCCTGCAGCGGCTCCTGGTGGAACGGCGAGAGGTCCATGCTGGTGGCGTCGGCGGCGGCGCCCTCCGTCGTCCCGCCGTAGAAGAGGAGGTCGCTCATCATCATGCCGCCGCCGCCTCCGCCTGCGCCCGGGTAGGCACTACAGGGATCAGCTTGCTGCCACGGCGCGGACGACGCCGCCGCCTCCCGCCGCAGCGACATGAGCTCGTCCAAGAACGCCTCCTCGTCAAGCTCCATACCGCCCCGGCCCCCGTCTCCCTCTCTCTTATGTCCCAAATGCCGTTAGCCGAGCTCTAATGCCCAGCAACCTCGCCACAAACCCTCGCGCTTATAACAAAGCGAACGCGGGCGTCGTCGTCGTCGGCTGGTAGCTCACAGCAGCAGCACGGACCACCACATGACCAACAGGGAGAAGCAACCTGATGAGAGTGAATTATCCTGCCGCGGTGTGGGCCGGGGCGACCGTGTCCTGCGCAACCTGATCGAGCGACAATTATTCCTTGGCAATCACTGCCGTTCGTTTAGGGTACTCGACGATATGGGTCGTCGGTCTGCTCTTCTCTTGGGCATGGGCAGCGGCAGGGAAGGGCACACTTGCTGCGATCGATCGAGGTCGAGGCTACCTGGAAGTAGCTAAGCACGGCGGCCTACGAATGGAATGGAATCTCCGCATTTGTTTAATCCCTCTGCCAGTTTTCAATTACAGACCGGTGTCGTTTTCGCCTGAAATCTGCAATCTCGCGACCCCCTTTTAAAACACCTCCCGTCGCTGGCAGCGTTCGACCCAGGTCTCGCCAACGGAATTTATAGGGGCTTGTCACGGCCGCCTACAGGCAGAGCAGAGGCAGCACAGGCTACTGGCTACACTACACTACACTACACTACGGCCGCCGGCCGTTGTTTAATGCCGGATTGATCCCCCCTGGCCGTCTTGACGCGCGCACGCGTACGTGGTCGCGTGGACCGTGGACGGAGCACGGGCGCCGGGCGGTCGATGCCGCGCACTGCTCGGTCGTCGGCGCCGCGTCGGCCGGCGTACACGGCGATCGATCGAGCTCCCTCCAGATCAGATGCCTTGGGGCCTTGGGGGCTGGCTGCCGGTGCCGGCGGCGTACGAATGCGCCTGTCGCTGGGGGGGTGATGGATCATCGACGTGGCGTGCGCGGGCGGCATGTCCCCCGCCCGGCCGCGCGCGAGCGTCGCTGTCGATGCCGCCGATCTGATCGGCTGTCGACGACGACGTAGACGGACGCGGGGTGTGCTGGCGACGCGGCCAGCGATTGGTACGACGTACACGAATACGATTAATCATGCATATACCCGATCGATACCCCGGGCCTGCTAGCTGCCTGAGATTATTGTAGTGACGACGACGATATACACCATCGCATCGGTTGCGTACGTGTACTAGGATCGACGGGATGGATGCGATGCCTTTGCGCGTGCAGCGTTCTGGCCGGCCGGGAAGGGAAAACGAAGAATATGCTGGCGGTGCCCGATGGATGATTGTGTTTAATTTGTGTTGCCGGGCCGGGCCTCGCCTCGTTATCTGGGAGATTTGAGGGGTGGCTAATCTTGATTCGGGATGAGGTATCAGATCAGACGGATGCGTGGAGAAGACTTATACTCAATCCATCCCAAATTGTAAGTCGTTTGACTTTTTTAATATCAAGTTTGACTACTTATCTTATTTAAAGTTTTGTATAAAATATCACTATTTTTTTTTGTTGTGTATTGGTTTATTAATAAAAGTTCTTCAAAAATGACTTAAAAAAATCGGAGGCAAATTTTTTGAATAAGACGAGTGGTCAAATTTGGGATAAAAAAGTCAAACGCTTGGAATGGAGGAAGTATATAACAATATAATACGCCCGCATGGAACAAAAGCGCGGGGGAATTGTTTATCGTCGCCTCATTATATTGGACGATAAGAACAGCATCAATAAAAAGCAATCAGGCCATCAGGGGGTGGTGGTGGCGCCACTTAATAAATACGTCTACGCTAGTAGCAGTAGCTTGTCTTGGCTGGAAGTTCGTACCAGACTACCAGTACGAACATGGCGTACGTGGTAGTGGTACCCAGTTGCAGTAGACTACTACTCCTGGTAGCATCGTTAAGCGGCGCCAATAGACCAACCGATGGAGACGTACGCGCGCGGGGAATTTCTACCCCCTTCGTCCCCTTGTCATACACCACACGCAACAATATGTAGGGCTAGGAGAGAATGCATATGTATGCACGTCGGCGTCACAATGTGTGTTCGATCGCGTCGCGCGTACTGATCGATTCGTCACAATGTGCATCTCTACTCGAGCGTTAGCTGATGATAGCTCTGTAGACCGATCGGCGCTGTCGTCCCCGAGTAGGAGTAGTAGAGCGCAGGGGCACAGCTCACCGTCGCCCAATCCAGTCCGAACGCGACGTATGCCTATGCCTTTTGTCCTGGCACCGTGCGTACGTCTCTGCATCTGCAGCGTCCGACCAAGGCCGCTTACCTGAGCGCGCGGGACCGTGCGATGGCGAATTGGCCATGCCATGCCATGCCTGCCCGCCTGCCAGCCAGCCAGCCATCCCACCAGCGCCCCGTGCCACGCGCACAGCGGCCAGCGTGCGAGGGTACCAGGTCGCCCGGCGCGCGTGGCGGCCTAAAGGGAGTTGGCATCGCACACACGGGCAGGCACAGCACAGCAAGCGCAAGCGGGGGTTCGTTCACGGGAGCGCGGCCGGCATCCGCGCGCGACAGTCTTGAGGTGACAGGGGCTGGGCCGCCGCGCCCGCGCCAGCGCTCTTCTTGGTACCGATGCGGATCGAGCGGAGGGAGGCACGGGCGGAGCCCCGGCAGCCGGCAGGCGCGTCCGTCCCTCGTCCGCCTCCGCACGCAGGCAGCTAGCTAGCGCGCGAATCCCTAGCGGTCCAAGACCCACGTCGATTCCGCCCTGGGCGCCTGGGCGTCGTGCGGGATGGATCGACGGCTCCCTCTCGCTCGTTCGGCAGTCGGCACGTACGCGCGCGAGCGCACGGTGCCGCCCCGCAAACAGCGGCGGTGTCCGCGGGTGGAATCACGCGCGCATCCCACTCCCACCTGACTGCAGCCTGCACCCGCGCGCTACGGCCACGAACACGCCGGAGCTAGGCTATTGGCATGTGGATGGATCACTATGCGCGGCTGGTTTCTTCTCTTTCATTTCACTGTGGCCTGTGGGCATGGGCGCCTGTTGACTGATCGACGATCGACCACCCGTTTCACGTGAGCGCCATGGGTGCCTGGTGTGCCTGTTGGGTACAGCACCTAGCTAGGCGGAGTCTCCGCCTCTGCGCGCGTCATCTCACCACCATCGCTCAGTCCGGCGTATGTACCGTGCTCAGCCATCTTGGCATATGGATGGATCACTGGTGGATAAACCATGCATTGCTAGCCGCCTGGGTCCATTTTACCTCTGAACGCCATATGCATGCCTAGCCAACGGGAAGCAGCTGAGCCGTTAGATAGAGATCACTCTGGACAAAATAACCGAGAACTAAAAATAACCGAAACCAAACCCGAAAGAATCGAAACCGAGAACTTCGATCCTAATTTGATTCCCACTTCTCCGGAACCGAAATTTGCTAGGTTAATTTGGATCCTAGGCTCAGTTAACCAAAATAACCAAAGTTTATAAAGGTCCTTGTAGCCCAGCCTACTAGTTGTTCACATAGGTATGTATTATTCCTCCTCACTGCATAAAACCTAAGACAACCGTCCTCGTTCTTTTCCTCTCCCCTATGTGCGTGGCACATGAGCATCTGCTCCCCTTTCTCTTCCACCGACAGCCTCCTCAGCTCCTTTCCCCACCACCAGACGCCCACCAATCCTCGTCCCCACTCCCCACTACCACGCCGCATCTGCTTCTTTGCTTCGCATCAGCCGCGCTCGCCTAGAGAGGAGCCACCGCGAGCCACCGCCTAGACCCAAGGGGCATTCGCAAGAGCCGCGTGCTTGCCCGCTGCCTGGACCGAAGCCTGGAGAGCGATCATAGAACTGCTCGGAGTCCGCAACCGCCACCTCTGCTACCGGCAAGGGATGAGGAGTGTTGGATCTAAAGAAGGGGCAACTGATGCCATGTTCTTCCCCCATTTTTTTCTTCTATTTCGCTGCTGTGTAATGGATAGCTCGGTTCTAATCGAAACCGAACTGAACTAACCGACACTAAAATTCCTCGGTTCCTAGTTTGCTAACTAACCGATCAGTTTCCAATTTTGTGCGAACCAAATTTTATAAAGAACTGAGGAACCAAACGGTTTCGGTTAACGGCCCAGGCTGAGATAGAGAACACATGTCTGCTGTCTGCCCTGCTTCTGTTCCTACAATTGACCGCCACGCGCAGAGCCACTCTACCAATCATGCACACCAATTGGGACGTCGAGCCGTGCGCGGTTGCGCAACGCCAATTGCACACGACAAGTAACCAACCGGTCCATCAAGTACACTCACTTATGCTGCAAAGCCTAATAATCATTCTAGCGCGTGTACTTGGCCGAGGCTAGCAAGTCACACTCCCTGTTCCAAAGTTCAGATCGTTTAAGATTTCTTCTAATTTATTTAAGCTTCTATATCTAGTTTTGCTCGAGTTTAGACAAAGAAAAAATGTATATATGTCAGAATTTGAGGATCAAATTAGTTTCATTAGGTACACTATTAGGGGGTGTTTGGCACGACTTCTCACAAGGAGCTCCTCTAGAGCAGCCAGAGTCGTTTTGTTGAAGTTACAATTTATGGCTTCGTCAAAACGGCTCCGGCTCCTCTGCTTTTTACTTGAAAACGGCTTATATAGAAAAACATTTGGCAGAGCTCCTCTGGAGAAGCCCCGGCCGGAGCCGGAGCCGGAGAGGGGTCCTCTCAAACAGGCCCTCAGACATGTTGTAATAGTGCACTGATAGATTTGGATGGACACTACAGTGAACGCGCATACAAGAGTTCAGATATACCCTATGTATCCAAACTTGACACTAATAAAATAGGCAAAAATTCAATGGCGTTTTAAAGCAGTATAAACAACAATTTCTTCAAACATTTAGCAGAGAAAAATGTACAATCAATCAAAGAGCTATATAAAATACCAAAGTACCAAATAACATGTCTTTAGCATCTACACAAACGTTATTCAAACAAATAAACATAAACACTCACACGCATGGATCCCACAAACATGAATTTTGTATGCTACGAGTACTTCGGGTACCGGTATTAATACCCAAACTAATCAAAAAGTATCTAAAGTTATTATCTGAAATTATAGTCGGGTATTTCAGGTATCTTACAGTTCGGGTCTGGATCCGGATAGCTTGGTTTCGGCAATCAGGTATCGGTCTTTGTAGGCGATGTTGCCATCCATCAGCGTCTAACTTCGCTGTTGCTTCTGGGCCACACCACTTTTCTGTATTCTCCCTTCAACGCATTGGATGGATTCCAAGACACTGTCTCAAGGCTCATGCAAAGGCCCTCTCTCTCGGCTGCTCGCTATGCCCCCGAGGTAGCTAGGAATCCTACCAGGATACCGACATCAGAACAACTCAAAAGCGCTACTACTTTCAGAAACAGACGTAGATTCTGCGAGCCCTTCTGCAGCCAACTCATTACCTACGGAAGAATTCAACCTCGAAGTGACCTAGTAATAGAATCTTGGCCAGCCACATATTCCTTTCAATTTTATATTGGAGAGACTTTGATGCTGCAAAAGAATACACCTTCTCAGTAATCTAATGGACTTAGCAACACCAAATACAGCAGGCCGAACCAAGGAATGGGACAAACCATCTGAGCAACATGGCAGTGGCAGCTACAGTCGCTAGACCTGGTATGCTAAATTGCTAACATGCTAAAGTCATCTGGGGCTTCATATGAATTAATAGGAGACAAGCAGAGTTTAGCAACTGCACTTGTGTCGTTGCCATGTAACAGTCATAAAATGTAGCTCGGTTCAGAACCCTGTCATTAGGCAAACACGCCAAATACGCTACACGACATCGCTAACAGTCCAAGTATCATCAAGCACTAGTTCCCCCCTTAATCACACAATTCTCTTGCGCATTCTCAAACAAACAATTGTCATTGCACCACAAAAATCACTGTCAAACAAATGGAAGCAAGTGCACTAGTATGGGACATATATTGAGAGGATACACTAGACACCTCTCCTCAATACATAGTCTACTAAAAAGAAGCAGCATGTAGTAGAGTCCAGAAATTACCGCCACATAAATGAATGCACAACATATATTCCAATCTTAGAGAATAGACTACACGGTTTCAACTTACAATGAAGTGCCACAATATCAAGTAATCAACATATTAAAAAAATTTTAAACAACCTAACTAGATGGCATGTAAATAAGAAGAAATAGTCATCCAAATTGAAGTCGACAAGGACAAAGACCTGCGTGTGGGTGTACACCAACGCCTCCCGTGGTCCCACCAACTGAGCCTAGCTCAATTCAGAATATCAACACTACCTTGTTCTTTGCAAATAAAAACAATAATCATGGAAGTCTGTACTGAAAGAACATAGGTAACTGATATCACAATTTGTCACTGTGAATCTCATGTCAAGCTGATTACGTTGTAATGCAATATAGGTTTAGGAAGCCTAGAAACTGGTGATTTAGACAGACAGCATTGAACAATAATCATAACAGGCCTTCTTTAAGAAACTGGCCTTCAGCTCCCTTTATGTAACTCTACTTGAAAAATAAATCCTGCAGAAACTACAGGCTAGGAGTGTCAGCCACAAAAGAAAGTGGAGGCCATTAACCATCCATAGATTCCAAGACTAATTGTGATCCAACACCACCACATCTAATTCTGTAAGAGGGCTGAACCAGATCTAGGAGTTGGCCATTAAGCATCCATATTAATAGAAAGAGATACAATCGACCAATTTACAGCAAATCCAAACCCCATGCTTCAACTTCAATACTCAATGCCTAAAGCTTGGCCAAAGGGGTTCTCTAAACTTCCGAGGACGATAGGTGTTTGGTATGGTTTTCAAAACTTTTGGGGACAGATAAATTTTTGGCAAAGGTTAACTTGGGCATAAACCAAACATACATGTGACATGTACAAGGCCAGAGAAATCTAACAAGTAAAAGTTCTTGCAAAGAAACTAGAGCCAGATAACCTCTCAGGGGACGTCGAGATCAACTCACATCACCTAATACATCGACTACCAGATCTATTTCTCCTATGACGTGATTAATTAGTTGTAAGTTGTAACTATTGGTTAACACTGAAAAGCTAGTTATAGTGAAGGAAACCTGGAACCAAAAGCCATAAATCTAGATCTAGTTGTAGCGAAGGAAACCAGGAATGAATACGCAAGTTTTGGATCAAAAGTTACACATCCAAGTGAACAACCTCACAGGAAACTAGACCAGAAATATGTGTCATAGGTATCAACGACAACACTGAGCTACAGACACCCACAGCAACTAGATGGCTTTAAGCTCATCACTTTTCAACATATTATGGTACAGTACTAACAAGATGTTGTCCTTATCCTATATTCAAGAACACATTCACAATTAGGGAAAATCCGTACGATCAAACTTCAAGAGTTATCCAGTCTATATGCACTGTCTAAGATTCATGTTGTGAATTGAAAATCATTAAACAGAACATCCAGGAAAAGAACATAACATTGAAACAGTAGGAAGTTTGTGAAATGAAGAGGCAGAGTCTGTAAGATTTCAACTGAAAAATGATAGATGCTTCAGAGGAGCACAATGCCATCTGATATGACAGACTGCAAGTCATGATGGAAGGAAGAACAAAGAAGAGGTGGAAGGAGCAAGGAAGGGACTTGTGGTCCTACACACCTACTCCATACAGCCATACAAAACCTTACCTTAAAAGAAAATATAGAACCTATAAACAGGAAAGAAACTCATACGGTTAAAGCTAGACATATAACCCCGGCAAATCACATGAATGTTATTCCTTGTGAACTGATCATAAAAATACTTGACCAAGTGTTGTACATGAACCTTCTTATATGTTAGACCAACGTGTTTGCTAATTCATGGATACAAAACTTGAATAGTGAAAACCTCATACTAACAAACTTTATATCGTTATAAACTCTATCCTACAACTAGTGTGATGCAACTAATGCATTTGCAAATTACTGAGAATTAGACATTTTCTTTGAACCTGTAAGTAGTAGTGTGAACGTGTGATGCAACTAAGCGATTTAAACTCTCAAGGTCACTAGGAATCATTATTTTCCAGATGAAAGAAGTCAATTAAGCAAGCTAGTGGGCACATAACTAAAGTCAGTAGTGATCATTATTCAAACAACTTGTGGTTCACACTCAAGAAAATTCCTACACCTTTGCACACTATGTAATGATTTGACCCAAGAATATCAGAAGAATTGGATGAGTCGCCTAATTATTGAGAAGGTGTTGTACATCTTTGCACGCCAAAGAAGATGAACTAAACTTGTAATCTCTCAAATAAAAAGAATATCTCAGTAAGCCATGCACATTCTTTTAGTTTCTTTAACTAGTCAGATAAACTACTTAATTCTCAATTTCATGCATAAAACACATCAAAGCTAAACTGTCCACAGATCTCTGCTACAAGAATGCATCACAACTAATGATGACATGCAAGCAAAAAAAAAAACATTAAAAAAAGACACCAATTTATCTGCAACATTACCATAAAGCAAAGCGTCCTGAGCCTGGGTATTTACTGCCATAACAACATAAATCAGGCTCTACTCGTAGAAAGACACACAAATGGCATCCTCAGAAATGCACTAGGAATTCTATTGCTTTCTGCGCTACAACGCGGCCATTGCACATTGCACTAACGTTAGCTGAACAGAAGAGATACAAGTATAGTGAGTAACCTGGTCCGCCGTGTCACTTCATTCTCTAACAGCACTGCATTTCGTTCCTTTGTAACATGGTGGCTGTCTGGTGTAGCCTTTCTCTGGGATTGGTCTGAAATGCTGTTAACATAAACGTCTAGATACCTTCCTGAATGATGTGACTGTGACTGTGATGGCCTAGGGTATCGTCCCTGTAACTATAACCAAACAAAAAAAAAAGTATACAGCAGATAATAAGATTCGAAGAAGCACCTGTTAATTGCAATGGTCCTTGCAGGAAAGGAGGAACTAGGAAAAACCTACAAAGAGCCGGGTCCGCCTGACGCCTGTGCGTGGGCACAGAAATCAGAAATACCCGCATACTGGAGAAGAGCGGAGACCGCGAGCCAGGGGAGACGACTGCTGAAGGGGAAGGAAGAGGCGCCGGGCGGCGGCGGCGCGGCGGTAGGTTGCGTTGCGTTTGCGTGCCTACAGAGATGGGCCTCATTCTGGGCCGGATCTGGGTCTCGCACGCGACCCCGTCGTCGGCAACTTCGCAAGCGATAGCGCGAGTGTTCAGCAAGGGTCCGACCGCTGCTGCCTTTCTGGGATCACGCGCGCGACATCACGGTCACGAGAGCGGAGGCGGGAAAGGAGGCAGGCGGCGATGGTTTTGCGGCTTCGATCAGCTACTATCGGGTCTCGGCTACGGTTTTGGGCTGCATCGATCAACCTCAGTACTATAGGACAGTGCTGCAACAGGGCGGGTTTTTTTTTTTTTTGGCAAGCACGATCCCAATCGTTGCAGCTGAGCTATTGCTACCTCAGTGCACTTTCTCTTACCTTTGCCAGTTTCAACAAAGGTTAAGCGACGCTTTAATAAATCAGGCAGTTATCGAGGCACAAAAGTAACTTTCAGGAAGGACAAAATAAAGAAAATGGGAGAAAGGGAAGTGGGTCTCGATACTAAGCCGAAAGAAGCCCGTGGGCCTGCGATTGTCTAGTAATAATAAAGTCAAAGTCCTCCACTCATCTCACTTGGAAAGGTGTACTGGTAGTGTCACATACTAAGCTCTCAAAAATGAAGAAAAAAAGATTTCTGGTAATATGGAGGGTGTTCACAAATAGACATATATTAGGATTTAGGGTCTGTTTAGTTTTCCATCAAATACAAAATACTAACTACTTTGAAATAATAAAATGTTAAATGCTAAAATTTTAAGGTTACGTTTAGTTGTCATCCAAAATGCAGAATTTATTGTCCTCACTATGGCCTCTTGAGACTCTTTTGGACTTTTTGGGCCTATTGAGGTCAAAATCCAAAATGGAAAATAGCCACCTTTTTACCAAAAAATTTACATTGTATTTAGTTCCATTATGCAAAATGATAGACCAAAACCCATAATTTTTGGGATAAAAGGGGAACTAAACACCCCTTAAGATTATATCTTTAGCTCTTCAAAGATGATTTGTATGGCTTGTGGAATAAGGTTGAATGTCTTGTCGTATGGGATCCCCATGCACTGGCATCTTCCCATTTTATTTTTTCACGTTACGGGATTGTTCGTTTGGCTGAAAAGTCATGGATGAAAGTAATGTTCATTGTTTATTATGAAAGAAAAACACCGTTGAATGACTGGCAAATTTGGCAGACAAGATCAAGCGATCAGGGCTGCAATGATTGAACGCTCTTTTGAGTTCAGACTCCCCCAAGAAAATTTGGATCATAAATAATTTTAAATGAAAAGGTTAAAAATTACAAAGTTTTAGATTTCTTTGAGCCCTGAAACCTGAAGAGATTTACAACTTTGATATAAATTTTGACTTCATCTCACACAATTTAGAAAAAATTATATTTGTGCTACTCCTATTTTTAAATGCAGGCCACATTTCTAGATGTCAGCGAAATAGAAGATTTTTTTGGGTTGGCTAGAAATATTAACCACCTCTAAAAATCTATCTCTAGAGAAAAATATGTGCCATTAAAAATCCCTTTTGTAGCACTAGATAGTTGAAAGGGATGGTAGAGAGAGAGAGGAAAGGGAAGGGAAGGAGGCGACTATAACACATTCTGTCCACTAGTGGTTATTCAACTAAGCAAACCAGGTTGCATAAACACCATAGTTGAATAGATACATGAGTTTTGGTAGTTTAAGGTGCACACCACCTGTTTTTAGATGGGTGGTGAGGTTAACATGTTGGGGTACGTGGGAGTTAAGTAAACAACATCACATGAAATTGTTGTTCTTATTCTAGTGTAAGTTATAAAATGTTGGCAGTAATCACATAAAAGACCAGGATGTGCTTGGTTCTCGCACATAGACTTAAGCACAATCTAACCTTATTATGACTTCAACATGCTAGGGTTGGACATAGGTAGTCAAAATTGGTATTAACATGCTGATCAAAAATATCATGGCTTCATATGATAAAATAAGTAATATAAAACTCTTATCCATTATATCTTGCAAAGACATCCAACATACACAGTGTAATTAGGCTCAGAAAATGCATCATTTAAATGTTTGGTTGTCTAGGAGATAAACAAGGCATGGCCAAGAAGCTGCTAATGTGAATTATTGGTTTGGCTCCGTGGAAAACGAGAATAAAATCAGTTTCATGTAGTTTTAACTCATATAATGCCAATTGACAGCTAGATTTTGGCTAGAACCAGGCAACCATATGACAAATGGATCCAGTCTAAGAGCATCTCCAAAGGCTTTGGCAAATTGACTTGGCATTTGTTGTTATTTGCAAACTCCCATAACAAAATGCAAAGGATAAAAATAGGTCATCTCCAAGGAAATTGGCATTTGGACTTGGCAAATGATAAAAATAGAAGGCTCCAGGCGCGCGCACTTTCCTCGCGCGATTGGGTTTGCAAAGCCATCCACAACTTGGCATTTTTGCCAAGTTTGCTCCCTCATTTGCCAAGTTACCCAAATTGCAAACTCCAAATGCAAAACCGCTGGATACCTCTTTTGGAGCTTTTTGGCAAATTACTCAAATGCAAACCTCAAATGCAAAACCCTTGGAGATGCTCTAACTTGATAGAAACAAAATGCTTATATGTATATGGCTCATGGTGGCTCGCCTAACTCATACGCGTCAAAGCGTGTTTGGTTGGCCTCTAGGTAAGGTTGCCTGGTGGCAGCAGTGCACTCATGTGTATTGCTGCATGGACTAGAACTTGTCTAGGAGGTTTTAAACCTAACACATCTTCAAACTCAGACATATCAAGATATAACGTGCTAGCAAGTAAACACATCCCTAATGCAATATATATTTGCATCACTCTAGTCTGGACTTTTGGTGCGCATCAGCTCACGCAAACGGTCAACTATCCTTATTTGTATATATGACTATTTTGTAGAGAGATTATGCTTATGTCTTGTAAATATTTTATTATAAACCTTCAAGAGGAACCAATACATAATACAATTTTCCTCAAAAAAATGATGATGCGCTTATATTGAGGATGCTCATCGAGGGTACTCACCTTATAAAGATTATTGGGACTCACAAACTCAATATAATATATCTAGACACATAATAAAATAGAAATAAAAAAATTAAAACAACTTGTAATTTGGAATAGAGGGAGTAGTAGAATTCTCGTGCCTCATTGATTTTTGGACGAGGGGTGCGTGAAATGAAATGGCCAAATGATGTTTGTCCTCTTGAACCTCGGGGATGAATGAATACACATAGTTGCACCGTGTGTTAGCATCACCAGTAGTGTACCAATTTAGTGTTTGTTTAGTTGCGCTCGAATTGATTTGACTTCTCCCCCTCATAGCTTATATGGATGGAGCGAGGTAAGTTCAAATGCACCCAAACAAACTTTGGTGTGTATGAGATTACGCAACCAGCCAGCTACCCTTGTTGCGTTCCTCTCGATCCTATCCTATCCAATTGCCGCCTCCCGCCTGCAACGAACAATGCTCTACTTCCATGGTCGAGTCCAGATGCCGACGAGACGACCACGCAACAGGCGGCATTCGGTTTGTCACCCGTCTTTTTTGTCGCAAGGAAACATTATCTGAACTCCGAAGCGACGAGGGAGATTTGAAATAGGCAAAGGCAACTGTTTGCGCGTGTCCACCCGGTGGGGACGTGGGGTTGCTGAAAGGCCCAAGGCCTAGGCACATCACCACACACATGGCGGCACGGCAGGCTGTCCATGCCAACCGGGCCTATGCATCCCAGAGACTGCCATGCCAGCGCGAAGCGGAGCGCCCCGCCTCGTGCCCCCCGCCCCGAGCCGAAAACAATCTGGCTGGCCGGCTGGAGCCCACCGCCCCCGATCTCTCTCGCCGACGCACGGGGCAAACCAGTTGGCGCTGGCACGGCCCAAAAAATCACGGCCCTCCCTCCCATAAAAAACTCGGCAACCGAACCCGGACGCATCGGCATCGGTCCCGGCGCAGCCGTCCGATCAGATCGCAGCCAGCCGCCCCCCACACGCGCCGCGCTCAGCGCTGTACTGCTTGCTACACAAAAAAATCGCCTTGCTCTGAGCCCCCGCTTGCTATTATATCCTGAGCCCACCCAAATCCCCTCGTCCTCCTGTTCATTTCATTTCCTCTCCTCTCTCCCCCCACCTCCTCCCTCCTCCTCCTTCCTCGCCGCTCGCCGTTGAAGAGGGAGGCCCTCGGGCCGGCGGGAATGGAGGCGGCGACGATGGCGTGGACGGCGGCGGTGGTCGGGGTGGGGCTGGTGTACTGGTTCGTCTGGGTCATGGGCGCGGCGGAGGTGAAGGGCAAGCGGGCGGTGGATCTCAAGATGGGATCCATCACGCGGGACAAGGTGCAGGACAAGTACACGCAGTACTGGTCCTTCTTCCGCCGCCCCAAGGAGACGGCCACCACCGCGGCGTCGGCGGAGAAGGTGCCGGCCTTCGTCGACACCTTCTACAACCTCGTCACCGACATCTACGAGTGGGGCTGGGGCCAGTCCTTCCACTTCTCCCCGTCGCTCCCAGGCCGCTCCCACCGCGACGCCACGCGCGTCCACGAGGAGCGCGTCGCCGACCTCCTCGGCGCCAGGCCAGGCCACCGCCTCCTCGACGTCGGCTGCGGCGTCGGCGGGCCCATGCGCGCCATCGCCGCGCACTCGGGATCCAACGTCGTCGGCATCACCATCAACGAGTACCAGGTGAACCGCGCCCGCGCGCACAACCGCAAGGCCGGCCTCGACTCCCCGCGCTGCGAGGTCGTCTGCGGCAACTTCCTCTCCATGCCCTTCCCCGACGGCTCCTTCGACGGCGCCTACTCCATCGAGGCCACCTGCCACGCGCCCAGGCTGCAGGACGTCTACGGCGAGGTCTTCCGCGTGCTCAAGCCGGGCGGGTTCTACGTCTCCTACGAGTGGGTCACCACCCCGCTGTACCGCGCCGAGGACCCCGAACACGTCGAGTGCATCCACGGCATCGAGCGCGGCGACGCGCTCCCGGGGCTCCGCCGCCAGGACGAGATCTCGTCCATCGCCAAGGAGGTCGGCTTCGAGGTGGTCAAGGAGCAGGACCTGGCGCTTCCCCCCGCGCTGCCCTGGTGGACGCGCCTCAAGATGGGCCGCGTCGCCTACTGGCGCAACTCCCTCGTCGTCCGCGTGCTCACCATGCTCCGGATCGCGCCCAAGGGTGTCTCCGAGGTGCACGAGATGCTGTACGAGACCGCGCAGCACCTCACCCGCGGCGGCGAGACCGGCATCTTCACGCCCATGCACATGGTGCTCCTCCGCAAGCCTGTCTCCACCGAGGAGGCGAAATAGTGTAAGATTACACATCACCACCCATCAATTACTACTACTCACCCACCGCAAGAGGGAGAGGGAGGAAGGAAGAAGATGCAGGAGAAATAATTTATCTGGCAGAAGCAGCAGAGGTAAGAAGAAGAAGAAGAGCAGGCTACTCGGCGACTTGAAGAAGTAAAATTTGATCTGTTAGAGAAGAAGATACTACTAGGAACCATGCTTCTCTGGTTTACTCTTTTTTCTTGTTATTACTAGTAGCTTTCAATTTTAATTTTAGTTTTTTGGTGGAAGGATTATTCAGGGGGGCGAGGTTGGGGTTTAAATTTAAATTTGTTTTCGCTTGCTTAGATCGGTGGAGATCCATCTATCATCTATCATCATCTTCATCAACCATGTTTTGTCTGCAACAATACATTGGAATTGAATTCCCTAATTGTCAGTAGTGCTGCTGCGGCCCTGCTCGCTTATGGCTTTGGTGAGATCTGTTTTCTGATTCGATTTCGACCGCGCGTCCCTTTCCTCATTTCGTCCTTCGTCACCGCATCCTTATCACTCGGGCGGCGATGGTTTGTTTACTCCCTCCGTTTCCCACGGCCCGTTGTTCCCAGTAATCGTCGGGCGGCAGGCTGGCCGCGGTGAAAAAGGGGTGAAAAAGGTTAGAAACGACAAACATTCTCGCTCCCCTTGTTTTACCCTGTCACGACCACGAGAGCCCGGAAAGTGGTGGTCCAGCTTGCGAGCTGCGTGAGAAGGTACAGTAGCTGCGTGTGTGGGTGTCACGAGCTGGGGGGCCTGCAATGTCGATCTCGTCCTCTATGGCAAGTGGGACCCGAGATCGGATCTGAAATGTTGTTTACCGTAGGAGTAGTAGGCGCGATTACTCTAATCAGTCAGCTGGAGGGGAGTGATGAGTAGGCGAACAGAAAAAAAAAAAGGATTGGGGAGCGGGCGGGGGATGGGGACAAGCCGGGCACGTGAGCGCGTCACGGAGGCCGATGCGATGCGCGCCACCGTTTCTTTTCCGGCACCGCTGCGCCTGGCGCAGGGCCGAAAAAAGCTGGCACCTGCTGCATCGCCCTCCCGCCCGGGGGGGCCTTGCTTTCTCCGCGCGGTCGTGGTGGGTTGAGTCGTCGTGGCCCCTCGCGCGCGCGCCACTAGTCCGGTGGAGGCCCATGAAGCCGGAGGACGGCTGGACGGGCGGAGCCGAGAAAAATATCCGTTGGAGGCTGGGGGGCGTGCGCGTGCCAGTGGATGGGGACGGCGGGGCCTGTATCGTGTCAGCGGCGTGCAGGATCGGTCGCTGTCAGAAGGGGGACAGCCCTTTGTTTTGCCTTTGGCGGTGGCATGTGCTGTTCCGCAGGAGAGCAAAAAGAATGGCGTTTGCAGGTTTGTGTCGCACCACCGGCGCTACGCTATGCTTCACGAGTTCAGATACTATTTGAATTTTTAATTCGATGCTGCTGCTGCTGCTAGTCATTTCCTTACCAGTTCCAAAAAGAATTTTTTAAGATTTACATCGCATCAAATTTTTAAACATAAAGTATTAACTAATTACACATAATTTATAAGACGAATTTTTTAAACCTAGCTAGTTGATGATTAGACAATAATTAACGAATATAAACGAAAGTGCTATAGTAGCCAAAACCAAAAATTTTCCCAACTAAACAAAGGTTTTGTTTAGTTACAAAATATTTTATAATATGGGCATAGTATCATTTTTTGTTTTTATTTAATAAATATTACCTAATCATGGATTAATTATGCTCAAAAGATTCGTCAAGCAAATTATAGACAAACTATGTAATTAGTTGTTTTTTTATCTATATTAATGTTGCATGCATGTGTCGAAAGATTTAATTTAACAGAAAATCTTGAAAAATTTTATAAAATTTTGGAAAGTAAACAAGGCCTAACTTTTAGACCTAAATTTTATGTACCTAAATTTTAGACCTAGAGCTAGATATCCAAAACAGATGAGATAAAAATGATCTAATTTTTAGTTCCCAACCAAACTACTATTGCGTTCCAAATGATAAGACAGTTTAGTTTTTTACATACATTGCTTTTGTCATATACTTATGTATACACCTAGTGTGAATACATAAAAACAATATATTAAAAAAATAAAATAACTTATAATTTAGAATGGAGATAATAGTAGTTCATTAGCCAGCAAGGTACATTGTGAGAGTCTTTTTGTCTAAGAGAGCTACATGCTTTTAGTTCACTTTTAGGACCTGCTTGGATATCATGGACTAACTTTGGTTACCTAGAATTAGTTTAGGCGTAGGGTATCCAAATAGGTGAACTAGAAATAATTAATTTGTAGTCCCCAACTCGACCAACCATTGTTTTATTACTTGGCAAATGTGAGTTAATATGGGTTAAAAGGTGTACATGAGACTTTGTATGGGAAAGCCTTTTCCTTTTAGGCCTTTGTTTGTATCTAAAAATTGAATCTTACTCTAATAATCATCATAATTTAGACACAAATCAATTAAGTTAACATGATCGTATACCGAACGTACTTGTATGTTTCCGTTGATCTCATCGAGGAGATATTTATGTGCTGCAGGCGAGCAAGCTGAAGAGTATGCTATAAGTTGCAGTGTAGAAATAGACCATAGGAATTGTTGGAATCTATTTAATCCATCAACCCATAAATTTAAGATAGGTTTATATCTAAACTCTGAAAAGTTCTAAAACATCAAATTACAAGCCTAAATAGTCTAGTGATAAAGTAGATTATAATTCCCCCGAAATGAAGTACGGAAACGCGGCCTTAGTCCGTTGTAAGTCTATGAGTCCAATTATCAATATAGTTTAAAGGACTCTTATTTTTAAGAACAAAGATAATGGATCTGCCGGGTATAGGTCCCGGACTCCCGGTCTTTCTATGAAAACATACCGTCTTTAACTCTTTCAAAGAAATCACAGGTCATTTTCACAAAAAAAAAATCACAAATCCTATCTCTGTCTGATCTTGTTCATTTAGCTGATAAGCTATGATAAAAAATAAGCTTGAGCGAACAGGCAATATAAAAAGCTCCGGTCGAGTTCTGGATAGTTTAGCTACTCAAAGCGTTTTTATACACTGTTTGGTGTAGCTTTTGCCGCTCACTGCTACGGAGGAGTCGAAGACCACGAGCTCTACCAAACCAAACAGGATCTTGGCTACTAGAATTTTAGTAATATTATATTATTGCTCTACTAAACAAAACCTTGGTTTCTACGTAGTATATTAGTAGTATTATTAGGAGCAGGTAATGGTACTAGTCGATCTGGATCTCAGTCCAGGCATGCATATGCGTCCGTACCAGCTCGGAGTACTGGGTTGTACGTGAGCCCTGCTGACTAAGCTTAACCTGGAGACACATGCAAATGACAAGTAGGGACTGGTTTTCGTTTTGGGCACATCCTAGTATCCTACTACTGGTCTTCTGTATTTCGGAATGATTCTCCTCTCTAGGCCTTGTTTAGTTCCAAAAAATTTTGCAAAATAGGTACTGTAGCACTTTCGTTTGTATTTGATAAATATTGTCCAATCATGCACTAACTAGGCTCAAAATATTCGTCTCGTCAATTTCGACCAAACTATACAATTAGTTTTTATTTTCGTCTATATTTAATACTCCATGCACACGTCTAAAGATTCGATGTGACGGGGAATCTGAAAAATTTTGCAAAATTTTTTGGAAAGTAAACAAGGCCCTAAAGGAAGAGGGAAAAAATGCAGCGGAAAGAAGTAGGAGTAATTTTTACATACTACATAAATAAACATCCTGCTGCGCAGCGCAGAGCAAGTTAGCGGGCTGGCATGGCGTGGCAGGGGTCCAAACCACGGTTCCTGCGAATGGAGTGCTGCTGTCCATCAAAACGGCCGAGGGAGGCATTTTCGTGCCAAGGTCTGGCTATTCCTGATCTGCCCGGCGGCCGGCGGTGTGTATCAGCCTGCAGCCTGCAGCCGGGCCGTGCCTGTCGAGAGCCTGCCCAGGCAGGGCAGGATCGCCTGTGTGGCTGGCTGCTGGCGCTCGCCGTCGCCGTGGTGCGGTGCTGGTGCGGCGGTGCCTGCCTTGGCGACGGAATATCGCGGTATTAATGATCTCCCTGATTTGGATTTGGACCTCGCATCGGATGCAGTTGCAGTTGCAGTCCCTCTCCCACAAACGGAACCCTCAGATGGTCCACTCAAAGCCCTGGATCTATTCTCGCCTGCCTGCCTGCCTGGCTGCCACTGTCTTGCCCTTGCCCTTGCCCTTGCCCTTTGTCTTCCGGTACCTCGTCCTCCCCTCTTGGCTCTTGCCCTTGCCCTTTGTTTATTACTGCGCGCTTCCAATTAATTAAGTACTGGCAATTAGTGACTTCAACAAGCTGGCACCCAATCATCTTCGTGCCAGCTTTCGTTTGATATGATATGCTATGTAAAGTAGTATGTATGCATGCATTGCGCTAGTTTACAACTGATCAGATGCCATTTTTCCTGATCAGATGCTTACAACTGGAGTTATGCATGTTCCGGCCTTCCGGGTCACTGTCTCGGCTCGAGACATTGGCATTTGGCAATGGCATGCATGCATCGCTTACGCTCGTTCGTCTCCAGCGGTCTCCACTCCACTCCACACCACCCTGTCCGTGTGGGCTGAGGGATCTGAATCTGATCCCTTACCTAATCCGTCCGAGCCCATCGAAACAAGTCCATACACCAAGCCGCACTCTCAACTCGAGCATGTGCTGTGGAAAGTGCGTGCTTGGCAAAAACACCATAATTTTTTCCCCATACCAAACCGTTAGGACTTATATAAAATACCCAAATTAACACCAATGCCATGTTTATTAAGCCGCACTCTCGAGCATGTTTAAGATGTTCCTTCCAATTATTGGCTTTCATTAATAAGATAAATATTTACAAGAGGTTCTGAGACGCCACAATTTGCAAGGCTTTCACAATGTTTAAGATGTTTCATGCCATCCATTTGTATAGCACTATCACCCTCATCTTAGTATGCCACGTTCACGGTGTGTCGTCACAACCTTCACTATTTCTTGTTTTAATACAAAGATGTGTATGCGTATTTGAGAAAAAAAAAAGATGTTTCATGCCATCCATTGTGAGCTGACGTAAACGATGACAAAGATGTTTCGATCGGCTCGAAGCATTTTTCTAAGAGGAACAATGATAGAGGCTCACGGTGACCTGAACAATGACAAGCCTTCGTCTGTCGTGGTGGTGGTCCATAACCTGTCGCGTCGCTGTAATCGTCATGGCCGACGCTCGACCGACCATCTATGTTCGTCGTTGATATAAATAAAGCTCAAGTGTGTTGGGTATACAGTTTTGCCCCGTCCTTCCGTCCCAGTAATCGTCTAGTGATTGGAATTTTGGATGCAAGTCGACATCGAAAGAGAATTGATTGAATGGCATCGAAACTTATAACCATCATTTTCGGTGCCACTATTCCTAATTTTATTTTTCTCTGTCCACTTAATAATGTTTTTATGTCATTATATGTTATTAAGTTATTATTAAAGGTAATTAGCATGCTAAATAAAATACTCATATAAGCTAAGTAAAATTGTCAAAGCGTGAAGCCAAGGATACGAGGACAGCCAAATAAGCTAGTCGTGATCGGATCCCATGCTCAGCTCATGCTAATTTCCTGCATCCTCCAAACTAATTTCCGTCAATTATAACCTAGAGCAGTTATTTTCCCGCATCCTCCAAACCAATTTCAGATTTGAAGTCCATAATTTTAATTACTTATCTGCTTCCTGTTTGTAGGTTCAAACGCACGCCATGCAGTTTTTCAGAATGCTATGGTTCAAACGAATACTTTTAAGTACATAGTACTTCTAACTAAGCAATACGATGAAAAAAGGGCAGCCACAACCTCCCATTTGGCTACGACGGTCACAATACAAGCTCTAATTCTCCGTGTTCATTTGACCATAAGACATGGTATAAGACATGGTAGAAAGTATTGTTCTTTGATTTATTATGAGAAAAAAAACACTACTGACTAACAGATTCGACTAATAAACTGAAGCGAACAGACTCACAAGAAAATACAGTGGTTTTTGTAATCTTGTAATAAGCTCAAGCAAACAGCCTCACAAGATCAACTATATCACAATAAAGGTTAAATGTCTTGACTATGTGCACCATCAGGAGGGATATCTTGGACACTATTGATTTTAATATCGTTCTTGATGATTTTGCATCAAGAAATGCCCGAAGAAGTATATTTGTATAAGAAGCAATGAATATGATGGAGTCCTGTTCTTTTTCAAGGTAATCATATTAGTTCTAGAAGTACAAATATATTGCTTTTTAATCTATATTGTTTCTCGCTATTGATAATTATCAGATATATTTAATTTTAATTATATTTTTATATTTGGTTTCCCTTTACAAATAAAATTAGCCTATATATTATAGACTAGAAAGGCCGTCGCGACGAGCTCGCCAGATGATCCTCGAAATCCTAGGGCCGGCGCTGTTCAATTGCATTGGTTGACATGGAGTTATACTGTAAAATGGCTGCCATAGCTTTTTCTCTGGCTGATCTATTTGGCTATCCTTCTATAAGCGGCAAACATATACTTGCTAGATCGCAAGGCCCGGTCCGAAAGGCCCGGTCCGACATTTTTTTTTAGATTACACAGTACAACGCAGACACTCAACACGCACGCACACTCACCCCTATGAACACACGTACGCAAACCCTACCCCTATGAGCACCTTCGAAGGACTGAGCCGGCAAATCTTGAAGTTCACGAAGTCACCAATCCGACATTATGATTATCACTGTAAGATTCACAGCTCCTTCGTTACAACAAATGGAAGTTTTGGCCTAATCCAAAGCCACTTTTGCAAAGTCTATATAGACCTATTGACACTTGAGGTGGGCTTCAACAATCCAAAGCCACTTCCTAGTACAAACGAAGTGAGCAGCGAGTCACAGAATGGGCTACCACCCAATGGGCCGGCCTGGTGTCTCTTAACGCGCGGTGGGGCGGTAGTAGTTCTTTCTGCAACTGGAGGCCCAGCAAACACTGAGCGCATATATATGCTGTGAAGTAGTAACCCTAACCCAAGCCCCCGCCTCCTACGCACACGGGAATAACCTGCGGGGCTACCGCCGCCGCCGCCGCCGTCCTTAGCTGATATCATCGCCGGCGAAGAGCGCCCCAGGTATTCGGACCACCACCCTTCTCTTTCCTGTCCGTCCGCTGTGCAAAACCGATTTTTCAAACTCTTTGATATGGAGTAATTTGGTAATTTGGTTGATGCATACTAGCTTCTAACTTTTTGCAAAAATCATCGGTCCCGTTACTAGATCCGCCCTCCCGTACTATGGAGTCCGTGGTGAACCCGAAGGCGTACCCGCTGGCTGATGCGCAGCTGACGATGGGTATCCTCGACATCATCCAGCAGGCGGCCAACTACAAGCAGCTCAAGAAGGGAGCTAATGAAGGTACCGGACTAATTCCTTCTGCACGTCTCCTGGTCTGTGCTCTGTTAATTCTGGGGCTTTGTTATTCAGTTTGTTTCTTTTGTGTTTGCGTGCAGCGACCAAGACCCTCAACAGGGGGATATCGGAGTTCGTAGTGATGGCGGCGGACACGGAGCCGCTCGAGATCCTGCTCCACCTCCCATTGCTAGCTGAGGATAAGGTACTGATTATTTGCCCTTTCCCCTTTTGTTTTGTTTCATGTCCGTGACTGTTTGTTACATGTAAATTAATTATAAGCTGAACATACAGCAGGCAAAACACACAAATGGACGTTTCAAGGAAAATTGATATCCATGCCACAGAGGTTAATATAACATATAGAAAAGGGTCTGGTTCACCTAAATATGGGCACATAGCAATAGCATCCAATGTAAAGCTTGCATCTAAGTCGAACTGATAATGGACCTGTTTTTTGATCTTAAGTTGGGCTTCAAATCAATTGTCCTTTTCTTCCTCGGCGTTGAGATTTATATTATTGAAAGCATAGCCAACTGGAACACCATAGGATCTTGAGTTACTTAGTTGAGGTAAATAACAATATGAACCCAAATAATCAGAGAAGCTATTTGAATGTCTTCAGAAACACAAGGTGTCACAATATAACCCTAAAATCAATGATACAAAAATTGGCTGAGAGGAATAGCTCACTGTAATTTTGTGCTTTCCCAATTCTGAGTCCCTTCCCTCCTCTGTCAGTGCAGTCCTGTTAGCTGATTTACCTTGCGTTTAGTTAGTTATACATGCTTCTTTGTGCTCCCTTTATCCTGCTTGGTTGATGACATGAACTACCTGTATACATCACTTCTGTTAGCAGACTTCTTAATGAATTTGACAACATTCACCGTTGGCTAATTAATTTGCTCTATCCTATTTGCAGAACGTGCCATATGTATTTGTTCCATCAAAACAAGCTCTTGGCCGAGCTTGTGGGGTGACAAGGCCGGTCATTGCTTGCTCAGTGACCAGCAATGAGGGTAGCCAGCTGAAACAACAGATACAGGGTCTCAAGGTACTTAATATTGTCTTGTAGTAGCTGTTAATTCTTGATATTTTACTATTTATATATATATGCATATTATGATTCTGTAACACTTATATGCCGTGTAATAGTCTTTCTTTTATCATGTTCTGGTATGCCTCTGTAGATTAATCAAATTTAATGAATTGCAGGACTCTATTGAGAAGCTTCTCATCTGATTTACCGAAGACCTTTCAGTGTGATGGGCCTCAGGGACACAATTTTCAGAGGCTTGGACTGGTGATGGTGTCTTGTTTACTAGATTTTACGCTTTCCAAACTATGTTTGAACACTGTTAGGTCAACCCTACTTGAATTGTGCTGTGTCTTTTATATTTGTGACTGTCATGTATTCTCAAGATGCCTCTGCATCATGGTGGTTTGGTTTCTGTTGAGATTCTGACCATCATTGTAACGGTTGATTACGATGGGTTTGAGAATTGGATCGATTGGATGGTTGCATCTTCCCTGTGTCCACTTGCAGCACAAATAAAATCGTAGTTTCTGCCAATGGTGTATTAATTGTTTTTCCTTGTTCTAATACTTGAATTTTTGTGGTTAAAATGGTAGCCTTCTGTTACTTGTTTTTTTTGAAAAAACAGTATGTATGGTTGCCACTAGCAGCCCTACATAAAAACGACATGACACAATGGATTATGATAAAAGACTCTACGCTGGTGATCTGCTAGTGAAGCATTCAACTCACACAGTTTATTCCAAACATAGGTTACTGCTACTGAACTACTGGCTCTATGACTCATCCTAACCAACTGGGATGCCACCAAGGCACCAAGCCCGCGCCAACCAACAAAAAAAAAAAAAACCCGATCCGATCTAGCTAGAAGACTAGTCCTAAATCCTACCCCTGCGCGCGAATGCATCCAGCCGAGAGGGCGAATGGGCGGCCCTCGTCTTACGGCTCGGCGGCCCCCGGCTCGGTCTCGCGCGACAACTCCTCGAGCGACTTGCCCTTGGGCTCCGGCACCAGGAACGTGAGCAGGAACCCCAGGAAGCTGCACCCGGCGAGCAGCAGCAGCGAGTTGCGCACGCCGATGCCCGGCGGGTACCCGTGCGCCGTCTTGGCCGGGTCCTGGCTCTGCGCCAGGTACAGGAACCCGAAGGAGCCGATGATGGCGCCCACCTTGCCCGACGCTGCCGAGATGCCGTGGCACGTCGCGCGGAACCGCGCCGGGTAGATCTCCGCGGGCACGATGAAGGTGGTGGCGTTGGGCCCGAAGTTGGCGAAGAAGAAGGTGAGCGCGTACATCACCACGAACCCCGTCTGGTTGCCGGGGCGCGTCCACCGGTCGTACGGGACGGCCAGCCCCAGCATGAAGGCCGCCATCATGAGGAATCCCACCGCCTGGATCGCGAACCGCCCCACCACGTCGATGAACGCCACCGTGAACCAGTACCCGGGCACCGTGCCGCACAGCGCGATCAGCGTCTGCGCGCGCGCGATGTGGAACAGCTCGTCCAGCGCGCTCATCGTCTCCGCCGCCGGGATCCACCCCACCGCGCTGAACAGGTCCTTCTGGAACAGGTTCTGCGAGTAGTAGGCGATGTCCAGGAGGAGCCACGTCGACGTCGTGCCCAGCAGGTGGAGCCCGTGCCGGTGAAAGAACTCGCGGGAGAAGAGCCCGAACGGCGGCGGCGGCGGCGGCACCGTTGTCGCTTCTTCTTGCGGCTCGCCGCGGCACCGGGGCTGTGTCTCCGGCCCTTCCTCCTTATTGCCGATGTCGACCTGGAGCACCCTGGACATGTCCGCCGCGGCGCGCTCCGCGTTCCGGGCCACCAACGCCGTGTACCGCGCCGTCTCGGGCATGTTCATACGCGAGTAGAATGTGAGCGCCGCGGGCACGGCGCCGAACATGAGGATGATGCGCCACACCAGGTCCGCCTCCGCCGGCGTGGACGCCGCGGGGTCGACGTCGTAGGGCGGCGCGGGGAACGGGCTCCGGAACAGCGCGCTGACGCCGATGGCGACGGCGCCGGCGGCCAGGATGCCGAACCCCTGCATGGCGAAGACGGCAGCGACGAACGCGCCGCGCGTCTTCTTGTTGGCGTACTCCGACATGATGGTCGCCGACAGCGGGTAGTCGCCGCCGATCCCGAAGCCAAGCCAGAAGCGGAAGAAGCAGAGCGTGGCCATGACGCAGGCCGGCGAGTAGCCGAACGAGAGGCCCGACGCGACGGAGCAGACGATCATCGTCACGAGCGTCATCCCGTAGACGCTCTTCCGGCCCACCCGGTCGCCGAGCCAGCCGAAGAAGAGCTGCCCCGACAGCGTGCCCACGAACGCCACGCCGTTGACGGGCGAGGACACGTGCGGCGGCAGGCTGCCCGGCTTGGGCGAGCCGTCGACGGTGTAGTAGATTCGGCCGATGAGCTTGGTGACGAGGGAGATGCAGAAGAGGTCGTACGCGTCGGTGAAGAAGCCCATCCCCGCCACGATGATCGCCGTGAAGTGGTACCACTGCGTCCTGGCGCCGTCTAGCGCCGAGAGCACCTCCATGTTCTGCCCCTGCCCGCCCGCCATTGATTATATTGCCGCCGCCGCGCCGGGGCGATCGATCGCTGCTCCTCCAATCCGGCCGCCCAACGTCTATGGTATCGTTGTCTTCTCTTTCTAAAACCAAAAATAGTGGAGAGTGGAGTATGCAGCCAATGTATAGTGAGGAGGAAGTGAGAATATTCTCGGCGCCGAGTCCTCCATTCCATGGATGCCAACTTCTTCGGCCACAAACTCTCCCTGCTCAACGGCTTCTTCCGTGTTCCATGCAAAAGCTTTGACGGGCTCTTCCGTCCTAGTTCCGTTCCATTCCATTCCATGCGGGCACGGGGAACTCCGAGCTCGGTGGGGAGCAAATAGAGGCCCAATAGGCCGCCGTATTTCCAGGAAAGGCCGGCCAGATGGCCCAACAGAAACTTTGACCTTTGACCTCTGACCGAGCACCACGATCAGAAACTTCTCCAGAGGCCAAAGCTGGCGCCGGCCGGTGCGGTCCAAACGCGGCTGCCGTCCCCGGTCCTCCTCCTCCTTCTCCTCTTACTCGCAAAGAAATCATCCCCTTCCCCTCGCCAAACCACAGGAAGAAGCGAGGAGGCCACCCAGATCCCACCTTCTCGAGCGACGGCGATGGCGATGGCGTCGGTGCCGGCCGCGCCCTCGTCCTACGGGTGCGCGGCGTGCGGCGCGGACCTGAACCTGTCGGCGGCGCACCTGTACCCGGCGGACTTCTACTTCGAGGCAGGGAACAAGGGCACGCTGTCCTTCTCGTGGGTGGACGAGTCGCGCCTGCGGTTCGCGCCCGAGGACCGCATCCGCCCCTTCTTCGAGACCCTCGACTACTGGGGCATCCAGCGGAAGCGCACGCGCATCAGCTGCGACGCCTGCGGCTGCCTTCTCGGCTACGTCTACGACGACGGGCCGCCGGTCATGCAGGGCACCGGCCAGTTCGGGATGGGGCCCAGCCAGGTCATCCCGCGCCGCCCCAGGTACCGATTCAAGATCAAGGCCGTCGCCGCCACCTCCTCGCCGCCTGCCGCCGCCGCCGCGTATGGAAAGTGATCCTCCGTAGATTTCTGCGTCTCGTTTCGAGTCTGGTTGCGTGTCATGTCGGCTGTCCTGCTATGGTTCCTTTTCCTGTAATTTTTTTTAACGTAATTCTTACCTGTGTATATTAACTTTTCTTCCTGTAATTCGTGTCATGCGGTGTTTTTCAACTTGTTCCTTGGTGTCAATAATCTTTTTTTTTATCGGTTTGCGGTGAATTTGAATTTTGGAGAATGGATACATATACAACTTCTAAGAACTCTTGAAAACACAGAAATAAAAAAAAACACATGATTGGAATGACATGCAATTGAAATCTTCTGGGTATCTAGAATGTGTTTAATTAACTAAACGAAGCATTTGAATGGTACACAAATGAAAAGGAAATATAGGTTGTATCGTAATTTCAAAGAAATTCGTAATTTTTTAAAAAAGAAATTTGTAAGATTCAATCCTCTGAAATTCCTCCACTTTCCCTCTGTTGCAAAGTGGCCTCGGAAATGTCTCCACTTTTCCTCTGTTGCGATCAAGCTGTGTGGCTTGTCATAGGTTGTCAGGTAGCAACACCTCTCACCCCATCGCAGTTGGAAAAGGAAAAAAAAAAACACCCAATCAAAAGACAACTCACGCATAACCATGCGCGTATGATCATCACATGAGCAAACTAGAGGAATCAATGCATTGCGCTGTGGAGTGGAGTGTTGAATTCAGAAGGAATTTTTTCGAAAGAAAGAAGTAATGAATGGGAATACTCCGTATGCTCAATCAGGTTCAGATGAACAATGACAAAACACACTAGAGATCAACTCTTGTTGCGCGTTCACCCGTTGCTAAGGCTAGCAGAGGATGAACTACTAATCTGAGATATTTATGGACATTCATACAAGAAAAGAGAGATAAGAAGCTGACACGCAACGAATGAATGAACAAAATAGAGATATTCACGGGAGAAAAGGAAAACTCAATTAGTTATGCAGGTTGGAAGAGTCCAATTAGAAACTGTACGTAGAGAACCTGAAGGCTGAAGCCACGCAAAAGCGCCAAATAAAGATGTGAGATCAATGTATAGGCTGGAATGTTTTAGAGGAATGGGTAGTAAAAGGAAAGAACAACTCTGGAAATACAGGCTATAAACAGGTTACAGGTGTGCCTCTTTTTGGAGTACAATATTTGTTTGGATGTGGCGAGTTGTCTTATAGCTTCTGATGAAGCCAAATTGGACAACCTCTCAAGAACAGTGGCGCACCCGATGGACGATTTGCAAACTCTCAAGACTTCATGCAGTTCTCCTTCGGCTGCTGATGGTTAGACCTTGGCCCTGTTACTGCTGTTACTTCTAGTGCTAGATCCTTCGTTTTGCTGCTTGTGTTGGATGCTGTAAAACTCATTATTCGCTTTTTTGTAAGCACGGTTATAATTACACGCATTGGGAGTTTTGCACAAACCTGCTGCTGCATGCAGCATGTTCTGTTGGACGATCAAAACGAAGCAAGTGTTAAACAAGTAAAATTTCTTCGTTATTCAGTAAAGGCATAATCATACATATACAATATCCTTGATAAACTCTGCTGGAGCAGCAAAAACGTGGAATTACATCTGTTTTCTCCTAATCGACTGATCTACAGGACGAAAAACCAGGAAACAATTCCAGCTCCAGACAGGAGCAGATCATCAGAAGCACATGACCCTAGCTGCAGAAACCGCGCCGTGGTCCTTGAAGCCGCCGCCTTCTTCCAGATCCACCTTCCTGAGCTTGGCGCGGTGATCGCCGTCGTCGGAGCCGGACCCCTCCACGCCGGTCCGCTTCTTGTTCCTGGCCTCCTCCGTGGCGGCGTCCGCGGCCACCATGTCGATCAGGTGACGCGCAAGGTCCACGGCGGCGGCCAGCCCCGGGACCTGCTCCTGAAGCAGCCTCAGGGCGTCGGGGCCGTGTCCCTCCAGCTGGCCCACAATCTCCCGCAGCTCCCGCGCCGACCGCGCCGCCAGGAACCGCGTGACGGAGTCGGGAGGGGGCGTCCCGGCGACGAGCGACGCGGCGTGGACGGCGTCCTCCAGGCCGACGGGCTCGTGCTCGCCCCGGGCGCCGACGCCGCGGCGGCCTGCCCGGCCCGCGAGGCCGACGCGGAGCTCGCGGCCGCGCAGCGCGTGGCCATGCAGGTTGCGGCACGCGCTGCGCGCCGTCTCGTCGTCGGGGTACTCCACGAAGGCGTAGCCCCTGCGCTTCCCCGTGCCCGGGTCGGCGGCGAGGCGCAGGGAGCGGACGGGGCCGATCAGCTCGCACGCGTCGCGGACCTCCTTCTCGGACGCGTGGAACGGGATGTTGCCCACGTACACCACGCGGCTGCACCTGCAGTTCGCGGCCGCCGCAGCAAGGGACATGGCGCAGCCGTCCATTGCTCCCTCGGATGGAAGAGGAGGCTGCAGATGAGTAGCTGCCGCGGCGGCCATCCGCGGTTATATAGCCCGCAATTCGACGTGGACTCGGAGTCGGTATTCCGTATTCGTTTCGCGGTCGATTTCCTATTTACTACTCTCTTTTTTTTTTTAAAAAAAAACTTTCTTATTTTCCTACTTACGGAAGATGACGTCAGGGACAGCCAAGCCCACATACCCTTCCGCCGCCTTCCCGACCCACACCAACCCGCGCAACCGCCCTAGCCCGCCCAGATCGGATTCGGGCTCGACCCAAACAGAGGAAAGGCCGGGGAGCGGAGGACTATGGCCGTAGCCGGTCGCGGCGGGCGCGGCACCGCGCTCCTCCTGCGGGCCCTCGCGGCGCCGAGGCCTTGGCAGCTCGCGGGGGCGGGCGCGCGGTGCATCCACGAGGGGCCAGACACCATCGAGGAGCTGCTGGACCGGCACCTCGTGAAGAAGCCCGCGGCGGTCCCGGACGAGGAGTCGGCGGAGGCGCGGCGGCGGCTGACGAGCTCCCGGCGGGAAGCGCTGGCGCTGTACCGGGACATCCTCCGGGCGGCGCGGCTCTTCGCGTGGCCTGACGACCGCGGGGTGCCGTGGCGGGAGGTGCTGCGCGCCAACGCCAGGCGCGAGTTCGAGGAGGCCCGCGGGGAGCGGGACCCGGAGGTGGTGGCGCGCCTCCTCATCGGTGGCCGCGACGCCGTGCAGCAGGCGCTCGACCGCCTCGCTGACGCCTCACGCCGCGCGATCGAGGCCGAGGAGGCCAAGCGCCGAGGCGGGGCGTAGATTTGGGGCTGGATACTCCAAACTTACGCGTCCTGTGGTAGCATTTGTCTAATCTTGTTGTAAGCCACGATCCCTGATTCTCAATGTTTGTTATGAAATAGTTCAGAGGATCAGGCTATCTCAAGCAATACTACTATGCAGCATGTTTGATTTTCACTTTACAAGAATCTGAGAGAGGAACACTTCGATTTCTAGCATTTGATCCGTGAATGATGTGTCGAGTGCCGTACAATGAATACAATCAGCTCTGCATTTTTACTTTGTATATAAAGGGTTAAAAACAACTCTGTACATCATCCTAATTTCAATTGCTACAAAAAAGTGGTGCTTGGTTCTTGTCCAATGCGTGTAATCAGTAATGGGTTAGATTTCCCCCCAAATTGTCTGAAAACAACAAACAGAAGTTGCTTCCTGGAGCATCTGCTAGAGTACCTGGGAATGGGTCTCTCCAGTATTTGTCCTCAACTGAATACATGCTGTAGTAGCCTGCAATCGTGCCTTGTGTCAGTTTTGTGAAATCCCAGGCGCTATCAGAACATTCTGCATCCAGGTGTCGTGTCTAGCAGAATCTGATTGATTCAGGGATTCCATCATAAATCTTAGCTTGTTCACCAGTAGTCACCACAGCAACAAGAGCCATCTGAAAATATGTGGTATATCTTTGTGTCACCAACTACAATCTTCCGTCCCGAATATTTTGATATCAACTTCAGTGCATGATGGCAGTGGTTGCATACACGCACATTCTTCTTGACAAGAACAGGGGACCCAGCCTCAGATGATATCAGACCAAAGGCAACAGCCAGCCTTACACTATGCTTATTTGGAAGTACTGTTGTGCTTGATGCAAAAGGATCTGAATCGCGGAGATTACTTGAGCTATCTAAATCTTCTCCGATATTTCTTGATAGGATATCAGAGAATTCATGAATTTTCTCACTCTGAGGGTGAGACATGTCCCCATTGACAAAACTGCACTCTTTATTATTAAGCTCGACAAGGCTTCTTGCCTCTGTCCTTCGGAGCCCCTTCTCCTTCATCAGAGATCTTATCCTCTCCACATCCTCCCATCTCCCGGCATCAGCATACATGGAAGACAGAACAACATAACAACCTGTGTTGTTGTGTTCCAGTTGGAATATCCTCTCTGCTGCATATTCTGCTATATCAATATCATTCTTATTTCTGCTCGCTGTCAGCAAGGAACCCCAAATCCTGGATGTTGGGGCTATTGGCATGTTTTCGATAAACCGCAACACCTCTCTGAGTTCACCTGCCCGGCCCAGAAGGTCAGTCATGCATCCATAGTGCTCAATCTGTGGAATCATACCATACTCCTGTTGCATTGAATTGAACTCCTTCCAGCCCTCAGCCTCCAGGCCTGAAACACTGCAAGCAGTCAACACAGAGACAAAGGTACTCTCATTTGGTTCCATACCACTACACTTCATCTCATCGAACATTTCCAATGCAATCTTTCCCTGTCCATGAATTGCATATCCTATAATGATTGTATTCCAGGAGATCACATCCTTGCCTGGCATTTTGTCAAAGATTTCCCTTGAGGCCACAATATTGCCACACCTTGCATACATATGCATAACTGCATTCATAATGAGAGTGCTGTCTCCATAGCCTAACTTGACAATGTAGCTGTGCATTTGCTTGCATTGTCTTATTGAACCTAGCAAGACGAATGCTGGTACTACTGTTGTCATTGTGAAATAATCAGGATAAAGAGGTTGATTCAGTAGCTCCAGGAACAATGCGATGGCTTCCTGGTACATTTCCATGTACATGTAGGCAGCAATCATATTATTCCATGATACCAAAGTTTTGTCTGTTATCTGACCAAATATCTTTTCAGATGATTCCACTTTGCCAACCTTGCCATACATCTCCAGAAGAGCAGTCTCAAGCACTACGTGAGGAAGAAAATGTCTCCGAACCACATAAGCATGAACACTCCTTCCAAATAGTGAGCTTTCAGTTTGAGCACAGGCAGTAAGCAAGTTGATAGCAGTGACCACTTCCACCTGGAACCCGTCCACTCTCATTTGCATGAAACAATCAAACGCATCCACAGGCCGCTCATTCAGCGCATAACCACCTATCATACAATTCCATGTCACCACGGTCCTCAGCGGCATCTTTGCAAAGACATTCTCCGCAAAGAAAACATTGCCACATTTGCAGTACATGTCAACAAGAGAAGTTCCCACCTTGACATCCTGCTCGAGCCCGTGTCTGATGGCATAGCCGTGTATCTCCCGCCCCAGTGCCAGTGCTGACTCCAAGCAGCACGCCGCGAGGGCGGCGATTACCCCGACGCTGTCATGCCCCACCTGCAGCGCATCGTTCATCTCCCGGAAGCACGCCAGCGCCAGGGCCCCCATCCCATTGGACACGTATCCGTCCACCATCGTGTTCCACGAGACGATGTCCCGCGCCGGCATTCCGTCGAACACCCGCTCGGCGTCGCCGACGAGGCCGAGCTTGGCGTAGAGCGCGACGAGCGAGTTGGCGGTGTACACGTCGGCGCCGAGGCCGAGCTTGATCACGGCCGCGTGCGCGGCGCGGCCCTCGCCCAGCGCGCCGGCGCGCGCGCAGCACTTGAGGACGACGGGGAAGGTGAAGCGGTCCGGGCGCGCGCCGGCGTCGAGCATGGCGCGGTACGCCGCGAGCGCGTCGAGCGGGAGGTCCGCGTCGGCGAAGCCGCGGATCATGACGTTGTGGAGGAACGCGCCGGGGCGAGTGACGCCCGCGAAGGCGTCCGCGGCCTCGTCCATGCGGCCCGCCGCGACGTGGGAGAGGATGAGGGACTTGGGACGGGAGCCGGAGCTGGAAATGGGGCGGGAAGCCCCTCCCTCGCCGTGCTTTGGGCGAGTGCGGGGCGGCGGCTCCTTGGAGGTGGCAGCGGTGAGGTGCTGGGAGGCGCAGGTGGTTGCGGAGGCGGCATGGGCTGCGCGGGAGGGGAGGAGGAGAGGCGTGGCCATGGGTGGGGGCGGAGGGAAGCGAGATGGGGATATTTTCTGTGCCGCGTTTTTGCTTTCGCGGTTTATCCAATCAGGGAACGGAGAGGAGGGAAGGAACGTGTCGCAGGGAGGAATTCGCACTTGCAGACTGGCCGCATGCTTCTGCATTGCACTTGTTGCATTTCAAATGGGCCGGCAATGGCGAACGATTTATTACGCGTCCACAGTAGCAGCTGCTGCCGTGCAGTATTCATGTCGACTGTCGAGCACATCAAAATTACAACTGACCTTTTCAAAAAAAGAAAAAAATTCACAACTGACAACCATGACTCTACGAGATTCAGCTGAAGCATCACAAAATATCCTAGGAGCATCGTAAGGGTGATATCTTCCCAATTTCCAGCGAAAAAGTGTTGCACCATGTCTTCGCAGGACAAGCCTGAATTTGATAATACAAACTATTCATACATACATTGGTTTGTACAGTGACAGAAAAATTGATCTGCCGTTGCTATGACTCAGAGAGAACTTTATCTGCGACAAGACTCGAACTCAAGAAATGTGTGGTTCAGATTTCTGTAACTCGCTACCCAGGCGATCCTCAGGTATTGTCTGTTGTGTGAGATGTCATATATATAGCACTATGCATCAGATCAGAACAAAGCAATTAACCACACTGTTTCCTTTTCTGGGCCTGCAAAATGAAAAAAAGAACATCAATTAGTTCCAGGTATTTGAAACATTTTACATTATTGACAATCATATAAAGCAAAACAAAGCTACCGGATTCTGAAATGGATACTTTATTGTCCACCAACAGAGGCACACTGCCAGCCACAACTTAACTAATTACCTCTTGAAGTTTTCGGAACACCGATGCTTCCAAATCGCTAAATCCAGTTCCATCAATGTTGCTTGCAGTAGATTCATATGTTTGTGCTGACCTTGCTGGTAATCCACCCGATTCTTGAACAGGAGCAACATTTAATGGAAACAGAGAGAAATGGTTCTGTATTGCCAATAACTGTAAAAAAGACCAAGAAGTAATGGTTAAAATCATTCCACAATGCAAGAAATATAAAACTCAAAGACAGGACGAGTCATTCAGTAATGATCCCACGTATTTAGATTTTCTGAAACCAAAACAGAGGGGATGACCCTACTTTGGTCATATAAATAAAAACAACAGCTTATGCACAACCAGGGAAAGAAATAATGTACAGCAACAAGTCAACAAGAACCTAGTTGCAATTTGATTTCCTCTCTAGATTACCACTCCAAACTTGTCACTGAACTATCCATGCCATCAGGACAAACATGTATAATTATTAATGTATGCAAGATTACAAATCACACATAGTTAAGTAGTCTTGTGCATCAAACTGTTCCTACAATCTTATCTTATATGAGTTTGAATTAAACATTGTGTCACTTTCCTGGGATATGCATATTTGCCCCTACCAACGATGTAAGATTCGGATCAAATTAACAAAAACACAAAAATCATAGCTCGGGTAACTGAAATACTCCTAACACTAACACAAAAAACATAGCTCTGGTAATTGACATTAGTAACACAAACACAAAAAGCATAGTCAACGTGGAATGCTCTCAAATGATAAAGGGTAGAGAAACAGGACTTACTGCAGCTTCTTTTGAACCCATGACTACAATTGCTGAGCCCTTACTCCTTGATTTCCTTGTCTTGATAACAACGTCTTCAACTTTGCCAAATTTCTGGAAGAGCTCCTCCAACTTTGCCGCATTATAGGAATCAGCACTCCCATCCCATGAAACCTTCAAGATCTTGGCCTTGTCCGTTTTCACCGCGTCCTGTGGGGTTCCACCCTTCCTATCTCCATGCGCCTGAACACATAACCAAATTGTGGAAATTGTCAAAAGCTAACCAATAAATATCAATGACTCTGTTGAACAACATGTTGCTTAGCCTTAGCACGGACTAGATAGGTACAGCTACAAGCAATTTCAAACTACTCACCAATAGCCCTGAAGAAATGCGATGCTTCAGGTCAACCATAATGTAAATGAGTCACAATCACCCAGGATCCAGAACATAGTAATCTCTAATCCAGTGAAATTGGAAAACAATAGCATGGCAAGACTATGTATTCTATCCAATTCCCAACCTCTTGCACATTTTAGCATGGACCAGATAGGTACAAGTACAACTACAACCAATTTCCCCTCTAATCTAATCACACTACTCACTAACATTCTTGAAGAAATGTGGTGCTTCAGGTGAAGCAATATGTATGTATGAAACACAATTAACGAAATTCCCTGATACCCAGGATCCGAACTAGTAATTTCTAATCTAATCTAACTAAATGCAAAAATAATAGCATGGCAAGGCGTTAGGTATCCTGACCAATTCATTCAACAAACTAACTGAACAGTTTTCCAGAGCACGGAAAATACGACGGAGAAATTGTTCGAGACACTTACCGAAGTCGATGCGGCACCTGATGCAGAAGCCTGCTTGGCGGCGCGGAACGCTGCGAGCTCGCGCTCAATGTCGGCGGCCATCCGCTTGGCCTCGCGCTTGGCGAGCTCCTCGGGGTCAGCGGGAATGCCCGCGGCGGCTGCGCGCTCACGCTCCTCGAGGTCGGAGACGGCCTTCCGGCGCTTGACGCCCGCGGCAGCGGCGCGGGCGGCTGCCTCGCGGCGGCCGCGGAGGCGCGCGTCGAACTGGCGGCGGAGGGATTCGTCGCGGAGGAGCTTGTAGGAGCTGGAGAGGCGCTGGAAGTCGGCGGTGGCGTTGGGATCGTCGGGGCGCTTGTCGGGGTGGCGCAGCCGCGACTGAGTCCGGTACGCCTTCTCGATCTGCTCGACGGTCAGCGCCGCGCCTTCCTCCCCCGACGGGAGGCAGAGCACCTCGTAGTGGTCGACGTCATCCGCCTCCTGCACCAACGCCGCCATGGCGCCCGAAGAGATGCCGCGGGCCCTCGACTCCGCTTGGTGGGATGGAGACGCAGGGCGAGGGGTCGGCGCTTTGAGCAAACGGAGGGTGCCCAAACCCTAGATCGAGTGGGGGGTTGCCGAGCTGGGGGCACGACTAGAGGCGGCTGGGAACCCCGAGCCCGGCGCGCGTCGGGCTGACTGGCGATGGAAACACAAAGAGGACGACGGATTTGGAATCGGTTGCTGCTCGGGTGGCGGGCCGAGATGGGCGATGGGGTTGAAAGCCGTCAAGGAAAAGAAGCTGCTGCCGAGGTAAAGCCGTGAAAGCGGATGCGGTCGCTGGGGAGATAAAAGCAAATGAGACTGGGGCCTTGTTTAGTCCCACCAAAATTCAAAAAATTTTAAAATTCTCCGTCACATCAAATTTTACGACACATGTATGAAGCATTAAATATAAACGAAAACAAAAACTAATTACACAATTTTGCCTCTAAATCGCGAGATAAATCTTTTGACTATAGTTAATCTATAATTAGACAATATTTACCACAAACAAACGAAAGTGCTACAGTAACACAATTTAAAAAGTTTTCACATCTAAACAAGGCATGTGTCTGGTTACCGAACGTTTACTATCCATCACATCAAATATTTAAATATATGTATGAAATATTAAATATAGATTATTTATGAAACTAAAAATATTATTAAAAAATAATTTGCGATACAAATTTTTTAAGCCTAATTAGTCTATAATTAGACATTAATTGTCAAATAAAACGAAAATACTATAGTACCTATTAAAATAAAAACAACCCCAACCAACCACCTCATAAATCCTTCCTAAATAATAGGAATAGAGATTTTGGTGAAAGTTATCCTCTAATAGCTTGTCTAAATAGTTATGTAAATATAGTTATTTTCTTACTCTAGATTTTTCGCTAGCCAAAAAAAATAAAATGACTCTCTAGAGTACGCACGATAGATAGAAAAGTTATTGCAGAGTGAAGAAATATAGAAAGCGATTTTTATGGAAATGGTTCTCTAAATGATGATTTAGAGAGTAAATCCCTGTTTGGCAGGGCTTCTCCAGCGGCTTCACGAGTCGTTTGGAGCCGTTTTCTGTCAAATAGGGTAAAATAAAATGGCTCCACCAATGAAGCCCCCTAAAAAAACGTGCTCTCACAAAGCTTTAGGGTGCAAAGGAGCTGAGAATAGTGGCTTCTCTCGGCTTCACCTTATCCTACGTGGGGGTCTGTGAGAACACATTTCAAGAAAGTACCTATTTTGCCAAACAATTTACTAAAATGGCTCCAACTCCACCGATAGAGCTGTTTATGGAGTTGAACCCCAAAAAACAGCTTCACTGAAGCCGTACCAAACGGGATCTAAGATTTGCAAAGACTCTTGGAGATACTCTAACCAAACCAAGCTCGTCTAGGATTGCTGCTCCCCACTTGGGTATTTTTGTCGGCTTGGTTTAACAAATTTTTTCAAGATTTCCTCATATTGAATCTGTGGATGCATACATGAAGCATTAAATATAGACGAAAAATAATTAATTGCATATTTTATCCATAATTTGCGTGATGAATCTTTTGAGCCTAATTAGTCTATGATTAGACGATAATATCAAATACAAACGAAAGTGCTATAGTAGCCAAAGCCCAAAAAAATCCAATTAAACAAGGCCTTATACATGTTTGAACACATGCATAAAGTATTGAATATAGATTAAAAAATAATTATTTATATAAATTACAGCTATTTTGTGAGACGAATCTTTTAAGTCTAGTTAGTCTATGATTTGATAATATAATGTTCCATACTTTTTTTTGCACAGTACTGAAATTTTAATAATTTATTTTTATGATTACTATCCAAACACTTAATACGATATACCTTATGTGATATCGATGTAACACCTCAAAACTTTATATCCTAGATTTAAATAAGTCTGTCTACAACTTGTCTTGTAGCCTTGTAGGAGTAGTAGTACTCAGCGTTCTGGCTGCCTCCTGCTTTAGACCTTGTTTAAGTCCAAGGTGTAAAATTTTGGATATCATATCACATCAAGTGTTTTAATAATAATAATAAAATAAATTACAGAAGTCTTCGATATTCCACGAGATAAATTTATTAAGTCTAATTAATCTATCATTAGCATATGTTTACTATAACTTTACTGTAGCATATCATGGGCTAATTAGACTTAAAAAATTCGTTTAGAGTAACTATACAGAAAATCCTAGTTTGACTGTTCTCGTGCGTCTTACGTCGTTTCCTATAATTATCTTTGCAAAATTTACTGATTTTTTTTTTGCCAAATGTACTGGATTTTTCTTTTGCAGCAGCCTTTTTGTTTAGACTCACGTTATGCTGAAAACACAAACAGATAGGAATTTGACTAATTAAGGGATTGTTTGGTTGAAGCCCTCCCAAAAATTTTAGGCACTCAGACACCTCTGGCTGAATGACAACCAATTAACTTAATCTAAATTTGTATCAGTCCCTTTTCAAGTTTTCTCAGCTTAAAATTTTATCGGTCTCTTTTTTATGTTTTCCCTAGAGCAATATCTTGTTAGCTTTTTTATATTTAACTTGGGAACATAAAAAATGTACTCCTTCACACTAAATTTTCCTTTATGGTGTACTCCTTCCAATTCGTAAGCTTTGATCAGTTGTGAAGGAGTAAAAAAAATTAGGCACTTGAGTACATAATCGGTAAGCTTTTATGTAGATTGTTCAACTACACCATCTAGTAAAAAAAAGATACATTTGACTTTGCATATTTTTTTTTTCTAATACTAAGTACTCCATCCCAAATTATAAGTCATTCCAAGAATCTTGGAGAGTCAAACTTTTTTAAGTTTAACCAAACTTTTATAATAAAATAATTATTATTATGATACCAACTAAATATCATTAGATTATTCCTTAATTATATTTTCATAGTATATTCACTTTACGTTACAAATTTTAGTATTTCTCTCTATAAATTTGGTCAAACGTGAAAATGCTTTAACTCTCTAAGATTCTTGGAATGACTTACAATTTGGATAGAGGGAGTATATTCCAACATCCTTCCAATTCAAGTGATTTTGTAATAAATTTAAATAATATATGGTGTATTTATGTGGGGGTGTGATGGTGTATCGATATGGTCAACATTGTTATGTAACTGAGCCCTGGCCCCTAGGGCAAAGCTAAAACTGGCCCCTAGGGCAAAGCTAAAAAAGTATGAAAACGTGGAATATGATTATAATTTTATCATATTTTATCATATAAATAAGTACTCCTAGATCAAAGGCATAATCATAAGACAGATACACTATGCATTTCTTTCAAGTTGCTCTAGCTTCACCACGAGCTTTATTGCCCAGTATTTTTCTTTTAGGGCATGTTCGTTTGACCCCAAAACCAGTGGGTTGGAGAGGAATGAGAGGGATTCAATCCCTACAAATCAAAATCCCCCTCTACCACCCTTCGATCCCTCTCATCCGAAGCTAAACGAACAGAGCCTTTCCCGTAACAATCATTTCAAAATTGCTTGAAGCAAATGGAATAATGGCTTCACCTGCCAAAAAAGGTTCGTAATACAAATCTCAAACAAAATCAGCTCATCGATTGTTCGCAGTACTAATTTGAGTACCACCAGATAACAAGAACAGCTTTGAACTGCAATGTTAAGAACTAGTGTCATTTACAGCATGGGATATCATCTGCCAAATGTATATTCAGATATTGCAGAAGTTGACGTATTATTAACATATCATCTTAAAGAAGGCAAAAGGTTACTATCCCATCCTCATGGCGCTCCATTTCATTAAAACTTCAGACAGCTCACTCTGAGATACTCAGAGGTTATTATAAGTACTCCTCAAAAATGGGTTGTGCTAAACAAACCGTTTACACCAATTACGATTCACCACATCGCAATCCTCCCAATGGTACAATCTATTGTTCCGCAATCTTTCTGGTGACATATGGTAGAATACCACCATGGTCGTAGTAAGCAAGCTCCACCTAGAGGTGATTAGTATCAGAAACATCGATAACTAGATACATAGGCAGCATCAGCAAATAATGCATGGAAAAGAACAATCATACCTCAGTGTCGAATCTGAGTGTGCAAGTGAATGACTTCCCATTATCAGTTGTCACAGTAACATCTTGGCCAGGCTTTATCTCACTCACGTTGGTTGGAAGGTGGACTGTGTAGCGCTCATGGCCGGTTAGGCCCAGGGTGTCTGCATCCTCCCCTGCTTTGAAGCATAGAGGGATGATTCCCATGCCAGCAAGATTGCTGCGGTGAATCCTCTCAAAGCTCTTCGCTATCACAGCCTTCACTCCCTGCAGTCAAGTGAAAGTAATCCCGTTACCCATTAGTGAGACTCAGAAGGTTAGTTTAGGCTGAAGAAACTACTATTGTGGAAGCAATGTTACCTGCAGCATTGGGCCCTTTGCAGCCCAATCCCGAGAGCTTCCACTCCCGTACTCGGCACCAGCCAGGATAATAGTGTCATGCCCTTCATTCTTGTATTTCTGTGGCAAGCACCAAACGAAATTGGAGGGAATGGAAAATTAGATGTTACTACTGCATAGATGTAGCTTGTATCACTAGAGTAAAAAATATGAGCTGGAACTAAATACCATAGCAGCATCAAAAACTGCAAGCTTCTCCCCAGATGGAACATGGATTGTCTTGGGTCCAACCTCACCCTTCAAGAACTTATTCACAAGACGAATGTTGGCAAAGGTTCCCCTAGCCATGATCTCATCATTTCCTCTTCGGCTACCATATGAGTTGAAGTCCTTCCTTTCAACACCACGCTCCTTCAGATATTTTGCAGCTGGGCTGTCTGGGTGAATGTTTCCGGCAGGTGAGATGTGATCAGTTGTGATACTGTCTCCAAAGTTCAGAAGGCAATATGCATCCTTCACTGGCCGCGGGCCAGGAGGAGTCATTGTCATATCCTTGAAGTAAGGAGGCTCATGGATGTATGTAGATGTTGGATCCCAGGGGTAGAGAGTGCTTGTTGAGACTGAGAGCTCATTCCACATAGGATTTCCTTTGGTGATGGACTCATATGTGCTCTTGAACATGTCTGGGAGCACACTTGACTTGACAACCTGGCAGAATTAAAAGCACAATCATAAAACCTATTCTGACTATATAAAAAGCTGTTCTGATTATAAAAGGTTTTACAGCACAAGTGAAAGGAAATATAGTCAAAGTAGTGTCGGGTGCTGACCTCGGCTATTTCTTCTGTGGATGGCCAAACATCCCGGAAGTAAACCTCTTTCCCATCTTTTGAGATGCCAATAGGTTCTTTCTCAAAATCAATATTAACCTAAGCAGACGTTACAAATTACAAGCAAATGAAAAAAGTAAGGAAACAAGGAAGTTCAAACATTGAAATGGAAAGTAAATTTTTTTTTATGAAAAAAAGAGAAACTAAATACATGATGGTGAATTATTGATGCATAAAATAGTAGGTGCATATACAGCTATAAAGTTCCATTGATTAATCTGTTTCAACTACAGAAATTGCGTTTGTTAATTGTATTATAACAGCATTTCATTTAAAAATGTGTAGGATAGTCAAAACAACAGTGAGCAATATTCAGTAAATTAACATTCTTATTCTACTGAACACGAGAACGAGGACAACATACCGTGCCAGCCAAGGCATAAGCCACAACTAGAGGAGGGGAAGCAAGGTAATTTGCTCTGGTTAAAGGATGCACACGTCCTTCAAAATTCCTGTTTCCGGACAATACAGCAGCAGCAACAACATCTAAACAAAGAAGAGGAACGGTAAGCAAATGTACTCTATTTCATAACTTTAAACTTGAACCATCCAATGACGTTAGAAATTACCATTCTCAGTAATTGCAGCAGACACGGATTCATCAAGCTCTCCAGAATTTCCAATGCAGGTTGTGCAACCATAGCCAACAATATGGAAGCCAAGCTGGTCGAGATATTTCTGCAAACCACTGCCATAAACAAAACAAAGAAACAGTCACGAAGCCTAGCCTGGTAGCACAAGAAATGAACTCAATTCATGGAACCAAGATTTACCTCTTATCCAAGTACTTCTTCACAACACCGGAACCAGGTGCAAGACTCGTCTTAATCCATGGCTTTACCTGATTGACACAAACCAGAGTTACTAAATGATGGTTTTCATAGAGCAAAAGCAGCAACGGTTTTTAAATTGTCTTGCCAGAGTATTTTAGCCACAGACCACCAAAAAGGAATATACCAAACCAACAAAGTAATTTAGTTGTGAACCAGTGTATCAATATTTTAGTCATGTTGGTCAAGACAATAAATATATAGGAAACAAGTTGGAAGATGTAGTCGAGAAACAAACCTCCAGGCCTAACTCACAAGCCTTCTTGGCAACCAAAGCAGCTCCCAGCATTACATTAGGATTTGATGTGTTTGTGCAACTGGTTATTGCTGCAATTACAACATCACCATGTTTTATCTTTGCAGGAGTTCCATGGAACGAAAATTCTGCAACTTTGCCCTGTGATTCTTTGGGGACAGCAAAACCCTGCAATATTGTTGCAGTGAGCATAGCAAAAGGAAACTGGGAAACAAATTACAGAACAATATCGAGTATAAACCAATTGGATCTACAAATTATAGTTCACTTTGGCTGTCCTAAGACAAGCATATCTAACTTTGATCAAGTGTTTAGAAAAAAAAACATCAAAATCTGCAATATCAAATTAATTTCACAAAATTCTCCATAAAAAATGTCTTGATGGTGCATTTATTTTAACTTGTAGATGCCAATATATTTTTCTCAAACTTGGTCAAAGTTAGAGAAGTTTGACTCAGAACAAAGCTAAAGTAAACTATAATTTGGAAAGGAGGGAGTGCTATTCAGTGCGATTCATTAACTTACAAGAGCAAGGCCATGATTCAGTATTTCAGTACATACACAATAAGTTGCAATCCATAATGGAAAACATTACCTTGAATCCCACATCGCTGTCCAAGCAAGAAAGCCAATCAGACTTCATATTCTTCAATGTCACTCGATCATGAGGCCTGTCAATCAAGTTCATCAAAATTAATAATAGATGAGGATAAAAATATGCTGATAGCTTAATAACATGATTTAATCAAGAACATTACCGTTTTGGTCCCGATAGACATGGTTCTACCTCTTCCAGGTTAAGTTCTAGATAGGAAGAATATACTCTTTCAGCTTCAACCTGCATCAAAGACAAACTTTAGGTAAAACAATATGCATATACTGAATCTGCTTCTGCTCAACATATGAAAGACAAGCACCTGGCTGTGATCAACAAACATCTTATTTGCGCGCAGGTAGGACTCAACCATGGCCACCTAAAAATTGAAACAGCAAAAAAATTAGAATCAAGTGCTTAAGAATCAAATTGAACACATACACTCAACAAATTAGCTTACTGTATCATCACTTCGGCCAGTAAGCTTCAAATAGTCCAGTGTCTTTGCATCAACTGGGAAGAAACCCATAGTTGCACCATATTCTGGAGACATATTTGCAATGGTCGCCCGATCAGCAAGTGACAATTCACTCATGCCTTGCCCTAGAATATAGAAGTTCAGATATATAGCATTAGAAAAGCTCTTAATATAATGAAATCTAGAAACTCTTAATAAAAGGTGTTAATTGCAGAAGGTAAATATGGTTACCATAAAACTCAACAAATTTCCCAACAACACCATGTTTCCGAAGCATTTGAGTTACTGTTAGAACCAAGTCTGTGGCTGTAACTCCATTCTTCAGCTTGCCTGATAACTTAAAGCCAACAACACCTGGCAAGACCATGCTCATTGGCTGCACAAAGAAACAAACAACAATCAATATGTACATATGTAGGTTACTGAAGCAGATCAACCAAAAAATAGGACATACTATAGGGAAAAGTACTTGTGCATAATATATCTGAAGCTCAAGTTTGCGTACATTTGTTCTTTTCATTAAACATAAACAAAGATATAGAAAACAAATACTCCACAGTATCAGAACCAGACTCTTTAGATATCAAAATGTACTTCACCTGGCCAAGCATTGCAGCTTCCGCCTCTATGCCACCAACTCCCCACCCAGCAACTCCAAGACCATCTATCATAGTTGTGTGAGAGTCAGTGCCTACGACGCTGTCAGGGTAAAGGATCCCACCATTGTTAAACACAACCCTGGCCAGATATTCAAGATTCACCTAACAAAGTGAAATGGAGGATTGTAAGTTTTTGATAGATAAAATAACCTTAGCTGGATTAAGTTATTTAAAAAACAATCATATAATCAAAATACCTGGTGGACAATGCCAGATCCAGGTGGAACAACAAGCATGTTGCGGAATGCAGACGACCCCCATTTCAAGAACCCAAACCGTTCCTTGTTACGATGGAACTCAAGCTCCATATTTGCCTGAGCAGCATTTGCTGATCTTGCCACATCGACTTGTACTGAATGATCAATAACAAGGTCGACAGGTACCTGCAACCAGATGTCATATAGTATCCATATCAACAAAAACAAGCAGGTGCACACTAACAATACCTATATTCATGAAAGCTATGTTAAGGGAATGAACGGAAAAGGCAGCATTAGAGGCTAAGTTAACAGGTTGGTAAATGGCTTCACAGAATTACTTTCAAAAAACAGTAATAATTTACAGGAGGGTTAAAAAGCTTCACAATCAAGAATTATCTCAATCAAGTGAATCAACTCAACATCCAGAGCCTGCCTTCATCATGGGGGGAGGCCCACGACAGGACGCACATGGCGAACACAAACAATGTGGGTGCATGGTCAACCCCTACTGAAAGCAAGAAACATTTTTCTTGGCATTCAGGAGAGTTGTGTACCATTGCATCAATAGGAGTTCACACACACACACACACAGTCTCCGGAGAGGAATCACATTTGTGTCTGAGCAACATAAATAAAGAATAACCCGACCTAGAATTTATCTACTGAAGCTAGGGGCTGTAATGAAAGAGCCCCGCCTGCCATATTCCAGAGCTGTGATTCCTCTCCAGCGAGAGATATGGCTGTGGATAGGCCCTAACTAACATAATTTGTTAGCTATACCAGACCCTGGGCCCACTATAATAAAGATGTAGGAGTAATATACTTGGCACCAACCTAAAAGGATATCAAAAAAGGCTGGCCAATAACGTAAATGCATTATTTCCATTCAGAAAAAAACATAAATGCATTAGAAATTTCTCAAATCTTGTCTTATATTAAAAAGGTGACACCTATTGTTGGTAACTACAATAATAATGACAACAATTATTAAATAATACAAAAGTCTCATAAACAAGCAAGATTCTTAACAGTTCATGAAAAGGTAAGCTTTAGCAGTCTACATAACAGGTAGTGTCCACTCTCAAATGTCAGTTATGTTGCAAAACAAACATTCATAGCATAGTAATTTATGGCATATTGAGGAGAAAATGCGAAGAGCAACAACAATCAACACAGAACATAAGGAAACTGACATACACAGCAATAAGGAAAATGACATGAACGGCAATAAGGAAAACAACACTAATGACACAAATTGCGCTTAACTCACCAGAGGATTAATTTTGTTCGGATCACTGCCAAGTTTGCTCATGGCATCCCTCATGCAGGCAAGATCAACAACAGCTGGGACACCAGTAAAATCCTACCATTTAAGAAAAGTGAGAAGACTGAGTCATCAGTTAACTAGCCTCAACGACAATATGATAATATTCCAGGAAGTAGAACTTTATTCCCATCAATTACAACTCGACAAGAAGTAACATCAGACATATAATTAACATTAAGAAATATATATATGGGAATGCAATAATGCCACCTCCATCTTCTGTTGTTGGCCACTATATATGTCATTAAACAAGTCAACAAATAGTACCATTCAGGCACCCTAAAATTGGTGCATGGACAAAAGATATATCATGGGGAACTCCAACTTTCTTGATAGGATAGGAAAGTGGAACTCCAATTGAAAGATTCCCGCCATCAAAAGCCATTGACAGGAATATTGCCAGCTCACGATTATTCTATCCACAGAAACTTTTTGACAGAATGGAATAAGAAAAATTGAAGAGATGTTGCAGGATCAGCACCTGGAGGAGGACGCGGGCAGGCTTGAATGGGATTTCAACTAGCTTCGGTGCACTTTTCTCCCAATCCAAGATCTTCTCAACATCGTTCCCGGTGACCTGGAAGTCATCGCAGTTCCTGATTGCCGACTCGAGAAGAATTCTTATAGAATATGGGAGCCGATCTGACAAAAAGAATGGCCAAATACACAGGTCAAACCATCAGCATTTTCAGCTAAGTCAAACATACAAACCTACAGAGCTATATGGGAAAAAAATAATGCACTCAACGGATACATCAACATCGTCATCTCAGACAATTCGCGCATCCCAATTCCCAACATTAAGAGAGATCAGAGACTGTGGGCCTGTGACACGAACCCACCAATTCATCCACATTACACGCAACTGAGGCAGGAAAACAGATCGGAGGAGACAAACCTCACAAAATTTCAATTCAGCAACAAAAAATCATGATGAAACCACTCAATGCTACCAATCAACTAAGTCACACCAAAATTGAGGACGGGAGCGTATGTAAAAACAAACATCCAAACTAACTCACCAATCCGCGGATCGGAGAGCGCAGGCAGGCTGTAGTACTTGCCGAACTCATCTCCGGCTCCTGGTCTCTTGAGCCCCGTCAGGATTTCATCGTACGTGTTCCTGGTCGCTGCAGAGTGAGAAAAAAAACAAACTCAGACAGAGACGTCATCAGATGGCGCGACCGAGACCCGATGTGATGATTTGACCAGCAATCCCGCCCAGGTCGTCACAAACCATACCGGCTGAGGCGAACCGGCGCTCGAAGACGGCAGTCGCAGACGACGCGGAGCGGGCGGCGGCGCGGTGGCCGCCGAAGAGGCGGCCCGCGAGGCCGGACGCGAAGGGCGACGCCGTGCTGGGGCGCGGCCTCGGGGTCGGGGTCGAGCGGGCAGGCGGGGACGAGGAGGAAGGGGCGGCGTCCGCGGCGGGCCTGGAGATCGCAGCGGCCGCCGCCACGCCGCGGGCGGAGGAGCCGCCGGTGGTGGAGCGGGAGAGGAGGGAGCTCGTGAGGGGAGGCATGGCCGCTGAGCCAAAAAGGGAGGAGGAGGGTGGGATGGCAAAAGTGGTGGGGGCGGGTCTGTCCTTATATATAGACGGCCGCGAATTTTGGGAGACGCGTGGTGGGAATGCGCGGCGCGGCGCAAGGCGAGCGAGCGAGCGAGAGCTCCCGGTCCCGGTAGGGTTGCTGTTGCTGCCCTTGCGGAGATGGGTTTCGTTTCGTCCTGGGCTCGCGCGGGTAGTGCGGGTCTTCAAGGCCCCGCCGCCGCCGCGGTGGACAGCCGAGCTGAAGCTTCGCTGCGATGTTTTCTTGGAGACGGGGCCAATCGCCGAATGTGACGGTGGGAATATCTTTGGCTCCAAAGTGAGCGAATCCCGTAGGCCCGCATGGCAGAGGCTATAGACGCTAGGGCGGGCCGGCTGGTGCATGGAACTGCCATGGCCACCGCGGAAGTTACCAGGATATGTGAACGATATATCTCAGTTGATCCAAAGATAAATCTGTTTGAAACTCAAATTTTGAGAAATGCTATACTAGGATCAGATAAACTTTTCAAAGCTGCAAGGGCTGAATATAGTCATACATTATTATAACAGAGTGGCCTATGTCACGCTGGGTTGCTTGAGTCAGCTAGAGTATTTTTAGCTTCTAGCAACGTATTTTAATCGATCTACACATGGCCTATGTCACACTGAAAATTTCCTCCCCTTGAACTCATTTTTCATTTTGTTCCATGTATTCCTTTCTTTCATGTCTTCCACAACTCCGCCAAGGTTGAAGTTCAAAATTAGGGTATTAAAGTATTGGAATTAAGATTTTTTTAAAAAATGAGATGTTTGATTTAAAAGGTAGTTCATCACCGTAGGGTGGGTACACGACAAAGCGGCGAGACAACAATGATGGGCGGTCGTGGAATATGTATGAGGCTAGTTGGGAGTCTTGGGACAATAGTACCAAACTTACAAAGGCTACGTTAGCTCCGGTAGTCTAGTAGCGCTAGCATGCATGTCGATGATAAAAGTCTGCCGCTAGGAGAAGGGAAACAGAGAGCTATTAGACATATACTACTATGCTTTTGTAATCATGACTAGATTTTGTACTCAATTCTAAAGTGCGACGGTTATGTCATCTTAATGTTGCCATAGAGCCACAATACTTAGGCTAAGACTATACTGATGCTAGAAAAATCACATGTCGAAGTGCTTACAATAGAAATTGAGACAATAATGTTTAGCATTGAATCCCCCCCCCCACACCCCGATGTTGGGTCACGCTTTGCCACCGAGTCTAGGTATTTGGATGGACTCATCTTCCAGGTAGGATGGCTATGTCTAAGATAATCTTTGATGGACTTGCCCAACGCCCTGGTAGTATTTTTACGAATGGGTGATTCTACCATTCAATTGTAGGGCTTTAGGTGCACTCTCATTTTCCCATGTAAGATGGCTACATCCGAAATGATCTTTGATGGATTTGCCCAACATGTGAAAAATATGAATGCAAAAGCAAACATAAATCACAAATTCTCTGGTGCAATAAAAATGGTGCACGTAGGACATAAACGTGTGCAGCGGTGGTGTTGTTACCACTGCCATGTGAATTCGCAAATGCGTGCTCCATGTTATCTCGTTTGAGTTTGTTCCGATGCTCTTTTTCTATACCCATTTTATGGGAATCGTGGTGCATGCGTCTTGCCCCCGCCTCCTGAGGCGCAATTTAATTGACTTTTGGAGTTCACAATATAGCCGTGTCATATAGGAAAAAGAACGTCACAAAAAGAATTCTCCTTTTGCACTCCGACCATTTTGTTTTAAATGTTACAGCTGGAAATAAAATATCCTGGAGCACGCATCTAAAATTGCCACTGGTTTCTGCTGAATGGCAGCTTAGCTGATGATGCTGGGATTGCTAGCAGATCCAACGCTATAGTGGTCAGTTATAATCGGTAGGGCCAATAGAGAATATGTTCTGCTGACGATGCATGTTGAGGAAAGCAGGCCAGGTCAATCCGTTATCTTTTTTGCAAGTTGCGAGAATAGAAAAAAAATCAAGGCCATTTGATCGAATGATTTTGAACGAACACAAGTACGTATGTGCTTCACGATACGCCTTTTTCCGTTCCTGCTTTTAAAATCAACATATTGTACGGTTGCCAATAGATGCCTGCCTGCATTTGCATTATTATTTTTGTCGGTGCAGTGCAGGTGGAAGCCAAACTGCGATTCCCTCTCGCTAGAGAAGTTTCGGTTGCATAAGAAAACCAAAGAGCAGATGAGAACAAACTCTGTTTCGCTTACTCGATGTCCCAATTCCAATTCTAGAGAGGATGCAGTGGACTCTCTATCTTCAGCTTCCGTTCGTTCCACTGAATTTCTGGATCCAATTCCAGTCCAAAAGGGGATGTAGACATGTAGCAGTGGACTCTATCTATATCTTCTGCTTGCAGCTGCTTGCGTTCGTTCCGCTGAATTTTTGGCTCCGAATTGTCAAATCGGTGAGTTGCGAACTCTAACAAAAGACGTGTGCTGCATCGTATTTGCTCCTTTTTTTTTACTGGAGCTGCGAAATCACCTGAATGAATGTTATATACTGTTGTTGCGGCAATTAGGGCCTTGTTTAGTTCGCAAAAATTTTCAAGATTCCCCGTCACATCGAATCTTTGGTCGCATGTATGGAACATTAAATATAGACAAAAATAAAAACTAACTACACAGTTTACCTGTAATTTGTGAGATGAATCTTTTGAGCCTAGTTACTCCGCGATTGGACAATGTTTGTCAAATAAAAACGAAATGCTACAGGACCTAAAAACAAAAATTTTTGCGAACTAAACAAGACCTAGAATACTTTTCAGAGTAGTGTTGTTGCGGCAATTAGAGTTTCCCACGTCTCTCCCTTTCGATCTTCAGTCAGGAGATGCTGCACGGTCTTTTACTTGCGTAGCACATGCGACCATTATTGGGGCTCGTTAGCCCGTAGCTGTCACACGCACTGGGATGGATTCATGGATGGCACTGATGTGTCCTTAAAAGCGGTAATGCTCGTGGCTCTATCCTTAAACCTACGGAGACATCGTAGACAAAAGGAGATACATGAGCATGAGCCTGCCCTGCCAAACATGGAATGGCGATTGAATTGGCATGGAGTGATGGCGCAGCAACTAATTTCCCCCTTTATGCCGTAACATGAACTCTTGTCTCACGAAAGGGTTTGTGTGCTGCAGTGGGTAGTGCAGCTCTCGCTAGTCGCTGCAGCACCGCGTAATTCACGAGCTGTACCTGTACTGTAGGGAACAAACTCAGAGTGAACGTCCGGTTTCGAGGGGAAGACGTGTGGGACACTCAGAACCACATACTTGATTATCCGCTTAATTCTCTTCTAAGTTCGTTTTAGTTTGTTATATAAGTCGATTTTCTTTTAAATGCCAGCTAACTTTATTCAGAATTGAAGATGTTCAACAAAGCAATATTTAAATTACTTGTATTTTGGAGCAGATAACATGTCACTTAGGTGCCCATTAAGGCAGCTTCAATAAAATTGCATGTTTGTGTGTGTGTGGGGTGGTGGTGGTGGTGGTGGGTGGTGGGGGGGGGGGGTAGAGAACCTATAGTGAAATTGGAGATGCTCATGAGACTTTTCCTGTCGGTGTGAAAGGAAGTGTAAAATACCGACATAGATAGTAAAATTTTAATTTTTTGTCGTTTTGTCGACAGGAAAATAGCAACAAAAAAAATTGACAACTTGTTGAACCATAGCATCACTGGATAACTTGCTGAACTTATTGCTAGGGAAGATCTTTTATTTTTTGTTACGTCTACTAGATGACGTGACTGGGACACAGTAGTCGCAGCTGGTTATAACTGCATACCTTAGATTTTTTTTCTTGTGGAAAGAATCAGACCGTAGATTTAATGGTTGAAATCAATTGAATTATTTGAATCCTGTCAATGTGCATGATCATCTTTCTTTATAGCCTTATAGGTGTCCTGCTCGTCCTTTTGGTCAACCCATAGCTAAGTCAACTGTACTCCTCGGAGGTATAAATGCCCCGTTGTCATCTCGGCGACTCAAGCCTCTAGCAGCTGTTTCCACCTGCAAAGACGACCATATCCACGTAGACAACGGCGGCAGCATGTTGTGGCATGCTTAGTACTGGGCCGTCCCGTGCGTGCAGCACAGGCACATCTTTTTTTTAAAAAAACAGTTGGGCAGACTTTATTTATTTAAGATGGTCACATCATTTGCTATAAGATCAAGAATAAAGCTAGAAGGCTCACGTCCCAAGTATAATTTTCTTCCAGTTGCATTGCTCTACTAGCCTTAGTTCCACAGAACTGTCCATGGACTTGGAACTTCACGGGCTATGATTCAGCCGCCTCCATTGACCGTTCTGCTGCAAAGAAAAAAGAACTCTCGGTCCATGTATTGCAGGCCTCATCCCAGATACATGAGACGACATACATATATTTTTTTCCTTCCACCTAAGAAAAAGTTCTTACCCCTGTTATTTTTCTCTATTTTTATCGTAAAATCTAATACGTGACCGGTCGTGCCGGAGCATGACCGCATGACAGGGCTGGCCCACCGATCCTCCCCCACCTCACCCGGCCAGCCCACTGGTTCTCCTCCACCCTAGCCTCGCAGCCGGTGTTAGAGACGGGGACCTCGCCGGTGTTAGAGTTCTAGTATCTCTCGCTCCCACACTCTATCTCTCTTCTCCATCTCCATCAGGCTTAGAAGAAAGTTTTGGAGGAGAAGGCCACGACACGGCGGCAGGACGGTGCGGTGGTTGGGCGAGGGCTTAGAAGCTCGCTCCCACACTTTCCCTCTCTTCTTCTCCATCTCCATCGGGCTTAGAAGAAAGTTTTGGAGGAGAGGGCCACAACACGGCGGCAGGGTGGTGTGGCACTTGGGCGAGGGCTTAGAAGTAAGTTTTGGAGGAGACAGCCACAACATGGCAACGGGACGGCGCGGCGGTTGGGCGGGGGCGTCATGGCAAGGAAAGAGGGGGAAGGAGGGCCGCATGCATAATAGGATCTCACCAGCCGTGGAGCTCTCACAAAACCCTACCACACCACAGTTGGGACGCAGGCAGCGACAGGGGCAAGGACGAAGGCGGAGCTAAGCCCTTACAGAAATCCTTCGTGTCAAAGTAATATAAAACTACTCCACAGAAATCCTCCATTGTCACAATTCTCCAATCTGATTGCCTTGAGATAACCCATGTGGACATATTAGATGTAAAAAGTGCACAATATTTGATGGCCATTAGGCAAACTGATCTTATACACGACCCCAGAAGCTTTACTTGTAACCAAGTGCTTGTATGTGCTTTATGTACAAGGACACCATAATTACATGGAGTACAGGTTAGCACATCCGTTATGCTATCTTACAACAGCACGAGCCCCTCACGTATGCATCAAATCCGCATCTCTTGGATACTCGTATTAGCAACAAACAGCTCACGTATGCAGCATTGGAGGTTCCTTCCTAGCCAACACAGCAAATCGTGGAAGCCCTAACATCCCCAGTTCTACATGATCGATGGAATCGAGTCATTCTTATCTGAGAAGAATGAAAGGTTTCGAAATGCATCGAGGCTATTTGCCATCAGGCGGTTCCAACTATTTTGACTGTCCCCTATCAGTATGTCATCAGCTTGATATCTCACAGACGGTATGTCCAAGTCCAGTGGTCCGAGTGAATCAGGCTGCCAAGAAAAAAAAAGGGGGGGTAAGCTCAGCTAAGATAATGCCAGTACAAAAGAACATTATGATTTCTTGAAGTACCCAATATATGTCAGCTAAAGATTGATCCTTCAACTCATTAGTTTCATCATTTTGAGGTGGTGATTTAGCACACAACTCCTCTTCGTCTTTGGCATCATCATTATAAGGATTATCAGCATCATCCTCTCCAGTCAAGTCCTAATAATGAGATAACACATAAATATACAAGGTCAAAAACTAACATATAAACTTATTTTGCTTCTAGGAGAACCCAAAAGATGTCAGCAGACCTGAAAAAAACCTTGAAATCCTTCTGAACTTGAGGGATGGACTTCATTGTCCGTATCAGGAGAGCTGCTAGGAGTGTTTGAGCCTTCTTGCTTCCTGGAGGCTGACAAATTAAAGCTGAACTCATCACATGTTTCTTCTGCTCCCCATATGGTTGAATGGGGAGCATGGGCTGGCTGCTCAGATGCTTGATAACGAGAAGCATGAAGGGCAACAGCAGCATCAAACGAGTCATAACTGCATGTATTCTCAAGAAACAAAGGATTTTTTACACTAGTCCCTATGCAATCCAAATGAGCGCCTTTGGATGCTTCTGTCAGTAAGTGCCCAACACTGATATCTGTCAGGGTATCTGCCCACTCTACTTCAGATATTGCCACACAATTCGTTCCCTGATCATCCTGAAGAATAAATGCATACTAAGTTATAATAAGAGAAAGGAAAATCGCCCAGAGAAACATTTAGTTGTCACAAGGATGCGAGAGACAAAAAATATAACCTCAAAAGCTTGGGTTACAGGAACCTGCACTTGCTTTTGGCTGCCAAACTGAGAGCGGGGCACATTAGTTGGCTGATCTGGAAGCTCAGAGTTCTTGCCTGTACTAGATGGTGTCATATGCAATAACACTGAACTACAAGGATATTGCTCATGAGTGCAATTACTGAGCAAAGTACCATCCTTTTGCACACAAGCCTTATCTCCTGATGGCGATTTGACTTGGATGACTTCTGGTATCATGCAATCCTCAAAATGGGTTAAAGATATTTCACTTACTCCTGCTCCAAGCTCAACAAGGGAAAACCAACCATACCTTAACAACAAAATGTTGACAGAACAATTAGCAATCATTATGCGCTACACGTGACCCATTAGGTTGACTTTCTAGCAATTAGAGAAATTATATACCTTAAACGGAAAACAGAAGGGCTATTCACAGAAAGAAACACATCAGCTACTGCAACAGCATCTCTTGTTGTCCACCTCTGATATGTAGCCAAATCCTCTTGATTAGCACAATATGGAAAAAGAATAAGCTCTCCAGATGCGATGTTTGAGTTACCCCATTTTCGGTTTAGATGTTCTAGCACAGATGATATTTTCTTCCTAGAGCTTAATGTGAGCTCTAGATGAGGATTATGGTCATCCTGATAAGAGGAGAAAAAGCACCGTGTAATGTTCAAATGGCTCAAAGATTGGAGAACTAAACAGAACAACTCAGACCCAAGCCAAATACAGAGAAAAAAAGTTTGAGCAAAATGCAAAGGGACACTAATCAAGTTATCTATTCACCATCTTCCATCCATAACATGTATGAATTCGACAACCAGAACCTGAGTGCTTGGTCAATAATTCACCAGTAACAACTACATGTTAAAAATACAGAAATTGTGATTCAGATGCAGCTTGCTAGTAGCAACAAACCATGCTTTACCTTCTCCAATGCCTTCCGAGTAGCTTCATTTATTGGAAATAACTGTAGCTTCAGCTTCACAGGTGTTTGTGAATCTGCTTCCTTCATATGATTTGTGCTGATACCTGTATCTGCTACTGTTAACTTCAACGAGTGTGTTGAACAAAGTTCAGCAAATACAAGAACTAAAATCCAGTTGCTAGAAGCTATACCATCAGCAGTAGGAAGTCTGTCTGATGATGAAGTCAGTGTTCTTGCATCAACATTACATAAAATGCCTGGGTTAATTGTGTTGCGCTCGAGCTCCTCAGCTGCATCAGCAACTAAAGAAACACCAGCCATGGCTGCTCTCTCCCATTTTTTATATGCAGCAGAAGCAACAGCGCCACCTAAAACACAGGTTACCAGCTATCCACATTAATGCAACAAAAGGTTCACCACTAGAGAGATCCTCTACATGCTAGTTTTAATCATCAACAACTTCACCAAAAGTCAAATCACACAGATTGTGTGACAAAAGATAAGTGACGCTAGGTCATAACAAAGAAAAAGAGAAGATGTGCCCACCTGCCTTCCTTTTTTGTTTCACGGTTCTTGTGGCAGAGAGGTCCCCTTTAGTTGTTCCTGACTTGTTAGAAATTGGTTCAGCAACCCGCTTGAAAATTGTCCCTTTAGAAGATGCTACTCTGCTACCATTTTGAGCATCTACTGGCAGGAACTTTACAGGAGGAGTCTCATTCCCAGGAGCCTTGCTGATAATTGGAGATGGAGAAGGTAGGCACATATCCACTCGTGAACGCTTTCTCCTGGACTTATTTCTGTCCTTTAGCAGTTGTTTTCCCTAGCAAACAAAAGGAGAGACACAGAGCATGAGAAAGAAGAAACAAACTGACGACATTTTATAATGAGAAAAAAACATGGGGACAATGCAGCTCACCAATGCTTCTATAAATGTTTTGAACCTCCGAGGCTTCAGATGCAGCTTTGATGCACTGCAGCTAAATTTCTCAAGCAGAGACCACCTGCATCAAAACAAGCTAAAATTGAACTGCCAGCAGTCGAGCAAGCACATCCTTAAACAAAATTTTCATTATTTATTCCCTTTCTACAAAAGCTAAGTTACCTGTTTTCACAAATTATTAAGAAAAGAGTTCTCTAAAGAAGGGAGGAACCGTATGAGATGAAACTTCATGTACAGTTTGGAATGGATTTTTTTTTAAAAAAAATGAATGCATGGCCATAATGGATGTTGGCTTAATCTAAAGGAAATGATGCAGAAGCATTGCAAATTATTATGAAGCTAAACGACAAGAAATTGAATTTAGATCGTTTATGTAACACAAGAGTAAGTCAATCACATCAAAATCAGTAGAAATGTCCACAACAGATCAATAAATATGACAAGATACCCACTACATAATGGAACTATAACGAGTGGTAGTCACAGCCTTCAGATATCATAGATGGCTAGATACAAGCTACTCATGATCTGTAATAGAAAGACAAGATGTCCAAATTCCTATAAATATCATATGCCAAAGAGATAACTCAGGAAACATTACAAAGTAGCCACTAGTTTTTGCTCCTATGATGTATAAATAAAATCAACAATGAACTATATTTTCTCAGGCAATTTACAGATGATAAGATATACTCAATTACCAGCGAAGCATAGCAGCAATGGTATCCTTGGAGTTTTTTGCATCAAGCGAGAACCTAGGACCCAGTAGCTTCTTCATGCGTCGAACAAGACGGTAATAGTAATGCCTGACCTGTACAGCACATAAAGCATTGAATCTTTTTACATTAGATTCATATACAACAGAATTAAACTTTTAATATAATAAGATAGGCTAATGTTGCAAGAAAAGATAAAAACATCTTTATAGTAATAAAATATAAACTCTAATCATCATAGAAACAAGAACTCCTTAGGACAACTCATACATAACTAAAATTCATGGCCTAATGTGTATCCGTTTCACCTAAAACATCTTGGTTGAAAAATAAATACCTGGTCCTTGTTTTTACTCTGAACACGGTGTGTAATCTTGTCAAAGTTCTGGCGAAAACAATACGGGATTATCCATCAATCAATTATTATATGCTACTTAGATTGCAAATAGCAGAAGAGCATTGCATCCAGAATTTATGCCTCTTACTTTTCCTACTTGCCGCAGTGCATTGAAGAAATTCTCCTCCTCTTGGTGTGTCCACGCAGCCCATTGTCGAGTCTGCTTTTTCGCTATGAAAATCAGACACAGAGCAAAAACTATCAGGCAAAACCAGTACTGTCATAAACAGGGAGTCTGGAAAAAATACAAAAATAGTTCACAAAAACGAACCAGGTTTCGTGTTGGGATCGGAAGGCTCAGGGGCGGACACAGTGAAGGACATGGGTGTACACATGTACACCCAATAACTTGTAATCAGGGGCGGATCAGGCTTGTCAAATTGCTAAATAGCTTTAGGTTAGGGTTTCGGTGCTCAGCTTGAAGGGAACTAGGGAAGGGGTGGAAGTACCTGGTGGGTGCTAGTCGCCGGCGAAGAGACCGAGTAAAGCCTCAGGACCTGGCTTATGGCGGCGGCGGCGGCCGGCGGCCGGCGGGCCACCAGTCGTCGGAGATCGAGAGGGGGCGAGAGAGGCAGACAGAACGCAGAGGATGCAGGATGCAGCGGATGGAAGGGGAATGCACGTTAGGCAGCGATGGCGTGAAAAAAAATGGGCCTTCCTCTGGGACGTTTTCTTTTTCACAATTTCTTTAGAAATGTCTGTTTCTTTATTTTTGTTTCTCTTCCTTTTAAATTTTTTTACTTTTGTTGGGTTCGTATGTCTTCTCGTCATGGAACACTATCAATGGCTAAAACAACATTTGTTAAATAATAACAAAAATAATACTGATATTTATGAGTATGTAGTAAATTGTAAATAAGTAAATGGGACACTATCAATGGCTAGTACAACATTTGTTTTCAATGAAATTTACCAGTCGACTGCGCCTTGTTCGTTTGGCTGATAAGTCATGACAGAAAATACTGTTGGTTGATTTATTATAAAAGAAAAACACTACTGAATGACTGATAGATTTAACTAATAAGCTCAAATGAACAAGACGAGCGGACTATGGGAAAAGCCAACCAGACTGCCCAAGTTGGCTAAGCCGACTAGCTCTGGCTCCTCTCATTCTCTACGTGTTTTCTTTGCTATTTTGTTACCCTATTTGATCTCCAACACATCCAAGATAATCATAATTTGCTAGAGATGCCCACGAACCACATCGAGACATTTTTGAGTGTCAACAGATCCCTATGCATAGGATTTCTCTTCACACGATTCTACATTTTGACGTTTCTCTAAAACAAAATTTCTAAAGTCGAATTATTCTGATTTGTGGGAGATGACAAATGCATGATCCCATGAGAGAGGATGTCATCTTGTCAAAAGCTGGTCTTGTTACTGTATGTCGTTTGGCTGTGCCACAACATAACAAGAAGTAGGAGATACTTTGTGGCATACTACTTTCTAAGGTCTTGTTCGGTTGCTCCTGTTTTTTTAACTCTCAGCATATCGAATATTTGGATACATATACGAAGTAGTAAACATAAACTATTTACAAAAATAAAAACATAGCTAAAGAATATTTTGTAAGACAAATCTTTTGAATCTAATTAGTTTATAACTGGACACTAATTACCAAATAAAACGAAAATATTATAGTATCATATGCTTTTTTTACTATCTTTAGAAACCCACTCGTACTTGCTGCAATCGAGCTAGTGTAGCTTCTTTCTCATGTTCTTTGTTGGTACAGCCACGTTACTTGTTAGTGTGGCCACGATAAGTTGCAACAGGTCTTGTTTAGATGCGAAAAGATTTTGGATTTCGCTACTGTAGTACTTTCGTTTGTTTGTGCCAAATATTGTCCAATCATGGACTAACTAGGATCAAAAGATTCGTCTCACGATTTACAGTTAAACTGTGCAATTAGTTTTTATTTTCGTCTATATTTAATACTTCATGTATGTGCCGAAAGATTCGATGTGACAGTGAATCTTGAAAACTTTTTGGTTTTTGAGGTGAACTAAACAAGGCCTTAGTACATTCGGATTCCACAAACCTAAAATTTTGATCCATGTTGCCTTTCGATCTGTTGAACAGATCGCTCTTGCTCTTATGTATAGCAGCAGCGGAAGATGATGCCGACGAACAGAAGGCGATCTGCATACGAAAATTTTTGCCCACGACCCAGGCGGATTCAGCCATGGGAATATGTTCACGTCCACAAACTATACCCAACCAGAATTTTGGACTTCTACTAGCAAAGTGGATTTTTTCTAGTATTTTGGTATTCATTTTAAACTTTTCTTAGTAAATGTCGTCTAGTGTGATTCCTATATACATAATTAATGATAGTGTTTTATTACTATTCAAAAATACTAGGAGAATTCTAACATTTTGGTAGTGATACCAGCGAAACGTCGAACAGAAAGTCGTAAAGGTTGAGTTGAACTACATTGCAACACACATGCTTGCCGGATCCATAGCACACATTGTCTGTTGCCAGCAGCTGATCACGACAGCGATTAGCGAGGCAAAAAGCCAGTGAATCAGCTGCTGGCAGTCTGGCACATCACCTTGTCTTGTTAGTTTGGCTGATAAAACATAACAGAAAGTACTTTTGAGTGATTTGTTGTGAGATAAAAAACATTATTGAATAACTACATTCGACTGATAAACTCAGCAATTGTCGATCGATCGGCGCGGCGGCGAGTTGGCAGAAATGCGTTCCGTGCCTCTCCACCCCCGAGTCCCTACCCCGTAAACGCAAAGGGATGGCGCTTGGCAAAAATGGCAACGAATAGGAACGATCGAACTACCCTATATAGCTTGCTTGCCCCTCGGTCTCATCACAAGCTGAAGTGCACATCGTGCGTGCGTGCGTTGTACTCCGACTCTATATAGTACGAAAAATTTTGAATAAGATATAAGTGGTTAAATTTGATGTTAAAAAAATCAAACGTCCTATAATTTAAGATGGATTAAGTACTCCGTACTCGTCAACACACTAGTGAGCTGGTTAAATCACTTGAGTACTGTTTGTTTAGAGAAACGAGAACAGTGCAGAATGACTGTTGTGTATTGCCTGATGAACTATGTTCTGAATATATACAAACCGAAGGGACAGATGCCCTTTGGCCAAGGGGTGTCTCGTGAACCCCAAAAGGTGTCTTCCTAAGTCTACAGTACAACCGTCATTAGCAGTTGCTAATGACGGGATTAACTACAGATTGATCACTTATTAATTAATTCTAATTAATCTCAACACTCCCCCTTGATCAATTGGTCCTTGTAGACGTCTTTGTTTGTTCATCAGTCACTATCTAGAATCTTTGGAAAACTCTGTGGGAAAAACCAAAGTATATCGATATACCAGGCAAAACTCCTTAAAAACCCAGTGGGAGAAATAAGGAGAAAACACCATGATATATATGAATCCAATGTTAATAGACCCTTTAGGTGACCCTAAAGACTTAGTCTAAAACAATTTGATCAGAGATCAATATGTCATATATTATCCTTGAAAAAACCTTAGTAAGGAAAAATGGATAATATGACAACCACCATGTGTTACTATTACCTCATTAAAAACTTTATGTGAGAAAACTCTAATAGAGCAAAACTCATATAAAGGAAAAAGAGTATAATATAGTGATGGAGTAGGTTATGTATCCTAGAGAGATTCTCCCCCTAGTGCTTGCAAATCCTTTAAAGCTTCTCATACCTATGCCCTCAACGCATTTGCAAAATGCAGAGTATGGTAGAGACTTTGTGAATAAATCCGCGAGATTATCACAAGACTTGGTTTGCAAGATTTATATTTCTCCATTCTTTTGGAGTTCATGGGGGTAGAATAACTTAGGTATAATATGCTTAGTCATATTACTCTTAATATAACCTGACTCCATTTGGGTAACACATACCGAATTATCTTCAAAGATAATTATCAGTGTATCAACTGCACCAATACCACAAGATTGAATTATGTGGTTTATCATTCTGCGAAGCTATTATCTCAGAATGATTGGTGGAAGTAGATATTAGAGTCTGCTTTGAAAAAACTCCCAAGATGTTGTTGTTCCATCTTGCAAGAAAACAAAGCTTGTTTGTTATCTGCCGTTGTGGGGATCTGATAAATAACCAGCATCTGTATATCCTAACAAAACTGGATCTTGATTTCTGTTATAGAATAATCCAAGATCTCTAGTGCCGTTCAGATATCTCAAAACCGTTTTGATTCCTACCTAATGATGTTTGGTAGGTCTAGCATTATGTCTTGCCAGCAAATTTATTGCAGATGCAATATCCGGCCGGATGTTGTTAGCAAGATACATAAGTGCTCCAATGGTACTCAGATATGGGACCTGCGGTCCCAATATCCTTTTATCTTCTCCCTTTGGTCTAAAAGGGTCCTTCTCAATGTCTAAGGACCTCACTACCATAGGGGTTTTGTTGGATATGACTTGTCCATATTGAATTTCTCCAATATCTTTTGGACATAGGCAGCCTGGTATATAAATATACCTGAATGAAAGTGCTCAAGTTGTAAACCTAAGCAGAATTTGGTTTGACCCAAATCTTTCATTTCAAACTCCGTCGTCAAATGATGACGTGCTTCATTAATATCGGTTTTGTTGCCAATGATGTTGAGATCATCGACATATACCGATATGATAGAAAATCATGTTGACGATTTCTTAATGAAAGCACAAGGACAGTCATCATTATTTATATCCCTTCTGAGTAAGGAATTGACTTAACCGATTGTACCACATTCGGCTTGATTGTTTTAAGCCATATAATGACTTCTGCAACTTGACGCAATACATGTTGCGATTTGCCTTAGGATCTGGTATACTGATTCCATTAGGAACTTTCATGTATACCTCAGAATCCAATGACCCATATAAATATACGGTCACTACGTCTATCAACTGCATAGATAGACGATTTTGAACTGCCAATGCTATTAAGTATCGGAATGCTCATTAATGGAGAGTAAGTTTCGTTAAAATCAACGCCAGGTCTTTGCGTAAAACCGTGTGCCACCAGCCTTGCTTTATATCTCACCACTTTGTTGTTTTCATTCCTTTTACGGACGAAAACCCATATATATCCTACAGGGAAGATACCAGGAGGTGTTGGCATTACAGCTGAAAATACCTTCCTTTTATAAAGCGAGGTAATCTCTGTTTCAATTGTTATCTTCCACTTATCCCAGTCCAAGCGCTTCTTGCACTCAGTCATAGACTTGGGATCTTCATTAGTGAGAAGAATGTTTGCAATTTGTTCAGAGAAGTAAATGTCGACTATTGTGGACTTATGATTATAAGACTCTACAGTCTCTACGAAATTTATCGTAATTTCGTGTACCCTTAAAGATTCATCATGATCTCCCGAAACGATGGATCTAGGGTCTTCCGATATTCCAGCCTCAGTGTTTATGCGCATGACTGAGCTGGATTGTGGATCACATATATCCATAGGACATTGCATGTCCTCTAGGTGTTTTTCAACCGAAGGTTGAGTTGCATTTTCAGTCTTCTTTTGCTGGCCAGCAATCACATCTTGCCTATTGGAAGTGCTTCTCCCCCTCTTTCTACTAAATTGGGGGTGAGTGGTTTTATTAGGTACCTCCACTCGTTCAGGCACATTCCTAGCAAGATGAAGAGACTTCGTGACACCTCTATAATTAGAGAAAGCACCTGGCAAATTGTTTGCAATATTTTGCAAATCAATTATCCTTTGAACTTGTAGTTCAGTTTCTGTAGTACGTGGATCAGAAGATGAAATGCCCTCAGCATTCCAATTAATTTCCTGGCATTCCTTATGTACAATTATCCCCCTAATGCCGGGAAATGATCCTCATTAAAAATAATATCAGCGAACCGGGCAGTAAATAGATCTCCTGTAAGAGGTTCTAAGTATTTAATAATTGACGGAGATGAGTATCCAATATAGATACCCTATTTTCTGTGTGGGCCCATTGATGTTCGTTGAGGTGGTGAGATGGGTACGTATACTGCGCACCCAAACTTACGCAAATGGAAAATACTCAGAGGATTTCCATGTACTAACTGCATTGGGGAAGTTTCGTGATATGCAGTTGGTCGTAGTTGGATTAGGTCGGCAGCGTGCAGAACTGCATAACCCCAACATGACATAGGCAATTTGCAATTTATTAACAATGGTCGTGCAATGAGCTTGATTCTTTTAAGCAACGATTCAGCCAAACCATTTTGAGTATGGACATAAGGTACAGAGTGCTGAACGTGAATTCCCAATGCCATGCAATAATCATTGAAAGCACGGGATGAGAATTCAGCAGCATTGTCCATTCGGATTGATTGAATCTGATGTTCAGGATAATGAGCTTTTAACTTAATAAGTTGAGCCATTATTTTAGCAAAGGCATGGTTGCGTGTCGATAAAAGACACACGTAAGACCATCTAGTGGATGCGTCTATTAAAACCATGAAGTACCTGAACGGCCCCGATAATGGTTGAATCGGACCACAAATATCTCCTTGAATTCGTTCAAGGAATTTAAGTGGTTCAGCTCGTATTTTAAGATGTGATGGTCTTAAAATTAATTTCCCCGTAGCACAAGCAGTGCAGCAAAAATCTTTATTTTGGGGAAATCTTGCTTTTTCCATGTCATGACCAGTAGAATTGCTAATAAATTTTCTCATCATCCCAATTCCAGGATGCCCAAGTCGATCATGCCAGTTCCGGAATGTATCGACATCTCAGAAAATTATTTTGTAGACAATATGTTCTACAGGTTTTATGTATGTGAAATACAATACATGTTGGAGTGAAGAAATCTTTTCGCAAATTCGTTTGCCAAATGCCGTAAGTTTGGTAAAGAGAAGATATTCCTCTTTACTATCTTCATGTGTTTCCACATGAAAACCATTCTTACGGATGTCTCTAAAACTTAGAAGGGTACGAGTTGATTCGGGATACAACAATGCATCCTCTATCGTAATCTGTGTACCCATTGGGAGAGTAATAGTGGCCCGTCCAGAACCAACTATTAACGCATCATGACCAGCAATAGTCAAGATGTTCCCTTCTCTTTTCTTAAGAGTTTGGAAATATTTAATTTCTCTAAGTATAGAGTTTGTGGCCCCTGAGTCCACAATACATAATTCTTCCTCCAATGGATTAAGTTCAACATACATCTATATGTATAGTAAAGAAAATAAATACTATAAATGAATCATACAAGTATATAATATATATATATATATTAAATATCAAGTATGATATAATATAATATGAACAACTTGATACAAACTTGATCTAACAAAACAAGTATGTACAATATACAAGCACACGAAATATAAGATATGACTTAGACTAATTACAACACTATATATATAGGGATATATATATATATATATCTATTATGATATCAAGTTCCAGACTATGAGATTATTCTAAATCTCCAAACATGTCTCCAGATTCAAAATCTATGAGCATGTTGTCTGTCGATGGCATTTTCTCTTCAATATTGAGAGATTTACTACGGGTTTGTTCCTTAGGGGCTATCTTGGAACAACCCGCTTCCTTGTTAGCCTCAGTTGCAAGATTGAAGTGTGCTTCATATTTCTTATCTCCTACAGGCTTAGCCTCTTTTAAGGACTTTTGGTACAAAGCAACTAAATGCTTTGGAGTACGGCAATTCTTGGCAAAATGCGAAAAATCTCCACATCTATGACACTTGTTGTCATTTTTGGGAGCTTTTGCATTGTCCTTGTTCTTCTTATTATGATTAAACCTTTGCTTTTTGTTGAATTTGCATTTACCAAATTTGTTCTTTGGAAACTTTCCTTTGAACTTATTCTTAGGCTTTTCCTGTACATTGTGAACCTCAGGTAAAGGCGCCGAACCAACAGGGCGCTTATGATGATTCTTTAAAAGGAGTTCATCATGTTTTTCTGCCAGAGTTAATGTATGGATAAGCTGAGAATATGCTTGGTAATTATGAGCCCTGTATTGCTGTTGCAATACTCAATCAGATGGTAGCATGGTAGAGAGTGTTTTCTCTATCTTGTCTTTATCTGATGGCTCTTTTTCGCAAAACTTCAACTTAGAGCAAATTTTATGAACAACATGGTTATAATCTGCCACAGATTTGAAATCTTGGAGACGTAAGTGATTCCATTCATGATTGGTCTCAGGCCAAATGAGTTCCTTTTGCTGTTCGTATCGCTCTTTAAGAGCGTCCCATAATTCTTTGGGACTCTCAATCATAAGGTATTCTGATTTTAAATCCTTATGAATATAAAACCGTAATAAAGCCAAAGCTTGATAAGTTTGCTTTTCTTGCAGGACAACCCCATTCTGGGGTTCCTGTATCGTAGCCAAAAGACTACGAGATGCAAGTGCAATCTTGATATCAGAAGCCCATGTAGGGTAATTTTCTCCATGTAAAGAGAGTTTCTCAAACTCCACAGTAGTAGTCATGGTTCTACATGAGCGACCATGGTTTGATTAATTTACCATCTGGTAAATTAAAAACAACATGGTAGAGTTGTAATTCTGAATGCAATATATTTTTATGATTTTATATTTTATCATAGTTTTTGATTGTTGTAGGTGTAGACCATACAACCAGATCTTCATAAAATTTTGATAATCACAAGACAGATAATCTCTATGTCAGTGACAAAGAGTAGATCTTTATAGTAGGCAAGTAGATTGCTACCTAAGCACGGTCTCTGGGCAAGATAATTCACAAGGGAATTAAATGCAGCCTTTGCTTAGGTCTCTACTATTTTGTGTAATATCGAAATTATATGATGAAAAAATCAATCCAAAAACCTTTATTTTAGTTAATAATATAGTGTAGGTAATCATCAAATTTCATAGAAATAAGATGTAGACCTCTCAGTAATAGGTGATTTGATCACTGCTATGGCACGGTCTCTAGACAGAATAATTCATGAAGAATTAAGCGCAGCCTTTGCCATAGTCTCTATTACCTTGTGTATATTTAACCAAAATAATCAAGATATTTATATTGCAAATTTAATCCTATAGTAATTAAAATTATTTAATTCTATAGATGGTGTAGTTAAATTGCAACTAAGTCTACTAGCAAATTTAACTTGTATGTGGTGCAAAATTTGTGGTTTGGGGCACCAACATACCCTATTTCTATTATAAAATTCCAAGTGTAACTTTATGTTAGTGCAAAACTGGAGGGTTTGGGTGCACTAACAGATCACCAAAATAATTATCAAAGTCACAAATGTAGAATATATATGTGGTGCAAAAGGGTTTGTGTGCACAACATATATCAAAAATATAATAGAAATAAGCCTTGGATTGTATAACAATATAAACAAACCATAATTTATTTACAATCACAGGGTACAGCAGGTACTGAGCAACAACAATCATACAAATAACGATGTTCTTGCAATCAATAAACTAGTAAATCATATGCTAATTAACTTAATAGTACTGCTGAAAGAAAAATAAAAGAAAAAGAAAAAGAAAAAGGACCCCCGGCGGCCAGCTAGGCCAGCGGCCCCGCCAGCCGGCCACGCGCGTGGCCCAGCCGAAAGGCCAGGCGCGGCCCAGCCAGCCTGAGCGCGGCCCAGCCGGCCAACCGGCCCATTGCGGCCGCATATAAGAGGGAGGGGAGCGGTTAGGGTTTGGAAACCCTAACCGTCCGCCTGCCCCGGCCCGCCGCCGCCGCCGCCTGGTGCCCTGCCGTCGCCGTCGCACACCACCGCCGCCACCGCGCCTGACGCCGCCACCGCGCCAAATTGCCCGGATGCCGTCGCCGGTAGGACCCACCCCCTTGTGCCGCCTTCTCCTCCTCCGGTGCTCCTCCAATGGCGGTTTAGGGCCCATGCCCTCTCCCCGACCATGGAGATCGGCCGGCGAGGCGCGCCCCACCCGTCCCCAGCGTGCTCCGGCCCTGGGGGTCGTCGCAGTGTGCCGGGATCGGTGGTGGCGCCCCCACCGGCTCCCCCGCAGGGGCTTCAGCGGCGACCGGCCGCCTCTCCCTCAACCGAGGAAGAGGTGACGCCCGCTCCGTTCGTGCTCCGGCGCAGGCCGTCGATGCGGTTTGCGGCGACGTCGGCGTAGGAGGGCGTGCGAGGCGGAGTCCGGATCGGAGATAGCAGCGGCTGGGGGAAGACGACGCCGATGTCGTAGGCGAAGCCGGGTGGACACGCCGCCGCTGTCGGGCCATCGCGGTTGTCGAAGAACGGAGGGACGCCACGGCGTCCAGCCATGGTGCCACCACCTCCGTTCCATGGCAGCACCGGTGGAGTTGGTGATGGGAGAGGGTCGGTGAGCGGCATCAGCGATGGTGACGGCGCTGCCCCGACACGACGAGTGAACGTCGTCGGGCCATGACGGGGGCAGACTCCAGTGGCGAACTCGAGCCTCGACAAACGAGGCACGGGGCGCGAAGTTGTCGGGCGGCCGCCGGCGTTCGGTCCAGCGCCGTAGAGACGGCGAGGGGCGATGCGGCGGTCGGAGATGTCGCGAAGAGCACCGCGGATGGCGCCCTGGAGGATGAACCGACGAACTCCTCCAGGATGGTTGTTGCCGCGGGCAATGGCGGCCTCGACGGCGTCGGTGATGGCGTCAACCTTAGCGTTCATGGAAGGAACAGGGGTCGTCATCTTCTACCTTGGATGAACAGCAACTCCGGCGAACTCTCAGCGAGTGCTCCGGTGAACTCCTTCCCTCTCTGCCTGTTAGCAGTTGTTGGCAGAGCGCGTGCGTGATAACGTGTTTAGAGAAACGAGAACAGTGCAGAATGACTGTTGTGTATTGTCTGATGAACTATGTTCTGAATATATACAAACCGAAGGGACAGATGCCCTTTGGCCAAGGGGTGTCTCGTGAACCCCAAAAGGTGTCTTCCTACGTCTACAGTACAACCGTCATTAGCAGTTGCTAATGACGGGATTAACTACAGATTGATCACTTATTAATTAATTCTAATTAATCTCAACAGTGTTTACCTTCTCTGTAATATAAAGATGACGCCCGTGGCGCGGACGTAGGATGTTGCCTGCAGGCCACGCAGCAAGTATCTGAACCGATCGAACTCCTTCCTAGTACTACGTCGATGGGTTGACGATTTCAAAGTCTGAACCGAAATCATCAAGCTCAACCCCGGCCGGCCGCCCGCGCAGTCACGAGGGGCTGTCTGCACAGCACATGTGAGTACGAGTAGATAGGAGTGCGCACGTAACGCGCCGTGCCATGCACCAGCACTTATCATCAACATCGTCATGTGCGAGTAAACACGATAGCGACGAAGACCGCCGGCAGGTTGCTACTCGCCCCGTACTCCACTCCCCACACACTGATCGCTTATATATTTTTCTCTTACAATAAATCTTACCCAAACAAACGATGACTAGACCTAGGCTAGGACAAGGGACAAGAAGAGCAGTTAATCAGCCAAGGGCAAGTGGCAAAATGAGCAGTTTCGGAAATGTGCGTGATCCCGAATATAAGTGAATAACGCTGCCCGGCCCGGCCTCAACGGCCGGCTAAAATATTCCATCGCCCACTTGCATTGCGGCGTCGTTGCTTCGTGAATTGTTATAGAACACTCGCATAGCGTGCGCCGTGCGGTGACGCGGCGGCGGCCAGCAAGCAGCAGCACCCGTGTTCGTTACGTGCCGTCCCGTCCCGTTCCAGGAATGCCTTCCTCCGCGCGGGACGCATGCGGCCTGCATGCCCTGAATCCTGATCAGGGGATGCCCACTTGTGTGCGAGCTTGGCCTCCGGCATTCATGATTGCCGCTTGGTCGAACTCGAAACGAAACAAACAGCGTACGCACGCAATGCTGGTTGTTGCTGCCGCTGGTGACGCTGCGCAGCTGTGGCTGATACAGTGATACTTGGGCCTTGTTTAGTTCCGAAAAGTAAAAAGTTTTCGGTACTGTAGCACTTTCGTTTGTTTGTGACAAATATTATCCAATCATGGACTAACTAGGATCAAAAGATTCGTCTCGTAATTTCCAGCTAATCTGTGTAATTAGTTTTTGTTTTTGTCTATATTTAATGTTTCATGCATGTGCCATAAGATTCGATGTGACGGGAAATCTTGAAAACTTTTTGGTTTTCAGGGTGAACTAAGACCTTGCATTGCATTTGGCCTCGTCTCCTCTTCTCTGCGTATCCAGATGTAATAATATTAGTAGTCAAACGTGGCGTTCATATTATTTTTTTTTAAAAAAATGCTCTAGTAATAGTCAAAATTGCTCTAGTAGTCAAATGTGGCGTTCATATTATTATTATTTTTTTTTAAAAAAAATGGCCTCGTCTAGTTGATGATGTGAAAGGAAACGGGGGACTGGGGAGGGGGGGGGGGGGGGGGGGGCTCGTCCGAGGAAGCTGGCCGCTGCAGTGATCCGATTCATATGCATGGGCTTCACATTCCATCTCTGTCTCCAATATTTTACTAGAGATTAAAGTCACGCTGCACTTTATGCGTGAGTGACAGTGTGATTAAACCCAAGAGAGTGAATGCAGTGGTCCATCGATGCACGTTATTCATCTTCTCACACTTGAACTTATCTTGAGCAGGATACCTGAGTATTGGTTTTCAAAACACACTGCAGCACACACTCTCACACCTGTAAATACACATGCACACATTGTACTTCTATATATAACCATCTTCAGATTAAAAACTATATTGATAGATCTCGAGATTAATAAAGTCAATATTAATGCCTCGAGATTAATAAATCTTAGCATAAATTAATAGAAAAAATATGACCACATGCGTCAAGCTAAGAACTTGAATCTAAATAGGAAGACTTTACCATAATGAACCCTTGTCACGAACACATTTATTTATATATACACAAGTATAAAAAAAGAAGAATAAAAACAAGAGAGGGGCCACCAGCAGCAATATGCCTTGGCACGCAAAGCTCTAGCTAGGGTCTTGATTGATCCCCACCGCTGCTGTGTAGACAGAGTACTGTGTAGCAGCGGTAGCCCGAGCGACTTTCAGGAGTTTTTATTTTGTCAAAAAAAGGAGTTTTTATCAGAAAAGTTCTACTATTGCGGTTGTTGTGTCTAATTTATTCAATACGGTCGGCCCGACTCATGAACCACAAGCGGAAACATATTTATATTGACAGTTCACTTAAAAAACCGCTAGTATAAATAGTACATTTCCACTAACAGTTCACTTAAGAAAACCACTAATGGTATTGCAAACCACCGATGAAAACGTGTTTCCACTAGCGGTTTCTTAGTTTCTAGTATAAATACCCATACAGCTGAGTACGCGGACCACGCCAAGTGCCAAGTGGTACGACGCAGAGGCGGACTTATCCGCGGCGGCACGCATGAGCTCCCTACCAGCAGTTGTGCAGCGAGTCGGTCCTCTCCGTGGCGGTGTGCGAACTTTGGTTGGTGTCGATGCGAGTGGAGGTATGACGAGCGGCGGCGGTGGAAGTTACGGTACGAGCGGCGGTGTCATTGTCTCCTGCCGCCATGCAGCTAGCGCCCTGCATATTGCCATGCGTCGTCGCCGAGCGTGGAACAGGGCAGCTGCACCAGGGCGATCGATGACAGGCACTGGTTAGCGACGCAAGTGGTGAATCGGCTGCTGGCACATACATCGATGATCATGCACAGCAATCGGCGGCAAGTCGGCAGAAAAGCGCTCCGCCAGCTGTACGACAGGGATTTTTTTTTGACAATTCTGTACGACAGGGATGGTGCTTGGCAACGAATAGGAGATGTCGGAAAGCAGAGCAACGAACGCCCCTAGCTTCTCATCCTGCAACTGACGTCCCGCCAAGCCTTGTTTACGTCCAATTTTTTTGGCAAAATAGAAATAGTAACATTTTCGTTTGTATTTAATAAATATTGTTCAATTATAGGCTCAAAAGACTAGTCTCGTCAATTCCGATCAAACTGTGCAATTAGTTTTTATTTTCATCTATATTTAATACTCTATGCATACGTCTAAAGATTCGATGTGACGGAAAATCTAAAAAATTTTGCAAAACTTTTGGGGAACTAAACAAGGCCTCAGTGTGTCACCCTCGACCTCGAGCTGCTTTTTTTTTTTTTGAAACGTATAGCCTCGAGCAGTCGTGCTGTACTCGTATAGACCTCACAGTTCACACACACACACACGCACGCATACTCGTACTCTAGTACAGTAGAGTGGCCGATGGACGGTGCAGCAAGGACGAGCCGGTCGTCACGTCATTGTCCGATTTTCTGTTTGCAAGCTGGTGCCCGGCGCGCGGTAGAGCACGGAGGCAGCTAGGCACCCCCACCCACCGCCCACGTACGCGCGCGCTGCCTGGGAGTCAGGCAGGCTTTCTCGGCGTCACCACCAGCCTGTAATGCCGGCCAAGCCGTCAAGGCGCAAGCTACGACGTCCGTCCGTCGTCGATCGTGACTGCACTCTGCAGCTGGCACAAGCGCCCCACGGAGAAGATTCCTGCCTGTTTGGCGAGGCCACGTACAGGCGCGACAATGCTGTACAGTAGGCAGGCGCTACCTACGTAGTAATACGCCTTGGTTGGTATCGATCACATTCACATCGCGTACGTCGATCCTCCAGAATAATAAAAGCCGCCCCGGACGGATTGACTCGTCATATGTATGTCTCCATATATAAATAACACTTTGGGAACTTTACAATCTTGAAAAATCAAAGCATATCAAGTTTGATCAAAATTATAAAAAAATTACAAAGTTTTGTGACAAATAAATATATTATAAAAATATAATTAATGAAAAACCTACCGATACTTAGTTGATATCATAAATATTATTATCCTACCATATAAATTTAATTAAATTTAAGATGTTTTGTCTCTTCAAAAATTTTGAAATGACTTGTAATTTGGGATCATGCATGTAGTACATAAACTACGCTCGCACACATCTGGAAAGGCGGCGTTGTGTGCTCTGCCCTCCATTTTGGCTGCTGCAGCGACAGTCTGCGTGCCCTGATCCTGAAAAAAAACTGGTAACTTTCAATGGTTCAACCGGTCAACCGCTGGCTGCTGGTGAAAAACCCCTGCATCGCCTTCATTGTTCATTCCGGCGAGACAAGGTTTGACGAGACGCAGACGCTCACCGGGGCAATGCAGATCCAGGGGGGCCAGTCAAAGCAATAATCCCGCTTCGCCGTCGTCAACGGAGACCGGACACGATTCGATCTCCTTCCTGTGCAGTGTGGTTGGGCCGGAGCGCTCCGCTGGGGTCAATTGCGTGCGGACTCGCTGCGCTGCCGGCCCGGTGCTGAGCTCATGGACAACGTAGCGAGGCACCAATACCATGCGTCTTTTTGGTAGTGTATAGCTGCTATCAGCAAGCAGCCAACTAGCCAAGCACCACCCTATGCTAGCGCTGGTAGGGTAGGTCAATGCTGTAAGGCAGCGTCGTCGTGCCATCGGTTTGTCCACCCCTCGCACGCATCACCCATGCCACCCATTCTCGCGTCGTCTCTGCCGGCGGGTTCGTGGAAAATGCCTCCGAGCACTGATGAGTGCTCCCACAGCGACAGCTTCTCTTCAGGTTGTCAGTTGTCACCCATGACGACCATGTACTACTATTCAACCTATCGATATGACTCGAGCACGTAGCCCGCTGCCCATAGTATCATTCACGTCTAGATGTAAAAAAAAACCTAAAAGTTTATCACATCGATACATCCATGCTACATATATATAAAACATTAAATATAGATAAAAAATAATTAATTACACAAAATTACGAGACGAATTTTTTAAATATAGTTAGTTCATATGATTCGACAGTATTTGTCAAATACAAACGAAAGTTTTATAGTGTAAAAATTCAAAAAAAAATGCATCTAAACAAGGCCAGTCAGGAACACATTTTTCTTTCAAGAATGTGTAAGGGTTTCTCCAAATTTTATTGACCTATTATCTGGCATGGAACTGATGAACCGACCCCCATCATCCCTGGAGAGACAATGAATTGATTCATGGATTAAGGAAAAGGTTGCATGACCGCTGGCCTCTGTTTGTGAGATGAGCAATAGCAAAGGGAAATGCTTATTTATTTCTATTTATTTATTTAGCAATGGGAAGGAAGAGCTGCGGACACAGCCCAACCATAGTTTTATTTGTCAAAAAAAAACCATAGTTTTGTTTATTTATAATGATGCCCACATGGCTCGCTCAGTTCATCGTCGAAATCGACTCATCTAAGATCTGACGTGCCTGTTCTTTTTTCAGATGCATCGACTCACCACTGCAGATGCTTTATTGTACGTACACCATTTATGTACGACGTATGCAAAATATAAGAGGGAGACGAGGGCATAGGATAGCACATGTTTTTAAAGGCATATACTATTTTAGTATTTTTGAAGTTGAGCGGTCCCATAACTTTATGTCTGTTTTGGAAGGGTCACCTTCTGGTTTCACACCAAGGTAATACAACGATCCACAAATAAAACAATGGGTTTCACCAGTTCCATGTTGATTTAGGGGCTACTTGGATTCCAGCAAGCGGTGAGCCAATTTGCATTGGCTTTCCCACATGAGCACATATATAGAACCTTGCCCGCACAGACTACGAGGCAAGCTGGCTCAAGAATCAAACACAAATTTACATTTGATTTCTTACCTAGCAATAGCAAGGCAACACAAAGAGAGCTAGCAAAGAAATGATGAGACAAAAACAGCTTCATTTGTGAACATGAGCGCTATAGTGCTCGCGTTAGAAGGAGCTGAAGTACGAGGAGGTGTTGTAAACAGAACCTTTTATGCGTGCCATTAGCTAATGGATGGCCAATTTCGCCACCAACAATGCAACAAACAACCACACAAAGCTTGGGAAAGAGATGACAGCATGCAATCGGAGCGAGCACGTGATCGTAATCGGAATTTACAAAACCTCCAGGGCGTGGTCCACCTCCGTCGTCCACCGAAAATGCATTGGACGGCCCCGGGCCCGGCGACTCTCCGTCGGGGCCCCGCAGCGTGGAGGCGGTTGCCTTGGCCAGCTTTTGTTTTGCCCAAATAGTTGAAGTGCGTGCTCGGCTGGTCTCTCTGCAGCAGCGTCCAGTGTCCGTCCAGCCTTGCATTGCACCTCGGCCACCCGGCCGGCGACCCTCGCTAGGAGCCTAGAACTGTAGGACCCTTGCATGCATCCGTCCATCTATATGCCACTGGCAGCTAGCGTAGCACGGCAAGGTGAACGTGTAGGACACCTGCTGGCAACAAGTCACAGCTAGCGAGGCCACAGCCCACAGGCCAGCCAGCCACGCCCACGCGTACCCGTGCCGGCCGCGGGCAGCGACGGACGCAGACCGGCCGGGGCCGGGGACGGTTCGTGGGGTAGCCGCCGTGGTGGTGGGGACTGGGCCGGGCCGCCGGCCAGCCGGGTCCCTCGTCCGTGAGCAGCTGAGAAACCGGAACAGCGCATGCGCCCCCCTGTCGCCGTGTCGCGCGCCATCGTCTCCTCCCCAGCGCACGCACGTTTTACATGGACGGACGAGGTGAGAACGAGCGAGATCCCTACGTACGTCGGTACGTGAGTTATAACTGGTCGACGGCGACGGTGCCGGTCAGGCTGGCGCGGTGTGGCCGGTAGCGGCGGCAGCCGGAGCCGGTGTAGGGCACCCGGGCCGGGCATCATCGGTCGACCACCCGGGGCCGGCGCCGGTCCCGGCGCGGCGTCGACGGACGACACCCCGTGCATGCAATGCAAATACGACACGGTGCCGGCCGGTCCGTCCGACCCCGCGGTCGCGGGCGCGCGGTGACCGCAGATTGGCCGGCGAGCGACGCGCGGGGACTGCCTGCCTGGCACGGAGCGAAAGGGATCGCAATGCCGCCAGCACCACCACCAACCCCGGCAGGCAGAGGCACCTCGGCGCGGCGCGGCGGCACTCCGACCCCCACCCGGCACGCGCGTAGTCGGCTAGTTGCGCGATTAGGCCAGGCCAGCCAGTGGCCCGCCCAACCATCCCGTCTCCGTTCGCTCCGCGCGGCTGGGGCCGGCATGCACAAGCACGGGCACAACAAGCAGGACTACGAGTCTACAAGAGGCGCGAGCTGGGTTGGACTAGTGCCGGGCGTTGGGGGCTGTCATGCATGCATTGAGGCAAAAATTTTCAAGATTCCCCGTCACATCGAATCTTTGGTCGCATGCATAGAGCATTAAATATAGACGAAAATAAAAACTAACTGTACAGTTTACCTGTAATTTGTGAGATGAATTTTTGAACCTAGTTACTCCATGATTGGACAATGTTTATCAAATAAAAACGAAATGCTACAGTAACTAAAAATAAAAAATTTTGCGAACTAAATAAGGCCTGAGTTGAGTGGGAGTGGGGGTGGACCACGCCGCACTGTCACGACCTAATCTGGTCGCTCTCGCCATCAAATCCCGCGCATTTTCTTTTCATCCCCGACGGAAACCTTTCCACCCCGCAACCCATTGACCCCCGGCGAGACCGGCACGTACGCCGCCCCCGGTGCGGGGGGGGAGCGTGTCATCGTCGCGGCGCGGTGCTGACCGACGCACGCAACGCAACTCGCCGTCGTGGCCGCGTCGATCCAGCGCTTTATTATACTATTGTTACCTTTACTTTACTGCTGTGCTGCCTGCGTGCGTGCCTTCGTCTTATCGTATCGCTGCCCCCGCGTCAATCTTTAGTCGCGCTCGATAGCTTGGGTGGCTCCACTTTCACTCCAACCGGATTTGACAACGCAAGGTTGGTTTTTGACTTTGTGACTGTAATTAGTGGGTGATACGTCGTCGTTCTGCGGACCTGAATTCTAGATAAGCTGGAGGCTTGATCCACTCAAACACAAGCTGCTGTCAAAGACTCACTCCAGTCCAGCCTCAACAGGGGGTTCAAAGAAAAGAGAACTGTGGAGCAGCTTTCTTCCTCCCCATGAAACAACGCCTTCCAGCAATCTTCTAGGAAACATGGTTCAAATAAACCCCTTCCAGGTACGAACAAGTTCTTTTCTAATAAAATAAAATGTACGAACAAGTCACGACGAATTGTAGTAGTGTTTTGTGTTGTCTTTTATGGAACTGGAGGGGCGTGAGCCCGCCCCTACAAAAAATTTATTGCAAATTAAAGGAGTTAAAGGGAAGTGTTTTGTGTTTTGATAATTGGTAGCAAATTTTTATTTTAAACGTACTCGGTTGGTAGCAATTGACTGTAACGGAGTATGTAGTAGCGCGAATATGAAACTAGGGAGAGAAAAAAAAACTGCACTGCGTTACGCTGATTTCAGTGGCTAAACGACAGACATGCAGTGCAATGGGGTCGCGTATATACACAGACACTGAGACACATCTGATACATTATTATGACGCGTTGCCCCCGAGAGCACACAGCTTGTTATTTTCCGCGAATAATGGCGGCCATCTCGCGTCTAGACTTTTCTGCAAACACCATCATTCCATCTTTATTAAGTACTACTCCGTAAGCCTTATAGTTGGAGGTAACAGATCGAAAACATGTCACTGGCACGTCACGATCCCCAGATCTAAGCTAACAATGGCCGCGCTCCAGAAACGGAACGCCGCCAGCTGCTGCCTGCGCTGCCCAAGTCTGTTCCTCCATCTACCTATCTGGCCGTCGTCGTCGTCTTCTTCTTCGTCTCAGCGAACCAAGCGATTAATGTCGTCGCGTCGTCTACGAGACGGCGAAGCGATCAGTTTCTGCTGTTCCCCCAAACTAGTCTTCAGATATATTATTATGTATCTGCAGTCTGCTACGTGCATCTGCATCTACGACAACAAACAAAGAATTTGCTCTTGGACACTGTCGTGTGCCCTGCACGCAGGATAGTAATAGCTGACGAGGCATGCTACGCCCGGCTCTGGAAGTGGAATCTGGGCTGGGCAGGGCAGGGCAGGTCATCATGCAGGGCGCATGAAGCTGTGAACGCGGAGCGACTACCGTGCTATCTTGTGAGTGCAACCACTCACTCACTCAGCTCAGATCAGCTCACGAATGATTTTGGGGCTTGTTTTTCAGCGAGAAAGTTTTCCCAACAAACAACTGAGAACGGGTATAGTAGTACAAAAGGAATGCGATATATAGGGACCGCAGCGCACACACCTCTGTCTGACCCGTCCTCCAAAGGGCAAAGGCCCTGTCCTTCCTGGGCTCCTGTCACGGAGCGAGTCACCATTGCGTACGCGCCTTTGTCATGTTGTTTGTTTGCCATCCTCCGATTCCTTCTCATCATTCCCATATGCATTCCATAACCCCCCAGTGCTTAGTAATTAGTAATAACCATAGCCCGGCTAGCTCTATTTTTACACTCAGCACTCAGCAGCAAGTGCCCGGAAATGACACGGGATCGTTCAGTTGTGACGACGAGCTGTTTTTGGAGCCTACGAGATTTGTTGTTTGCTAAAAAGATGGATGCACCCATTTGACGTTCTGAACTGTGTAAGGAACTTTTATCAAATATAGTATAGAAAAGCAACCCTTTGACCTAATTAGAGCCTATGAAACTTCTTGTTTTGCTAAATGACGGAACCACCCATTTGCATGCCCTCCTGTTCTCCTAAGGCCCTGTTTGATTTTGGGGATTTAAACTTTAACTCTCATCACATTGAATGTTGGACATATATATAAAGTACTAAATATAGACTATCTACAAAACTTAAAACACAGCTAGAGAGTAATTTGCGAGACAGATCTTTTAAGACTAATTAGCTCATAATTAGACAATTATTGTCAAATAAAACGAAAATACTACATTACCTATTAAACTAACATCCCCAGCCAAACACCCCCTAATGTGTGTAAGAAAGTTTTTCAAATATAACCCATGTCGTCATAATATAGAAAAGAAACACTTTAAAGTTTAAACTAATGCCTTGATAAACAACACTATAATATCTTTTAAACGAATTAGGCAATAGAGCTACCGATTATATTAAAAAATAAGTATAGATTGGGCAAAACAATAAAATAACAAAACCATGATGGTTCAAGTAACCAAAACAACTACCAACAACGTCTGGCTGAAATGTGACCTTGATATTCTTACATTGTTTGTGATGTGTTGAAACAATGTTAGGCCATGTTTAGTTCTGAACCATTTTGCAAAATGATCAAGAATCCTCGTCATATCGAATCTGTGGCGTATGCATGGAGCATTATATATATAAAATAACTAATTGCACAATTTTTCTGTAATTTGTGAGATAAATGTTTTAAACCTAGTTAATCCATAGTTGGATAAAAATGGTCAAATATAGACGAAAGTGCTACGATAACATTTTATAAAAATTTTCACCAACTAAACAAGGTCTGACATTCGAAGATACTCTCAAGTTCTTTGTACCGCAAGGCAAAAAATATTTTAATGATCTTTTTCGGTTTTCCTAGCTCTTATAAGCTGCAATAGCTGGGAAGCTAGCTCATGTACTCTTTATAACTCTATCTAGCTAGTTAAGTTTACTGACCGTAGTAAAGGGTACTATTTACTAATTTGTTGTGAAAGAAAAACACTGCTAAATGGTTTATAATTTTGGCTGATAAGCTCAAGCAAACAACTAGGCTGTATGAGATTTGTTGTTTGCTAGAAGATGGAACCACCCATTTGCCGTGCTGAAATGTGTAAGGAAGTTCTTCAAATCAAATACAACCGGTACCTAATTATTAGAGCCTACGAGAAACAACTTGTTTTGCTAAAAGATGGAACCACCATTTGCCCTTCTAACATGTGTAAGGAAACCTTTTCAAATATACTACTTGATAGCATTGTACTATAGAAAGTAACCCTTTGACCGGCCTAGAAACAACATTACGTCCGAAGATAATATCACGTTGTTTGTACCATTGTGTAAACAATAGAGCAGATAATATCTTACTGGTCTATTTTGATATAAGCTGCAATAGCTAGGGAGCTAATATATATGTACCGTCTGTTTCGGCTACAACTTTTTTTTTCTTGCTAACTTATAAAAAGCCAGAAGGATCCGAAGTCCTGTTACAAGAGAAAGAAAAGCTGAGGGGATAACAACAACTCTCCTTTTTTTGGAATACAACCTTGGAATGCATCTGATTTTCTGCAGTACTACACAAAAGCTGGGAGTATTTGTTAAAAGAGGCTATGAATCCACAAGTTACTCCCAGCATCTGATTTTCTGCAGCATCTGTTAAAAGAGCCGTGAATGTAGGAGTATTATTATGGCAGTGCAGAAATAATACACTCCCAAGCCAGCACCATCAAAATAAGAAGGGCATTAAAAAAAGGTGCTTTTGTTGCAGTGGGTGAATCCAATGTGGAAACTGATTTTAGGGACCGAACAACGCCACCACCAGTACTCCACACACAAATTAGGATTGGTAGAGCCCATCCCTGCGCCCTGCCTTGCTGGCTCTGACCTCTCCCTCCCCTCCCCTCCCCTCCCCTCCCTCTCTTGTTGCTCCCCCCTTCTTTTATTGGGTTTTTTGTCTTCTTGGATTTGCGCTTGTGCTCACCTGGGTGGTGCATACTAGTCTCTGCATCAGAGAGGAGAGATCTCCGAGCTGGGGGCTCTTCAACATATAGATTGGGCAGAGCTTCCTGCCGCCTGCGGGGAGAGAGTGAAAGAGAGAGAGCTCAAGGTGGGGGCAAAAGGAGAATTTTTTATCCAGCTTCTTAGCTTGATTCTCTTTGATCCCGGAGAGCAGCCGCCAGTCCAACTAATCCTTGCTGTTGGCGTGCCGGGGCTTTGATTGCTCTCCAGATCTGAGGCACCTGCTCGGTGGATTCCAGGAATCCGAGCACGAACTCGACAGGGGAGTTCTCAGGGAAAAGGTGAGCCCCTTTTTCGTCTCCTTGCTCATCCGCCCACCATTGCCAAACCGTTTATCCCCTGTCCACCACTGGAGTAATCGCGTAGTCTTAGCTCCGATTGTTAAGCTTGAGCTGCTGCCTCTTGATCTGTTTCTGCTGCCTACACTGGGCGACGCTTGATGCATACGAGATAATGAGTCGGCCGCAAGTTTTCTTTGATCCCAGCATACGATCCACCAGCTCACGCGCGCACAGAAATTTTTGACTTTTTTTTTACTCGCTTTGATTTGATTGCATCTATTGTTTCGGTTGCGCAGGCTGCAGGGGATTAAGGAAGAGGCTGAAAGGGCGGTGGAGATAATAAGACTATAAGAGCGAGCTGGGCCCCTTCCCTTGAGGATGCCGTCAAGAAACCGCGTGGAGGGGAGCGCGATGAGATGAGGGATGCTGGCCGCGGTGATGGACTACTTCAGCTCCTGCTGGGGCCCGCGATCGCGTGCCGGGCACCGGGGCAAGGGCTCCGACGCGGCCGGCCGGCAGGACGGTCTCCTCTGGTACAAGGACGCTGGCCAGCTCGTCACTGGGGAGTTCTCCATGGCCGTGGTGCAGGCCAACCAGCTGCTTGAGGACCAGAGCCAGGTGGAATCCGGACCGCTCTCCCTGGCTGACCCCGGCCCGCAGGGCACCTTCGTCGGCGTCCATGATGGCCATGGCGGCCCAGAGACGGCCCGGTTCATCAATGACCACCTCTTCAACCATCTCAGGAGTAAGGACTCTCGATATGTCAAAGTTGCCGCCGATGATTCCACTTTTTTTTTGGCTGCTTAGTTTTAGAGGTATTGATGATGAAGCAATGATCAAGTCCCAACTTTTTCTGTGCTGCTTTGATTATGGGTTTGCATTTCTATGACTATTAGCATGATGATGATGCTGACTCTGTCTCAAAAAGTGCATTTGTACTTATTGCCTTCAGAATAGAAATGATAATGGGTTTGGTAGATCTGATCGGTAAACTTGCATATGGTCGGATATTGGACGGCAGTTGGAGTTGTATTAAGGTTATTCCAGAAAAATGAAACACACGATTTATTTAATTATCTAGCTTGGTTCTGATACTGTTTTGACTCGAGTGTATTACATTATTATTAGTTTATTTAATCTGTTCAGTGTATTTAAACTATTTAGTTTTTTCCAGAATTTGCAACTGAGCACAAGTGTGTGTCAGCGGATGTGATCCGGAAAGCTTTCCAAGCAACTGAGGAGGGCTGGCTTTCTCTTGTAAGCAAGGAATGGTCTATGAAGCCTCAGATTGCTTCAGTAGGCTCCTGCTGCCTTGTTGGTGTAATCTGTGCTGGGACTCTCTATGTTGCAAACCTGGGCGACTCACGTGCAGTTCTTGGAAGGCTTGTTAAGGCAACTGGAGAGGCTGTGGCCATGCAGTTGTCATCGGAGCACAATGCGTGCCATGAGGAAGTTAGACAAGAGCTGCAGTCATCACATCCTGATGATCCACATATTGTGGTTCTTAAACACAATGTTTGGCGAGTGAAGGGTCTCATCCAGGTAGACAAAAATCTGTACCCTAGATCAGGTTGCTAATTTTTCACTCTGGTGTACACACGTCTAGCCAATTAATCTTTGATTTTTTTTGAACTTTTGACGTCATCTGTTGCTCTCATCATAATCCCACTTTCCTCTTTGTGGGGAACAAATAATGACTTTTATATATGCATTATTTTCTCATAAGTTAGGTATCAGGTAAGTTTTCATTCCTAGAGCTAAAGTTGTCTGCATGCTTTATAGTTATGTCATCATAGGGTCCATCATCAGCTGTCAATAATCAGTGTGATACTTGTCATATATCTCAAAATTTATGTGGATGGTAAGATGTAACTTGTGGCTCAATATATTATGCCACTCACGAATACTATCTGTCCTCCCCCGTAACCCTCATTGTCCAGGCTTTCACTTTAATGAAAGGTTAGTGCACCAACCATAAACAGGAGAAAACGATGTATTTAGTGCTGCTATTGTTAATCCCTTAATTCACAAAACCATCAAACTAGCTTGCACCCACAGGTTCTATTGTTGGTTCTTATTCATGTAGTCTTGTCAATATACTTTCTATGATATTACTTATGAGGTGAGGTCATGTCTGCAGATCTCAAGATCTATCGGAGATGTATATCTAAAGAAACCAGAGTATAACAGAGAACCTCTTCATAGCAAGTTTCGGCTTCGAGAAACCTTCCAGAGGCCGATTCTTAGTGCTGACCCTCAAATTACTGAACATCGAATACAGCCAAACGATCAGTTTGTTATATTTGCTTCTGATGGTCTATGGGAGCACCTCAGCACTCAGGAAGCAGTTGACCTTGTCCACAGTAGTCCCCGTAATGTATGTTTTCTTCTCCTGCGTTACAATTTCTATGAATTGAAGTCCATTTTTCTTTCGAGGCCTAATATTGTTCCATCTAATTGGGTCTTTGATGAATCTATCCTGAATATGTTATGCTTTTATTCAACTATGTTGTGCTTCATTGGATAGCAATTCCCTTAAATTGAAAGGACGAATTTAATTGATACTGTGACAAGTTTTGTGCAGTGAGTGAAATATATAAAATAGACTGCAGATTTGGCTTTTCAAATACAAAGTTGAATGAATCCTGTGAAACCGGAATGTTGGAATAAAATAGATAATTAAACTGTGGATGTAACTCACAACTTATGGCATACAAGCTATTACATAATTTGGATTGCAAAGCTTAAGCATACCTGATACCTGTGAAAGTATATTTAATTAGTTTGTTCTTGTGAAATAACCCAGCCATCATGCATTGTAATTATAATACCTTCAAGTTTCTCACTGTCGATCTGTCAGCTTGTTTCGCCTATCGTTTATTTTCTAGTGTTCTTTTATTCACTTCCTCTGAAGCTGTGATTTCCTTTCCCCCCAGGGAATCGCTCGGAGACTAGTTAAAGCCGCGATGCAAGAAGCTGCCAAGAAGAGGGAGATGAGATATTCAGACCTCAAGAAGATCGACCGAGGTGTGAGAAGGCATTTCCACGACGATACAACCGTGGTTGTGCTGTTCCTGGATTCAAATGCCATGAGCAAAGCAAGCTGGAGCAAAAGCCCCTCTGTTTCTATCCGAGGGGGCGGTGTAACCCTTCCCGCGAAATCCCTCGCACCTTTCTCAGCTCTGGCACAGTTGAACAGCACCTACTGAAGTTGTTACTGCTCTGGAAAGGAAGAGCACAACGCAGACCTGCAGGAGAGATGAAAAGCAGCAAAGTGTAGCGCTATACTTACACCTGCTGTGTTGTTGCTCTTTTGCAAAACTACTGTCTAGACTCCGCCTGGTAATTAGTGTACTGATAGCGAGGTATAAAAATTAGATTATTTGTTAGCGACGCAAATCCTTTCTCCTTTTCTTCTCCTCCTCTCTCTATTCTTATCCCTTTTCTCTTCATCCTTGAGAGAACAGGTGGTTGTAAATTGTCCGGAACATGTTTTCCCTAATAGTCCATCATATCCCGCTTTTTTCGTGTTGATATGAAGGCTGACAGCATCACTGCTAAAGATAATGTTTGGGGGCGCATGATTTGACCAGCTCCGATCAAAACTTTTGATGATGTGTTGTAGCAGCACGTTGCTCTCAACAAGGTAGGTACTGAGATGCAGGGTTTCCCTTTTTTTTTCTTGAGATTTTTTTAATGGAAGATCTGGACGCGTGGCTTACCCATTCATAGGTTGATCCGGTTCGTGATTTCGCCGAGAACAGGTAGCAGCGTCAGTGATTTGACATTTAAGAAACAATCACACGGTGCCCACCGATTTTGTGACCCTGATGGCTCGCGGCAGCCTGGCAGGTCGGCACACGACACCAGTGTAAAGGGATAGCCATAAGTGAAGCTGTTTAGCTGACGGAATCGGGCTTTGCTATCTCGAGGGACAGTGATCCACTAGATTAGGATCAGCTCAGCTCAAGCCAAAGTCAATAGATGTTCCTTATAAAAAAAAATAGAGGTAAAGAGGTTCCTTGTACGCTGTGTATATGTGGAAAAAACAATAGCAAAAAATAAGAGGTTAAGATATTACTCATTATATGCTTTGTGTGTATAATGTACGTTGTATGCAACGTTTCGATGCACGAGGAACTCGAGTCATGTGACTTGGAGCCATTCTCAGAGGGCAGCAAACCTGATAAACTCGCCTTAATATGAAATACAACAGAACGGCAACTGTATACAAAGTTCATGTAAAGGGGCTGCCCATTGGCTAAAGTCTCCAGCCAGGAATCAGTAAATTCCAGACTTCAGAGTATTAATATTAATCCAAAGAATTTACATTCCACATTCTGCAATCCATACAAGCTTCTTCCTGAAAGATTGAGAGTGAGAGTGAGAGAACTAGATACAGGTGATCTTTATCAGGGACAGAGATGTCCATGTATTGTTTGCTATACACAGCTGCTTTCATCTTGAGCGGAAAATAAGCATTTCCCTGACCCTTTTGAAGTTTGAACACGATCCATTTCAGTTAATTACATGCCAAGTTGGCAGCTTGATTTCAGATCCTACCTAACAAACAGTGATACCAACAATTGGGAGAACAGAATAAATTCACTGACAACGACGGCAGGGGAGTGGATGCCTAGAAAGGGCACGATATCAACCTGCAGGAAATTCTCCACTGCAGATCCGACAGTTGCACCAGCTGCAAGTCCCCCGACAGTGATCAATGCAGCCTTACCTGGATACAGGACCACAGAAAGTGTTGATTGCATGCTAAATGTATACATGAAGATTGGATAAAAGCAGCTTAGCCTAAATGTTGAACCAGGTTTCCTCCCATAAGCAAACAATGTCATAATAAGCACAAAAGCAGGTAAGGGGGTTTCTGGAATTCTTATGCCAGCGAAACCCACATGCTCATCCACTGTCAGCACTCTATCTACACATGCAATTCATAATCAACTACATGCACAGTTAATTAAATGGCTGTGAGATCAAATATTCAAAGGACTATAGTGCCAAGATGCTAAAGGATTGTGGACATCAAATTGGCAAAGGATTACTGCAGACATGCGAAGTTCTGTATACCAGAAATCTTACATACTATGTGCAAAGGAGCACTTCCTATAATATCTGTATATGTTTACGATGGGCTAATACTATGTGCACCATTAAGGTCAGCTAACTTTTATTTTCTTCAGGAGCCCTTTATCTCTTTGAACCGTATCTCAGTCACCCAAAGATACGAAAACACTACAGAGGAATGGACACAAAAGGATGGTGCCGTGTGCTTGACTTTGTTACCAGTGTATATCTTGGGAAACCCATGCACCTTATCCAAACTGACATCGTATGGGGCAGGCTAGCATTGAATTATGATAGGAATAGGACTCTTTTGTCAATTATAACCTGATGCGAGTAATCTCCTCTTAATCACCGCTATAACCAACAAGGATTAAGTGGTGGATCTAAGTGGAACCTTTCTTAGTAGTGCTGTGGTAGAATCTCTGTGTTTTGTTACTATATCAGAACAAAATGTGTACAATAAATGGAATAGTTGATAGGCAGTATTAGTTTGTATGAAAACTACCACGACAAAACTGCTTCAAGCCTTCAAAAAGCAAGAGGTAATATAGGTTTCATATATGATGAATAATGCACAACTTTACGCTACAGGCTACACAAGTATTGCATCAGGGTATTGGCAAAAAGGTAAATGATGTTTGAATTATGAACCATTGAAGCTTCAACTTTAGAGGATCATTCTTATGCTTCTACAATACGAATTGTGCAGGTTTAAAAACAGTGGCATAAAGGTTCCAAAACAAATGGCCAAATGTACCAACATATAGCACTGGATAACATAGCTATAGGATAAAAGTGGTGGATCAATTTACCTAAGTTCATATTTTTCTTTGCCAGGAAATACAATGATGCACCAAATCCTGTTGCTAGGATGAAACCTGGCACATCAGGGCTAGTGTACGCAGATGGCAAAGATGTCGAGCTTCCACTAGCATAGGTGAAAACCATTAGTGCACCATAAACGCATGACTGGATGCCCAAGCTGCTCGAAGATGGAGTCTCGAATGTAATAGGTGCATTCTTCATGGTTGCCTGCATCCACTTTGGGACTGTCCCAGCTCCTGCACTCTTTACAGGTTTAACATCAGCATAGCGGATGCTGTTATTAGCAACCTTTCCAGCCCTCCGCTGTGATAAGCTCTGCATAAGCAACATGTCATAGGCTGCTTCGACCTGAAATGAAGAAGGAAATGGGAGTCAAATATGGCAACAGGGAAGCGTATGAGATGGGATGTCTGTGTTCATTTGAGGAACAGCCGTAACTACTTGTAAAACTGTCTTGAAATAGACAGTTAAGAAATCAGGGAAGGATCTGAGGAACAGCCACAAGCAAGTGTAGTTATCAAGAGTACGACTTGAAGAAGAAAACAAGAAGAAAATAGAGCTAGTTTATTGGAACAAGAAAGGCTATAAACAAATGCCATAAAATAACAGCAAGACACATAAAAAAATGAGCACCAGGAACATGAGAAAACTATGTTCCCAAAATTTTTATACTCTTTCCAATCCTACCGAACAGGCTACTACCTCAGAAATATGGCAATACATATATGATCGTGAGATCATCTCCACCATGGATATGCAAATACCAAATACCTCTTCAAGGATTAAGCTAATCCACTGCATAGCCTTTTAATACCACGCATGATGCATAGCACATCCAAAACGCACGAACCAATGAGCAGCCAGTATCACCAACCTAATGAGCTAGGTATCATCCTTTACCTACACGTAATACGAATTGATTTCATAAACAAATTTTGCTTCTGCATTTGGAAAGTACTAGGTAGAATATATGGCAACAATCCCCATCGTTTCACACATTCCCGATTGATCCAGGCGGCTTCTTAATAGTTAATACTCCAATCGGAGGTACCAAGGACGCAATAAAGAATCACCTTATTCCCTTGAGCGACTGAGCACAACAAAAGGCGGGCGCGAATGGAATAACAAACGAGTGGGGGGAGGTAGAGTCTCGGGGACCTGGGCGACGGCGTCCTGGTCGTCCTTGCAGGAGGCGAGGACGGAATTCTTGGCGCGCAGGATTTCGTCGAAGGACGCGCCCTCGGCGACGCCGAGCAGCTTCAACGCGCCCTCCACCGTCATCTCGAACGGCGCCGGCGAAGAGTCGTCCGCGCGGGAGGCCGACAGGCGCGGCGGCCTCCACCGCGAGCGCGGGAACGCGCAGCACCGCCCCGAGGCCAAGGCCGCGTGCCCGCGGAGCAGGGGAGTGCCGCCGCCGCCGCCGCTGAGGGAGAGGGCCGTCGCCGTGGCCATTATTTCTCCTCGGCTGCGCTCGCTCGGAGCCTCTAGTCTGGCGTGCGTGTGCCCTGTTGCTCTGCGCGTCGGCTTCTGCCGGCGGATGATTTTTTTTTTTTTTTTCAAGGCTGCCTCCTGACGGGATAATTTTGGGCCTTTTTTGGCAGGAGGTTTGGATAAGCTTTCCAAGTTCCAAGACGGGCCATCATTTTATTCTTCTCTAATAATTGCCTTTGGATGCCACTTGGAAAATTCTTCAATGAAGGCCGACTCTTTTGCTCAAAAAAAGGATTGTTCTTTTTTCAATTAAGGCCTTGTTTAGTTCGCAAAATTTTTTGTTTTTGGCTACTGTAGTATTTCGTTTTTATTTGACAAACATTGTCCAATCACGGAGTAACTAGGCTCAAAAGATTCATCTCACAAATTACAGATAAACTGTGCAGTTAGTTTTTATTTTCGTCTATATTTAATGCTTCATGCATGACACCAAAGATTCGATGTGACAGAGAATCTTGAAAATTTTTACGAACTAAACAAGACCTAAGATGAACAATGTACTACTAGTAACAAAGAGTAAGGGTATGTTTGGTTCCTGCTAAATTTTAGCTAGCTAAAATTATTTTAGCTACTCTTGATAACTAATAGAATTAAGAGCATCTCCAAGAGCCTTTCTAAATCACACATTCTAAATCATCATTTGGAGGGCCATTTACATAAAAATCATTTTTTATATTTTTTTTACTTTGCAACAGTTTTGCTAAATCTCATGCGCACTCTAGAGAGTCATTCTCACCTTCTATATTTGGCTAGCGAAAAAGTCGGAATATACAATGGCTATATTTGGATGATCATTTAGAGAAGCTGTTAGAGGATAGTTTTTCACCAAAATTGTTATTCCTAGCATTTAGGAAGAATATACAAAGTCTCTTGGAGATGCTCTAAGGCTCCGTTTGGTTCCCCTCGCTAAATTTTAGCTAGCTAAAATTATTTTAGCTACTCTTGGGCGACTAATGGAACTAAACTATTTTAGCTCCTTTTAGTCAATGTGTTTGGAACTTTAGTTACTAAAGTGACTAAAGTTTAGCTAGCTAAAATTTAGCAAGGGGAACCAAACAGGGCCAAGCTTAGAGCATCTCCAAAAGATTAGCCAAATTATTTTCTAAAGATAAGTTTAGTTATTATTGAAGAAAAAACGTTTCCAACAGATTCCGTAAACGACTCTTCAAATTTAGTAGCTCTCTATCTCAGCTTATTCGCTCTTTACTTTTGGATAGCCTATCTCACTAGCCATCCTTTACGGAGTCTGTTGGAGTACTCTAATATTTTTTTGTCAAATCTATTTTAGAGGATAGCTAAATCAGTAAATTTGGCTAGTCTTTTTAGCTAATCTCTTAGAGATGCTCTAAACTATTTTAACTCTTTTTAGTCAATGTGTTTGGAACTTTAGCTACTAAAGTGACTAAAGTTTAGTTAGCTAAAATTTAGCAAGAGGAACCAAACAGGACCTAATATAACGTTAATAATTTGCAAGAAATTTGCCTTATAAACTACAATAATGGGATTCTGCAACAAATTTGTATAAAGCAACAAAAAAATGGGTTATTGTGATCTTGAGGAATTCATAATATGAGATGAGATACTCCATCCAAACGTATTTTGAGTGGAAGAAAAGACAAATTTTATAACTAATAGTTACTCAAATTATGTGTTAAGTTTAGGTCACACAACTTATATTAGTAGATTTATATTCAATTGGCTTTGAGATTATATTATACTTTAAAAATAAAAAATATATATTTGAATGAAAAATTAATTATCAAATTCCATTTAATATGACTCTTTGTTTGTAAAAGTACCCCATGCACTCCTGGACGAAGGGAATAGGAAATACAGGGCATATAGTTCCTCCGCTTTAGGTGCACACGTCTTAAATTTTACAATCTTTAATCAATAATATATTAAAAGAACTATTGTAATTAGATATAATATAGTTAGATTGCTAATTGATATGTTTTATAACAATAAATAATATATAAAATAATAAATAAATAAATAAATAAATAAATGGTTAAACTATGATTTTGAGAGGTTGTATGCCATGTCAAATTACGTTTTATGAACTAGACTAGATCAGAAGAGTATATAACTAATATGTTTCCCTGTTATTAGGCGAGTATACTCTCTCCATTAATTATTGTAAGACCTATGCTGACTATATGTGGGGCATATTCAGGTTAAGGCTGTCATAAACGAACAAAGGAGGATGTTAGCGACTGATATGACACTTGCGATTATCAGAATACAAGTAACAACTTTTAGTGGATTTTAATACTCCTATTTGGCGAGTGTTGCCTTTGTCTTATTTATTTATTATTTCCATGTTTCATTTTGTTTTAGGCCTTGTTTAGTTCTAAATTTTTTTTGGAAAATCGACGCTGTAGCACTTTCGTTTGTATTTGATAAATATTGTCCAATCATGGACTAATTATACTCAAAATATTCGTCTCGTCAATTCCGACCAAACTGTGTAATTAGCTTTATTCGTCTATATTTAATACTCCATGCATACGTCTAAAGATTCGATGTGACGGGGAATCTGAAAAATTTTGCAAGATTTTTTGGAAACTAAACAAAGCCAAGAGAGCATAGGAAGACGGAAATGGTTGCTTTGTTTTGCTTGCACGCATGAGAAAACTTGTCACCACGGCGTTTACTTCACGCAAAAAATGGAAGGTCTTGTTTAGTTCACCTTGAAAACCAAAAAGTTTTCAAGATTTCCCGTTACATCAAATCTTGTAGCACTTGTATGAAGCATTAAATATAGACGAAAACAAAAACTAATTGCACAGTTTATATGTAAATCACGAGACGGATCTTTTGATCCTAGTTAGTCTATAATTGAATAATATTTGTCACAAACAAACGAAAGTGCTACAGTGCCGAAATCCGATTTTTTTTCGAAACTAAACAAGGCCGAAGCCTTTCGATGGGAGGCCAAAGTGATACTAAATGGGGTCAAAACCTGAATGACGGCATCATTGATCATTGTCCAAAGTGCTTTATATTACTTCTTTTAAACATAGTACAGGTCGCATGCTCATATAGTCATATGACTCTAGAACATACTACGCCGACATTTTTTATGACTACCACCTTTGAAGAAGATCTTATCTTATTGTATAAATTGTTACTCACCATCTTTGAAGATGATACTCATGTTTTCTAAAAGAACTAGTACATCGTAGGACTACGTCTTAGTAAGAAAATTTGTTGATGTGGCAACGGGGTGGTGGCGCAGTTGGCTTTCGATACCGAAATGATGTTATTTTTAATAAGATGAAAACTAACTCGATTATGCAGGTATTTTTCAGAAGAGCATTTTGGTTACGCTCTTGGGCCCAGCTACATCGTGATGACTCAGCCAGGGACGCCCTCTCAAAGATGAGCAAGAAGTTAGAAATAATCGCTCTAGAAATATCCAATAGGGGTTGGAAACATCTATATTGTTTGCCTTAGCGTCCTGGTCGGTTTATAAGACTAGACTCTCTCTGTATTTCTCCAAAACGCTGTAATAATTGGCTGTGTACATCTCTTGATGTAGAGGCCGGATATTTGATTATCCATTATCTAAAAAAAATAAGATTTAAGAAAAGCAAACTGGTGTGCGGAAACCAAGTCTAGAAAACTGCAAGCTTGTGTTGGACCCATTGTCATAGAAATATTTTTACACAGTACTAAATTAGCTTATAATTTTTAAGAATCAACACCATGATACTATGCATTGCCGTATCAATCACTTGTTATATGACATGCCATCTTTTGATACTATGCAGTCTAGAGGAACACGGTATCCACTCCCTATCTGTCATTTTTCTTAGGATATTAGAGTAAATTAGACACATAAGTAAATTAAGAAAATAAAGAGTTTCATGTGAGAAACACATTGTAAGAGATAAAAGAAACTGTTAAAAGTTTGGTTGGTTAGAAATAGTTTAGATTTAATAATGCAAAATCATTTAAAAAGTTAAGACTCCGCTTTGACATTCAGTAAGGTTCGGTACTTTGATTTCTAGAGAAATTCGGTTCCTCGGAAAATACGTAATGATCCGTTCCTTCTAAAAAATTGGTACCAAGAAAATTCGGTTTTAGTATTTTCGGTTCGGTTTATGTATTTACTGGTATCAAATTGATCGTAAGGACATGTAATAGCATATTCAAAAGCTAATTCTGACATAATTTGAACATGATTTCATAGACAATAAAAATGTCAAATACACACATATAAAACTACACGAGACTATAAGAGTAGATTACCACAAATACATAATGTAATAGACTAAAATAGTGCTATCAATAATATAACAACATCCAAACTCAGCACATTTCATATAGTTCAGTAAATTCGGATTTGGTTCCCCAAGGTAAAGTACTGAATTTACCGATTTGGTTCCTCAAAATTACCGAAAAAATCGGTTTAGATATTTTCAGTTTACTTCTCGGTATTTTTGTGCCTAGGGTTAATAGAGACTATTAGAAAGTCACAAATTTTAATATTAGTGTTTACTAACTTGCTAAAATTTATTAGTTTAGAAAGTAAGGCTTTGCTTAGTTCCGAAAATATTTTAGATTTCGGTACTGTAGCATTTTCGTTTTTGTTTGACAAATATTATCCAATTATGGACTAACTTGACTTAAAAAAAACATCTAGTGATTTATAGGTAAATTATGTAATTAGTTTTTTATCTATATTCAATACTCCTTGCATGTACCATAAGATTTGATGTGACAGTGAATTTTGAAAAGTTTTTGATTTTTGTGGTGAACTAAACAAGGCCTAAACTATACCAAACTTATGAAGCAACTTACAAGTTTGGCATGACTGACCGAGATTTACTGCTAATCACAAGCAAAGTAACAACCGTGCAACTTATTATAAATAAAAGAAACTTAATTAGCAAACTCGTTTTGACTTGTCGATAACAATAAACGAGATGTACAAGTTCAAATCATGTTCCACCAAGTTTTGGAGGTTCCTTAACCACGCACGTTCTCTAATACGGTACCGCCGCATATACTATGCTAGAAAAAAAAAATACTTCTTCTCCGCCTCCGCGTCCCCACCTTCAGCGTCACGCACCTCCATGGGCAGCGCATGGGGACACGGCTCGTCCACGGCACCCCCTCCCCTGATCTAGCCAGCCGCACCCCGATCGGTTGCCCGTGCCGCGCGCCCCCACGCGACCCCGACCAGGACCACGATCCGCGGCAAGGCCTCATCGGCGAACGGAATATTTCGCGGCCGAGCTCCTGCTCCCCCGGAATCTAGGGTTCGCCTCCCCCCGCCCCGCGTCGCCCTCGATGGGCCCGGCCGCGCAGCCGCCGGACGCCGGCGGCGGCGGGGACCCGGAGGCGTGGTACGGCAGCATCCAGTACCTCATCAACATCTCCGCCGTGGGCGCCGCCTCCTGCGTCCTCCTCTTCCTCCTCGTCAAGCTCCGCTTCGACCACCGCCGCATCCCGGGGCCCTCCGCGCTCGCCGCCAAGCTCCTCGCCGTCTACCACGCCACCGCGGCGCAGATCGCGCTCCACTGCGGCGCCGACGCCGCCCAGTTCCTCCTCTTCGAGCGCGCCTCCTTCCTCATCCTCGCAGCCGTCGCCGCCGCCGCCGTCGCCGCGGCGCTCCCGCTCAACCTCCTCGCGGGGGACGCCACCGTCGTCGACCAGTTCGCCGCCACCACCATCTCGCACATCCCCAAGTCGTCCCCGCTCCTCTGGCTCCACCTCCTCCTCACCGCCGCCGTCGTCGCCATCGCGCACCTCGGCATCTCCCGCATGGAGGACGCGCTACGCATCACGCGCTTCCGCGACGGCAACGGCAACCCCAGCGACCCCAACTCCAGCTCCGTCGCCGTCTTCACCATAATGATCCAGGGCATCCCCAAGACGCTGGCCGCGGACAAGACCCCGCTCAAGGACTACTTCGACCACAAGTATCCTGGCAAGGTTTACCGTGCCATCGTGCCATTTGATCTCTGCACGCTGGAGTATCTCGTCGACCAATTGGGGAAGGTCCGCAACAAGATCTCTTGGCTGGAGGCAAGGTTGGGCGCCCGTGACCTGTTTGATGACATTGTGCACAACGACGAAGCAGTTCGGTCAGAGGAGCATTGGTTTGTGCGAAGATGCAAAGAGCTATGGGCAATGGCAGGGGAGAGGCTAGGGTTCACTGATGAGGAGAGATTGAGGAAGTTGCAGACTAAGAAACTTGTGCTTGCAAGCAGGCTATCTGATTATAAGGAAGGGCGCGCCCCTGGCGCTGGTGTAGCTTTTGTGGTGTTTAAGGATGTCTACACCGCAAACAAGGCTGTAAGGGATTTCAAGATGGAGAGGAAGAAGACCCCAATTGGCAGGTTTTTCCCAGTGATGGAGCTCCAGCTCGAGAGAAGTCGATGGAAAGTGGAGAGAGCACCACCGGCATCAGATATCTACTGGAATCATCTAGGTCTTAGCAAGATATCTTCGCGGCTGAGGAGGATTGCAGTCAACACCTGCCTAATTTTGATGCTCTTGTTCTTCAGTTCACCCTTGGCAATCATCAGCGGGATGCAAAACGCGGCACGGATCATCAATGTGGAGGCTATGGATCATGCCAAGTCATGGCTTGCCCGGCTTGAAGGTTCAAGCTGGTTCTGGACCATAATCTTTCAGTTTCTTCCCAATGTTCTCATCTTTGTGAGCATGTATATCATCATCCCATCGGTATTGTCGTACTTCTCCAAGTTTGAATGCCATCTGACAGTGTCAGGGGAGCAGAGGGCTGCATTGCTGAAGATGGTTTGCTTCTTCCTTGTCAATCTCATCCTATTGCGTGCTCTGGTGGAATCATCACTTGAAAGTTGGATTCTTAGCATGGGGCGGTGTTACTTGGATGGTCCAGACTGCAAGCAGATTGAACGCTATTTAAGCCCATCCTTTTTATCAAGATCATCGCTTTCTTCCCTGGCATTCCTGATCACATGTACCTTTCTGGGAATATCTTTTGATCTGTTGGCACCAATCCCTTGGATAAAGCATATAATGAAGAAATTTAGAAAGAATGATATGATACAGTTGGTCCCTGAAGAGAATGAGGACTACCTACCCATGCAGAATGGTGAAGAAACTAATAATTTGACAGCGCCTCTAATGCCTGAGAGAGAAGACAGTGGCCTTTTGGATAGTATTGAAGGGCACGATCTTTCCCTGTACCCACTAAACAGGAGCTTCCACATGCCAAAGCAGAAATTTGACTTTGCACAGTACTATGCTTTTGACATTACTATATTTGCCCTCACAATGATCTACTCCCTGTTTGCTCCGCTCGTGGTTCCTGTGGGCGCGACATACTTTGGCTACCGTTATCTTGTGGACAAGTACAACTTCTTGTTCGTTTACAGAGTTAGAGGGTTTCCTGCTGGCAATGATGGGAAGCTGATGGACAGAGTGCTGTGCATCATGCAATTCTGTGTGATCTTCTTCCTTGCTGCAATGCTGCTCTTCTTTGCTGTTCAGGGTGATTCAATGAAGCTACAGGCTATATGTACTCTTGGGATGTTAGTGTTCTATAAGTTGCTTCCTTCTAGAAGTGATCGCTTCCAGCCATCTTTGTTAGAAGGGATGCAGACAGTGAATAGCTTTGTAGATGGTCCCACGGATTATGAAGTTTTTTCACAACCTGACCTGGATTGGAATCTGTATCAATCCTGAAGATCAATACACACTTTTGTTCATTACAACATCTTTCATGACTTGAAATACCTGATCGCGACCCTGGTGTATCAAAGTCATTCATTCTTCTTGTACAGCTATGTAGATTAACTTTTATCTCCTTAGATGTATTTGTTTTGTCGGATATGACAAGCAGATACAGTTTTGATGATGAACATGGTCTATCAAAAACTTACTTTAAATTATACATGATGTAGTCATTTCATTTCTTTTTTGTTAATAATCGAAGGTCCTATAACCAGAAAAAGTTGTCATATTTATGCATCCTTGTGTTTAGATTTCCTATTATAATTGATGGTGACTAGAAGAGATAATTTATATGGTTGAGATGAGAAGCAAAATTTGCTACTGGAAGTTCTTATGCATCACAAGCTGAGCTGTGGCATGATCTTTTGAAAGTTTAGCTTTGGGCTTTAAAAGCACAAGCAGTTTTTGTTCTTGTAACATGTGCTGTGTACTAGACACTGAAGCTTTTGGCTGCACTCTGCGGAACAGCCAGAAAACAATTCAGATACTGGAGTACACAAGTAGAGGTGAATATCTGAATAAGGGGTGCTGGGATTTAGTTTAGCACGCTGGTGGCCTTTCAGAGTTTCAATTGAAGAGCTGTTACAGCTCAGTCTGAGGACTTGTTTAGTTCCCAAAAAAATTTTGCAAAATTTTTCAGATTTTCCGTCACATCGAATCTTACGGATGCATGAAGTATTAAATATAGACGAAAATAAAAACTAATTACACAGTTTGGTTGAAATTGACGAGACGAATCTTTTGAATCTAGTTAGTCTATAACGAAAATGTTACAGCGTCGATTTCCCAAAAAATTTTGAAACTAAACAAGGCCTGATATCAACCGTGCCCTGTACACCACTGTAGTACTGCAGTGTCAATAACTCAAGCTTGCGGAAAGTGATTTAAAATAAGGAACTACATCTGTATTGTTATATTCTTTGATGCAGCAGTAGTAATCCCGTCTTACGTTCTGATCCAGGAAAAACAGTTTTTGATTAAATACACTTGAAGCTACAGTTTTGGGCTTTTGGGCAGAACGGCATGCTGCATGTATTAGTTCTTCCCATATCTGAACCTACTGAACATAGTTTCAAAAAAAAGAACCTATCTTTCCTTCTGATAACTAATGTCCTTCATCAGGTAATAAAACATACCATCAACTAGAAATTCCAATCCTCCTTCTCTTCTGATGATCAATGTTCTTCATCAAGGTAATAATAAGCAATAAGCATCTCTGTCATTTTGGGTACATTTTGCAGAAATCTCAACTTCCAACCCAGTTTGCATGCATTCCCATTGCATGCCCAGAAAGTTATGTTTTGGTTTTTTGATAAATGCTTTTGCTATGCATTTAAATATATATTATGTCTAGGTACATATATAGTAAAGACAAAACGTCTTAAAATTTAGAATGTGGGGAGTACTAGTACTAGTTAGAAATACAAGCGGGTAGTGACGCAAGAAATTATGTCATATTTACGGATTCATCCATTCAAGAACATCTGAATACTAGGGACAAACCTAGCTATGTCTTTGGGCTAAACATCTGCACATAATCTCATCAAAATATGATAGTCTCTTAAGCGTGGTCATTCAATACACCAAACCCAGCTAGGCCTATATGTACTTTTATTTCTACATTAATTAAAATATATAAGATATAAAACAAAACTAGAAGATGCTCTACCTTCACGGGAAAATGTGTGCTAGCTTATAAAAACAAAATGTTCGAGCTTAAGAATAAAAAGCTTCCTACTTAAAATAAAATTCATTCAATATCACAAGAAAGACGTTCCAACATCATTATAAGTTTATAACAAAAATCCTCTCCGTTTTAAATTATAAATCACTTTAACCTTTTGATATATCTATTTTGCTATACATCTAAATTTAAATATAACAATATGTCTAGATACATAGTAAAATGGATGAACTGAAAGAGTCAAAGAAACTTACAATTTGGGATGGAGGGAATACAAAAAGGGGTACTTATGGCATATTTATGTAAAATAAAAATACTGTAAAAATGATTCAAATCACAGCTAAGAACAAAATTTTACTCGGCTAGTGAAAAAAACGGGGAAAAGCTTCCAACATCGTAATAAAAATGCTACAAAAAGTGACCCTAACAACTAGTAACAGATTTTACTCCTAGGCTAGTGAAAAAAAAAAGAGACAAAAGACGATTATATGAGAAAGAGAGAAAAAAGAAGAAGAAGAAGAACCAACTGTCACGGACTCGTGGCAAAGAAAGAGAAAAGATATAAAAAGGAAACGGAGATAGGAAGGAATCAAGGAATCAATCGGTTTCATGGGCCGCTCTCCCTAACGGAGATACTAGAAAGGAATCAGCGAATCAATCGGTCTCATGGGCCGTTCTCCCTAACGGAGCAGCATAGTCAACGTGCGTGCACCTTGCAATCGGCCCAAGTAGCGTGCGGGCAGAACCTAGCTGTCAGCAGCCTCCGAAGAATCGCTCTCCTGCGTTCACACCTGCTTTTTTTCTTCCCCCCGTTCACCTCGCGTGCGGCGACTAGGGCGACCGCCGCCGCCCTACGCCCAGCTGCCCGCCCTGGTCTTCGTCGGGCGCTTTGCCGGCGACGAGCAGCCACCACACCAGGTATGCCCGCCCCCTTCTCTTCTCTTCCCGCTGTGCAAAGCTGAGCACCCGAACCCTAGTTTTAGCTACTTGGCTATCTGTATGTATATATTCGGATCTGATCTATGCACAAGTGTATACATATCATGCATACTAACCTCGATCACATGCGTACACCCACGTCCTGTATTTGGTCCGCCCCTGGTTGGCGCTGTAGCACTTGTTACCGCCAGATTTAGGTGCTGGTGCAGTGTGTTTTGGAGCACTTGTTACCACCTTCTAATTCAGCTGAACCCACTCTACGTTTGTCCGCCTCTAGTAGTGATAGATGTTGTTCGAACTGAAAACTACTGGTTGTTCCGAGCAAAAATGAATTGGTATTGCGTCGGTGATGCTAGCTTTGAAGAATCGTGCTGGATGATTGGTTCAGGCTGTAGACAGCTCACTGTATTAACATGAACTTGTTTTTTTTTTTTTGACAGATTGGTCACAGGAGGATTGCTACATTTGGGAAGGATGAGCAAAGGCCCAGTTCCATTTGTCAACATTGGGAAGAGAGCAAAAGGCAAGCATCTTCTTCTCAACAGTGTTTACAGCCCTCATGCCATTTAATGCACTTTTCAAACAATGTCTAGTGTGCCCTTGATAATTTGTGTTGTTCTGGTTGGGTATAACCGAATAACTCTGCTGGGTAGTAGAGAATCTATCTATATAATTATCACTAGATCCGTAATACTCGGTTCTTTTCCAGTTATCCCCTTAATTTATTGTGTACATTTATTGAGAAACTGTCCGTTACTTTGTCGCTTTATTCTATGGTGGATAAGACATGGACAGATAAACATAAATTCAATCCTGTGAGAGTTCTATCTATCACTGAACATACTATGGAATGGGCGTTATTTCATATTTATTGGGAATAGTTGCGAAGTACTTTTATCTGTTGTGGTATGTGGTACAAGTACATATACATTTTATGGTCAGATTTCTTTGCTAGCAAACTTTATGTATTAATACTTCCTGTACTTATAGATCTCCTGTACAAGGACTACAACTTTGACCAGAAGTTTTCTTTGTCGACATCTAGCAGCTCTGGTTTGGTAGGACAGCTCACACCTGTTGTTTTAGCTCCTTCCAGAAACCCTTTGAATTTATTTTTCTGCTAACCTGTGCCTTTTGTCATAGAATCTCACAGCCACTGGTGTGAAGATCAATGAAGACTTCATTGGTGTTATACGGACACAGCATAAAAGTGGTAGAACTACTGTTGATGTCATAATTGATAGTGATTCTAAAGTAAGGTTCTTGTAAACTTTGCTTTTCTGCATTTGAAAGTTTTTTTGCAAGCCTGGTCAGATAGTTTTTTTTTCTCGATCAGTGCTTCTAATTGTGGCACAGCTATAACTAAGTATTCTGCATGAGACGTAAATATATCTTTGCATAAGAAATATAGAGTTACTTACGTTACATCCTGGCAGATCCTAGGGATACACACATTGATTATAGTAAGCAGCGAACACGTGGCTAATAAATTCTATGTGTAGGATATAGTGTAGTGTAGCTAGCGGTAAGCATCTGAAAGTGATTCCTATGTATTTAATGGGGGCCTCCTTCCATTTTTAGGCTAAGGTTTGCCGACCTAAAGAACACGTGGATTTTGGAATGTGAGTTTTAGACAAATGAGGGCTATATTTGCATCCATAGTATTTTTCGCTTCATATTTGCTTTTGCTTTAGTTATGTCCTCATATTGGACGTCACATTCGTGTCCTTACTGGAGTCCTCTTGGTTGCAGGTGTCAACCACAGTCACTGTTGATGAAGCACTAACTGGTTTGAAGACCTCATTCGCCTTCAAGGTTCCAGATCACAAGTCTGGAAAGGTTAGTATTTTTGGAAGTAATGGAGGAAACAATAGCTTCATTGAATACAGAAAATGAGCGATACAATATGTGCAGGAAGTCTTAACTGAGCTGTATTATACTTGCATACTGTGTTTATCGATTACATCAATGGCTTATGTGAAATATTTTTTTTATGTTTGACAGTACTTATTTCATCTTTTTTTTTTGTTTTTTTTTGCTGACAGCTTGACCTGCAATATGCCCACAATCGTTTTTCATTGAATTCGACCATTGGTTTGACATCAACACCTTTGGTTGAGCTGGCTGCAACTGTTGGCACAAGTGAACTTACCATTGGTGCTGAGGTCGGGTTTGACAGTACTTCAGCTGCTGTTACTAAGTACAACTCAGGGATTGGATACAACAAGTCCGATTTTTCTGCTTCCTTACTACTGTAAGCTCCGCAAGTTTATGCTTTTTGTTTAGGCATGCATGTAAATTTTTGCATTGCACGTGATGTAAGCAGTTAAACCTTTGGTCTATCATAGCATGCTTTTTTCATTTTCTTCTCCTTACCTTAGTTTTTTTTGGTTTAACTAATGAATGTTATTTTCTTAGCTATTTCTCTTTTATCAGTGCGCTGACCAATCCACATTTTTGCTAATAAATAGTGCTGATAAAGGGGAGACTTTGAAGGCATCTTACATTCATTTGTTCAATCCAACCAATGGAGCTACGGTGGCAGCTGAGGTAACACACAAGTTCAAAACCAAGGAGAACTATTTCACAGTTGGGAGCTCCCATGCCCTTGATCCTTCAACATTGCTAAAGACGCGATTCAGCAACTCCGGGAAGGTCGGTCTTCTCTGTCAGCATGAGTGGAGGCCAAAGTCCCTTGTGACTCTTTCAGCAGAGTATGATCCAAAGGTGGTAAGTGCGCCTTCAAGAATCGGAGTGGCCATATCTCTCAAGCCTTGAGATGAGTCAAATCATCTTCTGTAAAACAGTACAAGCGTTACATACTGATACTGTCTCCAAGAACATAAGCTTTGGAGCGATACCTAGAACAACCCTCCATTTTAGCCTTTTTTTGGTAAGAGTCCTGTGGCAAAGGAGTATTGTCTGGGAGTTGGACTTGTTTTGTGGAATGTTTCCATTAGAGTCAACTCCACACCGAGCATTGAAAATACAGAGGTTTGTATTAGAGCAGAAGCTTCAGTCTGCGATATAATTTTCCCCCCCATGTTTTCCTAGTCGTCGCAAAATGATTTTGGAGGTGATTGAACACCTAACATCTTGAGTTGATGGTAGTTTTAACAGCTCTGGAGATAAAAGGGGCATTTGTACCCAGCAACAGCAGAATTAGCTCTTGAAATTGGTTGTTTTGGTTAAACTTATTTTTTTGTTGGGTTAGTTCTTGTGAAATTCTGTTCATGTACTCAGAGCAGGGCCTAGTTTTAATTGCTTCCCCGATAAAGTTGGCTGTGTCCTTGCGATATGACTTATGAGGTGAATGCGCCCAGACTGGAGATCAGCCGATGGAAGCTTATCGAGCAGCTGGGGCGGAGGCGTGCGCTGCGTGTCCTCCCGCCCTGGTGCTCACCAAAGTCCCTCGTGAAGCCCACTGTCCTTGCAAGCTCTCTGGGACCCTTGGCAACTCGAACTCAAGAGTCACAGCACGCGCGTGCTCGCCTCACTTCACTTGGCCCGGCTGTCTCCACGCCACGCTCCCCACATCCCCTTTCCCCTCCTCTCCACTCTCCAGTAGGTAGAGTGGCAAGAAGGATGGTGGCGACGATGGCGAGCTCGCTGCTGCTCCGGCCGCGCGCGGTCCTGCCACACCATCCTTCTAGTTCTAGCTCCAGCCGCCGGCCATTGCCAGCCCCGCGTGTACAGCTGCAACCGATCATCCAGCAGAAACCGGGCCTCGCGGCGAGAAGCGACGGCGAGCGGAGGCGGCCGGCCGGGACGCGGCTCTACTCGCTGGCGCCCTACCCTCTGCTGCTCGCCGCGCTGCTGCCGGGAGGTACGGCCTTGCCACGGCTTGTGTTCTCGGCGGTCGCTGTTGCTGACGCCTTGGTTCTTCTTTCCGCCGGTGGTAATTCTGAGCAGCTGAGCCGGTGACGGCCGTGTTCGCGCCGTTCGTGGAGCTGGTGAAGACGTGGGACCTCCCCGGCTGGCTCGTGCACTGGGGCCACCCCGGCAACATGGTACGTGTCTCGCCATTGCAGCTGAACATGGCTCATGCACTGAACAAGTACTGCCATGTTTTTATCAGCAGGATAGTGTGAAAGATCAAGTTCTGTGGCTGCCAGCCAGAGCAACCGTGTTGCTGAAATCTCAAAGTGCCAGATTCGATGTTCGGATCAAATTCTGTCTGGTTCAATGTTTAACTCTCTGTCCATTCTTGTCAGGCTGTGGTGCTCTTCGCAATGGGTGGCTACGGGACATACCTGGGCTTCAGGATCAAACTGTCAGACGATATTGTAATCCCAAGACCATTTACTATGCACTTTGCCTTCCATCATAGAGAGCAGCACTCTAAATTTCGGCCATGTAACTTTGCATACAGGAAGAGAAGGCCAAGGCCAAAGATCTCCACCCAAAACTCCTCGCAGGGATGTTCTTTTTCTTCGCCCTCGGCGCGACCGGTGGGATCACAGCTCTTCTTACCTCAGATAAACCCATCTTTGAAAGGTTCTGCTCTCAGAATACATACTGTTCTTCTATGTGCGAAGCTAACTAGCTAAGGTCGCCTTACAAACTTTTGGCAATGGATTTGCAGTCCTCATGCCGTGACTGGAGTCATCGGCCTTGCACTTCTGACCGTTCAGTCTATCCTGCCAAAATTGTTCGAGGTAACCTGGAATGATATATCAAATCATCACACACATCAGTTCAATATTTTGCTTTGGTCACTCAAATCCCAGTCTTTGAAACATTCAGATATAGGATTAGTGACTTGGTTTTTGTGATGCCAGGGAAATCCAGGGCTTAGGACTACACATGGTCTGCTCGGCAGTGGCATCATGACTCTGTTTCTAATCCATGCGGCACTAGGCCTGCAGCTTGGGATCAGTTTCTAACTTGTGGCTACCATATCTCGGGGTTTGCTTCTTTCTGATTCTTTTCAGAGATTTTAAGTCACTCTTAGTATTATCACACGAAGCATCCCCTTATAAATCAAAATAATGTAAGAGAAAGGAAATTTTTGTTTTCCTTGTCTTTGTTGGCACCTGCAGTCAATGTTATGATAATCTGATATGGCAAATTTGTGATAGGCCAATAGAATATCCATCTGGAGACAACCAAACATGGATACATGTCTGTTACCTAAACGAATAACAGAATCAGACAAAAAGAAGAGAAAAGAGCAAGAACATGTTGTAATCCTAAAAGCAGCAAGCAAAATACTGCTAATGACCAATTTTTTTCATGTCACCATTCTAAAGAATCAGACAGTCGAGTTCTAGTGTGTAAATGACAGAAAATTTTGTTGCGTCTCTCAATGTTATAACATGGTAGATAGTGGTTGGTATACATACATGTCATGCATTGCATGATAAATACCAAATGCAAACTTCAAAAGTTTGACTGGAGATCTTTAAAAAACAAAAGTTTGACTGGAAAGCAATGATATACAGATGGACCAGGCGGGACTTCCCCCTACTCAACTAGGGTGTACCCATATTATACCAGGCAAGTTTCCTCCAAGTCATGAGGCATTGCAAAGACAGCCATTGTAGATTTATCTAACGCTGACCTCAACTGCCGAGTAGCCTGTTCCTCCATGCATACCCCAACAAAACAACGATGACCAGCAAGCAGAAAGATGATGTGCCCCCAACAAATTGCCAAAAGTCACCTACAAACTTCTTATAGTCCCCATTGTTAGGCATGTTGATGGCAAACGATGCAGCTATCAACGTGTTGGTGGATATGCCAAAGGATACAATAATCAGTATGAGATGGAGCTGAATAAGTCCATTGCGTAGGTTGTCAAGTTGGATGTTGATGTAGTCTTCTGTGTCAACGATATATCCTCGGACCTATTAAATATGCCAGGAAATAGTTATCTACATGAGGATAGGAACTGTCATATTTGTAGTATCAAAGAATGCCAGAGGCAAGTATTGTGTATCCAATACAGGTTTGGGAGAGAAGAACAAACCATCGTAATTCTGTTGCGAATTCCATCCAGCTGCATGAAATAAGATTCAAGTAACATCTCTAGGTCTCCTACAGTGTCGTCCAATGGCGCAACCACAGCAATGCCCGTGCCTTGGTTAATAACAGAATTTCGTATATCCAGGTTTGTTTTTGAAGGAAAATTGCAATTTAAAGCAGAAGAGACCAGTAGAGCTTCATCCTGCGGACTTTTTATTTGCTTCCTTGATAGGTGCAGTTGTGCCCTATTTTCATTATGATCCAAAAGATGCTCTACTTCATCTCTGACCTGAAAATTTTTCAGACAATGATATCACATATAATGAAAAGGAAGTGGCTTCAGATATCATACAAATTATCACCAAAGTTTTAGCGTTATAACACAGATTGTGAGGCTTTGCGGTTGCGGAGGATGGGAAAGCCTAGTATGATATATATAAGGACAGATGGTCTGTTGTTTTTGGTTTCTGTAATTCAAAGATTCAACCATAGCTTATGTACTTTCTTCAGCCATGATTTTTTTTTCACAAACGTGCAACTGGACACGTATTTCATTAAGAGGATAGTCCTTCAAGCATGAATAAATGATGTTTATAACATCAAGACAGTCTACAAATGCAGTTCCTAGAGCTAATTTGCAACAGGTACCCATGTGTGGATGTTATTATTATTCAGAAATACACAAGAATACCATATAGTTCTGTAGTTACATGCACAGTGATAGTCAAGTAAACAGTACTCCTCGGACATTCATTAGCAAACAATAAGCATTGAAATGAGCATAAGAGTTAAGATAAAGAAACATAAAGTGAGCAAATATATATATCTAGCGATACCTTGTGCACACCAGCGAGCAGAGAGGTTAGATTTCTTTTCAGGCTTCGAACACGCTCGAGATTCCTAGTGCTCACGTTCTCAGTCAACTCATCCAGCACAAAAATTGCATGCTTATTAAGATCAGATAGGCTGGAGTGAAATGATAAGCATACAGCTTCTAGGGCGAGCTCCAGCACCTGAAACTCAAAGGGGAGCCCACACTCTGCACCAGTTTTAGCATGCTTGCCATCCACATTACCCACTTGTGTGGCACCAACGTCAACCTCCACGCTCTTCAATGGAAAATGCCGCCTCAATTTATCGATGAAAGGAATAACCTCCTGAGCAAGAGGTTCCAGCAGCAGGACTTCATCAGCGGTTACAATAGCTCTTATGAACTCCAGATTGATTACCATGGCCTTCTCTCGAGCTGCGAAACAAGCAAAGTCTCACCAATAGCAGATATGATTCACTCCAAGACATGCTGGAACGAGGATTTCAGTAGCTAGCAATTCACAGCTATCGCCAAAATCTAAGAGCATCAGCTCACCGAGGATGCTGGGACAGCGGGAGAGAAGGGGCCCGACGACGCGGAGGTCGCGCGCGTGCACCCCGGAGCGTTCCGCGACGAAGGCCCTGTCGCTCATGAACACCTCGCACCTGCCCCACCGATCCATCCTCATCCACAGCCGGGCGGGCGCCTTCCTCCTCCTCCACCTCGCGGCGGGGTGTGGCGCTGGCGGCGCGACAGGCGGCCTGGGCAGGGACGGCAGGCGCCGGGCGGCGCGGGAGCGCTTGGAGTACGACGAGGAGGAGGACGAGAGGAAGGGAGGCGGCTTCCTGCTCCCGATGCCCGATAGCATCACCATCGCGGCGGCGGCACGGCCCACGGCGATCGGCGAGGAACATAGTGGGGAGCGGGCGGAGAGGCAGCGGTGGGGGGTTTTAGGCCGGGCGGAGAGACGGGGCGGAGCGACGGAGGCAGACGAGACAGTGGCGGACATATTTTAGGCAATTAGGTAAAACCATTTTCGAATTGGTAAGCCATATTTCAGTTCGGTATGTCGTCCAAACGAATCATATTACAATTTGATAAATTTGTCAAATTTGCAACATAATTCGCCACTAAATAACATGATATTAAATCTTAAATTTAAGGACTTAATTGAAAAAATTATAAATTATAATATAAATATATTTGAAACGTCATACTTATAATTCAAAATGTATAACAGGCATAAAATGGAGTAAGAGACTTACAATACTATTTATTTAACATTTTAGCCAAAGATCATATTTCTCAAATTTATTTTTACTAAACGAAAACTATTGTAGAAAAGAAAAATAACCTTCCATCATTTTAATAATCAGGTAATTAGGCTTTGCGTGCGCATGCAGCTAGCAGGCCGATCAGTTTGGGTGGATTCATGAATGAAGGCTGCTGGAGCGGTGAATCCTACAATCAAAGACGTACGCATCAGGAGTAGGACCCTCCAAGGCGTGAGTAGATGGACCTCCCGTCGTGTGGTTGGGTAGTCCTCTCCGGTAAGGCCTTGTTTAGTTCCTAAAACATTTTGTAAAATTTTTTAATTCTCCGTCACATCGAATCTTTAGATGCATCGTATGGAGTTTTAAATATAGATGAAAATAAAAACTAATTGCACAGTTTGGTCGAAATTGACGAGATAAATTTTTTGAGCTTAGTTAGTCAATAATTAGACAATTTTTGTCAAATACAAACGAAAGTGCTACAGTGTCGATTTTGCAAAAAAATTTGGAACTAAACGAGGCCTGCATACCCTGTACATCTGCCGAGAGCGAATTCGGCCGTCGGCGGCCGGCGGAGCCGACTAGGTTGGGCGGGCGCTTCCGTGCGGTTGTTTTGTTTTTGTTTTAGTATCCGTTGGTTGTAGAGTTGACGTTCGTCCCAAGCCCAGATAGAGGCCCAAGCTTAGCAAAATACGTTGACACCAAAACAGCTCTGCAATTAAAGCCCATTTACGTTAGCCAATCCACAGCACGCGCGGCCTACACTTTTTGATAGCACGGCCCATTTCGCCAAGTTTGTAGAGGCAGAGTGCCGCTTACCGTGCATGCCACCGCGTGCTTGGAAAATTCGTTGCCATGACACACTTTGACACGTTACCACAATCATTCTTCACGGCCCCAAGTTGTACTCCATCGAGTGAGAGTGTACTATTCCCCCTAGGCCCTCCGTCCCATAAAGCACGAAGAAAGACATCCTAGCACAATGTATCATTATTGTGCAGCGCTATTTGACACTTATGTTTTCACTAGTGTTTGTATCTAAAGTCATTCTGTTTCATAGTAGTAATATATCCTAAAAAAATCTTATAATGCCTTTGTTTATAGGACGGATTGAGTACAATACAGCACCACATTTTTTTTCCTAAGGCCATCCTCAATGGGAGTTTCATGACACAGTTTCCAACACATCAATATTTTGGAAATAGTGCATATGAGTTTTATGGGGATGAAACTTTCTCTACTCCCATGAAACTCTTACCATCTCTCTCTTCATTAATATAGCGCCACATCAGCATATTTAATGTCATGAAACTCTAATAAAACCTCCATTGAGACTGGGCTTATAAGATTTTCGTGCCCGAGGCGTTTCAGTTACGGTTGTCTGTACCGGTACCTCGATTCCTTGAACGATGCCAATATTCCATCGTACTCGTACACTGAAACTCTGGCGTTTCAGACTTGCATGCAGTCCTAGTATAGGATTCGCACTTCGCAGTCGCAGCGATGCCCGGACCCGGGATGCCGGATGAATCAATTGACAATTCCCCTTCGGACGTCAGGCGGGACCTCAGAGCATTAGCCAGGCCCAGGCACGTCAGAGAGTTACAAAACGCCGTGGCGTTTCTCCCGTCCGTGGTCGCTGCTGTGCGGCCGGCCGGCGAGCGCGAGCAGCCAACCAGCGGCCGCTGCTCGCCGACGCCGCGGCAGCGTTTGGCAGCTTGCTGCGGCACCACAGGGCAAACAGGCAGAACGATTCGGTTCCACCGGCAAATTAACAACGGTTTCAGTCAGCTCGAGTTCCTCGGTGCCCGCGATCGTCGTCGTGGACCTACTCCGTGTACTCCACTCCGCGATGACCACGTCCGGGATTCCCAATCCCGACGGACGTGCGCGGCTATTGGGCCGCCCTCGGCCTCTCCAGGAGATGATGGGCCAGTGATTGGCCGGAGGCGCGGCGGCGGTGGCGGTGGTGGCCCGGCCGGGTGGGTCACGGAGGCACGGACTCACGGTGGTGGCCCGGCGCGGGCGAGGGCGCGGGCTCGGGGGCGCACGGCAAATTTTGGCAAGGAAAAGGCTTTTTCACGCGGCGCGGGCGCCGGTGCTGCCGTGGGCGTGGCGCGGCCCCTGGAGCCCTGTAGACTCCGCGCCCTCCGAGGCCGATCGGTCCGCTAGCACCAGCACAAGCCTCGCGGCGCGTGCGCCCTGCCTGCCCAGCTCTTGCGAGTTTGGGGCTACTGTGCGTGTGCACTCGCCACACGATGACACAACACAAGCTCCTGCTGCTATCGTTGCGTTGCACAGCTTGCCGACTCATGAAACTGTACTACTGTAGGTCGGTCGCTCGGCACCATCACATCGACCAGTTCACTTCATCGCTGCCGATCGAGAGATGTCGTGCACAGTAAATTGGCTGCGTTGCACGAGCCCTACACGACTGTATACGAGCACGGAACACGTATTTTCCAAGGAAGAGCAGTGCAACAGTCAACAGGGCTCAGTAGGCCGCGACGCAGACGCTGCGGGGCTGTCCCTCCTGGCCGCCTCGGATGCCCAAGAGATACAGGCATCAGGCACCCGTGGAACGAGGACGGAGGGTGCTGGTGCCGGCTGGCACTGTCAGGCCTGTAGCTACCTCCTTTCTTTTAGGCCTTGCTTAGCTCTGAAAACCAAAAAGTTTTCAAGATTTTCCGTCACATCGAATCTTATGGCACATGCATGAAATATTAAATATAAACGAAAATAAAAACTAATTACACAGTTTAACTGTAAATCACGAGACAAATCTTTTGATTCTAGTTAGTCCATGATTAGATAATATTTGTCACAAACAAACGAAAGTACTACATTACCGAAAATTTTTCACACTGGCCTTGTTTAAAGTTTCCAAAATTTTTTGTTTTTGGGTCCTGTAGCACTTTCGTTTTTATTTGACAAACATTGTCCAATCATAGAGTAACTAAGTTCAAAAGATTCATCTCACGATTTACAGTCAAACTATGTAATTAGTTTTAATTTTTATCTATATTTAATGTTTTATACATGTGCCGTAAGATTCGATGTGACGGAGAATCTTGAAAATTTTTGGGTAGTTTTTGGGAACTAAACAAGGCCTAAACAAGGGCCTTATGCTTCTCGAGCGCCTCGGGCTCCGTCCGCGTCCGGCGCCGGAGCGCGGAGCCCTCCCATTCCACCCTCCGCGTCCGCCGCGCCGCTGCCTGCCTGCCGGCCTGCAGCGTGGGCCCGGCCACCGCACTGGCGGCTCCGTCCACCGTCAAGTGGTGCTCGCGGCCAGGGCTACAGATACGGGGAATCCGTAACCCCACCGCACCCGTCGTCACCGTGGGCCCGGAGGATGGCCCACGCGTCGGCGGTGGCGCCATCATTGGGACGGGTACGCGAGGAATGAGTGGCCGTTTGACCCACCTTCAGGCGCCGCACGTGCCCATGCCCAGGCTGGCGGCGGCGCCCTTTGGCGCCAAGTTTTGGCGGGACGGCCTGGGATTTGGCGGGAATTTTTTGAGTTGAGTTGAGACCTACGGGGCCGAATCTGCGGCGGAAAAGGTTCCGCTTCCATCGCTGTGGTTTTCACCATGGGCCATCCCATGCCCATGGTGCTTTTTTTTCCTTTTTCTTTTTCTCCGGCAAACGTGTGCAGCGCATCGTAGCGTGCGGCTGTCTTTAACACGACAGTACAAATTTTACCAGTACACAATGCCCTTCTGCAAGCACTGACGTAGTACTACCAAAGTTGTAAAAATCCCATTTTTCTTCCCGATAGAATGTTTACACTTTGCGTATACACACGCACACAACGTACCATGTATACAGTGCACCGCAGCAGCGATTGTCCATGTATCTCCAACCACTTGAGACCGCAGGCATCGGATGCCAATACACAAAGGCGGCTGCTGCTGCTGCTGCTGCTTCTGCCTGCACCACCTGGCACATTTACCACCACAGGCATGAGCATGATCCTGACTCCCTGCAATGCTCGAACTCAAACTCAAAGTTGCATGAGCATGGCACGGCGCAACGCATCGCATCGCATGGTAAAAGAAAAAAGAACAAAAAAACTATTGGGAGCCATGGGAAAAGGCGGCTTTTGTGTGCACGGGCTGGGGTCAGCTCCTAAACGTGGAAAGATCGCAGCTTTTGAACACGGGAACGGACAAAACCGAGCAAAGGCCGTCAGAGCCCTCAGAGCGCAGTAGGGTAGGGCCCGGCAGCCCGGCCACTGCCCAGCATGGGCAGCAAAAAAATCCACGTCAGGTCAACAGCAGCATCAGCAGGTGCACGGTGCGGGCCAGCAGCTTGCTTGCGGCCATGCAACAGTCACCCAGTACACCACCAATGCCCTGGTCGTCCAACACCATCATCGTCGGCACACGGCAGCTTGTCATAGAGATTAGATTAGCTTCGTTTTCTACTCTACTCTTCTCCACAACTCTAGATTCATTTAAGGTTCTGTTTAGAGCTTGTTCGCTTAAGGTTCTATTTAGAGCCCGGCTCCTAACTGATTTTTAATTAGTTAGCAAGAATGATTGTTTATGTTATTATAAGGAAGAGAGTATATTAAATAAACTCGCTAGCGCCAAAGGAAAACGCTAGGCTCTCACACTTTTTCATAAGACCTGCGTCTATCTTTCGCCTCTTTGCATGTTCTGTATGTTGCTACTTTTTTTTCTATTCGATCTTATTTGCATGTTGCTAGCGATTTGAAGCAGTCCATTGTGGACGCTTTTATCTGCCGAATTTTCGAGTCATTCAGCAGTTTTTTCTCTTACAATAAATCAACAAACAGTACTTTCACTCATAACTTATCTACCGAAACTTTTTCGTTCCTCACATCAAATGTTTGGACATATGCATAAAACATTAAATATAGATTAAAAATAACTAATTACATAATTTGCATGTATTTCGTGCAATGAAACTTTTAACCCTAATTAGTCTATGATTAGATATTGCTATAGTTACAAATATGTTATAGTATCCCAAAACTTTTTTCGGGAACTAAACAAGGCTTAAAACAACGATCTTTTTAGAGCTATAAGGCGATGTGTGACAAGTGATCCAATCGTTTTTGCGCTCCGATGATGGTCTTTGTCAGCCACCCTCATTATTTGAGAGTTTGTGCAATGATTCCCAGCATGATCAGTGCCATCGATCGTGTGATCTAAGGTACTTATTGTACATAGCGTCATTTTCGACTTTCGAGGTCTTCAATTAAAAGGCAGGAAGAAATACCCTAAAAAAAAGGTAGGAAGAAATCATGCATGTCAGCATGTGATCTAAAAAAAGCCAAGGTCTTTGTACGTGTTGGAGATTGGAAGTTTGAAACTTGGGACCTGAGAGGCAAAAGGAGGGAGGAAAGGAACGGTAGTTACGTGATGATTCGGAGTCCAAGAAGCATCGGTGATGGTCTGATGGATGGGAGTGAGTGAAATCTCCGAATCTATGCACGGGCCGGCCCTTCTTTTTACCAATGTGCACAGGCAGCTAGAGTACCAACAAAAGCAAGGGGAATCTCTTTGAAACTTGCATCATTCTGAGAGGACACAGGTCGTGTCGGGTGATGCCGGCCTGATGTGATTATATTCCGGTGGGTACTACGTACAGTACGAGCTCACCAATATGCACCACCGTTGGCTGGGATGAGGGATCGGGATTAGGCTTCTCGTTCCAAGAAATGGGATTACCATGGACTCTTTTTGTTTCGTCGAGTCCTAGACAATCCTAATCTACTATTTGTAACGGTCTTAGATTCCTACACAATTCCAATCTACTATTTGTAGCAGTTTTAGGTCCTAATTGGATCTTATAGTCTAAAGTTTAGTTAGCTAAAATTATAAAGGTCTAACCTTCAGACAACTTTAGCTTACTTCTGTGGTATAATCAATTAATACCCTTTTTCGAGGTTGTCTAAACTTTAGATTATATTTGAAGACTTAAGAGTCAAAGTGGTTTAACGTCTTGTGGCTAAAGTTTAGATCTTCATAGTGCTTTAGAATTGTATTCTTTTTCCGGACTAAGCGAATGTTTAGTTGACACCTCAAATTCCATTATTGTGTGCTTAACAGGGAAATTGAAATGCTCTTCGCTTCTCATTCATATATAAATTATCGAAAATGATTGTTAATAAATCTTCTTTTTTTTCTTTATTTTTATAGTTGATAAAGTAAGTGTATGTGAAATTTTATGTCCAAGTTCTAGGGCTGCAGCACGGGTAGCCCTGCTCACTGGTTTATAGGTGTCAAATGTCAAAGACTAGCCTTATAGGCTATCTAAACACATGGAGATTAGTAGTAGGTGGATTAGTTTTTTGATTAAATATTTAACTAGTTGTTAACTAATTAACCAACTAACTCTAACTAATTTAAGGCATATGTGGATAGAGCTTCGTAACGAACTAATCTTTAGAGTTTTCACCAAACTTTAGCCAATTCATTAGCCTTTATATATTTTAGATCCTCAGCTACTAACCGTGTGTTTGGTTGGAGAGCGGAGCGAGCTGGGTCGGAGCGAACCCATTCTCGTGGCTGTTTGGTTGGAGGATGGGAGGGTTGGGTTGGCTCCAGGTGGAATATTCCTCTCAGATGCGGGTTGGACCCGTCCCTCAAAATCTGGCGGACGGAGCCGCTCCAACCGGGTTGGCTCCCACCAAACACTGAATTCCTTCATCTAAACACTGGATGGAGCCGCTCTGTCCCCAATCCTTCAACCAAACACTAAAATGGGTTGGCTCCGTCCCCAAAAGCAGAAGTGCAACCAAACACTGGATGGGTTGACTCCGTCCCCAAAAACTAGGTTGGATCCAACCCAACTCACTCAACCCCCAACCAAACACACGGTAAAGTTTGACAATCAGTTCGTGGCTCATGAGATCTAGAATATCCTTGGACTATTTTTTGAACCCTGCTTAGCAGCTAGCTAGGGCCTTGTTTACTTCCCAAAAAGTTTTGCAAAATTTTTCAGATTCCCCGTCACATCGAATCTTTAGACACATACATGAAGTATTAAATATAGATAAAAATAAAAACTAATTACACAGTTTGGTCGAAATTGACGAGACGAATCTTTTTAGTCTAGTTAGTCCATGATTGGATAATATTTGTCAAATACAAACGAAAAAACTACAGTATCAATTTTGCAAAATATTTTGGAACTAAACAAGACCTAGGTCCAAACAGGTCGTTTGTTCATGTCCATATGGAGTACAAGACGCGCATGCATGCATGCCACATCGGCACTTGCTGGGCGACGGAGGCGGGCGGGCTGTGCGTGTGCATCGGATACCCTGACGCAGTGACGCCCGATGCCACACGTGGTGACTGTAGGCCTTCTTTAAAAAATTTTTCATCACATCGAATCTTGCGACACATATAAGCACTAAATTTAGACGAAATCAAAAACTAATTGCACAATTTATCTGTAAATCGCAAGATAAATCTTTTGATACTAGTTAGTTTATGATTGCACAATATTTGTCACAGATAACGTAGCGAAATCTAAGGCCTTGTTTAGTTCAAAAAAAATTTGCAAAATTTTTCAGATTCCCCGTCACATCGAATCTTTAAATGTATGCATGAAGTATTAAATATAAACAAAATTAAAAACTAATTACACAGTTTGGTCGAAATTGACGAGACAAATTTTTTGAGCCTAGTTAGTTCATGATTGAATAATATTTGTCAAATACAAACGAAATTGGTACAATTCATATTTTGCAAAATATTTTGCAAATAAACAAAAGATATAAATGGTTTTCAAAATTTTAAGAAAGGAAGCAAGGCATGGGCTCTCATTGCCGGGCCGCAACTTTTGACATGTCTCCCTACGTGGGGAGGAGTGCACGTGGCGAGACAAATAATTGGCGCGGCTTGGCTGTGATCGGGACGACATGCTGTTGCCGGCCTTGCCTATGCGGCTCTGTCTGCCCCCGCCCCGCCCTCGTTTTCTCCTCCTCGGGTCCTGCCGGTCCCGGCCGTCCATCGTCAGCGTCGGCGGCTCCTCCCAGCCCGGGCGGCGGGCGGCGCTCGCTCAAGCCCAGCCCAGCCACGTCGTCACCGGGCTCGTGTGTTCCTCGATGCGCTGTGCTGGCGTCCGTACGTGCTGTCGCGGAGACCGAGACGAGAGGCCTCGATTTGTTTACTGGCTGACTGGTGTATTGAGATCTTGTTTAGTTTGATTTTTTTTTTTGCAAAATGAGCGCTTTAGCATTTTATTTTGTATTTAATAAATATTATTTAATCATAGATTAACTAGGTTTAAAAGATTTGTCTCGCAAATTATAAATAAATTATGCAATTAGTTATTTCTTTTATCTATATTTAAAGCTTTATATTTGTGTCGCAATATAAAAATAAATAAAAATAACTAATTTTATAATTTATCTATAATTTTCGAGACGAATCTTTTAAACCTGAGTAGTTCATAATTGGACAATAATTATTAAATATAAATAAAAGTGTTACAATGTCCATTTTTTAAAAAAATGGAACTAAACAAGACCCAAGAGTGGTGGGTAATGCCAAAGTCAAGATGCAATGCAACGGGCAGATTGAGGCAATGTTTTAATTTAAGCGAAGATGGGGCTGGGGATCCGATGACCATGATTCGGCGCCTCGGTTGCGCGGAAGCTATTGAACAAACCAAATCTTCACTGATTTTTTATGTAGAAATTAATGAGCTGATTCAGTCGTGTGAATTGCATGCAGTATATATTCTTTTTGTCAAATTTCTGTGTTCTCACAATTTTATTTTTTGTTCATGCCAGAGGGCAGAGGCCAGAGGGAAACCATCGCCCGCCTGGTCACTCATTCTGTTTTTTCCTTCCTTGGTTGAAGAAAGGAGCACAGTACGGACTGCCGAGACCCCTCGCTCTGGCTCAGTTTACCGGGACCCGAGCTGTAGGTTTTTCTGGCAAAGCTCATTTCATGGCGAGAAACTGGGGCGTTGTTTAGTTACGAAAAATTTTAGAAAATCGACACGGTAGTATTTTCGTTTGTATTTAACAAATATTGTCTAATCGTAGACTAACTAGACTCAAAAGATTTGTCTCGTCAATTCTGACCAAACCGTGTAATTAGTTTTTATTTTTGTTTATATTTAATACTCCATACATACGTCTAAAGATTCGATGTGACGGAGAATGTGAAAAATTTTGCAAAATTTTCTGGGAACTAAACAAGGCCTGGGTTAACCGTAGACATATCACATTGTTTAGCAACTGCTCGATCAGCTAACTGCAGGTTTAGAGCAAGTATAATAGCAGATTGTAAGCAAGAATACTAACATAGAAGAGAAATGATAAAAACTCCTAGTAGGTTTAGACATAAAAATTGAGAAACTCTATGAGAAAAGCAAGTGAAACATATATTGTTGTCAAAGAGCTAACTGTTATATTAGTAGGCTGTAAAGATCTTTGCAGTCAGTAGTAAGCTATAGCAACTTGCATGAGGGGAAAACGAAACTTAAGACATGGGGAAAGTACACACGGCAGCATTGCTAGTAATGCTCTGGGTTAGCAGCGGTTAAACTTAAATGTACCGCTGGTAGCATTATTTCGTTTACCCGGCAAATGTGGACATATACGAGCCTGTTTATATTAAAATAAGTCGTATTTTTTCTATCAGCTTATAATATTTTTTCTTATAATAAATTAGCAAATAATACTTTTAATAATGACTTACGAACGAACGGCGTCTACACTCGTAGGTGCAGTATTATTTTACCAATTCCGCCACGTTTCTCCAGACATGTGGCATGGCAGTACCAGCGCGCCAGTGGCATACTGGCACTCCTATATACCCCATTTTTGCTCGGCTCAGAATGGCAGAATCCGCCTTGGAATAATCTTTTGTGAGACTCCTCACGGGACAACGGTGGAAACTCGCCACATTCACGATCAGGACATGTATCTATACATAATAACAATCTAAACGCATATAACTGTGACCGTATGATGACGTCATAAACATTGGGTGCCCACGATTGTTTTCGTGAGGACAATCTACACAAAATTTCTCACTAATGAGGATGACCAAATTCTCTGGAGTTATTCTTCACATGGTACCTATTCGGTACAATCTCTGTATGCTGTGATAAGATGTAGTCCTAGGTTTGTGCAATCTGTCTGGAAATTGGTGATACCACCTAGAGTTCACTTTTTATTATGGTTGTTGTCTCAAAATAGACTGTTAACTAGGGATAATCTACGTAAAAGAAGGGATGTTAGGGATCCTACTTGCCTCTTCTGTGCTGAGCCAGAGACTATTCCTCATCGGTTTTTTAATTGTTGTGTGGCTGTGAACGTTTGGAGAATTATTTCAGATGTGTCGTCAGTAGAATTAGGGTGTAACGATGAATCTGTAGCAAGATTTTGGATTGCTAATAAGAAGCATTTGATAACTAATGTCATTTCTTCTGTTGTGCTTTGGTCCTTATGGAAATTGCGCAATGAGCTGTGTTTTCAAGGGGGTGGTATGGATTGGGATGAAGATGGTGCTGATTCGAATCGCAAGAATGCTAAGAGGATGGTTATCGCTGTACAAGAAGGAAGTTGGAGAGCAGATAGAAGGTCTGATTGTCGAATTTGGAGGAGTTATCCAGGCGCCCGGCGCAAATCAAGTGGAGGGAGGAAGTCTCAGTGGAGTTTGCATCAAGTTTGGTTCCTTTGGGTTCCCAGCCCTTAGCAGATGCTATGAGTGATTTGTTTCAGATCGAGTCTTGTAGTAATAAGCAGCTCGATCAGACTGTATCTACATGTATGCACTGCGCATAAGCGCGAGAAGACAGAACTGAAATCTGGATGCTATGCTTTTTGAAATATAAAAGCAGAGGAAACCTTTTATTAAAAAAATCTACATAAATTTTTTCTTTGTAAATGTAAAAAGGCCCGATCGCCGATCACACCGGCCACCCCGCCCGCCGCCGGCGAATTAGGCGCCAGCGAGATCGCCGCAGGGCAGGACAGGAGTAGAGGACAGCCATCAAGACGCCCGGGCGCGCCCCACATGTATGAAGAATTGTTAAGACACCAAGACACATGTACCCGCGGCGAGCTCGAGTAGAAATTCAGAGCAATGGTCTGGGTGCCGGCCGGCCGTATCGCGTGCGGCCATTGAATTGATGAATTCCAGTCGCTGCGTGCTGCACTGCATGCGTTGCCTGACACACGACGTCCGCGCGCAGCCCCGGCGTACGTAGCGTGCGTAGCCCACTAGCCCCGTACGTACGTACTGTAGGTGCTATGCAATGCACGTACTATAGCCGTTACGACGACGTCTAGAGATACCTTACTCCTATGTACTCCTACTCTACTAGTATACTCCGTACTAGTATATGTGTGGGCGTGACCCTGATGGAATCATGCAAGTGATGATGGAGTATAATGGCGGCGTACGGGGAAAAGATATGGAGTACCTGATGGATGGTACATGCCGGCTGATCGCGCCGTGTTAGTGCTCTTGGATTCTAGCGACTGGGTCTTCAATTGCCCTGCCGCGCACGGTGACATTAACACGTGTACTCCTCCGTACAACTCCAGTCCGTGGGTTATTGCAGATTCTACGGACACCTTCAAGTTGATTATTTATAATTAGAGCCCGATCGATATTGGTATATATTGGTTCCTCTCGAGCGGTCTCAGCTTGTATCCTCTAGCTACTCCTCTGTCTGCTGCAGAGTAGTATCTCATGCAATGTTTTACGAACATTGGATTTGATTGAATGGCTAGATCATTGCCTTCGACTTGTAGCGTACAAAAAGTTTCTGCTGGTTCCTTCAATGTTTCTGTTTGTATCACCTGTGCATGGTCGCCACTACGGAGTACGGACTACCACGATATTCTCTCGTCCAGCTGTCCCAGTGGCACGGAGATAGCAGGAAGCAAAACACGATCAACGGCTGCTACGTCACATGAACAGACAAGAAAATCAAGCAACTGATATAGATAGTAAAAGTACAAAAAATAACATTGACTTCCACACATTAAAATACATTATGTATAATTTTGCTTATTTTCTTCTTTGTTTTTTGTAAGCTCTTTTTGTTCGGGGGCTATCCGGCTATATATCCCTCCCATATTCATAAAAAAAACAAATTAAAAGACAACATGGAACAGGAGGTGTTGAATGGACACCCTCAAGTTGATTCCTTATTATTAGAGCCCAATAGGTTCCTCTCGAGCTCTTTTTGCATGGCTCTACATGGTCTCAACGTACTTCTCTCCTCTATGCACTCTAGGGCACTGTTTACATTCTGTGAAATGGTTTCAGCTCCGTATCAAATAAACTAGCAGACATGAAAAACTATGTTTACTCGGCTCTGCTATAGTAGCAGACAATCCATTTGAACCCACAAAGAGTTGTGGCAAAGAAGGCTTTGCTCTATGTAGACCTCTTCACGTAGATTTTGTGTGATAGATCACTGTAGCATAGAGACAACATGAAACAGAACGAGATGCTGAAGCTACAATTTGTTATGGCCCTATTGTCTCAGCTGCACTTACATATAGTGTCGGACCAGATAAAACTACCACCAAACAAGCTCTTAATTCGAGCACGGTCTGTCTGCTAAACCTAACTCACAACTCTCCAGCATGTGTGCTAGGTTGTTCGTTTGTTTGAAAAATTATAATTAAAAGTATTATTTATTAATTTATTAGAAAAAAACACCTCGACACGAAGGCATCTGGAAGGACAGAATGACGCACGCAGGATCGGCGAACACAGTGGGGTCAGCAGGTCTGCAAAAGAAATTGAACACACTGAATGATATTCAACTCACGCTTTGTGTCGTAGCCTGGTAGGGCCGGGCTACGTGCCCGTGGTCTGTCCGTGCGGCCATGCATCGTGTGTAGAGTATAGCTAGCAAGCAGCACTGATCGCCCCTAGTTCGTAGACGCTGTACCACACTGGCTTTGATGAAGGCCACCGGCCGGGGGGCGGGTGCGGGCCCTCGATCCGCAACCCCTCATGGAGATGGAGATGGAGCCGCCCGCCCGGCCCTCCGTGCCGAGGGGAGGGATCGAACCGCACGAGCGCATGCATGCACGGAGCACGGCCCTCCGGCGCAGGCAGCTGGATCGCCCAGCTCTGATCTCTCACGCAGTCACGCGCCGCCGCCGGGATCGGAGCTCGGAGGACGTGCGCCGTGGCGAGCCGAGCGAGCGCGTCCCGTGTGCAGTGCAGGTGCAGGCGCGCGCACGCCACGGGCACGGAAAAGCACGGTGCATACTGCTCTTCATTCCTTCCCAGGCAGCGACGGCGATGGATGGTACTGTAGTACTCCTAGGCCTTGTTTAGTTCCAAAAAATTTTACAAAATAGAAATAGTAGCATTTTCGTTTATATTTGACAAATATTGTCCAATCATAAACTAACTAGGCTCAAAAGATTCGTCTCGTCAATTTCGACCAAACTGTACAATTAGTTTTTATTTTTGTCTATATTTAATACTCCATACATACGTCTAAATATTTGATATGACGAGAAATCTGAAAAATTTTACAAAATTTTCTGGTAACTAAACAAGGCCCTACTGTGACGGCTCGGCATCGGACCAGGGAATTGAAGCCGACGGTGACGTGAAAGGTTCAATTAATGGTCAGTAGGCCTTTAAAAAATTATAAAATAAATTTTATAGAATTTTCATTTATATTTAATAAATATTGTCTTCTTCCCTGCTGTAACCGAGCTTTGGTTTCTACCTTTTATTTGAATAAATTACTGCAGAGGCTCTTTGCCCCTCCGGTTTCTATTAAAAAAATAAATATTGTCTAATTGTAAATCAAGTAGGTTTTAAAAAAATTGTTTCGCAAATTATAAGCAAAGTGCATAATTAATTATTTTTTATCTAATATATTTAATATTTTATACAGTTACCACAAGATTTAATGTGACAAATAATCTAGAATTCTTTTTGCAAATTCAAAAGTAGACATTCTGACTTGTAACTTTACTGCTCCGGACCAGTCTCGAGATTCTTATAATCTTCGTACCGGGTTCAAATCAGTGTCATCATCACTCGTACTAAAAAAATTTGCAAAAAGAAATTAGGATTTTCTATTAGATCGAATTTTTCGCTGCATACATAGAGCATTAAATATAGATAAAAAAATAATTATTTGCACAATTTGTTTATAATTTACAAGACAAATCTTTCGAGTCTAGTTAGTCCATAATTGAACAATATTTGTCAAATACAAACAAAAGTGTTACAATATCTATTTTGTAAAAAAAATGGAACTAAATAAGCGGTTAACGAACAGTGCAGGTACAGATCTTTGACACGTCAAGCCATGATCTATAGTTAATTAATCACACCGTTATGAATGAGTACTCATATACAAGTATTCTTTGGCCTAAAATATATCGGATTCCGAAAGTCAAACGAACGTAAACTTCATTGAGTTTACATAAAAAATAATGATAATATAAAACAATGTTTGTTTTTACAATTTGATTGTTGATATCGTAAAAGGTCGACACTCTTTATAAATTCACTCAAACTTGAGTATTTTTAATAGATTAGCCAAAAAAGACTAGCCATATTTAATGATTTAACTACTCTTTAAAATAAATTTGACAAAAAGATATTAGAGTACTCCAACAGACTATATAAAAATGACTAGTGAGGTAGGCTATCTAAATATATAGATCAAATAAAGTGCAATAAAAAACTACTAAATTTGAAAAGTTATTTACAGTCTGTTCAAGACGTGTTTTCTTTAACAACAGTCAAATATACATTTAAATGATTTAAAGATGCTCAACTTTTTTTCTATGGTTTGGCTCCGAAAAAGGCGCTCCTCCCATCTGGCGCCAACAGCGCTTCTCACGGGCCCTACTGAGTTTGGTGTGGCAGCCCATGGAGAAACCGGTATGGGAGCTGCACCAAACGAGAACGAACCATTAAAGCCTTGTTTAGTTCTCACAAAAAACCAAAATACTTTTAAGGTCTTGTTTAGTTTTCAAAAAATTTTACCAAAAGTTTCCAATTCTCCGTCATATTGAATCTTGCGGCTTATGTATCTATTAAATATAGATAAAAATAATAATTAATTGCCCAGTTTGACTGTAATTTGCGAGATGAATCTTTTAAGCTTAGTTACAAACGACAATGCTAAAGTGTCCATTTTGTATTTTTTTAAAACTAAACAAAGCCTAATATTCCTTGTCACATCGAATCTCGCAGCACATGCATTAAACATTAAATATAGATGAAAACAAAAACTAATTGTACAGTTTGCCTGTAAAATCACGAGACGAATCTTTTAAACCTAGTTACTCCATAATTAGACAATGTTTGTTAAATAGAAACGAAAATGCTACAGTATCAAAATTCAAAAAAAAAATAGATATAAACAAATCATAACATGCTCAGACTCTGAGCGAACTCAAACCATCCAAGACAAAAGGTAATAGGTTGTTTTAATTCATCTTAGATTATATTTCTCTAACTTTTGCTACTTTATATAAAAAAAATAGCAACTACAACATGAGCCAACAAAAGCTAATTTGGGTTGGAAGTTAGTTGGTTTTGTTAGCAACCCGCCGGTCACCATTCATTTTCGACCTCACTTCTTTGAGGAGTAACCATTTTTATTTTATTCTGTTATCCTCCTCTTCTCTATGGTCCTCCACTCGACTCCAGCGATCAGTTGTTTGTTGTTGATTTTTATGAGACTCTGTTGGTTTCTAACTAAGAATCTGTTATTTGGTGGCTAACTTTTAGCCTGGCTAAAAAAAGTAAGTTGGTCTAGTCTAAGTCTGTCTCCAACAAGTTAAGATAGACTTGTTTGGTTGCCTACACTAGCTAAGCCTAGCTAGCATCTAGTTTGTTTGGTTGCTAGTTTAACTAGGATAGAGTCACCTCTTATTTGAGAAGGTCACTTCACCACCTTTGAGGCAATTATCGAACACGTGCCGAGTAGAGGCAAGAATTATGGTCACGCTCCTCGTCACGGCGGCGAGCTCCAAGCCTAGGTGGTGTCGTGGCTGCCACTACTCTCATAGAGTCCAGGCCTAGCAACGGTCACGGTGGCCTCCCGCCTGCGGCTCCTTCCGGCAAGACACGACGAGCCTTTGGGTCGGCCTCATCGTCAGTGTGCCATCCAGTGCGGTGCCCGCAGATGACACACCCACTGCCAATGTCTGGTGTCACGGACGCGCTGCTTAGATCCTAGCTGTTTTGGTCGACCAATCGAGTTTTGCAATTGCTCCTTGGGCAGAAGCTTCTAGAAACTTGCAGCCCACATGGCATCAACGACCTTGAGTGTGTGTGCGCAATGTCTCCTTCGTTGCGGTCGCTGCTGTTACCTCTCCCTTTCTCTTCCCCCTGCGGTATTGGGGTGGCATGTAAAATCCACCCCACCGAGGGAATGCTATGATCATGAGGATAAGGGGGCTCTCTCTTCTCCCAACTTTTGTCGACTAACCATAGTCGTCTCTTTACGCTCTCCTCTTTTGAACCTGTTTGGGAACCCAATTCCCAACAAACATCAAAGATGAATTTTAAACATAATTATTCCACACAATTCCATATAATTCTCCTCGATCTGTTGCATCGCACTATATCCTTTTTATGCACTGGTTTGCCTATATTTTGGTTATGGTGACGAATCGACGCTAGATCTAATTTCAGTTGGGAATTGTGTGGAGTTGTTTGTGGTTGTTGATCCTTGACTTTCATTTTTTTTAGATAATGGATAACAATCCGGCCTCTACATCCGAGGATGTACACAGCTGGATCAAGTGAAAAAGAGGAAGCCATAGTCTTATAAAACGACCAGGACGCTATTTCAAACAATATAAATGTTTCCATCCTTTATTGGATATCTCTAACGCAATGACTTCTAATTTCTTGCTCATCATCGAGAGCACGTCCTTGGCTTGCTCTTCATGCTGCAATTGGGCCCAAAAGCGTAACCAGTACGCTCCCCTAAAAATGACCTGCATAATAGAGTTAGATTTTATTCTATTAAAAACAACATCATTACGGCATCTCCAAATAGCCCAAAACATAGCAGCCACCCCTACCCAAATCAAATTTCTAATCTTTTTATTCTGAATAGATAGCCAATTACCAAACATGTGGCTGATTAATCTAGGTTGAGTCAGATTAGTAGCATAAAAGATAAACCTCCAAATCATTTTGGCAAGGGGACAGTCTAGGAATAAATGTTGAATAGATTCATTCCCATTAGAGCAGATACACTTCTGACTCCCTTTCTAATTTTTTCTGGCTAGGTTGTCTTTGGTAAGGACGACACCCCTTTGCAGTAACCAAAGAAAAATTTTTATTTTTAGAGGTACTTTTATCTTCCAGATCTTTCTATGATGAAAAGGTATATTTGTATCTATAAGATGGAGAAACAGGGACCGGAGAGAGAATAAACCTGATCTGGTTAAACTCCATCTGAAATAATCTGATCCATCCACCAGTTCGACATGAGAGATATTTGCTACTAAACTAAGCCATTCTGTAAGTTTATTATCCACCAAAGCCCTCCTAAAAGAAATGTTCAGTGGGCTAGTGCTCATAACCTTTGAGACTGTAGCGTGAGGATCTCTCACTATATTATATAAAGATGGATAACGAACTTTCAGAGGCTTATCACCTACCCATGTATCATCCCAAAATCTAGCTGTGGTTCCATCCTTAATATCGAAAGAACCCTTTCCCAACACCTCCTCTTTGATGCGCATTAGGCCTCTCCAAAAATGAGAGACATTGCGCTTAGCTGTGACCTGGGAAAGATTTTTTGAACTTAGGTATTTATTCCTTAAAAGAGATTGCCATATACCTTCTGTATTCAACAGATTAACCAACCATTTTGCTAGGAGGCATTTATTTTGCAATTGTAAATTTAGGATACCTAGTCCTCCCTGGTCTTTGGGACGACAAATAATGTCCCATTTGGCGAGGCGGTATTTATGTTTGTCTGAGGAACCTTGCCAAAAGAATCTTGATCTATAATGGTCCAGATTCTTTATGACTCCTTTGGGAATCTCAAAGAAGGACATCATAAACATGGGCAGGCTACTTAGGACTGAGTTAAGAAGTACTAATCTTCCCCCATAAGATAAGTACTTCACTTTCCAACAAGAGAGTTTTTGTTTAAATCGATCCTCTACTTTACTCCATTCGGAGTTTAGGAGTTGTCTATGATGCATAGGAATCCCAAGATAACAGAAGGGATATTCACCAGCATTGCATCCAAGGAGATTAGTATAGAATGATTCCATCTCTTTTGCCGCTCCATAGCAGAAAATTTCACTCTTGTGGAAATTGATCTTCAGCCCTGATAGCTGTTCAAAAGCACAAAGCAACAGTTTCAAATTCTTTGCTTGTTCTGGGTCGTGATCCAGAAAGATAATGGTGTCATCCGCGTACTGTAGTATGGACAAACCATCATCTATCAGGTGGGGTATAACACCTCTTATTTGACCGTCAGCTTTTGCCCTGTTAATAAGGAGAGCTAGCATATCTGCGACGATGTTGAATAAGATAGGTGACATCGGATCTCCTTGTCGGAGTCCACGTTTGGTTTGGAAGTAGGGTCCAATGTCATCATTGACCTTGATTCCTACACTTCCACCTGTAACCATAGTTTGAACCCATCGACACCATTTGGGGGAGAAACCTTTCATCCGTAAGGTTTGTTGTAGAAAAGACCACTTCACCTTATCGTATGCCTTTTCAAAGTCAATTTTGAAAATGACACCGTTTCTTTTTTTTGTGTGAAGCTCATGGACAGTTTCGTGTAAGATGACGACCCCTTCCATTATATTCCTACCTGGCATAAAGGCCATTTGTGTTGGTGTCACTACAGTTTTGGCTACCATATTAAGCCAATTTGTGCCCACCTTAGTGAATATTTTGAAACTGACGTTAAGAACACAAATTGGCCTATATTGCTGAATTCTTATGGCATTATTTACTTTTGGGATCAGAGTAATAATTCCAAAGTTTAGACTGTAGAGGTCAAGAGCTTCTCTATGCAGCTCAGAGAATAAGGAAAGAAGGTCATCCTTTATCACTTTCCAAAACACCTGATATAATTCGGCGGGGAAACCATCTGGACCTGGAGCCTTATTATGCTCCATTTGAAAAATCGCCTCCCTCACTTCGGATTCAGTGAATGGGCTAATGAGAATGTCATTTTCCTCAAGAGAAACCTGTGGAATATCCAGGTTATGGTCTTCCCTAAGGGAAATCTCAAGATTCTCTAGCTGGCCAAAGAGATCTTTGTAGTATGTCGTGATATGAGTTTTGAGATTATCATCGCCGATCACAGCACCTTGAGTATCTTCAAGCCTATAGATATGTTGTTTGCGATGTTTCCCATTGGCAACTAAGTGAAAGAACCGAGTATTAGCATCCCCTTCCAACAGGGTTTTAACCTTGGCTCTCTGGTACCATTTTAGTTCCTCCTTTCTGAGAAGGGTAACCAGACGCTCTTTTAGATAATGCTTTAGATTAATCTCTTGGTCAGATAGAGGAGAGATCTCAGCTTTCTTATCAATTTTCTCTAAAAGAGATAAAATAGTCTTTTTTTCTTTTCGATAGGACCCTGCTGTGTGTTTCGCCCATCCCCTTAGGTACTGTCGTAGTCTACGAATCTTAGACTGCCAACATTCAAGGGGGGTGGATCCAAAGCATGGAGATTGCCAAATATTTGCAACCATCTCATGAAATCCATCTCTTATTAGCCAGCCTCTCTCAAATTTGAAGGGGCGATAGTGGGTCTGGTGGGTTGACGCACCTCTATTAAGTACCAAAGGAGTATGGTCTGAAATATTCCCATCCCTTGGTTCTACTGTGGATAGAGGAAACATGATTTCCCATTCTGTGCTAACAAGGACTCTGTCCAACTTCTCAAGGGTTGGATTATCTCCTGGGCCCGCCCAAGTGTACTGGCGGCCTACCATATTAATCTCCTTAAGATCTAGAGATTCAATAATAGCATTAAAAAGATCTGGCCATTTAGGGTCAAAGTCCCCATTACTTTTATCTTCAGGGCAGCGCATTATATTAAAATCTCCTCCTATGATATATGGGAGGGATTCTTTCGAGCACGTGTTGGCCATTTCAACTAGGAAATCACGCTTATGCTGGAGTTGTGCTGGTCCATAGACTGAATATAGTACAGATTTGAAGTCATTTGATTTGACTCTAAGGGTGAATTTTACATAATAGTCTCCCTCCACAATAGCTCCATTGTCAAAGATATTCATGTCCACACCTAGCAAAATACCCCCCGACCTACCGTGGGGTGCCATAGTGTGCCAAAGGAAATCATGTCCTCCACAAAGATTTTTAAGAACATGATCCGGGAATGAGTCCCGTCCTGTTTCAGAAAGAGCAATAAAATTAATCTGCTCTTCCTTAACTAGTTCAGCCAAATACCTATGCTTAGCCAAGTCTCCCAGACCTCTGCTATTCTAGAAGACACCCTTCATTTTATACTAATTTTGGAAGGGGTTTTTGGTTTTTTAGGAAGTTTGCCTTTGAAAATATTCTTGGCATTATTGTATTTTTTCTTCCTTGGGAGTGGAGAGAGATCGATTATTTGATCACTCTCATCCTCCAGCAAATTCTCATTTAAATTACCACAGGCGTGGCTGAGAATCGCATCAATTTGGCTTTCTCGCTCATCATCACTCTCAAAATTGGAGAGTCTGGACTTGATAGAGCATTTTTTTTCATTTGCACATAGAACCAACCTATCTACCTCTAAGTTTTTAATACACACTACATCTGAGGTATCTAAGTTGATGCCTATCCTACCAAGGTTTGAAATAACTTTAGAATCGGGAAAGCTAGTGAAAGAGTTACCTAGGAATTCGAGGTTCTTTTTCGCTGCCATACGTTCAACCTTGTGTAGAGTGTGGACGTCCGCCGTTCCCGCATTCCTGGAGCTACGGCGCAGCACTTTAATGGGTGCCGCCGTAGGCACAGGTGCCCGCTCTCCAACTGTCAGGGAGGTTGTGTCTACAGGAATGATCACCTCCTCTGAGTAGGTCGCAGTTGGTGTCGCTGCAGGTGTCGCCGGTGGTGTATGTAGCTCTTCAGGTGCCCCTTCCCCCACCCTGGCCATGGCGGGGGCGGTCAGGAGTAGGGGAGAATCTAGTAGGGGCGCGGGGCTAGCCTGGAGGGTAGTTGCGAGTGAAGATCCCCCCATGCCAGCTGGTGGCACAGTGTCCTCCTCGGCTGGGTCTCCCACCTTCATTGGTGGGCTGTGCTGGCAACCCAAGGCCAAAACAGAGCTGTGCTGGCGAGCACCAGCCTCGCCGACGCCCAGCTCGGCCCCAAGTACCTCCACGGGAGTCGCGGTGGAGTCGGAGAGGAGGCATAGGGGTTCGGTTGCAGTAGCAACCCCCACGCCTACCTCGCCAACCCTCTCGTCCGTCGCTGTAGAAGATAGCCCCTCAGTCGGTGGGTCCAGCGTAGGGCTAGGATGGCCCAACAGTGGCTCCTCTAGAATCGGTGTGGTCACACCGCACTCCAGCTCAAGAAGGGGGGCATTAGGTGAGGTAGATCCCCCCACCTCGGCATCCTCAGTCAACACCAAGGAAACAGAAGAAGGAAAAACATTGTTAGGATCAGTAACATGTGTCACCTTCCTTACAACATCCTCGTCTTCTTCTAACATGACCTGGTAACTGATCTCCTCAATAAGCTGAGAGCATGCTACATCCACAGCTTCTTCAACCAAGGCAGCTTGCTTCTGAGGAGGCATATTCTGTGGGGGTACTAGAGATTTATCAGATGCTGGTGCATTGTTCTGTGGGTTTTGCGGATCAGAAGCTTCCGCATCTTCCATCTCACGGTCGCTCCCTTCTGGCTCCTTATCACTATCCCCCAGCAGGTCATCATCCTCATCAGGATCCATTGGGTCATTCTGAACAACTTCATCCGCCTTAAAATATAGACGGTAAATGCCAACGCCAACACACACATCAGCAAACTCCGGGATCTTTTTGACATCATAAACGGCAACCCCGATACGAACCTGTCCAGTCTCACGAAGGTGTACCATATCCACCTTTTGTGTGGTCCCAATAATGGTCCCAACTGCCCACAGAGGAAGAAAAGAATGAAGTACCCTGGGTACCTTGGTGACAGTAACCCATGTCTGCTCCAGCAATCTGATAGGCTGGATATCATCCTCATACTCAGCAAAAGAGATGGTACCTTCCTTGTTCTTTGTTGTGAAAGTATCAATCACAATCATGCGGTCTAATTCCTCTTTGTTTGGAAACGGAACAACAAAAGACTTAGCCCCAAGCTGCTGCACCTCCCAATCCCAACGAACCAGAATAATCCTTGCCAATTCAGCTTGAAGTAACTGAGGGGAAACTTCTCCTGCTTGTACAGTGATCTGAGCTTCGGCTGATGACTGAAATGTGTCAACAACATGATTTTTCTTGGCTGCTTGGATCTGAAAAAATCCCATCCCATCCTCCGCGGCGCCACAAAGAGCAACAATTGGCTTAGGGCCACGCAGCAAAGGGCATCTACTGGTAAAATGCTCCTCATGGAAAGATCCTTCCGCTTCCTCTTCTTGCCGAGTTCCTCATCAACCACCTTGCTTTGATCATCCGCCTCCTGCGTCATGTCATTGGCAAGGGCGGCACCGGAGACTTCTCTGAGTTCCGCCGTACCATCGTGTTCAGCAGCTCCCGGTGCTAGCCTGGGACCTCGACCACGTTTCCTGCGACCTCCGGCTATAGCACCAGCCAGAGGGGGAGCCCCATGGCCTCCGGCTTGAGTGTCACGGCCACCTGGTGGAGGATGGGCACCACGTCCATCAGCAGGAGCAGGAGCACCCTCGCGACCACAAACCGGAGCGCCACCGCGACCAAAGCCTCCCCGACTGGGCCGGTTGCGTGTCCTGCCCGGGTCACTGTCCATCTCCGTGCGTCCGCGTTGCTGCCGGTCTTCATCTCGAGCGTGGAAGCCGGCCAGCTGCCGCCCCTACCCCGGCGGCGATCCACCGGAGCTCCTCGCGCGGGTGCACCCCGACCGCCGCCTCTTCCTCCTCCCGCCATCAACACGTCGCGGTACGATGCGGCAGCGGTGACGAAGAGCGAGGGATTTACGATGGGGCGGGCCAGACCACGGCAGGAAATTCGCGAGGTCCTCCGGGCGGCGCCGGTGTGGGGATCACGATCGGTTTGCGGTGTGTGCGGCGGCGTCGTAGCGAGCACGGGCTTTGGTGGCGGCGGTGTTGGGGTAGTCCGATGCCTAGCGTCGTGGGCTGTGATGCGTCGCTGGTTGGACCCAAACTTCAAAGTGGGGCCGGCCAAATTTTGAAACTGCACTGAAACCGGATCGAGAGGAGCACGGATCAGGCGGCGTCGCTGTCCGGCTTTCTCCAGCGCCGGTTGGATAAAATCCCCAAGGGACGTCGCCGGCGTGATCCTGGGCGGAGGTATGGGGCCCCTCCATACCGACTTCCTGTGCGCGGGACGAGGTCCTGGGTGTGGCGGTCCCGGCGCCCCCTGGGATCGCGATGCAGCAGCGATCGGTGGAGGGAGCACGGATGACGCAGGCGGCAGGCCGGCTAGCGCGCGCCTGCGCCGTCGCGATGTGGTCCTGTGATGGGGTGCGCAACCTCCACCGAGGCGCGGCGCGACATGGTGTGGACCGGCGTCGACGCCCCCGCGCGCCGGAGCTTCTCGCTGCCCTTCGTTGGCTGCCAGCGTCTGCGGCTGAGGGTATAATAATATAATAATCTTCTCCAATCCTTGACTTACATATGTGGCGCTGCTGATCCTTAGCTACACCGAGGAGAAGGATGTCATACTCTTCACCCACCCTCCCATGGTTTATCTCTATCCGGACTTGTTGCTCTTGAGTTGACTTTTCAAGTGTACATGTTAATGTGCAATCTATTTTATTTTCCTCCCGACTGTACTGTATCTAATCGGAGTCGAATTCTTAACTTCAGCTTGTGTATCTGCATATGTTAGATATATGCGCAATCATGTTTAGGACATTAGAACCGCATCAGTGCTTGCCTTGTTTAGTTGTGTATGTTCCTTCTTAAAACTCTGACTGAAGTGGTTGTCTTGGATGCTATGTGTTACCAGAAACTAACGAGTGTTTGGATGCTATGTGTTACGAGAAACAGCCGTCACTCCGTCAGCCCCCTTCTTCTGGTTTTTAAGCCGCTAAAAACTAGTCTGTTTGCTTACCATCTAGTTTTTAAAAGCAAGATTCTAAAGGACTCATAAAAATTAGAGGGATCTAAACATGACCTGGAGCCCATTTTCTATTGTTTAGTTGCAAATTTTTTTGAGAAACGACCACTATAGCACTTTCGTTTGTATGTGACAAATATTGTCTAATTATAGACTAACTAGGCTTAAAAGATTTGTTTCGCAAATTACAGATAAACTGTGTAATTAGTTTTTATTTTCATTTATATTTAATGCTTCATGCAGGTGTCTAAAGATTCGATGTGGCAGAGAATCTTGAAAATTTTTATGTTTTTTTGGGAAGAAACTAAACAAGGCCTAGCAGATTGAAATTCTCCTTAAAATTGTAGTTTTGATTTTTTTTTAGAAAAAACTAAGATTATTTTAGACTTGATGGCAGCACGTGAGGGTAAAGGAAGACGAACGAAGCCACTAAGAGCATCTCCAAGAGTTTGCTATTCCATTTGGTATACTACAAAATTTGGCAAAAGTTGCAAAAAACGTTCTCCAACAATTTGCTATTTACACTTGCCAAAATCCTTAACTTGCTAAAACTTTGTTCCGCGCGTGCAGTTATCCGCGCGGCGGATTCCGTCGCCATACCTCACGCGCGGTGGAGTCTGTTTCCTTCGCGCGTTCCTGGAAGCCGATCTCGCCTCCTCCGTCCTCTCGCTCGTTTGCCGTAGGTCTGCTCGAGGCGCCGCTGCAGCTCGGCGGCGCGCGCCCGCGCCCGCTCCAGCTCCGCCAGAGCCTCCGCCAGACGCGCCCGCGCCGCCGCCAGCTGCTCGTCGGCCGCCGCCTCCCTCCACCGTAGCTCCGCCGCCGCCGCCGCCCACCTCGCCCGACTCGCGTCCGCCGGCCGCCTCCCCTCGCACATCTCCCTACGCACGCAGAGCGCCCCCGCCAACTGCACGCCTCCCACGACGGCAGCTCCACCGGCTCCTCAACGGCGCCGCCGCCGACTTGCCCCTCCTCATCTCGCTCGCTCGAGACTCCCGCGGTGCTGTTGCTGTTGCTGACCGCATCACACGACGACGACGATTGGGCGCCCGCGAACGGGGAGGAAGGAGGACGGGAATGCGGGATGGGAAGCTGGAAGGCGGCGGCCGGGAAGGAAGCGCACGGCCGGCCGTGGGCGGTGGGGTGCCCGGGCTGCTCTGCCTCTCTGCACGTTGTAGTTGCAGGTCGGGGAGGTTTGTTTCAGTGTAGTACTCCGTGGGGAGGCGTCCAATTTGGTTCCCATCTCTGTCGAATGTCGTTTTGATGTTGAGGTGATGGATCCAGTGGGGTTTAAAATTTCATGTTATTCTATTGTAGACTGTTTTCTGCCGGTCCAGTGGGGTTTAAAATTTCATGTTATTCTACTGTAGACTCTTGAGTAGACTCTTGTAAGATCAATTCGTATGGATTCTGATTGATCGTTCTTTTTCAGACTCATTGCGATGGATCAGGGAGGAGATGATTTCCTGTCGGACATACTTCTGCGACGGTGGCAAGGACTGCAGTCGCGGGTGCACCGGCGGTGCAGAAAACAATCGGTCGAGAGCCCTGCCTGTTATTTCCGTTGGTCCAAAAGCCTGTTTGTGGGCCTCATTTTTTAGTTTAGCAAGCCCAAATGGCAAACTCTTGGAGAAACAACAAATTTTGACTTGGCAAATATTTTATCAAGTTGCTAAAATAGAAAATTTGGCAAGTGGAATTTAGGGAACTCTTGGAGATGCTCTGGAACACGGAATTTAGAAAGGGAAACGGAAAGCATCGCCCTTTCCCCAGAACACCACCCGCCAGTGTTGGTTGGTGATGAGATATTCAGATCACGCACGGCACGACATCCCCCCATCCTCCCCCGTGCCGGCCGTTTCCGCCCGCTACCAGAATCCCACGCGGCAACAGGCGCCGCGCCACCCGCCCAGGCGGCCACCCACCACACCCACCCGATATCGTTTCTTTCTCTCTCTTACCTAAGCCAGGGCCCAGGCCCAGCCCGCCAGCCGCCTCTGCTCTGCTCTCTGCTCTCCCTCTCTAAATAGCAGCGCCCCGCCCGCGCGGGACACCACCCGCCCTCCCGCGCCTTTTTCCCGCTAGCCAACGCACGGCACCGCACCACAAGGCAAGGCGCGCCTCTGCCTCTGCCCGCTCTCGGCTCTCGCTCTGCTCCTCCTCCCCCTTCTTCTCTCTCTCTCTTTCAGCCTGCAGCGCTAGCGAGCCCTCGTCTTCCCCTCCCCATTATTCCCGGGATTCCCCTGTTGCTGCGTGCGACTGCGCCCCACCTACCTACCGCCTCCGCCTCCGCCTCCGCCTCCGCTCCCCTCTCCTCTCCAGCGAGCCGCGACCAAGCGGCAGGGACGGGACGGGACCAGCCGACCAGGCCATGGGGAAGTACATGCGCAAGGGCAAGGTGTCCGGGGAGGTCGCCGTCATGGAGGTCCCCGGCGGCGCGCTGCTCGGCGTCCGCACCCGCTCCCGCACGCTCGCGCTGCAGCGCGCGCAGAGGCCGCTCGACAAGGGCGACGCCGAGGACGCCGCTGCGGAGTACCTCGAGCTCAGGAGCCGGAGGCTCGAGAAGCCGCACAAGGACCCGTTACCGCCGCCGTCTGCGCCTGCGACCAAGAGGGGCGCCGGGAGGAAGGTCGCCACCGCCGCCGCCGCCGCCGCGGCGCCGCACGGGCTGGCGGAGGACGACGTCGAGGTCTCCTTCGGCGAGAACGTGCTCGACTTCGACGCCATGGAAAGGTGAGATTTCTGTCTCCTCTGCTCCGTCCCTCGTTCAATGAATCTGTCCCCTTCTTCCGCCGCGAGCGGGGATTGGTTAGGGTTCATGTTGTCCGTTCAGGGACTCAGGGTTTGCCCTTTCTCCTCGATTCCACTCCTTTAGCGCCGCCGCTGGGTATCCAGCGCTTCGAAGTCGAAGTTGACTGGTGCCGACATTTGGCGCCGAATCCAATACTTTCACTGTATCCTAGCCAGTGTGTGAAATGCTTTGTTTGCGTTCTTGGGACAACGTTGCGACCGAGAAGTCCAGTCTTTGGCTGGAATTGAACGACGCGGTAACTCGTTCCAAGACTTCTCCTCACTCGTTCCAAGGATTGGAACGACGCTAATACCGTGCCGTTGCTTGTTTCTTGCGTTCAAACCCAGTTTCTCATGGTCCAAAAATCACTTGTACTTTTTCCCCCAAAATAAATGAGTATGTATGTATTTAGCTAAGTTCTTGTCGAGTAGCTAGCTTAAACATTCCGAAGTCTTGTTCATTTCAGTAATTGCATTTGTTTCACTAACATGGTCTAGTGATTGGACAAGTAATCCTCTTTAACCTAAGAGAATCCCGAGTCTAGACACCTAGACCACCTAACAACTGCACTTTTTTTTGGCTCAAATTAACAGGTAATCCTCTGTAAGTTGCCTGTCAAGTCCTTGTATTATCGCACCCAATCCAATCAAAAGCACATCTCTTAGTGGAATCTCCTCTAGTGGCCGTTGCCTAGTCGTTACCCATAGCCGCAGCCCTGATGGGGAAAGTAGCCTCCTTTCCCCTTGTTCTCCATCTCCCCCTGCCCTACACGAGCAGAGGAGCAGTGCATCGTTCGCTTGCATTTGCCTTTGTGCTATCTAGTTGCCTCTCGGTTAGTGGTGGGGCTCGGCAGTGACCCTCCCAATCTTTTGCCAATCAAAGGCCCTTTTTGCAAGAAATTTCAGTCGCCCACAGCCCCAAAGGCACCACATCTGTCGCACTCAAGAACCTGTTTCGTGCGTGGCTGCTCACTTGCCACTGCCTTGTGTCTGGAAGGCAACTAAACCGCATGGCATTGGCAACCAACTCATCATTAGCCGTGTACCAGAGCAGTCAGCACCATTGAATGCCTCCTGCTTGTTTAGCCGCCTGTGATCACTGGACCCTGGATGGACCATTGAATGCAAACGTGAAATGGAGGGAACTTTTTCCTATTCTTGTGCATCTGCCACTAGTTATTAGTTCTTCGAAAAAATGTGTCTCGCGCAACCCCTTCAGGGGAGGGATGAAAGACAGGACTTTTCTGGTATTTGCTGTGCAAAGTGGTGCCCTGGTTTGGCACCAGAATAGTTGTTTGAAAAATGTCTCAGGGTCATGAGATGGGTGACACTATTTTAGTAGCATATTCTTGTGCGCATGGGCCCGTCTTTGGCATATGCTCATGGAAAAACCTCTTTAGCTCAGTTGTCTCTGTTTAGGCCCACTTGTTGTTTGCCTGTATTAAGTGTGCTTGCCTCAGCATAAATCAAGTACCAGATTGTGGGGGCACATGCCTGGAAGAGACAAGTGCATACTAATATTGTATGAGAAGGTATCAATTATCGGCCATGTGTTAGTATATCATTCACCAATCTAGCTTACAGGTGGCAAGTGCCACGTTTTGGGTTTTGAAGCCCTTCCTTTGGGGATTAGGGAACGAGACACATTTTTTCGAATTGTAGTGTTTAGTACTCCTACATACAGTAGTATTTAGTAGTGTTCTAGTACAAAATTGAACAGTAGTTTGCAGGACTATGGTTTTTGATGAATAGTGCCTCTGATACTTTGGTCTTCCTTGATGTCTGTTTCTGGGGTGACCCATTGGATTTAAATTTAAAGTTTAGGAGTGAAAAAAAATTGTACAATGTAATGATACCTGCGCATTTGAGGCATTGTTTTTTAGTTCTTTTTCCTCATATATGCTTCTTTTGGTTGCAGGAGTACCAGAGAGACAACACCGTGCAGTTTGATTAGGAACCCAGAGATGATAAGCACCCCAGGATCCACAACTAAAAGTAAAACCAGCAACTCGATGACTTCCCGTCGCAGAATGGAAACCTCAATCTGCCGTTTCATACCAAGTTCGCATGAGATGGAAGAGTTCTTCTCAGCAGCTGAAAAACAGGAGCAGCAAAGCTTCAGGGAGAAGTAAGTCTCAGTTTCCTTGTCTTTACACCACCTGTTAAACATTCTGTTAATTCTTCCATTGGCTGACATTGAACTGCAATACTGTTCTGATCAGGTATAACTTCTGTCCTGTGAACGACTGTCCTCTTCCGGGTCGGTATGAATGGGCGAGGCTAGACTGCTAGATTCCCAGCACAAGTGCACCATTGATCTGATATGTCTACCACAATGACTAGTGCCTTGGCGGAGGCGCAATCAACCCAATCGCATTAGCTTTCTTGTCTGTTGTAAAAATTAGAGTAGTTAGCTTGTAGCTGGATGATCTTTGTGTAACGAACAGGCGTGATTCTTAGTTACACCCTGATCCCCAACCTCACTTTAACCGTTAACTGCTCAAGCTGTAACCGAACCATCTCATGTAGTGTAGGCCTAGCGCATTCATCTGTTCCTAGTTCTCGCATTAATTGAATGAAATTAGAGTTAGATTTGCATGGCAATCGCCTGGTGTTTTCAGTTGTCATTTGTGCATGAGAATCTTTTATGCGCTGGTCTGAGAATTTGGTGTGCCCTCATCATGCCCTTGAAAGGCCATGGTATGATGGAATCTGTGGGGCTTCACGGGACCTGCATTTGCTCTATCCGGTGATACTGCTCCTTTTGAACAGCAATCTGGTTTCGGTTCCATTGGGAGCTCTTGTGGAGCGAGTCATGCGGTGTGTCGTTTTCTTTGAGAGTGGTCACTGGATGATGACATGATGGTTTCACTTGGAGCGACCGGCGCATCAGCAGTGATGATTCGTTTTTGGGATGTTGCAGACTTGCAGGCAAATGCTGTTCCTTTTCAATTTTAACTGAGGCAACTGGTAAAGTTTTTCTTTCCAGTCAAACTAGTCAGATATAGTTCACTGAGAATTTTGCAAGCTTGATGCTTTTGGAGACAGATGTCCCTTTTTTCGCTTCATGTTTGCCGCTTTCCTGTTTTCATTTATCAAAGATGGCTTCCAGCATTGCTGCCTGAATTTGCTGCTGGTTATGGGCAACCTGCTCTTAGTGGCGGTAAGCAGGCTTTGCTACAATACACACACTAAAACCCACTATCTTCCCCGTACTGCTCTTGCAACCTTTTCCTGCAGTGGACTTGCAAATTGGTCAAAAGCTGCTGCAAGTTTCCAAACACGTTAATAATATGTCAAAAGAATCCAAGGTGCAAGCAGCCGCATGCATTTTGTACGGTTCAAGCTGTAGTACAGCTGGTACAGTAGACCATAGCTGAAAAATCTGCACAAAACTCTCCCTTTAATTTCTCAGTGAGAAAAAAATCTGCACAGTGCCACTCTGATGTGAATCGACAGTAGATTACCACCTCGGTAAAAAGCTACTCCACCAAACAGAATTGAACAGAGGCCACCATGCTATACTGGTTTCCTGCAGGAATTTGTGGCCAGTGGACTGCAGCACTTGGAGACATTTGGATTCTGAAAGATGCAATGCAAAACAATCCTGTGCCGCTGTCATCTGAGCCAAGGGTTTTGGATGCATCAGGCGGCACGATCCCTGTTCAGTGTTCTGTGATGGTTATCCGGAACAGTGGCCTCTTCAAAACGATGTGCGTGCTGATATCCTTGTTTAGTTGGAAAAATTTTTAGGTTTTGGGCACTGTAGCACATTCGTTTGTTTGTGGCAAATATTGTCCAATCATAGACTAGTTAGAGTCAAAAGATTCATCTCGTGATTTACAGATAAACTGTGTAATTAGTTTTAATTTTTATCTAAATTTAATATGTGCCGTAAGATTCGATGTGACGGGAAATCTTGAAATTTTTTACGAACTAAACAAGGCCCCTGTCTCCAAGCTACTGTAGCAGTAGCACACGCGCTGCAGGTTTGCAGTCGTGCAGGCAGATGATGAGACAGTTCACAGCTGGAGCTGCCCCCCAGTTACCGCGGCGGGACTAATGATTAGTACTGTGATGACAAGCAGCAGCAGCCCACCACTCTCGTGTGCAGGCTAGCGTTGGTGAATGGAGCTGGAGCACTGCAGATTAGCATCTCATGGTTTACTGTACATGAGAATTAGTCTCTGCTTCTGTTCTGAAAATCATGGCTGCGATTATATTCCATTCCATTTCATGTCTAGCAACCTGCAACTAGAACGGTCGGATGATGGTCTCACCTCACACCCTTGTGAACAAAGCTGTTGGACTGGCACGGCACAAAGGTAGGCACTCCATGCTTTTCTCTGCCTTTGAGCCTCTGAGTGTATCTGTACTTGCACGAGTTCTTTCCCCAAATGAAGCCGTATTTTGCTTGGCGCGAAAAGTTTGAAAGACACATTGCCTGATTGTCATCAAAGTTGCTTGTACCAGTAGCACAGAGGCTGCAGATTCACCAGACTGGTCATCATATAGAACCTCGTTGGACCATTTGACAGCTCCGGCTCGCTCTTCCGCTCATTAAATTTGCTTACACTTTTGCACTGAGGTGTATATTTCGTTTTTATTATTATATCAATTTCATTTTTATTTGATAATTATTATTTAATTATAGATTAATTAGGTTTAAAAAATTTATCTCGCGATTTATATGCGAACTATGTAATTATTATTGTTTTTGACAATATTTAATGCTCTATGCATGTACCACAAGTTTTAATGTGACGAGCAATCTTAAAATATTTTTGATTTTTGGATGAACTAAATAAGGCTTTAGTTCTCTCTAAAATTCAAAAACTTTTTAAGATTTTTCATTACATCAAATCTTACTAGCAAAAATTTTAAATATAAATTAAAAAATAACTAATTGAACCGAGAACGTATGTAGAACTGCATTTTTCTAATATATAGCGGCAGTAGCAAAAGCATTTGAACATACGCGGCCGTAGGACACCGACGACACGAGCACGAGGAATTCAGGATCCTCTCTGTCTGTGACCTTTTCAACATTCAAGGCCTCAGAGATGCCCTGACAGGAAGAGGCACAGAGCTCCATTATCACACACGAGTTGAGCAGAGCAACAGTGTCCTGGCCTGCTTGTCTTCTTTGCGGGAAACGTTTACACCCATGTACCAAGTGTGTACGAGTAGTCAGTCCTTCACCCTCGTGCACGGGACGCGATATTGTCACGATGCCCGCATTCACCTTGCGAAAATATGCCTCCCCAAAACAGATACACACCACTATCACTTGCTTTTATTCCGTAATCTAAGGCTTTGTTTAGTTCTAAAAAATTTTATATTCTTTGTCACATTAAATCTTACGACACATATATAAAATTTTAAATATAGATTAAAAATAATTAATTTTATATTTTATTTGTAATTTGTGAGACAAATATTTTAAATTTAATTTATAATTAAATAATATTTATCAAATACAAACGAAAATAATATAATTTCTATTTTGCAAAAAAATTTAGAACTAAACAAAGGCTAAAAAAAAAATCTCCGGTAGATCTAGCCGTGGAACGGCATCTCTGTTTTTGCAATGAACATGCACTAATAATGAGTAACAGCAGCAAGAGTGCAGAAAGTGCCTGTTCCAACTACGGCCCCCTCCCTTTGGATCATAGGATATGAATCCTATAGGAATAGGGAAACTATAGGAATATATATATCAAACATATCTAATCCTAAGTAATATAGAAGACCTTTAGTTAGATCATAGGAAATTTTCTATGAAGTCGTACTTCATGCTTTTTTTTCTATGGAATTGAACTATATGAGTCCAATCCTATGTAATACTTCCTGTACTTTTCCTATGAACCAAAGAGGAAGGAAAAATTCCAACAATTCTATCCTACAAAATTCCTTTGTTTCACCCTTGAACCAAAGGAGCCCTAAAGGGTTTGGCTGTGATTGTTAAAGTTTAACAGGTATTTTAATATTTTTATTTTATTTAATAATTATTATTCAATTATAAATTAACTAGACTTAAAAGATTCGTCTCGTAAATTAGAGCAAGTATTATAGTGGGCTGTAAGCTAGCTAAGGCCTTGTTTACTTCCGAAAAAATTTTATATTTCGCTACTGTAGCACTTTTGTTTTTATTTGATAAATATTATCCAATCATGAACTAAATAGAATCAAAAGATTCGTCTCGTGATTTACAGACAAACTGTGTAATTAGTTTTTGTTTTTGTCCATATTTAATGCTTCATGCATGTGCCGTAAGATTCGATGTGACGGGGAATCTTGAAAACTTTTTGGATTTCGGGGTGAACTAAACAAGGCCTAAATGCTGAGGTGGAGGAGAGAAGAGAGGAGAAGCAGACTGTAATCTTACAGCCAGCTTAGTCACAAGAACCAAGAAACTTTGTGAGAGAGATAAATGTGCCATATATTAATAGTGAAGAGCTAGCTATTATATGCGTGGGCTGGGAAGAAGGCTACAAGAAACTTTATAGCCAACAAGTAGACTATATTATTAAACTTGCTCTTAATATCCCGTCCTATTTTTTAGTTTTATAAATAATTTACATTTATTAGTATTTGATACATGTACCGACAACGAACAGTCCCTAATTATTCACTGCACTGAATTTATTTATTGCTCGGCCTCCAATAGGAGCAGGCCGGAACTGTGATGAGGACGTGGGTGCTGTGCTGCACAGTGTCATTAACACCTGGATCGAGGTTGATTTCTGCAAGAGGGGAGGGAAAGCGAGACAAGGGCGTTGTTAGTTGTGAAAAAAAATCGTATCCGTTTCGTTTGTATTTAATAATTATTGTCCAACTATAGATTAATTAGATAAAAAATTTATCTCGTAAATTACAGATAAACTATGTAATTAGTTTTTATTTTCGTTTATATTTAGTACTTCATGCATGTGCTACATGATTTGATGTGACAGAAAATTTTGAAAAGTTTTTAAATTTCGGGGTGAACTGGCCTTGTTTAGTTCGAAAAAAATTGTTTTTGGCTACTGTAGCATTTCGTTTTTATTTGACAAACATTGTCCAATCATGGAGTAACTAGGCTCAAAAGATTCATCTCACAAATTACAGATAAACTGTGCAGTTAGTTTTTATTTTTATCTATATTTAATACTCTATGCATGCGACCCAAAATTCGATGTGACGAAAAATTTTAAAAATTTTTGGAACTAAACAAAGCCTTAGCCAACGACGAAGACGACACCACTGCATCTGGCGCGCGCCTGCATGGTTGGTCGTCCTCGTCTCGTCGCTTCCTTCACCCTGAGCCGCAGCAGCGTCAAGCTACTCCTGCATGTACTGATCGGAGATGGATGATCGTGAGGAGACGCTGCCATGCACTTGTGCCCATGTTGGTCATGTATGCATGCCTTGTTTAGTTTCCAAAAAGTGCAAAAAATATTCAAGATTCTTCGTCACATCTAATTTTACCGCGCATGTATAGAGCATTAAATATAAATAAAAATAAATGCTAATTGCATAGTTTATCTGTAATTTGCTAGACGAATCTTATGAGCATAGTTACTCCATAATTAAACAATAATTGTCAAATACAAATGAAATGCTACTGTAGCGTTTGCCAAAAAAATTTCTGCAACTAAGGTTATGTTTAGTTCCCCACCTAAATTTTTTGTCATCCATCGTATCGAATCTTTGGACACATGCATGAAACATTAAATGTACATAAAAAAATAAACTAATTACACAATTTGTTTGAAAATCGCGAGACGAATCTTTTAAGCCTAGTTACTCTATGATTAGCCTTAAGTGCTACAGTAACCTACATGTGCTAATGATAGATTAATTATGCTTAATAGATTTGTTTTGCAGTTTCCTGACGAGCTATGTAATTTATTTTTTTATTAGTTTTTAAAACCCCTCTCGACATTCTTCTGACACATCCGATGTGACACTAAAAAATTTTGATCTCCAATAAACATGGCCTAAACAAGGCCTTGTATCACATAGCGGTGCGGCGCTCGAGGCAGCTGCTCCTGAATCCTGATGATCAGCTCGGCAGGCTAGGAAAAGTAAACGTGGCACTGTGGCAGTGAAGTTGCCGGTGCATTCATGCTGATGCTCCCAGCCCAGCTGCGGTAAAAAAGGTCGACGTCATTGACCTGCTGTGTACTACCTGTGTTCATATCATCTTGCAGGTCTTTGGATGCCCATGTATTTTGACATTGTGTGTCAGGGTAGATTGGTGTAAAATTTAGTTTAAATTCCATATTAACTCACTCCAACACATATAGATTGAGATAAATATATAATCATTCAAACAAACCTATGGTAATTCTGGATGCCTGGGAAACGCCTGAATTGAGCCCAAAGTGCGTTCAGCCCTCGCCTCTTCTTGTGTTTTGAACGCCACACACTCCTCTAAGGGAAGAATTGCGGCAGGCGACGTCTCGGTTGCTGCGGCTGCGTTGGTCTGACTCTATTTTTCATTTGGGAACGCAGTTTTCCAAACGAGAAATGAGGCCATGTTCAACGTTTCATACTACTACTAAGGTCTGGTTTAGATCCAATTTTTTTTTGAATTTTGACACTATAGCACTTTCTTTTTTATTTGACAAACATTATTCAATCATGGAGTAACTAGGTTTAAAAAATTTATCTCGTAATTAGTTTTTTTCATCTATATTTAATGCTCCATACATGTGCCGTTCGATGTGACAGGAAATCTTGAAAAGTTTTTGGCTTTTGGGGTGAACTAAACAAAGCCTAAGGTTCAAGCACAACAACTTTCGGAAATGAATAATACATGGTTTGCATAGCGCAAGAATTTACCCTTTTTATTTATTCAATTCAAAATGTTTTCTGAGCTTTCTTTCTCGCCCTTCTTTCTTTGTCCAAATTTCTTGTTTGGATAAAGTGGGCGCTTCAATCTTCTTTTTTCCTTGTTTTATTCAAAAGATAATATTCGAATTTGTTCTTTGGATCAAAGGGGGATGCTAAATCTCATACGCCTCAATTTTTGAAAACAAAATCTCACAAGAAGCAAGGATGTCAAATGCAATCAAACACATAGGAGTCTCTTGAGATCATAATTCAGATGCACTTCAAACACATAGAAGCTGTGAGAAAGAAGCAAGGATATCAAATGTTACCGTGTCATTTTGCAAAATTTTTTGAACTAAACAAGACCCGAATTGCAGGTCTAATTGTGCCAACGCCATCCTGCTGCTTTTCCACTGCACAGGGCAGCAAAGCAGGCCTTCCGGCCCAGTCCGCCCACGGCATCAGCCCAGAAATCTCGGGCCCGACCGACACTCGGTTGAGGCCCAAGCGTGCGGTCAAAGTTAGGCCGGAATGGGCCCGATCCCCAACGAGCAGTCAGTTGGCTGGGCAACCTGGGCTGGAGTGCGGTATACTCCATGACACGTGGGTCCGTGCTGGGACAGCCTGTGCGTCCCGCTAACCCAGGCCAGGCTGCTGCCCCTCGATTAAAAAATCGCACGCGTGGTCGAGCGGGACCCACGTACGGAGCGCTTGGACCTTGGAGAATATGGAGATGCAGAAAAAGTCCCGCAGGGCGTTGGATGATTTCAAATTAGCCCTCCAATTTTTCAAAAGTAACTTGCCATCCCTACGTGCGCCTTTCAGCTCCCCTTCGCGTAAATAAAAGGGTATTATTTTAATTTTGTCAGAAGTACTTTACTCTCTCTATCCTAACAAAAATCTTTGCTAGTATGTAAATAGAAAGATATTATTTTAATTTTTCCTAAAGTACTTTACTCCTCCGTCCTAATAAAAATCTCTGTTTCGTAAGGAGTCAAAGCAAGTTTGATCATGTAATTCAGTAATTGTATCATTAGATTAATTATAGAATATTTTTTAATAATAAACCTAGTTAAATTTTAGATTGTTTAACTCCTCGAGAAATACAAGTTCAATTATATAGTAAGTCTAAAATTGAATTTATGAAAACTTTATTTTAAATAATTTATGATAGAAAAATTGATAAAAAGAAAGATATTAACACTTTACGGCTTGCGTCACGATAATATAGAGTTTGGTGTTTAGAGATATTAGCGATCCCAGCATCCCAAATTTTCTTCGAGACATTGGATTAATTATGTGTTGTAAACACGTTTATGGTCCTTGTTAATGCAATGGCCTCCTTGTTAAAGCAATGGTCAATGCGGTGCCCTTAAACTCTAGAAAAACATCCCAATTCAAGGTTGACGGAATATAATCAAGTTTTTTTTTGACAAAACAAATCTGATCAAGCTTGTTAAAGCTGAGCTCGATCAATGCTTGAGGAGTTGAGTTGCAGATGAATATCATTCCACAAGTTAGATAATGAGCAAACTTACATATTAATTAATTAAAGTGCAAAGCAATACAAATAGCATCTTACATAAATAAATAGTATTTGTCAAATTATAAAATAACAGTAAGCATTTGTTATGGAATTAAAAGAAAAATACAAAAAAACATGTGACGAGCCTCAACGATTCGAGACCTGGATCAGGCTTGAGCTCAAACTCGAATTAACTTTTCACGACCTTTAGTTCAGCTACCTGGAAGATTTTATAATTGCGATAACACCCTTCGTTCTTTGAAGTTTCAATTCAACCAACTGGAACCAACAACAGAATTCCTAGCGGGCGTCAGGCGGAGTCTCCACCGCGTTTCCTCGGATTTGGCTCCGGAATTGGAAGCGATCGACGGAGAATCGCTTGTCCCCTCTCGGCTCCCCGCCCGCCTCAATCGCTTCGCCCGTTCCGTAACCCCCCACGGCCCGGCGATCGCTCTGGGTCCCCGATTCGGCCAGTTTGGTTCCAATTGGGGCCGGATTGGTGCTCGGAGGGATCAAGCAGAGGACAAGATCAGGGTTTGATCGGCGAATTCGTTTGTCTTGGCGGAAGAAAAGCGGCCAGAAACCGAGGCCGTTCCTTGTGCGGCCAAGGCGCTCGAAATTCGTCAAGCTAATTGGTAATTCCAGCTTGCTATCTGTATAGAAGAAGCAATAGGCTTTGTTTTCTCTATTTTGTTCTTTTATATATTGCCATGGTGACCCTCTCTAGCGCATGAATCCTGTGAGCTCTGCAATTCGTTACTATTGGAGTTTAGGATGGGATTAGCAATAGATATTTTTAATACGCTTCTGCCTGACCTGCAAGAATATTTGGGCAAAAAATATCATTCAAGTTTATTCAACTTGTGTGCTGGCACCTAAATTTCTATCATTCTTTTTATCATTACTGCTCTATTGGACTTTATGCAATCGTGTCCCAAACCCTTCATTGCTAATTTGCTACTTGCGGTTAGTACTCTGAACTGAACTCTGAAGCATGCTCCATTGTGATTAGCTTATTGCATCGGGCAATATACATGTGGTTTCTGTATGATAGGCGATAGCTGTAACATGCTTCTCTGAAGTTACTCTGAACCATTGGTATTTGCAACAGGGAAGGAGACTGAACATGACACTGCAGGATGAATGGTAGGAAAGATAGGGGGAGGTTTAGCAGATTTATACACCGCTTGTCAGTGCAATGCCTGTGCTCTGGGGATCAGACGAACACGATGGATCGGGCAATCCAATTATCGGAGAACATAGACATAAAAGATGGCATGACCAGCCGGACTCCAAATCCTGTGGCTGGGCGGCATGTCAATAATGTTGGCATGGAGGAGGTTGAGTTGTCGCTACAGGGAGGTGGCTCCCTTAATTATGAGGTTGGTGCTCCATTTTATGGCATAATAACCATTATCGTGAAAAAACTTACAGAGCTCAAAGTGTCCCCAAGACGGTATGTAGCCGCTGAAATGTGTTCCTAGGTTATGCTGTCTATGCCTGTCCCGTATACAGGAGTCAAGAAATCACCTAAATAGTTTCACATAAGCTTTTCCCTTATGGAACTGTCAGTTGGTATATGCTGGTTACAAACTATCTTCCTTGGTCTTCCATTTCCTTCCTATTTTATTCTTCTGCATACAGCTATTTATCATAAGATGTTTTATTCTAAATCTTTTGATCATGTGCACTCCAAGTGTATCACAAACAAGTGCAGTAATTAAAGTTTCAGAAAAAGGTGCAGTAGGTAGATAAGCAACCACAGCTGTTGCATCTTTTTGTATGCTCATTGTAACAACATTTAGATTTTTTGTTTCACTTATTGAGTGCATGTATTGATGAATGATGTAATGTTTTTAAGACCAATAGCAATCAAAATTTCAATGTTCCATACCTGATAATGTGTAGTGCAATGGTTAAAACAATTTCAGGAAGCAAGGGCATTGCTTGGAAGGGTAGAATACCAAAGGGGACATATTGAAGAAGCACTTCGCGTATTTGATGGGATAAAGATATCTGCACTAATTCCTGAGATGAAAAAGTCTGTCGTTAGAAAAGTTGGCCAGCAAAAGCCTCGCCCACATTCCAGTTCTCTGACAATGCCCTTCCATTCTGTTACTATACTGATGGAGACTATATATCTTAAATCTCTTGCACTGCATGATCTTGGAAAGTTTGAAGGTATATAGCCCCAACTTTCTTTGTACTTCTTTTTCTCATTTGTTCAGGACTACTTCAAACATAACTCCAACTAAAATCTGGTTTTGCAGAAGCTGCACGTGAGTGCAGTGCAATATTGGATATTGTGGAATCTGCAGCACCTGAAGGTTTGCCGAGCAACTTTGGAAATGATTGTAACTTGAATGAAACAATATGCAGAGCAGTTGAGTTACTTCCTGAGCTTTGGAAACTAGGAGGTTTTCCTCTTGAAACTATCTCTTCATATAGGAGGGCTCTTGTTAGTAATTGGAACCTTGATGCAAAGACCATTGCTAAACTACAGAAAGAATTTGCTGTTTTTCTACTATACAGTGGCTATGAAGCCGGACCTCCCAAGCTTCGATGTCAATTGGATGGTTTATTTGTACCTCAGAATAATCTGGAAGAAGCTATTCTTCTTTTGTTGATTCTATTGGTGAAGTTCAATCTTAAGAGGATTGAAAGGGATGCAACTGTGATGCATCACTTAAGTTTTGCACTGTCCGTGTCAGGGCAGTTGAAACCTCTTGCTCGTCAGTTTGAAGCACTATTACCTGGTCTTCTAGACAATAGAGAGTGGCTGTACATTGTTGCATTGTGCTACTTAGCATCAGGTGACGATTTAAATGCACTGAATCTTCTTAGAAGGGTATTGAAGTCTGGAGAAGATTCAAACAGTCTCAAAGAACTTCTCCTGGCTTCAAAAGTTTGTGGCGAAGACAGTGCTCATGCTGGAGAAGGAGTTTTATATGCTCGTAGAGCCCTTGCCAATCAGCATGGAGGTTGTGATCAAATGGAGGTTGTTGCAGGCCGTTTGCTTGGCATTTCCCTTTCCAATCTTGCTAGATATGCTACAACTGATATAGAGAGAGCTGCTCAGCAGCATGAAGCATTGGAGGTGCTTGCTAATGCTGGAAAAAAGATGCACAGCAGAGATTTTGGGACAATATACAGTCTCAGCCTTGAAAATGCTGTGCAGAGAAAATTAGATAGAGCAGCTCATTATGCAAAGAAGCTGTTGAAATTAGAGGCTGGGTCAGAATTGAAGACTTGGCTGCTTATAGCTCGAATAATGAGTGCCCAAAAACGATTTGAAGATGCTGAGTGCATTGTAGATGCCGCATTAGATCAGGCTGGGAAGTGGTCTCAAGGAGATCTATTGCAAACCAAAGCCAAAATTCAGATTGCCCATGGGCAGTTTAGGAAAGCAATTGAGACATATACACAGCTTCTTGCTCTGATCCAACTTATTGTGAAGAGTTTTGGTGCTGGGATTTCTGTCTTGCAGGTGGGTACCTATTATCTTAAATTTGGAATAATTTTTGAAAAATAAGAGATGTGCATACTATTTTTATCTTCCATGCCCTATACCAGATTGGTTTGAGGAATCAAACATCTTTTATGAATCATGACAGAAAGAATACTGTTGCATAGGAATAAAACAAGCTGTGACTATACCTTTTTAAAACAAGGGAGAATATAGTTGTGTTAGTTAAGTGTAGTTGTGGGACTAACATTTGAAAAAAAAAAAAGAAGAAAACTCTCTTAACAGTCTTGTGCAACTATTTTTTGCAGGGAACTAGGACTGATAAAAGTCTGGAAATAAAAACATGGTATGATCTTGCCCTTTTGTACCTAAGAATGTCTCAATGGAAGGATGCAGAACTTTGCATATCCAAAATAAAAGCTATCAGTCCATATTCTCCCTTGGCTTGTCATGCTATAGGTGATTTCTCTTCTCCATTTTTATTATGATTGTCCTGTGCTTAGGATCTTAGCATCGTGTATTTTTTTGTAATATTAGTAAGTCGTCTTCCTTAATTCATGAGGCTATAAAGAATCATTTTCCCAATATCTTGCTATTCTTAGTATTTATGAAAAAAAAAATTGTATGCAGGAAAGCTCAATGAAGGCAAAGGTTTTATGAAAGAGGCTCTGCGAGCATACTCAACAGCGTTAGACCTCGATCCTAAACATGTACCGAGTTTGTTATCAACTGCTACTGTTCTTCGACAGCTTTATAAGAAGCCCTTGCCTGTTGCTAGATGCTTCCTAACTGATGCGTTGAGACTAGACAGAACAAACCATGTTGCCTGGTTCAACCTTGGCTTACTCTATGAAGACGAAGGTGACAGCGCAGCGATTGAAGCTGCTGAATGTTTTAGGGCTGCTGCACTTCTTGAAGAAAATGCCCCGGCAGAACCTTTCAGATGACATATATCAACTCCTTAGAGGGAAACAGACTGTAACTAACTCTGAATCTCAACATGTTTACAGGAGTGGCTATGTTATAGGCAACTTTCACACAACGGTTTTAACTTTTTTCAACATTTTTGCAGTGCAGTGGATGTGTTAACAAAAAAATTATGGTCGATTACCTGATTAATTTTTTTTTTATAAAAATATGTGCAATGAGGAAGTGAGTTTGTACAATGTATGCCAATTTATAACAATAATGTTCTCAATCAGCTCTAGAGAAGAATGTCAGGTTCATGTGAAGAAGGAAATCTTGAACAAAATGGACCGACAAATAGCTGATCCTTTTCAAAACCATAGATGAGTCCACATACCATACATAGCTACCAAATTCACTGGACCAACCGACAGAAACAATAAAAAATCATTAAAAGACTACACTTCAAGTAGGGATGGATTTTAACGCTCTGAATATTAGCACTCCCAATTTGCTATCAAACAATGATACACACCGTGTTTCGCACAACCAGACTTTATTTTGCAGCAAATTAGATATAGCTGTACATAAATGATATGTAAGCACTCTCTCTACGACATAATCGACACCAAGGATTGTTCTCACGATATGTGTATTTGGATTAACGATGAGGAAGAGTTTAACACGGAATTGAGTAGATTACAAGGCGAGGGTGGATCCGGACGCGGCCGGCCTATTCTATCCTCATCTTCCTCGTGTTCTCTTTCGTCCACTCTCCCCTGTTCTCCACGCCCCAAGTCGTTCACGCCATCCAGTCGGAGCCGTAGTATTTAGGGTTGGGCTTCCTAACCCGTGTGTGTGGGCTTCGTCTCCTTGACCGGCCCATGTAGAGAGCTCGTGGTCTCCTTGTCGGCCTTTGTCTTCCTGGCCGGCCCAGGTGGAGAGCTCACGGCCTCTTGAATCCTTCCCGCCTTTGAGCTTTCCGCCACAGAGGGACCCTGACACGTGGGTCCTGACTCTGTGGCTCCTCCTCGCTGGAAGCTGGATTCATCTACCGGCAGCTCGTTGTCTGTTATTTCCGGCAGGTCCCAGTCGACTTCGACTTCCTCCTCCTCCTCCCCGTCGCTTTCCACTAGTATTCCGCTTTCAGCTGCTCACCGTCGGAGCCGGCAAAAGGATCCATGCCATTATGCCAACAGCTTCAGCAGAGAAATATATCAGAACCGAGGATACCAAACGATTGACACAGTAATATCACAAAGAATGAAGTTAAATGCACTCCTGTCGCTCTGTTTTTTTACTCTGTTTATGACAAGAAAGTCAATTACTCTTATTTATTTATTACTACTACTTGTAGGTATTGTGTACTTGATGGCCATGCAGTAACAGGACAGGTAGGAAGTAATTCTGTTATTTCATGATAATCTATCAACATGCGCAATTAATCAAATTTCTGACAGATATTAATTGACTCTGCTAGTGACCAACAAACAGCTAAACGAAAAATCTGTAAAAGGTTGGTAGCAGCATTCAGAGAAAATGGATCCATGATCATGGCACTGCTACTTAGAAGTGACTTACAGCAAAGTATCGGAGCTGAGGACAAATTAACATAGAAACGGATCGGAGAGCAACAAAATACTAGTAACATGAAGACCACAATAAACAAAAGCTAAATGCAACTGGAGATTGTCTTGTTATTCTGGTATGACAAGAACAGTTAAATGCACAGTAGTGATGTGTATTTGCTGTCAACGCGATAATATCAATAGGACACATCCTATAGTAGCCGGTAAATCTGATTTCCTGGGAAAGCATGCACAATCAAGTTACTGAGATCAAAGGATACTGCTACTGATCAACACAAATTGGCCTAACAAAAATCTGTAAAAGATTAGCGCAGCTTTCATGAGCATGATTATATCTAGTTTAAAAAAAAACTATCATCCAAGATCTTTAAAAACAAAAAAAGATTGTCTGATCTAAGTGAGACATACAAGTTGTGCAGGTTTGTGCATAGTGAACCACTACAAAATTGAGCTTATGCAACACATTTACACATTGATGCTGACGATAATGCAATTGAAGTCATCTGCGCCTGATTTTGGTTATGAGAACAAAACCAATTAATTAGCTAGCTGACTGTGTATCAGAATGAAACAGGTTCTCTGCATTTCCCTCTTACTGCGCTGCTTCCACATTCAAGTTTTACTTCTGCATTTTGCTACATATATAACATATCTATTCAACTAATCAAACATATGGAAGTGGTTGCTCATTACAGGCCATGCGGTACAAGTGGAAGTAGTAGTACTACAAATAACACAAACACGGCCTAATCGCAGACGATAGAAGAGATCATGCTAAGTCGATCGGTGCACCCCAGATGATAGATACCTGATATGCACCACACAACGCAAGAGGAAACTCTAGGTAGCAAGCTAGCCAATCAAACAGATGTTTGTGATATGTAGGTAAAGTTTACCTTGGGCAACCTTGAGCGGCAGAAACCAAGGGAGGAAGTAGCGGCACGAGGGAGCCGATAAATGCCCCGATGCCGCTGGCCACGGAAGCAGCAGCTGGTACGAATCATCGATGAACTCCACGACTCTGCGCTCGGGCACGTTGACGCTGAAGAGGCGCTCCTCAGCCTCCAAGGCGAAGTAGACTAGATTGGCGTCCGACGGAGACACGAGCACGAGCACGAGCACGGGAACCTTGCGCGGCAGCCCGGTCGCCTTGTGGTGGCTGTCGTGCTCCCAAATCTCTGCGAAGCTCATTGCGTACTCCATGTCCCACTCGATGGTCTCATCATCGTTGCCGTCGTCGACAGCGGGGATCCATGACCACATGGACACCGTTGCTGCTTCGCCCTCGGGGATGATCTCCACGTACCGCAGGCCGCCTTGGCTCTCGGCGATGCATCGGCGGTCGTGGATGTTCAGCGGGGCCTCGGCGAGAGCGCGGCCTTCGGGGAGCCGGTGAAAGCGCAGCGGATGTTCTTCGAGGTCATTGAAGGGGTCGAGGCTGATGATCCCCCACGAGAGGTCGAACCACCAGAGGATCTTCTTGAAGGAGACACAGACCACACCGGAGGGAACCCACTCGCCCCACTCGCCGTCGCGGTTGGTGTCTTCGGCAAGGGGTTTTGCGTGGTCTCCTGGTGCCACCTGTTGTTGCCCGCATTATAGAAGACGAGCATGGCGCGCCCGCGGCCCTTGTGAACCATGAGCTCGGCAATGATGTAGGATTTGCCGTGGCCAATGGAGACGAACCCGATGCTCTCGAATGTTGTCGACGGCGGCATATTGGCCGGGGCGAGGGGGGATGTGCTCGGCGGTGGCCGTGGCCGGGTGGCCCTGCTCGATGCCAGAGCAGTCGAAGTGGCGCACCATGATGAGGTTGCTCTGCCAGGGTTGGGGAGCGAAGCACACGCCGTAGAAGGGCTTGACGCCGAAGTTGAAGAGGATGCAACCGGAGCCGACGCCGAGTACGTAGAACGTAGGGGTACATGTTGGGAGAGTTGCGGACGGGATGGGGGCGGTCGGGGCCGCGGTCAACCGGTCATGACGGTGATCCGCGGCGGCAGGGCGACCGGGATGGAGAAGTCAGCCCTGTGCTCAAAGTCCTCCTCGTCCTCCTCTTCCGAGTCGAGCTCCTCCGCCTCGTCGTCGTCAAGCCCCTCCGCCTGCGCGTCAGCCTCGACCTCCATTCCGGCATCAAGCTCCGTCTCGTCAACCTCCTCCGCCTGCGCGTCTTCCTCGACCTCCGCTTCCGCGTCGGCGTCGAGCTCCGCCTCCGCCTGCACGTGTCCCTCCACACTCCAGTTCAAGCACCAACAGTTGTTACAGTCCCTCCAGAATACACACACTTTCCGCAAGCTTGAAATCAAATCATTTTCATATTGCCATGTACAGTAGTAACATAACAAGGAACTATCTACTTGCTTCTTTCTCTTGATGCCAGTAAAAAGAGAGAGAGAGAGAGAGAAAGAGAGAAACAGTACAGACGTACAGTACGTAATTCAAACATAACAGAGTGCCATGATGTTAGAGAACAGATATAAAAGATTGTGCAGATTATGGCAGGCAAAATCTTGCAACGATTGAGTCCATTCCACCCGTCCATCCACCAATCAAGTACATCTCGAAGCAAGCATGTATAGGAGAAAACAAAACATGGAGCAGCTGAGTTTTAGACAGTTCTCTTGGCAAAGTTCTCTTCACGTCCGCCATGGCTTCCTAGCCGAGACTGCAAGTCAATACTCAAAAGGCGCCCTCTCCTGCGTCATCTCCTGGGCCTGGGTTCCGACTCCGACGCTCCTCCTCGAGCTCAGACCTCAGCCTGGCTACGGTCGCGGGATCCATGGCCACGCTAAGCGGCCCCTCATCGCTGGATTCACTTACCGGCAGCTCGCTGTCTTTTATCTCCGGCGTCTCCCCCAGCGGGTCGTAGTCAACTTCCGGTTCCAACTGCTCCTCCTCGTCTTCGCATTCCGCTACCGGCTGCTCCACGGTGTCTTCGCTTTCCGCTACCGGCTGCTCCACGGTGTCTTCGCTTTCCGCTACTGGCTCCTCCTCCTCGTCTTCGCTTTCCGTTACTGGCTCCTCCTCCTCGTCTTCGCTTTCCGTTACCTCCTTGTCATCGCTTTCCGCTTCCTGCAACTCTTCTTCGTCGCTTAACTCTTCGTCTTCGGCATCGCCGGCCAAAGGATCCTCGCCTAGAGCTTCAGAGAAGAAATGATAGTCAGACAACAGTGACTGAATTAGTGAATATACTAAATATCAGAACCGAGGATACCAAACGATTGATAACAGTAATCACCAAGAATGAAGTTAAATGATGATGTCCTCTTACTCTGCTATATATATATGGCAAGAACATTTAACTATTACTAGTATTGTGTGTACTCCATGGCTACTACGCAGTAATAGGACAGGAGGCTACAGGCAGTAATTCTGTTATTTCCTGAGAATCTATATCAACATGCACAATCAAGTTTCTTATACCAATTTACTCTGCTAGTGATCAACAAATGGCCAAATGGTCGGTATAGGATTCAGAGAATATGGATCCATGCATGACAACAGCTTCAGACAGAGAAGCAATGTTAGCCAGACGTGACTTCATATTATTAGGAAATGTCAAAACTGAGAGCACAAATTAACATAGAAACAGAGAGCACCAATCTAAAAAAACTTTGCTATGACAAGGACAATTAACATGGAAACCACAATGGATAAAGTTAAATGCAACTAAGAATGCCCAGTTACTTTGCTATGACAAGGACAGTTAAATGTTACTGTGCATTTGCTGTCACATGTGAACGCACTAATATCAATAGGACACATCCTATAGTCACCAAATATGATTTATTGGGAAACTATCAGGACACATCCTATAGTCAAACAAATTGCTGATATCAATGGACACTGCAAGTGATCTACACACAAATTGGACTAACAAATATATATGTAAAAGCTTAGTCCGCTTTCACCATCATAATAATATCTCATCCAAGTGAAACATGTAGGTTCATTATCTAAAAAAAAGTGAAACATGTAGGTTGTGCAAGCTGTGCACAGTGGAACACTAGAACATTGAGCCTATGAGCAACATTACCAGAAAATCCATTTCAAATCATCTGCACCTGATTTTGGCTATGAGGGAAAAACCAATTAATTAGCTAGCTGACCATGAAGTATCAAAACGGAATGGGTTCTCTACATTTCCCTCTTGCTGCTTTGTCTCTGCATTCAAGTTTTAAATGCAGCTCACAAGTCATTACCTCATTTTGCTAACTGGAACATATCTATCCAACTAATTGACAGGTTTCTGCGTTCAAAAAAAATTGACAGGTTTCTTAGTTCCTACTGCATTCAGTATTTCTTTTCCTCTATATGCAAGTGGCTGCTCATTGCAGGCCATACACGGCGGTACTGCTAGGAAGTAGTACTACAGAAATACAGCATAATCGCAGACAGAGAGATCACGCTAAGCAAATCAGAGCAAACCAGTGCACTAGACAGCTAGAACTCCATTAGATTCAAGGCATAGCAACAGATGATATATACCTGATATGCATTGCTGCAACAACGCAAGATGAAACACTAGCACGCTAGCCAATCGAACAAACGGATGCATGCATGTCAGTTATATGTATTACCTTGGGCAACCTCGAGCGGCGGAAACCAAGGGAGGACGTAGCGGCAGGAGGGAGGCGCCTCCGGCCCGGGCGTCACCAGCTCGTAGGACTCGTCGATGAACTCCTCGACTCTGCGCGAGTACATGTTGACGCCGAAGAGGCGCTTCGGATCCTCCAAGGCGAAGTAGACGATGTTGGCGTTCGACGGACACACGGCCGCGAGGACGGGAACCTTGCGCGGCAGCCCGGTCGCCGTGTAGCTGTCATGCTCCCAAATCTCTGCGAAGCTCACTGTAAACTCCGCCTCCCACATCCACCCAAAGGTGCCATCGTGGCCGAGGACAGAGGGGATCCGTGTCCACATGGACACCGTTGCTGCATCGGCGTCAGGGGTGATCGCCACGTACCGCAGGCCGCCTTGGCTCACCGCGATGCATCGGCGGTCGTGCACCCGCTGGGCCTTGTTGAGATCCTGGCCTTCGGGTAGCCGGTGAAAGAGCAGCAACGGCTCTGTGGTCTCAAGCAAGGGGTCGTAGCTGATGATCCCCCAAGATAGGTCGAACCACCAGAGCATCTTGTTGTAGGAGACCACGCCGGAGGGAATCCACTCGCGGTGGCGCTCCTGGAGCCACGGCAAGGGGTTGTCCGTGAACTCCTCGATCCACTTGCTGTGGAGCCCCGCGTAGAAGTAGACGAGCAGGGCACGATCTCTGCCCTTGCTGATCATGAGCTCGGCGATAACGTAGTCCTCGGCATCCAAGCCGTAGATGAGGCCGATGCTCTCGATGTTGGTGACGATAGCTTGTGGGCCGTCGCGAGGGGGCACGCGCTCGGCGATGGCCGTGATCGGGTGACCGTGCTCGACGCCAGCCCAGTTGTAGTCGCGCACCACGATGAGGTTGCTCTGGTAGGGGCGGTCGTCGAAGCACGTGCCCTCGAAGGGTTCGACGCCGAAGTTGAGGAGGATGCAATCGGAGTCGACGCAGAGGATGTAGGGGTGCCTGTCGGGATACTCGCGGTAGGGGTGGGCGGTTGGGGCCGCGGTCATGACGGTGATCCTCGGCGGCTCCGCGAGCGGGATGGAGAAGTCAGCAGCACCGTGCTGCGCGGCCGCCTCGTCATCATGACCACCTCCCGCCGCCTGCGCGTCGGCGGCCTTGAGCTCCGCTACCCCTTGCGCTTCCGCCTTCGCGTCGGCGGCCTCGAGCTCCGCTACCCCTTGCGCTTCCGCCTGCGCGTCGGCGGCCTCGACCTCCGCCGCCCCGTGCGCTTCCGCCTGCGCGTCGGCGGCCTCGGCCTCCGCCACCCCGTGCGCTTCCGCCTCCGCCTCACCCTCTCCACCCGCTGGTGGGGCGTCGCCGGGGGCGAGGAGGGGGACACGGAGCACACGGCCCATCAGCACCCATGTCCGCGCCATGGGTTTGCTTCGGTTCGGGGATTCGTTCGGCGGAGAGAGAGAGAGAGAGAGAGAGAGAGAGAGAGAGAGAGAGTGCGGCGGTGGTGTGGTTTTGGTGGTGGGCTCGACGATTTGGGGGAAATGAAGGAGAGGATGGTACTTTTATAGCAACGGGTTTTGGGACTTACCGACATTGGTTTGCAAAGAAAGATGATGATCGATACAGTACATTGATTCCAGGCTAAACAGTGCTGGGCTTCTGGGCTCTGTAACTGTAAAAGGAATGAAGGGCCATGCACTGCCGAACTGAAGTAGATTAATCAATGAACGTGTTGTTTATTTTAAGGCAACAGAAACATTCCTTTGAATCGGTTTCGCAAAAATATAGGAATTCCTATGATTTGGTTGTTTCACTCGTCAACTTTGTCGTGACCAGCAAATGTACTCCAACGGAAAAAAAATCTAGTAAATGAAAAAAATAACCTAAAGCGAAGAAATATTACTTGACTGTTAAGTTATCTTGTTTAGTATCAGATCGAGTGATAGATGGCGTGTTCCATCCTCTGTGGTACCATGGCTGGTAGTTTCATACGAATTTATCCTATGTTAGCGTACAATAACACGTTGAGTTATGGTGTTTCTCCTGATTTTTTTTTGTGTTTTGCTATTACTGTCAGTTAGCATTAAGGATGGACAAATTTTCACTGAAACCGGTCAACCAAAAAATTCATGGTGATGAAGACTAGGGCACAATTCATTTACCCAAAATTTATTCAGTTTTGAGCTATCATTAATAGATTTAACTAAAATCTTTCGGACTATTATACTAAACCTGAAAACTATGCCCATTTGCATATTTAATCATATTTCTAAGAGACTTTATTTGCTAGACGACTATGCCCATGGTGATGAAGCATTCTTTGTTTCTTGTTAGTTGCTTCCCAATACAATTATGTTATTGAATTATCTCCTATATAAGTGCAATATGTACTGTGGTTAACCAATTTAGGTCATTTATTGACTTTTTCCACAAAAATTTTGGTTAGCACTTTGCTAACATCAAAATTCTTGATAATCGATTTAATTCATTGATTCCACCTATTAAATAACCAAATGTCCAAGCCAAGTTTAATCCGTTATCAATCTAAGGATACTTATGTCACGAATAATTCTAGATATATTTAGTTACACATAAAAAGATCACCTCCCGAAACGTAACATGCACTTATTTTAAAACGGAGGGAGTAATATTTACAGGGGATGGCGTTGCTGGTGATGTCCGTCTCCCTGCCGACATTGAAACCGCCAGCCCGTCGCCATGCAACGTCGCTGACGTTTGTCCAAAGGCCTTAGCCTTGCAGCTCGGGCTCTACTTTGGTGGGCTCTACATCATAGCCTTCGACAACGGTGGCACCAAGCCCAACAACACCATGGGGGCCGACTAGTTCGACGAGTTCGACCAATGGGAGAAGATGCATAAGCTCTCCTTTAACTGTGGATGTTCATGATCTTCCTAGGCATCCTCTTCTCATCCACTACTCTCGTCTACTAGGAGGACAACATTAGCTAGTTTGTCGGCTACGGCATCCCCGCGACGGGCCTCATGGTCTCCATCACTATCTTCCTCATTGGCACTAGGTTGTACCACCACAGGGTGTCGCAGGGCACCCTGTTCACGAGCATGGGCAGGGTGACCATCATCATGCTCTAGAAATGGAGTGATAGGCTGGTGGCAAAGTCAGGTCACCGTAACCTGAAGCCTGAGGTGCAGGCCAAGAAGGTGTTGCTCCGAAAGTGGAAGCCACGTGGACATGGATCGCCGCTAGAAAGTCCAAGAGTCTTATCGCCGATCGGTTTCGCGAGACATTCTGGAACCCTTGGTCTTCGGGCAAGCACGAAGCGATGAGGGAGTTCTTCCCCTCCAAGCATCATTTTCGTCTGAGGACCAGTGCCTCCTACTGGACAACATAGAGCAAGCTCTTCGATCGCTGAATTAGTATCTTAGTTTGTCACAACAGCATGCATTCCACCGCTTAGCTATGCCTTTTGTTAGTGTTCTACCCCATCACTAATGGCACCTCACTGTGACGTGATGTCAGTGTTGACACTCGCTAACACCACTTGAATACTAGGTTGTCATCCCCAGCATGGCACTAGAGTGTACTATGGTATTTATACGCACACAGATAATCCGCAAGCGCACGGATACCGTTGAAGCTTTTACCCGGTTAAAGGTTATATCGTATCCACAGGGAAACGAGAGAACCAACTACGCTCTAACTTAACCAAGATAGATAGATAGGTATAAATAGGAAAGATAGTAGAATTGAATAAGAACAATATTAAAGGTAAGATAACAGTGAGTGATAATATGGGAATAGAGAGTAGAGCAATTCTAGTATATGGGCGATGGTAGCAGAATAGAGAGGATAACTATGGTTTCTCTACTTCAAAGGGGTATGTCTATGTCTGGGACGAACCACGTGATAAGAGTACACCACAAAGGATGCTTATCCATAGGCCGATAAACCCTACCCGTCCTGCTAACGAGAGGTGGACTACAGGGGACCAACGTAACTGTCACCTACGCGGCCTACCACACGATCCAGCTAGTCAGGGGATATCCACAAGTAATCTAGGTCTAAGCACCATGCTTACACCTATACTACAACTCTAACCTATAGGGTCCTATAGATTAGAAGTACTCAAAAGAGTTGTGAACCAGAACATACATGATTAGTAATTGCATAATGAATTAGAAGTAGATTACCAGAGTCATCCCATGGGCAAGCTTGATTAGAGCTTGATCATGGCGAAGTACAACCGGAGGAAGAACCGACAGGCCGGCCTCTCCTCTAATCCTCCTTCGCTCTCCATCTCGCTACTATCTAGATCTACTCTAGTTTAGAGAAGAGAGGAGAGCTCTCATCTCTAAACCCTAGCTTTTGCTCTGTCTATGAATAATGAATAATGATCAAGGGGTGCCTCCTCCAGGGGCCAGGGGGTCTGGTTATATAGTCCCCTCAAGTGAACCTGGGCCGTCGGATCAAACCGACATTGATTGAACGGTTATTCTTAATCCTTTAGGTCGGTGGAGCATAATCCGCGAGATTGAGCGTGATTGGCTACAGGAGGTGGGCGGGCGCCCAGTAGGACAGGGCGGGCGCCCTGTCTCTGGCCCCGTTTCGCCTCCGCTTCGGTCTCGTGGCTTCTGGAGTCTTCTAGATGTAAGATAATTGCGTAGCACGTTAATATCTTTACGTATTCCCGACATGTGGGCCTTTCTTCCATATTTCGTGATAACCCCCTGCAGAAATAGACAAACACCAAAACTCGTGGAATTCTGTCAGATAAAACCCTAAGTCTTGATGTTGATTTCATTTGGATCCTTTTCTTTGTTTATTTGATAGTTAAATTTGATACTTAAGGACCGTCAACAAACTTCCCCAAGCTTACCTCTTGCTCGTCTCTGAGCAAGGATAGACTCAGCTATGGATCATAAGTAGTTGCAATATCTTTAAAAATCTGACGGTACACATGCTTTTTAAATAAGATCTTATCTCTGAGTTAGAGTAAACTGTCAAGAACTAAAACTTACTTACTTTACCTTTCACCATGGGACTTGTAACCGTCACTTCTGTCTTGAGTAGTTAAAAGATAGAACAGTCTAGCCAAGTGCCATGTCTCTTATTCTTGATCAGCTATAGCTCTGGAGTTTTTGCAGATTTTTAAATAAAACTCAGAGGTTCCTTGTATGACTCTCTAAATCTCTCTTTTGTGGTATTTCTGGATCCTTACTAAGGCAGTGATGGTATATGCCTTCTCTCAAGATATGTGGTATTTGTGGTATAAGGCATAGTGACATTGCCTTCTCTCTCACCCTACTCTAATAAGGCTTTAATATCTGGAGCTCATAGGTGGGAGAAAAAGTATACATACTTACAAGACATTTATTGTATAGTCAAACCATGGATCCAAAGAAACAAATCAATAAGCCAAATCAAGATGTGCATGTGTGGCGAATGAATGGTGTATGGTGATGATGGTGATAACAATGGTGAAAGTCTAATTCTACTTTTGCTCTTTTGAGGGGATACATACCTTTCTTGCTTTTTGAAACTTTATGAGGAGAATGAGATGCTCTTCTTTTTCTTTCCTCTCAGATGGGTATCTTGTACCCCTAATTCTACTGTCGGACACTTGTCCATTTTTACCTCTCGTCTCACTTTTTCTTTCTTTCGAGGTTCCGGGCACTTGCCCCTTTTTATTTCCTCGTTTATTTTTTTTATTTTCTCTTTTTTTTTTCTTTTTTTTCTTTTTTTTTCAGAGCACTCATCTCTTGAGATAATATAGCAAGTGGTAGTAGCAAGATAACTTGAGCATTTATTTCACAAGGGAAAAACACAAATGTTTTTGGCTATTCTCTCCCGAATTAGGAGTAGAATATTTTTAGGTGATTCTGGAGATGAAAATGGATGGATATATGTAGATGGTACTTCCGGAGTAGAAGTAGCATATATGAGTGAACGTGCAAGTGAATCTTGATTTAACCACATGACAAGCTCCTAAGGGTCTACACAGCTTGACCACACTCAATGCTCATAAGCAGTAAATAATAAATGTGTGGCTCAAAGTCTAGCAAGCATGTATATATGGCTGTGGTAGGAATTTAAACTTTCATCATACAGGAACTCATCATGCAACATTTTAAAGATTTTTCAAAGATAAAATTCTCTAGAATTCTAGCATCTCTAGGAATAGATAAACAGCAGCTCAACCTTCCCATATCATATCCGTTAACAACTTAGATTTCAGATCAAGTTTTCATCCCACAAGTTTAGATCTAGAGCAAGCTTTAAATCATAACAGTTATGTCTAAACTTGAGAGAGAACTTCAAATTTGCAAATTAGGCAGAGCAACTATTCATCATATCCATGCTAGAGTTTTATTATTAAGATTCAGATTAGCAAACTTTATTTATTTATTTAGCAAACTAAGAAAAGATATATATATATATATATATATATATATAAGCTTAAAATCTTTATTTGGTTTTTCATAGTTTATGTATTTTAATATTCTAATATAATATAAGTATAAAGATAGGTAGAAATACTTAGCGAGATAAATGGGGGTGCTCTCCCCCAAGCTGAATTTTGACGTAATTTCTCTTGATGTAGCTAGCAGATGGCAGAGGTGTATTTGAAAGTCAGCAGCATTCTGACAGCGATTAGAATGTCCTCCGTCTGCTAGTCTTCTTGATTCTTAAATTCTGTGGAGCTCAAATAGACAACAAAGCTTGTGGAACTAATTAAGTGTTAGCATAAATATCTAGCCTTCATCACGTTGAGCTTCCTCAATAAATATTACTCCCTGTTTTTATATTTTTATTTTATAAAGTAGAAAAGAAATATTTATTTTATTTTTATGCCACCACAGTGAAGGTACTTATGGGTTTTATGCCACTCGTATACTCACATGGGGCTTAGTATTTTTTTTTAATATTTTTATTTTCTTTAGCATGATTAACTAATAATCTATTTATGGAAAGTAAATAATTAAATGGAAAAGAGAATGCAGAAAGGATAAATATAGATAACTACCAATCTTACCTTTCGGCGAGGGTTCAATGTTTTAAGTCTTCTTGTCAAGACTTCTCATCGTGTTCATTCTCCAGGTGCGTCATTTGATTCAGGTGCGGACCTTGACGTCTGCACCTTTTAATACGGTGTCACCCATGTTCTTCGTTTGCCCAGCAGTTCGAAGTGCGGTGTTAGCAGTATCTTGCTCAGTGTGTTTGTGCTCGTAGTGTACCTGCTCATAGAGACAAGGCAGAGATCAAGTGCATGGGCCCTGTTGGTGGAAAACACCAACAGAACCAAAAGTGTATTTGTTCTTTTCTAACCTTAAGCATAGTGAGCAAGACAAGTTGATGGATGATAAGTTCATGAGTGTAGCACTTATAACATTTGTCAGATCAGATCGCTCAACCTTATGGAAAGATAATCTATCTATGTATATGTCTTTTTCTTTATATCTCTCAATGATTGAATGTGTAACATTTTAGCTCATATGATTAGGAGTGTGGGATCATGGAGGTAGTACTAAGAACAAGGATTAAAGGACTAAACATGTTGAATCAGTTGGGTTGGTTAATCTAGAGTTGTAAATCATACACGTTTGTCTCTTTTATTTATATGAACGCCAGAACCAAGGAGAAGCTTATAAAAGTGATAGTCAAGTACCTTAAGATGTTACCTTGCTTGAAGAGTGGTACAGTATCATCTTGTAGAAGCTTTCCTTTCTTAGCGGTTGTGCGTCGTGGCACCCTCCATGGATCATCTCTCTATGATGAATGAGCTATGTCCTTCTTGTGCAAATTGTTAAACTTCATGTGTCACTCTCTTCGTCTCTGATGTGAGTTTATCTCAGGACTTCCCAAATCGATATTGAAAGTTTTTCTGCAGGGGTTAGTCCGACAAAATATACCAATATCTACTCAAGCAGTTTTTTTTAGTTCAATAACCAAACTAGACTCCATGTCTAATCAGATTAAGGAAGGCTATTTAACCTAAGCACCATGCTTAATTTAAATGCCAATGGAAGTATGGCGAGTACTTCCAAACCAACACTTGCTAGTAAATAGACAAAGGTAGCATGACAGCGTTTATAGAGATCTACTCAAGTGGAGATGAAGTAGTGTGATTAGTATTTAACAAATTGAGCATGTCTCAAAGGTAGGGACAACCAACATAGCAACATGGCAAATGATGTTTTTATGTAAAGTACTCCCCCAAGCTTGAATTTTGCAAAATTCAAGTTTGGATGAATTTAATTCAATGTTGTATGATGATCGGTTAGACATACCTTGTGCTTGTCATTCATCCGATCTTCTTGCTCCAATCCTGGAAAGGTTAGTGACAAGAATACCCGAAGGAATATTTTTACAATTATCCTTATATGCTCAATACACAAGGTAATGTTGCAAATAATTAAAAGCTCATGTTACGATCTGATCAATGCTTATTTTAAGACACTAAGCTTGTCCTTGGGAAACCATCAGTTTATGTTGGCGAAGTGGTTTCCCCTCCGACACCAACCTATATCTAGATCAACTCAATGAGATCTGCAATATTTATTATAGACATATGCATCGACAACCGCCCTTTTAAAGTTTTTATAAATAGAAAGGAAGAGGGGGTTGGAGATCTCAAGTGTGGTGATGTCGGAGAGACCAATAGATTGGGAAGATGTTGCATATGAGCATGGAGTAAACGAAGTGGCTATGAAATAAATTCCATGCTCATTAATGTTATCTTTGTCTCTAATCTGAATGTTCGGAGTTTCTTCTGGATTGGTCTCACCTATGTCCTCTTCTGTAGTTGGATGAATCTCATCTTCAATGGGAGTCAAGAACTCACCATTTGAAATTGAGCCAAAGTCAGAACCCATTAAGGCTTCTTACTTATCCATCCATTCTACACATTCTAGCCATTTAGAACTTGTGATCAAAATAGGGGAGGTGTTAGAATTTTCTATATGGCTTAGCTCTCCTTCTATGGCATTACTTGACATGCCATCCTTATGGTCTTCATGACTCCTATGGTTTGGTCATCTTGGTGAATTGCTAGGATCATCATGAGACTGAAAAGAAGAGGGATAAGAGGGATCTCTAAGGTCAAGGATGGATTTAGAACTTGTGAACATGGAAGGGGAGTAGATAGAATTGTCTATATGGCTTAGCTCTCCTTCACTTGATATGTCATCCTCGACTTCTTCATGATAGGAACCAGGACATTCTCTAAGAGAAACATTATTGCAATGATTTGAATTATCCCTACTTGAAGGTCTCTTGTAGAACCAGAAGTCTAAACCATCAGCATCTAAAAGATTTAAGGTCGGAATTCCTTCCTCCCTTGGAGAATTTTGGGGTATTGATGGTTTAGGATCGATAGCTAAAGTTTGGGATTGAAGTGGTTGTGATCTGGCTATCGAAACTTCTTCTTCTTGTCTAGGAACTGGTTCTTTCTCTTTCTCAGGGATATAAAAGCTAGGAGACTTTCTGCTCATTAAATCAATCAAATTCCAAGCTTCACTAGCGGATAGGTGGTGGAAAGATCCTCCAGAGGCCGCATGAAGGGTTTGCTTATTTTTCCTACTAAGGCCCTCAAAAAAGTGAATTAGAAGAACTTCTTCTGGAATAGAAAGTTTTGGGCCAGTGAGAGTAAGGTTAATAAAGCGGTCCCATGATTTGCCAAGAGATTCTTCTTCTAGTTGTCTAAAAGAAAGAATCTCACGCCGAAGTTCCACCACTTTGGAGATTGGAAAATATTTAGAAAGAAAACTACTATATAACTCCTTCCAATCTCCATGAACACTCCCTACTTTGAGTTTATACCAATGTCTAGCTTTTCCCATTAAAGAGAACGGAAAGAGCTTCCATTTAAGGGTCTCATCGGACATGCCTTCTATGCGAAGGAGGTCACAGACTCGATAAAACTTCTTAGGTGTGTGTATGGGTTTTCCTCACCTTCTCCTGAGAAAGGTTGATTTTGAATAAATTCTATGTATTCGGGGTCTATCTCAAAACTAGATGCTATGATAGGCTTTGAAGATTTTGGTGGTTCGAGATGTGTGCCCGTAGGTCTATGAAATTCATAGATAGACATGTTTGAATTCATGATAGACCGGAGATCAAGGATTAGATAAGAAGAAAGATTAGCAGAGATGAGGCAAAGGATAAAAGGAAAATATTATTTATTTATTTATTTATTTATTTATTATTTTATTTTTTTTTATAAAATGATTAAACTAGTTCGTAGTCAACTCAGCAACCGTTTCCCCGGCAACGGCGCCAAAAATGCTTGTTGACACTCGCTAACACCACTTGAATACTAAGTTGTCATCCCCAGCATGGCACTAGAGTGTACTATGGTATTTATACGCACACAGATAATCCGCAAGCGCACGGATACCATTGAAGCTTTTATCCGGTTAAAGGTTTTATCGTATCCACAGGGAAACGGGAGAACCAACTACGCTCTAACTTAACCAAGATAGATAGATAGGTATAAATAGGAAAGATAGTAGAATTGAATAAGAACAATATTAAAGGTAAGATAACAGTGAGTGATAATATGGGAATAGAGAGTAGAGCAATTCTAGTATATGGGCGATGGTAGCAGAATAGAGAGGATAACTATGGTTTCTCTACTTCAAAGGGGTATGTCTATGTCTGGGACGAACCACGTGATAAGAGTACACCACAAAGGATGCTTATCCATAGGCCGATAAACCCTACCCGTCCTGCTAACGAGAGGTGGACTACAGGGGACCAACGTAACTGTCACCTACGCGGCCTACCACACGATCCAGCTAGTCAGGGGATATCCACAAGTAATCTAGGTCTAAGCACCACGCTTACACCTATACTACAACTCTAACCTATAGGGTCCTATAGATTAGAAGTACTCAAAAGAGTTGTGAACCAGAACATACATGATTAGTAATTGCATAATGAATTAGAAGTAGATTACCAGAGTCATCCCATGGGCAAGCTTGATTAGAGCTTGATCATGGCGAAGTACAACCGGAGGAAGAACCGACAGGCCGGCCTCTCCTCTAATCCTCCTTCGCTCTCCATCTCGCTACTATCTAGATCTACTCTAGTTTAGAGAAGAGAGGAGAGCTCTCATCTCTAAACCCTAGCTTTTGCTCTGTCTATGAATAATGAATAATGATCAAGGGGTGCCTCCTCCAGGGGCCAGGAGGTCTGGTTATATAGTCCCCTCAAGTGAACCTGGACCGTCGGATCAAACCGACATTGATTGAACGGTTATTCTTGATCCTTTAGGTCGGTGGAGCATAATCCGTGAGATTGAGCGTGATTGGCTACAGGAGGTGGGCGGGCGCCCAGTAGGACAGGGCGGGCGCCCTGTCTCTGGCCCCGTTTCGCCTCCGCTTCGGTCTCGTGGCTTCTGGAGTCTTCTAGATGTAAGATAATTGCGCAGCACGTTAATATCTTTACGTATTCCTGACATGTGGGCCTTTCTTCCATATTTCCTGATAACCCCCTGCAGAAATAGACAAACACCAAAACTCGTGGAATTCTGTCAGATAAAACCCTAAGTCTTGATGTTGATTTCATTTGGATCCTTTTCTTTGTTTATTTGATAGTTAAATTTGATACTTAAGGACCGTCAACAGTCAGACGTGTATATTTGCTAACTTTTTCTTAATAAAACACGTGCTAAGGGACTGGTTGATAGCGTCCAAAGGGCCATCTGACACCATATCATGCACTATGGATGTGTTTGGTTCCTAACGTAGAACAAAATTGATGCACGAGACGATGCATTTGAGGCCCTTGGTGCAGGCTCATAGGCTCACAGCATATGCAGAAATCAGGCTTCCCATGTGGCTGAGATGGTGTGGCGCGGTGCATGGCCCGAGCGGGAGACAATGCCATCCTCCCAGGTGAGGTGCGAGGATAGGTTACACCCTACTCTATTCTTCCCCAAAGCAATCTAAGGAGAGTAGTGCCGCCACATGCTCGAGTTCTTCTATGACCAATCGTCAGAGGGCATGAAGAGCTTGGGCACCACCATGTCCCTCACGTTGTATGGTACATGTCAACATCCTTAGTAACTTCCTGCTGTCCACGGTGATGCACGCCACGTGGGAGCACGACAACGCCTAGGTCACCAACAACCTCAACGCCTCCAATGGTCCAACCTCGACTACTACAACTTCACCTTCCTCACCATGCTTGGGAATTTGAACTTCGTCACCTTCCTCGCACTCAGCGCCAGGTACCCAGTCCACCGACACCATCGACATTGTCATCAACATGGAGACCGAGAAAGCCAATCTGCAGGTGAAATTACTGGGTTGACGACATTGTGCTCTGTGCTGTAACGACAAAGAAGAACAGCCCGATCGCTACATGTTGTGTGTATCATGCTGCAAGGTATGAAAACCACTTTGCAGCTACGATAGTCCAATATCACCTCCCTTGTGAAAAATCACTACATATAGATCCCATGTGACAAAGTTGAGGAATATAGAGGAGAGGTGGACCCCCACATGTTTGTTCCACGTCTAACACGTAGTCAGTGTGTCACGCCACCTTATAGAGTGGGTTAAGCCATATTTGGATCTAGATGAGAATTGAAATCAAGTTTGAAGTCTGGAGTGACACCATTAGCCTTAGTTTAGGGACAAACGATGATCACTTTAAAAGTTTCATATACTATAAGATGACATCGCTTTGAAAGTTTAAGAACTGGGATAGACTGATGGTGAATTTTGGTCACTCTCGAAATCATCATTTAGAGAGCCATCTACATATAAAATCTTTTTCTATATCTTTTTACTCAACTTTTCTATTTCTCATGTGTACTCGGAGTCATTCTCGTCTTTTATTTTTGGCTAACGAAAAATCAGAAATAAAAGATAGGTATATTTAGATGACCAATTAGAAAACTATTGGAGGATTTTTTTATTAAAATCTCTATTACTATTATTTTTAGAAAAACTATTATAATTTTGTTGTCTAATAAAAATCCGGCAAAGCTTTTGCCGCCTTTCCAAAAAAATAGTAAGAATATGGAGAATGTATTGAAGATGCTTTAAGTAGTGTTTGTATGACCTGAAGAATCGAAACACTGGAGAAGCTAGAAGAGCCCAAAGAAAATCAAAAGCTAGACAGGAGAAACAAACGCTACATCTACATGGAAACAGGTCATTACGTGCTAGGGAAGGGAAGCCGCGCGCGCGTCGCCTTCAGCTGTCTGTATGCGCCCCCGCGTCGTCAACTCGTAGTTGTAGCAACGTACGCTCGTGGATTAAGCGGCTGTCCATAGAACCAGAGCCCTACCCGGACTCTATCTGCTGAGTCCTGACTCTACCGTCCGTGGCGCTGTCGTCGTCCTCTCCATAAACATCGACAAGTCCCCTCAGCTCCATCTGATCCGATCCAATCGAAAGGGAAAACTAGAGAAATCTGATCGAGAGGGCGAAAGGGGAAACGATCGATGGAGAAGAGAAGCGATCAGGGAAAGACGCCGGCGGAGGCGGAGGTCGATCACGTCGTCGCCAATAAGGAAGAGGAAGAGGAGGCCACAGAGCTGAAGAAGGATAAGACTAGGAAGACGAAGATGGTAAGGTTGACGCAGGTACAGATCGACTACTGCATCGCCGTGCACAATGCCAACAACAAACCTATGGCGGCCACCAAGAAAGGGGTCCCCAAGTTCACGGAGGTCTTGTCCCCGGCGCAGCTGGCCGAGGTGGCGACGCTGATGCTCAAGTGGATGATCAGGACGAACGCGAGACGGGAGAGAGGCTCGCAAAGACTGCGTGGCTGGAGAGGAAACTCCACCAGGAGCGCAAGGACATCATCCATCAGTACCGCACCAAGGGTTTTGCGGAGGTGGAGATGGAGGTGGACGAGGACTACCAACACGAGGAGCAGATTAGGCTCCACCACTACAGGAAAATCCTACTTTGCCGAGAGCCGAACTCTTTGCCTAGAGCCATGGAAAAGGCGCTCGGCAAAGACGGACCTTTGCCGAGGGCCAGGTACGACGCTCGACAAAGGACTCTTTGCCGAGGGCCAAAAGCTGGCTGTCGGCAAAGGCCTCCTTTACCGAGAGTAGTGCGCTCGGCAAAGGAGAGTTCTCGGCAAAGTCTCTGGACGGCTAACGGCAGCAGCTGGCGTCCCCTTTGCCGAGGGCCAGATGTTAGGCTCTCGGCAAAGGATGGTTCTTTGCCGAGCGCCGGATGAAGGGCCCTCGGCAAATCCTTCTTTGATCACATGTGGAGATGTCTGGATTTTAGACATTCGACGCTGCAACTTGCTCCAAATCTTCTCAAATTTTAACCATAGCTTCCACATGCGATAACACGACGCCCCGTCAAGTTTCACGATTTTCGGACTTCCTTTGGATTTTATATAATTTTAATACACTTCTCGTGCATGTAACTCGATGTGTTACCTCAGCGAGCTGGTCGAGATTTCCTGTGAGGTCCTAGATACAGACTCAGAATATACATAATACCATGAATATCATTTTTCGAAACACTGTGTTGCGATATTTCATGTACGTGTAGTTCAAATTTGAATTATCGAAAAAACATAAAGAAACAAATTAAATCAGTCAAATATAGCAAAAAAACTCAAACTTCTCCCAAACTTTAAAATAGGGTTTGAAACAGTGTCAAGAAGCCTCACAAAAAAACTCAGATCGAAAAACAAAAAAAAAATCTTTGCCGAGTGCCCTACCACCTGGCACTCGGCAAAGACAATTTAAAAAAATAAAAAAAATATTCTTTGCCGAGTGCCCTGCCACCTGGCACTCGGCAAAGACCATTCTAAAAAAACCCTTCAACCTAACTTGCCCCAGCCCGCACCCCTCCCCAACCCCAGACCCGCTCGCGCGCCCCAGCCCTAGCACGCCGCCGCCGTCGCCCTTCCCTCGCCGCCGCCGTCGCCCGCCGCAGACGAAGCCGAGGCGCCGCCCCTCCCCGTCCTCACCTCGCCCCCACGCGCCCGCCGCCGCGCCGCGCCGCCCCCACCCGCTCACCGCGCACGGCGCCCCAGCGCACGCCACGCGGCCCACCCCACCCCCCGCGGTGGCGCCCCAGCCAAGCGCCGCGCCCGCCCCCACCGGCCCCCTTGCCCCCACCGGCACCGGCCCCCTCGCCCCCGTAGCGGCCCCGCCCCCGCCACGCGCCGCGGCCCTACCCCGGCGAGCCCTCTCCGCCGGCGAGCCCCGGCCGCGGCTACCAGCCCCTACCCCGGCGAGCCCTCGCAGCCGGGGCACCCCATCCTGCCCCGGCCCCTACTACCCCTACGCCGGCAGCAGGGAAGAAGAAGGAAGGAGCAGGGAACTAGGGAAGAAGAAAGAGGGGAGAAGAGAAGGGGAGAGGAGAAGGAGGAGAAGGAGGAGAAGGAGGGGAAGGAGGGTGTGGTCGTCTCCGTCGTGGTGCTGCGGTCGTTCTCGTCGTCGTTGTCCATCGCCGGTAAGTGGTATTTTTTCTGGTTTTGTTAGTAGTAGTAGTTGGTAATTAGTAGTAGTAGTGTAGTAATTAGTTAGTAGTAGTCGTAGTTAGTAGTAGTAAGTATGTCGGCTATTGTGCCGTATGTGATGTTGATGGCCTTATGGATGTGTGGCATTCGTGTCGTATATGTGCTGTCGGCCATCGAGCCGACTTCTTTTTTGCAGGTTTTGTAAACCTCCCCGTACAGGGGAGGTTCTGCCAAAATTTTTTACTTATATTGTTGTTTTTATTGTTTTTGCAGAGCAGGACCTTTCGAGGGGACTCGGAGCACCTCGACACAGCGTCGCCTCGCCACTGCACCGACTCGTCACTGCGCCGCTAGCCTGTCTTCACCGCCACCCTAGGTATAATTAACCTGCATCCCTTAACCTTGTCGTACTTAGGTCACGTAACCCAGTTAGGCGTCTCCCGTCCGAAAAAGATACGGTCGTTGGTATGCGTGTCTGTGCATATTCGTCGGCCGTATCTGTTTCGGATTGTCCATATTTTTTGGACAGCCCGTGGATGCGTAGATGGTTAGCTTCCATGTTTTGTTCCCGTCCGAGTCGGAGTTTCGACAGCACCTCACCGTTGTTCTCCGGATACACACTCTCCTTGCTAGGACGTGTATCGGGAGAACAACGGGGAGGTGCTGCCGAAACTCCGACTCGTACGGGAGCAAAACATGGAAGCTAACCATCTATGCATCCACGGGTGGGATTAAGACCTATCCTTCACCTATTAGATGGTAGAAATGTCATGTAGATGCAATTGCTGGTTATATTACTCGCTTGCACATATGTATGACAGAGGATGGCTAACCGTGAGTGGATGTACGATGGCTTTGGAACAAAGAGCAATGCATGGATTAATGGGACCGTGGGGTTCTTGAATAAAGCATTTGGTGAGCCTGCTAAAGGGTCGATAAGGATGCCGTGTCCCTGCACAGACTGTAAGAACGGGAAAAGAAAACGTAAAGATGACATGTGGAATGATCTTCACAAGCATGAATTCATGGCAAACTATACCACATGGATCCACCATGGTGAAGGCGACCGTATTAGAGATGAGGTGGTTAGACCACGCCTCGAGGAGTATGATGGAGATGCCGGGATAGCCGACCTAATGGAAGACTTCACTGATGCATGTGACAATGAAGTGTTGGAGCATGAGGATCCAGAGGAAACCGCAAAGGCGTTCTACCTTATGATGTCTTCGGCCCAGAAGCCCCTTCATGAGAAGACATCAGTTTCGCAACTGGATGCCATTGGACGCCTATTACATGTGAAGTCGCGGTTGAGCCTTAGTCGAGATGGGTTTGATTTCTTGTTGACAGTTCTAGGCACAATGCTTCCGGAGGGTCACACGCTGCCCAAGAACACATACGAGTCACAGAAACTCCTTCGTGCACTTAAGATGCCGTATGAGTCGATCCATGCTTGTCCCAATGGGTGTGTCCTATTTAGGGGAGATGACCTTAAGGGAGCAACGCACTGTCCAAAGTGCAAAGCCTCTAGGTTTGTGGAGGTAGAGAGCAGTCCTGGCCAGAAGAAACAGTCTAAAATCCCCGAGATGGTCCTACGGTACCTTCCATTCCTACCGAGGATCCAACGGTTGTACATGACAGAAGAGTCCACGAAACTGATGACATGGCACAAGAATGGCAAAAGATACAGTGACAAGATGGGACACCCATCGGATGGTGAAGCATGGAAGTACTTCGATGAGCAGCATCCTGGCAAAGCTATGGATGCTCGGAATGTACGTGTAGCGATTGCAACAGATGGGTTCAACTCGTATGGATTGTTGGCGGCCCCCTACACTTGTTGGCCCGTGTTCGTGATCCCCCTGAATCTACCCCCCGGTGTCATGTTTGAACCCAAGTATATGTTGTTGTCGCTGATAATACCAGGACACCCGGGCAATAATATGGGTGTGTTCATGCAGCCGGTTTGGGATGAATTGCAATATGCTTGGGAAAAGGGGGTGCTGACCTATGACCGAGCTACAAAGAGGAACTTCACAATGCATGTGTGGTACCAGTATTCAATGCATGACTTTCTGGCGTATGGCATATTTAGTGGTTGGTGTGTTCATGGGAAGATGCCTTGCCCAGTATGTAAGGCATCTCTGAGGTTCACCTATCTGAACAAGGGGCGCAAGTTTTCTTCGTTCGACAAACATCGCCAATTCCTTGATGACAATCATGAATTCAGACGAGACATCAAGCACTTCACGAAAGGTCTTCAAGTCACCGATCGTATTCCTCATATTATGAGTGGTGTCGAGGTCCTTGCTGAGTTAGAGGCTCTCACAATTGATGAGGCCACAGGTGGTTTTATTGGATATGGCCACGAACACATGTGGACGCATATATCGGGCTTGACTAGGCTCCCTTACTTCAAGGACCTTCTGTAACACCCTAAGTGTTAAGCATGCACTTAGTCTCACCAAAGTCATGCATAAGCATTTCCATCAAGCATAAGCATCATGAGCATGACACTCTTTTTAAAAGTATGATTTTATGTGCATCATTTTATGTGTTCTAAATATGTTAAAAATATGATGCTTGCTTCTAAAATTGTGAAAAATTCAAATTAGGTTGATTTATGTGTGAGAAGAATTTAGAATATTTTTGTGCAATTTTTGGAGCTATGGAATTTGAGAAATGGGATTTATACAAAATATCCAAAATAACTTTATTTAAAAACCTAGAACTAAGTTTTAATTGGTAGTTCAAATTCTATTTAGAATTTGGTATTACCTATTAAAGCAAAGTTGTAGAGTTTTTAGTTTGGCATCACTTTGCTTTTGGGTGAAAATGGTGAAAAGGATTTGAAAATGGTTAAAATGCTTTTGGAAGAGGATTTAAGAAAAGAGAATTTTAAAAAAAAAATGGAAAAGGGAAAAGGGGGCGCTAGCAGGCCGCGGCCTCGCTTCTGGCCCACTGGCCGAAGCCGGCTCGGCCCGCCCGCGCTCTCCCCTCCCCCTTCCCCGCGCTCGCGCCCGCGTCCGCGCGCGGACGGCCTCGCCGCGACGCCGTGGCGCGCCGGCAGGACTCGGCCGCCGCGTGGCGGGCATGCGGTAGCGAGGACGCGCCCCGGTCGGCCACCAAAGCGCCCTGGTCGCGCTCGCCTCCGCCCCCGCTCCCATTTGCGCCCCTCAGCTCTCTCTCTCTCTCGCTCTCTCGCCCTCGCCCCGCACGCGCAGAGCGCCGCCGTCGCCATTGGAGCCCGAGCTCCGCCTCGGCTGTTCCTCCTCCGTGCGTGCGCCATTCTTCAATTAGTTCTTCCCCGAGCTTCGCCTTCGCTCCGCCGTTGCGAAACGCTCATCTGAGCGCTCGGTAAGGCACGGTGAGCCCCGCTCGCCCTCGCTTTCTTCTCCGGCGAGAGCTCCGCCGCCGCACGCGTGGTCCGCGCGTCTCCATGCCTTCCGGTGCTGCGTAGTTGGCGCATCGTGTTCGCCTTGGCACCGCGATGCTCGCAAGCCCCTCCAGCCACGCTCTACCGAGTCGGCGTCCCGTACCGACGACGAGCAGCGCCGCCGCTCCGCCATGGCCGGTGGCGAGCCTGCTCCGGTCCGTTTTAGGCCGCGCAAATGGGTGCCCTAGGTCCGCCGTGAGCCGTAGAGCGTGTAGAGCCGCTTGATTCGCCGAAAGGGGTCGCCGAGCTCCTCCCCCTCTGCGCTCTGACCAGCGGGCCCTGCTGGCAGGCGGGTCCGCTCGTCAGCGGCCGCGGGTGCACTGCACCGGGTGCACCTAGCAGGTCTCGGGGTGGATTTGATTTATTTTCAGAAAAATAATTTCCAGGAAATGATTTAAATGTTCAAAAATCCATATCTTGATGAATATAGCTCCAAAAATGGTGAAATAAATTTTGGTGTGTTCCTTATTTCCAGATCTATATCCTAGTATGATTGCATGTCATGTTTGAGTAACTTTTCTGTGTAAGTATAATTAATCCATGTTTTTGTTAAACTTGGAAAATGCATAGTAAATGAAATATGGCTCAGAAAAATGTGAAACTTGTTTTGCTGGCTCTGCATGTGTGTTTACTCACTGAGAAAATATTGTTACATATTATTTGGTGTATAAATGAATTTATGGTAATTTAAATGCTTGCATGGCAGTACTTTAGGATTTTTAATAATTAATTGGGTCATGCAATAAATCTGGAAAATTTTGTGGGTGTTTCTTATGATATCAGACAAATTGTAAAAATATGAAATCTGTTGTTTGACACTTATATCACAGTAGGGTGATTATACTTGCCTTATTCATTAATCTTGTGATTTTTGTGGCTCAAAATAAGTAACCAAAAATTATGAAAAATTTACAGTAGACTTTATGATGAGCTAGTAGTCTCCTGTAATTTTTGTGGAATTTATTGATGAACAGAATTGCATGTGATTTTTTTTATGAGCTTAGAAATGAATAAAGAAAATTTTTGAATGGTTGTGTATGTGGGTTGAATGGACTAAGTTGGGTTTGGTGTATCTTTGAAGCATCATGGAGGTTGCTGGTTGCATTTGAAAAATAATTATAGAAGAGAATGTAATAGATGTTTGATTCAATTGTTTATTCTTGGATGATGTTGACTACCTTGTAATAAGCATGACCAAGTGCATTACCTATGCATCATACCATGACTCCTTTGGTACTCTCTCATATAAGCATCCACTCGGGCATCTCGCACTCCACTCATGAGCATATATGCATCATACAGGCTCGGAGGAGAACGAGGTGGGAACCGAGGAACCCGAGGAGCTTCAGGAGCAGGAACCTCCGGAAGCACAAGAACCCGGAGAGGAACTGCAGGAGTGTCCGGATCACCGACCCAGCACGTTTGAGAAAGGCAAGCCCCGGAGCATTCTAAGTCTCCCTATTCTCGCTAACTTATATAAAGTGCTATACTTATTCTACTATATTGCATATTAAGTGATAGGAGTTGCCTGATACCGTTGCTGCATATGTACTCCTTGTTATCCCTACTCGTTTATCTACCTTGTCCTATGTAGATAGGCGCGGAGTCTATGCTTAGCTTGCTTAGTCCGGTAGAAGTCGGGTGATGTCCTGTCACCTGCGAGATATAGGTGGATACCTGCTTGATTAAGCAGTGGTTGCTTGGGGAAAGAAATAACCAAGTGTGGAATGTAATTGGAGACCGGGCAGGGTCTTATGGTGGGTTGACCATAGTGCCCCTGCCTGTGTCGATTAAGGACCGATCGTTGACGGCCCTCTTGTCATGTTGAACGCATGCCCCACACTTAGCTGGAAGGATAAGTCGTTCCGACCGCGAAGCCTGAACACTATCCGGGCCGGGAATCGAGCCGCCATGCGCTGTATTGGTGGTGGTTGAGGAGAACGACGAGGGCGCGGCGCGCAACCTTGGTATACCTTGGATACCTCGGTCGCCGGAACGGTCCTCGGGTACTGGCGGTGCCTGCCGAACCCGCGAATTGGTCCTGGATAGTGTAATACGGTGATCTGTAGCTCACTTGATCAGTGAGTGTGGTTTGTGTGGGGAATACCTCGCCAGCTGGTTAGAAATCGATTCGAATCGCCATCGCTCCTGGATAGTGAGCACTTGACATGAGCCCTGTCCTCGTAGTAAGGACTATGGAACACTTGGGTTATAACGAAACGGGTTTATGACTGCTGTGATGAGGTACTATCATAGTCTCATACTTGCTTGTAATAGCACAGGAGCAAACCTAGATAATAGATAATGATACTTTCAACTTGAGCAGATTAAAAGAAGAAAAAAAATTTATGTAGGTTCGGGTAATAAAACCTTGCGGTCTTTGCAAAATGGTTGACAGCTACCCCACTAAATAGCCTTCATAATCCTTGATGAGTCTTTATTTTAAGTTTATGACGGGTAAGTCTAGCTGAGTACCTTCTTGTACTCAGGGTGCTATTCCCATGTTGTTTTGCAGATGGTCAGATGTATTATGGTTATTGCATCCTCTGTCTGTACCCAGCTATGGGTGATGACTAGACCAAGGGCGATGGTCACTCCGTCTCTTCTTTTGCTTTTGTGGGAATGACCGAACTATGGCACTGTATCAGACTTATCGTGTGTGTTGTAATTTCAAACTATGAAACTTCCGCTACTTGAAGAACTTGGTTTGTAATAACTTAAGTACTCCGATGTGTTTCATGAATGTTGTAATCTGGATGTACTTGTGGATGGCGACCGCTAAACTTATTACGATCTTGGCTGTATATGCGATGTGTGGTTTGAAATCCTTCGAGATTTCACGGACTACCGGGATTATATGGGCTTAAGCGTGATGGCTCGACTATGCAAAATGGTCACTATTAGGCTTAATCCCTTATAATTTGGTCGGTTCTGTTACAGCTGGCATCGGAGCAAGGTTTAGCGAGTTACTGTTCATAAGTACGTTTTAAACAAAAATCTAAACCGGTTTAGTAAAAGATTTTATTAATTAATTAATAATGATCAAGGTGTTAAACTAAGTTTTGGGAAAATTATCTAGTGTGCCATGGTCATATCCTTTATGCCCAGTTAAGGACTCTAAGGTGGCTAGCTAAGTACTGACTTGGGGGTTAATGCATCATATTTTTATTTCGTCGCTCATACGGCGTGCAATAGTATGAGTGCCATTCATTTGAGTGGTAATGTATGGATCAATTCTTCCTCTACGCCATGGTAAGTGGGAGTTGTGAGAGCATGATCGGATACACTGCCGGTCTAGGGAAGTGTTGTCAGGTGCTGTGTCATGCACACATGTTGGTGTGTCTTGGGAACAGTACCGCATGCTGGGAATTCCGTCCTGAGAGGCGATGCCGTCATTAGGGCGATGATGTGGGTAGTGACACGTCACATGCATGGACGGGTGTCTGTGTATGTGAAGTGTATAGTTTTAAATTTTGTTATGCACGACCATACTGTGGGTGGGCTGAAATGAGTTTTCTGCAGGTACACTAACCACGTTCTCGCTTAGAACGCTAGTTAAGCTATGAGAGAACGTTGTGTGCCACCGCATATACCGCTTAGTATTAACCTTTGTTTTCTAAGTTTGTGAGATCGTAAGTTCGTGCATGCATCATGTTCATTTCATACCATTGCTTACTTTCCCCCTTAATTTAATCTGTCCCAATTCTAAATAAAATAATTAAAGGTAATCCTCGCTCTTACCCACGGTATTCCATTTGCAGCAGATGGCACGCACTAGGCTCACAGCTCGCAAGTCCACTGGTGGGCGGGCCCCTCGCCGTCCGTTGGCAGCTAGGAGCTCGCGACATAAGAGCAAGTTCCTAGAGGAGTTTGGGATGCCCACTTTGCTTTGGAGGGTGCTCAGTTCGATGGGGTATCCCGAAGGAAGGGAGCCTCGCTACTATTGGGATAAGGAGCCGCTTGGTGACGAGACCCTGGTGGGGATTGAGGCAGTTGTCCCTACCAGTGGAGGAGACCCTGCTTGGGGCGGCTGGGTGTACGAGTCCCGAGGTGTCACGCCTTTCCACGGTGCCAGCAGGGCAGCTTTCGCAGTTTTGAGGGACCTCATGGAGAGGTTTCCACAGGAGCTGGCCCACGCCTTCGCTGGGGTGTTTCCCCGGGGTGACCCTTACACTTCGGTGTGGGATCAGTCCGAGGTGAATGCTCTAGAGAGGAGTGCGGATGAGGACCAGCACAGTGACAGTGCAGCTATGAGTGCCATGTACGCGTTGATGAAGACCTATGGAGGCCTGGAGCGTTGTTTGGGTCGCTTGTCCGGGTCTCTTCTCACCGTCCAGGATGAGAAGCGTCAGTTGCAGCGTGAGTTTGACTCTGAGGTTGAGAGGCTACAGGCAGAGTTGGCTCGTGTGACCAGAGAGAGAGACCAGGCAGTCCAGAAGAACAGTGAGCTGAGTCAGGACCTGCTTGCAGTACGGGAGCAGAAGGACAGGGTGACTACTGCTCACAGGAACTGCGAGCGCATGCTAGTCCATGTGCTTGGACAGAGGAATGAAGCCTGGCACGAGGAGGACACTTTGAGGGCCCGACAGCTAGAGCTAGAGCAGCAGCTAGCTAATGCTGAGGAGTACAATGAGAACTTGCATGAGGAGATCCACCAGCTGCATAACCAGCTCCACCCTCACCACCTGCCTGGAGCAGCGGAGCTAGACTCTGAGGACGAGATGGACGCGGATCCCGAGATAGGAGCAGCTGCTAGTGGTGACGAGGATGAGGATGGCTCTGGCATGGACAGTGACCACAGCGAGTAGATGCTAGGGCTCTAGAGCTAGTCTTCCCTCTTTTGTTGTTGTATGTTGCATGGCATGTCGTGTACTTTTGGATCTGGGCTGTGTAAGACTTTATGAGTTGGTGCTGAAAGTCCAGTGTATGTATGCTGGCAAGTTGGATGTATGCGAACCTTGTTGCGTGAATGCTAAGTAATCTGTTAGTGATGTTGTGCGTGGATAATGAGTTGTTGTGCCTTTGTTTATTGTGCGAATTTATTCCTTCAGTAAATTCAGTATGGCACGATTTTACACATTTTCTACCGATTGATGGCAACTCCTAACGATTGCTTATCATTGACATATGCAGATGGTACAAACACGGGGCGGGGGTAGCAGCAATCCGGGCCTTGGAACAGGTACATCCGGAGGTGGGGCCCAACGGATTGAGGACAGAGCACCAACACCGCCACCCCCACCACCGCCTCCCCCGTACACCGCGGATGTGTTTTTCGCGCAGTTTCTGGGAAGCCAACGCAACATGGAACAGATGCAGCGCAACATGGAAGAAGCTTTGCGCAACATAGCTGACAACACCCGTCGTGGAGATAATCAGGGTGGCCGGGAGGTCAACCAGTACAGTTCGTTCAAGGACTTCATGGATACCAAGCCACCAATCTTTAAGGAGGCCTTGGAACCGCTCGAAGTAGATGAGTGGATCAACACCATGGAGCAGAAGTTTCGTCTTCTTCGAATGACAGAAGAACTCAAGGCTGAGTATGCGGCACATCAGTTGCAAGGACCCGCTGGGATTTGGTGGTCCCATCACCGCACCACCTACCCAGAGGGGACACCAATCACCTGGAACCGCTTCACCACCGCTTTCCGGGGAAATTACATTCCTCCTGGTGTGGTTGAAATGAAGGTTGGGGAGTTTATGAGGCTGTCCCAGGGGACGAAATCTGTGAAAGAGTATCTACATGCCTTCAATAATCTCGCTCGATATGCCCCTGAGTTTGTAAACACGGAGGCCAAGAAGATTGCTAGTTTCCAGAGGGGTTTGAATCCAAAGATGCTGAAGACCATGGGTACAGGGGCCAGGGCTACTTTCAATGCCTATATCAGTGACTGCCTGACCCAAGAGAACAATAACAACAACTACAGTGCATCCAAGTCACGTAAAAGGGCTTTTGAAGCTGGATCATCCCAGTCCAGGGCACCAGTGACAGGGCGACAGCAGTATCGTCCCCCTGCCCCAGGTGCTAGGTTCCGACCGCCGCAGAGAAGGAACACCGGACATCCAACACAGCAGAAGCCGTACAAGGTGGCGATAGCTCCTGCCAAGCCAAAGGCAATTCAAGCTGCAGCACCTGCCGCCAACAATGCGCCCAAGGGTCCATGTTATAACTGCCACAAGATGGGGCACTTTGCTAAGGAATGTCCCTACCCCAAGAGGCAGCAGCCAACATATCCAGCTCGTGTGCATCATACCTCGATTGAGGAAATCCCGGAAGGAGAACCAGTAACAGCGGGTATGTTTTCTGTCAACCAACATCTTGCAGTTGTTTTGTTTGATTCTGGATCGTCGCATTCATTCATGAGCCAAGCATTTGCACAAAAGCATAATCCACCAGTTACAGATCTGGGCTATGGCTACCGCATTAGCTCAGCAGGGGCAGATGTGTTGACCAATAAAGTGGTCCGAGGGGCAACCCTGGATGTAAGTGGCCGAGTTTTTCGGGTAAATCTAGTGGTCATGCCTGGGTTAGTTTTGGATGTTATCATGGGCATGAACTGGATGAGAGAATGGGATGCGATCATAGATACTGGAAAGAGGATGTTATCTCTCAGAGAACCACAGGGCAGTAACTCTTTTCAAGTACCTCTGCCCCGTCGTCTTGACTTTGCTAGCATCTCCTGTGCTACGCACGTGGTCCCTTTACCACAGATCCCAGTAGTCTGTGAGTTCCCCGATGTGTTTCCCGAGGAGTTACCAGGACTTCCCCCAGATAGGGAGGTAGAGTTTGTAATCGAGTTGATACCAGGTACAGCACCAATATCTAGAAGGCCGTACCGGATGCCACCAAACGAACTCGCAGAATTGAAGAAACAACTGAAGGAGTTACTAGAAAAAGGGTTCATCCGGCCCAGCTCGTCGGAATGGGGTTGTCCAGCGTTGTTTGTGAAAAAGAAGGATCAGTCGTTGCGCATGTGCGTGGACTATCGTCCACTCAATGCAGTGACAATCAAAAATAAGTATCCCTTGCCAAGGATTGACATCCTGTTTGATCAGTTATCCAAGGCAAGAGTGTTCTCTAAGATAGATTTGAGATCTGGGTATCACCAAATCAAGATTCGTCCGCAAGATATCCCGAAGACTGCTTTTTCCACCAGATATGGGTTGTACGAGTATCTTGTCATGTCCTTTGGGTTGACAAATGCTCCTACATACTTTATGTATCTGATGAATTCAGTCTTTATGCCAGAATTGGATAAGTTTGTTGTGGTGTTTATCGATGATATCCTGGTGTATTCAGAGAATGAGCAAGATCACGCCGAGCATCTCAGAATCGTGCTGACACGGTTACGAGAGCATCAGTTATATGCCAAGTTCAGCAAGTGTGAGTTCTGGTTAAAGAAAGTTCCTTTCCTCGGGCACATTCTGTCTGAAGAAGGAATTGCTGTGGATCCATCAAAAGTGCAGGAAGTCATGGACTGGAAGGCACCAACTTCGGTCTCGGAAGTTAGAAGTTTTCTTGGTCTGGCCGGGTATTATCGTCGTTTTATACCTGACTTCTCCAAGATTGCTAAGCCAATGACAAGTTTGCTACAAAAGGATCATAAGTTCGTCTGGACGGAGGGGTGTGAGTTAGCCTTCCGCACCTTGCGAAAATTGCTAACCACTGCTCCCGTTCTGGCACAACCTAATATAGAGAAGCCTTTTGATGTGTTTTGTGACGCATCGAAGAGTGGCCTGGGGTGTGTGTTGATGCAAGATGGCAGGGTGATAGCTTATGCTTCCCGACAATTGAGAAAGCATGAAGTCAACTATCCAACGCACGACCTTGAGTTAGCAGCAGTGGTACATGCTTTGAAGATCTGGAGACATTATCTGCTAGGAAATAAGTGTCACATTTACACCGATCACAAGAGTTTGAAGTACATCTTCACTCAGTCCGAGCTAAATATGAGGCAGCGACGGTGGTTAGAGCTAATCAAGGATTATGACCTGGAAGTTCACTATCATCCAGGCAAAGCTAATGTGGTCGCAGATGCTTTGAGTCGCAAACCGCACTATCAAATGGTTCAACCGTTGTTTGAAGATGGGTTCAATCTTATGCATCCTGAGGTCTTATGTCATATACAACTCAGTTGTTCACTCGAGAGTCAAGTCATTGAAGGTCAGAAAACAGACAAGGGTATTTTCCACATCAAAGAGAAGATCAAAGATGACCCAAAGACTCAGTTTCGGGTTGATGAGAAGGGGGTACTGTGGTTTCAACAGCGGTTAGTGGTCCCGAAAGATCGGGAGTTGAAGAATCGCATCATGGATGAAGCCCATCTCTCTAAGCTTTCTATTCATCCTGGCAGCAGCAAAATGTATCAAGATCTAAGGCCCCACTTTTGGTGGACCAAGATGAAGAAAGAAATAGCAGCTTATGTGGCCCGTTGTGACACGTGTTGCAGAGTTAAGGCCATCCATATGAAACCTGCAGGTCTGTTACAACCGTTATCAGTTCCGGAGTGGAAATGGGAAGAGGTCAGTATGGACTTTATCACAGGTTTACCAACCACAAGGAAGGGGAATGACTCGATTTGGGTAATCATAGATCGATTGACCAAATCGGCCCATTTCATCCCTGTGAAGACTCGTTACCGACCTCCTGAGTATGCCGATATATATATGGCTGAGATTGTCAAGTTGCATGGTATTCCCAAGACAATCATATCAGATAGAGGACCGCAGTTCACTGCTCACTTCTGGGAGCGCATGCATAAGAGCTTGGGGACCAGTCTGATAAGAAGCACGGCGTATCATCCCCAGACTTCAGGTCAAACCGAGAGGCTAAATCAAGTGTTAGAAGACATGCTGAGGGCCTGTGTGCTATCATCCAAGGGATCATGGGAATCGTGGTTACCTTTGGCTGAATTCTCCTACAATAATAGTTATCAAGAGAGCATCAAGATGGCCCCGTTTGAAGCTTTGTATGGTCGAAGATGTCGAACTCCGTTAAACTGGGTTGAACCTGGTGAAAGAAGATACTATGGTATCGACTTTGTGAATGATGCCGAGAAAAAGGTGCAGATTATACAGCAACATATGCAAGCAGCGCAATCACGACAGAAGAGTTATGCTGATAAGAGAAGAAGGCCACTTGAATTCAACATAGGTGACTATGTGTACCTCAAGGTTACGCCAACGAAGAAAGTTCAACGTTTCCGAGTTCGAAGCAAGCTTGCACCCAGATATGTGAGACCATACCAAGTGCTGGAGAGGAAAGGCCCAGTGGCCTATAAGATTCAGTTACCTGAAGAGATGAGCTCGATCTTTCCGGTCTTCCATGTATCGCAATTACGGAAATGTTTGAAAGTGCCTGAGCAAAGAGTTGAACCTCGAGGGATCAAGATAAAAGCAGACCTAGAGTATAAGGAGCAGCCAGTGGGGATTGTGGATACTAAGGAGCGAGTAACCCGAAACAAAGTTGTCAGAACTTATAAAGTGGTGTGGAGTCATCATGACGATAGGGATGCCACCTGGGAAACAGAGGATTACTTAAAAACAGTTTATCCAAAATTTCACAAGAAATGGTTAGTAACCCAAAATCTCGGGACGAGATTTCCCTAAGGGGGGAAAGGCTGTAACACCCTAAGTGTTAAGCATGCACTTAGTCTCACCAAAGTCATGCATAAGCATTTCCATCAAGCATAAGCATCATGAGCATGACACTCTTTTTAAAAGTATGATTTTATGTGCATCATTTTATGTGTTCTAAATATGTTAAAAATATGATGCTTGCTTCTAAAATTGTGAAAAATTAAAATTAGGTTGATTTATGTGTGAGAAGAATTTAGAATATTTTTGTGCAATTTTTGGAGCTATGGAATTTGAGAAATGGGATTTATACAAAATATCCAAAATAACTTTATTTAAAAACCTAGAACTAAGTTTTAATTGGTAGTTCAAATTCTATTTAGAATTTGGTATTACCTATTAAAGCAAAGTTGTAGAGTTTTTAGTTTGGCATCACTTTGCTTTTGGGTGAAAATGGTGAAAAGGATTTGAAAATGGTTAAAATGCTTTTGGAAGAGGATTTAAGAAAAGAGAATTTTAAAAAAAAATGGAAAAGGGAAAAGGGGGCGCTAGCAGGCCGCGGCCTCGCTTCTGGCCCACTGGCCGAAGCCGGCTCGGCCCGCCCGCGCTCTCCCCTCCCCCTTCCCCGCGCTCGCGCCCGCGTCCGCGCGCGGACGGCCTCGCCGCGACGCCGTGGCGCGCCGGCAGGACTCGGCCGCCGCGTGGCGGGCATGCGGCAGCGAGGACGCGCCCCGGTCGGCCACCAAAGCGCCCTGGTCGCGCTCGCCTCCGCCCCCGCTCCCATTTGCGCCCCTCAGCTCTCTCTCTCTCGCTCTCTCGCCCTCGCCCCGCACGCGCAGAGCGCCGCCGTCGCCATTGGAGCCCGAGCTCCGCCTCGGCTGTTCCTCCTCCGTGCGTGCGCCATTCTTCAATTAGTTCTTCCCCGAGCTTCGCCTTCGCTCCGCCGTTGCGAAACGCTCATCTGAGCGCTCGGTAAGGCACGGTGAGCCCCGCTCGCCCTCGCTTTCTTCTCCGGCGAGAGCTCCGCCGCCGCACGCGTGGTCCGCGCGTCTCCATGCCTTCCGGTGCTGCGTAGTTGGTGCATCGTGTTCGCCTTGGCACCGCGATGCTCGCAAGCCCCTCCAGCCACGCTCTACCGAGTCGGCGTCCCGTACCGACGACGAGCAGCGCCGCCGCTCCGCCATGGCCGGTGGCGAGCCTGCTCCGGTCCGTTTTAGGCCGCGCAAATGGGTGCCCTAGGTCCGCCGTGAGCCGTAGAGCGTGTAGAGCCGCTTGATTCGCCGAAAGGGGTCGCCGACGGAGAGCTCCGGCTCGCCGGAGCTCCTCCCCCTCTGCGCTCTGACCAGCGGGCCCTGCTGGCAGGCGGGTCCGCTCGTCAGCGGCCGCGGGTGCACTGCACCGGGTGCACCTAGCAGGTCTCGGGGTGGATTTGATTTATTTTCAGAAAAATAATTTCCAGGAAATGATTTAAATGTTCAAAAATCCATATCTTGATGAATATAGCTCCAAAAATGGTGAAATAAATTTTGGTGTGTTCCTTATTTCCAGATCTATATCCTAGTATGATTGCATGTCATGTTTGAGTAACTTTTCTGTGTAAGTATAATTAATCCATGTTTTTGTTAAACTTGGAAAATGCATAGTAAATGAAATATGGCTCAGAAAAATGTGAAACTTGTTTTGCTGGCTCTGCATGTGTGTTTACTCACTGAGAAAATATTGTTACATATTATTTGGTGTATAAATGAATTTATGGTAATTTAAATGCTTGCATGGCAGTACTTTAGGATTTTTAATAATTAATTGGGTCATGCAATAAATCTGGAAAATTTTGTGGGTGTTTCTTATGATATCAGACAAATTGTAAAAATATGAAATCTGTTGTTTGACACTTATATCACAGTAGGGTGATTATACTTTCCTTATTCATTAATCTTGTGATTTTTGTGGCTCAAAATAAGTAACCAAAAATTATGAAAAATTTACAGTAGACTTTATGATGAGCTAGTAGTCTCCTGTAATTTTTGTGGAATTTATTGATGAACAGAATTGCATGTGATTTTTTTTATGAGCTTAGAAATGAATAAAGAAAATTTTTGAATGGTTGTGTATGTGGGTTGAATGGACTAAGTTGGGTTTGGTGTATCTTTGAAGCATCATGGAGGTTGCTGGTTGCATTTGAAAAATAATTATAGAAGAGAATGTAATAGATGTTTGATTCAATTGTTTATTCTTGGATGATGTTGACTACCTTGTAATAAGCATGACCAAGTGCATTACCTATGCATCATACCATGACTCCTTTGGTACTCTCTCATATAAGCATCCACTCGGGCATCTCGCACTCCACTCATGAGCATATATGCATCATACAGGCTCGGAGGAGAACGAGGTGGGAACCGAGGAACCCGAGGAGCTTCAGGAGCAGGAACCTCCGGAAGCACAAGAACCCGGAGAGGAACTGCAGGAGTGTCCGGATCACCGACCCAGCACGTTTGAGAAAGGCAAGCCCCGGAGCATTCTAAGTCTCCCTATTCTCGCTAACTTATATAAAGTGCTATACTTATTCTACTATATTGCATATTAAGTGATAGGAGTTGCCTGATACCGTTGCTGCATATGTACTCCTTGTTATCCCTACTCGTTTATCTACCTTGTCCTATGTAGATAGGCGCGGAGTCTATGCTTAGCTTGCTTAGTCCGGTAGAAGTCGGGTGATGTCCTGTCACCTGCGAGATATAGGTGGATACCTGCTTGATTAAGCAGTGGTTGCTTGGGGAAAGAAATAACCAAGTGTGGAATGTAATTGGAGACCGGGCAGGGTCTTATGGTGGGTTGCCCATAGTGCCCCTGCCTGTGTCGATTAAGGACCGATCGTTGACGGCCCTCTTGTCATGTTGAACGCATGCCCCACACTTAGCTGGAAGGATAAGTCGTTCCGACCGCGAAGCCTGAACACTATCCGGGCCGGGAATCGAGCCGCCATGCGCTGTATTGGTGGTGGTTGAGGAGAACGACGAGGGCGCGGCGCGCAACCTTGGTATACCTTGGATACCTCGGTCGCCGGAACGGTCCTCGGGTACTGGCGGTGCCTGCCGAACCCGCGAATTGGTCCTGGATAGTGTAATACGGTGATCTGTAGCTCACTTGATCAGTGAGTGTGGTTTGTGTGGGGAATACCTCGCCAGCTGGTTAGAAATCGATTCGAATCGCCATCGCTCCTGGATAGTGAGCACTTGACATGAGCCCTGTCCTCGTAGTAAGGACTATGGAACACTTGGGTTATAACGAAACGGGTTTATGACTGCTGTGATGAGGTACTATCATAGTCTCATACTTGCTTGTAATAGCACAGGAGCAAACCTAGATAATAGATAATGATACTTTCAACTTGAGCAGATTAAAAGAAGAAAAAAAATTTATGTAGGTTCGGGTAATAAAACCTTGCGGTCTTTGCAAAATGGTTGACAGCTACCCCACTAAATAGCCTTCATAATCCTTGATGAGTCTTTATTTTAAGTTTATGACGGGTAAGTCTAGCTGAGTACCTTCTTGTACTCAGGGTGCTATTCCCATGTTGTTTTGCAGATGGTCAGATGTATTATGGTTATTGCATCCTCTGTCTGTACCCAGCTATGGGTGATGACTAGACCAAGGGCGATGGTCACTCCGTCTCTTCTTTTGCTTTTGTGGGAATGACCGAACTATGGCACTGTATCAGACTTATCGTGTGTGTTGTAATTTCAAACTATGAAACTTCCGCTACTTGAAGAACTTGGTTTGTAATAACTTAAGTACTCCGATGTGTTTCATGAATGTTGTAATCTGGATGTACTTGTGGATGGCGACCGCTAAACTTATTACGATCTTGGCTGTATATGCGATGTGTGGTTTGAAATCCTTCGAGATTTCACGGACTACCGGGATTATATGGGCTTAAGCATGATGGCTCGACTATGCAAAATGGTCACTATTAGGCTTAATCCCTTATAATTTGGTCGGTTCTGTTACACCTTCTGCTTCCACACTGCATCGATGTAATGCATACAGAAAAGAACGTCGCTGAGGCACTCTGGGGAACACTCATGGACATAAAGGAGAAGTCAAAGGACAATGTGAAGGCTAGACTGGACGTCGAAATGATGTGCGATAGACCAAAGCTGATCATGAAGACACCTGCTCCCGGTAAGATTTGGAAAAAGGGCCCAGCCGATTACATCGTGAAAAGGAACGATAGGAAGGAAATACTGGAGTGGATCAAGACGTTAATGTTCCCTGATGGGTACGCGATGAATCTGAGTAGGGGAGTGAACTTGAAGACTTTGAGAGTCCTAGGGATGAAGAGTCATGACTTCCACATATGGATTGAGCGGCTACTTCCTGCGATGACCCGTGGATACCTCCCTGATCCAGTGTGGCGTGTCTTAGCAGAATTAAGCTACTTCTTCCACCAGCTTTGTTCTAGGGAGTTATCCCTGCCAGTGATTGGTGACCTGGAGCGTGCTGCACCTCTATTGCTCTACAAGTTGGAGATGATCTTTCCACCTGGCTTTTTTCTATCGATGCAACATTTGATTTTGCACCTACCGCGTGAGGCAAGGCTGGGGGGTCCCGTGCAGTTCCGTTGGTGCTATCCAATCGAGAGAAGTCTAAAGATTCTTCGAAAAAAGTGTGGAAATAAAGCCAAAATTGAGGCTTCAGTGGCAGAGGCATTTAGGGTGGAGGAGGTGTCCAACTTCACAACAACATACTATACTGAGAACCTTCCCCCCAACGTGCACAAGTCACTCCCTCGTTACAATGATGACGAGAGCTCATCGACACTGAGCCTTTTCAAAGGGCAATTCGGAAGAGGAAGCGCAGGTACACCCAAGATCTTACGAGATCATGAGTGGCGCACTATCACACTATACGTCTTGTTGAACCTTGAAGAAGTGACTCCTTATCGAGAGTAAGTTCTCAATGAGCTTTTTTACAGGGAGTTTATAAAACAACACTGGACTCATAGAAGGGCTCCTACCATCCAAGAAGAAGACGATCTTATAAAAAATGCTGATTTTATTTCCTAGTTCCGTACAAAGGCCCGCACGGATAGTGAAATGAGTGGTGAACTTAAACAGGTTGCAAGGGGCTCCTCCAGTAAGGTCAAGTCCTTCAACATTTATGATGTGAATGGCTATCGCTTTCGGACGAGAAGGTACGAAGAGTGTCGGCCCAACCAGAAGACCACGTGCACAGGAGTTCGTACGCCCGGCACCGATGATCGCGACTATTACGGCATAGTCGAAGAAATATACGAGCTCCACTTTGAGGGCCCCAAACCTCTTAACCCAGTGATGTTCATATGCCATTGGTTCGATCCTAACATCATTAGAAGAGCCGATGACATTGGGCAACTTGAAATTCGACTAGATTTTGTCTATAAAGGAGAAGATGTCTACATTGTGGCTCAACAGGCCACGCAAGTTTATTATCTCCCATGGGCGTGCCAAAAAAACAAGGACCTTAAGGGTTGGTACCTTGTGCACTTGGTATCGCCACGCGGCAAAGCGCCTGTCCCAAATGAGGATGATTACAACTTTGACCCGATGGCAGATACTGGAGAGTTCTATCAACCTGAGGGGCTACAAGGGCGTTTGGAGATAGACCTTGATTCGCTGATGGGCATGGAAGTAGACAATGACATCGATGAGGACGAGGGTGAAGTGGTGCAAGATGCTAAGGACTTAATGATGCTTGAACGATGGCGGGCTGAGCGCGATAGGCTTGTTAGTGATGATGACAATAGTGACAGTGACACAGACGACGAGGAGGACTTAAGAGAGCTCGACAATATTGATAGTGATGATGACAATAGTGATAGTGATGATGAGCTGCCAACCTTTACCGTTGGTGGAGATAATTTCTAAACCTCATGTAATACTATATTTTTCTTATTATTTCTTTGCAATAATGTTTCGTTCATGTAATACTATATTTTTTGATTATTACTAATTTTTGTAATCTTTGTTATTGCAGGCACTGGACAGTATGCTAGGTGGAAGTAGGCGGCCGCAAAGGACGGGGGTCACCTCGGCCTTCATGAGGCCCAACGACGAGGAGCAGGAGGAGGAGAGGACGACGAGGAGGATGAGGAGGATGGAGGAGCTTCATGAGGAGAGGCCGAGGAGGGGACGAGGAGCAGGGCGAGGACGTGGACGAGGACGGGGACGAGGACGAGGACGAGGAGACGATGAGGACGTGGACGAGGACGAGGACGACGAGAGGCCGAGGAGTACGACGAGGACGAGGATGAGGACGAGGCCCAGGTCCAGGTCCAGACCCAGGGCCTGGACGAGGACGAGGACGTTGACTTGGGCGCGATGACACCGTTGGAGCCGACTTCCTCAGCTTCGAGGAAGCCCTACCAGCGCGGGGTCACGCGCCTCCCTACCTCGGCGCCTGCGGCACACTCACGTGGGACGATTCGACCCGTGGGTGATAAGTAAGTAAACGTTCATGTTTTCACAACTTATTCATATGATATGTTGAAAATCAAACTTTATACTAACAATTTTTCTTAATGAATCGTGCAGGTTTCAGATTGTGAGTGCGGGCAAATTCCGCCACCCTAGTTCTATCCAGGGCCTCCTCATTAAGAAGCACTACCCTGGTTTCGTCACCCACAAAGGGAGACGTGAGCCAGCCTTCACGTGGGACCACTTCTACAGCGCGTTGGACGAGAACGATGTTCCCATCGCACAGGTCATCAAGGACGAGTTCTGGGTGAGTCACCATCGCACAACGTTGCTCAATATTATGCATTTATTCTTGAAATATTGAAATGATGCATGATGTATGTATGCAGGAGTGGTACGTGATAGAGGACGGCGCCCCCGCGGACAGGGTTGCGTATGCGCAGGAGGAGACCTGCAAAGACCGGGTCAAGGACATGTACCACGAGGCGCGCATCCAGTGTGTCGTCACCTACAACGCCGACGTCCTTGGCCGGTCGGTGGGCAAGAGCCAGGCTAGGGAGATGATCCTGGATCCCGACACCGATCTCACCAGGGAGCAGTACATACAGGTAAGTATGAAACATTACTTCTGATTCCATCCATGAAAAAATAAGTACGCTACATTTCTTTTGATTCATCTTATGACGTGTCAAATGCAGTTTCCTGCTGAATGGTGCAAGGGCCATCTTGACTGTTGGGAGGCCATTGTAGACTGGTGGAGAAGGCCGGAGGCGTACGCCGAGCGGAGAGCCAGACGGGCGTACCGCCTGCAGATGCCAGGACCGGCCCACCACCAAGGGAGCCGCTCCCTCCCAGGGTACATGGACACATGGGTACGCTTCTGTTCATTTCATTTGTTCATTCATTAATGTATTCATTCTCATTACGTGTAATCATCCTTGTGTTTTTCTCGCAGTCTCAGTCGCATGGTGGCATAGTCATCAACGAGTACGTGGGGTACGCCCTTGCACACAAGGGCCGAGCAGACGATCCAAACAACGTCTACAGCCCCGCGGACGAGGCCGAGGCGTACACCAACCCGAACGCCTACGAGAAGATGGCCGAGTACACCTCACATGCTCGCGCGCGCCACGGGGACGACTTCGATCCCGCCACTGAGCCCCTCGACACAGATATTCTGATGAGGGCTGGAGGAGGGAAGCAGCACGGGCGGTACTATATGGCCCACAGCGCCATCGACCCGACCACTGTGCCCACGCTCCGCCAGGTGCGACAGGCGAGCAGCACGACCTCCTCCGACGTCCCCATACGAGCTCGGCAGCCGTCTTTCCAGGTAACTATAGTTTTATGCGTCGTTCATATACTTTACATATATACCTAGTGCATTGTTCAAACATCACGGTTGTGTTATTGCAGTCCCAGTTGGCCGAGTTGCGGGCCAGGCAGGAGTCCGCGGAGGAGGCCCATCGGCAGGAGATAGCGCGCCAGAACGAGGCCCATCGGCAGGAGCTGGCGCGCCAGTTCGAGGCGTTTCAACAACACCAGCAGCGTCAGATGCAGGACTTCGCCAACTACTTCACCTCCCTTCAGATCCCTGGTGTAGTCACGCCTCCGCTGCCTGCCTCGCTGTTCGCTCCACTCCCTCTTCCAGGCACTGTAGTACAGTCTCCAGTGAGTATATACGAGTGCATATTGTTTTGTCTTCTGCGGACATCATGCAGGTACTAATGACATCGCTTCTACTTTGTGAAGGCACAGTCGCACGGATCGAACCCGACTCCTCAAGACGGCGCTTCTCCAGGCCATGGGTGTCAGGTCCAGCAAACTCCACAGCAGACGTGGCCTGGCGCTCCTCGGCCTCAGACGTACGGGTGGGGTCCGTGGTCAGCTGGCGCTCCTCCGCCTCAGACACACGGGTGGTCGCCGTGGTTAGGTGGCGCGCCTCAGCACCCAGCAGGTTGGCCGCAGCAGGGGTGCCCAGGTGAGGGCTCTTTCCAGGGACACGGGGACGCCGGGTCGCAGCCGGACCAGTGATATGGACATGTTATGCTTGTGATGGATATGTTAGGCGGATTTGATCACTTTGTGTATGCGGATTTGTGACAGGATGAATACGTATGTGGATTTGTGACCATTGATGGATGCATGTGTCGATTTGTGACTATATATGTTATGCAGGTTCTATTACATATGTTATGTATGTTGTCTATTGTGAATTTTTGAGTGAAAAAACAGCAAAAACTGAAAAACAGCAAAAAAATCTCAGCTTTGCCCAGTGCTGGCACTCGGCAAAGCTGGGCACTGCATGGCTGTGGTTCCCAGCTTTGCCGAGAGCCAGCCACCAGACACTCGGCAAAGAAATATTCAAAAAAATAAATAAATATTCTTTGCCGAGCGCCAGCTTGTAAGGCTCTCGGCAACGATTTTTTCCAAATAAACAAATAAATAATCTTTGCCGAGAGCCAGCCAGCAAGGCTCTCGGCAAAGAATTTTTTTTAAAAAAAAATAAACAATCTTTGTCGAGAGCCGGCCGTGGGGCGCTCGGCAAAGAGCCGTCACCTAACGCCTCCCTTGCGACGGCCGTCAGCCTTTGCCGAGTGCTGACCTGGCTCTCGGCAAAGCCTTTGCCGAGAACCCGCCACGTGGCCCTCGGCAAAGACTGTCTTTGCCGATTAAGACTATGCCGAGCGGTCTTTGCCGAGCGGGCTCTCGGCAAAGGCTTTGCCAAGAGCGTAGTGGCCCTTTGCCGAGCGCTCGGGCTTTCGGCAAAGTACCAGAATCCTGTAGTGCACGTAGGTGATCTTCCTCTCGTCATGTCGGCGGCGGGACAAGGTTTCGCCCCGTATCCGTCAAGCAGCGGCAGGCAGCAAGCACGTCTCCAGTACTTAGACCGGCACTAGCGACGTCCGAGTACACTCCAAGATTCATCATCAGGCCAAGCTCAAAGCAAGCCTTCTAATTAGATATCTTCCGGCAGATCGCTATCTACCAAATAATAATATAACAAAGTACTCTTTCATTATTGTTGCAAATTATAAGATATTTCAAGAATCATGAGAAGTCAAAGAATCTTCAAGTATACATATTGTATTCGAATTTGATAAACCAGCAAAAAGACAATTTTAGAGGCACTTTTTTTAGAAAGGACGTTAAAACCTTTGCCGCAAATTTATTAGACGAAATAAAAGAAAAAAAAAAGAAGAGAGTTACAAATATTTACGGGCCGGCCACAAGGCCACAACTACTGAAAACGGAACCTGCACCAAAGAAAAAACATAGCAAAAACGAAATAAAGGATACGAAACTACTGGGCAACAAGCCAAACGGGTGACCACCACGCCAACACCCAGCCACAAGAAGAAAACTATAAACGGCACTTGCACTTGTGCTTGCTGCTTGGTGTCATGGCCAATTCATACTGCATAATCTCATCTTTGCACAGATTGGCAACTTGAGTTGAGTTAAGAGAGCTTTATGTTGAAATTGCCTTTTATTTCTCTCCTCCCACACATTGCACAAAAAAATAGATGAAGATCCCGTCCAACTTTCGTCTTTCGTTCCAGACGACTGAGGTTTTGGTTCTGGAAAAAACTCTAACGAACTGGATGAGGTAAGCACTCTTGGCGGAGTATTCTCCATCTCAGTTCATCCTCTAGCAAATCATTGAGCTGTACCGAGCTAATGGCCTCCCAAAGTTTGACGAATTCTCTTACTTCTTCAGCTGTTTCGAGCGGGAAAATATGGTCTATCCATTTCAGAAGCATTTTGAAGCAGTAAACAGCAAATCTTGCTAGCATTTAATAATATAGAAAAAATATATATAATCAATCACACTGCTACCAATTACCAAAGTACTAAACAAAAAAATGTCTTCGACAAGTACATAAATGTTGATCAATCAGATCAGATAAACATATACACTCATACCCATCACATATCACGCATACAAGGATTTCTGGTAGTATGGGTTGTACCAGGGAATACATCGCCGGCCTGTTCTCTGGGCCGAGCTGTGCTCGATAAAGCTTTGTTCTAACGGGCCTCCGCACCGGGCGTTTTGGGCCCTTCCTCACCACACCAGCGACGTTGCTCAAGTTTCAGAGGGCTCGTCCACCCACAAGCCACAAGAGGAAAGCTCTCTCCTGTTTGCCTGAGCTCCGAGAGAGCGGAAGGACACAGCGGCTGCGAGCCGGCGACTATAGCAGCAGCACTGCAAATCTGGTGCTTCCCGTCCTCCCCCCTCCCCTCCGCTCACCCTATCGCGTTTGATGCTGCGATCCCTAGCTTCTCAATCTCCTTTGCTGGCATCCTCTGCTCGAGGACAGGGCATCGCGCCAATCCGACCCTACTACACCTCTCCACTTCATTCTGTCAATGTCATTTAGGTCCTTCCTTAATATAATCCAAAGCAGGGACATCTATAAGCATTAGCTTCTTCTGAAACTGTTGGAATCCATACATCATTTGTTCTGTTTAAGCAAACTAATAAAATAAAGAGGCTGTTGACTGTGTTTTATTCATTCTGCAAATAAAGGTTGTTTTTATTTGTACTTTCATTCCACCTAACATGATTAGAATGCATTGTTTATGCCTGTCTTTTGTGCATAGCTTCAGTTTTTATCTGTCATAGAGATGTCGTTTTTGCTATAGAGATGTTTTTTTAATGAAATCTGGAGGGGTTTGCACCCCTACAGCATTTATTACCAAACAAATTTAGTACAAAGGATTTACAAAAGAAAGAAAGGGGAAACAGGGGAAAATTAGGAAACAAAAAAGGAGACAACAAAGAGAAGAAGGGCAACTGCCCAAAGGCCAATTAAGCAAGGTTTGCTATAGAGATGTGAGATGTCTAATACTAGCCCTGTAGGCCTGTACTAACTACATCTATATATCTCTCAAAAAAGATGGCTCCACAGGTGACACGGGGCCACAAGCCCCATCCCAACTTGGGCCTGAAGAGGCCGCGCCCTTACCTGGGAAGGTATGCTGTTTGCAGGGCACCCAATGCTCCTGGTTCTGCCATAAGCCATCCATTTGTTCGGTACCATTACAAAGAGCAAGAGCCAGTAAAGTTTCCTGTCCATTTCTTTGTGTGCATTATTTTTGTGTGGTAAATACCATAAAATTATAGTCTTGTGTTCGTATCTTTCCTTTCAGTTCCACTACCCCCGAGGAGTTCGAGGTGGCTGAGTTCACTGAAGATCCAGTGACTGACCAATACCTGATCAGTCTTCAGTAGAAGCACTGATTCTAACAACTGCAAGCGATTGTGTCGGAGGCTCGGAGCTGCAAGTGACAAAGGGCATCCATATTTACAACTAGGATTGTGTTCCGTCATCCCATTCCCATCCCTATGGCCATGGTCGATCATAGCAAGTGTCCCTCCATACTCCAGTTCAAGCACCAACAGTTGTTACAGTCTCTCCAGACTACACATCCGCAAGAGGTTGAAATCAAATGATTTTCATATTGCCATGTAGTACAGTACATAGCAAGCTAGGAACTTTAACTACTTGCTTCTTTGTCTTGATGCAAGCAGGAGAGAGAGAGAGAGAGAGAGAGAGAGAGAGAGAGAGAGAGAGAGAGAGAGAAACAGCATGTAGTTCAAACATAACAGAGTGCCATGATGTAATTCAGTAAGAGAACAGAAAGAAAAGATCGATCGAGCAGATTATATATGGCAGCCAAAATCTTGTAACGATTGAGTCCATTCCATATCATCCGCATCCACCCATCATTCCATCAAGTACATCTCAAAGAAAACATGTATAGGAGAAAACAAAACATGGAGCACCCTTCTCTCAGTTCTCTTCACGTCCGCCATGGCTTCCTAGCTGAGACTGCAAGTCAAAACTCAAAAGGCGCCCTCTCCTCCATCGTCTCCTGGGCCTGGGTTCCGACTCTGACGCTCCTCCTCGAGCTCAGACCTCAGCCTGGCTACGGTCGCGGGATCCATGGCCATGCTAAGCGTCGGCCCCTCGTCGCTGGATTCACTTACCGGCAGCTCGCTGTCTTTTATCTCCAGCGTCTCCTCCACGACGACAGGTCCCAGCGGGTCTGCAATAGCTGCCAGCGGGTTGGAGTTAACTTCTGGTTCCGACTGCTCGTCCTCGTCTTCGCTTTCCGTTACCGGCTCCTCCTCCTCGTCCTCGTCTTCGCTTTCCGTTACCGGCTGCTCCTCCTCGTCTTCGCTTTCCGCTTCCTGCAACTCTTCTTCGTCGTCGTTTAACTCCTCGTCTTCGGCATCTTTGGCATAAGGATCCTCGCCTAAAACTTTAGAGAAGAATTGATGGTCAGACAGCAGTGACTGAATAGTGAATACTAAATATCAGAACCGAGGATACAAAACCAATGATAACATAACAGTAATCACCAAGAAGGAAGTTAAATGATGTCCTCTTACTCTGCTATATATGACAAGAACATTTAATTTTTACTAGTATTGTGTATTCGATGGCTACTACGCAGTAATAGGGCAGGAGCTACCGGCAGTAATTCTGCTATTTCCTGAGAATATCTATATCAACAATTCAACATGCACAATCAAGTTTCTGATATCAATTTTACTCTGCTAGTGATCAACAAGTGGTCAAAGGATAATCTATAATTAAGAGGTCAGTGTAGATTCAGAGAATATGGATCCATGACAAGAGCTTCAGACAGAGAAGCAATGCTAACCAGACGTGACTTTGTATTAGGAAATATCAAAACTGAGAGCTCAAATTAACACAGAAACAGAGATCGAGCACCAAAATACCACTAACATGGAAACCACAATGGATCAGTACGGGTTATAAGACGAGCGAATAAGGCCTAAGAATGCCCAGTTACTTTTGCTATGACAATGAGCATGTGAAAGCAATAATATCAATAGGACGCATCCTATAGTCACCAAATCTGATTTTCTGGGAAACTATCAGAGTATCAGGATATGTACAACTAAATTGCTGATATAAAAGGAAATTGCGGGTGATCAACACAAATTGGTCTAACAACTATATGTAACAGATTAGTCCAGCATCTACATGCATGTTTCACTTTTTTTTAGATAATGAACCTACATGTTTTACTTGGATCAACACAAATTGGTCTAACAACTATATGTAGATGTAGGTTGTGCAAGCTGTGAACAGTGAAACACTAGAAAGTTGAGCCTATATGCTCAACATTGCCAGAAAATCCATTTCAAATCATCTGCACCCGATTTTGGCTATGAGGGCAAAACCAATTAATTACCTAGCTGACCATGAAGTATCGAAATGAAATATAGGTTCTCTACATTTCCCTTTTGTTGCTTTGTCTCCGCATTGAAGTTTTACTTGTAGATCACAAGTCATTACCTCATTTTGCTAACTGTAACATATAAATCCAATTAACTTTGAAAGGCTTCTGCGTCCAAAAAATTGACAGGTTTCTTAGTTCCTACTGCATTCAGTAATTTTCCCCCCTCTCTATATGCAAGTGGCTGCTCATTGCATGCCATACGGTACTGCACTACTGCTAAACAAATCAGTGCACTATAGAACTAGAACTCCATTAATTAGATTCGAGGCATCAGCAACACAAATCAGTGCACTATAGAACTAGAACTCAATTAGATTCAAGGTATCAGCAACAGATGGTATATTACCTGATATGCATGCAGCAACAATGCGAGAAGAAACACTACTACACTATAGTGTAGATGGTTAGCACGCTAGCCAATCGAACAAACAGATGCATCATGTCAGTTTTATATGTATTACCTAGGGCAATCTCGATCGGCAGAGACCAAGGAAGGACGTAGCGGCAGGAGGGAGCCACCTCCGGCCCGGGCATCAGCATCTCGTAGGACTCGTCGATGAACTCCTCGACTCTGCGCGAGAGCATGTTGACGGCGAAGAGGCGCTTCTGATCCTCCAAGGCGAAGTAGACTATACTGGCGTCCCACGGACACACGGCCACGAGGACGGGAACCTTTCTCGGCAGCCCGGTCGCCGTGTAGCTGTCGTGCTCCCAAATCTCTGCGAAGCTCACTGTAAACTCCTTCTCCCACATCCACCCAGCAGCGGTGCTATTGTAGATGAGGTCAGAGGGGATCCGTGACCACATGGACACCGTTGCTGCATCGGCGTCAGGGGTGATCGCCACGTACCGCAGGCAGTCTTGGCTCACCGTGATGCATCGGCGGTCGTGCACCCTCTGGGCCTTGTTGAGATCCTGGCCTTCGGGTAGCCGGTGAAAGAACAGAAACGGCTCCGCGGTCTCACGCATGGGGCCGTAGCTGATGATCCCCCAAGATAGGTCGAACCACCAGAGCATCTGGTTGCAGGAGACCACGCCGGAGGGAATCCACTCGCGGTTGCGCTCCTGGAGCTGGAGCCACTGCAAGGGGTTGTCCCTGAACTCCTGGATCCACTTGCTGTGGAGCCCCGCGTAGAAGAAGAGGAGCGTGGCATGCCCGCTGCCCTTGGTGATGATGAGCTCGGCGATAACGTAGTCCTCGGCATCCCAGCGGTAGATGAGGCCGATGCTCTCGACGTTGGTGACGACAGCTTGTCGGCCGTCGCGAGGGGGGATGCGCTCGGCGGTGGCCGTGATCGGGTGACCCTGCTCGACGCCAGCCCAGTTGTGGTCGCGCACCACGATGAGGTTGCTCTGGTAGGGGCGGTCGTCGAAGCACGCGCCCTCGAAGGGTGCGACGCCGAAGTTGAGGAGGATGCAATGGGAGTCGACGCAGAGGATGTAGGGGTGCTTGTCGGGAGACTCGCGGTAAGGGTGGGCGGTTGGGGCCGCGGTCATGACGGTGATCCTCGGCGGCTCCGCGAGCGGGATGGAGAAGTCAGCAGCGCCGTGCTGCGCGGCCGCCTCGTCAAGACCACCTCCCGCCTTCGCGTCGGCGGCCTCGACCTCCGCCACCCCGTGCGCTTCCGCCTGCGCGTCAGCGGCCTCGACCTCCGCCACCCCGTGCGCTTCCGCCTGCGCGTCGGCGGCCTCGGCCTCCGCCACCCCGTGCGCTTCCACCTCCGCCTCACCCTCTCCACCCGCTGGGGCGTCGCCGGGGGCGAGGAGGGGGACACGGAGCACACGGCCCAGCAGCACCCATGTCCGCGCCAAGGGTTTGCTTCGGTTCGGGGATTCGTTCGGCGGAGAGAGAGAGAGACGGCGGTGGTGTGGTTTTGGTGGTGGACTCGACGATTTGGGGGAAATGAAGGAGAGGATGGTACTTTTATAGCAACGGGTTTTGGGACTTGCCGACTTTTTTTTTTTTGAACTTGCCGACTTGGCTTGCAAAGAAAGATGATGATACGTGTAGAACTTTCATTTTTATTTAATAAAAATTATTCAAATATGAAGTAATTAGGTTTAAAAAATTCGTCTCACGATTTACAGATAAATACAATTAATTTTTGTTTTCATCTATATTTAATGCTCCATACATATACCGTAAGATTTGATGTGACGGATAATCTTGAAAAGTTTTTGGTTTTTGAGGTGAACTAAACAAGGCCTTAGAACATCTCCAAGAGACTAGATAAAATCATATTGTAAACTACAAGATTTGGCCATTATGTAAAATAAAAACTCACTCAAAGCATAAAATTTCACAACAACCTTTGTATAGGATAGCTAGTGAGGACGACATGCTATATATAACAAGCAAAAGTTTAGTGATAGCAAACTCAGCACACCTGTTGGACTTTAATTTTTGCTTTAAAAATGTAAAAATAGTCTAGATAACATGAATAGCATATTCGTTGGAGTTGCTCTTAGTTTCTGAGAAATTTTTCAAAAATTTTGAGATTCCCCATCACATCAAATCTTGCGGCACATGAATAGAGCATTAAATATAGATTAAAATAATAACTAATTACACAATTTGTCTGTAGTTTATGAGACAGTCTTTTGATTCTAGTTAATTTATCATTAAATAATATTTGTCAAATACAAACGTAAGTGTTACATTGTCCATTTTGCAAAAAAAAAAATGCAACTAAACAAAGCCCTAGAATATGTGCCAGTCAAACTTTTTTAAGTTTAACCAACTTTATAAAAAAGACATTAATATCTATGACAATCAACTTTATAAAAAAGAGCATCAATATCTATGACATAAAATGAGTATGTTATAAAAATATATTTTATAACACTAATGCTATTAATTTAATACTATAAATCTTAACATTTTTTTAGAAATTTGGTTGGTTAAAGTGTTAAAAGTTTGACTTGGGACAACTTTACAAATTGAAGCTTAGACAAAGGAAGTATATCCATTGCAAGCTCAACATTATTGGGCTTCTGGGCTGTAACCGTAAAAGGAATGATGGACCATGCACCGCCGAACTGAAGTAGAGCAATCAATGAACGTGTTGTTTAGGCCTTGTTTAGTTGGTGAGTGCAAATTTTTTTAATGTTACATCGGATGTTTTATAGGATGTTAAAAAGAGTATTTGGATAGTAATAAAAAATTAATTACATAACTCGTTTAGAAACCGCGAGATGAATTTATTAAGTCTAATTAATCTCTTATTAGCACATGTGGGTTACTGTAGCACTTAAGGCTAATTATGAACTAATTAGACTTAAAAGATTCATCTCGCAATTTCTAACTAAACTGTGTAATTAATTTATCTTTTTACCTATATTTAATAATTCATGCATGTGTCCAAATATTCGATGTGATGGGTGAAATTTTTTTGGTTTGGGAACTAAACAAGCCCTTATTTTTATGACAACAGAAATATTCCAAAAGAATCGGTTTTGCAAAACTATAGGAATTTCTATGATTTGGTCGTTTCACTTGTCGACTTTGTTGTTTTTTTTAATATAACAGGAGGATGAACTATCCTCACCTGATTTTATTACCACAGATCTCATGAAAACCGGGTGGGTGTGCGGGCAAGGCCCGGGTTTGGCATGGCGCCACGCTTAACAGAGATATATAGCGAGGGAGGGAAGGATAGGATTACATGTCACTAATAGAACTCCAATAGCTAGACAGATATATAGCGAGAGGTTGTGTGTTCCATCCTCTGTAGTACCATGGCCGGTAGTTTCATATGAATTTATCCTATGTTAGTGTATAACTCGTTGAGTTATGGCGTTTCTCTGGGTTTTTTTTTTGTTTGTTTTTGCTGTCACTATTAGTTAGCATTAGAGATGGACGAATTTTCACCGAACCCAGTTAACCAAAAAATTCATGATTTATTTGGTAAAGGCTTTGGCACAATTCATTTAACCAAAATTTATTTAGTTTTAAGCTATCATTAATGGATTTAACCAAAACTCTTTCAAACTATTATATTAAACGTTAAAACTATGCCCATTTGCAAATTTAATCATATCTCTATGCGATTATTTGAATCATTCTTTGTTTCTTTTCCTTGTTTCTTCTTAGTTGGTTTTCACTGAAATTATGTTGTTGAACTATAGAAGTACAATCTGTACTGTGGTTAATCGATCTAGGTCATTCATTGATTTTTTTTCATAAAAAATTGGTTACGACTTTTTTAAAATCAAAATTCTTGATACTCGATTTAACCAGTCGCAAAAAAAAAGATAATCGATTTAACCGATTGATTTCACCAAAATAACCAAATGTCCAAGCCTACTTAGTACTTACGATGGAGGGGGGGACCGGGGGAGGGGGGGGCGTGGATTCATGGCGCATAGCGGCGGCAGGAAAGAAAAAGGGAGCACACTCATGTTTCCTGTTGCTCTATTTTTGGCCTCCAGTCTCCTATGCGTCAGTAGAAAACGAATTCCTCCTCTCATTGCTCATTGCACCAGCATTCCCTTCATCTTGTCTCGATATATGTTCCGTGTCCTTCAAATAATCCTCTCACTAAGGGCTTGTTTAGATGCAAAAAGTTTTTGGATTTTGACACTGTAGCATTTTCGTTTTTATTTGACAAACATTGTCTAATTATGGAGTAACTAGGCTTAGAAGATTCGTCTCGTGATTTACAGCTAAACTGTGCAATTAGTTATTATTTTTATCTATATTTAATACTTCATGCATGTGCCGTAAGATTCGATGTGACGGGAAATCTTATAAAATTTTGGGTGTATCTAAACAAGGCCTAACCTTCAAATTCGGTTTGTGCGGACCTAACATTAGAGGCGAGAGGGACAGCACCATGATGCTGGTGGAATGCGAGCCATCTGAGTCGTAGTTGTTGACCCATGCAAAACTGTTAGGTGCCAAATGATCTGAGTTACTGTACATCCAAACGGTATAGGGGCACGTAATTCAGTTTCGAGGAAAAAAAAAGAATGTAAATCAGACACAACAGAGCACCAGGATGCAAGAGATCAGAAAGTACAAAAAGAAAATGGATAGATTATGGCAGCCAAAATCTTGCTGCAAGTACATTTCATCCATCCATCCATACGGTCAGGCAGAAAGTACAGGTTAGAAGCATCCAAGATTCCAAGTGAACAAGGTTTACGAGCGGAGCATGCAAGGGTTCTATCTCCTGGTACTGATGTCAAAAATATTAATAGCAAAGTTAAGAAGGATGGTTAACAACCACTACAGTATCTCTATCCAGTATCCTATTGTTCATCCAATATCTACTGTGGAACAACATTTCCCAATACTTCGTTCAACTAACGGTACCACTATCTGGACCGGAGCAACCATCCAAAAGGCTCAAAACTACAAGTCTGAAGTCTCTAAAAACTACTGGCACATAGGCAAAGTTTGCATCATAGCTCATCCGAGCAGCAAAAGCAGTCTCAAACGCAGAATCACCTTGGGTATTTCTGCAAGTAGAGATCGTATGGAGCATATCCAGCATGCACAGTTCTGTTCCCGAAGCGCCGTCCATGCAAGGAATGTGCAGCTATGCATGCAGCTTCCTTCCGCATGAACTCCACAAGCACAGAACCAGGTTCAAACACGAAACCAGTATCACTGGTCTCAACAGCTGGGACTTTTTCTGGACGATTTTCAGTCACATCATCAGCACTTCCAGGTTTCTCCACTTTGTCTGTAGGTTCAGCAGGACTACAGGTCTCTGAGGTTCTTGGGTCTTGATGACTCTTTTCTACTGCATCATCGTCCATTACAGTAGCAGTAACCTCCCCTGCTCCCGTATGTTTATTCTCATCCACAGCTGCTTCAGTATGACCAACTTCAGCATGTTGTGATGTGGGGAGAGCAGCTCTAGACTGAGTTTCATCAAGCTCTGCATCCTCATCAGCTACAGGCGCTTTACACTCACAAAGTGCTGCATTTGATGGCAAGTGTTTGTCCTTATGATCTTGGCTCTCTGGAATAGGATCTACATCTTTAGTTTCCGAAGCTTCAGAATGATTTAGAACATCTATGCTCTGATTGATCGGTACAGAATATTCTGATACAGCCTTTGCAATGTTTTCAGTATCAGCAAATTCAGTGCATTCAATCTTGAGCTCAACTGTGTTATCCTCTGCAGCACTACCACCACCAGCAGGATACTCAACTACATGTACAGATTTGACTGCTCCAAACCTGTGAATCTTGTCCACATTGTAAGTTGAAATCCACCAAAATCAATAACACAAAAAATGTAAAAGAATTGTACACACCTCGTACATTCAACACGTACATCTTCCAAAGTTTCTTCCAGCTCAGATTTTGAAAGTAGCATATACTCTTCTCGTTCAAACTACATATGTTGCACAGTTATTTTAAAAACCTCAAATATGTGAAAACAAGTGATAGGTTGAATTTTTTGTTCAATGGTATGCATTCAGAGTTCAAGATTGCTGCAACATTTATCTATAATTTGAACTCATGAGATCTAAAAACAAACAACAATACTTAGGAAACATATGAAGCCATAAATTGTTTTGATTTGGAGAGCATTGTTGATTTAACTACAAACTTGAAGTGAGAAGAGATAAAACTACAACATACCGTATTTTTTAGCTGCAGGACCTTTGTTGGTTCTTTCAGAAGAGATTTGGCGTTTTCAGGAATACCATAAAATGGGGACGCCTCATTAGCAGCCTGAAAAATCAACTAGAACTTGGATAAAAAATCAACTAGAACACCATGCTATTTCAAATGATGGAATATATACAGGCCAGTAGATGAATAGGTCAAAATGGTTATACCTCCACAGGAGGATTAGGAAACACATGCACAGCAGTGAGTACACATCCACCAAGCATCATCCCATTGAGGCCAGCACATGCCTTAGAAGTAATGGAGCGATCGGCATACTGTCCATATCAAATTGATCAGAAGTGACTATGATGACCATATACTCTAGCAAATGCACACAGCACTCATACCTCAAGAAATGCACAGGGTCCACCGAGCTCACTGTTAAAAAGAAAGCGGTACGCAGCCAATGGGCCAAATGCACTAACAATCTCCATTAGCTAAAAGAAAGGGGAATGCAGTAACTTGTCAGGAACATAAGCTATAATATCCTCACAAAGAACCAAACAAAAAGACTTAATATATAAAGCACAGATACTGATGGCCTATCGTATTACCATCTCAGATGAGATCACTCCAGCAATCCCCGCTATGAAAATCTGTAAAATTCAAAGGAATCAGAAACCTATACATTCTTTTTAAAACTAAGCAGTCAAATATTCTTATGCTTAACTATTCTGAATCAGTTAATTCTTTTTTCCACAAAAAGATGTGACATGGCTTTCACTGAATATACAACATTGTCCCTAAGTGAAAACAGCGGTTGAAGGAATTCTGACACGACTACAGAGTAACTTCATAGCTGTCAACAACCAATCCTACTTCAACTGAAAATAGTGATTGAAGAAATTCTGACACGGCACCAGAGTAACTTCATAGCTGTCAACAGCCAATTCTACTTCAACTGAGTTCTCACAGAACAACCAAGAAACTACAACAGGCAGGAAACCAAGAATGTCTGGAAATTTGAGACAGCTTTCTCTTTGAAAAAATCTAACAAGCTGAAACCAATTATATATGTTACCTTGTGTGGTGAATCTGCAACAACGTCAGATATTAAAGCAGTCTCTTCAGCAGGCTTCTTAGGGGTTACATTCTGCAAGGAAAAAAAAATGAACTAACATTTAAAATAAAATATTAAAAATCTTAATGTCCTGGCATTTAAAATGTAGATCTCAAAAAAAAAACAATGTCGTAACACTCTAAATATAATACAGAAAAATCAAAAGGGTTTACATTCTGCAAGGAAAAAAATATCTAAAAACTGTAACACTCTATATAATACAGAAAAATCAATGCGGTTCCTTCTGCTGTGGACTATCCCAGATATGATGGACAGCTAATAGTGATGGAAAATAATCATTGTGGATTATTGTTATGTGCAGAGTAAAGCCTGGTCCTTGAGTTGCCATGTCAGATATTTGCATGATCCTATTGTTCAGCTATTCATGTCGGTGTAGTGATACAGCACAAAAACAAGGCAATCTAGCCAAGCACACCAAGCTGAACCAGACTAATAACCTATCTACTTCTATCTAACTGGTATTTGTCTGTGATATATATCCCGTTATTGGCTATGGGTGTAACGACTAACCATATCTGCCTATAAATGTAAAGGAACTAATCTTGTCTTTTAGAAGTAAATAGACCAAGTTGAGGTCACAGATAAAAATAGAGGAACTAAGATGTAAGGCAATATCCATGAAATAAGCTGAACAGGAAAATGTTAGAAATTGAACACAAAAAAGAGAAAAAGTAAATTCAAAGTTTGTTAAACTAAATGCAGAATAACTTTGAAGTTGTCAATGTCTAAATGACAGCCCTTGCTGCCAAATTGCACTCGGCTGTAGATATTTGCAGAATTAAGGTTAGCACTTAGCAACCATCATACTCAAATCTTTGCTAGTATTACATTTATTTACTTGAACCATGCTGTACAAGCTGTCTTCCTAATGTTTCCATGAACTGGGCACCATAAGGACCCTCTGCCTGTCTGCAGTATTGTAATCAGCCAATGAATTCTGAAGTAGCAGCAGTCACATATGCACTACACCAGGAAGCCTGCTTTACAATTCCTTTGCTTCACGAAGCTGCTGAACGTGAATTATGACACACCCAATTAAAATACCCTATTTGAGAGATTTCAATATGACCGTCAGACAGGAACTTGTCGAATGATAGAAATATATGCCATTAACAAATCCAAAATTAGCAACTCTATTACATTTTGCACCATGAATAAATCTAAATATAGCTAATTTTAACTCATAGAAGATACAATGGAGTGTATATATTTCAAGGTTCACCATGCCAAAAAAAAAAAGAAAGAAAGGCACCAATTGCTAACCAATCAATTCCAGGATTCTCACTGCATGAGGACAAGAGTTAAACATGGCATATTTTATGCAAATATGCAAACTTCAAACTGCACCCATAATCATTAAATGAACTAAAATTTGTGGAAATAAAAAGATAATGTTATTTTCACTATGATTATCATTACTGAGCCATTAGGATGCAAAACAGGTCAGGTGATAAAAGGAACCGATGGAGAAATCTTTCCATTTCTTATAAGCACAAACAGCAGTTAAAGATAGTCAACCAGTAATATTATGCCAGTCTTACAACTAATAGTATGACAATCATTATTGCTAAACAAACATTTCTTTCAAAAGAGGAATAAATCTTTTGCAGCAAAACAGGTTGCATATATGCACGAAACAGAAAGGTTTGATGATCTCGTTCTCGCTTAACCAAATATAAACCAGAGGCGCATAACTATCATTAGTAGTATACTAAAATAACAAAACATTCAGCTTCACAAATTGAAAAATTCAAATATTTAGAAGAACTACATATACAAGTCAATGGCATGTCCACAGCAAAGAAAGACACTTGTCAGAAAATTGATACACCGGGACCAACTCGTAGCGCTGTTGTAGCCACGCAAGTTTGTGGGCTGCTGGTCGGCAGTTAGACTCCCGGTTCGCACCTAAATTAAGGCTCCACAAGGGCAACCCAGAAGTATGGGTGGGCTCCGGCCTGGTGTTGCCTAGCTGCCCATTGTGTCAGCCCAGTGCCTGACTGACTATAGTGCCACCCCAAGCCACGACGCATTATACAGGTAAAGCTAGGGTTCAGGGCATTTTATTGACCAGCATGGTTGAGGTCGTACCTATATGCAATACCCCGGGAAAGCTTTCCATGGCTGGTTGAGTGTTTTTTTAGAAAAATGATAGACCAACAAGGCCATGCCAGATCAGTTACAGGATATCTTAATTCAAAACCTAAATCAAAACATCAATTTCAAAATGACTAGGTCACCCAATACACAGAAAAGAACTACAGGATCCAAATTAGGTGTCAATTCTGTACCAAAGTATTATTTAAACAAAAGCTTTTACAGAGACGAACAGAAATAGTTCTTTTGTAAAACAACATTGCCACCTAATTTATTCATTAACAATAGTTCTTTTAGTAATTGTTAAATTCTCAAAATAAAATGGGAAAATAATGAGGTCGTTTTGGCAATAAGCCAAGAACCAAAGCACAAAATTCAAAGGTCATTAACATACATCAATAAAGAAAAACTAAAACGTATATAATTGCAACAACATTGATGTGGAAGGACGGAAATCTTACCACCGTTTCAACATATTCTTTGGGGCGTCGAATTCTCAAAGTAGATCCGTTTAGAGACCTTCCATCAAAAGAAAGAGCTGCTGTAGCATCCTCTGGTGTAAGAAATTCCACGAATGCCTGACGTTTTTCTCTGTTTATCTGCATCGAACCAAAGAGGATATCAATATATATATTAATAAAAAAATGTGATATGGTGCGAACAAAAGGTGGAATTCAAGTTTGCTCACCGTACAACTGAGGCATGGTTTAGACCGCTGGGGTTTAATGCCAGTAGGCAATAAGAAGTCATTCAAGCAGTCAATCAACTTATCCTCCGTAGCTGAATCGGGCAAATTTTCAATGTGCAACCTCCTGAGCGGGCGTGTTGCTTGTGTAAGCTGGACAGAATCTGCAGTCAAACTATTACCCACCAACATTGTCTCAACTGTAGTTGAAGGGTCCTTCTTTATCGTGCTGAAACTGAATGGAATAGGAGCCATCTGGCCAACAGTTGGCAGGAAAGTGGTAGGGAAGTTAGATTGGTTTGCTTTAACAGGAGGCTGGTCCCATGTGGCTGATTTCTTTTCTGGGGACTGAATGACCTTGGAAGGAGTCTTGGTAGTTGCCTGCTCAGCTTGCAGTGATGTTTTCTTTTTCCTCGGTGAGTATCCACCAAGACGGCTTTCATATTTCTGGTGCGACCCACCAATGTATCCTCCACTCCCAGACAATTTTTGTTTATCAACTTCAGCATACTTCCTCCTTGATTTCTCCATAGAGTAGTGTGGAGGATAATTGCCAAAATCACGCCCACGGTAGTTATACCTTTCTTCCCTTAGTGGTGGTGAGATAGACCTGCCGTATCTTTCTCGATCATGATCCCTGCTTCTGGACCTTCTCCTTTTAAACCCGGGTTCTCCATGGTATGGTTTTGCATACTCATTCCTTCCAGCATATCTATCAGAATGCTTGGAATCTTGGAACCATGCAGAATCCTGTTTCTTCGACATTGGTCGATCTACCTCTGGACTCCTCTCATTATCAAAGCTACGGTCTTTTCTCTTTGTCTCATTTCGAAGCTTCTCGCTCTTAAACTTTATTTTATCATCACCAACAGCTTCATCATTCCATCTTTTTCCAGGTTCCTTTTGATACTCAGATCTCATTACATCACCCTTTCTTTCTCTGATCTCACTAAGATTTCTATCTTTGCTTTCATCAGCCCGACCACTCATGTTTGTGACAAGTTTCTGAGAATGATGAATGTCTTTGTCTTTCCTAACTGAATGATTATCGTCTCCTGAGGGCCTCTGTTTCTTGGAAGCCTTCTTTGGTGCATCTCCCAGGCCTTCCTTCTCCGGGACCTTTGGTGCATCTTTCAAGTCATCCATCTTCGCACCAGTGTTTGGCCTATCTCTAGAGTTGTCCTTCTTGGATACCTCCTTTGGTGCATATCTCGTGTCCTCCTTTTTTGGATTTTCCCTTGGTATATGTCTTGGTTTTTCTTTCTTGGAGCCCTCTCTTGTTGCATCTCTACTCTTCTCCTTTCTTGAACCCTCCACAGGCATATCTCTGGCATCCTTTCTGCTTTTATGTTCTCTTCCTTGTTCCAAGTGAGTAGATTTGCCCTTACCATTTTCTAGCCCTTCCTTGGCTTTCTTAGATTCTGATGCAGCCTTCTTTTCACGCCGTAGCATAATGTCCTTAATGCTTAGAGGTCTTGTGCGGGCAGCTGTCCCTTCACTAGTGATTCTCTCAGAGTCATTTTCACCATGTATTTTTCTACTCATCTTGATCCTTGACCCAGAATTTTTTGTCAAAAACAATGATATCTTATCTAACCTAGCCTACTCAAAGAGTCTAACAGATAACAGCACTAGACACCATGTGGCTTCCTGCAAAGAATAAAAACAGAGGCATGAAAATATTGCAACATATTTTTCACCATAGGCAAGCTGATGTGATGTAATTTCACCAGAATCACAAAACCCTAATAGAAGCAGCTAGTTCCAAATAATGTGAAGGAACTGATCCTAGCTCAGTTGGCTGTGGGTGTGGAAGTATGCCCAGACCAGACCATCCAAATTCAAGTCCTCAGCAAGGCGAATTTGGGTGTCTTACTCTTCTTAATTAAAAAGCCACCTAGTTACTCATAGGTTGGTGGAGTTTTTTTAATTCCAAAGAATGTGCCATATATTTGGTTTTGATCAAGCATGAGGAACCTGGCTAATCACATGCCTCTAGAAACTGGAAGTATGGAAAATGGGACATCTCAGTATTACTTGCCTAATCCTTGCTGCACTGGACTGGGAATGCAAATGGTAAGACAGTTTCATTTTAGTAGATAGTCCATAAATTGAGTATAATAGCACAGCACTAAAGAACCCCATCCAGTCTACGGATGGACCGAGTACAGGACATGAGTGTTCACATGCACACCTGATAATTTAAGCAAAATCATGAAGTTAATATGTATCGCAGTGGCGGAGCTAGTGAAAATCTCACATAAGTGCCTAACAACCCGTATTATGCCAACATACCCATAGTTCATAGAAGCAAGGATAAAATCCATAATTTAGAAGATATCCCAATTGCATGCTTTATTATACAAGAAATTTGATAAAAAAATAAGGCTAGCAGGACCAGGATAAGAAGTAACATTCATGTCATCTAGGTTGGAACTAAGACATAACCAGATACAGTATCTAAGCAGTAGCTGGAACGCTGAGTAAATTGGATAACAGAATATAGATTACCATATATTGCTACGGATTTCTAAGTGTAAGCAGAAATTATCACATATGTCATCTGAAGTTTACAGAAAATAGGACAGTAGGTAAGGACACCAGCTCAGGGGAACTGAAAACTTTTGGGGCTACATAATAACTGATCAAAAGGATCACTCATGCACATATTGTGCACAAATGAGAACTTGAGCTTCTTAAGAAACTCTGTTCGACTGCTGCAGTTTGCAGCTTGCTTACAAACAATTGATGAATGAACAATGGAGGATTCGAAATTTGGAACAACCTGCTGTAGCTGAGTGTTGTCTGCCTCTGCTCCTCTGCACTTATACAGAACTGCGCAGCAAGCAGGAGGCGCCGAGCGTTCGTGCGCCCAGGCCGCAGGCACGCGGCGGTAGTCGCACTGTGCAAGAGCGGCTGCCAGCTAGCCACACCGTCGCAGCCTCGCAGCACCGCCCTCCTCTCGCCTGCCTCCTGAATTTGGTACCACCCGTGCGCAGTGAAGATGCTGGCCGCGCCGCCGCCCAACTCCTTCCTCGATTTGGCTGCACGCTGGTCGCACCACTGGCCCCCCGCGGCTAGGGTTAGCTTCGCACGCCGCGGTGCCGCAAGCGATGAGATGCACGCCGCTCGAAAGGGAGGACGTCACGCGACGGGGAGATGCGAGAGAGGCAGCCGGTGTGAAGTTCTCCTTTTTCCCAGGCCGGCGACTGGGCCACTTTGGGTTGGGCCGAAAAAAGCGTGGTACTCACGTTTTGGATGAAGTCCATTTGCTCCAACTTTAACAAAGTTTGTTTGCTTGAGTATGCCTGCAGCCTGCTCTGTCAGTCATTCAGCACTGTTTTCTTTCATAATATAATAAATAATAAATAAGTGAATAGTACTCTCAGTCATAGCTTATCATTTAAGTAAACATATCTTCAAGAGGAGCTCTTTTGCGGTATCTAAATCTAAAATAGGTCTCCAACATAATATTTATAACTTTCAACACACTACTTATATGGAAGGCACATTTTAAGTATCAGGATAGATATAACTCAAATATAAGTATCCTCTCACCTAGAAACTCATTGGCAGAAAGGACTGTCTTTTTAATTTTGTTGTTGGAGAAGACCAAAAATAAGTATTGAACCTTTTACATATAACACTTACCCAAATCCTAAACTCTAAATGGATTTTGTATTTTTGGATTGCGGTTATTCGAGACATTCTTACCTCTCTTAAACCCAAAAAAACAATTTTTAAAAATCTTTTCTTACTTTTGAAACCGTGCAAATTTCCTCTCTAAGCAATTTTAAAGATGTTTTGAATATTGTGCCACATCAACTATAAGTAAGGTAAATCAGACCACCAGGATGATCAACTAGACTTCAATTAAAAAAATATTGAAATATTTAAAAAAATACACATGTTTTTAAGATATGAAATTAAAAGTCCCAAAATATGATTTAGTCTTAGAGATTTCATAGAAAATTTGTTTTAACTCCCAAAAATATGAAACCGATTTTATATACTTTTCTAGAAACATGCTTAATATTATGATTTCAAATTATTGAGTCTTATTGGTCTCCTTCTGGTGTTTATATATTTTTCTAGAGACATGCTTAACGTAGATGCTCTTGTTATCTATTAGGTCAGTCTCAATGTATAGTTTAATGGCACAGTTACCAAGACTATAAACTAGGTAACCGAGCCACAAGAGTTTCATGGGGATGAAACTCCTCTCTCATCTGATGAAACTCCTTCATTTAATGACTCTGCCAAGTCAGCAATTTTGCTTATGTGGCACCCTATTTAATGTGCATGACATTCCCACGAAACATGCATTGAGACTGGCCTTATAATCAGCCAACGCCAACAACACGGAACACGTATAAGTTCGACTGACTTCGCATCATTTATTGTGTGATTGTGTCAATTTTATGCTAATAATTCAAATCTCATCCAATATGACTTATTTGCATGTCTCTCGACAAGAAATAGAAATAAAGATGTTTCTTTGTGATATTGTAGTAGTATTTAGCAGGTGGAGCCCTCCCGAGTCAGCATAGCATAGTTCCAAATAATAGATAAAATGAGAACATCTACTAGAAAAATGAACACCAATATAAGAAAATAAAATATTAAATTAATTCCAAACTTTTCTAAGATTAGATCATTTTTTATGATTTCTCATTATAAATAGTTTTATATTTTTTAGCTAAAACATTTTTTCTAAGATTAGATTGGATTTTAGGATTTCTAATTGCATACTCCTCCAGAAAAAAACATGTTTATTTTATTAATAAAAGTGTAACCGATCTTCCTAAACTATGAATATAATTCAATTAACTCTGCCATGGCGTTGTCGGCCAATATACCCTAGGAACCACTTTGGACGGTTAAAAAGTTTGAAAAGGCCTGTAAACTAGTTTTTTCGACTTAGGGGGTAAATCAAACTTCGACAAAAGTTGAAGGAGGTCAAATAGACTTTTTCCTCATATTTTTGACCTCACTATATATCCATCTTAGTGTCCCTAGGTCCATATCTGCCCATAGAATGTATCTCATATATATTTGTAGTCGTGTCTGGTCTTGATAGAAACCATTTATATTAGGGCTTAGGGTGCTTGTGATTTCACACAGCAACAAATGGAAGAGAAAGGCCAAACAGTGCTCACCCACTCATCAATAAGGAGGAGGGGAGAGAGGTGAACAGTGAATGTCCATACAGTTGGATAGAAAAGAACAAAGGATAGAGAGAGAGGGCTAGATCATATAGAGTGGTGAAGCTAGGTCGTCCAGAAGAAACACAAAACACATAAAAAAGTTGTTTTGGAATTGGAACTATCATCCTACCCCCAAGTAATGGATAAACATAAGAGCATCTATAAGAGAGTTGGGATTAAAATTTGCTATTTTGATTTTTAGCTAATATGCAAGAAATATGGCCTCCAACATACTAGCTAACACCGTTGCTATTCCATTTGATGCGATATCCCATGACCGGAGGGTCAGAAGCCAAATTTGGTCGGCCCGTGTGCCTTGCTATATTAGCGTGTGTGACACTAATAGCTACTACCATGTTTGTGTTGCTCCAAAATTCCATTCCTTTCTCCTCCTTTTTATACAATATGGAATGTGAGATAGGCTAATCTATTAGAGTGTGTTGAATTATATTGAGAGAATTTTTATGGAGTGACTAGCCAAATGAAGATATGGAATGTGGAATTTAGAATTTCTCTTGGAGATGCTCTAATGTTGAATGTCCTATAACTAATTTTAGAATGCACGTGACTTCTCAATGAAACATGAGTAGTTTCTCACCAATGGTCACACGAATCTTGGACTAGAGTGTTCTTCCTTAGAGTGATTGAACCATTGCTACTTAAAAGATGGTGTCTTGGAATTGACTACAAAATCCACCTTAATTTGTAAAAGGATATATATATATAACTTCAAACCTCCCCATGATAACCCTATGAATTGGGTGATGAAGCTACATTGCAAAAAGTTACTTATAAGGAAACAAATTTGTTATAACATACGATGTTACAACCTAGTTGACAAGGATTGTGTTGGGTGTCAACATTTTATCATGCATCGGTGGACTACATCAAGGCATGCAACCAAGCAACACTTGGTGCGCACGGGATGTTGGCTAGATTCAAAACGGTTATCCTCATTCTCAATCAACTGAACCGTTTCCTTGCTTTTCACGGCTTTTTCTTGTAGACCCATGTTGTTTTGAGTGCAAGTGGTTTGCTCATCGGTTTCCATCCAAACTACGGACCATTTCTTTTAGAGCACTATACTTTGCTTCCTCCAATTTCCTAGAATTACTATAGAAGTAATTTGTGTACCTGCTAAAATAAGAGATATTCAGTAACAATTAATAGGATTATTTAGCTAGGGCGGTTCTATTTGAGAAATAGAGCATGTAAGCTACACTATTAAGGTGGACTTTTATTGATTTATTTATAAGTAAAAGATTTTCTAAAAAAAATAGGTGGGCATGATGTTTAGCCATGTTACTCTACTATAGGTGACGTCACAAGGGTTTTCCTAAGTCTAGTATTTCACAGGGCTTCTACTTATATATATATAGGACGCGTTTTTTTTACACGCTAGTGTAGTTACTCTCATCTATATATCTCTAGATTTAAGGTGTAGTGTATATGACCGGACGAAATATATATAGACAAAGTATATGATCATACTAGACCATCTAGAGTGATATGTATATTAAGTATGCATACATACATAAAGTATATGGTTATACTTATTGTATATAATATAGTAGTGGCATTTTAGTAATATATTTAAAATATATTTTTTTAAAAAAAATCATGTGGTAAGATTTAGAGTATCTTAATATGAGTATATAAGCATACTCAAACCGATAAACAAGTATGAATACATACATAATGTAGTTTATTGAAGATGAGAGTAACTACACGTACATGTAGAAAGAAACTTCCCTATATATATATATATATATATATATATATATATATATATATATATATATATATATATATATATATATATATATATATATATATATATATATATATATATATATATATATATATATATATATATATATATATATATATATATATAATATAGGTGACATCACAAGGGTTTTCCTAAGTCTAGTATTTCAAATTTTTGTTACACATTGCATTTTATGTGTTGAATTTGGAATTTGAAAACAATATGGAATCGATTATCTTGAATTGCAGACTCATAAAAGCATACTTTTGTTATATTTTAAAAGTATTATGTTAAAAATGTACTAGTCAAAGTTGACTTTGGTCTAATACGTATCTGTATTGCAAAATTTCTATTCATATTTAATTACTACCACTATTACCCAGTACAATGTTTAGTTGTCTTTCAATTTAGAAGAAAGAATGCAATTATAAGTTGCCCAAATAAAACAAGGTATAATTAATATGAGTACCTTTTTTTGTATGAGCTCTCTATTGTACTATGTAATTTTAAAAAATGAGTAGTTGACCGTTCTGTAGAGTTCCTAGTTGAGAAATTGAGCGAGGACACTGCAGAAGTAATTCAAATGGGAGTTTTCTTTTTTCTTTTCTAATTAAATGGAGTTTTTCTTTTCTTTTTTTTTAGCAAATCACGGTACATACTACTATCAATAGGCATGTCGTCTATCATTGAAAATGCATTTAGATCTTGAAATAGATAGAAACAAAGTGAGATCATATATGTCACAAATCGAGGATTGAACTCATATGGGTCTACTTTTCTTTGTAGTATTATAAAAGACAAAAATATTTTTAGGAAGACATTGAATTGGTATATCATAATGTAGTGGACTACCTATACCATGTACTACTTTATCACTAGTGGTATAACAAATATTTATATTTAATACTGATATAATATTGCCTTACTAATCTTTAAAAACCGCTTTAATGTGCAAGAGATAAGAGTGCAACAAACATTGCTAAAAGAGGAGTATAAAGGCCTCGTTAGGGCTTCAGGCCATGGCTCCTCTGCGCATAAGGTCTTGTTTAGTTTCCAAAAAATTTTGCAAATTTTTTTAGATTCTTCGTCACATCGAATCTTTAGACGCATGCATGGAGTATTAAATATATACGAAAATAAAAACTAATTACACAGTTTAGACGGAATTGACGAGACGAATGTTTTGAGCCTAGTTAGTCCATGATTGGACAATATTTGTCAAATAACAATGTCGATTTTCCAAAAAAAAATTTAGAACTAAGGAGAAATTATTTTTTTCTCTTTTTAAAATGAACTACTCCTTCCATCCTAAATTATAAGGTATTCAAGAATTTTGGAGAGTTAAAATATTTTAAGTTTAACCAAATTTATATGATAAACTAAGTATCATTAGGTTAATCATTAATTATATTTTCATGGTATATCTTTTTGATGTCATAATTTTTTATAATTTTTTCTATAAGTTTAATCAAACTTAAGATGCTTTGACTCTCTAATATTTTTAGAATGTCTTATAGTTTGGGATGGAGGAAGTAATAGTTTGTGAATCTACTATCTATATATCCTATAAAGACAAACCCCACTAAGGTAATTCTCTTGCACCTCCTTGCGCCACATCATCATCCACTTCTCCGGCTGCCGCATGCAATTAAATGCCCACTCACAATTAGTTTCAGTAGTGAATGCAGCTACATACACATGACCATGCATGCATACTGCTAGCAATTATTCTCTTACATGATCTCTCTTCCTGTTCAGAAGCTGACTACTAAAATTATATATAGATGACTCGATAGACTATAGTGAGGTCATATTTATATTCCTCCTTCGTACCCGCAACAACGCGCGGAAAATTCTGCTAGTTTCTTTGGTTTCACCGGCTCTAGCTCCTCTGCCCATTGCAACAAGAAGCTGAAGCCGTTTGGACTCATGTTAGACACGATCTTAATTTGGGTTCTATGTCTCAAATGACCAAAAAAAACGAGTAACATCGTACATCAACGTCCACACATTTGTGAGCTTCATTCATCCGACTGCTGCTAGGCTAGCTAGCACGTCCCTTGCTATCTCGTTTCCTACTCCTACCTGGCCTTTGTATCGTTTTCTGGATGGTCACGCTTGCCTTGCATTGGGAACCTTGTTCGTGCTACGTACGTGACCACGCGCACAATCACCTGAAACGTGATACAGTGCCATGTTGTGCGTGCATTTCCGTTCCAGAAATATGGATCAGTTTCATCTCGATAATAGAAAAAAAAAAATTCTTTCTCAAAGAGCTAATTGCGTACCACGTTTCACGATCCCTGTTTCAAGACCCAATCATTTCGGCAACTTCGTGACTCTCACCATGCGGCGTGGTGCATCCGTGCATGCTCTCACGGAAAAAAAAATTGGTACAGTACGTGTTGCCGGTGCATGAGCCTGCTGATCGATCGGTGCATATGGAGCCAGCCGGACGCGCCGCGCACGGCAGCAAGCCTGCGAGTCCCATGGGACCGCAAGCAGCTAGCGTGCTCATGAGTCTCGTTTCGCCCTCTCGCGTGCCCGGCCTGAGGGATTGCCGCCAGTTACTAGTGGGGTAGTATAAACCTGCACCGGCAGCGGGCCGGCTAGCCAGGCACCACGCCACCAGAGCAGCAGCTTCTTCGTGACGAGCTCTCTCCATCGAGGCACGATGAACGGAGGCGAAGGAGGAGCGGGAGGGAGCGGCGACGGAGCAGACGGGGCGGCAGCTGGCGGCGGTGGCGGAGAGGGCGCGCCCGGGGTCGGGGCTGGGACACTAGCACGGGTGCCGACGTGGAGGGAGCGTGAGAACAACCGGCGCCGTGAGCGGCGGCGTCGGGCGATCGCGTCCAAGATCTTCACCGGCCTGCGCGCCCACGGCAACTACGCCCTCCGCAGGCACTGCGACAACAACGAGGTGCTCAAGGCGCTCTGCGAGGAGGCCGGCTGGACCGTGGAGCCCGACGGCACCACCTACCGTAAGGTATACTGATCCACTCCGTCCCCTGCGGTGCCTCTCTGTTTGCTTGTTTCGAGCACGGTTGCCGCGCGCCGGCCGCTTAGCTTGTCGTCTCGGAGGGGAGGACCGCGGAATCCACTTATGGCTTCGTCGTTTGGTTTGGTTTCTGGGCGAAATCTCGATGATTAGAGCGGTTTGTTACTGAATTTCACCGTCGCCTTGGGTTTCTTGCTAGCTCGTCATGCCGCAGCGCTTCGCCTTGCAGAGCTGCGTCGCGTCCTACCAGCAGTTGCAAGCCGGCTATCTTTTCCGTTTCGTTTTATTCGTACGTAGCGAGAATCTAAAGCTTGTTTTCCCGAACGCCAGTTCCTCGTTTCAAAGCTTTCTCCCAAGATTTGAAGAAAAAAAAAATGGGAGATGCTATGACTCAGGCGCCTAAAAACTGAGTTTTGTTCAAGTAACGAGCTCATCCGTGCAATCTCCATCCAGCGGCTTGAAGAGAGAGAGAGCGGCATGGGGAGAGAGGGAGTGTGTCGTTTGAAGCAGTGGATTGTTTTTAGTCACCTGGATTATCGGAAGCATGAAAAAAATCGCTAGAAACAGTATCCGTTACCTCTGGCGTGCATACATATCGTCATTTCTTTTAGAGCACTATACTTTGCTTCCTCCAATTTACTAGAGTTACTATAGAATTGTTTGATGTACGGCCAACTATTTCTTTTGCTACTACCCACAATGCAATCTTTAGCATTCCTTCGACTCAAAAGTGAGTGCCATCAAATCCTACTAAAATAAGAGATACTTAGTACAATTAATAGGATTGTTCAGCTAGGGTGGTTCTATTTGAGAAATGGGAGTAAGCTGGACTATTTATGTGGACTTTTATTGATTTATTTATAAATAAAGGTTTTTCTAAAAAAATAGTTGGGCCTGATGTTTAGCCATGTGGGCTTCTACTATATACTTCTAGTACCATATTACTCTTTGTGATCACAAATATAGGTGACATCATAAGGGTTTCCTAAGTCTAGTATTTCAAATTTTTATTACACATTGCATTTTATGTGTTGGATTTGGAATTTGAAAACGATATGGAATTGTTTGTCTTGAATTGTAGACTCATAAAAGCATACTTTTGTTATATTTTAAAAGTATTACATTAAAAATGTACTAGTCAAAGTTGACTTTGGTCTAGCTAATACGTATTTGTATTGCAAAATCTGTATTCATATTTGATTACTGCTACTATTACCAAGTGCAATGTTTAGTTGTAGATCTTCCAATTCAAAAGAAAGAATGCAATTATAAGTTGCCCAAATAAAACAAGGTATAATTAATATGTGCAGTTCTTTTTTGTGTATGAGCGTCTGTATTATACTATGTAATTTAAAAAATAAGTAGTTGACCGTTCTGTAGTGTTCCTAGTTGAGAAGTTGAGCGAGGACACTGCACAAGTAATTCAAATGGGAGTTTTCTTTTTTCTTTAATTAAATGAAGTTTTTCTTTTCTTTTTTTAGCAAATCACGGTACATACAACTATTGATAGGCATGTCGTTTATCATTGAAAATGTCTTTAGATCTTGAAATAGATAGAAACAAAGCGAGATCATATATGTCACAAATCGAAGATTTGAACTCATATGTGGTCCACTTTTCTTTGTAGTATTATAAAAGACAAAAATATTTTTAGGAAGACATTGAGTTGGTATATCATAATGTAGTGGGACTACCTATACCATGTACTACTTTATCACTAGTGGTATGGCAAATATTTATATTAAATACTGATATAATATTGCCTTACTATAATAATAATGTTTAAAAACTGCTTTAATGTGCAAGAGACAAGAGTGCAAACAAACATTGCTAAAAGAGGAGTATGAAGGCCTCGTTAGGTAGAGCCTCGGGGGGCTTCAGGCCGCTGGCTCCTCTGGGCTTCCGCGCGCCTGGCCCACGCCACGCATGGTTCGATCATTCTTGGTGAACACGTGGAAACAATCGGTATGTAGGGCCACACGTTGCATACAGTTTTCATGGAAATTTTTCCCGAGAGGAGTTTTTCTTCTCTTGTGTTCTTCTGTACTCCTACCGTCGTACGTGGCTGTGTCACATGGCAAAGCAGAGCATCACGTCGGCCACAGTCCACAGGCCGCCACAGCTTCTGATGAAAGCTACCATGTCCCGTTACGGCGGTATACGTAGACCACAGTTGCCTGTTCCGACGCTGCTGCTTCAGTTGCTAGTTGGAGCGTGAACGTTTGATGCTATGCCATTTTATCCCCTGAAAAAAAAAAGAGGGGAAGAAATTGGTCCTGACTACTAAAGTTCCTCACTTTATTTTCCTTTTATTTACAAACTTCTTTGTCTTTGTCAAAACGGAAGCAAACCGTGATGCATGTTTTTCCAAGCTTTCTACAGCTTTTGTTTCCTTTTACAACTATTGTGGGTTGGCATTTGTTTTTTGTTCTCCCTATGACTGGCTCGACAGTTCAGGTGCAGGAAAGGGGCCCGGTAAAACATAGCTCATTCACAAAAACAAAATGTTTCAGTCCAAAAAAAAATGACACTCTAGACGAACGTCCATCTTTCTTTTTCAGTAAATTCAGTTTGAATTTGGTTCGAGTATTCTATCTCGATTCATGTTGTGTACTGTACAATCGTGCATTCTGTTTTGTGATTGTCGTTCATCAACTATGGCCTTGTTTAGTTTACTCTGAAAACCAAAAAATTTTCAAGATTCTCCGTCACATCGAATCTTATGGTACATGTATGAAACATTAAATATAGACGAAAACAAAAACTAATTACACAGTTTAGCTGGAAATCACGAGACAAATCTTTTGATCCTAGTTAGTCCATGATTGGATAATATTTGTCACAAACAAACGAAAGTGCTACAGTACCGAAATCTTTTCACTTTTCGGAACTAAACAAGGCCTATGCCAGAGGCAGGATTTGTGAAGCTGTTTGCTCGTTTCGTGTTGCAGGGATTCAAGCCGCCGGGTAGCAGTGATCCGTACATGGCTGGCTTTATTCCTGGGTGTTCTCCAGTGAGCCCTGGCATGTCCTGCCCTGTGAGCCCCGGCATGGTGTCCTGCCCGGTGAGCCCGCGAGGTTACAACGGCCTGAGCTCCCCGTCGTCGCCGACCCACTTCGGCGGCAGGGGCAGCAGCTTCTTCTACGGCGGCGCCAGCAGCAGCCGCGGCACTGGCATTGGCGGAGGCCTCCTCCCGTGGCTCAACAACATGTCCCACTCCGACGACGCCTCGTACGCCGACGGCTACTCCTTCAGCGCGCCGGTCACGCCGCAGAACGGCTCCCCGCCGCGTCGCAAGATGGCGCGCTGGGCGCCGGACAACGCCGCAGCCGCCGGCGGCTCCAGCTCCAATGTGCAGTCGCCGTGGGCTGCCAGCCCTGGCCCCAGCCGCTACGCCTCCCAGCCGCATACCCCTGTCCGCGGCGAGGCCGTGGCGGCCGACCCGGTGAGCCTGCTGACGGGGTTGCAGATATCCGCCGCGGCGGCCAACAAGTCCCCGGCGTACAGCATGTTCGACTTTGACGCCGGGAGCTACTCGTCGAGGCCGGCGGGACAGAGCAGCGGCGGGGCGTGGGCGGCGGCAGCTCCTGGCGCCGGCGACGGTGACGCACAGGTGGCTCCGCACGGGTTCTCCTTCGGCTGGAGCGGCGGGGCGTTCAACGCGTGGGAGGGGGAGAAGGCGACCGGAGCGTTCAACGCTTGGGAGGGGGAGAAGGCGACCGGAGCAATCAACGCGTGGGAGGGGGAGAAGGCGAGCGGGGCGTTCAGCGCGTGGGAGGGGGAGAAGGTGAGCGAGGCCGAGGAGTACATGGACGAAGGGGACCTGGAGCTCACCCTGGGGAACTCGAAGGCCGGCGCCGGCGCAGACCGCGGTTGAGCTCACCGATCGAGCTGCTGCAATGGAACAAGACGATGCGTGCATGAGATGGTGGGAAGGCATATCTTTATAGGGAGTGACCGTTAGTTTGACTTCGGGCAGACTGGTGCTGAACCTTAACCCAATCTCATCATGAGTTATCCTTTTTTTTTCTGACAAAGTATCTTTTATTTTCAAGAAATGAAAAAGAAAACAGACATGGCAAGGGAGAGGGACGCGTTCTTGTAATCTTGGATTAATTGTCAGGCTGTTGGACTAAAACTAATGGGGAAGTACCAGTTATAAGCAAATGTGTTCTGTTTGTGTGTGTTTTAATTTCTTTTTTAGCTATTACCATCGTCTATTCAGTTTCCATGATTTCTGAGCAGCTCTGCAGGTCCATTTCGTGTCACTCGTTCCATGGCATGGTGGCCGCCTGGCCGGGATGGCAAACTAGCCACCATCATCTCGGACAATGTTTAGTTGGAAGGGCATCGTGCGTGCTCGGTTCATGAACATGGGGATGGAAAAGGAACATTTCTTAAAGATCGTGATGCACATAATAGCCTAAGGTTCCTAGGAACGAGGATCTTTCCAGCGTGATCGCCGATGGATGGATCGGTTGTCCACGTCGCACTGGATGAAGAGGAAGGAAAAGTAGTGGCTGCAGCTGCGCACAAGTCAACGCCGAATTTTCACATGCCCTTGCGGGCCACCCGACCTATCTTGATAGTTAGAACATTTCGAGCATCAAGATTTGCATAGGAAAGGAACCGGACACGCGAGGCTACACCTCGTCCTCCACTTGCGCCATGCCCGAACTCCATTGCCCCCACCGCATCCTTCCTCCGCAGCAAGCTCCAGCCATGGACGCCCCCACTCTGGCTTAGCCCGATCGCCTCGTATGCTGCCAGAACCCGAAAGTCGTCCTACGACCATCCCAACCGCCTGGCCGGCCATCCTCTCCCTCCCTCTCCCTGAACCTTCCCTTCTAAGCGCGCAGGGGTTGGGAAAGATGAGATGAAGAGCTCATCGGAGCTCTAGCTTGAAGATCCATGAGGAGGAGAGAGAGAGAGAGAGGAGGCACACCTCGCCTACGCCGCCACCAGGGGAGGGGCCAAGGGAGGAGTGTCGCATGGGTGCCTAGAGAGAGGGTGCGTCGTGGGAGGGGCAAGGCTGCCAGGGGAGGGGCCGCCGCCGGGAAGCGGTGCCGCTCGCTAGTACGGGAGGGAGGGAAGGAGGGCACTGTGTATACGACTGAGAGGATCCCGTGCTGGTACTACCTGATGAGAGAGAAAACAATTAAAATAAAAAAAGAGTGGGACCCACCATAGGATGGGTGGTCATATGGACACGTGGGACTTTATTTTCAACGCATATACAAGTAAACTTAGGCTAGAGGGATGAAGTGGGGGATTGAGCCTCCATCACCTCCTTCTTTGAGGACTACCCTGTCAACTGCATTTCTTGATCTACATAGCCATATCTTGGATAAGGAGGTATCCGTTATGAATTAATTATCAAATTGAACTTCGAATCAACCTACAACCATGATTGACCAGAGCTGCATTGTAAGAACTCAACGCCTTAGAAGATAACAATCCACAATCCAACTTCGGAATAACATGGATGAACCATCACAACTTGTCTCTAGACCATAATCCAACTTCAGAACAACATGGATGAACCATCACAACTTGTTTTGAAAATGATTATCACAGCTTGTCTCTAGACCTATCTATACAGAGCCTCCACCCTTTAGAGTGAGATATGTCAAATGCACACCTTCACTTGGCGCAAGTATACCCCACCAGGCACCACTGCTAAAGTTCTTTGGTTGGCTTCTAGTCCAAACTCCAAAACCACATACAACGCAAGCTGAACTTGCTGAAGAAACACGCCACTAGCTAGCAATGCAACTTGCAAGTTTTGTTGGCAAACATTGAATCCGTAGAACCACGAGTCTATTCGCTTGTCTGAAAAGTCATAGTTGAAAGTATTGTTCGTTGATTTATTATAAGAAAAACACTACTGACTGACAGAAAAAAGTATGATTTATAAGACAAGCGATCAGAACCCACATTATCTTAGGCTGCACCTTCGTTCAATAATTCTAGAAACATATCGAGGGGAGTCAGCTGCCTTTAGAACTCATGCTTTCCTGATATAGTTCCTAAAGAAAAGGCCACACTTTTCTCCTGCTATATTGTTGGGAAATTTTGGAGCACAAAAACTATATAATCTTCCACGAACTGCACCCAAACTCATCTCGCCTTGTAATGGCCTACCAAAAATATGTTTGCGTCCTAGAATTGTAAATTACCAAGGTCCCATAAGTCAATTGATAACCTGGTGTAATGTATTCCATATGCAAACTCTTACCAAGCCCCTATTTGTATCATAAACTCTAGGCACGAGCCTACAGGGCCATGGCCCTCCACGGCCGACTAGTTCGGCACCGTTGGCAAAAATATTAGGTGGGAACTCTTCGCCCCCAGCCCAAAGGGTGGGCAGGAGGTACGACGGCTGAGGGCTCAAGCACGATGGGGAGTTGGGGACCTAAATTCAAGTATATAAGATCTTATAATCTTTAGCAATAGTTTATTAGAATTTAGGATTAACGAGAAGGTACAACGGCTCATCAGCAAAATAAGTTTTTGATCTCTTTCTTTCTAGGAGGCGAGGAGCCGAGCCGCCAATGTCCGCAACCCCACACACGACACATAGCGATCGTGACTTCTCCGTTTCGCACTTCGTCACTTGGTGAGACGGCGAGACGTAGGTACGCAACACTGATCAGATCACCACACGATCAACATCACCAACGTTCGAATGACCAAGTTTCAGAATCCAGATGACGACGACGAGTATGCAGTTGACTAGCTGAGACAAAACCTTCTGTCCTTGTGTCTTTTTTGTGATTTGTGAATCTTAGTTGTAAATCAATTTATGTCTAAATTGTATAGGTCCTAGATTTTTTATCCAATTTTTGTCTAGTACTTTGTACTCATATAGTTATATTTTTCTTAGAAAATTAATCGATAAAAGGGCTATGGCAACAAATTTGGCAGTCCTAGTACCGGCACCGTTCGCCCCCCTTCGTTTTGTAAAAAAGATCGTGCTCCTTGCCATGGTATTTTTTTTGTCCAACACAGCCATCCTTAGCGAGCATTGTCGTTCGCTCACGTCTCTCCCCCTTGTAAGGTCCAAATGGCTAAGGGGGGGGGTGAATAGCCTATTTAAAATTTCTACAAACTTCACTAAGCAAGTGAGTTAGTAAGACAAATGGCGAAGCAAATCTAGCACTAGCTCAACTAAGCTATGCAAGCCACCTACACAAGTCTAGCAAGAAAGCTAAACACTAGTTACAACAAGAAAGCACAACTAGAAGCTTGCTACACTCTTAAACAAGAAAGCTAAGCTAAACAAGCTACACAACTAGCAAGGTATACACAAAGGTAAAGGAGAGGGGAGTGATTGTTATACCGACGTTGTAGAGTAGAAATATATCCAATCAATCACGTGCACAATCACAAGAGAAACCTCGGCAAGAGATGACACAAGATTTTTTACCGAGGTTCACTTGCTTCTCGGCAAGCTACTCCTCGTTGTGGCGATACACCCACTTGATGGATCACGAGCTAATTGGCAATCCAAAGCCAAACCCTCAGCGAGTGCCGCACATTCACTCACAAGATGGGGATCCTCCAAGCCACGAGCAATCCACTAGAGTAGCCAATTGCGATCTCCCGCGGGGAAGGCTCAAGAACCCCTCACAAGTCACTTGGTGAGGCTCGAAACAATCTCCAATCAAGAGCTCAACACCACCGCTGCTCCAAGCCGTCTAGGGCGTCGGGAAACACCCAAGAGTAACAAGAAATCCGCAGCAAACTCAAGAATCAAGTGCCACTAAATGCAACTCTCAAAGCAATGCACTTGAATCTTACTCAATCTCACTAGGGTTAGCAATCAAGCAAGGAGATGAGTGGAGGGAGTGTTCTCTAGCTCAATGTATGTCTCAAGTAATCAAATGTGCAAGAGAGTTTCTCCCAAAGCCGGCCACCTTCTATTTATAAGCCACCTCAGAGAACTAGCCGTTGGCTGTTTTTCACTAGGCTGAAAACGGGGGCACCGGACGCTACTAAGTGAGCACCGGACGCTCGACTCCCTGCGTCCGGTGCACTGGAGTTGGCCACGTGTCGAACTTGAATCTCGCGCGTCAGTTTCTAACGGCTACATGCAACACACCGGACGCTCTGCAAGTCCACACCGGACGGTCCGGTGCTCACCGGACTCGTGCGCAGAGAGGGTGTCAAACTCGCGACCTCACCGGACGCTGGGCACCGGACGGTCCGGTGCTCACCGGACTCGTGCGCAGAGAGGGTTGCAAAAACCCCTCACACCGGACGCTTACCACCGGACACTCGAGTGCGTCCGGTGCTTAACGCTAGCAGGGTCAAGCACACCGGACGGTGAGGCCAGCGTCCGGTGCCTCCGCACTCAGCGTCCGGTGAGTGTTTCTCAGAGAGAAAACACTCCCGCGACTTCTCCAAATTTCCCACGGGCGCAATAGAAAATATACACTTATTTTTCTCAAAAGCGCTGAATCCCGCCTTGCAAGCTCGGCGGGAGGGAGAGAGGAACCCACACTCCTCTCAACCCTAGGAAATCCACCTCCTTTGTAAAAGTGCTAACACCAACAAGTGTTCACCACCAAAGTGCATGTGTGTTAGCTTTTCACAAACATTTTCACCAAAGGAGTTAAGTTAGCACTTTACTAGATCCTAATGCATATGCTCAAGATTTAGACCTAGTAGCACTTGATTCGAGAGATGACCGTGATTTCCCCTCTTGATAGTCGGCTATCTATCCTAAACCCGGTTAATCACTTCTCTACTCATCTTAGACCGGCAAAAGTAAAACCCTATGTTTATACCTTTGCCTTGATAACTTTGCTCCTCGTCTATCACCATGATCTTCACTTCATGCTTCATCCCTTTGTGATCATGTGGCCACCTTTCCATGCCACCATGCACCTTCATCACAAATGTTGCTATGCCTAACTCAAATCACTTAAACACAAGGCATTAGCAACTTGGTGTCATTAATTACCAAAACCAAACTTGAGCTTTCACCCCTCAACTTTTTTTTTCTCTCTCTCTCCTCGAGGAGCGGCATGCGACGGCGGCAATGATCTTGATTTTGATCATGGAAATTCACCCTCAAGGGGCATATTTTGTTATGGTACGTGAGAAATATACTACTTACATATATACAGTTTTATGGAAGAATAACGTCTGGCAGCTGGTGTTGGGTGCTTTTGACCTCAATCAGGTGACGTTTGAGTCCAGTCATTCCTTCTGGTCGTGGTGGCTACTCCTGCGCAAAACGTTTCCGAAGGGGCTGAGGAAGGCCTTCGACTCTCTCGTCTTCATCGTTGGATGGCACCTCTGGAAAGAGAGGAATTCAAGAACTTTCGACACCAGGCTATCCAGTCCACAGGAGGTATTCTTCACCATCACGGAGGAGGCGTGACTCTGGATCCTCGCCGGCTACAAGCACCTGGGCTGTTTCGCCCCGTTGGCTTCTTCGTCACACAATGTTCCCAGTAATCAAGTCCTGTAATTTTTGGTTTTAGTGTGCTGTGACCCTTGTCTGGGTTACGCCGCTCCTTGGTAATTAGTGGATTACTGCAGACTGTTGTAACCTTGACATTCCCTTTCTGCTTAATGAATCACGTGTCGAGTTGACACGCTCGCGAAAAAAAAGGTTGGTAACAATGACAAGGGTCCATAAGAAGCAACTCACATAAGGTTTTATTATTTGATGATGTGGTTATAGTTATAGATAGCCAAATAGGTGGCACGTCACCTGCCAATTTAAGCATGAGCCCACACGAATAACTTAACATGTGGTGCCACCTAACAGACTCAACCTTAGGCAAGGCATGACCCTAAAAATAGTTAATTGTGCTATGATGGCCCATTAAGCCTGATGGGCCGTGCTAGCCTTGTAGGTCACTATAGTCAAAACAAAAAGGAAAAATCATAAAAAATCCTAGAACTGAAGAACACCATAGATACAATAAATAATCATAAAAAAACCTAGAACTGAAGAACATAACAGATCCATACAAATCATCATGGTGCACAATTAAAAAAATTATTGCAGATCCACGCAAAATCACGTACAAACTACGCTGGTGTGGCGGTGAGGTGGATACATGCGAGAGAGTAAAAAGGGAGGGGTGAACGCATATATGATTCATATATGACGCATTCTGAAAACGCCCTGGATGGAATTTTCTTATTATTTTAATGAAATTGCAAAACACGTGGAAAATTCTGAAAATTGCGATTCTAGCAGATTGTCGAGAGTATCTATTGACCATCCGCATGTATCAGCTAGCTAGCCTATCTCTCTTTTTTTCCCTCTTCAAAATACAATATGCGTGGTACTCATATACGTAAGTACGCAGATTGTCCAGTATCTATTGACCATCCGCATGTATCAGCTAGCTAGCCTATCTTTCCTTTTTCAAAATATAATACATGGGGGTACTTCGTATAGTTGTATACACAATCATATATCTATGAACTCGTACGTTCTCTCTCTATAAGCACATTAGAAGAAGTGTGCCTGCAAATCTTTGGGATATTAACAAAGTAGTCGCATATGTCTCAGTGACTTCTTATTGATGACTTAATAACAATCAGACTAAAAAATGAATTTAGTATAATACTTTCTCTATTCTAAATTATAAGTTATTCTAATTTCTTTAAAAATCAAAAGATCTCAAGTTTGATCAAAACTATATAATAAAATAATAATATTAAAAGAAGAAACCAATGTTATTTCACACAAAGAAAACCGTTGCTGCCCAGTAACCTCATTGCTGGCTAGATGAGCGGGATCCAACCCTCAAATTTAGTTTTGTTAGTCGTCCGAAGTTTGATTTTTGACGCCATCACTAAGGTGGTGGTGACTATGGCTTTTGGTGTCATTGACAATGTGGTGGTGAGTGGCGACCATGATGTATTAGAATTTGGCCTCTCTAGCCTCTTCCTATCTTGATGATGTTTAATCTAGCACCGGTGAAAAAGCAAGTGAGAGTATGGCTACATGGGAGTGCAATACAAACTACAACTTATTTGATTACAAAGTAGTGTTACATCTAGAGGGAAAGAATCATAATTCCTTTTGGGTGCTATACACACTGGATTACATATGATCGCGCTAGAAGTCCTTGAATTTTGAATGGATTTGGACTTAAAAAACAATTAGATTGAACTTAACATGAATCATTTTACCTAAGTTTTGGATTGAACTCTAAATTTCTTATTTTCACCCTGTTAATTAGATTCCTCTATTTTCTAGGGAAATCAGATTTCTCTATCTATCTATACATTGTAACTACGTGGCCCAAAAAAAACGTAGGACATGTGATATCCACAAGCGGCGAACGAGCAAGGCAAAGGAAACTACGCGCGCGGGTTCGGCGCCACCCTCTCCCAAAGGGCCAAAGGCAAGGCCCCCCAACCTGCGTCAACCTGCGTGCCTCTGCCTATACGGTGCTCGCCTGATTCGCTCTCCCGCGATTCCTCCCCCACAAATCCTCCAACCCAACCCACAAAATTCACGCAACCTTGCATCGCCTCGGCTCCAAATTCGCCCCCTTCCATCCACAAATCCCCTCCCCCGCCTCCGATTCCGCGGCGAATTCGGTTAGCTTACTCTCCGAGCTTATCGCCAACCGTGTGGTTAGATTCGATTCCCCGTTAATTTTCGCTTGAACGTTCAACTTTATGGATATTTTCCCCTTATTTCGGATTGATTGTTGTTCGTTGTTTCTCCCTTTCTGAAATCTGGATTGTGCCTTTATCAAATTTGCGATCAGTCCCGACCTCGAGATCCGGCTCAGTTTTCACCCTGCTGTATTCGCAGCGACCACGAGCTGCCAATTTGCGGAGCTCCGAACGCGAGCCGCAGAAGGCGAATCGAATGAATCAAGCTCGCGCGACGGGAAGTTGATGCCACCCGGCGATGGATCGCCGCATCCTCAGGAGCTCGTCGTGCAACGGCAGCGGTAAGAACCCGCCCCCTTCCTCTCCGGCGGCGGTCTCACGGTCTGCGTCCTCCGGGGGCATCGGCTCCAAGGACGTCGACGCTGCGGGCGAGCGCACGGCGCTGCTGCCGCAGCAGCCGCCTGGCGGCATAGCGCGCAAGGGCCGCAAGGGGCCCAAACGCCGGGTGCAGTGGAAAGATAGGCATGGCAGCAGGCTCACCGATGTCAGGGAGTTCCAGCCTAGGTATGTGGAAAACAGGCATCGCCACTCACATTTTATGTGTCCTTTCACAATGCGTTGGTGCAATTGTTATTGATTGATTGATTCTACCTGATAGCAAAATTCCTTTGACACCAAATTATACTATTGAATTAGATGAATTCTCTGTAGTTTTTGCTTGTTGGTGAGGTTGCATTAATTTGCACAAATGGAGTTATAAGGATAGCTATAAGTGTCCCATGGTAACATTTGTTAAGACTATGTCTATAGTGGGAAATGGGAAGAATGATGATCCGACTATTTGTCTGGAGCTGCAGCTTCAACTAGAGTGGTTTCAGTTATTGGAAGGGTATGACGTTAGAAAACATGTTTTGTTGGGGATGTTGTAACCTTCCATTCTCAGCAAGGCTAACGGAATGATTGGGCTTGGGAGCTTTCAATCATCTAATTCAAGTAAGTTGGTTCGGTTACCTTTTTTCTGAAGTAGCTCGGCGATCTGAATAAAAACTGAAAAGTTTTGTCGTTATCGAGACACCGAACACGCTCTAAATGTGAATTTCTTGCCTAATAAAGTTTAGGCAGAGTTTTTACTCAGGTCTAAAGGCATGGTCTCTTCTGTTAATTGCTGGGAGAGGAAGGGAGAGTAAATGTTGAACTCTACTGTGTTTCTAATGAGTCTGGTTTGCATGTTTTTCCCTGTTTGCTTTTGATATACTATTCTGTCGCAATAGAAGCACAAAAGGTGATCATTGCTTTATTCTGAAGTTCAGTTTATGTATTGGTGTTCATCAGTAAACATTTTGTTTTTGCAAAATGTGTCTTAATGATTAAATGACTCAAGCGTTATGATCTGAATACCGTGCTATTTCTGGCTTTCTAGTCAGAGATGATGAGCAGTCGAATTCAATGGCGTCAATCACTTTATTTAATATATATAGGCAGTCTAGATGAACTGAACTTTTGATTTTCTGAACGTTTGTTAATCATTCTTGAGGAGCTGCACATGTCAATTAACAATAGATTGTTGAATTCGTACTCTTTTTATCAACTAATAAATGAACTTCGAGTACTTAGGGGTTAAGATAATTAGTTCAAAAGAAAAGGGATCTAAGACAGCTAATGCTCAATATCTTATTTTCATCATTTTATACTTATGCAGTCAACTGGCCAAGTTGACAAAGTTAAATCTGGTCACATGCATGTACATTACACAACCTCTGTTGCACCTGAAAACTTTGTTTCTATTCTTTTTTTTTTTTTGGAGTGGAGACGTTTAATGCTTTTTATGCCCATGTCTAGCACTTTTCATGGGATCTGAAGCTTTAGTTTGCACTAATGTAATGGTGGGAAAAATTCTGTCTTAGTATGTCTAACAGCCAGCTGGAACTAGATACGATCACATGGCCACCCATTCTGATTCCCATTCTGTTTAGCTGACCCAGTGGAGCAAAGGAATCTGATTACTTGGGGAAAACCTTCAGTGGAAGGATTTCTGTGGAGATCGCTCATACTACTTTATCACTAGTTCCCAATTAGCTTTATTTATCCGAGACACCAAATTGTTTGGACCAGACCAGTAACTCGTTTAGAGCGCAGTTGAGATGAAACTGCACTTCACGTGATAGTGAGTCAATATAACCCTGTATTTTGATGTTCCTATTTAATCCACATAGGAACCCATTAAATTTCAACTACTCTGCAATGGGCCACAGTCTTATATCCAAAGGTGAAATGAGTAGAATTTGGTAAGATATGGAAATAACATGCCAACCTCATGCTACTTTGTTTTATGCCTCATGTTGGTACTGCTGTAGTGTCTAAAGTTCTGAACACATGTGCTTACACAAACCTAGACCTCACACATGCACACCCACTTATCCTCGCCTCCACGCACACATCCAAGACCTACAGACTACACACAAGTCAGGCAGTTGCGTCCCTGGTGTGATTGACAGAACCATCCAAGACTCCGCAAGCTACAAGGCACATCGCAGTCCCTTTGTGGCTCCATGCATAAGAGACAGGATTTACTTGGGCAAGCCCCAGTACAACATCTGTGTCGAGCTACGCTTGAATGCGGGTGGGTGGGTGCTGCAACCAGCCACCCAAGCATCGAGCAATCAGCTTATTTGTGACAATGTCTTGCTACTTGAGGATTTGTTTGTTGGCTTGACCAAAGCTTTGATGCTATGAATAATCTTAGAGGTTTGGTACTATTAACATGCAAGCTAACCTAACTAACAGAACAATTTTTCTAGTGTTATTATCTATGCAGCTGTAGGCTTGTAGCTTTATAGGGCAATAATTAGGTGAGTATCATTTTCTCAGGTCCTGTTCTGACAAAGCTATTGCAGTTTGTCCTTGTTAACATGCATGTTCTGTTTTTACTACATCGCATTTGTTGCACTTTTTAATACTTGGGAACCATCTAAGTTAACAGCTCTATTTTTCTTTAACACTAGGGTCTTAGTAGATTTTGAGATTCATTGAATTCTTTGTTATTATTAATTAGTCATGATGTAATGCAATCAACAATGGTCTTTGTCGGGGCTCGTTGCACTTTTATATTTTCAAACTGAGCATGTTATAGTTACCTTTTTGCAAAAAGTATTAATTTCCCTCTGTTATCTTCCGACTTTGCACTTTTCTCAACAAATATGTTTTCCAACTGAGTATATTATAGTTTCCTAAAACTAATAATTTCCCTCTGTTGTGTATAATATTATTCAATTTATACTAAAACCATATTAGGTATTATGAATATTATTTTAATTAAGAAAAAAAGTTCTCCTTAGGGGTCAGGCATGAGTGTGATGTCATTGAGCCTTCAAGTTGATTATCTTTGTAACAAATCAGATGTATTTGCCAATTGCTACTGCTTTAAAAGCCTCCATGCTATACTTAAATTGCCGTGCTGATCTTGTTTATGTTGGGAGTTTCAGGAGAGTCCTACTGAAGCTTTTTTTTTTAACGAACACTGAAGCTTACTACTTTTAACAAATTATTTTAATATCTTCCTCTAACTATGCTTTTATCTTTTCCATAATTTGCAGTGACTCAAGCGACTCAGAAGATGAATATCTGGATACATGCATATGCTCAATCATGTAAATACATCTTGCACAGGTGGATTCTATCATGTGTATAAAGAGCTGTATCTCAGTATTCCTGTCTTCGGCTTGGCCCTAACAGTACAGTAACAATCATGCATACATAAGTTCATTCCAGCAGACTCCGGCTGTCCTTTGGACGCAAGGAAGCGCATTTTGCAATGATTGCCGAACTGGTGATAAGCAGCGGGTGGATATTTAGCTGGCCTTAACTGGGACTCACATCAAAGACCTAGAAATGATCACTGGATACAGTAGGTAGACATGATTAAAGAAGCCGAGAAAGAATGCCTTTCTTTGGTTTAATTTTGGATACCAACAGCATCCTGAGTTTTTGGCAGAGTAATGATTCATGTGATAATGCAAATGCTAGTAGAACCGAACACTACTAATTCCTATGCATGATTCAGATCGATTTTGTCAATACTATTTGATGTATTAACATGGGATGTTCCTTTTTAATCCTTGCTACCAGCATCCTTTGTTCTACTTATTACCTTAGTGTCCAGATTGCTTTTAAACACTATTAACAAAACGAGATGCGGAATTTCATTTTTTTTTCATCTAAATTTATGCCGCTATGCCTGTATATCATTTATTTTGAGATGTGCTGGGGGCCGTAATAAAGATGGTAAAAGTATCTTTTGCACTTGCATGACCGAACAAGTAGACACTGTTGCTAGACGTGGTCGACCCAGGCCGGTTGAGCGGTTGTTTAGTGGTCCACGCATGACCACGGGCCACATAGAGTCGGCCCATATTAGCCCAGCTGCCCTCGGATTCCTTTCTGGAGGGAGCCTCTCTCACACGGGTTCCATTCGTCCAACGGTCACTTGCCAGCTGGGTCAACTTGACCGTTACCAGTCGTGGCTCGTGGCGCTTCTCCTTTTCCCCCAACGGCTTCATTCCCCACCACCACCGCTTGCGTTTTCCTCCCCTTCCCGCTCCCCCAAATGCCGCCTCCTCATCACTAATCACCATTGCCCCGCGCCCACCTCCCACTCGCTCTCTACTGCCTCTCGCCGTCGCCACGGTTCGCGATGGGCTGCTTCCTTGGCTGCTTCGGGGGGGCCAAGGAGCGCCGCCGCCGCCGCAAGCGGTCGCCGTCACAGTCCCCCAACGGCCGCGCCCGGGTAACCGACTCGACCCGCTTTCCTGCTTTGTTTAGTTTCTCCCGTTCCTCGATCGATTTCTAGGGTTAGATGGATCGGATCGCCTGATCGAATCTGTGTGTGATGGATGTGGGATCAGGCCGTGCCGCGGGTTTCGCCGAAGAAGGTTGATCTGGATGGGGAGGCCGCCTCCGCCGCCGCGCCGCTCTTAGCGACGCTCCTCGAGCTGAGGTTCGTGGGTGGATCGCTGCAGTTTCCATCTGCGAGATGAGCCGCCGCTCTTGTAGTCTTGTCGTTTTCATCTGGCGTGTGCTGTGCTTTGTTCAGGGACTCCACGGACGACATGTGCCTGGCCGTCGTGAAGAAGAAGGTGACGTTCGATCCCAACGTCACCACCTTCGAGGCCGCCCCGATCCCTGAGGACGACGGCGAGGGAGCCGATCCGGAGGATGGTGAGGATAGCAGGGAGAAAGGATGGATGTTGACGCCGGATTGCGCCAAGTCCGAGGCCTTCCCCTTGAACCACAGGTACAGCAACTGCGCTGGCATTGAGAGCGACAGCGACTACGAGGACGCCGAGGAGGACGAGTTTGAAGACTACGACGACGACGACGACGAGGAGGAGGAGGAAGGGGAAGACGGGCTCGACGAGTGCGCGATCGACGACGACGACGACGAGCACGGCCTCCTTGGCATCGGCCGCAGCGAGGAGGACGCGTGCGAGTCGCTCTTCCTGCTTCCGTTCGGCAAGACGTCCAAGGATTCCGGAGGCCAGGTAGCGGCGCCCGTCGTGCCCCCGGCAGAGTCCCCCTCGGTGCTCAGCTCCGTGGAGAACCTCAACCTCACCCGCTGGAAGGAATCCAAGCCCCGCGCTGCCGCCGCGCCCAAGTCCTCGGACAAGGAGAACGTCACTGTGGGGCAGGAGAACCGGATGGCCCTCCTCGCCGAGCCACCAGCGGCGGCCAAGAGGAAGGAGGAGAGGCCGGCGGTGTCGGACTACAGCTACACCCCCAGAACGCCGAGCAAGCAGGAGGCCTCCGTGGACGCCAGCCTCTCCACGTGGCTCGGTTCCTCGGGGACGCCCGAGAGCAACTCGGTCCGGTCCTACTCGCCGATCAGCCGTGAGGAGCGGCCGATCCTTGGGGCCCTCACCGTGGAGGACATCAAGATATCGTCGGCCAACTCAACGCCGAGGAGGTCGAGGTCCCCGAGCCCGAGCCCGGATGACATGCCGATCCTGGGGACGGTGGGGGCTTACTGGAACTGCAGTGCCAAGGAGGCTGATCCGGTCACAAGAGGAGGGTTTATGAGGACCAGAACCAGATTTGGCCAGGTGAGCTTTGTCTCAGTAATCTGACTGTTGATGTAGTCCTTGTTTGCTCTTCCAAGTATAATCTTCTGATGGTAAATCACGTGCAGAATTTTGCAGGATAAAATGGTGGATTGCTACTGAATAGTGAACACCTCCTGCTAGGAGGAGACAGAGAGTGCCGAGCTGGGTGGAAATGCAAAGTTACAGAGTTTGTGAGAATTCGAGATTGTGAAACCAGTTTACATTTCTGTGATCCATATTCTTTCATATGTTTGTAAACATTACATTGTCATCCATATTCTAGTATGGTGTTTTTTGTGGCACTGTCAATATGATGTGTTATTTCAATACTATTCTTTTGTCAACATGATCAAATGTATTTGTGCATGTTTCTCCTTCCTGAATTGCAGTCACAGTAAACTTTAACCTGTAGAGGCATTGCTGTCTGAACTGACAATTGATTTGGAGCTACCTTAATACTAGAATATTTTGTACCACTGCCAACATCTGCAATACCAAAAACACTTAAAATTTCAACACTCAGACAAATTCTCCTCCCTCGACCTTCATTCCTGCAACTCAAACTACAGTCTGCAAATGATTCAAGCGTATTTGTTTTCAGATACTTGTTATAAATTAATACACATACACCCATGTTAATGTTAATAGTATATGCAAAATGAAGTCTGCAACACACACAATAGCCGCAACGATAAAAAACACTGCGAGCGCCTAGTCAGCAGTTACCGCCTCTTGGGAAGTTGAAATGTGCGCTTCAGGAAGTGGTTGGCGACATCGTCGTCGCGATGGCACACCACGCGCAGGATGGTGTTTGGGTCACGGCGGCTCCACCGCCTGGTCGTCGGCGGCATCGGTAGGCGCTGCCTGTCGGAGATGGCCTCGGTGCACTCGTACGCCGCGATGCCAAACTCCTCCACGAGCTGCTCCGCCGGCTGCGCCATGAGCGCGACGACGCCTTCCGCGGCCCGGGCCTCGGCCTCGACCACGTCTTCCGACACGAGCCCCTCGCCGCGGGTGCAGAAGGCTCGCTTCAGACTCCGGAAGTCCTCTTCGATCATCGCGTGGTCCTCCATGGTGAAGCTCCTGTCGTTGCCACCGGCAAGCAGGACGATCAGGAACCCCTGGAACGAGGCCTTCATCACCTCCCGGACGGCCACCGGCTGCGCGCGGTCGACGAGGATGGAGACGAGCAGCGACAGGTTCTGCTTCAGCGCGCGAAGCGCGGGGCGGATGCGGGCGTCGGCGACGCCGCCGACGTAGAGGCCGCCGTAGAAGGAGTGGTGCGAGTCCAAGAAGATGAGGCGGTACGCGGCGACCTCGGCGACATGGACGATGGCCGACTGCGCCGCGGCGCGGGCACGGTCGAAGTGGCTGGACGACTGCGGCGCGAGGTGGCTGGACGACGGCGGCGAGGTGCACCCGCCGTGCGAGAAGAAGGAGAGGGATTTGTCGAGCGCCTGGATGTGGCTGAGCAGGTAGTGGAGGGTGTTGAGCCGGATGTAGAGGCGCTGCGTGCCGCGGCTGGTGGACTGGCGCGGGTTGTTGCCGCCCGAGACGGACGCGCTCTGGCTGTGGTGGACGCGGCCGCGTGGGCTCGTCCCGGGGTCTCGGCACGGCGTCGCCGCCTTCTTCCAGAGCCTGATGATCTTCGAGTCCTGGTTGCACCTAGTCAGCGGAGGCAGCGACGGGATGTAGCTCTGCTTGGTGCCTGTTTGTTTGTTTGGTGAGCATTACACACGGTGGTGGGAAAAAGCATGTGAAACGATGGTCGAGATCGTCACTTCGTCAGCATACCACAAGACGCGAGGAAGGTGATGTACTCCTGAAAGATGGCACCCAAGCCGTCGGCGACGTTCTGAACCATGTCGTCCCTCGCGTTCACTGGGATCCCGAAGAACTCGTCGACGGTCGCCTTGGCCAGCTTCATCAGCTCCACCGCAGATCGCGCATACGGCTCGCCTTTGGACTTTGGTATCCAACTCTACACGACATGAGTGAATACACCGTGAAGATTTGGTCCAAGATATGGAATCGAATCCACTGGACACGCATGCGTTGGTGATGGGCAGAGACCTCAGTGTCTTTGGCCCTCAGGAGGCACTCCCTGGCAATCCTGAGCCTCTCCTCGATCCAGGTCCTGAGGAAGCGCGCCACGAGGGACTCCACTTCGTAGGGGACGACCTCTCTGACCAGCGCCCGGCCGCCGTCGTCACTGTCCGCCACGTCTTCGACCATCATCGGCACCAGGGCCTTCTCGAGCCTGCCCGCCGCGTGCAGCACGTGCACGAGCTCGTTGGTCAGGCACGTGGCCTTGGCCACGTACTGCTTCAGCACGACGCCGTAGCAGCTGTGGAGGGTGACCACGGCGGCCGCGCCCGGGAACGGGTGCCACCGCCTCAGCACCGGGCTGAAGTTGTCCAGCTCGAACTGAGCCAGCTGCTCCGTGTCCTGGGCGAGCCGTGCCACGATCTCGCTGGGGTCGTCGTCGCGTTGGATGATCATGCTGTTTCCTTGCCCAAGCTCGTTCTCCAGCGTCTGTGGTTGAATCCATCAAATTACACAGAGGAATTCTCAACGTCTAGGCACAGCATTATTGAAAATTGTGGCCACGCTAACCTTGGTGAATGCATTTCTCATGGAGCACCTCACGTAGTGATCCACACGGTTGCCAGCGAAGCTCCCGATGCCGTCGCCTTCGTGCTCGGAGTCTGCTATAGTGATGCCCAAACCAGGCACACTCTCTGCGATGATCTTGCTCGTGGAAAGTACCAGCGACAGGGCACTCACCATTGCCCCAGTGCTGGTGGCAGCCATGCCCTTCCCGTACCATTCATGGTAGTCAAGCAATCGTTTCTCCGACCAATCATGTATCGCGCCGAGAACGCTGGAGAGCACCCGGGCGTACACCGGGTCACGGTCCTCCTGCTTGGCGTCGGTTGCCACGTCACCGAGCACCGTGAGCGCGGCGCCGGCGAGGTCCGGCTCGATCTGCCCGGTGGCCACGTACTGCTGGAAGAGGACCCAGGCGAAGCACGCGTTGTGGATCATCTTGTCGATCCCCAGCGTCGTCCATGTCCGCCTCATGAGCTCTAGGAGCTCATCCACCTCGTCGAGCACAACGGTTTCCTCCTTGAGGTCAAAGATGGCCTGGAGCAGAGAGACGTAGAGGATCACGTTGAGAGGGTACCCGTCGGCCCAGTGGCAGGCCTCGCCTGGGGGGCCGGTGCCGGGAGCGGAGCGCCAGGCGAGGGCGAGCACGGAGTCGGAGAGGGCGCGCATGGTGTCGGAGGCCTTGCCGGTGTCGATGGCGCGCGCGTCGGCGGCCTGCGTGATCTCCCGGAACCGGAGCACGGAGGCGTTGAGGCGGTCCAGCGGGAGGGACGGGTGGTGGATGAGGCCCGCCTCCAGGAGCTTGAGCTGCCGGCGCTGCCACTGGTGGTGCTCGCCGCCGTCGGCGAAGTCGGCCACCTTCAGCTGCCGGAGCAGCTCGAGCGGCAGGATGATCGTGTCCGCCTTCTTCCCCACCTGCAACGTTAACCTGTCATCAATTCTTAACCTTTTAAGCGTGCATGCATGCCGATGCGATGGACGCGCATCAATGGAGGCGCCTGAACCATGCAGAGGGTGTGGACGGACGGACGGTGACGGACCTGGCCGACGAGGGTGCGCATGAGCGTCTTGCGCAGGCGGGCGTCGCTCTGCTCCGGGACCCGCATCTGCTGCCGCATGATCTCGGCCGAGGTCATCGGGCGCCTTGTCTTCCCCGGCGACCCGGGCGCCTGGTCCCTGTCCCTCGCCGAGCGCATCCGGCCAGGCGACCCCGGCGCGGACGACGAGTTCATGCTGCTCCGCACGGTGGGCTGCGACGACCGCCGCGCCTTGAGCCCCAGCGCCCTCTTCACCCTGCTGCTGACGACATTCATCCCCGTGCCGCCTCTCGGGCCGGACCCGATCGTCGGCGACCCGCCGTCTCCCCCGCCGCCGTCCCCGCCCGACTGGTAATAGTTCAGCCCGGCGCCGCCTCCTCCCTTTCCCCCGGCCGCGCGGCACGACATGAAGAAGACCTCGTACGCGGCCTCCCGGAGCTCGGCACGGGAGAGGCCATCGACGTTCCCGAATGGGCACTCAACGGTTTCCGCGGCGACGGCGGTGGAGCCGAGGCTGCGCACGTCGAGGTCGGCGATGGTTGTCTCGGAGGAGCGCGCGAAGGAGGAGGCGGACCGTGAGCGGTGGTGGTGCTGGAGGCGCCCCATGTCGTCCTCGTCCTGTTCCCCCGTCCGATCGAGCAGCAGCGCGTGCTGGCCTCTTTCGGCCTCACGAGAGGCCGGGGGGGGGGGGACGCCAGGAAAGGGAGGGGGGATTCCCGCGGGCGGCTGGCATATGGCCGTGGCCGTTTGGCGCGCCGCCGTTCCTGGTAAACATGACAGCTGGACCTTCTTGGGAGGGAGTTTTTTTTTAAAAAAAATGGGTTTACCAAAAAGGGCCTGTTCGGTTCGACAGACAAGGGCCGGTGGGCCAGGAAGCCCATCCGAGGATAGTAAGCGCGGTCCAACAAGAACGTGGCTCGTGTGGCTGCAGCCCAACTCTTGCGTTTGATTTGTTTTGCGCTAATGGGCTCCAAAATACCAGTTGGGCTAATGGTCTTCGGAAGTGGCCAGATTCTAGCTTTTACAGGTGATTTCCTTCCTCAATGGATCGAAACTCCAGATTGGTCCGCGGGCCACGGGAAGAGCTCAGCCACTGAGGTAAAGACAAGTGATTCTTACACCTTTTCACTGAGCTCTTGACACATGTACGCTAGTAGTACATGACTAATTGCTCTTCTCTTCTGCCGTTTCCACTAGTTACAGAACTGAAGTAATGAACCATTAAAAGTTGATCAATCAAAGGAGCACAAGTCCTCAGTGGTCAATGGTCAGTAGTCAGCATTGTAGTGCTGGTCCGGATTCAGCAAACCACTCAATAATGTGATGAACTGAATGTCTGAATGAATGCACTGAGCAAGGCCAGCCCACAAGCTTCGGCTCCGTAGCGTAGCTGAAGTCGCCACTCGCCAGCCATCATACTCCTAGAGTCCAAGTAAGTCAGCTCGCTTCATTCTCAGTCCAAGAAAACACTGTTGACTGTCGACAGCCTCGACGGCATGATTAACACGCTTCCCTGTTCAAAGGAGTAAGGACTCTAACCGTGGTGGGACTGAAAATGTAGTGCCGCGATCATCACGGTGTTCTTCAATTTGTCGTGGATGTAATGCTTCCAGTATACTGACAACGAGGGTTTTTTTTTCTCTATGAGCTGCTGCCTGCTGGGCTCAGTAATGGTAGCTCGTTGCAGCTGTACTCATCGCACGTGCCATTGTCCTTGTATGGACTTTTTGTTTGGCTCTCATGGATATACTTTCTTTTCGTTTGCTGTCTTCTGTATGAGCTTTCGGAAGCCGTAGCTTTCAACCATGGATAACGACAGGGATACCATCGTTTGCTTCACTGTCATGGACGACTCATGGGTGGTGCCATGGATGGAGTGCATTTCTGCTGTGACCACGGAATTTTCTTGGAGCTCAGAACCAGTCGGATTTTCGGGGAGTTTTGGTGCTAGTACCGGTAACATCGACGGTCTTGTCGATGCACTCTTGTCAGTATTTTCTTCAGTCCAACTACGCACTTGCCTCTCACTCTCTGCAGACGACTGGGGCTACTTGCAGAGCCTGTGATTATCCTCAGCTCACTGATCTGTTTTCAATACTACTGCTACTACTAGTTCCTATCCGTGCCTCGCTGTAGATAACTACTGAGGAGAAGACTTTGGAGGATTCGAATCGCTGACGAACTTTTCTGCGCCGCATTGATCGATGAGGTATCGATGCATGACGACACCATCACGTCACAAATCGACCAGTTCATGTCTATGTACACCGATACATCAAGAATGGTATCCTAGCCGTTTATGATAACTTCTCATCAATACGACGATACGCTTTGATACTTCCGCGTATCGGGAATTATCAAAAAAAGAAGTACTAAAAAATTAAAAGATTTAATTCCCGATACTTCAAGTTGCCACTAATCACATTGGATAGGCTTGAATTTGAGGTTATGATATGTGAACACGAAGAGAAACTTCTCAAACATAGAGACTGAAGAGATATTTTGGATAAAACGATCCCTTATTTAGCTTATGTTGAGCATTCATGTTTGGTCTTGTGGTAATGTTGAACTTGAGTCAATGTTGTGTACTTGTGTCACTCATGTGGCTTGTTAAATTTGAACTGTTTACCTTATTCTGTGACATATTAAGGCCTTGTTTGGATGTAGTCGTATTCACATCAATCCACATATGTTGAGGTGGATTGGAGTGGAACTTGAACTAAATTCCACTCCCATCCACACCAACACACATGGATTGAAGTAAATACGACAACATCCAAACAAGGCCTAAGTTGTTTATTCTGGGGATTTTAGAAAATTATCTTATTTTCAGAAAATCCACGGATCGATATCTACTTTTTGTGTGAACAAAGGATTAAAAGCCTTAACACCTGTATTTGTTTTGCCCTGTGTATTCACTAGTAGTACATCACTACATCAGTGAGACAGTGACCATTGACTGCATATGTTACTCCTTTCTGCAAGAAATCTTTTGGTGTTCTTTCTCCTCATTTTTTCCTGTGAAGTGAGGCGGGCTTCGTCAGGGCTTCTGGCCGATCCGATGCCATCACACAACCACTACTAATGGGTGTAAATCCTGTGCTTTTTTACAAGGGAAGTGATATAGGAGCTGCAAAGTGGTTTCTACGCTTCACAGCGCGATACACAAAACACGTGGATATGAATGGCTGCTCTTCTTCGCCTTCACAGCGCAGGCACCACAGAGCTAGTGTCGTCAACCCAGTGGCTCTGCCTGAAGCTTGGCTTTCTCGGTCTCCAGGCCGATGACAATGTCGATGGTGTCGGTGGACTCGGCCTTGTACCTGTACATGGTGCTGAGCACGAGGAAGGCGGCGAAGTTGACGCCGCCGAGCACGGTGAGGAAGGCGTAGTAGTAGTCGAGGTTGGAGTCGTTGATGTTGTTTTTCACCCAGGCATTGCCGCGCTTTCTTGTGATGCGCGTCACCGTGGACAGCAGCAAGCTGCTGAGGAAGTTGCCGATGCCGTACGCCGTGAGGGACATGGCGGTGCCCAGGCTCTTCATGCCCTCCGGCGCCTGGTCGTAGAAGAACTCGAGCTTGCCCACCACAAGGAACGCGTCGGCGAGGCCCATCAGCACGAACTGCGGCAGCAGCACGAAGATGGAGAGCCCCAGCTGGTCCTCCGTCGCGACCAGGCCGTGGCTCCGGGCGTACGCCAGCCTCCGGCTCTCGATCACCGACGCCACCGCCATGGTCACCACCTGCAGCGCCAAGCCCGTGCCCATCCGTTTCAGGAGCGTGATCCCGCGCGGGTTCCCGGTGTACCGCCGGACGGCCTTCACGAACACCCGGTCGTACACCACGACGGACACGAGCATGGTCAGCGTCACGAACACGCCCAGGCTCGCCGGCGGGATCTCGAAGTGCGGGCCCATGTGCCGGTCCATCGTCGTGCCCTGCTTCACGAACAGGGTGTTGGTCTGCGCGATGAGCGTGCACGGCACGAACATCGCCACCAGGAGTGGCATCAGCTTCAGGATCTGCTTCGTCTCCTCCACCTGGGTCACCGTGCACAGGCTCCACGTCGGCGCCGCCGATCCGCCGCCGTCCTTGTCGTCGTTCACGGGCACGGCGGCCTTGTTGAGGAACCTCATGGCGTTGGTGGAGTCCATCCTGAACCTGCGCTTCCTCGTGTACTCCTCGAGGTCCAGCTCGTGCAGCTCCTTGGCGTCGGCCGGGACCGGGACGCTCCATTTCAAGAGCGCGGCGGCGATGACCCTGCCCATGCTCGTGAACGCGCTGCCCTGCGGCACCTTGTGCCGGTACAGCCTGGTGCCGGCGAGGAAGATGATGATGGAGACCAAGAGGCCCAGAGTGGGGATGCCGTAGCCGATGGGCCAGCTGACGTTGTCCTGCAGGTAGACGAGGACGCTGGAGGAGAAGAGGATGCCCAGGAAGATGGTGAACATCCACCAGTTGAAGAAGGAGAGCTTGTGCATCTTCTCCCGCGGGTCGAACTCGTCGAACTGGTCCGCCCCGATGGTGGAGATGTTGGGCTTGGTGCCGCCGTTGCCGAAGGCTACGATGTAGAGACCTCCGAAGTAGACACCGACCTGCAGCGCCGAGGCCTTCGGGCACACTTTGGCGGCGTCGCACGGCGGCGGTTTCAGCGCCGGCAGGGAGACGGACAGCACCAGCAACACCATCCCCTGTATTAGATGGTGATTGTTCCAGAACTTTAGCTTAACATTTCATGTCAAAATATATTTACAAGTAAAATTGTGGAAGATGCATGAGACAACATTGTTGATGACGCGATTTGTAGTTTGCTTGCTTGTTGAAGTATTATATATGTGGAATTGTCAGATTCCGGTGAGGACGGCATGACTCATGAGGTTGCTAAACAAGGCCCATCTAAGTGGAAAAGATAATTACAAGATTGGCCTACAAATGATTAATCGGTACGTCATAAGAAAACTAGAAAGTGAAGGTGTCATCGTTCCAAACTACCTAAATTTTGAAGAAAAGCTCAGCTTGGGCCACAGACCTACTCGTAACAAGATTTGAGAGAAAGGCGGTCCTTGTCATGAATTCATTGCTAACCCAATGGTTCAACCCGAAGGGAATCTAGGTTGGACTTAAGTTGATAGCTATCTGTAACCTCCCTCTCGAGTAGGCTACAAGACGCAGTGTCTTTTTTTGTGATGGTGCCCTCGCGGATTGAACTGTACTGATCCGTCCGTCTAAATACAGACTCTCTCCTATAATACAAAGATACGTAGCTCTCTTGCATATTAAAAAAGAAAGAGAAACAAAAATCTTACTGTAATACAGACTTCAAAAATTCCAAATGACTGACAATACCAATGCTAGCTGCGACTACTCCCTGTTCGGCTAGGCATAAAAGTAATTGATGTTAATACTTATTTGTTATGAAAAGAATAATACTGACTCGTCGTAAAATTGTCGCACGGGCCGACCGGCCCGCCCACGGTCGCTCGTGCATCGACTGTGGTGACATGAACATCTGAACACTTCACACGTGCACCTAGTACCGCACGATGGTTGCAGTTGCAGTTGCACTGTCGTACTGACACCGGTTTAGCCCGGCCAGGCAGCGTCCAAGCAAAGCGAAGCCCCTACCGCTTCACTGAACCTCACAGTACTGTAGCTGAAAAGCAGGACGACACACAACACCCATAGAAATGTCCTGCTTACATTACACTACTCAGCAATGCTCGCTATGTCTTAAACCCTTTCGTGTACAGTGCTAATCACTGTGGAATCAGAGATAAGTTTACTACAGTGTGGTGCGTTATCACTGAGCTTACCATGAAATGGATGTGTGGCACTGTGGCCAGAGCTATCATGTGTCAGAATCTAGTCGCACGCTAGGCTAGGTTGGTCATGCACGCGATTTGCAATCATGCAACGAATCAAAAAGGTTCAACGGATAGTTGCTTTGGCCACGGGCATCTAAAGATTCAAATGTAACGGAGAATTTAAAAAAAAATACGTTTTGGATGGAAGTAAACAAGGCCCTACAAGGGTCCGGTTTGCGACCTGACGAGTGACGACCATACGTCGGTCCAAGCCTCATCAGGTTGGGACCTGCAGCATGACGGAGGTGCCTGGTTGAACTGAATCTGTGGCATCCAGCCAAGTCACAGGAAGAAGGAAGAGGATAGCATCGTGTATACGGCGCTATGACGTCGTGCGTATTGTTCCTATCCTAGTAGTACTAGGAGCCGGCCGGCCGTTGGACGAGGGGACAAGAGGGAGGGATTGGAGATATCGAGTCTCTTGGCTCGAAGCCATAGCTGAAATATTTCTTATTTTGTCATGAGAAAAAAATATTGTTAGAAATCTGATAGATTCGTCGTCGATCCATCTGTGGATGCTCTATTTTTGGTTATTGCATTGAACTACTGAAGAATACAGGCAGCCTAGATGAGTACGATGGCCTCACCTCACCTTCTCTTGCAAGTTGCAACATTTTCTACTTGCATAGTTCCATTTTGGCGGGGACTTGAGTCAGTACTGCCTGCTTGCAATTGCAATCATATGAAATTTAGGCAGACCGCAGCTCTTCCTATGAAATTTGTCTTAAGCGCCTGTGCTATACTGTATTGTTCTTCTATCTTTTTAATTTTCTGAAAAAAAAAGAGAAACAGTTTCACAGTTCCATTTTGTTGAGTCGGACCACGTATGAGCAGGCAAGGCACGCGTATTGTGCCCGTGGTGGAGCCATTCTGCTCTTGTATCATCAGTCAAAACTCTGTGGACGCTTTTTGGTACGTGTGTCGGTCCAGCTCGCTCGCTCGCTCTCGGCAAGATGAGCCTTGCCAGCATGGGATGGGATAGAGCTTTTTTTGGCTCATTCTTGCTGGCGAGAGGAATCCTGTAAAGCGCGGAAAACGAGGTAGCAACTAGCAAGCAAGACAACCAAACCAAACCAACCAAACGTCGGCAAACCAAGCCATGGCCATGGCCAAGGACTCCAAATCGAACACGCGCGGCACCCTCGGTTAGTTTCTTTCAGTTTTCAGCACATGGTATGCTCAATTTGCTCGACCGATTAGCGCAAGTTTTTTTTGGTAACGCAAGCAAGGACGACGACAGGAGCAACAGCTGATGATCAGCTAGAGGGGGTGAGAGTTATGTATTTACTGCTAGCTAAGCTAGCTAGGGATAGGAGCAACGACGACAGGTACGTACCAGGAAGTAGATGGCGGAGCCGATGACGAAGGTCCAGTAGCGTCCGAGGTAGGCGTCGGCGACGTAGGCGCCGAGGAGCGGCGTGAGGAAGACGGTGCCGGACCAGTTGGTGACGTTGTTGGAGGCCTCCACGGTGCCCTGGTGGAGCTTCTCCGTCAGGTAGATGAACAGGTTCGACGCGATCCCGTAGTAGGCCATCCGCTCGAACAGCTCGTACACTGCAGGCACCAGCAGTGAGCAGCATATCATTTCATTCATTCACGGCCAGCAGGCTGCAGGGCCAAGGGCCAAGGCCAAGAGTAAACAGGAAACACAGCTAGACACCGCACGGGCACGGCAGCAGGGAAGCCGGCGTACCGACGATGAAGGAGCAGGCGGTCCAGCCGCCGCGCTGGGAGCGGAGCACGGGGTTGCCGCGCAGGTCCACGGACCCGTCCTGCGCGTACTCCGCCGCGCCATGCTGCGGCTTCTCCATGGCCAAGCTCCCATGGTGGGCACCGGCACCGGCAGCAGCAGCCTCCTCGTCCCTGGCTCCGGCACCCATCGGCACTACACGGCAGAGACAGCTAGGAGAGTAACTTCTCGCTGCTGGTGGGTCGCACTCTCTCACCCGCCGTAGTCCCCGGCCGGCCTCAATGGTCGCTCCCGGCCCGGTCCCGGGGGACCTGCATTTATAGACGCCAAATGTTGGTTTAGGCCATGGTAAATACTACGCTGCACTGCACGTCGCTTGCGCTGGAGTCGTCCCCACCACGTTTACTAGGTAGTCGATCTGGGGATCACGACAAGTTTCACGGGGCACCTTCTACAGTCGCGCGCGGGGCGGTACCATCAGTATCAGCACGGAGGAGCTAGCTAGCGTCGGTCCAAGTTGAATATTGGTGGCTGCGCCAAACGAGCGCGGTACCTCTTCACGGCCGTTGTTTGACACCATGTTGCTGCTCAATACGTGCGTGGGTCCTTCGCAAGGAGAGAAACTGCAGGGTCTTTGGCGCCAACCCTTCGTCGGCCAGGGAAGTGGTAACGACGATCGTCAAAGGAAGGGGAACAGTGGGCATTTGCTGGGTACGCGCCCATGACGGCCGTTCATCTCGTTTGGTCCCACAGTGTGGTCGGTCTATAATTTTTTTTTCTCGAAAGATCTGTTATCGGCTTTCATTAATCAGAGCGAAATTGAAGTACAACATGATTACATTAAGGAGCTTACGGTGGCACAAGCTGCGCCCGCTCCAGCCACCCTTTTTTGCTCGGTGTTTAGAACTGAACCCCTCGCCACCCCGACTAATGTTACAGACAGATTACATACTAGGGTTGGGAGCAACTACACTACGTACAGCCTGTTGATCAGAACCATCGCTCTGCGTTGGTCGGTCTATAATAGAACAACAAAACTGTATCGCTAGCTAGGCTTGTTCTTTGGGCGGCATTCGAGGCTTCTAGCTAAGTTTGCAGTCTTCGTTTGTGGTTGCGAACTACTTTTCTCTTAATGAAAAACTGGTGATGCCCCCGGTCGCGAAAAAAAATGGAAGCTGAAGAGATCGAGCTAGCGGTCAGGTGGTCACTGAGATTTTTTAAACTCATAGAGCTTTATAGACCATCAGCTCCAGGCAAATCGTCACAGAACAATTCGGTTACAAAGCTTGGTGAGAACACATCCCCTTCAACAGGAGGGATAGCTACACAATGATTGACCAAACAATCAGTCACTCTATTACAGGTTCTAGGGTAGGTTAAAATTGAACGGGATACAAAGTTGTTTGACATCATTATCCGAAATTTGTCTAAATAAAGCATCTTCTAGGTTGTTATCTAAGCTCTCCGAGATGTTAGCGTCTTACCTAGATTTGAAGCATCCGTTTCCAGTTGAACCCTAGTCATCCCAACTTGTGCTACTCTGCTTTGGCCCTGGAAGGCAGCCATAGCTTCCGCATCCAGTGCACTTTGTCGCTCTTTGGATGAAACATGCCCTAATATCTAGCACAACACCAGTAGTGGCGTAGCCAAATTTTGTAGCTACGGTGGTCCATTGTTTACTTCTTTTTAACCGTTATAAATTTAATATATCAGTAGGTAAGTATATATAAAGTGAAATTATGAAAAAAAAAGATACATGAGTTCATAAAATATGATGAATATAGTTTTCTTAACATAAAATTAAAATATTATATACCCATAATAGTTGAAGAAAAATATATCACTACTTCTTGTAAGACTCGCGCCTTTTATTAGCCATGAAAGTGTTGATGATCTCATCTTCACTCAATTATAAGAGGATATCCTGCCTGATACAAATCACTAGAAAATCATCCAGAAGGCTACCATCCATCTTATTTCTAAACTTATTCTTCATAATAGTTGATGTGTGATGCATTAGTCTCTAACTTTAGGGAGAGATTGAGAGAAAAACAAATTAAAACATGACTAAGCAAACATGCTAATTGAATGAAGATTTTGAGGTGTACTGTAGAGGGATGCAGACATGACTAAACGAACATGCTAATTGAATGAAGATTTTGCGACATACTGTAGATGGCTATAGTGCTTCTCGATGTCCGGCGCCTACCGCCGGCCTGCCGTCACCACTTTGTATACTATACGAATCACAATACAACGAGGGATACGAATGGGCACAAGCCAACCACAGGGAACTGTCACACTTGCATGCATGATCCCTAACGCGAAAGGTTGCAGACGCTTCGACGTATTTGCTGCCAATGATTTGTATTTTCCTATACCTATAGGTCTTGGACGGAACAAACGCATGGTGGTCCGTGGACCACCCGGACCACCATCAGGCTCCCCTCGTGAACACCGGTATTGTCTCTTGCCACATAACCCCAACCTCCCTTCTTCGTCAACAGCCGAGAACATCGCATCAACATTCAGTTTATAAAGATCTTCATGTGGGAGCTTCCATTTTGGTTGCACAGCTTGGGCCCGGGTCTTGTTTGGGCTATTCAATTTTGCAAACTCATTCTAATGATATTGTATTGCATTACACACCTCCCCAACACATAGCACACTTTCTCTCATAGTTGCTTTTTTCTTGTCGTCCACCATCTCCACAGCCAAACTATAATTTTCAGCTGCGTATCTGATTGCTGCTCCCAAATCTTCATTGCTACTTCCATCCCTGACCCACAGTTTGATAAGGTGTAGTGCAGCCCTCCATGTGCATTGCTCGCCAACACTCTCGATCCCCTTTGCACTTGAAAAAGAGATGGTCGTAATCCTCATCAAGCCTGTTAGGCCGTTACACATGGGACATAGTGTTTCAGTTTTGATCCTCCTTTTCAAATTTCTCCGAAGTGGCGGGCCATTGTGGACGAATCGCCAGAGGGACATTTGGACTTTGTTGGGCACTGTTAGATGCCATGTTTTGTGCCATAGGAAAGGAGCAGCCGCAAAACCCCCTTTTGCCGATGTCCCAGCCTCCTGTCTTGCCTCGTTGTCACGGTTCTGCACGGCCTATTTGTATGCCGATTTGACAGAGAAAAAGCCCTTTGAATTAAAATGTCATGCTAGCCAGTAGCCAGTCTGGCAGACCCTCTCAAATTGGGATTGTCAGGATTACCTCAACTTCCTCCTCCCAGAAGCTATCTCGTACTAGTTGCTCATGCATCCCAATCTCTAGTGTACGGGTCTATGAGTTCTTTCACTCTTGTTAGGAGTGAAGCCCCTCTTGGGGAGGCCGGCTGCCTAGTCACTCCTTGGAGAATCCATGGATCAGCCCAGATATTTATATGTCTTCCATCATCCACCCATCAAATCTAAGTCTTTCTTCGGTAGATCAACCTCTGTAAGGTACTTCTCCAGAAATAAAAGATTCTCTCTTTAGCTTGACACTCCAGGATGCTACTATGAGATGGTCACTGAGTTGAAACTTGAAACACACAACACACAAAAAAAAACCAAACTGTATATGAACACGTGGTGTCAATCGACAACAGGTGTCATGAGGACTGTTCTTGCTGATTTTTTTCCCAACCACAACCACGCCGGTACACTGGCCTACTGCTGTGCTGTGCCTGTGGTTGCAGTTGGCCAGCGTCCGTGGATAATTACTTCACGCGTGCGTCAGCGTCTTATTATATGATGATGATTCTTGCAACGGGTAAGACAACGCTTAGGTCTTATTTACTTTGCCAAAAGAAAATTTTTAGGTGTCACATTGATATACCGGCATACATTTAAAGTATTAAATAAAGACAAATATATAGCTCGACTAGAAACTGCAACACAAATTTATTAAAATTAATTAATTTATCATTAGCATATATAGATTACTGTAGCAATTATGATTGGTTATAGACTTATTAGGTTTAAAAGATTTATCTCGCGATTTACAACTAAACCGTATAAGTTTTTGAGTGGAAAAGCACACCAGGCCTTAGTTAGTTCCAGTACGTCGATCGGTGTCGATCGATTTCTCCGACACCGGCCGTTTGACTACAAGATGACTGTCTACCAGTACTCTAGCTACAAGGCAATCTAGAGACATGGTACTCCTCCTATACAGTATTCGCTACCACTGGATGAAGCAAATCCTCTGTGTGGCGCTACGTTCACGGCTGGCGACGTGGTGCCACAAGTCGCCACGCCCGTGCGCTCGCCTCCGTTTCGTCTGGCGCAGAAACGAAAGGCGCGATCGGCGCTTTTGCTCTCGGCCATACACCTGGTGGTGGCAGGGGACCGCCGCCGGTGCACGAGGAAGATCGACGGCCACGAGAAACACGAAACGCCATACGAGAGAAACACGTAGGCGCACGCGCACACGTGCATGCGGCACCGCGCGCCGCCGGTCTCGCCGGTCGTCGATGCTCGTTCGCCGTCGCCAAGATGCTTAAGGAACGAAACGAACAGGCAATCGAGCCAATGTCCGAAAATTCTAGCCTTGAAGCTGGATGAAAGCTACAGGGATTGTACGAAGCCGATCGAATGCAAAATGCCACGGTGGTCCGAGGGTGGGAAAGAGATATGAGAAACGCCAAATTTCCTCCAGGGTCTTGTTTAGTTCCAAAAAATTTGCAAAATTTTTTAGATTTTTCGTCATATCAAATCTTTAGACGCATGTATGAAGTATTAAATATAGACGAAAATAAAAACTAATTGCACAGTTTGGTCGGAATTGACGAGACCAATCTTTTAAGCTTAGTTAGTTCATGATTGGACAATATTTGTCAAATACAAACGAAAGTGCTATTATTTCTATTTTGCAAAAAAATTTGGAACTAAACAAGATGTACTCGTACCTAAAAAATTGATTTTTATTTTTGAAAGGGTATCAAAATCAAAAAAAAAAAAGAGTAACCAACTCATCCATCTTTGACGCCGTGGCCCGTGGGCGTGGAGGGAGTGGGACGGACGGGCTCTGCCTTGCGCGCGCATCCGTCGGCTGCAGGTGAGCTCCATCGAACACACATTAAACAACATCGTTTGTTTGGTTGTACTCCCCCGTCCCCTATTTATGTATCGTTCTAAGAAATCAAACGTAATTAACTTTGGCCACCAAATAAATGCAAGAACATATTAATTTTTATGATACATAATAATAATTATTATTATACTAGATACTTCCTCTGTATCGAATTTAGAAGTCGTTTAAGACAGTGACGGCCTCCAAAACACAACTTTAACCTCTTAACTTTATAAAAAATATTTACAAAAATGATATATGTATACTTTTATGAAAGTATTTTTCAAGACAAATCTATTCGTATAATTTTCAAATTTGTAAACTCAATAATTTAAAAGTTATTGATGATTTATATTCCCAATTTTTGACTCAAACTTTGTCTAAAGCGACTTCTAAATCCGATACGGAGAGAGTACTTAGTAAAATTTATTTTTACAATAAATTTATTTGGAGAGATAAATAGTTAATATTATGTATAAGTCAGGTCAAGTTAAAGTTAAGAAAGTTCGACCGAAATGTTTTTCATGACGATAATTATAAAGGGAAAGAGGGAGTATTGCCTAACTACCTTGAGTTTTTATAAGGAAGGTTTGCCTCGCTAGTCCGAGAGAGCCAAATTAGCTCTCTTAGCTAGGCGAGGTTCTCGTTCTCCGCACTAGCCACATAAGGCTAGGCTAGATAAGAAACCTGGTGAAACCAAGCATGTGTGTCGTATCTCTTGGTGTTGGACGCGAATCTAGCTATTCTAGCTGGCTGAGCCCGTGGCTATTAGAGGTGGATCGTAATGTCCACATCTATTCATGATTGAATCCACCACGCCTAGGGCAACACGTGTTGAGCGATGACAGGGGCAAAGCGGCAGCAGGGACAGGGAGGCGCAAGGGGAGGACAACAAGTGCATAAGCTGCACCCATGCAGGGGCGCAATGGCCTTAGTTGGGTAGTGTCGGACAAAGGAGTCGTAGCCTAGGCAGCGTATAGACTTTGCATGCACAGGGGAGAAGAAGAGAAGTCCTAGAGGCTAACAATTAGGCCGCACGGCGATGACGTAAATGAACTCCATCCAACTTTTTCTTGGGTGTTCCTTTTACCTGATTCCGTCTCATAAACCAAATTCCCAAGCAGAATGGTCCTACGCCAAGAAAAGGATACAACCATCCTGCCTTAGTTGTCCTAGAACAAAACACATTGCACAAAATCTAATACATAGCCGAACAAATTCAGATACATCATGTACAGGTACACCCTAACGTAAACCCATAATTTTGAATTAGTGATACCTGATTTTTTTGGGTTAACCTAATGTCTACCACTATTCATTATGATTGAACCAGACACGCTTAGGGCAACACGTGTTGAAAGATTACAGGGGTAAAGGCGGCATTAGGGACATAGAGGGCCAAGGGTGGGACAACAAGTGCTGAAGTCGCAAGCAAGGACACAACAACCTCGGTTGGAGGTGTCGAATGAAGACGACGGGAGTAAGAAGAAGAAGAAGAAGAAGAAGAAGAAGAAGAAGAAGAGGCATCCTAGGCAGGCCCGGCCGTGTCAAATCATAGACCCGGAGCGAAGCTACAAACGATGGGCCCTTTAATACAACTCTTATAATATAATAACAATCAGAAATTATGTCATTTACATCAACATTCGACAAACTTAAATTTAACTTGATCGCTGCATCATATGGAGTTCCTAAATCCCAAACCTAAGGCCTTATTTAGATCTAAAATTGTTTTGGATTTTGACATTGTAGCACTTTTATTTGTATTTAACAATTGTTGTCTAACTATAGACTAACTAGGTTTAAAAGATTAGTTTCACAAATTACAGATAAAATATGCAATTAGTTATTTTTTTATCCATGTATGTGCCGCAAGATTTGATGTGACAAAGAATCTTGAAAAAGTTTTAGTTTTTAGGTGTAACTAAACAAGCCCTAAATAAATCGAGAATAAAGACTAGGGACAAGAGCAGTTTTGTATCTATTGAGGAAAATAGGCAACCGAACAAATGCAGGTCAGAATGAACACAGCCGCGCGGTGCAAGGGACGGAGTCACAAACGCTGCGGAACTACTGAAGGCCAGGCAACTGAATCATATGGACTCGTATATACATACAACCGTATAAATAACATACTTTATTCTTGAGCTGAATACTATATATTATACCTATTACCTACTAATGCATTTGGGGTAGGGCCCCCTGGCCTCAAGGGCCCGGTTCCGCTGCACTGCTCGCACCCCCCAGAGCCGGGGCTGATCCTAGGGGCTGATAAAAAATAGGCCCCATGGTTGACGATAAAAAATGATTTTCACCCAACTTATTCGCATTTGACCCTTTACCATGATTCCGTCTCATAAACCAAATACCCAAGCAAAATGATATGCACCAAGAAAAGAGGGATACAACCATCCCATCCTAATTGTCCCAAGACAAAACACATTGTAATAAATCTCATTCATAGACGAACAAATCTAACTCTTAATTAGGCGCTCAATGTTAATTGGTGGCTAGACGGTTGGTAAAAACTACTAGCCAAGCTAATAGTTTAACCGGTAATCTTACCAAGCACTGGACTGAAATAGCTCACATGAACAACTAACGGTTACATCCATATATAAGAGACCTAAATAAAATAGGAATCCATTTTTTTTGAATAAATTACACAGTATAACGTAGACGTCTACAACACACACGTACATTCACCCTCTATGAACACACGTACGTAAACAGTCACCACAACCGTCTCGTTGTCGATTGTGACGTCGCTTACCACTGAAAAGCATAGCATCTGTAATAAATCCATGAAAATACGAGCCTTCGTGCTAAGTCGAGAACTTAAATCCGGATTGGCGGATCCACCACAAGAAACTTAACCAACTAATTATGACTAGTTCGCAAATAGGAATCCATTTGTTTAGCAGCTACCCCATAAACAAACTGAATACTTCCAAGGTAGACGTGATCTCTTACGTAGGGTAGTAGGATTACTTCATAGTATATCCATTTGGCGTTCTGGCAATAATAATTCGATGGGTCTTACAATACTATCGATCACTACGAACCACTCTAGCTGGGAGGATATGACAACTGAACAAACGAGGAATGACGATGGACGTCCCCGACCATGCGTCTCCGTGGGCTGTTAAATATGGTTGGTCCCCTGGTACGTCCTTTTCGTGTGCCGGGGCTATATGCTACTAGCGTGCATGACAGCATGAGGCATGATGTACACCCACCCGGTTCCGATTATATGGCCGGCGGTCGATCGATCTAGCCGGTAGAGCGGCGCAAGAAAAGATCGATCGATGTGTCCAATCCAATAGAAGTAGCTGTCTTAAGCTGTGCAGACAGACCAACCAGCTGCGACTATACTGGTAGAGCGAAAACAAACTCGATCGTATATATCCTACATGGCAGTGACGTTTAAGAAAAAGCGTCGCCCGTGTGTTCACACGACAATGCTTGAGGGCGAGACAAAGCCGTTGTTTAGTTGGGGAAAAATGTCACTTTCGTTTATATTTAATAATTATTGTTTAATTATAGACTAATTTCGATTCAAAAAATTCATCTCGTAAATTATAAACAAACTATGTAATTAATTTTTTATTAATATTTATGTTTAATATATATATATATACATACAAAGATTTGTTGTGATAACAAATCTTGATTTTTTTGAAAAAGTATATGTAATTGTATAATTAATTAATTTTTTAATAATATTTAGTGATTAATATATATATCTAAATATTTAATTTGACGAGAAATCTTGAAATATTTTAAAAACTAAACAAGGCTAAATGCACTCGAAATATAATCGTCGCTGTGTTCGCCCTCTGGCTGCCAGTTCTGATCTAGCTACACCGCATTTTCCAGCAGGCAGAGCATGACTAGAGTAGTGCATGTGGCGCCAAGGGAAGCTGTCTAGTTTGTGTCGCCCAAGACTGCTGCTGGATCTCAAGACAGACAGCCGAACACTGGGTCATGCATTCACACATACTGACTCCGTCCCACGAATAAATACATTTCTTTAACTTATATGATTAATGTTTAACTATTTGTTTTATTTAAAAAATTTTAATAAACATTATTTATTTTCTACGATTTATTTTATTGTTAGATATAGTTTTATAATAATTTCTTTATTTTATTATTTGTATAAAAAAAATTAAATAAGATGAAAATGGTTAAATATGAATCATCCTAGCCAAAAAAAATATATTTATTTGTGGGACGGAGGGAGTAATACCTGTCATAGCCCATTTTCCTGATATTGTGCACCCTAGTACCAAAACACGAAAAACAGCTTCGGGTCAAAATCATATGACACTGGCAGGCTATTCGTCATTTGTAGAAATTTGAGAAATGAAATAACTATGACAGCACCAGTGGTCTAGTGGTAGAATAGTACTCTGCCACGGTACAGACCCGGGTTCGATTCCCGGCTGGTGCAAATTTTTTTTTGCAGAGTAGTTTTGTCTGCAGAAAGAGGTTAACAGTGCAAGACACGTTTCTTAAGTCTTCACCACTGCACTTTGGGCTTTTCCATTGTCTTGATTGAGGCTTCCATGGATTAACTGTTATGGGCCACAAAATCCCGTACAACTTCGTATATGAATGAAGAATTGAAGCCCCAGGCCAGGCCGCCGGCACGCTGTGTTTGACCCGTGGCCCAGGCTCGCCCAGCCAACATGGGCCGCATATCCGTCATCACCTAGGAATACTAAGGCCATTTTTTTATGGAAAACATTTCCTCCAACTTTCACGAAAGTATGCTTCTTCTCCCTCAACTTTCAAATCGGGCTAATCACCTTTTTTAACTTATTAAACTGTGTATTTTATCTCCCTAGAGTGATTTCAAAGGAAGCTTTGCTACACTGAATAGTGGTTGCTACAGTAACGATGGTTTTGTCTTTTTCTCTTTAATTATTTCGGCTCAATGTTTGAAGAACATAGTAAATCACAGCAAAATCATAAAATAGAAAATTCAATTTTTTTGGACTTCACATAAGTAGATCTACATAGTAAACATATAATATAGTATGCTTTAATACAAAATTTTTGCTATAAAGGTTTTGTCCTTTTCTTTTATTTATTTATTTGGCTGAATCTTTGAAAAATCATAGTAAATCATAGAAAAATCATAAAATAGAAAAATATAATTCTCTTAGACTCCATATGAGTATATATACATAACGAACATATAATATATGTATGTTTTAGTCTGACAAAATAATTATTGAAGATACTACTATGAATTATTTCAATTAATTACAAAAAAACACAGATCTAAAGCTACAACAAAAAAAATTATATTAAAGCATATCATATTATATATTTACTGTGTAGATATGCTCATATGGAGTCTAACAAAATTATATTTTTTATTTTATGATTTTTCTGTAATTTACTATGATTTTTCAAATATTTAGCCAAAATAAATAAATAAGACAAAGACAAAACCTTTATAGCAAAAACTTTGTACTAAAGCATACCATATTATATGTTCATTGTGTAGATCTACTTATGCGGAGTCCAACAAAATTGGTTTTTCTATTTTATGTTTTTTCTGTGATTTACTATGATTTTTCAAAGATTCAGCCAAAATAATTAAAAAAAAGACAAAACCACCATCACTATAGCAAAACCACACTTCACTGTAGCAAAACCGTCTTCAAAACCGCTCCAGAGAGGTAAAATACACGGTTTAAAAGTTGGGAGAGGTAGTTTGCCCGGTTTTAGAGTTGATAGAGGAAAACGGACTTTCCTAAAAGTTGGAGGAGAAAAAATAGACTTTTTTTCTTTTTTTGATTGATGAGTTCAGTTTCATGGCCTGCAGAGTATCAGCTGCGAGAGCATATCCGTTTCATGCTCTCCAGTCATTTCCTCCGCCAGACAAGCATCAGCTTCAAAAATCAATAGGAGAGCACCTTGCGGCAGGCAAGTTTGCCTCGGAGCAAAGCAAACACGTACATCACATGAGAAATAGTACATTCACATAACTAGTATAGTGTCCGTGCTAACGCCACGGTTTCATTCTAGAAATGCACTTAAAAACAACCATTTTCAACCAAACAACAATATTTTTTTCAATTGTTTTTAGTCTCATTCAATTGTATATGCCCGTTCATATGATCCGGAATACACTTATACATAAAAAGGAATAATAAAGTCATGTCTTGCATACTACAAATAAGTTCTGAATTGCTTAAGTACATCTTGAAGCTCAGGCTGGATATCCAAAATAGCCCCCCTAGTCAAATGCATAAGTTCCGCGCCTAATGGTGATCGCTCACTTTGGAAGGGTGCGTGGTCTTGAGGTACCTCTGAAGGTACGCATGTTTGTATGAATATTGTGTAGAGATATTCTCCCAGCCAAGAAGAATAAGCACATTAGAAAAATTAAATTGAATGCATGCTACTCACTTTGCGGTAGTTCAGTGGATGATAGTTTTCATGCAGTGGTCGAGGACCCTTAGGCCAGGTGCTTGAGATCAGCCATGAGAGACCATTGGCCGATACATGATGATCGCCTTCTGAGTAGAACTGGGCCGGATTAGCACCTCCTACAGCAGAGACTCTCAATAATTAAGTAAGAAATAAACAAAGTGGTAATGATTGAGCAGATAGGAGAAATTGAATGTTGATTGTTCTTTCATTGAGTAGACAGAGATAAGCTGTTACAACCATTCACATGCTGAATAAGCTGACACATGTGACATATATAAGCCAGCTAGATATGTAATCAACAAAATTAGTGATGAAAAAGGATACATCTTTCATTTCCAGGCTCTTCAGCACACTGCTGGAAACTTCCCTATTGTCAAACCTCTTCTTGCATTGAAAGGAGAGATTTGTACTTTCTTTAACTAAGAACCACAAAAGGAAGAGATGGAGCAATCACTTAATAATTTTAAAACAGTAACATAAATGCTGCACGTTTCTTAGAAAATTTACCCTCTCCATGTATTATGCAGCGACCTAGACAACAAAATTGAGGAACCACATAATATAAATCAACAATTCTCAGTTAAAATAAAAGATACAACACAAAAAATGGCACTTTGGCGAGTCACCACCAACATTACCTAAAGCCCATACAACCTGCAAAACAAAATAAAAAAGAGAATAACCTAAGCATCACTCTACGTAAGTCTCATGTTTTAGAAGAGAGTAACTCCTATAATGCAGTACATGCCTGTTTATGAACATCCTCGCTGTTGGAGTTGTGGAGCTTGACAATGGCGGGCACAACTAAATTTTTAAAGATGAAAATGACAAAGCTGCTAAATTTTGATATATTTTAGGCTTGAACTTTCTCCTGCCAATGATATTATTTTTATGCATCAGTTTCTCCTGCCAAATAGGATTATTTTTAGGCTTCAACTTTTTTCTATAGCCCGCTTCAATTTTGATTAATTTTGAAACATAATCCGTACAAAAGAAAACTTACTCAAATAATTTTAGGTTCCAACAAACTGAAGGTTACTCAGTTGAGATGTGCTCGCGAACACGTGGTGAATTTGTGTGATGTGTGATTGACGCGATGCTGAGTGTGTGTAAAGTCGTGATCATACTTCTAATCTGGGCCGTTAAATCTGGGCCGTTAAATCTATAGGATATGTGCTGTGAGTCGTTGATCTTACAGGTGAATAACAAGGAGTGAAATGACAAATGACTCGATGAACAAAAAAACATTAATTTCAATACCCAGAACAAAATGTTGCATCTCCTGACATCTATTTCAAGCATATGGAAAATCCACCAGCACTACAGATTGTACTAAGAACAGCCCAGGCTCACCTGTTCCCGACGCACAAGGTTTGCCTTGACATCTCGCCAGTAGTTGCTGCTAGAAACATTAATCGGCTTGTTTGTTTTCGTCTCGTCATGGGGTTGGTTCAACCCAGCAGAGGTATCCCCAGTTGGAGTAGATGCATCATCGTGCCCTGCATTAACAAAAACCATCAACTGAGCAGAATCAAGGCCAGGTCCACGTCCTAGTTGATGCTCTTCAGTGTAGTTTTGTGGAAGGGTAAACCAAAGCATTTCTAATGTGGCTGGATTGATCACATGTTTTGCACATATACTTAAGTCATATATAAGCCTATGTAGTTTTAGTTTGTCTACTAAAATTAACAAAACGTAAACACACAGTATTATCGCAATTCACAATCAACAAAATCCTATCAACTAAGTGCGGAGCAAGATCAACATCTGAGTATCTGGGTCTCGCTAGTCTCACGAAAGGCACGGCGCCCCAACTACAAATCGCATCCTATCAACAGGTAACGAACCGGATCCACGAAAAGGCTGCGACCTGGGATACTGCACATGCGATGCGAATCGCCCAAACATCCTATAGCCCACCCTAAGGCCCAGCGATTCGAAGGCATCAGATACACACGAGAAGGACCTCACCGGAAGACGACGCCTTGCTATCGGCTTCCTTGCCGCTGCTGGCCTCGCCACCGTCGGGCCCGTCTTTCCTCGTGCCCCCCGACGCGCGCACCGCCACCAGGGGCGCCCACACGGGGCTGCGCCTCCAGAACCTCCGCCCAGCCGCCGCTCGAGGCGAGTCTGTCCGCGAGTGATGGACGAATTGTATGGCTGGGTCGTCGTGAGTTGCGATGAAGACGTGTAAGGTCGTGATCATACTTCTAATCTGGGCCGTTAAATCTGTAGGATATGTGTTGTGAGTCGTTGATCTTGCAGGTGGGATTTGCCTGGAGAAGATTTCAATTATAGTAGAGACTAAGAATACATAAAGGAAGAAATAGGTGTATGGCGCGCCCTCAAAAAAAAACTTGTCTTAGATATATGACTCTTTTTTTTATTTTGCTTTATGGCCTCGAAATAAAATTTATTTGACTCTATGACATTATGTTAGTTTAGGGCAACTAACGGTGTTAAGTTAGTGATAAAAAGACTGTTTTACTCCTGGTAACAAAAAATTAAAAAAACTGAGTTTTATTTGTTATTGTATATTTTGAGAGAGTGCGGGTGTGGGGGTTATGTAACAATATATGTGTGTGGTTATGTATTGAATGTATATTTACTCAAAATATACAATAAATAAATAAAATTCTATTTTTATTTTTTCGCCATGAGTAAAACGGTCTTTTATCCCTGACTTAACACCTTAGCTGCCCCAAAACTGACACAAGGCTATAGAGCCAAATAAATTTTGTTTTGAGGCCATAGAGCCAAATTTGAAAAAACAATCATATACCTAAGACAAGTTTTTTCGAAGACCATACACATAATTCTCCCATACATAAAGTTTTTAGTCTCAGATTTGCAAGCATAGATCTATCAATGCATGGATTAGTTAATGCCCTAGCAATAACAATAACAACGCATCAGTCTCCAAAATAACTCGCCTCATTCCTAGAGCAGTTGCTTGCATGCTCTAGGCCTTTCAAGCAAGCAGTTGCTTCAACATATTGGACCGGACATAAGGAAAAAAATACCGCACGATATCTAAGGGTGTATAGAGCTTTCTTCTTTAAAACTTCGTGTTACACAGAGTAAACAGTGAACAAGCTATATGAAATGTCCAATTTTCTTATCAACTGTCAATAAAAATACTATAAGTTTTTGTGATCTTGATGTTATCCATCAGTGTGATTTACTCCATGAAAATCTGATACCTACGCATGATCATAGATGCCTACATGATCATGATGCGATCAAGTAGCAACACACTGGTATAATCCTAGTAAACTTTTTTTTTGCGAACAATCCTAGTAAACCTTGTGTCGTAGAGGTATTCTTTTTCAACAAACTCATGATCCTAACAAAACTTTATGTATATGAATATAATTATTTTTGCTTTTATATTTACAATATTAATTAATATTGACTAATTTAAACCTAATTTAAATTTAAATTCGATTTTGTTGGGGTGTGCCAGACTGCCAAAATACATGTTGTATATTTGTAGCTCCTAAGCACATTTGGAGCACAAGGTTGTAGTGGCATGGAAGGTGATTATAGTGGTGACATCCATTGTCATCGGAATTGTGCTGCACATCGCCATCAAGCTGTGTGTTGCGGAATTTATCAAAACCATCACGGAGATCATGGCAACCAGTACTCATTTGGAAACAACCCGAACTCATAGCTTCCCGAAGAACCCTAACATGTTTGCATTTGATCAAAGCATGCGCGCACACCTCACAAAAAATGTCACCAACAATGATCTAGTGTCCTCACTTTGGCTAAAAACATCATCTATCCATGTGTTAGAATGATAAAATTGTGAAGCCTGCTCTTTAACATTGCAAATAACCATTTTTTCTCTTGATTTTGATGGCTACACGAAGAGAATGACAACCTAGTTGCCACCGTAGTCAGGTTTCAGTAGCTTATAATGGCTCAGCGGCAAGAAGTAAATGCCCCCCCTAGCTCACTGGTGTTGTTTGGTTCTATGCATGCTAACAAATGTAAAAGGGTGGCTTCCACGGCGGCAAGGGCGAAGGGAATTCATTCATTTACTTATTCTATTTGGTTCACGCGTGGCAATGCAAAGGCCGGTTTGTTTTCATGCTGACAGGTGCGAGACTCGATTGTGGGTGTAATCGGTTATCTGGACAACAATATCAATCCCCATGGCATCTGATTACATATACTTGAAATAAACAATAATATCGTCATTTGTTAGGGTGTGAACGGATGAGGTTACAAAGTGAGTCAACCAAACAACATCCTGACACTCATTTAGTCTATGAGTCTGTTCGTTTAAGCTTATCTACCGAATCTATGAGTCATTTAGCAGTGTTTTTCTATCACAACAAAATAACGAATAGTACTTTTAGCCATGACTTTTCAGCCAAGCGAACAGACTTCTACGTCTTAATGGGGTCTACTATGGTTTTTTTCAACTTGGAAGTCACATCAACGTATCCACGAAATATGTTTCTTTCACAAGATATACACTGCAAATTTCTTGGTATTTTATGGAGTCCTTTGGTTTGGAGAATGGACCTATTCTAGATGAGGTGAGGTGATGCATCATGAATCCATCCATTATTTAAATTTAGTGAAATGACTTTATTTCTCGTACTAGTACAAATGACAAGTTTGCGAGGAATAATGTGGTGATGAATCAATCCATTTCATTCCGCAAATCAAACAAAAAACCAAAGTGAAGATGGTGACAAACTACGTTGTTCTACAAACCAAATACACATTAGAGTAGTCCCAATGTTTTTCTATAACTATTAATTTTCGTGGACACTACGTATAGAAACCATAATCCCAATAAATAGTTTTTATAAAATATTTTTTTATCTAATAACATGCATTCTCTATTCATTCTCTACCAACCACAATGTCTTGGTTCTTGTGTAAACATAGTTTCTAATTTAGACCCGATTTTTATGTTTTTTTTTCTCTCTTCAATAACTATAATATCACATCAATAAAATATTTAGGTAGTAGTATAATTAATGTCTATAAAACTATAGTAGTTTATGCATTGAGAGTGTCTCGGTGGTAAGCTTCAAACTCAAAATTCGCGTCCCTATAAAAAGAAGAAGATGAAGAAGAAAAAAATCACAAGCCCGTTAGCTGATACCGGCCTTACCTGTCTGCAGCCCATTAAACCCGAATCCGGTGGGCTCCATTATTTTTCTTTGGAATTGCTATTTTCTTCTCTTCTTCCAAGCCTGGCCCGTTAGAAGCCCACGGCCGCCGCCGTCAAGAAACCTTGCGCGCAAAAGACCTCGCGACCCTCCCACAGCAACCTGTGCCCTAACGGCGAGGAGGGCAGGTTCGTCCTTAGCGGCATCCAAAACCCTAACGCCCCCAAGTCCTATATAAGCAGCGAGCCAGGCGAAACCCTACCGATCGGGTCCAACACCAGCCGCCGCCATGTCGAAGCGAGGTAAGCCGCCGCCTCCTTTCCCCAGCTTGATTCGCCCATTTCCTCGTCGATTAACTATCTGTCGTGCTGCGATCTCGCGTTTCTAATCGAGTTCTCGCTTCGTGTGGTGTCTCGTGATGTGATCCAGGGAGGGGAGGTACGGCGGGGAACAAGTTCCGCATGTCACTGGGTCTGCCGGTGGCGGCGACGGTGAACTGCGCGGACAACACGGGCGCCAAGAACCTCTACATCATCTCCGTCAAGGGCATCAAGGGCCGCCTCAACCGCCTCCCGTCCGCCTGCGTCGGCGACATGGTCATGGCCACCGTCAAGAAGGGAAAGCCTGACCTCAGGAAGAAGGTGATGCCCGCCGTCATCGTCCGCCAGCGCAAGCCGTGGCGCCGCAAGGATGGTGTCTACATGTACTTCGAAGGTAGCCTCCCGATCCCATCTCACCCATAACTTCTGAGATCAAGCGTCATCGATGTGCTTAGATTGACGTTTGATTTAATTTCAATGTCTCCTGGTGATACATGCTTAGCGTTCGATTTAATTTCAATGTCTCCTGGTGATACATGCTTAGTATAGTATTTATTTTAGAGGTGGAATTCCTTATCTTTGACGGGAGGGCCGCGAGGCCCTCTAGCTTTTACTGGAGCAGAAGTTGACAGTGTCTGCATATTCCGAAGCAAACGTCATATATTAAGCCTTCTGATGTCGAGGATGTCCATTGAAAGTTCACTCTTTCATGGATATTATCCGTCAGAGGGGCAGCCTCATATTCCATTGCCTTGTGTAGCGGCGTCGCTGCCATGAAAATTTGGGACTGGCCATGAGGCTTATATTTCATACATCTCAGTTTCATCATGCCCTGGTCTTGTTTGCTTTGGTACATGTTTTTTGTTATGGTATCCAGTTGCTCCCGAGCTGTTTTTACATTATGTTGTTGTTTACTGGTTTGCATTGCTGTTAACTTTTACATGTATGCACTTGTATAAATGTGGAAAGAATGATGTTACACATTTGTATTTATGGATTAGAGAACATCTCACGGACATTGTACAACTATTTTCTGATTGACGGTTGGACGTCCATGTCCTTCAGCTTTATTGTGGAGCAAGCAACCCATGTTTGTATATTCCCAAGCAAACGTCATATATTAAGCCTTTGGGTGTTGAGATGTTCCCTTGGAATTTCTCCATCTGAAGGTGGCCTCATATTCCATTGCCCTTGGTAGCGGCGTTGCTGCATTGAAACTTTGGGACTGGCCATGAGGCAGATAGTTCTACATTTACTTTAAATTCTTTGCATTTACATTTGTTTTTGTTGCTTGTTAATTGTACCAGCTAGGTTTACCCGAGTTATCTTTTATCACATATGCCACATGTTTTTGTAATTGCATCTATTTGATTGTTCTTGTTAGGTGTGTGGTAACTTTGGAATACCAACACACTTACTGACGGAAGGGCTCCGAGGTTCTTCAGCCTTTTTTGGAGCAAACATTACATGTTTGTATATTCCAAAGCAAACGTCAGAAATTAAGTTTTTATCTGTAGAGGTTTGCTGGCGAAGATTTTCATCTTTGAGAGCTTTCCTCCATTTGAAAATGGTCTCATATTCCATTGCCTTGGGTAGCGGCATCGCTGCATTGAAACTTTGGGACTGGCCATGAGACATATATTTTGTTCATTTCTTACATTAATGTTCTTTGTTAAGTTTTGGTTCTGTGGAAAGATTGTTTCTGTATATGTTCTAGTGTTTTCAACTGTTTACTCTCTGGCTGTGTTGTTATTTGTTGTTGAACTGATCTGGGTTGATGCATTTTATTTCCAGATAATGCTGGAGTGATTGTGAATCCCAAGGGTGAGATGAAAGGTATGCACAGCTAACTGTAATTCCTCCATCAGCATCAGGCTAATCTGTTTGGCATGCCCTTTAACAAACTTACAATTGCCTCTCGCAGGTTCTGCTATCACTGGACCTATCGGCAAGGAGTGTGCTGACCTTTGGCCTAGGATTGCTAGCGCAGCAAATGCCATCGTTTGAGAACTTGTTGGAATGTGTTTAGACTTCTGTATGATCATCTCAGTTTCTGTCGCAACTGTTGCTAAGAGTGCTATTGGACTTAATGGCTCTTTTATGTTTGGTCACTCAATTTTGTAGTGAACAGAAATTTGTCTACCATGTGGATCTATATAACAATGTGGTTACCTTAAGTTTTCTGTCTTCCATTTTTTCATGAGATGCTTATACTACTTATTTTGATGTAATGTGGAAGCTAGGGTGCAAATGAGTGATGATTAGGTGCACCTCTAAACCTCTTTAGTTCAAATATTTATACTATTTCTCTAAAAAAATTAAGAAATAGTACAAATATTTGAACTAAAGAGGTTTGAAGGTGCACCTAAAGGTTACCCCTTTGCACGAAGCCCTGTTGCTTCCAGCAAGCATATTTCTTCGATGACTCGAAATTTGTTGGTATTTCATTAATTTAATGATCGTGTGAACCAATTGTTTTAAGGTCATGATTCTAGCATGTCTGGATGATCATGTACTGGAAAGTTCTCCATGCCGAGCTTTCGGAGGATTTTGTATCGATGAGTAAGGATGGGGACCGTTCTTAGCTAGTGTAACTAATGAAAAAATGTGAAAAGAAATTGTCTAATTAGCAGACCGGACCGGATATCGAACCGGTAAGAGCTTCGGTTCACTGGTCCAACCGTTAAGAACCGGTTGAACCGCCGGTTTGATTATTTTAGACCGGATAAATTGAACCGCTCATAAATACTTTGAACCGGTGCAATTTAATAATATACAATAAATAATTAGCAATGTATATTTAATCAATGCACATATAAAATAATAAAGCACACACCTATATAACCAACTCTAGAGTTGTTTTACAAGATAGATAAAAAATACACATGAACAAAGAACATACGGAGCACTTACAAATCGGTGAAAAAAAGACTCAAATAATAATTTAAATATTCATCGTTATAAAAACAATTTTAGATGTTGAATATTAATTTAAATATTTATTATTATAAAAAATAATCTTTAGATGAAATAGATTGCACTATTGCAAGCTCGTTGAAATAATCAAGATGAATATGTTATTTGACTAGTTCAAACTTCAAAGCTCATATTAAAAAGTGTTTATTTTTTTAAAATTAAAAGGAAGCATTGACGTCACCTGCAGCGCCACCAAGACCAAAGTCGAATACGCATGCATGCAAATGTTCAGTACTCCAAATCTCCAATCCACCAATCGTGAATCAACAGGTGGCAGCAGTAACAGTACATAGATGGGCCCTGCATGGTCCACTCTCCCAGCGGCCAGGCGCAGTTGCATGCACGCCAGCAGCCATAGCACGCTTCTGCACGTCAGCTTTTTCGAGCCGCTCCGGTTTGAATGCAACCGACCGGTTCACCGGTTCTACAAGAAACCGGCCGGTTCGTCCGGTTTTTAGCGGTCCGATTATATAAGCGGTCTTTGAAGTGAACCGAACCGCTATAGTCTCTGGTTCGGTCTTTTACCGGTCGGACCGCCGGCCCTGTCCAGTCTTAATAACTTGGCTAATTAGTTTATTAAATTATACTAGATAAGAACCATGTGTATTAGCCATCCCTATCTTTGTCGATGAGGTTAGCGCAAATCGGCCTAGAGACAAGACGCCACATAAAGCTGCCCTTTAGTAAGGCCATGTTTGATTGTTTTTTTAACTTCCATCACATTAAATATTTAGTTACATATATAGAGTATGGTCCTTGAAAAAATACATCTTTTTTATACGTTCTTTTTTATTTTCAACTTACCTATAAGGCCTTAGAATGAAATTTTATTTCTTCAATGGTTTTTTATCTTTATTTTGCACCTAACAATGTTAAGTCAAGGGTAAAATTACCATCTTGCCCTTAACAAAAAAATGTAGAGTTTTATTTGTTTAGTATACATTTGGAGTAATATTACACAAATAAATTTTAAAATGTACAACTAAGTTTTATTACGCAAATAAGTTTTAAAATGAACAACAAACAAATAAAACTCTGCATTTTTTTGCTAGAGGTAAAGCAGTTATTTTATTATTGACTTAACATAGTTAAGTGCCAAAAATGGATGGAAGGCCATAATAGAAGAAAAATTTCGTTTTGGGACCATATGAGTAAGTTCAAAATAAAAGGAGTCATATAAGAAAGATGTATTTTTTCTAGAGTCATAGAGGCAAATATCTCTATTTATGAAACTAAAAGCATAGCTAAAAAATAACTTGCGAGACGAATATTTTAAGCCTAATTAGTCTATCATTTGACATTAATTGCTAAGTAAAACGAAAATGCTATAATAACAGTTAAACTTTAACACCTCTGACCAAACATCCTTTAAGAAGCTTCATTAAGGTCCCATTTGGTACAGCTCCACTTCACCAGTGAAGCTGTTTTTTGGGGTTTCAGCTTCATGAAGAACTCTATCCGTGTAGCTAGAGCCATTTTGATAAACCGTTTGGCAAAACAACTTTTTTTTTAAAATATGCTCTCACAGAACCCTACGTATGATAAGGTGAAGTTGAAAGAAGCCACTATTTTTTGCTCCTTCGCATCTCAAAGCTCTATGAGAACACGTTTTTAGGGGCTTCGTTGGTTGCATTCTATTTTACCCCGTTTGGTACAAAACGACTCCAAATGGTGAAGCTGCTAAGCCGTGCCAAACGGGGTCTTAGTATGTCGATTTGTACGGGGTCAGTTCGCTAGAATCCACTGACTTCATACACGGGGACTCGACCATCGATCCTTTCATGTCAGGAGCTGTGACCGGGTACTCTGAAACCCCTTAAAAGGAGGGGCTCTGAAACCTCGGAGGGTGGAGGGGCTGTGGGGTTAGGGAGATGAATACAGACTATCCCCTCTGAGGACCTGATTACCAAAGTTAAACAGTTGATGTCATCGAGTTTGTATTATATAATGTCCTCTTTTGTCCCCGAGTCTGTAATGAATTAGTGTCGGTGTCCAGCGATTCAGCTAGGACTGATGAGTAATGAAAGCTCTGTTTTTTTTAAAAAAATTACATTTTCAATAAGAAATTTTAAAACAGCACCTAGCATTGTTTACTCCCAGCCAAATCAACTGATTTATTTCTCAAATCTCCGCTGATTTATAAGAGAAACGTTTATTCTCTTTGCCCTAAAATAACTGCACATCATGCTTTGATTTTTACTAAATTCTTTAGAAAATGTTACCAACATTATATTTACGTATATTGCCCATGCTAACTCTAAGGTGACATCTAAAAATAAATAAATTGTAAAACTGAAATAAGTATAAAGATCTTACGGCAAAGAAACTAAAGATTAGATAGATAAACACCTTTGGAGATTGCATTGACCTCAGAATTGCATCAATCATTGTTGATCAACACTTTTGGAGCATAAAGGCATGTTTGCACATGGATTAGTCCCCGAAATATTAGAATCTAGCGGTCTGTGATACTCTTCTTACATCCTTGTCCACTGGTGAAACTAATCCAAGACTTAGCCTTGCATCAACAATTTCTTTGATGACATCTGGAGGCACACAAGATCAAACAGACAGAAAAAATCAGCTCTCCATAGTAGTTTTACAGAAGCAAAAGTAAATAGAAAGATCATTCAGTGCTGCAGCAACAAAAGTTATGTAAATTCAATCCAATCCCCCTGTCAAAAAAAATCAGCTCTCCATGGTAGTTTAACAGAAATAGCACAAGGGATCAAATAGACAAAAAAAAACCTTTGCACATAACTTGTGTTGCTTATTGTCAATGTTTGTAAGATCAGTAAGAAATGCTCTCTTATTGGGCATTGCCTTCCTAGATGGAGGTAGAGCAACCATCACATTGGGGGTGTTTGGCACGACTCTTCACGAGGGGCTCCTGTAGAGGAGCCAAAGCCGTTTTGGAGAAGCCACAATTTGTGGCTTCGCTAAAACGGCTCCGACTCCTCTGCTTTTTACTTAAAAATGACTTCTCCAGAAAAACGTTTGGTAGGGAGGAGCCGGAGCCGGAGAGGAGCCCTACCAAACAAGCCCATTGTTCTCTTGGTTCACTTTGCCTGACCTAGTCACCGGAATGCAGCTTTTCTTGTGTCTGCTTACTGCGTCTGAAACAAACGTGCCCCATTAAAGTTAAGTGCAAAAGGGAAATAACCCGAACCATACAGGGTGAATTCAGTCCTCTCACCTCCATGGGTGAGGACGAGCTTGGCAAAATTCATCAGCATCGCCCAATTTTTCATCATCCGATAATTTTGCAATCACAAAAACCAAATAAATTGATACACTCTCCTGATCAAGCCAAACACGATTGAAAAACGGGGAAAATTGCGGGTAATGAGGTTAGTAGTGAAAGCTAAGATGGTTGGGATTTAGAACTGCAGGATCAAATCCAGACCTTGAGTTCCTTCAGCACAGCAGGGACTCCCCCGAATCCAAGCCATGCATATATGATATGGAAATAATTTCCATTGTTAAATAGTTTAATTAGGTTTAGAGAATATATTATGAATATTTGAATTTTTAATATTAATATGTATTCACTTAAAAAGTGAGTTTTGCAGATATTTAGGGTCTACTTGAGTTTTACCAATCGTCAATTCAATTTTGGAGATGTATATATTTAGGAACTTAGGGTCTTGTGAGTTACCAATCGTCAAGTCAATTAAGGGATTTGAAAAATCATAGTTGTAAACGAAACATGATTTGTAATTCATCTTTCTGGGCTCTCTGCCAAACCAAGAGATTTGATAATTTAACAACAGGCTGAAAACAACAGCCTGCAATTTTCTCTCTCAAAATTATAAGTATTAAATGACAAGAAATGTTATTCTACTATCTACATCTACGCATAGCGTTTCACCAAGCTTTGTAATTCAGCTACACCAAGCTTTGCAATTCACAGTTTGGGGGCAAATCTGTGGTGCCGGGCTGCGCACAATTCACAGTTTGGGGCAAAGCTGTGGTGCTTGGCTGTGCACAATCGCTATCCCGGTTGAGAAGCATTGCAATGGTGAAATACTTGAGTTGAAGTAGAGGATATACAGGTCCTCTGTGATATTCACGAGCTTCAACATCGTTTCATTCTTTGCACCCTGAAAAGTAATGGTGTAAAGATCAGAAATGGCCTAGCAGCAATTCTGATATCTGAAGGAAACTATAAAATTTTATTGCAAATAGTTACCTTGATTGATAGCTCTACTGATCTGCTATCCTGGGACTCTCCTTCAGGCAAGGAACCACAACCATCACCATTAAGTACTCTGATGGGGCAGCCAAGATCCCATCCGCCGCAATCACAGCATCCTCCAGATCTCCATCTCTTGATGAGGCCTGATGGTCGGCTGCTCTTTGATACCGCGCCGCCGTGGTAACCTCTGGGGACAACAACAGTTATACATTGTGTGGCACCATTACTGTTCTGAACATCAGTTTCTTTAGTGCCTTCTGGATGATTTAATTCTGCTTTCTCAAGGAACTTGAGGCCCCAGCCACCCAAAACAGGCTCTTTCTGGCGTTTGTGGCGTTGTTCCCTCACCACAATTGCTGCTAATTCTTGGTTGGTCGGCAGATCATCGGTGTTGAGATTCATCAGGTCTGATTCTCTAGCACTAATCATTTCACCTTCAAGTATTTCAGTTAAGTCGTCAAACTGATGAGAGGAAGATTTGCCAAACTTCCAGGAATGTTTTGGGCTAGAGGAAACATTGCCTGTTCTCATAATTTCTGTTACTCTCTTGACAAGACCCTTCCCTTTTGGTACACTATAGGGACTGTGCATTTGCTTAAGATAGTCATCTGGAGAACCATACAGAACAAACTCAGTTTCCAAGAGACTTGACTTGTCTGAGTTTAGAACTAAAGAACTAGACACCTTCATCTTGCCCACAAGTCTGGACACATTGCTTGAGTGACCCATCCAATCTTTTCTTCCTTGCTCTCCAGAATGAATCATGTAGACGTAATCGAGGGCCTTGTCCTTTTCCTGCACCCTGATTGGGTTTGCAGCGTATACTGCAATAGGATCGTCCAGTGACAGTTCAAAATGAGGGAGGCCATTTTTCCATATGCATTGTAGAAGACCTGCACTAAGAGATGACGGGCACTGTGATAGAACAGGCTGATTTGAGCCCATAGATGAGCACAATGGCGACTTGTTCTCATGGATGCTGACCTCAGCTGTGCCTTTGTTCATTGGAGATGCCCCATGGGAGGGGGTTTCCCATGTCTCAGGAGATATAAGCTTCAATATTTCTGACTGTGTTATGATGTGGGATTTCGACCGGATTTTTCTCAGTTTAGAACCTGCCAGGAAAGGTGATGGGCTTTTCGGTCTTGTCTTTGCATTTACAAGAGCATGCAAAGAATCCAGGACCTTTTTCTCGGAAGGACCAAGATTTACACTCCCTTGGCTTACCCCATCGGTAATCAAGTCATCAAGATCATTGACATTATGGGTTCTTGTTGGGTGCCTCAGGCTTCTGATGAGAAACTCCAAGATCATCATCTTGGCAGGATGTGCAGGGAACAATTCTGAATGGGGTGTGCTGCCACTGCATGAACAAAATGACTTATGGCATGATTGGCAGCCCTGGTTTTTCTTCTCATCCGGTATATGACCCAAATCAGACTGAACCTCAGATGCAGCAGCGAACGGGTCTTGATCCCCTTCAGCCCTTCCACTGAACTCTGGAATTGCACCCTCGTCATATAATCCATTTCTCCTTTCCATGTATACAAGTTCCATCTCTGATCAAGTCAAGAAGTAAAAGATACGGAGAATGCAGCCAAACAAGTCTTTGAGTACCTGCACAGTAATAACATATAACAGATCAGCCCAAAGAGAACCAAATGTGACCGGCTACCATATACTTTAAAATTGAAGAAATCCTGGTTGGCTGTCTCTGGTGACAGGGACATACTACATCAGAAAGAGCTAAAAATAGAGATAAGATTCCCCTAAGCTAACTTTCGCACCAAGGATCAGAATTTGCCACGGAGATCATACAAGGAAGCAAGGAACATGTAACATGATCATACAAGGGACTAAGGAACATGTGGCATGATTTCATGGTTGATCAATTAAATTAGAAAAATATATTGCACAAGTGATTAACATCTGCCAGAGAAGTGCCCATGTGATGTTTTCGATTTACTCAATTTTATATGGAACATCCTCTGTTGAAAATAAAGGCACAGCTGAGGTAGGTATACCCAGTAGTGGTGTAGAAGTGCTCACATAAAAATGCTTGACATCGATAAGCAGTAACCACAAGATAAAACTTTCTTCCTCCAAATGGAAGCAGCTAACCGCCGTCCTCAGTCCTTAGCATATTAATTTCTCTCAAGTACTAGGGCACCATATAAATGGCAGTTACACCACACACTAAAACTTGGCTCGTATGATTCATGGCGTACACTATATTCACCACCAACACATCTAAGGCTATCCTTGTCATAACAACAAAAGGGGACATGCCAGTACTATAGTACTACTAATAACTGTACTTGGTTTGCTTAAACTGAACGGCTCATAACAAACTACGTATTTCACTGCCGTCTCCTATCAAAGCAATGGATAATGGCTAGCAGCAAAATGGACACCGGTACTTGCAAACAGATTCTGAACTAGGAAGGACAGTTGAGACATGGGCTGATGCTCTGCACCTTTGCTCTGTAGCATGAGAGATGAACAGAGGGCAGGTACAGAACCAATAAGTACATGAACAATGCTTCAGAAGCCACAAATTACTGACCTCTGAACCCCAAAGAAATGAGACATAGGATGGAAGAGATGAGGACTCCTCAAGCACATAATAAAAGAGAAGTGTCATTAAAAACAAAAGTTGCAGCCCGCCCACGCTGCAAAAGAGTGGTAAAGCCCAACCGAAAAGCATGAACATAAATGCATTCATCACCGGCGTAAAGAACGGCCAGGTTCAACGGGAAATCACTTTGTTGCACCACCTTGTTGCCTTTAACACGGCAGCAAAGGAAAGCCTATGTATGGGTTACAGGTTACTACAGAACCAAGAGAGAGAGAGAGAAAACTAGAAAGTCGCATCCATCTTTCCTTCCCTTTGTCAAATCAAGAAGTAAACCACGGATTAATAAGCAACCTTAATGTACAAGAGTAATTTAAGCTGAAAAGACAAGGCAAAGATGCATCATAATTTTGGCCAAAAGCAGCTGAAAAGAAGTGGAGTAAGCATCAGATTCCTCACCTCAGGCGCAGAGATCAGCAGCACGCAGCAGCATCCACGGCCTCGCGTGAAGCAAAGCACTGCCTCCCAACCTCCCAGCACAGGCGACAGCCGAGCTCTCCTCTCGTCGTCCTTGATCCCGAGCAGTCCGCCTCGTCTTGGAAGGAGCAGCAGGGGGGACGACAAGCCACCAATGCGAAGAGCTCTCAAGAACAGAAGACGACGGCCGGGACCGGGAGATTATATACTCCAGGTCGAGGACCAAGAAGAACTGAGCCAACCAGCAAGAGCTAGGCGGTGACTCACCAACCAACCGAAACTAGAAACAAGGTTAGGTGAAGAGCCTAAACCAAGCCGCTGTCAACGGGAACGAGAACGACCGAGAGGCCGGAGGGAGGAGCATCAAGCCGAGGCGCAACGCTGCCGCTTACTAGAACGGCGGCGGATGAGACAAATCGCTCGGCTTTTATGCGCTAACAACAGCTCCCAACCAAAACCAGTCGGGAGGTGGAGGGACGGACGGGCAAGCGAAGAGGAAGAAGACCAAGGACGTAGGCAGGGGCAGGCTGACGAGAGGAGGCGCGGCTTGACTTGTTCCAGAACGGGAGAGGGCAGGCAAAACAAGGGGAGGCGTCAAGGGAGAAAAGCTGCTGCCTTTACTCCTGCTCCTCCTCACACTCGTCCCTTTCCATTAACACACGACGGTTTGTATGGCGGACTCTCTCGGTAACGCGTGGGCGCTACAGTTCCCTTCCATGCCCGGCTGCCTGCGCCTACGCATGCAAGCTGCCTGTTCAGAGCGAGGCGTAACTCCTCGTCGCCATTAATGGCCGGCCGAGAACGGCAACGTTGTAGTATGTGTGTGCTGGAGTTTAATGGCCAAGGGGAAGAAGGAAAGAAGCGGAGGCGTCAGCTAACTGAAGCCTGAACCGCGGACGGAAATTCAGAGCTGATTTCAGGGCTCGTAGCCCTGAAATCAGCTCTGAAATCAGCTAAAGAACGGGAGGAAGCGACCTGATGATGGGCGAGATTGGCGTGGGAGAGACGCGGCGGGACATGTGAAGTGGGGAGACCAAACTTGGAACAAACCGATAAATCAGGCACTCGCGCTGATTTCTTTGGGGGTTCAGTTCTTGGCGCGCGTGATTGCGTGCTTCTAGGTTCAGAATTCTGCAGCGGAAGCTGTAAAGAAAAGAAAGGTTCGCGCCTCTGCCGGTTGCGGTTGCGGTGCCGGCCGGAACTTATTCGCGTTCCCCACTCCCACTCGGAGCCGGCCGAGGCTGATGCCGGGGCGGGCGCTGCTGCATCGTGCTCGTGGCCGAACGTTGCGGCTTGGACTCGGGCGCTCGCCGAGTCGCCGTAGTGGTCGAGCGGGCCAGCGGACAAGGACAAGAGGACGAGACCGGGAGGGCTGGACGGCTAGTGTGGTGTGGCGTCACGAGCGGCCGGAGGCATGGAGGGGAAAAGTGGGCGGAGGCGCTTGTTTTGCGTGTTGGACCCTTGCAAAGCTTGGGCACATAAAGTCAGTCCTTTTTGTCATTGTATGTACTAGTCCGTCTACCGTGCACTCCTTTAGTTTTCGCTTTTTGTGTTCTCCAAATCTCCAATGCTTTTTTACACCTTGCAACATGTCCTGAAACCGGATCGATTTGCATTGCTCACAGAGACCCTGTGCGTGTGAATCGATTAACAAACAACATCACAGTATGGACGCTACTGGTTGGTCAACCCTCTGGAACAGACGCACAATCTCTGTTGGGAGCCACACTGCCACAGCAGCAATGAACGAACCTACAGCTGAGCTCCGATAAGTCCATGCGACCATGCAGGAAATGTTGGACGATGACAAAGAGGGCGACGTGTACTCCGTCTAGTCATCCAGGCCCGGTCTATTCGTCCGGCCTCGAGGCGCCCACCACTAACGGCCACTTCCGGGGACCGGCTGCGCTGCGCAGCTGTTGTCCAACCAGCAACCCAGCACGAGTCCCCTATGTACGCCGTGTCCGCCCCGTTTTTTGTTGTTGCCTTTCCCCCGCGTTTCTTCCCGTTTTCACCCGGTCCGGGGGCACACGGGGTCGGAAGGTGACACCGCCCGTGGAGGAGGATCCAGAGACAGCAGCTTGACCCAGCCAAACCTAGACACCCGCAGCGTGTGCGCCGTCGATCTGGGACACGCCGTCTCGTCCCCTGCAGCTGCAGAGCTAGCGTGCGTTCCGGGGACGAATGGAGGGAGGTCTTCGGTGAAACTGATGAAGGCCGGCGAACGAGGCGTGTACGCACTGGTATACCTGAACCAATCTGTCTGAAGAAAGGATTGAAATCTTCTGATGAGGAGCGCTGAACCAGTCAGTCCGGGCGAGGCCGCGAGAGTACTAGCATTCTAGCAAGACTGTTGCTGTTGCTGCGAAGTGGGGTGATGTGCAGTAGTACTAGCAAGACCACGACTTCTTTGTCTGTGAGAATTTGTCCTAGCCCCTGTGCGCTGCGGGAAAATGATTTTGGAAGAATGTAAGGTAATCTATGGATCTGATTATTTAATAATTCTGAAAACGACAGGACCAGCTTCCACTGATCCTACGTGATGCGAGATAACGCATATACTACAGTGGCTGATCAGCCTCGACCTTTTTGATCCTCTCCTTCCTCCAGTGATGATGAACAAGGGATAAGAATGTGTCTGTTCTGTTCAAGCAGATACGCTCCGGCCAGGACGTGGCGTCCAGCTAGTGATGTCGACGGGGGTTGGCCGGGCAACGTCTCGTACAACTACGAGGCGTGCCGGAGGAAGAGGAGGTAGATAGCGCGTCGTCGTCGTGGTAAAGACAGGGACCGGCAATACTCGGTAAGCCGGCTCCGATTTGGCTACAAAGATCTCCGGGTTTGAGTTCTTTGACAGCCACCACTACCACCACCATCTGTTGTTCATGTTTTGTTTATGAGCTAGGAACGGCTGTGGGTAAGTGGAAGATGGATTCGGGGATCACGATCCTCAAGTGGTTGGATCGAAGCGACCGCCGACGGTGACTTGCATTACCACCGTGCCGACGAAGGATCGATGAACCTACAAATACGGCAGTGTTCTAGTTAAAGAGGTCTTGCTAGTTTTACTGGATGTAATTTTCAGCATATTGGTAACTCGATGTATTAAAAGAACATTTTTTTACACAGCCCATGAACAAGTACCACAAGTTATAGAGGTATCGCTGGTTTGAAAAGGCACGACTGAAAATACTGTTCGCTGATTTATTATAAGAGAAAAAACTGTTGACTGTACAAGCGAACGGAGTCTAAATTTTAACAACTGAGGGCTGAGTTGATTAGATACTGAAATCTAAGCTATATATAATATTGGTGCTCAACTCATTAAAAAAAAGTACACAAGGTATCATACCAGTTCTAGGCTTGTACCTAGCAGCTCTGCATGTGAATGGCCTTCAGCTTCAGCAGGTGCAGGTGGCCTAATCTGCACAGTAGAGACCAGATTCTCGGTACTCGATGGCATCACATCCCCTGGCCTTGTGTTAGGTAAAGTCCTAATGATCCACATGTCCAAAGTCATGGCTCGTGGCATTTCCTTCTCGCATTTCCCCTCCCCGCTCCTGTCGTTTTCGTCACAGCCGTTGGAAAGCAGAACAGCCATGCCATAAATAAACAGTATATATACACGCGTACGATTTCAAACCTTGGTAAGCAACCAAATAAATCCAAGGGAGATGTGAGTACGTACGTGACCACGACGCGAGGCGAGAGCCATATGATTTCGCCGACAAATCGTTGCATCACACCTCAGGCGCGCTGGAGTGGCCCTGCGTGTGCGATGGGTGTTGAGCGATCGCCTCAATGGCCGACTGCCGGCATCTAACGAACCCATGGCTTTGGCTCTTTTTCAGGCAGCAACGGTTTTCCGTCTGGGGATGGACGGTCCACGTTCTTCTGGACCGATCGGTGGTTAAACGGGTCCAGCGTGCAGATGTTGGCGCCGACTGTGTTCCGTTCCGTCAATGCAAGAAAGAAGAAGTCCACGGTCGAGGAGGCGCTGCAGAACTTTGCTTGGGTTAGGCATATTCAGGGGCCGACAACTTTGCAGCTGCTTGTCGAGTTTGCACAACTTTGCGACGTTCTGGAACAGGTGCAGCTTTCCTCCGAGCCAGACACCTTCGTCTGGAGATTCTCTGGTGATGGAGCGTACTCGGCAGCTTCCGCTTATGGGGCGATGTTCCTGGGTTCCGCAGCATTGCTGGGGGCCAAAGAGATTTGGAAGACAGCCGCGCCGCCGCGGGTACGCTTCTTCTTCTGGTTAACAATGCATGGAAGGTGTTGGACTGGGGACCGCAGGTTTAGGCATGGTTTGCAGGATTCCAATGCCTGTGTTTCTTGTGATCAAGCGCCCGAGACAATGGACCACATTTTGCTTGGTTGCGTTTTCAGTCGCCAGGTGTGGTCCATCTGCTTGGCGAGAGTTCACCTGCAGGACTTCGTTACCGTGGTAGAGGACCAGGCCATGTTGTGGTGGCTCACGAACAGGAAGCGTATCCCGAAAGCTCTGCGTCGGGGGTTCAACTCGCTGTTCTTCCTCGTTGGCTGGTCGCTGTGGAAGGAGCGTAATGCCCGCACCTTCGACCGTGGGAACTTGTCCGTGCTGTCGCTGGTGGACTCCATCTTCGAGGAAGCCGGCGGCTGGATTGCGGCTGGGAACAGGCGGTTGGGGGCGCTGCTCGTTCAGCCGTGAGCCGCGTGCGTCTTTGCGGTGCTGCTAGCTTGTGCGTTGTGCTGTTTTTCGGTTTGCTCAGTGCCTCGTGAGCTCTTGTGTGCTTCTTTGGGTAACCTTGTAGTTACCTGTTACTTGTAACTTTCTGAACTTTCCACTTAGTGAAAAACGCGCTATTGCGTGGTCTCAAAAAAAAAAAAAATCGTTGCATCACGGCCAGTGCCTGACTTGCTTGCAGCGTTTACGTTTTGCCTGCCTGGTGATCCGCAGCAGTGTCATTTTCCCAGTCAAACGAACGGAATGGCGCCAACCGAACAACAAAGACGGGAAAGCTCTTGGGCCTCCACCGTCGCCCTCAGCGTTTAGTGTTTTATTACTATTATTACCATTGATTGATGACAAGCGACAATATATGCATAAATCAGGGTAGACCCATCATCTCTGTTCTGTTCTCCATTGCCGGCCTGATCATTCATCATTCTCCTTGGGAGACGGCAACACGAACCTGCGATAAGATACTGCACACTACACTACCCATGTATGGTTCCCTTGCAGTCTCCAGCTGCAATCCTGCAGAGATGATAATGTATACAAGAAACTGAGGAAAGAAGAGGTTGCTTGCAAGCTGGTCAAAGACAAGTGCGCCGGGAGAAGTGACCTGTTGTTACGTGTCTGTTGACTGCTTGCGTTGCGTGCCGCAGCTCAAGTGCAAGTGATAATAAGATACTAGCAGCATATTAACCCACTGCCAACTGACAGTACTAGCATATGGATCAGCATACTTTATTATCAGTTATCAGGCCAACGCAATGCAATCATCTGTGTCACGTACATGCACAGGACGCCGAAGACCAAGCCAAAGCGAGCGTTAATTCGTCGCTGACGTACATGCCTGGCCCTGCACTGCAGCTAGAAAGGAAAGGAAAGCTGTTCAGTAGTGCAAGTACGGCGTGTTGCCACTGACCTGCAGTTGAATACACAGAGTACTTGGGCGTTGTGTACCAAGTACGTAGCGTGTGAGCGTTAGGTATCGGAAAGAAATGTTGTATCCGTCGACCTTTCTGGGAGGGTCGCTTGCCCGGCCGCTCTACGCAACCGAGTTTCACGGTGACCGGGCGGTGCATTTTCAGAGCTTTCGTGGCTCCGGAAGGAAGGAAGGAAGAACGCCAACCTCGATTCAGTCTCATTGCTGGCAGGAAGAGCTGCAAGCCTGAACGCTGACACTTTGCCAACTCGCATGTTCCCGAGCGATTGGTTTCTTGTGGCCGAAATCATTTGATCTAGGACTGGGTATGGATGGATCGGACACTTGGGGTCACACGTCGTGTTCGTACGTGGACTGGCCCGTTCATGGTGCCTGCAGTTAGCAAAACGCTTTCCTCAACGTCCCTCTCTGCAGTCTGCACCGAACGAAGCTCCGGCTTATGGCTCATCATCTGTTTGTTTTCAGGAGCAAGAGTGAGCAGATCGTTTGTGATTTCCTTCGGCTTCTTGTTCTTGTCCTTGCGTGGTTTTTTTCGGAGTAGAGAGCCCAAGATGAATTCTGCTAGCTCAGGAGCCCAACAGCACCACGGCAAGGAATGAAGCCCACGGGATCACGACAAGCATGCGGGCCTGGGACCATGTCTCCACGCTTCCAGAGCTCTGTAGTTGTAGGCTGGAGTAGGCCTGTAGCCGCCGGTCCACCAACGCCGTCCAGTGGAGTGGAGGGACGGAGTGGACCGACCCCCACGCTGCTTCCAAACAAATTTCGATGGGCTGCAATGCAACCTGCAATTCTGCCGAGAGTTTGGCTCCGTCGGCTGGTGGCCTCCCCGCGCCGCCGCGCCGTGCCAAACCACACGCCCACACGGCATATGCCGCGGGGGATCGATCACCCACGGTGCGTCCGGCATATCTGCCACGAATTCTCCGCGCCGCGGGCCGTCCCAACCGAACGCGCGATCGCGGCCGCATCCACGTCACGCCTTGTGTCATCCAAATCCACTGTCCAACCCGGTTCGTCCCGTGTCCTTTCCCTTTTCTTTTTCCCCCACCCCCCCGCGGGCTCGCGCTACCCTTTCCATGCCCACCCGCACCCGTCTCGCCGCCTCCTATGGCCTGCGCCTCCCCACGCGGGCCGCCGGCAGCATGCCTCTGGCCGAGCACGAGCTCGCGGCGGCGGCGGCCACCTCCGCGCTCGGCGTAGCGCTCGGGGCGCGCCTGCTCGTCGCCCTCTCCCGCTCCCGCGCGCTCAAGCCGCTGGCGGCCGCCACGTCCGCCGCCGCCGCCGCGCTCCGGACGCCGCGGGCGCTCGCCACCGCCTCCTCTCCGGTCGCCGCCATCCTCGCCGCGTCCAAGGCCGCCTCCAAGTCGTACAAGGCGGCCCGCACGCTCGGCCCCGCCGCGGGCCTCCTCCCCAAGCTCCCTGACTCCAAGCGCCTTAAGGCCGCCTTCGCCGCAGCCTCGCTCCTCCGCCTCGCTGCCGCCGCGCCGGCATCCCTCCACGCCGCGTCGCCTGCGGGCGTCGCCGTGCTCGCCGTCCTCAAGTCTGGCTACAAGCTGTCCAAGAACACGTCTAAGATCGTCGAGGGCTTCCTCGGCCTCCAGGTGCACAAGGGGTTCAGGAACGGGGTCGACGCGCTCGGGGTGGTCGTCAAGGTCGCCGTCATCGTCTCTGAGGTTGCTGTCTGGGTCGGGGGCCGGTTCTGGGGTTATGGACGCGCTCGCTGCGTCAGGTTCCTCGGCTTCACTAGACCCAGTAGCTTAGTCCTGCTTGGGTGTAGCAAATCTGAACCCCAAGTTGTACTATTCGATCCGATTATAGCTGAGATGGATGTTGAGGGGTGGGAATTGAAGGAGCGAGGGGCCTCAGAATTGCTCTCCCTTGCTGTGCCAGTGTCCCAGGTGACAACATTAATGAGTATATGAGTTAGGCTTAGCACATAGTAACTGTTTTGTACATTTGCTTCTATATCAGATACATATGTAGAGGTGGTTTTTGATCCTGTGCGTGCAAATTCTTGTATGTCAGGCAAGTGTGGGTGAACAAACTGTACAGCAATTTAAGGATCCAACTATTCATTGATAAAATCTTGTTTGTCAGTGTAAATTGTGACACAGAATTTTGACTCTTGTTTTCTACATTGCCTTTCAGTCGGAATTCTAATTCTGTAGAATGTTGGTTTGAGCTCTGTTAGGGGCACAGGCTAAAAGGCAGTTAGGTAACCCTCCAATATATTAAGTTTACTAATTACTATGCTCTGTTACCATGTTATTTTGGTTACTCTGATGTATCATTGCTATTTGCTGTCCTTGGAATTCTCTGAGCAGACCAAATCTAGAGACTTCAGCAAAGAAATATTTAAGAGATCCTCGGAACTTTTATTTCCCTCTATAAATGGCATAGTTATATACACAAATCACTGTTCTGGAGGCTAACTACCACATTCACTTATGACAATGGTAAACAGACAGCAGATTGACACATACATTAAATCTACATTAGTTGAACTAAGTTCTTGACCTGCAATTGATCTTCTAATGCTGTAAGTTTATTTTAATGGAGATGAGAAAAAAAAAAACTGTGCTCGATGTTGCACTGCTTGAAATAAGACACTGGGTCTTAGTTTGAGTGGTTGAGACTTGAGAATCATATCCATGATTCAATGGTGCATTTATACTTGTAGTTGTAGGAATTTAATCCACTCAGTTGCGCAAGAATGTCAGATGTGTCCAGCATCTCTTCTTTCATATGGTCCTGAAAAAGGTAAGAGTTCTTGTTAACTATGCATAGAAATATGCCAGGTTTTCGTTTAAAAACAATGAGAATACATAAGAAGAATCATGTTTTCCTGGGACAGAGACTTAAAATCATGGCCTCGTGTCCTCAACCACTGCAATCTTGTGCTCAGTCACTAGTGTACATGGGTGTCCAGTACATATCCTAGCTTAATATTTGTTAGAATGGATAAATAGAAAGTTGAAACAAATGTTATGTATTTCTCAATTTGTCTCTGTGGTGCATCAAGTTACATTTACCCTTAACATTTACTATAGCCATTTCTTCTAGTTATACTAGACTGTTTGACAAGGCTGTAACATAATTGAAAACTTACAGTTTGTTCATAATGTTCATGACCCTGGGAGCCTGATTGTGCTGCTTCACAGAGTTCATCATTCTTTGCAAACCTTCCACGGACACGGGGCCTGCTATCTGCCAAGGTTTTTCTACAAGCGTACTGCATTTTGATGTGTGTCAGCACAGCTGAATTGGTATTCACAAGTATTTCTCTATTGAAATGCTCAATGGTACCTTTATTTTTTTGCTGAAATTTCTCTCGTTCCGTTTCTTTATATACCTATGGATCTTTTCCTTTCTCTCTTCAGGTGACAAGCGGACAACCTTGAATGTGGAGTCTTCCAATCCTGATAGTTCTGTTGGAGGTAATGTTGCTGGGTTCCCATTGCATCCGTTTATGAGGTGCTGATTATTTCCTCCTACCTGTTTAGTTAATATAATAGTTACTTGACCTGTGCTTTTATTTGGCATCATTGTGGTGTACATAGGTTCTGAATGTTACCTGCATCTCTGCATTAGTATTAAATGTCCCTTGCATGGAATCTGTGTCGTTGTATGCTGTGGTCAGTCCTTCACCTTCCATCATCTTCTGATACTCGCCAATCATCACCATACTATTGCTGCTGGCACTATTGAAGAATCCCTGTTGTGATGCTTCTGCATTGCAGCCTGGAAGAATTGCTCCACTTTGCTGATACATGGCTCCTTCCAGACCCATGAACCCTCCAGCTAACGCTGCTGTGAAGCACTCATCATAGTCTGAATTGAGTGGAATCAAGGCAGATGCACTGCTGCTCATTTGCATCGGAGGCACCTGTTCAGCTATGGTCTCTGGAAGTCCCATCTGGTTGAATTGCCCTATGCCAGTCTCATCGGTGGCAGTTGGATAGTATGCTACTTCTGAAAGGCTGTCGATCTGCGGAAGGAGCTCGGTGTCAAGGCCATGGTGTTGCTCTTCCTCAAGGAGGGCCGTGAGAGTGGTGTCGAAGGATGGCAATGGGGAGTAGGCTGTGGCACCAGCAGCTGGAGCATCGTCATTGTAGCTGCAGATGGGAGGGGTGGTTGTGGTAGACGAAGAAACGTCGTCATCAGTGGCAGGAAATGGACCGGAGGTGGTAGTCGCCGCAGCAAAGAGGTCATTACCAAGGCCGCCATCATAGAAGTCAAGAATATGAGCAGCTATGGGGCTTGAAATTTCCTCCTGTAAATTTCAGAGTGGGACAAAATATGTGAGTCGTCCTTTTGTTGAATGAGTGTTATTCTAATAATCAAATCAGAAAAAATGCAGGTCATAAATTTTGAAGGCAAATCAATACTTTTTGTATGTCTCCGACTGAATTACATCTTATAGGAAGTCCTATGCATCACTACCTTTTGTTGCAAAGAACAGCTTTTTTTTCAGTGCAGTTACTTCTATGCAATTTGAGAGAGGATCAAAAGCTCTAGATATGCAATTACGTGTGATTTTGATTCTACGTACTATCTTTCATTGAACCAAACTTCTCAAAATAAGATCATCTATGTGATTCACAATAAATTATAAAGACATAGGTGGCAGAAAAAGAAAACATCTTTTATTCTCTTGTAAAGCCGAAGGCACAAATGTGAAAGAAGCCATGATATTAATGTTATGCTTAATTTCAACGTTGTTGTGCTAGCTTTGATAGATGTCTAATAACTATTGAATTACATGTGCAGGCAAGTACCAGTTGTTCTTGGAAATGACTTCTTGTCATTTTAATTACAACCTCATGAGCATGCATTGATGTATAGACAGGATGCAAGAAATACGGCGGCAAAAAGATCTCAAGAAGGAAATGAAATTGCTTGGCTGGGTTTCAGAACATCATCACAAACCTAGGAAGAACCGAGCAAAAAAATGTGTTAGATCAGAGAAGCAATTACTGTGATGCAATCATCGGGAAGCATGGCGGGCACCAAGGATCTTCAATGCATGAAGATGATCTGATTGGTGCGCAGCGTAGCTTTTGGGCTAAACTTTCTCCAATATATAACAGTGATCCTTGAGAAGAGATGAAATGGTTCTACTTGTTGTGGCTATAATGGGAGAACGGGCATGTGCGAGCATGATAGGCTATAACGAAAGAGAGGGGACCGAAAATAAGCCTGTTTGGCCATGCAGATGCACATGACTTTTTTTCCAAAATGACATCACCAAGGAAGTCAGGACCCTGAAGTTTCTCTGCTACGATTGCGGTCGGGAGAGATACGGGATAAAACCAAAGACAGAACCAAGAAGTCAGCGAACATAAATTAATTGGATATCCTATAAATGCTGCTGCATGGTGTAATGCAAGGATGCTATTTTTGCGCAGATTGCTTATTCCTGGAAAGAAGTCTCCATGACGGTCACTCCTGGAACCTGATAGGCCAGATCATGCGACCGCATTGACGGAGTGTTTTAGCCCGTATATGAAACATATTTCCTTTATTATTTGCATCATGGCAATCTCCTTTTAGTCATTTGACAGTACAGAACATTGTGTTTTACTGAATATATGAAATATATTTATATCATGCCTGCCTTAGTCCTGCTAATGAAAAAGATCTTGACAAGCTGAAAATTATTATAAGCATGGTACGAGGAAACGGTGCATCATCATTCGGTGTCTTTATTATATATCTTGACTACGAGGAATGAGTAGCACACACTGCATGAGCTCACAATAATTCAAGAGCAAACAACACTAATACATCAAGGGTTAGATAGGCAGACATCAAGGTTGGGAGACTTACGATGCACAAGCCATCTGGCATGGTCATGACGGCTGCATCCTCCTCGAACAGCATCATCATTATTTGTATGAGCAGCCTGGGAAGTTGCCGATATATATGCACGGCGCCGGTGTTGGTTACACAGTATGGGAGGGAGATATCGGGTATCAGTACACTATATCTATGGACTGATCAATGGATCGGAGGAGAGGGAAGGTGATCAATGGAGGAGAGGGATGGTGATGTCGAAGCTAGCTGCGCAAGCGAGAGAGAGGAGCGAGGAAGAAAGGTCAAAGGGAAGTTGATCCCTAGGCTGGCCTAACCATGGCGAATGCAGGAGCTCGATACTTATAGGGAGGGAGAACGGCAGTGCCGAGCAACTGCATGGGCGTCCTTTTGCTATCTTTGGGTGTTACCGTTTGGTGTGATGAACCGACAAATAACAACCTGATTGAAGCTTGGTTAGAGCACAATGCACAAACCGCTGGACAGGGAGAGAATGACTGAATGGGGGAGTTTTTGGCGTTTACTCCAGAGTACATACATATATGCTGATATGCATGGGTGACTACGTAAGTAGCTAGCTAGATATGACTGTTGGATTAGTGCAGCTGATTACTGTCGTGATTACCTAGCTATCCTGGGAAGACAAAGACAACCTCGTTGTAATGAAGTCGACAAGGGGATTGGAATCTGGTCGGGCGGTCGATCAGCTTTGGGTCATCTCATGTCTGTCAGCCTGTATTGTGCCTAGCTATCCATCTATCTATCTCTGCAGTGCCTGCCTCGACACATATATCTTCATCCTCAAGGATGAGCCGCCACCGGCCGATATGATACTGCTCCACTTGAAGCCGTCAGGGCATGCAGCTGCTAGATAGCCAGAGGATCGTACGACGGTAACATGCTACCAATCTAGTACCATATATGAGAGCCTTTAGCTAGCTATAGGCATATATATAGGTACTAGCCCTTTAATTATTTCTTCTGCATCAGTTTGTTGCCATGGAGATATATAGATCAGCTAGAGAAGGAAGCGGCCGGATCCCAACATATCGATCGGCACCCAAGCTTTTGCGTGACAGATTCCGATCTTCCGACGAGACCGCCGATTTCAACAGTGGAGGTCTTCTTCGAGCGAAACCCGGCCCGATCCTCCCGTCTCCACCAGGTGGTCCGATCGGACCAATCTCCGTCGTTCACGGAAACTCCTCTGCCGTGCGTGCGCTCTGCAACGCCGCACCGTAGTACCCGTCCTGCCACCGCTGGTCGACACGTGTGGCGCGCAGTGCATGCTAGCTAGATCATATCCTGCGACAACGAGAGCTACCATTTTGACGTTCGAACCATTGCTGCGGCGTTAAGTAAAAGGCAGAGTAAGAGTAACACGGCTACCATTTTCTTATTAGGTAACGGAACAAAGTTCCAGCCCTCTACCATTTCCCAAGAGTAACACGGCTATACTGTGTCGACACGTTTACATACATAGCCACAGCCATTTTTAAACTTTTGTTTTTCCTTCTTCCATGTAGAGGATGAGGAATGAAGGAAGGAAGAGAAATTTGGAGAACAATGTCAATGTGGTGCGTGGTTGCCGAAATTACCATATGGAAAGCTGGAAAACGACCGGCGGTATAGCTGAAAAAAGAAAGCAATCATGCGCGCAGAGACAGCAGATGCAAAGGCTCGTACGCCTGAAGTACCAGGGGGGGACTATTTGGGAGAGGGACAGGGGCGGGAATCGGAGGTGGAGACGAGAGCCAGCAGCCAGCCGGGTACGGGAATGAAGCGTGAGGCACACGAGGTGGAGGAACCGAATGCCCTTGCCCATCCATCAGTCCCGGAGAAAGGAAGCCCCAAAGGCCAAAGGGGGCCACGTACGGTTTAGCGTTTAGGGCACCACACCGCCACCATTGCGCTGCGCTGCTGCAGGCTGCGGAGAATCTGTCGATCCCCCGTCCCATGGTGTCGTGTGGTGTGGTAGCTAGCTAGCTAGGCCTGCACTGCACAGGAGCCGGCCAGGAGACACTGCAGCCTGCAGGGGATCGGAGGAAGGCTCGCTAGGCCAAATCCCAGCGTACTAGCATACTCCACTAGCGTGCACGGTCCCGCGGGCCGCAAGTAGCGCTCCGGCGGGGCGGCGGCGCGAGCGAAACGCGAACAGGGAAAGTGGCGGCCGGCCTGCGCGGCAGCTCGATCCGCGACGCGCTACGGGTGTCCCCGCTTTGGTGGTACACGGCGCGACCGGCGATTCCGTCGCGCGCGTGGCCGCCTCGCTCGCTCCCAGGCTTCCTCCCGGTCCCGGCCCCGCCCGCGTACGTTTTGCTTTGACCGTCACGGGTGGGATTCCGGCCGGGGTACCACGTACGACTACGACGTACGTACGTACGTACTTCTACTACACTCGACTAGAGTACTTGAGGTGATGCATGGTAGCTAGGGGTACTGCTAGCGCTAGCTCTCTGGGCCATGGGGCGGCAGGCCACCGGATCGGCGCGCTCTGGATGGTGCCGATGATCCGGCGGACATATTCCGATCGCGGCGACGGGACGGAGGATCCGGCCGTCTCCGCGGCCGGGGCTCCGCTAGTGGATAGTAGCAGCGCAGGCGTCCGTAGAGAGTCAGAGACGGGGGCATCGACACGTTGCCCGTTCGGGAAAGCATTACGCTTCGCTCCCATATACGTACGATTGTGCCAGGGCCAGGGCTACTGCGACCGCTGACAAGAAGACATCCTGCACATGAATATGCTTTTAGTAGTAGCATCGTTGGTCTAAAATATGACGGTTGATAAGACAAGCCAACGGGTTGGTTGTTGCCTTCATTCGTCTTGTACTTACCATATATGTTCATCTTATTACTGATAGCTGGATCATCAAAATATTGGCACTGAAGAGAGGCCTCACAAATGTTAATAAGAGGTGGTGAGGATCACACGTTATCAAGGAGGCAGTTTAAAAAAAAAAAAAAAACAAAAGGAGGCCTCTCTGAAAAAGAAAGGGAGGTATCGCTGTTCTACTGGTGCCTAAACTTAGGGCCGTTGGAACTTAGCGGGTTGACTGTACCTTGGTAGTCCCAGCATGTGGGCTGGTTTCAGGCTGCCACGCAAATTAAAAGAGGTCCTCAAGCCCAGCCCGGTAAGAAGACACCCCGAAGAAAGAGGCCCACGAGAGCAAGCAAATTACCACCTCTTTCTCATCAGCTCCTCACCAGTTCAACCAGTTCAATTTCCTGTTCGTTTTTTTTTTAAAAAAAAGGTTCAATTTTCTGTTTCTCAAAAAAAAAAAAAAATCAATTTTCTTCTCAGCAGTTGGCGTGGAGCCATGGGTCAGGTCTCTGGTGTAATTTTCCCCTGGAAAAAAGGTTACCTTCGTTACTACCCCACCTCATGTGTTACTTGACCCTTCGTCAGGCTCAGCCATGGCAATGCCCGCCGGCATCTTCTACCCCCAGCTCTCACGGCAGCCGGCAGGAGACCGATATGCACGCTCGTTTTCTGGGACTTGCCCAGCTTCTGCCGACGCGCGCCTTGTTCTTCTCCATAAAGTTCACTCTTTATTCTATTAGATATTTGAACACATGTATAGTAAAAAATAATTAATTGTGTATATATTATGACTATTTTGCAACATAAATCTTTTAAACTTAATTAATCCATGATTTGATAATATAGTTCTACAATCAAACTATAATAAACATATACTAATAACAGATTAATTAAATATAATAAATTCATCATGCAGAGTGCTGAGAACTTCTGTGGATGTGACATTCCAATGTAATAGTCAATGTGACATTCCAAAGCATTAGGATCGCGCCTTAGCAATGCCAATAATAAAACCAAGTGCTTGTCTATTAGCAAAGTTACAAGATACAAGCTATACAATAGACCAATAGTAGTCTCTTATTTGTCTATAATAATTTTTTTATTGTTAGTTTTACTTATGCTCCACCTTCTCTTTCATAATCCTTCTCACATTCACTTAGGCCAAAGATTTGTCTCACGATTTATAAGCAAACTGTATAATTAGTTTTTGTTTTTGTCTATTTTTAATGCTTCATGTATGTGTCGTAAGATTCGACGTGACGAGAAATCTTGAAAACATTTTGGTTTTTGGGGTGAACTAAACAGTGCATGGATCCACTATTATCTATGCATCCGTATCTAGCTTGATGCTTACAAGAGAGCTAGACTCTTCTCTCCTTCTTCCTTCTTTCACCCACATGAGCATTTGCTTGGCTATAAACCAATTATTGTACCTGTTCTTATGCAATCGTTGGGCGGTTCCATATGTGCTGTCATTTCAGTTTGAGAGGCTGTTTAGTTCCCAAAAATTTTATAATTTTTTTTCAAGATTCTCCGTCACATCGAATCTTATGACACATGGATTAATTATATAGTTTATATATAATTTATAAGATGAATCTTTTGAGTCTATTTAGCCCATAATTAAACAATAACTATCAAATATAAATAAAAATACTACAGTAGCCATTTTATAAAATGAGTAAAGTCCACTACCGGTCCCTAAACTTGTGCTGTCGTGTCATCCCGGTCCCTAAACTCACAAATCGATTGTTTAGGTTCTCAAACTTGTTCATCTGTGTCATCTCGGTCCCTAAACTTGTTCAATTGCGTCATCCCGGTCCCTAAACTTAGAAATCATCCGTTTAGATCCTCAAAGTTGTTCAGTTGTGTCATCTCGGTCCCTAAACTTGGTTTTGAATCTCATCTGGGTCAAAACAAAGCGATCTAACAACTCTATATCAAAAAATAATTCATAACTTTTTCATATGAACTCAAATGAAGACAAATTTTATACCAAAGTTATAGTCCTCAGCACAATCTACAACTTTGTAGTTGAAAAGTTTTTTATTTGAAGTCGTTTAGTGTTATAAAATTTAATTTTAAATTTTAAATTTTAAAATCTATAAACTTATAAAAAATATTTTGGGAACCTAAACGATTTTAATTTAAAAACTTTTCAACTGCAAAGTTGTAGATCATGTTGCTGCCTACAATTTTGATATAAAGTTTATCTTCATTTGAGTTCATATAAAAAAGTTATGAATTATTTTTCAATATAGAGTTTTTAGATTCGTCCTGTTTTGACCCAGATAAGACTTAAAAATAAGTTTAGGGACCGGGATGACACAACTGAACAAGTTTGAGGACCTATATGGGAGATTTTTAAGTTTAGGGACCAGGATGACACAACCGAACAAGTTTAGGTACCTAAACGGTCATTTTGCGAGTTTAAAGACCGGAATGACACATCTGAACAAGTTTAGGGACCGCTGATTGACTTTACTCTTATAAAATTTTCTACGTGTAAACCGGGCCCGAGTTTAGCAGCGTTACTGTCGATCCCACGTGGCTCTCGCTGTCAACAACTCAGATCACTGACTGTGACGCCCATGCTGGCATGCTGCTGAAGAATCTGACGAACCATAAGCTCGATCGATCATGGCCTTGTTTAGTTCCCAAAAATTTTGCAAAACTTTTCAGATTCCCTATCATATCGAATCTTTAAACGTATGCATAAAGTATTAAATATAGATAAAAATAAAAACTAATTACACAGTTTAGTCGGAATTGACGAGACGAATCTTTTGAGTCTAGTTAGTCTATAATTAGACAATATTTGTCAAATACAAACGAAAATGCTACTATTCACATTTTGTAAAAAATTTTGGAAGTAAACAAGGCCCATTTCCCAGACGAATCAGTAGTACTGGGATGTGGGTGTGGTAACCACGCAACGACGAGGAGCGAAAGCTATGACACATTGCAGCATAGTACTCCGTAGGTGTCTGCCTGCCCAGTCACCACCGGGCGGATTTCAAAGCAGATTCTCCGAGCAGTTGTAGTCCCGGTAGCTCCCGCTGCGCACCCGTGGCTAGCTGCCCCGTCGCCATCTATCCACCGTCGTTTTTCTCCACGGAAACAACAACAAGACCCCGGCGCGCGCGCCCACAGCGGCACGGCAAGGTACGCCGGCCGGCGTCAGCACAACGGGATGCTTCAGCTGGTGTCCGGTCGCTGCCATCCCCGGCTTGTTCTGCGCTAGCCAGTCGGCGTCTGTCTGTCTACGGCCACAGCTAGCGATGATGCCGATGCCACGGGCTACTCCACTTGGCATTTGGCACACCTAGCGACTCTTCAGAATTCCAGTGTAGTGTACGCACCTCTTCTTCACCCAGTCCGTCGAAGTATTCAGAGATTCGTTGGAATACATACCAGGACAAGCTCCCTGTTTGGCGTACGTGCTGCACTGGCCAACGAGCCTCTGTATGTATGCGTGCGTGCAGTTAATCGTTTCGTTTTCTTCCTTAAACACCATGAAAGGTACTCTAGTTATTATTACCAGTGACAGTAGTTATGGCGAATTGGCTATCCAGTTGATGATGATGCGATCATTCAGAGTGAGCTCCTCCACAGGTTTCAGACAGATAATCTTCTGCATGCCGATATTTCGCAGGTTGATGATGGGGTCTCATTCATCTCTTCATTCCGTTGCTTGCGTACGTGTGTTGAACTTGGCGACACAGACTGAGCATCATAGAGACGACTGAGATTATCTAGAACGGCAATCAACTGGATCGACAACAATTTCAGAAGAAAGTCATCCGCGTCGCTCTCTGTAGCCTATATTCCCATTGACACCGAATTAACTCCCATGGATTGTAGGCGGAGCACACAAGCGTGCATCCACTATCAAGTCTTTAAATCGCTCGATATATAGTACACCAGAAGATATATACACTACCTTTTTGGTTTGTACCAATACGAGTTGAAGATGGACAGTTAGTGAATGCCGCAGCTTCTTCTTTGCTATATCTATCCCAGAAAACATGTTCAATTGGTCAATTGTATTAGCATTGTATTGCATTAGAGATTATACAACATATCTTTAACTTAGACAAGGCAATACAATGTTGAAATCTGGTTTGTCTGGATAGAAAGTTGTACAGTGTTATATGTGTGATTGGTTTATTGCAAAAGTGGATAGACTGTCTTGGCCTGCAGAGCAGGAGCTAGAGTAAAGGGTACATAACTGAATATACAAGATCTGCATATAGACTTATGTAGGTAACTAACCAGGAACGATCTGCACTATGCATGGGAACCTGGATAAAAATTATACAGGGAACTAAAACTTTGTTCTAGGTCAAACTACTTTATGTTTGATTAGTTTATTAAGAAAACTATAAATAATTATGTATACTATAAAAATATATTTTTATGATGAATATATATAATGATATTTACTAGGATAAGGATGAGAGTCCCAACCTCTAGCGCTCTATGCTGGATAAGAGTCCCAACCTCTATATTAGCGTCCAGCGTTTAAATCACCTTTGTTAGCAGTTCTACGGAGACGGAGTGTTATAGAAGCTTGGAGAAGAAGCTACATTCTCTCTTGAGACCTTAGCTCATCACGCGTTCTCTAGAGATACGAGGGAGAACAAATAAAGCATAAACAAAAGAAAAAAAATATTTTTCCTTCAATAAAGTTTTCTGTAGGGGCCTCGACTTCTCCAATATTTTTTTTTTAAAAAAAGTTGCTTTTCTGACAGAGCATGTAGGCCTACGCCACCGACGTTGGGAAATGAATGAGTTTATTTTTTTTCCTTATCTATTTGGCCCGAACCACTTGACACTATTCATAGTTTTTTTTTGGGGATCCGAGACTAATTAACGAAGCCCCTATATATCCGCGGTGGAATTGGGGGTTTGGGTGGCCTGAAAGACTTGGCCCCGCAAACGACGCGCACCCGTGATCTTACCGTGACGTGCGAAAGCGAATGAGCGCACAAGGCAAGGTAGCAGTCGAGTGAAGACGGGTGGAAGAGCGAGCTTCTCCATCGGAGATCGCAACGGAACGACAAGGGTGGGTGGGTGGGTCGGTCGGTCAGTGGGTGCCTTCGATGATCTATCTGCTTTTGATTGAAATGCCTAGCTAGCTTCACCGACAAAAAAAAAAACTTGCAAATTGCTGCGGGCATTCGTGCGTGCGAGTTGCGATGACGCCCGCCCGGAGATTTTCCTTGGTCACGTACGGGCTCACTGCACTGCGCATTCGCCTGGTTTGTAGGAGGTGCAGAGCTGCGAAAGCAGAGTGTGCATTGCGCATGAGGTGCACGCGTTGAATCATCATCACCAGAGTCAAAAAGCGCTTCATTAACGTAACGGCTATCTGCCCACCCACCCACACCACGGCCGGGTTGGCGGCTACCGGCTTGCCACGTCTCGCGCTCGTCGGCGTACGTCGCGTGCTCTGCTGTGGCTGCACAGTGCCCAAACTCCGTGCATGGTCATGGTCCATCAGTACGTACAGGCTCTGCTCTTCCGCAGCCGGCAGCCTCCCGGCCCGGTGGCCGGGGCTTCCAAATTCCACCGTGAAGCTGCCGTGTCACCTACCGCGTGGTGCAAGTGCAACCAGCTAGTAGCTAGCTACTAGTACAAACTATACAGTGCTAGCTTGTGGGGGTTTATGTGCTTCACTTTTCTCTATTGCAATACATATTTATTGCAAAAAGCTAATCACCTGAATCTGAATCACGTATATAGATCCCTTTTAATTATGATAAAACAGCACGACTAAAAATAAAGGAAGAGAAAAGAAAGTGAAGCATATATATATACTAGTCAATACGATATTTCTGTAAATCTAGCTAGCAGATATTTTGTATGCAAAACAGTCATAAAAAATTAGCTACCAATTGAACGTTCCGTTCAACACATACTTCTGTAAAAGTATTGATTGTTGGAAAAGTGCCATTAACGATGGAACATGTGTAAATCTATGAAAACTTCGCGAGCTAGGAAGGCCAGTTTTCTATGAAAACTTCGGTTTAAAGTCTAGATCGGATAGATCAGTACTAGGTCTTTCTATAAAAGAATACAATTCTTGCTTTTTAAGGAGACATACAATATAAACTTTGACTAAATTTATATAATAAAATACTAATATTCAAGATACAAAATAAATGCCATTAGATTCGTTATAAAATATATTTTTATAATAATTTATTTGAAGACACAAATGCTAATAGTATTTATTATAAACTTAGTCAAACTTAAACTACATCGACCGCCATGGATCCCATAATTGCATTTTTTACGTTGTATGCACACGTGAGTCATTAATGGTCCAACATGAAAGTATTAACTATTAAAAACGGGTCGTTAATGAGCATATACGGTCAACATATAAAAATCTATGTCTTAGGTTAAGTGATTAAGTCCACTACGAGTACTTGATATGAGTACTCATATTTTTCTTAATTTATATAAAATTTTTATACCATTATTCTTTCATTAGTAGGTGAAATGCCTATCATGTTTCTATTTACATTATGACTTCAAACACTTGTTGAACTATCTGTCCAAACGTCCATACATAGACTAACATTGACATTCATTTATAAATTCTAAGTTGTTTTGGGTTTTTTAGGTACATAACTTTGCTATCACCTAGATATAAACTATATCAAGCTAGATACATAAAAACAATCAATTTAGAAAAGTCAAGATGACTTATAATTTTTTTAGCCAATCTATCTTATTCTAGTAATAATAATAAAAAAATACAAGCAAATACCCTTGAAGGCATCTACAGGAAAACAACAAAGATGACAACTAAGCTCTAAGCTCTACCACTGAAAATGCATAAAGCCAGCACACACAAAACAACACACCACGGCTAACACGAACTCCAAATCCAAAGCATGCCTCTACCAAACATGGTCATACTGGTCAGCTATCGCCACCATGTCGATGGCCCCTCCATTGATCTTAATCATCTTATTATTATCATAGGTAACTCAGCTACTACAAGAAATGTTGATGGGGTTACGAAAATCTCAGCGGTAGCACACACGACTTTATTTAGAATAAAGCACGGAGGGCGTACCAGTTTTCTTGCATCGTTGAGACGCGGTCGACGAACTTAAGTGTCGGCATAGCATTCCAGCGTTTTACCCCTGCTCCAGGAAATGAAATGTTTGCTTGCTAAATGAAAGTTCGTTCGTTCTAAATTTTAAGTTGTTTTAATTATATATATATATAATAATATATATATTTAGATACATAATAAAATAGATGAATAATTAAGAAGTCAAATCTGAGTTATAATTGGGAACAAACGGACGAGAAAGTAGCATGCTAGCTTTAATGGGAACTGCCGGAGAAGTAGAAAACGTACGTACAATCACACGCCACATATGAATGAAAAACTATACCTATAGTATACTAGTATGCACTATGCTGGTGCACATGCATGGAAGACCCATTAATTGTTCCGCTAGCTAGTGTGCAAGAAGACACCATATATGCCACGTACGGGCACATGCATATTGAGACGTGTCACACAACGTGTTGGTAGATTCCAGCCGGATATAACAAATCGACTAAGAAACCACGTAACGTAGGCGAGCGAGACGCACTGATGTCAGTCAGAACTCAGATGCAAGCCGTGACGCACGACGACGGAGCCGCCGTCCCATCCCTTCTCCTAACCTTGACGGCAAGCCCATTCTTCATGTGAAGTATGATGGACAGCTTCGGCTCCACGACGTGGCCGGGCACCACCTCGACGGCGAAGTTCCACAGCACGGCCGCCGCCACGGTCTTCATCTGCACGAACGCCATCTCCTTGCCGAGGCACGTCCGTGGCCCGGCGTTGAAGGAGATGAACTTGTAGGACGGCTCGTACCGAAGCTTGGTCCCTTCCTCGTTGAGCCATCTCTCCGGCCGGAACTCCATGCAGTCCTTGCCCCATACGCCCTTCATCCTGCCCATGGAGTAGTTGAACACCAGTACCTTGTCTCCTGCCTTCAACTCCTGCCCGCTCGGCAGAACGTCGGCGGCCGCCGCGACCTTGTGCTCGAAAGGCACGGACGGGTACAGCCTCAAGCACTCGCTCAGCGCGGCGTGCAGGTAAACCAGGCTGCCGAGCTCGTTCGCGTCGAAGGTCACCATGCAGCCGCTGGCCGCCGCCGTGTCTGCAGCATCATCATCTGCACCTTTCCGCCGCCGTGAAGCGATGGGCGCGAGCTCGTCCAGTAGTTTCTGCTCGACGCGAGGGTTCTTGGAGATGAGGTAGAAGAACCACGACAGCGCCGCGCCCGTGGTGTCGCGGCCGGCGAGCAGGAGGTTCACCGTCGTGTCACGTAAGAACACATCGTCATTTGCACCACTACTCGAGTCCTCGTGACAGATGAAGGATGACAGCAGGTCAAACGAATTGCTGACGCCTTCGCATTCTTTGAGCTTGTCGGCCCTGCGTTTTGCGACGGTGGCGGCGACGAAGCTGTCGATCGTCCTCCGAGCCGCGGCCATCTTCTTCTCCTGCCCTACCTCCAGCACGTTCATCAGCTTCCAGTACGCCACGGGGGTGATGTGCCGGAGGAAAAGCGTCTCCAGCGCGTCGTCCATCGCGCGCGCGAAGGGGACGACGGGCAAGCCGACCGCCAGGCACCCAGGGTCGACGCCGAAGACGAGACTGCATGTCATGTCGAACGTCAGCCTCAGGAACACGTCGTGCAGGTCGCACGGCGGCCTGCTGCTTCCCTCGTCGGCGGCGTGGTGGGCGAGGAAAGGCAGGAGGCTCCGCTCCACCTTGTCGCGACTGCACCGCGCCGTGAAGGCTCGGAACCGAGGGCCGGTCATGAGCATCTGGGCCATCACCCGCTGCCGCCGCCACGACTCCCCGTCGGCGTTGAAGATGCCGCCGCCAAGGACGTCGAAGATCACGGCGTACTCTTCGCCTTTAGGGTAGTTGGCGAAGTTGGACGTGAAGATGTGGCGCACGTTGGAGGGGTCGCAGGTGATGAAGTAGCGCAGGCCGGTGCGGCCTCCGCGTGCTTCGAAGTTGCAGCCCGCGCCGGTGAGGACGCCGGTGGCCCAGTCGTGGAAGTGATGGATGTTGGCGACCAAGCCGGGGAGATGCCCGACTATTGGCCATTCGGTCGGCTCCAAAGGACTCGTTTTCTTCGATTGCAAGTGGCGGTAGTAGAGGGTGAGGAAGCAGAGAACAAGGGCCAGCTCTATGAACAAAAAGAACGGCTCCATGTCTGAATGAGATGGAAGGTTCACGGTGCAACATGGCTATTTGTAAGCGACTGAGCGAGTACTAGACGTCTAGACTGTGTAGGCCATGAATTTTTGAGCGAGAGGCTGGTGAGGTGTCTGCTGTCAGTGCTTCAGTAAGCGATATCTAAGTCTAGTATAATTGACGCATGATTGGCCTTATCGTTTTCATGCATGTGTCTTCTGCTTCTCCTCGGAGCCAAAATAGAATTCACTATCCGAAGGTAGCAACCAAATTTTTATTTGTATTTTCCTAGTGGACAGAATATGCTTGGTTGTGATTGATTAACCTGAATTTTTAAATTGCATGAATCTCGAGGTAGATTTGCACGTTCGTGTCATTGTCACTTGCAAAAATTTATGTTCGATCAAATAATCAATGTCTATACCTAATATTTCATCCAGTCCCAAAAACAATACAACAATGGATTGTGTGCCAAAGTGGTTCACGTTTCATCAGGACACGTACAACGAATCTATTGACCTCGTGTATATATATGATGCCAATTGTGCAAAACACTCCCACTGAGAGGATAAAAAACGGAGCCACCATCGATCGACTCGCGAGGTGATGAGGAGAGCTCGTGGCCGAGGCCAAGTCGTCATGAGCACCGCTGTACAATCGCAGTCATCGATCGACTTGAGGGCGCCCGGATCCCATGCACGCATGCCCAGGAACCTTCGCCTTCGTCACGTCGGTCCTGGTGATTCAGCCTTTCTTCATGGGGCCGGCACCCGGCAGTGCATCCATCGGACTAGACGCGCGGGACATCGAGCGCTCTGCGGGAGCTGCCGCACGCGAGTCACTGAGGAGAAACACTGTGCAAGCGGCCGCCGGGTCGCCCCCCGTGAGCCGCCGCTCGCGAGCTGCCGAGGGAGCATGATCTTATCGTTTGTGATCTTATCGTTTGTGATTATGTTTGAACAGCAACACAAATTTGCAATCATAATTTTAACGTATTTATGTTTGATATATTTTTATCAACTAGCAACATAATAATATATAGGAATGATATTCATTATTGATCATAGCTACTATGTGCAAGCATTAAATCACTTGTCGACGGTAAAAATATACAATACATGTCTATGGGTTGTATGAGCAATCTGTGTTGAGGATTACAATAACATATAGACACTCCCTTGTCAGTGGATTGAACATGCCCTCAAGTTTCTAAGATCAGTCTCGGTGGAAGTTTCACCCAAGTTTCATTTGCATTTAATAAGCTGCCATGTAAACATTTCTTATGATATGACACATTTTTGAGAAGAGAGAGAAGAAATAAGTTTAATAAAGATGAAACTCTTTTGATACAGATACCAACACACAATTGGCACATCACCATTTTAATTCCAATGTCTCAATCTCGCCCTTAATTTCAATGTCACATCACCATTTTACTCTGTTGGCACCCTAATTAGTGGTTATAAAACCATATAGTTACTATTAGAGATGAAAGCGGATCAGATCGGAGTGGATAATAGCTTTTCCATATCCTAATCCTTTTTTTTATCGGATTCGGAGCAGATCGGATATCATGCGGATTCGGATACGATACAAATTTTTTAGGATGACGAAAATGGTACGGATTTGGACCGGTATCGGAGCGGAAGCGAACTTTTTAAAGTCAGATAATATGTACTTATGTGTTATTTTTTATGATGAGAAACAATTCATTAACCAAAGTCATAAAGCGGTTGTGCAACAAAAAATAATCACCATCAATCCACCACTTCGATTTAAGATCTAAAAAATTTAATACATGTTAGCGGTTTGAATTTAAGAGTATAAAAAAGTGTGTAAAATAAGTAAATATTCTTAATTAGGTAAAACTTTGCCTTCACACTTTGTCTTGTACTAGTCCTTCACTTTGGTAGAATTCTTTCATCATACGAGCTTTATTGTGGGCTACAATGTAATCATGTTTGTGTCATGGGCTAGGCTGACTTATATTCTTTTCACTTGGACTCCTTAAAATATTCAGATTATCCTATTATAAGTGTCGGATAATCCGCGTTCAATTATCGGATAATCCATATCCGTTAGATTTCACCAATCTCATATCCGACACCGCATCCGTCTATAATTGAATTCGGATTATCCATATCCGCACGGATATTAAAAACATTTATCCATATCCTTAAAATTCGGATTCGGAGCGGATCAGAACGGAAAATTATCCATACCACTTTCAACCTTAGTTACTATGTTGGAATTACCCTAAAAGAAGAAAATTTAATTAGCATTAAAAGGTCAATTATTTCTTTTATTAGGTTTTGAGGAGGGGTGTCGAGATCGAGGAGTACCCAAACATTTCACTAGGAAATGGGGGCTGGCTATCACAAACTACCAAGATTAATTGAAATTATAAGAGTGTGTATACGGTGGGTAAAATTGACCATCTAGAAGAGGATGTCACATATGATTTGGTGAGACAAATAGAAGAGAGGAAGATAATATCTAAATATTAGATATTGACTAGCAAAAATACCTGTGTGTTGTAACGGAAAAAAAGCTATCAAGTCTGTATCTATATCTCTATTACCTAATTATATATATCTATATTATTACAAAATTTCAGGCTCTTTTTTCGTCCATCCATTTTTTTTATCTGTCTTCCTCTAACTACCGAATGATGGAGAATTTCTTTTATCTGGACTTATATACATAACCCGTGCTCATACAAGTTAGAATAACTTGTGTGTAAACCAATATGGAGTAGGAGTCCAAATATAAATAGATTCCTCACATTCTAATTCTAAATAGAACTCTTAATAGGCAAATAGAAAATGATAAGAATTAAGTTCTTTCTTTTGCTTTGCTTTCTTTATTTAGTTAGATGTCAATCGGAGCCAAAAATAAAATCAAAGTCCTAATATGTAGTTCCTTCTTCTTCTTCTCTGATAATAAAAAGATAAATTTTCTGGTCATTTTGGATTTTGGTCGAGCCCAACTATTCGCTTGTTTCGGTCTAAAATTGGTTTAAACTCTTGTTAGGCTTTCGAGTTAGATTCAGTCCATAACTTTTCTTTTTTCCTCTAACCCAATTGGACTAGGAGTCCTCGTACCATAAACAGAAAATAAGCTAAAAATAATAGGAAACTAAGATCCAAACGAAAGGAGCATCATTTAATTAATCTTTAGACCGGCGGTCATATAAAGATATGGTGGACTGAAATTTTCACAATTTATGGGGGTGTTTGGGACTACTCCACAAACTCTCCTCCATAAACTCCACAATGGAGCAGCTCCCCAAAAAACTAGAGTTTATAGAGTACTCCTTTAGGTGCTCTCACAACTCCACCCTTTTTTCTCGAACTGAGTGCGTGGAGCTAAAACCGTTTGCCTAAAAAATATGGAGCAGAGCAGTCCCAAACACCCCATATATATTAGAAAATATACAGATTAATAGGTGCAAGATTTATATTTGTTAGAAAAATATTTCACGCACCTTATATAATATAATATCAACATATCATAGACGTGATAAATCTATAGTATAGCGGAAGGGAACAAAAGAGATATAGTAATAATGCAGAAATTAACTAGTATATTATTCGCTGCACCACTGATTTACTTGTGGGCCGCCGAATATATAGATCTCGATCCGTGGGCCCGATACTAATTTACGTACGGGTGACAAAATAAAGGGATGTGGTATTTAACATGCTCATCAAGTACAAATCTGAGATCTGTTCACGTGGAGGAAATCAATTAATTGATCTCTAACTCAAAAAAGCTCCATGGCTGCGGACCACACGGCCCATGAAAAAAACATTATAGCCTAAGGAAATACTATATATAAGGACATAATATATTCCTTCGGATCGGTAAAAAAGTTGCTTTGGATTGGATAATAACTCGGTCTGCGAAGTATAATTCTGATTTCTTATTTTATAAAAATATTATTGAAAACTAATATATGTATATTTTTTTGTATGAAAGTATTATTTAAGACAAATATATTTATATAGTTTTTATATTTTTAAACTAAACAACTTAAAAGTTATTATATTTTTATTGTCTAATCCAAATATTGTCTAAAACTATTTTTACCGACTTAGAGGGGGTATATACAAGTATTCAAAGTCCGGCCTGAGAAACTGTAGTTCTTGAAATTTCATGTGGTAACAAGTTTTTTAATTTTTTTTTCTAACTGCCCCTCCTAAATGATTTTACAGACTGTTCCAAATAGATTTTATAGATAGTTATTGCCTCCGTAAACACACTGAGTATCGTCGTCAGCGTCAGCAAAACATCTCTGTAACTCCGTTTGGTACGCCCCCACCAGCACGCGCTAGCAGCTTCCGGGCTTCAGCTAGGCGCCTAGGCCCCGTGCATACGACGCCATGCGACAGGGACGCGGCACCGCTTGCGCTTGGGGAGGCCTCTTGCACGGCGAAGCCGAAGCATGGTGTCCCGGCCGAAAGCCCCGCGCCGCCTAACCCGTCATGGGTCACCCGCTACCGAACAAGGAAATCGCGCTTGGCTCGGCTCGTCCCGCGGCGTGCGTGGTCCGCGCGTCGTCCGGTCCGTGTGCCGAGCAGGCGACCGGCGGACCAATCGAGCGGCCTGGACTCAGTGGGATCGATACGCCCACCAACCGAACCGCTCCCCCTGGAATTCCCGTACGTGACTATACGTGTTGCTGTGCTCTCGGCCACTCGATCGATCGGCCTCAGCGTCAGCGACGTCTCGTTCGTTCGTTTTGTCCCGCGCGGACCAACCCAATGCAACGTACGTACGTGCCGGTCTCTCATCTTGCACCGAACTCTAGGCTGTGCTTCCTTTTCTTACCGGTGTACGCTGGCGGTGTGCCCGTGCAGCTCTCGCCTTTTCCAAGGGACCCATGATGCGCCCTGTAGTCTTTGACTTATAAGTAGTTTGCTACAACTTGCGCCGGCGTCTTCGTCACTACTGGAATGTAACGTAGCTAGTTCGAGGTCGAGGGTCCAAGGCCTTGTTTACTTCCAAAAAATTTTGCAAAATAAGAATAGTAGTATTTTCGTTTGTATTTGACAAATATTATCCAATTATGGACTAACTAGGCTCAAAAGATTCGTCTCGTCGATTTCGACCAAACTGTGCAATTAATTTTTATTTTTATCTATATTTAATACTCTATGCATACGTCTAAAGATTCGATGTGACGGGAATCTGAAAAATTTTGCAAAATTTTTGGGAAAGGCCGCAACGTACTGGAATGGGAGCACGTGCATGTTGTCATTGAATGGTGGTCGATATATGTCTTTATCTCTATCTGCATCAAACTCTAGGCCTTGTTCAGTTGGCAAAAACTTGTGAAAAACGGCACTGTAGCACTTTCGTTTTTATTTGACAAACATTGTCCAATTATAGAGTAACTAGGCTCAAAAGATTCATCTCGCGGTTTACAGATAAACTGTGCAAATAGTTTTTGTTTTCATGTATATTTAATACTCCATGCATGTGCCGCAAGATTCGATGTGACGAGAAATCTTGAAAAATTTTGCGAAGCCCTAGCTAATTTCATCGTGTGGTACTAAATCAGAAAATTGATATTTGCATAAACGCCTGTGTTTTTCCCTAAAAAAATCTGGCGACATTTGCTGGCTAGTGGTCATCCGCTTTTGCTTGTTTCCATCAGCTCAGCAGCAAAAGCACAATCCTCTGCTTTGAATTCGTCGTCTGAGAATCTCGATCCCCTGCTTATGCGTCCACGCCTAATACAAATCATCTTTCACTTAGAGCCTGTTTAGTTACGGTTAGTAAATTTTACCACCTGTCACATTGAATATTTAGACATATGTATGAAGTACTAAATGTAAACTATTTACAAAACTAAAAACATGGCTAGAGAATAATTTATGAGGTGAATCTTTTCAACCTATTTAGCTGGACACTGATTGTCAAATAAAACAAAAATATTATAGTACCTGTTAAACTTTAACAACCCTAAACAAAGAAGTTCTCGGAGCTTATGCATCTATATTACTGGAAAAAAATAGTGGTCCCAATACAAGCACGGACATAAATCTGCTAGTAATATACTTCATCTAAATTTGCTAGAAGGTTCTATGGAAGTTGTACTTTGTACTTGACATATATTGCATATACGCCTACGTTTAAAGTCTCTCTCTCTTTTAAATAATTTAGCATGGTTTCATTTCACCCACCGTACCACAGAAAGCACCCATATGCCATAGCTAGCCGCACAGTTGGAACTCTACCACACACACGTACACGTAATAACACTAGCTTTCAACGACCAACGGAGCGTTGTACACGTAGGCAGCACGATGAGTACCTGTTCTTGCACCTTCTACTACATAGCTAGCACATGTGAGTTAACGTACCGAGTACCGACTGTGGAGTGTGGACACGCGCTACTGATAGAGTGCGGTAGTACGACATACATACGAGAGTTAACAGCACCGATCATCACCATCTCATAGTTTGATTACCGACACACATAACAAAGGACCGTACGTATACGCCGATCGATCTCAGATGTAATTATTCTGAAGCTAAGCAAGCGCCTGGCGCCTTCTCTTGACCGTTGCCATGAAGCCATTCTTCATGTGAAGTATGATGGACAGCTTGGGCTCCACGACGTGCCCCGGCACCGCCTCCACGTCGAAGTTGCTGAGCACGGCGGCCGCCGCCGCCTTGAGCTGCACGAACGCCATGTCCTTGCCGAGGCAGGTCCGGGGCCCCGAGTTGAAGGACATGAACTTGTACGACGGCACGTACCGCACCCTGCCGCCGTCCTCCGCGATCCACCGCTCCGGCCTGAACTCCCGGCAGTCGCTGCCCCACACGTCCTCCATCCTCCCCATCGCGTACAGCCACACCAGGATCTTGTCCCCGCGCCGCACCTCGTGCCCGCTCGGCAGCACGTCCGCCGCCACCGCCTCCTTCAGCTCCTGCGGCACCGGCGGGTACAGCCTCAGCGACTCGCACAGCGCCGCGTGCAGGTACGTCAGCCGGCTCAGCTCCTCCGGGTCGTCAAAGGTCACCATGCCCATGCCGCCGCCGTCGTCCCGCTCCGGGGTGCTGCTCTTCGTCGTCTTGACGGACTCCAGCTCCTGCCGTATCTTGGACACCACGCGCGGGTTCCGCGTCAGGAGGTAGAAGAACCAGGACAGCGCCGAGCCCGTGGTGTCGCGGCCGGCCAGCATGAGGTTGATGGTCGTGTCGCGCAGGAACGCGTCCACCGCCGCAGTGTCCTCGCCGTCGTCGTTGATGTAGGACGAGAGCAGGTCAGCCGAGTCCCTGATGCCGTGCCTCGCCTTCTCGGCGCGCCGCTTGGCGATCGTGTCGGCGACGAACTGGTCGATGGTGCGCCACGCCTCCGCCATCTTTCGCTCGTGCCCAATCCGCAGCCTCCTTGCCAGCTTCCACCACGTCATCGGGACGACGTGGCGGAGGAGGAGCACGTTCATGGCGTCGTCCATGGCGCGCGCGAACGGCACCTCCGGCAGGCCGACGGACAAGCACCCGGGGTCGACGCCGAACACCAGCGTCGTCGTGGTGTCGAACGTCAGCCGGAGGAACACGTCCTGGAGGTCGAACGCGTCTCCGGTGGCGGCGAAGTGGGAGAGCAGCGGGAGCAGCGCGGTGTCCACCTTGGCGCGGCTGTACCGGGACACGAAGGCGCGGAACGGGGCGCTGGACATGAGCAGCTGCGCCTTGGCGCGCTGGCGGCGCCACGACTCGCCGTCGGCGGTGAAGATGCCGCCGCCGAGGATGTCGAAGATCTCCTCGAACTCGGGGCCCTTGGGGTAGTTGGCGAAGTTGGAGGTGAAGACGTGGCGGACGTTGGCAGGGTCGGCGGTGACGAAGAACTGCATGCCGGAGCGCGGCGGGCCTGTGAAGAGGAAGTTGAGTGGGCTGGCGACCACGAGGGAGGTGATCCAGTCGTGGAGGTGGTGGAGGTTGCCGAGGAGGGCCGGGAGCATGCCCACCAACGGCCAGTCCAGCGGGATGACAGGGTTCTTCCGCTTGGACCTGATGTGGAAGTAGTAGAAGACCACGAAGCAGAGGAAGGAGAGACAGAGCTCGAGGAAGGAGACCGACGGCGACGACGCCATTGGTTGCCTCTTGCTTGCCTATGCTTCTGTACAAGTCAGAACAGTGGAGGAGAACTCAACTGCCAATGGCTATGGGAATCGATCATGCGAACGTATGCTAGAGGCTTCTAATACCAGTGAAGATGAGGTTGGAAATATCCTAGGACTGAGGACTGGATATTGTGGTTTTGAGGTTGCATTGCACCAGACCAGCCATGTGAAAAAAAGAACATAATTTTAGTTGGTTGCTTTCTGAGAGTGTCACCTCCTTCACTTCCCTTTCTACGGAGGTTTTTTTTTTTTTGCGAGCACCCTTTCTACGGAGGTTGGGAGGTGTAACTAACAACTTATCCTTCCATCCTCATAAGAATGTAATCTCTTTTTCAAGAAGTCAAAATTATATACTTTTTAAGATGAGAGGAGTAAGTACTATCGTTTGCATGCGTGTCATTCCAAAACCAGCACGGTAGCACTTCCTCTGCGCATTACATCTATACGCCATATTAAATATTATTATAAGTTCCGGATAATTATAATTTTTCTTAAGTTTACTAGATTTATTTATAAAAAAATATTAGCAACATATATATCTCTAAAAATTTTATTAAAAATATATTCAATGATTTATCTAATAATAGTAAGTATACGCTATAAATATATTAATATGTTTATATATATACACGATAAAAACTAAAATTTTTGACCTCTTGATACATAAAAATGACATTTTTTATGAACAGACGGAGTATACAAGACAATACTGCGAGAGGCCAACAGCGCCTTGGGTCTCCTACCACGAGCTCTCGCTCTCCTTCTGCTCTGCTTTGTAATCTTTTCATCCGTATGCCTAATAAAATATAACCGAACATCATCTGTTTTATTTCCACCTCTCCCTCTCCCTATCTTCTCATTGGCTAACTAGTGGCTGACTTTTCCTTGAAAAAAATGGGATTAGCTTCGGTCTTTTGTCCCTCGCTCGTGGAATCATTTCCTTGATGTTTTGGTGTGATATGCCCTGCTTCTTCGCTCTGCTGTTGCGTCCTGCACTCCTGCTAATGCTAACTTGCTGCTATTTTCTGCTAGCCACGTGAAGGACTGAAGGAGCAAACAGTTGCAGACCACCGCGGCACATGACATATTTTGACATCCGCCGGCAGAAGGGCCATTGCACCATCATGTGTTCTAGGCTTCTAGCGATACATTTTCCACTTGCTCTCGCTGTTTCCTTAAAGCGGATAATATTTATTCTTTTTTTTATTGTTTCTCCATTCCCTTTTTACATTTCGAGTTTCTCTTTTCTGGTCCGTAATAAGGTTTGATTTTGCTATCTCCAAACATTTTTACTTTAACGTATTATTATATTTTTATTTTTCACCTTTTTTATTGTTATTAAAAATTATTGTTTCTTCTTTCTTTTTTCCCAACTTTTTCAACCATATGTACATTATGAAGTGTAAATTTTTTTTGAGCAATAGTTTGATTTTTCTTTTGTGGTTCTCCTAGCACAGCTTTTAATGCATGTATTAGTTTGATTTAAACTTTTGCAAGTGTGTATTCAATATTTTTACTATAGCAAAAAATAGCCTAAAAGGGCAAAATAAGCCATGCAGGATATCATAGGTTATGAAACCCAAAATAAGCCACCGAGAAAAGGGCAAAGAAGGTTAAAGAGAAAATATGCACAAACTTCAAGAGTAGATTCAGCTATATAAGAAGAAATGTAACAAAAAATCAATTTTATTGAAACATACAAAAATAATAAAAAACTTTCTCCTTATTTTTTTGTGACAACATTTATGTAGTTGTTGACACAACATCTTCGGCTTGCTTCAACATTTTCTATAAATATTGATGTGACATTTTTATCCAACATTTTCTAAGGTTTCCATTCATCATTTTTTACATCATTTACTTTTTTTCTGTCACTAGCAGTTTGATCTGACATTTTTCTGGCTCACGGTGCTAGTTCAATTTACTTATAGGAATAGAATCCGGCATTTCTTTGAAAATATTGGCTCGATTTTTTATATATAGGATAGTTGATCCAACATTTCAGACATTTTAAGTCTTGTTGGTTTTTAAAATACAAGCCAATCGAACATTTCTTGTTGACCCAACTATTTTTTTTTGTAAAATGTTGTTTCAACTCAATTTTTTTAATACTAATTCATCCAACATTTCTTGTTCACGTGCCTTTATTTTCTGGAAAATGTTAGCTTGACTTTTTATGAACATTTCTTATTGACACAACATTTTGAAAATGCAACCACAATGTGTTAGATCCTTTTTATGAGATCAAACCACTTACCATTTTATTTTAAGGTATGCTAATTTAACAGGAAAGATAAAATACCTTTGTTGTTGTAAGCAAATAGACCTCATTGTCCTTTGGGCCTTAGCTTGGATCATGGGCAAGCCACTTGCCTCACCTTGCTTGGTAAGGTCGGGTGTTTGGTAGCACGACACTAGCTAGCTTTGCTTGGCAAACTCGCTCACTTGAGCAAGCTTTTCTTTGCCCACACAGGAAAACCAAATCATCTTGCCTACGCCGATAGGATTCCTTGCTCACACGTCGCTCTTCTCTCTCCAGACCTTTATTCCCCCGATTTCTAGTCACTGCTACTTAAATTGATTTGGATACCACTCAAATTGAATTTTTACCCCACTAGATTGAAGCTCCTCCTTCCCGAATCCTGCTTCTTTTGCGAGCATGTGCTCTCCTGATGTGCACCATTGGATGTGCACGCCTTTAGGGGCAGATTTTACTTTTCCCTTTCTCTCCTTCATTAAATTGATCTTCCCAAACTTTTTCCACCCAAATTGAGCTCATTGACTTCCGAATCGACCTTATGATAGGCTTAGTCGAACTTTTCCCCACTCAAATTGAGCTTTTTGGTTTCCAAATCGAGCGTTTCATGGCTTGAATCGTCATCTCTTGAATTACTTCATGGGCAATCTTGTTCACTGGATGGATGAAAAGGAAATAAAAGCGGAGAAAAGAAAACCAAACAGCATGGGAAGCTTGCCATGCTTTGCTGGACATGGCGAGGCAAGAGGAGCATGGCGAGCTAAGCTACAGTACCAAGCATGTCATACATATACTCTCTGTATACGACTTCTAAATCATATATGGAGGGGGTATGTACTAGCTAAGTACCCCCTCCATCCCAATTTATAAGTTATTCTAAAAAATTTAGAGAGTCAAAACATCTCATGTTTGACCAATATTATATAGAAAAAATAGCAAGATTTATAGCATCAAATAGATATTACTATAAAAATATAACTAATAAAGAACCTAGTGATACTTAGTTGATATTACGAATGTTATTATGTTATTATATAAATTTAGTCAAATTTATATTTGACTCTCTAAAATTATTAAAGTAACTTATAATTTAGTACAGGGTGTAGCTAGCATACTTTTGCCGGCAACACCCGGCAAGGCTCTCGTCAGTCGTCACGCTAGCAGAAGCCAGAAGTCACTGAAATTAAAGCAGTTCGTTGCGTGATGATCGGAAACGTGACGGAAAATCGTACGCGCTAGGTGCCTGTTTATCAATAGCAAATCTAGGACCACACAACCAGTCGGTGTGCCCGCTCTCGCTTGGTGTTACTGCATGCATGTGATCAATGATGACAACATGATAAGATCAATCATGGACGTTGCGGGCTCGATATATCGATCGAGATCAGCCACTCAAAGAACTGATCGATAAGAGTGAGTTTATTAAAAAAAAAAAAACTGATAAGAGTGTACGCGCATCCCATGCGGCCGTGCGTCGTCGTCGTCCATGCATCATCACTGTAACAAGAAACAGATCGAATTGGTTGTGCCGTCTTTTCGGACGTCCATTTCTCTTTATTTGGGAAAGCAAGCTTCCTAGTCCATCATTCATGCGCAGGAGGAGCGTGCGTGCGTGATCCCCGGTCGCCAGATGACGCTAGTGACGTGGCGTCTTATGGATCGTTCAAACATATACGGCTGCGTCCACCGGTCTGGCCGGATATTGCTCGTACGTTTTGGCTCTGAATATGGAACTTCATTTCTTTTTATTGCTGTTTTTACCCATTTACATATTATAAGCCCAAACTTCTGCATCCACACGGGCGGGTGTGGCGTGTTGGATGAGTAGGAGCGCACGCTCGGCTTGTGAAAGAAAAATAAATACATAGGGTCTGTTTGGTACAGCTCACAACAGCTTTATGAACTGTTGTGAGCTGTTTTTTTTTGCCAAACACTTATGTTCAAAACAGCTTCATGGTTGAAGCTGTTTTTTTCCTCCCCCCACAAAAACATAAGTTGGAAGAAGCTGGAAAAAAGTAGCTTATTGCAGCTTCTCTCTCATTTCTCTCTCTCAACTATACATGAAGTAGTTGGTGAAGCTATTTTGCCAAACACTTATTTGAAAACAGCTCAGCTTCATCTATAAAGTCACTCATGAAGCTATTTTCTAAAAAAAACAGCTTTACTAGTGAAGTTGAGCTGTGCCAAACAAGCCCATAGAGTTTTCTATAAATATAAATATAAAACGAAGGAGTATAAATTCTTTATATGTACCATTGATCAAGGTTTTGGGCAACAAATACACTTTCAAACCCGATGGACCAAATTAAATCGACACATCCTCGTAATTTAATGGACTATCACTGCATTTTACTCGTTTGGATATTAAGCCTAAACTATATCTCTATGGAGATACAACCTAAGTACTACATCTTTCTATTATTTTAATTTGTACGTACTAATGCACCAAAAACTCCAGCAATGTGTTACTCGTGTATGTATAATGACATAATGTGCATGATACACAATGCATTAGAACTGGCCCCACTACATACGAAATGACTGGCTCGAATGATCGATGTCTACTGTATATATATCTAGGTGGCCGAACCAGCGGCGCTCTACCTCAATCGTGTGGGCTCGCTCGTGGCGATGCAAAAAATGGACAGTCGGAGCATAGGCGGATCCACCACTAGGGCGAGCCAGGGCGGCCGCCCTAGGTCCTTTTGGGGTTGATCTGACACTCTATGGGAATTTTAAACATTAGTACAAAATAAAAAGAGTCTCCTAGAGTATCCGACGGAGGTTGAAGACAACTTAGACGTCTTGGACTATCATGTGTGGTTCAGCCCATATAGAAAATCACAGCCCACAAAACGCAATAAGAATACGATCGGCCTTTCTCACGTTTCTCACTATTCTCAACTTCTGACTTTCTGGTCATCTCTCTCGCTAATTCACAAACTTGCGAAACCTACGAACCTGCGTCGGGCTGCAGGTATCTTCTTTTTTTATTTGCCCTTTTCACATAGTTAATTGTTTAAAATTTGATTAAGGATGAATCATCGAATGATTTGGTGAAGTCAGTTTAGAACTATTAGTATTAGTATGTATGACTTCTCTTAATTTAAGGAATAAACTTCTCTAATTTTATATATGCTGAAAACTTTAATATTGGTCACATTATTATGTTGCCAAAACAACTTATGAAGTTTGTTAGCTTATATTGTCATTGGTTTTGCCAAAATTTTAGAGTATAAGTCCGTCCTAGGTCATTTTTCGAGCTGGATTAGCCACTGAGTCGGAGGCTCGGAGCAGTGGACGTACTGTGGGTGTAACTGCTTGAACAACCATGCATGTTTGACACATGTTTACCGCACGTAACAAATTAAAACGGCACTGTACTAGTACTGTATAGTGTATACCTTTGGAAGAACCAATTCAAATATATCAGCTGGTTCACATGGTCTCGATCTGTATGGGACCCGGCCGGCACGATCGACTCTTCTGTGTATGCATGATCGATGTGCATGCTGCATGCACAATGATCTCGTTTCTCGTGGGCTTTTGCTGCAGAGCAGTGATTATGCATGGTGATTGTTGCCGTTGTTGCGAACCCATTCGCTGTGCATGCTAGGTAGTACTACTACAGTATCTGCATGGCCACTGCCCTGAGACACGCGTGCCTGTCGCCGTGTCGGTACTGTGTGTCCATGCATGCATGGTACATTTACACACAGGTGATTTCACTGTTTGTCGTGTGTACGGATCCATCATGGATTGCCCCTCTTTGGAGGTTGGTGAAGCCGTGAAGGGACGCTCCTTGTGCTTCAAAAATCTCACGTACTCGTAGCTAGCAAAAGAAATCATGTATAGTACGTAAGCTAAAATGACCTTGCAGCTGCAGGGTTCACATAGCAATTAGCATGCATGGATCAAATGAGGCCTTGTTTACTTCCACCTAAAATTCAAAAACTTTTCAAGATTTCCCGTCACATCAAATTTTTAGACGTATACATGAAGTATTAAATATAAATAAAATTAAAAACTAATTGCGCAATTTGGTCGAAATTTACGAGACGAATCTTTTGAACCTAGTTAGTCTATGATTGGACAATAATTACCACAAACAAACGAAAGTGCTACAGTGTCTCGAAAAAATTTCGACAAGGAACTAAACAAGGCCTGAGTGAGGAGGTGTGGGCGGCAGGAGGCACTTGGGCGGGTCTCTTCTCCGATCCCTGCGTGAGCCGGTGTTTGATTGGAGTTGTAATATTTTTTTATTTTATTTAGCAATTAGTATTTAATTATAAACTAATTAGGTTTAAAATATTTGTCTCATAAATTATTTAATTGTGTTTTTAGTTTTATAAATAGTCTAGTTATATTTAATATTTTTTGTATATATCTAAATATTTGACGTAATAGGAGTTAAACTTTTCCGAAAGAAACCAAACAGCTCCTAGGCTGGAACGCGACGCTAAGTACTGCTCCAGTTATTCAGAAGGAACGCTATGGCCAAGTTGTGGAACTGAAACTCTCTCAGTGGAGATAGTTTTCTTATGTTATTTCTAAGACTGTCATATTCTTATATTATTTCTAAATTGTCATGTCAAAATGAAAATTAGATGAAACAATCACTCTCAATATAAAGTTTCATTACATTAAATTCTAAGACTCAACGAGAGTGTTAGTAATTGTGACAAGAGAGTTAGACTATTAAATGCAAGTCAAATTCTCCTGAAATTCCCACTGCGAGATGACATACACTACTACATAGCACTGTAGCAGCGCCATGCCAGCCAAGCATTATATGGATATGCCGGTGGCATTAGTAATTAGTATATCCACACGCATGCATCGTCGTCACACCTGCTATATATCACGATCGATAGATACTAATAGGGACCAGTGCATATGGGCTGTGACTTGTGAGTCCTATCGCGTACTGCTTGTAAATCGTCCGTATATCAGTAGAAATTAAAGTAATAGCGCGTCCAAGCTGCAAGGCCTAGCATGCATTATTGTGCCAGGGTGTGAAGAAATGATGAGCTCGATGTGTCACCAAACTGAGCAAATGGACGAATTCAGGCACCACATTTTGGTTCGCCAAAATCTCTGATTTTGGTAGCTCTCTCATGTAGGTTATATATCTTTTATTTAGTCTCCATGCACGTGATCATCCATGATGCATGGAAAGATAAGTTCTACAGTACCTATCTATGTGTGAATGTGTGATCTCTTGCTAGCTAGATCTGTCGGCTCTTGCCCGGGATAGAGAGTAGAGGTTCGAGAAACTTTCTCGAGTAGTTTTTGCCCCCCCCCCCCCCCCCCCCAAAAAAATCGTCTTATTTTGTTGAACTCTTCCATTTCGATTAGATTCCACAGCAGACTCCAAAGGATTATTATAAATTCTACTGATATTAATTTGTGGCGATTTTTATCAGCTCCAACTGTAGCACTGTTTCTTGCCAAAGTCAAACCTTTAGGTGGCAGAAACACATTGTCATCACAACCAGAATCTGCAACTTCTACTAGCGATGCAGAGTTCTCTTAGCGTTTAGCGTTTAACATATAGTATGAGCTTTTCCTAATCAAATGCATGTACTCCAATCATTCCGTCTCATAATTTATAATAAGAGTCGTTTTAGCTCTAGGCACAGGAATCTTAAAAAAGTAAAAATATATAATGTATAGAAAATAAGAATGAAAAGGATGAAGATAGAGATGTATTAGGGAAAATGTATTTTAGAAAGTGAGAATGACAAATAATTTGGAACAAGTGTAAAAGGCTTAAACGCCTAAAAAGCTATGGAATTGGTGGGTAGCTCTCTTCCGCTCCGTTTACATTATTTATATTAGAAAAAAGTGTAAATAGAAGTATAAAATGTGATGGGGGAGTCCTTGCCCCCACATCCCTCCATCCTGCCCATGGAGTACTTAGTTGCAGAAGAGCACACATCACCCCTCGTGCCTTCAAAGTTCAAACAGATCGTGGGCCGTCCCATCTTCTTCTCGGGTAGGTGGCCCTATAAGGAACACTCTTAGGATCTTGATCCGCCACGTGCCCATGAAGAAGGAGGCAATGCGTGCGCTCTTCCAAGTAGGTGGTGCAATATTGTTGACAACAACTTTAAAACTCCCTCCTGAGCAGTCCTCTACTACTTTATTCACAAATTAGCATCTATAATATGACTCATACTGTATGTATGCTGTGACTTAAACACACCATACATATGGCAACACTTGTCCTATATTTCAGGTGCCTAATTTTTTATTTAATGTTCAGCCACCTTTGTAATTTATGAATTCTCTTTTGAGAGTATTTCTTTTAATTATACTACTTTGTTAGGTGAAAGAATAAACATATTAGATCATAGTTGAGTACATCATCATCTTACAAGCACTATGGAATACATCATCATCTTACAGCCATATATATATATAGGGCTGGTATATTGGGAGCCCAGGGCTACAAATAGCTATTGGAAGCCCCAACCAGCCATCCCACCTAACTCACTACGGAGCTGACATGCGCGTAGGTGGTGGACCCCTTGGGGACCCAACCAATCGAACGCATAAAATTCTAGGTCAGACTGCGCAAAAAGTTTTTTATTCCGACAATGTATAAAATCTAGTGGTTGCATGAATTAAAATCAATTCGTTACCACATAGAAACCTTTCTGCGAGTTAGTCGTTCCACCTAACTGCACCTGACACGTACTGACACATGCAGTCTTGTATGCGTCCATTCTAATCTCGTCCATTTTTTCTTAATAATTTCTCAATGAAGCTTTCGATTCAAAAACGGTTTTCACCATTAAACTCCTGATATTTTTGTGCATGATTCAAGATCCATTGTGAATATTTTTTTTGAAAAAATTTAAAATTCATAAATTTTAAATTTGAATCATAGCACGTGATGGCCGATTGGATGCGTAGAATCAAGTATCAAGATGCGTAAAAACGTTTTTACGTCGACGTTGCATAGAAATTAGTTGTTGGGTGAATAAAAATTAATTTTGTTATCGCATAAAAACTTCTCTATGAGATAGATATTCCACGAAACAACCGTAATTGCCTCCACCAATATCATGCTCCTCACTATAGGGTGTATAACTAACATAGGAACAATTCATAAAACATAGAGACCGGACGTGTAAAACATGGAGATGATCTCGTCTTCCTCTAAACTTTGACTTTTGAATCATGGTATGTCATGGCCGATTGGATGTATAAAATCAACGACCAAGATGCACAGAAAGTTTTTGGTGCTGACGTTACACAGAAGTTAGTGGTTGGATGAACAAAAATTAATTTTATTACCATCTAAAGCCGCGAGATGGACATTTCATCTGACACAACCGTGATTTGAATCATGGCACGTGATGACGATTAGATGCATAGAATCAAATAGTCAAAATGCGTAGAAAAGTTTTTGGCGCCTACGTTGCATAGAAATTAGTGGTTTGGTGAATAAGAATAATTTCATTGTCGCGTAAAAACCCTCCCTTCTGCATATTATTGATTTGAAAAATCGTGACCGCATCCAACCACACCTTGCTTTCTAGAGGGGATGCATAAGTAATATAGGAAACAATGTATATACATAAAACCCTTTCCATTATTGAAGGGGTCTATCGTAACGACAACCATAGTCGCTCATACCCACACTTTAGAGTTGCTCTTTTATTTTCAACCTCCACTAGCTATCTATCTTGCCATCAAAGTGTCCACATCTATCAGCATCTACTAGCATATGCAACTCATTATGCAAAGCGTTCCATCAGCACCCACTAGTACAACCAACTAGCAAATATCATTATGTTTTTATTTAAGTTACTATCACGTCATTTACTAACCTTTATTTAGTTGTACATATAATATAATTTTACATGTGATTCCAGCAACCTTTATTCTTCTAATTTTTCATATCTCTGATTGGTTCCTGCGTGAGTGTGAACACCGGGCCGGATCTCCCGAACGCGGGTGGGAACGTGAGCTGGGCTGGAGCGAACGGGACGAGCGAGCTCGCGTGAAGCCAAGCTAGGACGACAGCGCGCACACACGCCGGCGGGAACGCGAGCTGGGCATTAATTTTCTCTCTTCTCTCAAGCTACAAATGAACATTTTAATGGGTGCATGTGCAGAGTATTTCATCAAACTTATCATAAACCAAAGTGTCCATCAGTCAATAAAATTTTTTTTTGTCTGCTGACAATACGAAATCACTTCTCGTGTGTTGCAATAAACTTCATCTTCTTTCTAAAATTACTGTCCGTGCACGATCGAATTGAGATAATTGTATATAACAAATTAAAAACTGAGGTGTCAGTTTGTTGCATTCGGCCCAGTTTTGGACGCCCTCATTTTTCCTGTAACAGCGCTCTCAGCCGCCGGTGCTCGCGCAGGCGGAGCCAGTCGTGCACGCCGTCCGGCAGGATGCCCGCGAGGCACCACAGGAGCTGGTGGCCGAGATTAGGGGTGCAGAGCGGGCCGTGGCCGATCCAGCGCGTCGCAGCTCGAGCGTAGGCGTCTGGTGTGGGGACGAGCGCCGAGAGCCAATTGTCTCGCACGGCCCAGCTGGTCACCATCTTGGTCGCCACGAAGAACGGGGCCTGGAGTGCAGTGTCAGACCAGTGAATAGAGAGCTTGTTTGGTTTCTCCCGATTTTTTTAAACTTTCATCAAATTAAATGTTTTAGTATATATATATATATAGTACTAAATATATACTAATTATAAGACTAAAAACACAGTTAGAAAATAATATACGAGATGATTTTTGAGTCTAATTAGTCCATGATTAAACACTAATTGTTAAATAAAACAAAAATGTTACAATATATGTTAAGTTTTAACACCTCTGAATGTGAGCAACTACCTGATGTCACAAGAATTCAATATGCTACTTCGTGCTAGCGTACCACAACATATATATACTACCTAATGTTTTAAATAGCGGGCCCTAACACCGTTAGTGGTTGCCTCTTTCAAAGGCCAAAAAAGGCTATAGCGAGCTAAATAGCGGACTAAGCCATTTAGCGGCTGAACAAAATATATGTCAAATATTAGTGGATTCTACCTATATATAAACATAAAAGATGAATCACATATTGCAAATACCAATTAACAAGTCATAGTCCTACAAATACTATCATAAACACATAGGTTCAAAGTGGATTATCTTTGCACAGCTGGTTCAACAACTCTGTTCAGTTTCTCCCTATATTTAGCGGGCTAAATGAGGTGCTATTTAGCGGGATAAATCCATCTAATAGCGGCAAAAAGCGTTTAGAACTAAAAGTGGATTAGCTACAGCCTTTAATTTGAGGCTAAATCTGACTATATTGGGCTATTTGGAACATTTACTACCCCAAAGGAGGTACAAAAACTTTGATGTGTGACTGCCGTCAAAGTATATACATATATTATCGCGGCGAAATTTCTTTGCTCGACTTAATAAGCAGCAGGTTAAGGAACTAATCTCTCTCTCTCTCTCTCTCTCTCTCTCTCTCTCTCTCTCTCTCTCCTTATAAGCACACCTAGCGTATCCTAAGTTACTGTAGCCTGTGTGCGGCACGCACACTCTAAAAAAAGGAACTAATCTTTTTGAGCTACGGAAATTTGCTGGTTATCAATATTAATTACCTGGCACTGTACATCAATCCCTTGGCTTCTATACTCGACGTGAAGGCTCCGGGAGAACATGGCAACGTACCTGCGCTTAAGATGAACAGACGACGGTGCAAGAGAGACAGCTGATGAAATGAAAATGAAACCCAATAACAACCAGTAGCCTCTGCTTTGTATGTATGTAACGTCGTACTACAGCATCGTAGTGTGCTGAAACGAACGCGTACGTACCTTTTCGTGGCGGCGTAGATGGTGTTGAGTGGGAAGGAGGGGATGGCCTCGGACGACGCGGAGCCCATGTTGACGATGGCTCCCCGCCGCCGGCGCTCCAGCATCCCCGGCAGGACAGCCGCCGTCACCTCCGTCAGCGCCCACAGGTTCACACGCACCATCCGCACCAACGCCTCCACGTCGGCCTCGTGCAGGTACACCATGGACGGCCTCAACACCCCGGCATTGTTCACCAGCACACCGACGTCCAGCCCTTCGATCGCTGCTCGGAGCCGCCTCATGGACTCGTCGCCTGAAAACCAACAAGACTCAGTGATGCAAGTGCCTGCCCGTGCGTGGCCAAACGCGGAGGAGGCACGTATAGTATACCGTACCTCGAGAGGTGCCGACGAGGGAGAGGTCGAACACCACGGTCTTGGTCTCCACGCCATGGCGAGACATGACCATGTCGGAGGTCTCCTCAAGGTTGGCGGCGTCGAGGTCGAGGAGGACGAGGTTCAGGCCGCGGCGCGCGAGCTCCAGAGCCACGGACCGGCCTATGCCTGACGTCGGGCCGGTGACCACGGCCCACGCGCCGTACCGGCGGCGTAGGTCCTTCGGGCGGCGCAAGGAAAGAGCCAGGTAGGAGAGGAGGCGGAACGACAGCGACGCCGAGTAGACGCCGCCCACGACAGCGAGCAACAGGAAGAAGAACCATGCTGGCGGTGGTGGCAACTGCTGTTCTGTCATCCTCACAAAACTCAGCACGTACAAACGCTCTCCGTCTTCCTTCCTGCTACGCTTTTCCTTTTTGAGGCTGACTACCCCTGCTGTTAGAGTACTATATAGGAGTATCTCTGCGATCATGACTGCCCCCAACGACCAACGGTGTGCTCACGACATCCACCAATGCTCCGCTTCCGTATCTCATGCCGTGCATGCGCAATTGCCCCGGCTGCCACCAACCATCCAACCGACTGCACACAGACAACACAGACACAGACATAGGTGAGGAAAACGGATGAGAGCAACTCCAAGAGTTTAACTAAAATTAGTAAGTTAAAAAAACTAAAATTAGTAGCCAAATTTTATTATTTAGCCATTTTATGAAATAGAAATTTTCTTTAAAAAAGAAGAAGTCTACAACACAGTTGCTATTTTACAAAATCACCAGTGTTAGTGGTTGGCTATATATGGCTACCGAAAATCAAGGGATAGTCAACTTTCTATTTTAAAAAACCAGATAGCACATGTGTTGAAGCCTATTTTTTGCTATAGAAATTTTAAAATAGCTTTCACAATAAGAATAGTTAAGCTCTTGGAGTTGCTCTTAAATACCCATACAATCAGTTACAAATATCACCCATTTATCATAATTTTTGTCTGGTGCAAATACAAATATATAAATTTTCTTGATATACTAGTAGTATAAAAAGACTGAGAAATTTTACAATAATTGGAAAAAATATAGACCGTCTAACGAGAGAAATCGAACGGTGTAAAATAGAAGAGATCAAAGTGAAAGTACATAAAAGTACCAAAAAAGGTAAAGATGATACCAAAATATAGGTGAGATCAATACCGAAATAGATATAGGGGGTGTTTGGGACTGCTCCACAAACTCCACCATGGAGTAGCTCCACAAAAAGTACCTCACAATTCCACCCTTTTTTCTCGAACTCAGTGCGTGGAGCTGAAACCGTTTGGCTAAAAAACGTGGAGTGGAGCTGAAAAACGTGGAGCAGAGCAGTCTCAAACACCCCCATAAGATCTATGTTTTTATTATGGGGAGTTATTCTTTTCACACGTGTAGAATCCACGCTCTTAGCGCACGCACTGTTTCTCCGTCGTCCGATGCGTGGCCGTCCGATGTGCCTGCGCCCAACGGCACCGGCCACCTTCTTCTCCAACTCCGGTCTCCCTCTTTAGCATCTCCTCATATTTTTTTCTCCAACTCCGGTCGGGATATTTTGGGGAGAGATAAGCTGGCCAAACGATGAGAATGGCGGCTGAATGTCTTCTAGGCCCTCGCGGTGGCCAGGTCAGGGCAGGGCTGCCATAGCCGGAGCTCGTCATGGGAAGAAGGAAGTCCAGCCTAGAGCTTGCAGCGGCATACAGGAGAGAGGAGTGGAACAAGGCGCCCGCGGCGGGGCGGCAACAGGTGGTGGAGGTGGGGGATATTAGCATCTATCCCTTCACATCGGTCAGAACCTTGTCACACTTACTAACATTTTGCCACCGAGACAAATAAGATCGTATCCGATCCGTTTTCATCTCTATCTACTTCATATATATATATATATATATATATAAATAAGGCACCAACGCACGCTACAAGTCCGCGAATTAATTTAGCGTTGGTTTGTCGTGCTCATGTTCTTTTACATGCCACGTCGCTCAAGCTAGATGCATGCACGCGTGATACAACTACCACTGACCGAAACAAGAGCGAAGTAACATTTTGCCACTGAAATGAGCAAGATGAGATACTTCGCTCTTGTAATTCCAACGTTTATCGTTGCACACTATTAAATGCTTCTTCGCATCTGGACAATAACAATGACCCCACGTAGGGTCATCTGACTCATCTTGGATGAGAGCAAGTATACAAAGGTCTTGTTTAGTTTAATTTTTTTAAATAGACACTGTAGCACTTTCATTTGTATTTAACAAATATTGTCCAATCATTTAATTAGACTCAAAAGATTTGTCTCGTAAATTATAAACAAATTATATTATTAGTTATTTTTATCTATATTTAATGCTTCATGTATGTGCCACACGAATTGATGTGATGTGGAATTTGGAAAATTTTGCAAAATATTTTGGGAACTAAACAATGCCTAAGAGGTTATAAGAGGACGGAATGCTGGCGTGGAACAGAGATGAGAGAAGAGAGAAGAGAAATAGGTTGTAAGCTTACAACTAGCTTATATACAAGAACCAAGAAATACTGTAAGACAGACAAATAGGCAGTAGGTCGGCTAACTATTATACGAGTGGGTTGATAGATTGGCTGTAAGTTTCTATACTACTAGCAGCCGGCCATAGCAACTTTGGTTGAAGCTGATTGCACTTATGGGCCACCTAAGCAACAAAATAAATATGAGATAAAAAAATGTTAAACTTACTGCACCAACCTAGAATAGATCGATCTGATACTCTACTTGCTTGATAGGATATATACCAATTTATTTACAGTAAACTGTAAACCAATCAGCAGCAGCAGCACAAAAAAAAAAGAAAAAAAAACCTAAGCTATTTGTATTTATAATAAAGAGTGAACCTAATCAACAATCGCAGTGGCACATTTAATGCACTAGAACAGATCTGATACTCTACTTTATAAATGCCAATTTATTTACAGCAAAGACTAACGAGTAAACCACTTAACAACACTAGCAAGCTTAATGCAGTAGTACAAAAAAAAGTTCTTAAGGCCAGTCTTAATGTATAGTTTTATGGCACAGTTATCAAGACTATAAATTAGTTAATCGAACCACATGAGTTTCATAGAGACGAAACTTCTCTCTCATCTAATGAAACTCCTTCATTTAATAACTCTGCCAAGTCAGCAATTTTACTTATGTGGCACTCTATTTAATGTGCATGACACTCTCATGAAACATGTATTGAGACTGGCCTAAGCCAATCGGTTATCCCTTCTGGCTGGGACTGGGAACATGGCCGTCGTCACAGCAACACCAACAGGCGCCTCGCCGCCGCCCGCACTTCCAGACACCAATCGCCGGTCTTGCACCCTCGCCGCTCATCGGTCGCAGCAACAACAACATCCGGCGGCGGCGCCGCCAGCACTTAGGCCAGTCTCAATAGACAGTATCACTGCACGGTTTCACATACCAACACGTTATCAAGATTGAAATGAAACCATCTATAAAATAACCCCAGCAATGAAGCATTTCACTTTGTTGTTTCCAAGGCTAAACAAAACATTTAATTGATGCAAAATGATTAGATCACATGCAAGGTGGGGATTTCATCCCGTTTCACCGCGTGGAAAACAACGCCCGTGGGGTTTCACCATGGTGAAACTACTTCATTCTCTTTCCTCTTCGTTTCATGCAAAAAGTGCAGTTTTGCTGACATGACGCTCTAATAAATATGCATGACATCCTAGTGAAACCCCCACTGAGACTGGCCTTACGCGAGGTCGGAAGGAACGGTGTCCAATGGCTAGGGTTATACGTGTGACACCTACCTTTAGGCCTTGTTTGGATGTAGTCGGATTCACATCAATCTACATGTGTTGGGGTGAGTTGCAGTGGAAATTGAACTAAATTTTATCTCAATCCACTCCAACATATGTGGATTGAGGTGAATCCGACAACATCTAAACAAGACATTAAGTGATATCCTAGCTATTTGGGTATGCATGATTTGGGCCGAGAAAAATGCCCACACAGAATAGCAGCCCTAAATGAACCTCGATTTTCCACTAGAAAACGATTTAGCGGAAATAGCATGCTATTGTCTCTACTAGCAGAAAAATTAATTAGCGACAAATTTGTCATAGCTTAGATCATCTTCAAGATATTGGCTAATTTACTGATTTAGATACTTTATAAAGTAGATTTTACAAAAAAAAAATCGAGACAGAGATCCACTAAATTTGAAAATTCATTTTAATTGAGTTTATTGGAGATGTTTTTTCTTTAATAATAACCATATTTATTTTTAGAAAACAATTTAGCTAATCTCTTTAAAGGATGTTAGCATCTGAATTAATAAAACGCTGCCCTGTTCAGCTGCTGTAAAAGCGGTTGATATTATGCAGATTTATTGTGAGTGACCATAAAACCCACTATGCCTGGTGCTAAATCCCACTATTTTGAGCATTAGTTACCAGTCGACGGATGAGGCCTCGGCGCCGTTCCTAATGAGGTCCTCACGATGTTGACCATGGGGCCGGGTATATTTGGCCATTTGGCCCAAGCACTATGGTCTGGCATGAGTCCGACCTGAAAAAGCACGACACTAGCACGATACGGACACGTGACTTATAGTGCCAGTGCCGGCACAGGCACGATCTCGGACCGTGCTTGGGCCGCAGGTCCGGCCCATAGTGCTGGGCTGGCACGATTACAGCTCGATTATTCTCAGCCATTGGATTCACTCTGAGCATTTCTCACCGTTGGATCTAGAAAACCTAGATATATAAGGAAACTCCCACCTCACTCTCTCCCGTTCTCCTCCCTCCATCCCTCTCGGTCGTCATTCTCTTTCAGAGCATTTTCTCACTTGGAGGCACATGGCTGAGGTTGCAGCACCGTGCATGGTCAGATGAGCGTCTTCACGCGCGGCTGAGGTCTTGTTCCTGCGGCAGTGTCCCATCCTCGCACACGGCCAGGAGCACATCCGCCTCAATTTTTTAAAATTTGATCCTTTTTTGAAAAAAATTCTCTTTTGGACTCCTGAAAAACTTAAACTCAGTTTTGGACCCACGGGGTCGACGCCATGCTTCATGGCGTCGAGGTTACACGTCTCGACGCCATGGATCACGGCGTCGAGCTCCCTGGCCGAGCCCAGCGTGGCGTCCGACGTGGCAGAGAGGTCGACGCCGTAGATCACGGCGTCGAGCCTTCAACGATTGTCCTCCGAGGCAGCAGCGTCATGAAGCGCTACCTCAACAACCCGGAGGCGAACGACAACGCCTTCAGGGGACGTCGGCGTCGTGCACCAGGATGGATACATCGAGATCAAGGACCGGTCCAAGGACGTCATCATCAGCGGCGGGGAGAATATATGCAGCAAGGAGGTGGAGGAGGTGCTGTTCCGCCACCCGGCCGTGGCCGACGCGGCGGTGGTGGCCATGCCGCACCCCCGCTGGGGCGAGACGCCGTGCGCTTTTGTCGTGCCCAGGAACAACGCTGCCGAGCTCAGTGAGGACGACATGCTCGCGTTCTGCCGCAAGCGCATGGCGCGCTTCATGGTTCCCAAGAAGGTGCAGGTCGTCGGAGCGCTGCCTAGGAACGCGCTCGGAAAGGTCGAGAAGGTGAAGCTCCGGGAGGCGGCACGTAAGCTGGCGCCCTCCGTACCGGCGCAGAAGCCCAAGGGGAAGACGACAACCTCCTCGACGACGGTCGGCGGTCGCCGCGAGGACCAGCCGGTGGCGCACGTCATGGCGGTGTCAAGGCTATTGGTGGCCGCCGGGAACGGGGAAGCGGTGGCAGGGTCTTTACACGTACGCGCCTCGCTGCACACGCGTTGAGATCTACTCCTAATATAAGAGAAAATTTCAAGTTCCCCATTTCCATCAAAGAAGACGACATGGATGCATGCATGCATTGCATGGTTTTATTTTGCGTGTCACTCGACCAGCAGATCAGTAATCACTCACGCCGGCCATCATCGGAAAAAGGAAAGATGAGTAGTATAGATGCGTGCCCACACGCGATCGAAACCACAGGTGGCCTTTTGGCTTCTCGTATGATCACGTGTTGCCACCACGGGTGATGCGTGCCGACACGTGGAGGCATGCATGCACGGACTTCTATTGCTTGGCTTTGGCGTCGCATGCTTGTGCTGTATATATAAGTACATACTTATATGCTAGCGGGTAGCTGCCTCGGAGGCTCGACGCCGTGATGTACGGCGTCGACCTCTCTGCCACGTTGGGCTCGGCTAGGGAGCTCGACGCCGTGATCCATGGCGTCGAAATGTGTAACCTCGACGCCGTGAAGCATGGCGTCGATCTTCTGGGTTCAAAACTGAGTTTAAGTTTTTTAGAGGTCTAAAAGAGAATTTTCTTAAAAAAAAAAGCTAAATTGTAAAAAATGGGGCACATCCGCATGGTCTGGAGCACGTCCTCGCAGCCGATGGCGGCATGGCACGTCTCCACGGCGGAAGCGCCGGTGCGTCCGCGCAGCTGGAGCATGTCCTTGTGGATTAGCCGGCCGGGCGCGCCTCCTCATGGGTGTGTGCATAATGACCTGCTGCTGTGGCCCGCTGCTGCCGCCGTCACCACCGCCTCTGCCTTCGTCACCGCCGTCACGAGCACGCAGCTTGTGCCAACTCTGCGTGAAATCCGTGTTGTGCTCTAGCTAACGGTGATCGTCGGACGCGGAGGCGGTGGCCGGTGGGTGTTTTCATTTCCAATCCCCTTTCTGATTTGACGTCGTGTCACGGTTACAGAAATAACACACAAGATATGGAAAAACCTCGACAACCCCAATTATGAGGGTTGGGGACATAGATTAATTAATCGAGCAATGGCTACACAGTCGTCCAGCTAACTGCATTAATCCTAAGCTCCTACAAGACTGTAGCAGCATGAGTGCCTGTTTGGGACAGCCTCTGTAGCAGGACTTGAACTAGAGCTCCCCAGGCTTCCGGTTGCTTTATCCTCCTAGTCTTGCTTCATTGTCAACAAGCACAGACGAATAAAAACATGCACGTGTTGCACTGGGATGCGCATTGTTATGGATGAGCACCTGCCATCTGCTTTGACAAAGGCTTTGTTTAGTTCACCCTACGAACTAAAAACTGTTCAAGTTCCGTTACATCGAATCTTGCGGCATATACATGAGCATTAAGTATAGATGAAAAACAAAAACTAATTGTACAATTTACCTGTAAATCACGAGACGAATCTTTTAACCTAATTACTTTATAATTAAATAATGTTTATCAAATAAAAACGAAAATGCTATAATGTCAAAATTCAAAAACTAAACAAGGACAAAGCTCATGTGTCACTTCAGCCGATACTTACCGATGGCACACGTCACCAGCCTCAGGCCTTGTTTAGTTCTTTCAAAATCCAATAATTTTTTAAAATTTTCTGAACATTAAATATAGATAAAAAATAACTGATTACACAATTTATCTGCGAGATGAATCTTTTGGGCCTAAATAGTCCATGGTTGAATATAATCGTAAAATAAAATCAAAAGTGCTATAATACCCCAAAATTTTTTCTTCTCGCCAACTAAACACGGCCTCAGAATTGTTAGCCTTTGCATGCGGCTATATGCAGTATAAATAACACCATGCTGCACCGTGTTGTTTGCTCCATCTCTCGCCAACATGAATCCGTTGTGGCTCCTCATAGAGCTGTTCTCCATCCTCTGCTTTCTCATCCTGTACTACCGCCACCTGCAATCTAAGAAAACGAGTCATTTCGTTCCGATCAAATGGCCAGTGATGGGGGTACTCCCAGGCTTGGCTGCCAACATCCATCACTTCCACGACTGGGTCACCGCCCTCCTCGCCGGCGCTGGCTACACCTTCAGAGTTAACGGACTTCCCGGCCAGCGGTACTTCGCCACCTGCGACCCGGCCAACGTGCGCCACATCTTCACCTCCAACTTCGCTAACTACCCTAAAGGACACGAGTTCGTCGAGATCTTCGATGATTTCCTCGGCGGCGGCCTCTTCAATGCCGACGGCGAGTCATGGCGGCGCCAGAGAGTGAAGGCCCAGATGTTGATGACGGCTCCACGGTTCCGTGCCTTCACCGCAAGCTGCAGCCGCGACAAGGCGGAGAAGAGCCTCCTGCCGTTCCTCGCCCTCGCCGCCGACGAGGGAAGGCCGTGCGATCTGCAGGACGTGTTCCTGAGGTTATCGTTCGACCTCACCTGTACCCTAATCTTCGGCATCGACCCTGCGTGCCTGCAGGTGACCGGGCTGCCGCCAGAGGTTCCCTTCCTGCGCGCCGCGGACGTCGCGCTGGAGACGATTTTCCTCCGGCACATCATCCCCATGGCGTGCTGGAAGCTGATGAGAAGGTTAAATGTTGGTCCCGAGCGGAAGATGGCCGCTGCACGCCGGACGATCGACAGCTTCGTCGCGGAGATGATCACACGACGACGAGTAGACAAAGTGAACGAAGGTGCCGACTTGCTTTCATCCTTCATCTGTCACGACGATAACACAAGTGACGACGACCGGAGGAGTACCGACGAGTCCATACGTGACACGACCGTGAACCTCCTATTCGCCGGCCGTGACGGCCCGGGCACTGGGCTCTCGTGGTTCTTCTACCTCGTGTCCAAGAACCCACGCGTGGAGCAGAAGCTTCTAGGCGAGCTGTCCACCGTTGTTGTTAGTTCCCGGTCTCGGGACAGCAGCATGGTGACGTTCCAGGCGAGCGAACTGAACAAACTGGTATACCTGCACGCTGCTCTGTGCGAGTCCCTAAGGCTGTACCCACCAGTCCCATTTGAGCACAAGGTCGCGGCCGCCGCCGACGAGCTGCCGAGCGGGAAGAAGTTGAAGGCAGGCGACAAGGTCCTGTTCTTCAACTACTCCATGGGGAGGATGAAGGGCGTGTGGGGCAAGGACTGCATGGAGTTCCGGCCGGAGCGGTGGATCACCGAGGAAGGGAAGCTGCGACACGAGCCGTCCTACAAGTTCTTCTCCTTCAACACCGGGCCACGGACGTGCCTCGGCAAGGAGTTGGCGTTCGTGCAGATGAAGACCGTGGCGGCGGCCGTGCTGTGGAACTTCGACGTCCAGGTGGTGCCAGGCCACGTCGTGGAGCCGAAGCTGTCCCTCATACTTCACATGAAGGATGGGCTTCTTGTGAGGGTGCACCGAAGGGCATAGGCCGGCCACGACTAGCTCATTTCATCATGTTAAGTAGAAGTATGTCCGGTAAGAAAATAAAGGAAGCATCAAGCATGTATACATATACATAAGTTTATGGCTAAATGGGCTTGGGGGCATCATCTATAATCTCATCTCATTCCTATGTGAGAGCTGTGTTTTAAGAAGCTTTATGGGTGTAACTGTTTGTAAAAGGTTTATATATATAGATATAGCAGGAAAAAAGAAATTAAAAAACAGCTTCGGATAGAACTGTGTACCAACGAGGTCCTGAGATGTAAACTATGTAAATTCTCATCAGGAGCATAGGATGATAATCCGATGGTTATGGACAATGGTAGAATATTTTCTACTTAAACCCTCCACTCATCCTACCCTAATTAATTCTTTTGCAAATCACCCTCTGAAACCCAGCAGAACCCACGCCGCCGTCACTTACGCGAGACGTCGTCGCCCTGTTACCTACGTGAGGGAATCCGGCTCCCGTTCGCCCGGTTCGCATACACACCGTCGGCAGCAGTAATAGCAGCAAGTTGATCCATTGCGACGTGGCCAGGCGGTCGCGGCCAGCTACGCGGCGGCCGTGGAAGACGGGGCAACGACGTCTGCTCCTGTTCGTGAAGCCGTTCCTCACGCGTAGAAGACGGGGCGATGGCGTTCCTAAGACGGGGCGACGGCGTCTCGCGTAGAAGAGGGGCGTCGTATGCGAACCGGGCGAACGGGAGCCGGATTCCCTCGGGTAGGTGACGGGGCGACAGCGTCTCGCATAGGTGACAGCGGCGTGGGTTCTGCTAGGTTTCAGGAGGTAATTTGCAAAAGAATTAATTAGAGTATGATGAGTGGGGAAATTTAAGTGGAAAATATCCCACCATTATCTCTAACCATCAGATGATCATCCTACGCTCCTGATGAGAGTTTTTATAGTTTGCATAAGAAACTGGTTTCCATAGCATACGCTCCCATATATATAACCTAGCAACATACAAATCGGATCCCTCATTAGACGAGGCAAGATTGTAAACGAATATTCAGAATACTAATCCTGTCCTCGGCTCCTCGATCGCCATTCTTTTCATGCTTCTCTGGTTCTTATTCCTCTCCAAGCCTTCGCTCATCTCATCGCTCTATTTGCTAAAAAGTGCGGCGCGCGGCATTCTTCAGGAAAGTTTTGGGCGGAGGGCGAGCACGAAGCTTGTGCCTCCTCTGCGTGAAATCCGTGCTGTGCTCGCGTGATGATTTGATTCGGACGGGCATGCGCTGGAGCCACGGACGGCGACGGCGAACGGCGATCGTGCTGTACTAGGTGGTGGCGGTGGCCGGTGGGTGTTGCTGTTGCATCCTTCCCTTTCTGATTTGACGTGTGACGGGTAACATCGTATATGCTGCATCTGATACATACTAAATGTCTAAATCCAGAAGTACACATACCCCTCCCTAAATACACGTCGTTCTCATTTTATAAGAAATAAATTTTATTAAATATATATATTAAAATATATTTATATTTATGATATATAATTAATATTATTGGAATGTCGCTCCTAGTATCCGGACAAATGGTGTGTCAGTCTTTTGAAGGGTGGGTGCGAGCTCCACCACAGCCTCGCCCTCACCTTTCCCGGTCGCTAGCAAGCCACGGTTAGAGAAAGAGCTGCTACGAGAGGATATCAGTTCCTTTCAAATGAGAGCTCTTTAATTTTATCGACAATCAACACGTTCGATTCTTTTGATATTAGTTCCTCCAAATGATAAGAGCCCTGCAATACTTGTTTGTTTTATATAAATATAGAGATCAGTATGTATAGCTGTGAATTAATTTTTTTGTTATCCTAAACAACGAGCAGGATGAGGAAGAGCGGGCCCTATATATGGATTCCCCTTTGGCCTTGTTTAGTTCCGAAAAGATTTCGGATTTTCGGTACTGTAGCACTTTCGTTTGTTTGTGACAAATATTATTCAATTATGGACTAACTAGGATCAAAAGATTCGTCTCGCGATTTCCAGCTAAACTGTGTAATTAGTTTTTATTTTTGTCTATATTTAATGCTTCATGCATGTGCCACAAGATTCGATGTGACGGAGAATCTTGAAAACTTTTTACTTTTTGGGGTGAACTAAACAAGGCCTTGTTTTCACATGCATCGAAAATGCCAACCATAGCGTTAGCATAGGGCTATCTACTAGCAGCAATACACGGACGACATGGTAGGAACTTATATACAGGATAATATAGAGATACAACCTAACTTATTCATGAATTTATTGGTACACGAAAGAAATGAATATTAGAGATTTCTTATTTTATCTTAATTAGCCGCATCACGAAAAGGCCTATCGATGTCACACTTTTCGTGACTTTATTAATTTCACGAACTTTGTTTTTTCGATTAAATATCATTTTAACGTCAGTATTTAATTCACATTATTGTTATCTTATCGTGTGTGATCTGTGTGTTTTAAGTACAAAATGTTAGTTATTTCGTAGCAACGTATGTGCATACTACCTAGTAAATGTCTAAATCTAGAAGTGCACATACTTGTCCCTAAATATATGTTATTCTCATTTCCTAAGAAAAAACTTTTACTAAATATATATTAAAATATATTAATATTTATGATAATTAGTATTATTGAAACGGTGCTCCTGGCGTCCAGACATCCGGATGCAGGGGCGTCCGTACGTACCTAGGGGGCCGTCCGTCCCCGCACGCCCCCACACTCGCCCACCCCGCACGAAGGAGAAAGTGAAAAAGGAAAGGCCCCATCCCCCCAACGTGCGCACAGAGGAGAAAGTAGATCGAACCCGCCCTAACCTCACCAGCCCCCAGCACATCCGCCTGCTGTCAGTTCGCCCCCACAACCCCCCCCCCCCCTCCCCGCATGCCCCCACACTCGCCACCCCGTCCCCCAACGTGCGCACAGAGGAGGAAATAGATCAAACTCGCCCCAACCTCGCCAGCCTGCAGCACATCCGCTTGCTGTCAGTTCGCCCCCACAACCCCCAACCCCCTCCCCACCTGTGCACTGCAACATAAGGGTGAAGTCACTGCAAACACCATAAACGCGATATTGAAACAACGCCTGACAAACTGCTGCAACAAAAATGTTGAAGCAGTTGAAACACCATAAACATATATATTATAACAACAAAAAAATAACAACAACTCCAACAGCGAGATGATGAAGTTAAAAGACCTTAAACATATTATAGTAACAAACAAGAAAAAAACAGTTAAAATATTATACTGCAGTTGCTGAAACACAATGAATATATTACTACAACAACACCCGAACAACTGCTGCAACAACTACTGCAACATGCCAACTGAAGAAACTGAAACAACATATCAAAAAACAGTACTCCAACAACGACTGAAACCCATCGCAACATCCAGAGAGAACCATTGCAACAACAGCAAAATCTAAACCCAAGAGCTCGCCGAAAGCCTAGCCCACTAAGACAACAGCTGAAAACGTACTGCACCATCTGGAGAACACCATTACAACATGCGCGAGAGCTGAACCTCGAGAGTTCACTGGAATCTTAGCCACCACCGCATCCCTTAGATCCAGAGGAGGAGGAAGAAGAGGAGGAGGAGGAGGGCTCGGATCAGATCCAGAACAGAAGGGAGGGGTAGGAAGACCTCAGATCTAGATCCCTCTACCACCTACCTCGTTGGAGCCACCGCCGTCGTCCTCGTCTTCGGTTCTATGGAGGTCGCGAAGCGATATAGGGAGGAAAGGTAGGCTCGTCAGAAGCCGTAGCCCTCCTCTCTCGTGAAAGGGGGAGGGAGGGAGGGAGGAATGGAGGAAGGGGGCTCGCCGGAAGCCGTTGATGTCGCCCTCCTCTCTGGTGGCTTGGAGGTCATGGAGGGAGGGGAGGCAAGGCAGCGCGCGAGTAGAGCGAGGGAGTGGAAAAGCCGGAGGAGGAGAGGGCAGGCAGAACGTCATGAGCGCTGCGGGAGTCCGATTCGAAGAAAGGGATAAGGAACAAGGACGAAGCTAGGTGAGTTGGTTCAGGTGCGTTTGTTTAATTGGGCTGCAGGCCTAGGTGCGCGGCGCCCAGATGGGATGGACGCCCGCATAGTATCATTACCATTACATACATTTTGTTTAAATCAAGTTAAATTTGTAATACGTACATTAAAGGTAACAATTATTTAGTGATGGATGGAGTAGAAGAAATAGAAACCTAGACACAAAGTGCTACATGGATTAATCGATCAATCGCTACACATCGCTACACCTACACATCGCTACACCGGGATGGATGGAGTAGAAGTAGAAACCTCGACACTCGCAATCTTGAGGGTTGGGGACATGACAGAATACCACATGGATTAATCGAGCAAATCGCTACACCAATCGTCCTGCTAACTGCTACAGTCATTCAGTATCCTAGCATCCAAGCAACCTTGTAGTACGCGCATGTGTGTATGTGTTGATTATCACATGTAATTGAGAGTTCTCACATGCAGTATAAATCAAGCCAATCTACTGCACACACTAAGCGACGCCACTATTTTACGAACGTTCATCGAAAACGAAACCAGCGGTCAATTAATTTCCGACAGTCATTTCCTTTTCTTTTTTGAAAAGTTCATATATTACTTTTTATTTTTAGATAGAATAGGAATCGTTTCTCTTTCTCTTTTAAGACATTCGATTCTCTTTTCACTTTCTTTTGCTAGATCACCTGTTCTTTAATATTTTTTAAATTTTTTAAGGAGCATGTGCTCATAACTTATAAAACAAAATTAAAAAGCATAACTTTCATAATAAACTTAACAGTACTAACTTAGTAGTGCTTCTAGACAATATAAGTTTGAGGAATAACTCAACATTGCTAACTTAGTCGTTCTCAAAAAAGTTATACTATATAACTTATGTACATAAGTTTACTCCCACTATTTCAAATTATAAGGCATATTGACTTTTCCAAATTGAATTTACTATGTATCTAGACACAACTATATATGTATACACATAACAAATTCAATATATGTAGAGATATCAAAACATTTTATAATTTGGAATAAAGGGATACATAATTTACACAATACAACTTATGTACATAAGTTACACAACTAATACACTAGTGTATATAGAAAGTTATGCAGTTATTATACACAAACAGAAGTTATAAAATACAACTTAGCAGAATAGGTTAGCAACATAACTTAGCAGAATAAGTTAGCAATATAACTTATATGTTATAAGTTAATATACATAAATTGCTACTAGAAAAATAAAAATCTTCGAAACATACAGAAGCCAGGTCTAGTTTTGTTCGTCTCATCACGTTGAACACACCGATGTAGACAGAATTAAAAATAGATACATCATTTAAAAGTTATAGTAATTTGAAAATATTTTGCTTTTTTTATGATAACGTTAAAAGCAGAGGGAAAAGAAAGTGGGAGGAGGGGGGAGGAGGGTACGCGACCGGTATGTATTAGTTGTCAGATCGTTCGCTGGATATCGTTCGCTGAATTGAAAACTACTGAACGACCGTGAGAATGGAATTATGCACACTAAGCTCGCATCTTTGCCAAGACCGTAGGCACTGCACAGTAACCTCGCATCTTTGGCAAGATCATAGACACTGCACAGTAATCTCGTATTTTTGCCAAGACCATAGACATGGATCCTCTGTTCATATCCCTAGCACTCTCTTCGGTCCTTTGCTTCTTGATCATGTATATTACTACCATCTCCAATCTAAGGCCTTGTTTAGTTCACCCTAAAATTTAAAAACTTTTTAAAATTTTCCATGAAGTCAAATCTTGTGGCATATGCATGGAGCATCAAATATAGATTAAAAAATAACTAATTTATAGTGTGTCTATAATTTTCGATACGAATCTTTTGATGTTAGTTAGTACATAGTTGAACAATAATTGTTAAATATAAACAAAAATATTATAGTGTCAAATCCAAAAAAAAATAGATCTAAACAAGGTCTAAGAAAACAAATTTGATTCTTCCTCCTAATGAAATACGTCCTTCTACACATTCGCGAAAAAAAAAAGAAAACAAACCCGATGGAGCCGACCGAAGATGGCCAGTTTTCGAGCAACTCATGGAGCCACTGTTACGCAGAAACTTCTTTCAACACCACGCTTTCGCACCTAACCAGGCCTTGCCGTTAACAGTGATATAAGGATTAGTGCCTAATTAATCAATCAAGACTAGAGAAGGGTTATTATCAAACAGGATTAAAAACAGCCATATGCATGCATTGATCGATGCAGAAACTGGGATGTTAATATATATATTCCCCTTTCTAAAAAATCAAACAGGATTAAAATTACATATGTATTAACTGAATAATAACCTTTTGCATCAAAAACTGAATGACAACCTTAAAAACTCGTTTTCCTAAGCATCCTCTAAAAACGTGTGTTTTGCTAAAAAAAAACTTTATTTTAAATTTAACTGTCCAAACGAACAACCACTTGGAGTAATTGGGAGACGGCAGTGACAATATGACACTGACCGCTCCGTCTCTTGGCGATGGTAGACGCCTCACCAGCCTCAGAATTCATGGTGTTTGCGTGCCCCGTGCGGCTATGCAGTATAAAAATAACCATGTTGCATCGTGTCGTTTGCTCCATCTCTCGCCAGACATGCATCCGTTGTTGCTGCTCATAGAGCTGCTCCTTGTTCTCTGCTTTCTCATCCCTGTACTACCGCTACCTAGAATCTCAGAAGACGAGCCCTTTGGTTCCCATCAAATGGCCAATAGTGGGACAGCTCCCCGGCTTGGCCGCCAACATCCACCACTTGCACGACTGGGCCACCGCCCTCCTCGCCGACGCCGGCTACAACATGGAAGATGGAACTCAAAGGAGTCCACGGCCAACGGTTCATCGTCACCTGCGCCCCGGCCAACGTGCGCCACATCTTCACTTCCAACTTCGCTAACTACACTAAAGGCCACGAGTACACCGAGATCTTCGACGTTCTTCTTGGCGCCGGCATCTTGAACTCCGATGGGGAGTCGTGGCGGCGCCAGCGGGCGAAGACCCAGATGCTCGTGACCGCTCCACGGTTCCGCGCCTTCACGGCACGGTGCAGCCGCGACAAGGTGGAGAAGAGCCTCTTGCTGCACCTCGCCTACAGGTTCTTCACCTTCAACACCGGGCCACGGACGTGCCTCGGCAAGGAGATGGCGTTCGTGCAGATGAAGACAGTTGCAGCGGCCGTGCTGTGGAACTTCGCCGTCGAGCTGGTACCGGGCCACGTCGTGGAGCTGAAGCTGTCCATCGTACTTCACATGAAGAATGGGCTTCGTGTCAGGGTGCACGGGAGGGGCTCCATGGGCCACCACTAGCCATATAACCGGCCCAGCCCATTGCTCGATTGCCATCTGTCCGTAACGAACTCGGCTACAGAAATTGTTACTGTATATCGGAAGTGTGAAGCACCGCCAAATAAACGTATAGAACTATCAATTATGTACAGGCTGCAGTGCTATCTGAAGCTCCTTTTCACATTCAGATAAGATCAACCCATCTAACTACCTGCTTCTATGATCTGTCAACAGGTAACTCTCATCTGATGTCATGACAGCTTTTGTAGCGACAACACAACATGTCGCAACCATCACAAGTTTGACACGGCCCTTGTTGGTCGCTAGAGCAGCAAGTTTTCAGGCAAGCATTCAGGAACATACGACGAATAGCCACAAGTCAAAAGAAGAAAACAGCTGCACAGCAGCACAGCTGTGTGGTTATCAGGTCAGCAATGTCCATACAGCAGCGCTAGCGACCAATTAACCAATGGTGGTAGCACCAACTACTACCAAACCCTAGAGTTAAATCTGGTTCTAGTGCATATGGAAAATAATTTTCCATAACAAACCAACCAAATTGACTCTAAACCTGCTCCTGCAACCTTAAACAAGAGACTAAGTGCGTTCAGCCTAGACCTAACAAGTATTTTCATTTGGCGGAAAAAAAATACAAGAGAATCAATGTACTCCTAGAACCCTAAAGCAGGAGAGGCTAAGAAGATGACACCCCCGAGCTCATCTACCAATTTTAATTCAGAATCAAAATAGCCCCCCAGAAGTGGACAGCTTCTTTCCTGAACAGCTTCCCACCTCTTTTTCCCCTCTCTGTCATCATGGAGGGGTGGCACCCTCACATGGCCAGAGGAAGAAGAGCCAAAAAACACCCCCTCTGTATTCCACTCGCCAGTCACCACCTTGAAGAAACAAACATACACAACCCTACCATCAAAATGCCATACCATGCCCCTCCCAATGCCTTTGTCCAGATTCTCCTCCCGTGCTCTTCCATCAGTATTCTGCAAGCACAGGATGAGATACACACAGGTTTGGTAAGGAGGAACAGTCAGCCATATGGTGAAACAAACAGCAGTGGGAGCTACAGATTGGTGGCAGCCCAAAGAGAGCCGTGGTGCTGCTCGTGCTCGTGTTTCCACTAACTCACCATCCTTCTTCTTGACCAGGCTCCTAGCGAAAAGCAAGCAGATGACCACGAAACCCAGGCCTACAGCTCCCCCGAGCACAATGGCTACAGTCTTTGCTGTCTGCTGCCCTGAGAAGTGAGAAGCACAACGGGAAGAGGCAAATCGATTGATCAGACTAGGGGCACCACGGTCTAATCATGGGAACAATCATTCATGCATATCTCCGGTAAATTCAGGAAGAAAGGCAAAAAGGCAATGAACACAACTTTTATCAAAGCTTTGAATAGACAGATGCATAAACAAGGTGGGAAAATGGAACTACAATACCCTACTAGACAACTACCATATAGTACCTACAGAAAGCGTGAGCCAAACAATGGGAGTTGATGGAGGTTCAGTAATCTACACAAATTTCTGTCCTAAGCTTAAGGTGAACTAATTAGCCGAAGAAACATGTAGAATGTGGAAGAGAAAGAGGAAGGATATGTACATATGGTATGGCAAACAAACGTATCCATGTCTGTCAACTCATAAATAAACTATACAGACAGCATAAGAGCAAGATCATGCCACATCTCAATCAAAGTGCCACTTCGTCAGAGCCATAGCTATCTATAGTTCTGTTCTGGACCACTAAAGGATTCTAATGTATGAAATGATACACCTGAGAGTGGACTAATCTACACAAATTTGCCCAAAACAACCAAAGGAACAACCTAAAAGGTACCAATCGCTATCAATCAATCAATTCTGAAGCACAAGTGAACAAAGAGCACTGCCAAGATCTCACCTACACACATACAAACAAATCTTCCAACAAAACTTTCAGAGTCATAAACTAGGCACCCACATGAATCTTAATAACTGGTTGCACTTGAACAATGATGCTGCATTTGCCCGATTCATCAATCGGGCCAATGTATCCACGGACCCATCAACAAGCAATTGGAATGAATCGGAATACTGGGGATGCAAATGAAACTTGCAAGCACAGCCAAGGCACCAAGTTGTCAAATCGAAGAGCGTAGCTTAAACAAGGCAGGACAGGAGACTGAGACTGACCTCCCGCGCCGCCGCCGTGGGGCACGCCGTGCGGGTAGTAGCTGTAGCTAATGTAGCACTTGTCGAGGTAGACCTGTCCTGAGGGCGCGCCGCCGCACTCGACCTCGACGTGCTGCACGGCCTGGTTGACGCACTGGCTGCAGTCCCCCGTGGAGAGGTCGCCCTCGCACTGCGCCATGGCGTAGACGGCCTGGTAGCTGGTGGCGACGAAGCCGCCGGAGCTGGTGGCGACGCCGCTCTCGAGCGCAGAGAAGGCGGTGTCCCTGCGCATCTCGAAATCACCCCCGCCGCCGCCGCCGCCCGTGCCGCAGGTCTTGAAGAGCATCTGGATGCCGGAGACCTGGGGGAACCCGGACACCTCGTAGAGCGCGAGGCAGCCGGCGAGCTGGACCCGCGCGGCGACGGAGGCGCCGCAGACGCCCTGCCAGGAGGACACGGCGCGGGACACGCAGGCGGCGCAGTCGGAGGCCGAGAGGTCCCCGCGGCACTGGAAGAGGCCGAAGACGGAGGTGGAGGAAGCCGTCGAGGCCGAGGACGAGGAGGTCTTGTAGAACTTGGCGGAGGCGGACTGCGTCGAGAGCGTGGAGGAGAGGGCCGCGATGCTCGCGGGCGCCACCCCGCCCGGGAAGCTCTGGTTGGCGCAGCCCTTGTAGATGAGCGCGTAGATGTCGGCGCACGACGCGGGCGGCGGCGCGTGGAGCAGCAGGACGAAGACCGCCAGGAAGAGGAACCGGCGAGCTCTGCGAATGCCCATCTCGCCGCCGGGTCCTGGGGGGATCTCTCGGCCTCGTCTCCCTGCCCTCGGCCCTCGTACTCTCCCTCTCTGCTCGCCCCTTCGTCGCGGCGGCGGCGGCGGTGGTGATGGTGTGGAGTGGGAGTGTACTGGACTGGAGACTGGACCTGAACTCTGCCACGGTCGCTCGCGGCTCCGCCTGCTTGGTGGGTTGCCTTGCCTTGCCTTTGCCTCCGCCCCGCGCCGCGCTCCTCTGGCCTCGCCCACCAGGCCACCACCGCCAGGTGCCTTGTTTCTCTCTCCGGTTCCGTTCCGCCCCTCTGCGTTTGTTTCGGCTGATGACGTTAATGCCGCGGTTAATGTGGAAAGAGGACGGGGGAAAGCACGCGCATCTCTAGCGTGTGAAGTGAAATGAAGTGAACAAGAGCTCGAGGAGGAAAAATCGGAGCTTGCACGCAAAATCAAAATTGCAGCTGGTGGCACTCATCAGCTTTATTTTCGACCGCAAAACGGACCTGCTGTGGTTGCGAAAGTGCTAAACAAGATTACGGTTTTCAAAAGCAAAATGTCGTGGACCAACGTCTCGATGGGCTAAAGCTAAAAAAGAGGATATATACTAATGTTGTTGTCAGGAAAGAGACTTGTAATCTTAGTTATCTTAGGCTAGAGGGTTTTGTTGCAACGGGGACGCTTCCGATAACTCCGTTGCTCTTGGATGACTTCAGCAGGTTGACAATCCTTCTTCTGTCCCTCACGCCCATGTTCAGGTGCGCTGCTGACTGGGCATCGTTTGCAAGGGGAGGGACTGCAAGACTGCCCCGCTTCAACTCATCAGTACTTATCAGTTATGGTATAGTTTTTTTTTCTCTTACAACAAAATAGTATCAACTAACAATCCACGGTTTAAATTACTGATGTCTTAAAAGAATATGTGGCTAAACAAGATAACAATTCTATTTGTTTATTTATTTATTTATTTAATTATTTATATTGGATAATCTTTTGTAGACTTGCACGTTATTTCTATGAGCACTTCAAAAAGATTAAATCAGCAAATCCTGATATCGACAATCATCATCTACCTCTCGTGACATGTTGTGGTGGGGAGCACTGGAACGGGAGCAAATCTTGCAGTATTTGGAGTACGAGTACTTCCATCGAGGCGTTAGGCCTGATTTCAGTCTTTGATTGTACCCTTCTGTTATTATTAGGCGCATTAAGTTGATGCTAATGGCCTTCTGGAGTACTACAGGTTTTAATTTGGACGCACGGTGTACCACTCGGTACTCGGTATAGGACCAGGGACTCGGCATTTGGCCTGTGCTTTGGATCTTGTCAGTTCCAACTCTATCACCTCCAAGTGTTTTGCATTTGAAGTTTGCATTTGAGTAATTTGCTAAAAAGCTCCAAAAGAGGTATCTAACGGTTTTGCATTTAGAGTTTGCAATTTGGGCAACTTGGCAAATGAGGGAGCAAACTTGGCAAAAATGCCAAGTTGTGGACGACTTTGCAAATCCGATTGCGCGAGCAAAGTCACGCGCGAGAAAAGCGCGCACGCCTGGAGACCTTCTATTTTTATCTTTTGCCAAGTCCAAATGCCAATTCTCTTGGAGATGACATATTTTTATCCTTTGCATTTTGTTATGGGAGTTTGCAAATAGCAACAAATGCCAAGTTAATTTGCCAAAACCTTTGGAGATGCTCTAACCTCGTTCCTCGATCACTTTTTATATATAAACAAAAGTGGCTTCTTCGACGGCCATCAATTTGTGTTATCTTTGTTTTAAACCGATTCGATTCAAAAGTGGCGTTTGTTGTACATGTCCGCAGAAGTTTTATCCGTCAATACTTTTCGTTCATACAAAGCTTAAAGCTCTCAAGTCACACCACATTCATTTGTCCTCCCAGACAACTGCGGCTTTGGTCTTGTAGCTAATATGACAATTTGGCTAGAGAGCTTAGGGGACATTCTGACTCGAGGCCTTTTGTGATGGACACCATAATCATCCTATCTTTGACAAGAATACGCTACAAAAAAGTGTATATGTTGGCTAGGATATAGTAATATACATCGCGTTGAACTCGTTAAAAAGTACGTGAAGTTAAAATTTTGGTGCAATGGCGTTTTTATGGACCTCTCTGCTTACTGTGCGGCCTGCCTAATACACCGCTGCCCGTACTAAAATGTTTGGCCGCAGAAGATCAACTTGTAGGCCTCTCCAAGTTGTCGTGCTTTTCTTCGACCGCAACGTTCGTTTTTCTGCACCCAAGATCTCGTTGTGGAGTGCCAGAACCGTGACTTCAGGATTAGATTAGATTCACCCCCAGCTTTACATCAACATGACAGGGATTAGCAGATTATACTCGCAGCACTCAGGAAACTTTGTTTGCTGATGATGAAAGGATGAACCATAAACCAACGAGAGTAATATATGCTCTCACATGCCTGTCAATTTCCCTGTCACGCTGAGGGACTTGACTCCTCCCCATGCAAATGCATGCTGCATGTGCATGTCGGACCGTGCTCCTGCCACGGCGCATCGGCCTTTTTAGAATGTACCTGCTGGCCTGTGCTACAGTAAAGGCTTTGTGGTTTGCAGCGGGTGATAGTTGTTCACTTGATCTATTTTTCTCTCACAATAAATCAGCCAACAGTATTTTTTCTGTGGCTTATGAGCCACACGAACAAGAAAGGTTTGGAGCAAAGAGACGGATCAGAAGGTGTTTTGATAGTAGAGCATTACTACAGTAGTCTAGTACTAGTATTTGCAAAGGAGACTTAAACTTCAAAGTTATTTAAAAAAAAACACATACACACACAGACTTGTGCATCTGTGACCAGTGACCGATTTGACATACACGGAAAGGTGCCATGTAGGCCTTGTTTAGTTCCCAAAAATTTTGCAAAATTTTCCAGATTCTCCGTTACATCGAATCTTTAGACGTATGCATGAAATATTAAATATAGATAAAAATAAAAACTAATTGCATAGTTTGGTCAGAATTGACGAGACGAATCTTTTGAGCCTAGTTTGTCCATAATTAGATAATATCTGTCAAATACAAATAAAAATGCTACTATTCCTATTTTGCAAAAAAAAAAAATTAGAAGTAAACAAGGCCCTAGCAGCTCCGCTGAAAGCCTGAAAGAAAAATACTCATACTTGTAGGCAGTGAGTGGTACAGTACCTGAAACGAAAGCTGCTGCACAGTAGGTAGTACATTTCCCTCCGTCTACCCACAAGGCCCGACCGACGCTTTCGCACACCGCAAAAAAAGCAGTTTTTTCGCCTCACCCAACCCCGATCGATCGCTGCGTGACCGTGATCGTGATCGTGATCGCTTTACTTTCTACCCCGGCCATCTCCCCTGCTCGCACGCATACGCATCCTTTGGGCAAAGTGAAAAAAAAACCACACCAACACAAGGGAGGGAGAGAGGGACCGAGGGAGGGCGAGGCGGCATCAAAGCAAGCAGTCAAGCACGAAACTTCCTCTCGCTTTGATCGCCTGCCTTTCCCCTTTGGATGATTGCCTTCTCTCACCAGGTGCAGCAGTACTGGCAGTGCAAATAAGAGCCTTTCACTTTCGACCACTATGGCATTATACCCTCCAACATACATAACATAGGAGTAGGTCATAGGTGTACCTCCAAATGCATCAGCCCATAGTTTCTGAGTTCTTCCTCCTTTGGCCCTTGGCTAGTGCTAGGCCGGCCGGCCGGCCGGGGGCCCAGATCAGATGCATGGTCAGCTGGCGTGCTGGGTGGTTCATCCAGGCAAGGGCAATTGGGAAATTGGAGGGCACACCTTAGCTTTTTGGCCATTGACAATTTGCCATACATGGATCTTTCACGGGCAAGTGCTGGTAACTTGCTTGCGAGATATACACATTTTATAATCATATTGTACGTACATGTGTGCATAGCTTTTCGATCTTTACACCACTCGCCACTATCATTGTACTTTTGTGGCCTTGCCTTTAAATTTGGGGGCTTTGGGCAAGCAGGATGAGTGCAAGGGTGTGTGCATGCCACCGTACCCTAGTGGGACAAAACACAAAACGCGCGCTCCCGCAAGAATCCAGGGTCCCCCCCGCGCGAGCCCCCGGCCCGGCAATGTATCGTATCGTATGTGCGTGCTTGTCGCAGCAGACACATGCATGTGGATGCATGCATGGACCATAATCCGACATGTCAATCGGATCGGAGCTACGTACTATACATGAACCCTAATGGTTTCTAGCGTGGTAGCGAGGCGGTACGTGTTTTCTCAGGACATAGCAGTGCATGATTAACGGAAGCAGTGTCCATGCCTTTTTATTTAATTGGGCACACAGTAGTGCATGTTCATACATGAACGCAACGCCCACACAAACACCTCACTCACAACTTGACAACACGTCGACACGTGTGTGTACACACAGAGTAGATGACAAGTGCGTCGTAAATCTCTTTGTGGCTTCACACGAGAGAGAGAAAGGATGCATAAATAATGGGAGCATGTCCCAGCGAGAGACGCGTGAGAGATTACTGAGAATCATGCACATCAACAAAACGCTAATTAACCACTCAATGCTGAAGACCTTCCTTATTGGGCATCGTTGTGATGCATTGAGTTATGTTGTCTTCACTAGAGGAATACGGTCGCTAGTCACTTGATACAAGTTTTTGCAGCCCCTCCTGTTACTGTCAAAGAGCCTTTGTTTATTTGTTCCATCTTTTGTACCCTGCATATGGTGATCGAAGAATAAGTAATACGTACTTTGTGTTATAATAAATATTCTCTTCATAACCATAAAAAAATTATTTTAGACAAGGTCTGGATCAAAACATTGGGGAATATAAATCATGAATAACTTTTAAGTTATTAAGTTTGAAAATATAAAAAACATATAAATAGATTTATCTTCAAAAATATTTTCATATATATATATATACTATTTTTTATAAATATTTTTATAAAAGATAAGAAGTCAAAGTTAAGTTTTGGAGACTGTGTCGTTATTCTAAATGGTTTTTTTTATGGGTATGGAGAGAGTATTCGTTATTATTAATCTAAAAAGGTGTTGATGGACAACAGCGGCGTCAAAGTCTGGACAAGATTTTTACCTGGACATGGACGGCGTCTACGCGCGGCTGACGTCGACGAGCGGGTCAATGATGGCCCATAGACCTTCTTCCGGTGGGCAACGGGGCCGGATCAGGCCCAGGCATGGCCCACACGACCGGACCACACGCCCTCAAGCGGCTTCAGGAGTCGCTGCTCGCCTGCTCGTTCATAACTGAAACTGTGAAGGGTGGGTAGGTGAAAAGGCAAGGAGACGCCGGCACCGCACCGGCTGACCGGCAGCAGGAGCGTCCGTCCGTCCGTCCGTTGTTGCACCTCCCTCCGCCCTAATAAGGTCTGGTTTGATCAAAAAAATTTTGGATTTTGACACTGTAGCACTTTCGTTTTTATTTGACAAACATTATTCAATTATGTAGCAACTAGGCTTAAAAGATTCGTCTCGTGATTTACAGGTAAACTGTGCAATTAGTTATCTTTTTTATCTATATTTAATGTTTCATGCATGTGCTGCAAGATTCAATGTGACGGGAAATCTTGTAAAGTTTTGGGTTTTTGGGGCCTAAGCCCGGGTAAAAAAAGGTCGTTGCTTTCCTCTGCTCTCTGCTCTCTCTGCTGGCAGTCTGCCTCCGGAGTGGGAGAGCCGGAGAGGATCAGAGCAGGAGGAACGGGAGGACGGAGAGGAGAGCGCTTTGACAGGACCTCTTTTCTCCGTTCCACAGTGCGGTTCCGTTTCAATGCCATGATCAGGGATTCAGAGCTTCAGAGATTCAGGTCATGGCGGCAATCTTTGGCAGCCCCTTTTTCGCAGGCCGGTTCAATTGCGAGCAGAGTTGTTGATCTGATCAAAGATTCGGTCGGCGATCCTGTTGACCGACCACAGAGGCCACTGGTCTTTGCTTGCGAAATGCGAGTGCTCACCACCAAGCCAGCCAGCCAGCAGCCTGACAAGGAAGGAAATGCAGCACGTCAGTCGGTGTTCAAGTAGTATACAATACAATGCTGCCGACTTAAAGAATGTTGGGCAAGGTAAACAACAGTTCATCAACATAAGCGTGTCCTACGGTTCGGCATATATAGGATAGGAGTAGCTGCACGGAGGATGGAAAACACACACGTTGCCCAACATTCTTGCCTGCTCGGCTGCTCCTCAAGCCTGATTTCTAACATTATTGCGACCTTGGCGTGCTAAACTGCCTAACTGGACTATTCTATCTGTCCAAGTTCAACAACACCTAGTGCAAAGTGTGCTTGGGATCCAATGCAGTGTAACTGCTGCCCCCACCCTCATTGCAACTTGGAACAAAACCCTGGCCACCCATCATGGAGGAAAAGAACATGATCTTTTTTTCTGGACGAGCTTTGATGTGATCATACTACATACCTGAAGCCCTCATCTCTGACTCTCTGTGTAGTCTGTAGGCTCCTTCTTTCAGTCCTGCATGTTTCCCTTTAGCCCTATGATGAAACTCCTTGTTTCCCTTTGCAGCTTAGGTGAACAGTGACATCAGGGCCCGCGAGAAGTAAAGGTTGCGATGCAGTTCTTGACATCAGACCAGATCAGATCACACACTATTCTTGCATCTGGGGACGATTTTCCAAGTCTTAAATAATATATATGAGCCACTTGTCGTCCTGCTCACTCACACGATGCACAGAGTAGAGAAGGAACCCCTCGGTGGAAATTCTCTTGGATTTTTTATTGCAGACAAGAATCTTCGCTAATGGCAGCACGTTCGCAATGAGACAAATCATTGCATTTTTCGACTGTTTGTGCCACCATCTCTTCCTGTTCTCGTGACAGAATTCAACAGCACCAAAGGGATTGAACGGTAAAGAGACAGAACTTTCAGAGGGTCCAGCAGATATATGGTAAATTAGCATGAACATGCAACTACTAAGCCAGAGTGAAACATAGAAGATCAAGCTACCAATAACTTGTACTCCTAGAAAAGAATGCATTTTCATATAAACTTAACACCAACTTTGTGTCACAATGGTAACACAGAACTGGATAATAGTAGCACTACTTTGCATGACCAAAACTCTGAAACTTCTCTGAAGCAACTTTTTCAGTCAAATAGCAACACCTAAGTCTGGGCACCAGTTCTGCCTCATAATAAAATGTACACGCCACAATAGCTACCCTGGAACACCTGTTCTTAGTTTGTGAAATGCAGAGGACATTGAAGAGTTTTCAACAAACTAGTAAATATACATGTATGGTACGCATGTGTTTATTGAAAGACTTTTCTTCGTAATCGGGATTATAACAATGAATAATCTATTTGAAAGAAAGCTCAATTCCAATATCCAATAGTACCTACAGCTTCCTTACCTTGACGCGAAGCTCGACGGCGAGTTGGGGATGGTCAAACGGCATGCACGACTGCGGCGGCTTCTTTGGTCTCCATTCTCCAAGCTCAACAAAGATCCGATGTTTGCGGGGACGAAGCTTGGGCTTAAGGTAGCACGAGGAGACCGAAAGGCGAGGGCGGCGAAGATTTGTGACCTTTATAATTATAGGGCGGCTTGGATGCGCGGATTACTGCTGCTGATTTGTGATTCCACCATTCAGAAGAGTCCGTGTCGGACTGAGGTAGGAGAAGGGCGTAGAGAGGCCGACCAGTGGGGACAGGACGTCAGTGTCGCAAGGGAGCGGGGTCGGCGTGGCAGAGAGCAGAAAGGGAGAGGAGAGCGCGTGCTGGCGGGCTGCTTCCGCCAGGCCGCGGACTGGGCCTCAGGGAAGAGAGGAATAGAGGAGGGAGGAGTGGGCCGAGCTGATAGTTGGGCCGGATGGTTTTCAACTAGGCCTTGTTTAGTTCCCAAAAAGTTTTGTCAAAAATTTTAGATCCCGTTTACATCGAATCTTGTGACACATGCATGGAGTATTAAATATAAAAAAATAAAAATTAATTATATAGTTTACCTGTAATTTGTGAGGCGAATTTTTTGAGGTTAATTAGTTTATGATTAAACAATATTTGTCAAATACAAACGGAAAAGCTACAGTACCTGAAATCTTAAAATTTTGCCAGCTGAACAAGACGTCAGAGAAGGGAGAGAGAAGACCGGAGGATTGGGCTAGATTGAAGAAATGGGCCAAAAAAGTGCAATATAGTAAACATCGTGTGCCTTCTCGAGGGTTCCCTGTGAACAGTAGAGAGAGGCTGCTTTTCTCCTTCTGAGCTATTTCTTTTGAGCTGATAAAGCATCGAATCTTTCGATCTTCTCCAATCCCAAGCTCGGCTTTCACATTTCGTGTGGCGGATCTTGGGATTCGGGAGCTTCCGGCTGCTTTTGGGATCGTCTCAAGAAGCAACAGGTGACACAGTTTGCTAGTTCTTTGTTCGTCAGCTGCCTATCTTTGCTGCTCTCTCTTCTCTGCAACTTGGGACGACTAAGGGGCGAACCTAGCTTCACTGCCCGTCCTTGGTCTGCGATTGGAGGAGCAGACAGATTTATTAGCTTGATCTATTGAAGTGGCAAGAAGTTGGGGATTTTTTTGTGTCCTGTGTCCAACTGAGCTTTATAATGGAGGCTGAGAAGCAAATTTCTTCGAAAAATTTGAATCAGGATAGGGGCAAAGAAATTGGGGATAATGAAATCCTTGGGGATGGAGTGATTGATTGATTCAGCCGATTGAAACTTACTTCTGAAGAAAGGAAAGTGTTGACAGTAAATGATGATATGGAGGATACTTTAGCTTTTTCTGACCGTGCTATTGTTGGTAAGATCTTATCGTCTAGTGTGCTACACATACAAACAATCATGAGTGCACTTCGGCCTGCTTGGGGAAATCCAAAAGACCTAGTTGCCAGTGGGGGAGAACTTATTCATTGCAGAATTTGGATCCAAACAAGATATGGAACGTGTACTAAATGGTTCACCATGGAATGTAAATAAACGAGCTGTACTTATTAAAAAGATTTGATCCAAATCTGAGGCCTGCTAATATTAGGTTCAATCAATTACCAATTTGGGTAAGAATCATGAACTTACCATTAGGCCTTATGAATAATAAATGGGGATCTCAACTTGCAGGTATGGTTGGTGAGGTTGAAAAATTAGAAACTGATGAACAAGGAAGGGCATGGGGCCCATACCTGCGTGCAAAAGTTGTGATTGATGTTTCAAAACCCCTCCGTCGTTGTGTGGGCATTTTTTCAGCAAGACGACAAGCGCATGAATGGTATGATGTGCAGTATGAAAACTTGCCCTTTTTTTGCTTTTCTTGTGGAATTATAGGGCATTCATCAATTGAATGTCCTAACCCAGCTGAGCGTGATGATGGAGTTTTTTTGCCATATAGTGAGAAACTTCGTGCCTCTGATGATAAGAAGAAAATTTTAGTACAGGAGAAACATCGTAATTTTTTGTCATTGAATGATCATGTTCGCAACATCAATAGGAGCAGTCGACTTGATGATACTGATATACAAATACTGAGAATACTGAGAATGACACCAATGTAAGGAATAAGGCATTGACTGAACCAAAGGTGGGGATGATAAAACAAGCAACATCTCCAATGAATGCTTTGATCCCTCATCTATGTGATACTATCAGTTTGGAGGTTTTGCCTTCTGAGAATGACCAGATGGATTTACAGAGCAAGAAACGCAAGCAGCCATGTAACAACACGGGGTCAGATACTGATTCGCGTCAACCTATACATCAAGATTTTGAGAATGAGTTGGCAATGGTACCACAAGCCAAGGGAACCATCTTTGGAGCAGTTTCTACAAAGGAGGATTTTGTAATACCAGCTAATGATCTAGATCAAAAGAAGAAGTTGAAACCAGAAGAATATATTTCTATGGATATTATAGATGAGGAACTAAAAGAAGGAAATAAAATGGGTCCAGAAATTGAACAGGCGGGATTGCTTGTACAATCTCGCTCGCAAAAATGAGGATCATCACTTGGAATTGCCGGGGATTGGGGAATGGCCCGGCAATTCATGGTCTTCTGGATGTCCAGAAGAGGGAGGCCCCTGATATCCTTTTCCTATCTGAAACCAAACATGATAGGAAATGGATGGATTGGTTGAGGTGGAAAATAGAAATGCCAAATATGATAACGGTGGATAGTGTGAGAATGGCTGGTGGTTTGGCGCTCTTTTGGAAGAGGGAGATTGATGTTACTATACAAAGCTTATCCAAATATCACATTGTCAAAAGATAATACATGGGAAGAGTTACGTAATCTGAAAAATAAATATGATTTGCCATGGCTATGCAGTGGGGATTTTAATGAGATTTTATTTGGATGTGAAAAGGAGGGTGGACACCCTAGACAGGAGTTGAGCATGCAGAAGTTCTGCTCGGCCCTAGAAGATTGCGATCTCCATGATTTGGGATTTATTGGGGACCCATATACTTGGCGTAACAACCACCATATTGCTGCCCGGTACATAAAGGAAAGATTAGATAGGGCAGTGGCAAATAGTGCTTGGAGACGTATTTTTCCTGTAGTAAAAGTGATAAATGGTGATCCGAGACACTCAGATCATAGACCAATAATTATTGATGTTGGTACTAGAGAAAGAAGAGAGTGGATTCAACAGATGGAAAGCCTACCAAAATTTGAAGCAAGGTGGTTGGAAGAAGATGACTGCATGGCACGGGTGGAGGAAGCATGGAAGATGGCCTTGGCAGAAAGTGATACAACCTTGATGGAGGTACAAATGAGAATGTTGGGGGAGTTATGGGAGTGGGATAGAAATGTCCTTGGTGAGTTAGAGAGGAAGATCAACAATATAAAGAAGGAATTAGAAAAATGTCGAAGACAAAATATATCAGAATATAATGTTAACCGGGAACATCTATTGTGTTATAAGCTTCAACGCTTGCAAGATCAACAAAATGTGTATTGGAAGCAGCGAGCTCATAACACCTGGTTGACTAAAGGAGACCGGAATACCAGCTTCTTTCATGCTTTTGCCTCAAAAAGAAAAAGGAAAAATTTTGTGAGGCAACTGAAGGATGAAAATGGAAACGTGGTAGTAGGAGAACAGCTAAAGAATTTTATTGCTAACCATTACCAACAATTATTCATGTCATATGTAGGTAATGATTTCGAAGAGGTCATGAATTGTGTGCAACCTAGAGTCACACAAGAAATGAATGATTCCCTGCTTATGCCTTTCACTGGTGATGAAATCTGGTGCGCATTGGAAAGTATAGGGGATTTAAAGGCGCCTGGTGCTGATGGTATGCCTTCTATTTTCTATAAAACTTTTTGGTCTCTAATTGGTGATAGGGTCAAAGAAGAGGTCCTAGGGGTGCTGAATGGTGGCCCAATGCCGGAAGGATGGAATCATACAATTATTGTGCTAATCCCTAAAATTGCAGCCCCTCAAAGTATTAAAGATTTTAGGCCAATCAGCCTATGCAATGTGCTGTATAAACTAATTTCTAAGGTCCTAGCCAATAGATTGAAAAAGATCCTTCCCAACATCATTTCTTCAACTCAAAGTGCCTTTGTTCCAAGAAGGTTAATTACTGATAATGTCCTACTGGCATATGAGTTGACACATCATCTAAGATCTAAAACAAAAGGGGCAGGTGGGCTAACAGCAATCAAGCTTGATATGAGCAAGGCCTATGATAGAGTAATGGAATTTTCTAATGAAAATGATGCGCAAAATGGGGTTTAATGAGCAGTGGGTGCAGCTTATTTTCAAGTGTGTGTCCACGGTGTCTTATAGCATTAAAATTAATGGATCATACACTCATCGTCTTATTCCTCAAAGGGGTCTTAGGCAAGGTGACTGAAGGGTCGAGATGGCGGACTAGAGGGGGGGTGAATAGTCCTTTCTAAAAATTATTACGCCGGCTAACCGAAACAAATACGGAATTAAAACTATCGGTCTAACCAAGACTACACCCCTCTATCTAAGTTCTCTAGCACCTTGTAAAAGATCCTAAACAAGCAAACAAGGTGCTACCTTAGCAAGAGCTCACCTAACCAATTCTAGAAGCAAGGTCACACAAACCTATGCCACTAGTACTTTGCAAACCGGGGAGCTCATACACAACTAGTAAGCAAAAGCACAAAGCTCCTAAGCTCACTAGCAATGCTCAATAACAAGGCAACCAATGCCAAATTAGAGAGCGCAAGTTACTTGGCTACACAAACTAAGCAATGTGACTAACAAGGTTACACAAACCAAATTAGTCACGCAAGGGAACTACTTCTAGCTACACAAGCAAGAAGGTAACTAGCAAGCTACACAAGCTAACTAAGAGCAACTACACAAGCACAAGTATATGAATGTAAGAACAAGCTTGTGTTAGGGACTTGCAAACCAACGGGAAGAATAATGTTGACATGATGATTTTCTCCCGAGGTTCACTTGGTTGCCACCAAGCTACGTCCCCGTTGAGACAAGCTCCAAGGTTGCCGCCGGTCCTCTTGCTAGTGGTGACCCACAAGTCACACTCTCCCACGTGGAGTGCTTACCACAAGCTCTAGCACTTGACCCGGCCGGACCACTTGTTGCTCTTCACGTCTCGCTCAACTCGAGTTGCTCTTCGCGATCCCCGCGGGGTGAGCACCGTACCCCTCACAATCTCTTCTCCGGAGCACCGCACAATCTCCTTGCGTGCTTCGACGGAGTCACAAGCCACCAAGCCGTCTATGAGGTGGCAACCTCCAAGAGTAACAAGCACCACTGGCTTGCAACACGAACACCTAGTGCCACTCGATGCAATCTCTCAATGCAACGCACTAGAATCGCTCACTCACACAATCGGATGATCACTATCAAGCATATGTGAGTTAGAGGCTTCACTAGCACTCCTTAAGCATGGACACTAAGTCCCAAGGGTGCTCAGCGCCAGCCAAGGCCGGCCACCACTTCTATTTATAGCCCCAAGGGCTAAACTAGCCGTTGCCCCTTCACTGGGCAAAACACGTGGGCACCAGACGCTCACAGGGAGCCACCGGACGCTCCACACCTAGCGTCCGGTGCTCAGCTGACCTCCACGTGTCACTAGCCGTTTGAACTCGACCGTTGCGGCCAACGGCTACAGCGCACGCGCGCCTGCACAGCACCACCGGACGCTCTACTGCGTTACACCAGACGCGTCCGGTGCTCACCGGACTCGTGCGTAGAGAGCTCCGCAAACTCGCACGGTTACCGGACGCACCCTGAGCGTCCGGTGCTCACCGGACTCATGCGCAGTGAGGGTCGCCAAACCGCCCGCACACCGAACGCTGAGCACCGGACTCTCTCCGGTGCGTCCGATGCACTCTGTTGCACCCGACAGCACACCGGACACTAAAGGCCAGCGTCCGGTGCCTCCGCACAGAGCGTCCGGTGAGTGTTTCTCACTGAAAAACACTCCCGTGACTTCTCCAAACTTCCCACCGGCGCAATAGAAAATATGCACTTAATTTTCTCAAAAGCGCCGAATCCACCAAGTGTACACCACCATTTGCCCCTCTCAACCCTAGGAACTCCACCTCCTTTGCAAATGTGCCAACACCACCAAGTGTACACCACCATGTGCAAGTGTGTTAGCATTTTCACAAACATTTTCCCAAAGGAGTTAGCCTCTGAAACTTGCCACGCCACTCGATCCTAACACGTATGCAAAGTTAGATCGCTCAAGTGGCACTAGATGACTGATATGCAAACAAGTTTGCCCCTCTTGATAGTACGGCCATCTATCCTAAATCCGGTCATAAACTTCTCTACACACCTATGACCGGTGAAATGGAAATGTCCTAGGTTATACCTTTGCCTTGCGCTTTCCATTTCATCTCCTCCAATGTTGATGCAACACATGCACCAACCAATCACCAAATGATATGATCCACTTCATATCATCACGTGACCGTATTGGTTCATCGATCTTGACCTCACTTGCTCTTCACCGTTGCCTCGGTCCATCGGCACCAAGTCTTGCTCAAGCTTCACCGTCACACGCGGTCCCTCGCTTCAAAGCCTCCGACTTGCCCTTCACTCTTGCAACCGGTCCATCAAGCCAAGCCTCATCTTGATCTTCTCCACCTTGGTCACATGACTCCATGTCATGTCTCATATGCAATGAGCTCCTTCATCATCACATCATCACCTGTGGACTAATCTCCTGTGTATCTCACATAAACACTATTAGTCCACCTAAGTTGTCACTCAATTACCAAAACCAAACAAGGACCTTTCAGTGACCCACTTTCACCTTACTTATTTATCTTATGTGCAGAAGGTCTGTCAGCACTATTACAAAGATTAGAATACACAAGGAAAATTGAGGGTGTTAAAATCTGTCGAGATGCACCGAGTGTGAATCATCTATTTTTTGCTGATGACTCTCTAATTCTAATGAAAGCAAGAACAAGTGATGCACAACATTTGGCACATATCCTACAAATTTATGAAAGGGCCTCTGGACAGATGATCAACAAGGACAAATCATATATCATGTTCAGTCCAAATACAAATCAATATGTGAGAACTGAAATAAAGGCGTGTTTATCAATAGATTATGAAACTAAAGGAGAAAATTACTTGGGTTTGCCTGTGTCTGTAGGGAAATCAAGAAAAAGGACCTTTGAGTATATTAAGAAGAAAATATGGGGAAGAATACAGGGCTGGCAGGAAAAACTCCTCTCCAAGGTTGGTAAGGAAATCTTGATCAAGGCTGTTGCTCAATCCAGTCCAACATATGCTATGTCGTGTTTTGATCTCACAAAGAGCCTGTGCGATGAGTTGAGCATGATGATTGCTAAGTACTAGTGGAGTCAGCAAGACAAAAATAATAAAATTCATTGGCTGAGTTGGGATAAGCTGATTAGACCAAAGAAAAAGGGTGGTCTAGGATTTAGGGATTTGCATCTTTTCAATATGGCCATGTTATGCAGACAAGCATGGCGATTACTCACAAATCCTGAAACATTATGTGGTTAAGTTTTAAAAGCCAAATACTTCCCACGGTCAGATATTTTCAGTTGTCGCCCGCATGCAGGGATTTCATATACTTGGAGAAGTATATTAAAAGGGGTAGAACTACTAAAGGAAGGCTTGATTTGGAGGATCGGCAATGGAGAAAAAGTAAAAATCTGGGATGACCCATGGCTACCTAGAGGCACTACCTAGAAGGCCAATTACACCAAGGCGTACTTCTTTATTGACAAGAGTAAATGAGCTAATTGGTCCAATAACAGGACAATGGGATGTGCAACTAGTACAGGATAACTTTTGGCCAGAAGATGCAAATGAGATTCTTAGGATTCCTGTTGATGTCCGAATGGAAGATTGGCCTGCTTGGCATTTTGATTCAAAGGGACATTTCTCGGTTAAATCGGGTTACAAGTTAGCTGTGGCCAAGAGAGATGCACTTAGCCACATGGATGCTTCTACATCTGCGAGTGCAAGTAACAGGGAAGACGAATTCCATTGGCATAAGATTTGGCAACTGAAAGTCCCCAACAAAGTCCAAATGTTTATTTGGCGTTTAGCCCACAATAGTCTACCTGTTAAAAGAAATTTGGCACGTCGAGGAATCAAGATAGGCACCCTGTGTCCGGTTTGCAATAGACTGGATGAGGACTGCGGCCATATTTTTTTCAAATGTAAATATGTGAAACAATGTTGGCGACTAATGGACATGGAGGAACACAGAGTGATGTTGCAAACGTGTCAATCAGGAAAGAAAACTGTCAACATGATCTTGTCTCTGGATAAATCTGTACAAATAAAGGTGATAGTTTTGCTGTGGAGATGGTGGTCGGCAAGGAATAAAGCAAATGAAGGACACAGGCTCATGAATGCACAAGAAACTCAGAATTCTGTTTTATACCATCTATTTGAATTTGAGAGATTGAACAATACAGGCCAGTCAATTAAAAAAGCTATACCATGCTCATGGAAGCCACCACCGATTGACATTTACAAGATCAATATTGATGGTGCCTTTTATCAAGAAACAAGAACAGGGGGCTGGGGCTTTGTGATTAGGGACACATGTGGGGATGTGCTTGCAGCTGGTGCTGGTAATATTAGATATGCGGCTTCTGTTTTGCAAACTGAAGCAATGGCTGCCCTCCAAGAAATACAGCATGCAGCAAATCTTGGCATGATGCATATCATTCTGGAAACGGATGCTACAACCTTAGCATTGGCTCTATCTTCAATGGAGAGGGACAGAAGTACAATAGGTTCATTAATCCATCAGATTAGAGACCACATGTTGCATGACTTCAATTCTTGTAAAGTCTCTGCCTGTGATAGAACATGTAATAGGATTGCTGATGCTTTAGCCTCTCATGGAGCTTGTGTTTTGACCCCTGAATGCTCTATATTTTTCAATCAAGCTCCTGAATTTGTAATTGACCTTGTATCTGGCGATTTGCATGGACATGTTTGTTAAGGGAATAGTGGATTCCGTTTCAAAAAAAAAGAAATGGGCCAAAAAGGGAGAGAAGGAAAATGAGAGCAAAGAAAGGTTTAACTATCTTATTAAAACCACTTTGAAATTAGATTTATAAACCATTTATTTTTTCACACACTACGGAGCACATACGAAGCGCCTGCTCGTACCTTGTGAAGAGTAGAGCGAGGAGTACTTCTAAATAGGAGCCAAGCACAGAGTCCTTGATCAGTACATAAGTTTGATTATATATCTTGCATCCATTTGTTCAGTAGACGCATATAGGTTGTTTGATCACTACTATGATTTTTCAAAGATTATATGAAAAGAAATAGAAAAAAAAGTCAAAACCACGATTACTGCAGCAAAACCATAGTTACGGTTACTGCAGCAAAACCATAGTTACTGTAGCAAAACCGTGGTTACTGTAGCAAAAACCGCCATCAAAACCCACCCGGTGGTGATTTGAACGGTCTTCGATAGTTTAGGGGGTAAATTAGACGGTTTCATAGTTCGGGGGTAAAGTAGACACCACCTCATAATTCAAGGGGTGATGTAGACTTTTTCCTATGGTGAGGCAAAGTCATTTTCTACGGCAATCAGTACATGGTTTACTTAGATATATCTTGTATCCAAATTGAAAGGAGATAGCAATTTGTATTTTCTTTGACATTTCTGTAAGGAATCTGAGTTTTTTTTTGCTTGCTTGTTTGTGTTGCATATGCATTTGATGCCGATTTTCCTTCTGTGTAAAGCTTGCAGGCGATGGTTGGTGGAAAAGTGAAGGCGACAATTCTTGGTGGAAATAGTACATGCGTCTATTGTCACTGACAAGAAACTACCACACACTTTTGTATCATGTTATCTGTTTGTTATGTTGCTTTTGTATGTAAATGTGTATATATATGAGAAGAGACACTTGCGTCGGTTGGCTGCTCCTGCTCCTGCTCACGCTGCGCCGTGCGCGTGCAGGAAGCCGTTCCCGCTTTGGACAAGCTCGATCGTCATCCAGGTGTAGGAGAACATGGTCGTCGTCAATGTGGAGAGTGACATGGAGGATCTTGGTGCTTCCACATCCGAGGTAATGATAGAGATGGTGTTCCAAATGAATACCCACGGTTCTTTTCTAGTTTAACTTAATAAACTAAATAGATAAAAAAAAATTCTCTTCATTAAGTTAGACTAGAGAAGAACCACGAGTACCCATTTGGAGCACCATTCCCTTAGTTTATTAAATTAGATTAGAGAAAAACCACGGATATCTATTTGAAGCATCATCCTCATCCTTAATCCGAGGGGCAGGAGTTCAGATTTGGATGGAAAGATAGCCTAGCTCGCATTATTAAGAGGTAGGGAGGAAGGGATTAATTAAGGGAGGAAGAACGAGAGCATGACAGCTCGTATGTGAGGTCGTTTGCTGGAGTATGGCCACTCTATTGAATCGAATGGATGATTCTCAGCTACAAAGAGGAGACGGAGAAAGAAGATGGAACAGATTATATATAGTTGGCCAAACGAGCGGGTCGACCCTAGCACTGCACGAGCATGACATGTCACGGCACGATCAGTGTTGAGAAATAATTTTGCCATGTAATCTTTGTTCTTCAAAAAAAGACTAGCTGCAGATGCAGCAACAAAGTTGATAAGTGGCTTCCTTGTTACGTCAGTCCTTCCATCACTAGCAAGAGACAAATGATGCCGATGGGCTTCCGAGCGAGCCTGACTTTGCTAATCCATCCGGCCCACGTAAGGGTTAGCCTAGCTAATCAGTGCATGCACATGGCATTGCGCAGTGCACACGCGACTGCCGTCGTCTCTCTCTCTCCTTGGTTGTTGATTCTTTCTTCTCCATCTCCAGTTCTCCACAATGTAATGCAGTGCTGCCGCCACCGTAAATCGCTGCCTGCTGCCTTTTGTAGGTAGCCATAGCCACCTCCCTTGGACCCTACCTTCTTCCATTCCATCTTCTCGGTCCTCCCTGTCGCGCCGCGGCGTTGCGACACCAGCTCATTAGTACCTGCGAATACAAAGTTGTAGAGTCACAAAGAAATCAGTCATTACGAGTAAATCATCAAAAATTTCTCAACGCGGGTGCAAAGTTGCTTCCTTTTAATCGGACGTGGCTCACGGGGTCAGATATACGTGTCGCATCGTGTCCAGGAATGCTTGGGATCATAAAGTGTGGTAGAAAGAACTACACACCGTTATGTTATCTTGAATCTACATTTATAATTTAAAATACTAGATTGAAATAATAGTCTAGCTCAACTTCTTTTTTTCACTGTATCCACTTAATTTCAATCAAGTCAAAATAAAAGGAATCGAAGATAATTCTTCACTGAAAGAATGCAAAGAGAGAGGAAAACAATACGAGAATAAAAAACAAAGGGGAAAAAACCTATGAAAAGCCAAACGATCATAAATAAAGGGAGAGAAGAATCAATCGGATGCTACAGACTACGGATCAACTGAGGAACGGTACTTCCTCTCAGCAGTTCATGTTACCGGAACAAGATGAGCATAGCAGCCCCAAGACAACAAGAAGAAGCAACTATTAGGCACTATTGGACTGGAGCATCTCTGAGAACCCAAACTGTTAATCAGCAGGCACGAACGGTTCCCAGAGTAATTGCACTTAAAGAGCATCACTTTGCCATCCTAATTTATGCTTCATGAGTCACAAGAAGCTTTGGTGTCTATCCAACCAAGATGTTATGGTGTCTGCAACACCATAAGACCACAGTTCTCTTCAAGGTTTCAAAGATCTAGGGAAGTTGGCCCTATGGCAACAACTTCAAAGCAAGTTTCCAATCAATCTGCAGCGAGTTTTTTCTGGAGTCAATTATCTCATGTTGTATCTGAAAATCACACAAATGGTTCTTACATCATAGTTTGTCCTCAGGATATATGTGTTTCACCAGTAGTCTCTGCAGCTGCAATCACCTTTCTTAATTGTGTGGTACCTATTAACATCCCGTACTACAATTACTCTGTCGATCACCATGCTAGCATACTTGAAGAATTCATGACAATGAGCACATATTCTCAAGTTCTTAACTATTCTCAACACCTTTCCTGATGGTGCAGCACCACTGATCAACCCATATGCAAGGGCCAATCTTTCACTATGATGCCAGAAACCCTCATCTGCCTCCTTGTACCCTAACTTCTCTACCTTTTGAACCAATTCATTCAGCTTGTCATATATCTCTAGCAGCTGTTCATGCCTTCTTTCATTTGCAACAAACACATGTACCCGCCCTCTGACCTCAATCCAACTCCGGCCACCTTCCTTCCTGACTCCACGGTCCCTCATTGCAGTCCATGCCTCAGCCTCCTCATTCTTTTTCCCAGCTGCTGAGTACACGTTGGCAAGCATGACATAAGTTGAGTCATCCTTGGGATTAATCTCCAGAAGCCTCTGTCCCATAGATTCTGCCATGTCAACCTTGCGGTGAACCACACAGCCCATCAGAAGTGTCCGCCACACTGCTGCATCTGGCTTGCATGGCATTGTACAAGCAACACTCTCTGCATCCACTAGACGCCCCACCCGTGCCATTGCACCCACCACGCAAGTATAATGCTCAAGGCCAGGCTTCACACTGTACTTCGACTGCATTGCTTCCAACCAAAACTCAGCTTCAGTGGCTGCTCCGGCATTACTACAAGCCGTGAGAACAGCAAGGAATGTTAGCCCATCAGGAGCAAAACCCAGCTCCATCATCTGGTTAAACAGCCCAATGACGGCTTGCACATCTCCCTGCTGAGCGTGAGCAGACAGCACCGCATTCCATGTGATTAGGTTCCGATCACCGCCCAACCCCTCAAAAACCTTCGCTGCATCACCCACAACTCCAGCCTTACCATAAGCATCCACCAGCGCGGTCCCAACAGCCACATTTCCATCAAGCCCAACCACCAGCGCATGCGCATGAATCCCGCAAGTCTGCTCCAGCACAGCAAGCCCTGCAGCGGCACGGAGAGCACCGGACAGTGCATACATGGTAGAATCAACAGCATTTGCGCGCATACCAGCGAACACAGAAAGAGATTCTTCGTACTGCCCGTTCTGTGCGAGCCCAACAATCGTGGAAGAGTAGCAGACGGGGTCCCGATTTGCAACGGGGATTTCATCGAACAGGTGGCGGGCGGACGCGGGGGAGCGGGCTCGGGAGTATAGGGTAATAAGGCACGAGGCGGAATAAGGAGACGAGGAGAGGGCGAGCTTGAAGGCGAGGGCGTGCACGAGCGGTGCGAGGGACGGCGTCATGGAGCGGAGGAGTGAGGAGAGCGGGCCGTCGGCGAGGAGGGCCGAGGACATGCCGAGGACGCGGCGTAGGAGCGGGAGCGCGGAGGCCGGGGAGGACGCGGAGAGGGAGGAGAGCGAGGAGGTGAGCGAGGCGGCGGTGGGGCGGAACGGGAGGCGGGAGAGCAAGGGCAGCGAGAGCGACGGAGGGTAGCGGGAGAGGAGGAGGTTGTAGGCGGCGCGGGAAGACGAGGCGGTCTTGACCAGGACCGCGTGGAGAACGGCCGGGTCGCCGCCCGCTTCGGCCACCTCGGAGGCCGAGGCCATGAGGGATGCGGCCCCGGCGAGCATGGCCATCTAAGGCGGGATGCTATGGGCGGCGATGACCGGCGACGGCGAGGCGGCGGTTTCGGGGTATGAGCTGTTTTGGAGCAGGCAACCCGGCAAGGCTGGTGCTCTCCGTTTGGATTTGATTTGATTAGAAGGCGTGTTGGTCCGTTGCCGCCCATCCCGTGACGGTCGCTGACGGCCTCATCACTGATGCTCATGCCTCCGCCTCCCTACCCGCCGCCGCTGCCGCACCTTCTCCGCGACCTCCGCGGCAAAACGCTCACCACCCAGCTCCTCGACCCCCTCATCCGGTCCGCCTCATCCTCGCCGTCCCCCTCCCTCTCCTTCTCCCTCTTCATCCACCTCCTCCGCTCCTCCCTCCGCCCGTCCCACTTCACCTTCCCATTCCTTGCCCGCGCCGCCGCGCGATTGTCCTCCGCCTCCCTCGCGGCCGCGCTCCACGCGCACCCGCTCCGGCTTGGGCTCCTCCCCGCCGACCTCCACGTCGCCAACTCCCTCGTCCACATGTACGCGGCCTGCGCCATGCCGGACCACGCCCACCGGGTGTTCGACGAAATCCCGCGCCCCAACCTCGTCTCCTGGAACGCTCTCCTCGATGGCTACGCCAAGTGCCGGGACCTTCCCGCCGCGCGGCAGGTGTTCGCTCGGATGCCCCAGCGGGACGTGGTGTCCTGGAGTGCCATGATCGACGGGTGTGTCAAGTGTGGAGAGCACCGTGAGGCGCTCGCGCTGTTCGAGATGATGGAGAACGCTGCCGCCAGGTCAGTGGAGGATGGTGGGGGTGGGGCAAGGGCGAATGACGTCACGATGGTGAGCGTGCTTGGAGCCTGTGCGAACCTTGGGGACCTTGAGCGTGGGAGGTGGGTGCACCGGTGCCTGAGGGAGCGCGGCTTCCCATTGAACCTCAAGCTTGCGACCTCGCTCGTTGACATGTATGCCAAGTGCGGGGCCATCCATGAGGCACTAGAGATGTTCTGGGCTGTGCCGGTGGAGAGCACCGATGTTCTGATATGGAATGCTGTGATTGGTGGCCTTGCGGTGCATGGCATGGCCACTGAATCTGTGGAGATATTCCAGGAGATGCAGTGTGCTGGGGTTGCACCGGATGAGATCACGTACCTTTGTCTGTTGAGTGCTTGTGTCCATGGCGGTCTAGTGGATGAGGCTTGGAAGTTCTTCCGCTCGCTTGAAGCGCAAGGGCTCAGACCACATGTTGAGCATTACGCTTGCCTGGTAGATGTGCTTGGCCGAGCAGGGCGCTTGGAGGAAGTGTACGGTGTTGTTAAAAGTATGCCGATGAAGCCCAGTGTTTCTGTGCTTGGTGCTTTCTTGAATGCCTGTCATTTGCATGGATGGGTGGAGCTGGGGGAGGTAGTTGGTAGGCAGCTTGTCCAGTTGCAGCCAGACCATGATGGCAGGTACATTGGCCTGTCCAATATCTATGCTGTTGCCAGACGGTGGCAAGAGGCAAAGAAAGCTAGAAAGGTAATGGAGGATAGGGGTGTGAAAAAGGTCCCTGGATTTAGTGAGATTCATGTTGGTGGAGGGCTCTCCAGGTTCACTGCCCAGGACAAGACTCATCCTGGCTCAGTGGAGATCTATGACTTGTTGAATCTAATAGCAATGGAGATGAAAATGAATGATGATGCTACAATTCCAGATTACCTTTGTGCACACTGCTAGAATGATGGTTGCACCTGTGGATTACTCAACAAAGAATTTCCATGAAGCTGTATGATCATTTTCTCAGAGTGAATCTGGACATAGTATTTGCCACTCTTAGTCCTGGCCACTGAATCACTATGCAAAGCATCATTTAGGCTAATCTAATTGGAATCTAAATTGAGAGGTCAGCCCAGTTGTGAGCAGATCCACCAGGAGATATATATTTGAGCATTAGAAGCAGCATTTGCTGCAAATTCTCTGCTGATAGAAGGGACGTGGAAATATGGGATGCAGATGGCATTTACATTGTTTGGATAGCAGACAGATAATATTGACATCTGGATAAACTTTCTTCAGAAATTGCTTCACCTGTAGCTACTGCCTGTATGACAGATTTGGCAATAAGATGAAAATTATATCGAGTGTTTCATAAGTTACAACCATCTGCTAAAGCTGTGCATGGAGCAATTTTGCAATCTGCCAGGATCCCAGGAGCATGTTCCATTAATTTATATGGAAGTGCATAAGTCATTCTGCTCTTTTTATGGGTATCGGCTGTACAAAGTATAGGGAAACAGAATTGTGCAGAGAGGTTGTGCAAAGTGCAACACCTGCTAATATATGAAGCAACAAGCTATAGGCACTACAAGAATACTCTTATTTGGCACTTCATACACTCAAAAGTCAAACCAATCTAAACTGTACAGTAAGCCTTCTACACGGAGAAAGGGCTAGCTGAACTTTGATTAAGCTCTGATAGAAAACAAAAATAAAACCTCCAAGTGAGTGGAGAAGATTGCCTATCAGCCTATGTGTGAACCCAGAAAACGTGGACCTGTCCATTGTTTACTGGTGGCCGCCATGGACTGCACCAAATCGTTTGTTTACAACTATCATGCTTTATGACTTGTATGCTATATGCAAAATCCAGGTGTCATTTCAGTCAGTTGCTCTGTTTGCTACTTACTCCCTCCATCTCAAATTGTAAGTCATTCCAAGAATCTTGGAGAGTCAAAGCATTTTCACGTTTGACCAAAATTATAGAGTGAAATACTAAGATTTGTAACGTAAATTGAGTATACTATAAAAATATAATTAAGAAAGAATCTAATGATATTTAGTTGGTATCATAATAATTATTATTTTATCATATAAATTTAGTCAAACTTTGAAAAGTTTGACTCTTCAAGATTCTTGGAATGACTTACAATTTGGAATGGAGGGAGTATTATGCAAGTCAACCCATGCAAGAAACACCTCATCTATTGATGATGTGATCATTGTGTTCTCACAAGCTTAGGCCTTGTTCAGACACTGTAGCACTTCCGTTTGTATTTAACAAATATTGTCCAATCATAGATTAACCGGGCTCAAAAGATTCGTCTCGCAAATTACAGGTAACTTTATCTATATTTAATGTTTTATGCATGTGCCGCAAAATTTAATGTGACACAGATCTAAAAAATTTTGCAAAATATTTTGAAAACTAAACAAGGCCTTAGGCATCCGCCTTTGCCATGCAACCATCTTCCTTCACCACCTTTAACATCTGCACTTCTTCTGTACAAATCGAGGCATTTCCTTTCCTTTCGCATCAATCGGCGCTGTCAGTTGAGAAAGCCCAAAGATTTCAGACCAGAAAACCTTATCTTCAAATTATTTGGCATGTGCAGGGGCCGAGCTAAGCAGTCACAGGCGAGACAATGTTTTCACGAGAAACATCTTGGACAAGAAAACATCGAACAAACACAGAATGGCCAACTTGGTCATCCTACTCCCAGTCCCAAACTTAGGGTCGGTCAACACTTGCAAATACTCATGACACAACAAACCATACCCGTCCACGATACATTAAGCTAGTTAATACCCGAGCAAAAGAAAAAACAGTTGACGCAACAAAAATAATCTAACAGCAAAATAACAAAGGCACTGCTAGAAAAGTATAAGAATCTTCAAGCTCAGGTAAAAGTACCATCGACCAAAATCAAAATGGCTGCTCTGCTTGGTTGGCAGGATATACCTGGCCATCTAGCAGTGAAAGACATCCACTGCGAGTAAAACCTAATCACAGTACAATATTAAAGTGTACAATGCAACAATATTGGTCACCATGCCTAGTTAAGCGAGGCCTGCTGCCGGCCATCTGGGATGGCAAACAGAACCACCGGTTTCGACGATCTGATAAAAGGGGCATCACACCTATAGTAGCCTTTCCTCTCGAGCTGTATTATCTCTCCACGCTTGAGGTTCCTCATGTTTGCATCTCCAAGGGCTGGGATCTCTCGTCGAGTGCAAGGGTTGAGATTCTCAAGGAAGTCATCTTCCTCCTCTAGCTGCCAGAGGCCACCAACAGAATAATTCAACATTAATTTGTCGAAGAACAAGGGGTCTTTCTAATTAAAACTTAACAAGGAATTTTCCCTAAGTCTTTAATCTGGAGGCAGACATTGCATTCACTCCGACAATGTCCATTCTAAAGATTCAACATACTTTTCAACAAAATAAAAAGGATTCAACATAGATTCTCTTGTAGCATCGTTATACAAGATTAACTAGAAATTAAGGGGAAAACTAGTGAATGAAACTGCAGTTTTGCTGCATATCTAGAATATAAGATGCCATGGAAATCAGCATGCAATCTGATTCAGTGCAGATGCAGCATAGTCTTCTATATATAAGATAATGCACAAATCACATTATAACATGTTAATATGTCATATCTAATTTTATGATTAAACTAATCATCAAGAAACATGGACAATCATGCACAAAATGATATTTTTGAGCATCACAGGCTAGTACATAAGCAGTGGGTGAAGAGAGCAGATAAATACCTTTTTCTTGCTGATGAGATAATCAAATTCAACCAATGAGAGGGGGACTAGCTCCTCTATATCTGCTAGCCATGTGATCTTCAATTTTGTTGTCTTCACGGAGCCCTCAAGATGTAGTTCTCCAACTAGTTCCGTAATTACTCCACTCACCACCTTGATCTCTTTAACAATAGCATTCCCCCAATCCATAAGGGTTACTTCCTCACCCTTGCTAATGGCTGCTGCATCAGCATAATCTAACCAAATTCTGTTGGCGAAGGTTGTAGCCTTCTTTCCAGCACCCTCAAATTTCTTATGCCTTGGTAAAATTCGAACAAATGGCTTCTCTGGACCATTTGTAAGAGTAAAGATGACACGCTGGTCTTTTAGCACAGCAGTATGCCTTGCGCACACTGGATCAATTATCTTCTTGTTGATTGTCCACAGTTTATCCCACTCCATAAGATTCAGATTTTTTGAAGCACCCTTCAACAAACAAAATAGATATAGTTTCAAAACATCAAACATGGATATGAAATCAGTATTAAACACTTAGGAAATATGAAGATAAAGCAAGAGCACATTAGCACACAGGTGTACCTGTTGGAGTATAAATTGTATCAATGCCTCAATCTTCAAGCCACGTCGTACTATACCTTGGACAGTGGGAAAACGTGGGTCAGTCCAATCTTCGACCTTCTTGTTTTGTACAAACCAAAGAAGCTTCCGCTTGCTTAGAAGAGTGTAAACCATATTCAATCGGCTGAATTCATAAATTTCTACCCTCCTCAACCCCATGTCTTGAAGAATCCGATAATATTGTGCATTCCTGTCATGATATTCACTGGAACGAAGAGCATGTGTCACCCCCTCCAATGCATCAACAAATGGGCAAGCAAAGTCATATGTTGGATAGACCTTGTACTTTGAACCAACACGATGGTGAGGATCAGTATTACAGCGGTAGTAAACAGGATCCCTGAGTGACTTGTTAGGATCCTGCATGTCAAGTTTACCCCGTACACAACACTGCATGCCCCTTTCAGTTCCATTAACCATCTCTTTCCATAATGACAGATTTTCCTCCACAGTATTATTTCTGCACCTTGACTCAATACCATCCATCCTCTCTTTCCTCATTTCCTCCTTTGGTGTGTCATCAACATATGCCTTACCCTGCTTTATCAAACTTTCAGCCATTTCCATTAGCTTTGGGAAATAATCAGATGTGTATGTGACAACATCATATTTGATCCCCAAAGTATCAATATCTTTTAAAACGTTCTCGACAAACTCATTGCTTTCTTTTGAAGGGTTTGTGTCATCAAATCGAACTATTAGACGCCCTTGGTATCTTTCAGCAAAGTATTTGTTCAATAGCCCAGCCTTTGCATGCCCAATATGGAGGTAACCGCTAGGTTCTGGGGCAAAACGAACACAGACTTTTCCAACTTTTGCACCTGGGAGATCAACTTCTGGAGCTGATGGATCCTTTGAATCATGTACCTTTTCCTTAAGGCTTGGTGCAGGAGATTTTCCAATTCCTCGTTTCCCAACATATGCAACCACAACTTCATTCAGTATGTCTCCGTATTCTGAAGCTATGCTGTTGAACCAGCGGACAAGATTTTGGTATTTCTTTGATTTCCTTAGACTCTCCCACCGTTGACCAATTCCTGAAGGAAAATGACACAGCAAGCTAAACATTACAATGCCTAGAGCCAGCCTGAAAGAAAAATGATGAAAAAACACACAGCTTACCAGCAAGATTTGACCAAACTACAATGTCAGCAATTGTCAGGCCATGACCAACCAGAAAGGTCCGGGAGGCCAAGAATCCATCAACAAATGAGCAGGCATTTTCAAATTCAGAGCCCGAAAGGAAGGTGGGGGCATATTCAAGCCATTCAACAACCTACAAGTTTATTAACAGCAGCAATTTAGAATATAGAAAATTAGAAATAGTCAGGACAATATAAGTAACTTATTAATAAGCAGTAGACAGCAACATACATGCCCAAACTCAATATCATTCTTCCCAGAGAAGCAGGAAACTGATGCACTGCTGGCAAGGTAGAGGAGGATTGGGTTGACACCATGGAGTGATTCTCTGTACACGAATACAAAAGGTTGTGTGAGAAATCATATAAACTCCCAGATGGTGAGTGAAACCAAATATGAATACATGAAATGAAACTGGATAAAAACAGATAGCCCTCATTTATTTGGAAATTTTACATATTGACACATAAAGTATCAGGGAGTGCCATTACAAAGTTGCAGACTCACAAAAGGTGGGTACAGAATAGTAAAGTAGAAATCATATTAGATATACTCCATCACTCTTGTCCTGACAATAATAATGAACTGTGTGAAACACAATAGCTGTTGCAGCAATAATTTGTGCATAACTAACAGTGCATCAGCCATCTCTAGTTCCATGCAACAACCCGAGGTTGCCATTGGCAGCATCCCCACCCATATGTGAACTGTTCCAAAGCTAACTATGATACAAGTTGTATGCTGTTTGCAGCAATTGACCAAAGAGACATTTTATAAGAGAAAAATAACATGTACCTGAGAAGAGGAGCAAGAACTTACCCAGAAGCAAACCGTAGGGTGGGTGCCGAGCCAGCAGGGTCGATGGTTAGGGGTAGACCCACAAACTTTGCTGCACAGATTATCGAAATTGGTGGGCTGTCCTGGGAGAAAGCCAACTTTGCCTCCATTGATCTTTTTTCCCCCTTAAAAACAGCAGGAACCTGTAATCACCAGAAATCGACACATAGGCCAGCACAATATGAAGACTAAAATCAATTACATCAGAATAAGGCATGGGGCGGACCCAGTAAAGGACATGGGTGTACACATGTACACCCAATAATTTTTGCAAAGCAATCGAAGTTAGTAGGCTATACAACTGTAATTAGATTCAGATCCGATTACAAATAGTATGTTAGGGTTTGGGCGCACGAATTTTTTTACCTATGAATTACGTTAAGGTTTGGGCGCACGGTTTCGCACAGCAGGAAGGGAGGAGGGAATACCTAGTGTTCTGCTGGTGCTCGTCGCCGGGCAAAGTGGCCAGTGGCGAAGTAGGACAGCAGCGACGGTCGCAGGGACACCGGGGCTGCAGAGGGCGGACGTTGTGCCGGAGATGGTCGCGAGGATGCTGGGCCCCAGGTAGTGCTCGACTGAGCGCAGTCTCCTCCGGCCTCCGGATTGCGGCGCGGCGAGCGGATGCAGGAGATTGGCCGCGGGCGAGACGAGTCCAGGCGGCGGGCTAAGGGGCGTGCGGGCAAGGGCAAGGGCAATTTAGTCCAGCTTACCTCTCTCTCACCTTCTTGTGCCCAACTTTAAGGGTGTGGGTATAACATAAGGGCATGTTTGTTTTTTTTTATTTTAAAAATATGTTTGGTTCACTTGCTAAATTTTAGTTAGCTAAAATTATTTTAGCTACTCTTGAGTAACTAATTGAACTAAGAGCAACTCCAAGAGAGTTGATAAAAATGGATGGCTAAATTTAAGATTTAGCCAACCTCTAAAATCGAAAATCATGTAAAAAAACAAAAATCTCCAACAGTCTTTCTATACGACAAATCATATGGCTAGCGGGACATGCAAGATATATTTACCATACGAGAACTCCGGGATAGATGACTTGCTATTTTAGCAAACCAAATACAATAGCTGTTGGACTCTCTTTCTCTCCCGAAATAGCCAAATATAGAACACATAACATGGATAGCTCTTCTCTTGGAGTTGCTCTAAGCTATTTTAGCTCCTTTTTAGTCAATATGTTTATAATTTTAGCTACTAAGAGCAACTCTTAAGAGCAACTCCAAAAGAGTTGATAAAAATGGATGGCTAAATTCAAGATTTAGCCAGCCTTTAGAATAGAAAATCATGTAAAAAAACAAAAATCCCCAACAGTCTTTCTATACGGCAAATCATATGGCTAGCGGGACATGCAAGCTATATTTACCATGCGAGAACTCCGGGATAGATGACTTGCTATTTTAGCAAACCAAATACAATAACTGTTGGACTCTCTTTTCTCTCCTAAAATAGCTAAATATAAAATACATGACATGGATAGCTCTTCTCTTGGAGTTGCTCTAAGAGCTTGGCTATTTTTATTGTGAAGGCTATTTTAGAATTTATATAGCAAAAAGTAGGTTCCAACAGATATGCTATCTGGTCTTGTAAAATAGAAAGTTGGTTATCTCTCAGTGGCGGAGCCAGGAATTATATATAGAGGGGGCCGGACAATCAAATATATATATAGTATACTATAAAATTTCAATATATATATATACGCACTGACAAATTTGCAACAAAAAGCATAAATGATTAAGGGAACTAACATGCTGAAAGGTCCTTGTTTGGTTTTGGTAATTGAGTGACAACTTAGGTGGACTAATAGTGTTTATGTGAGATACACAGGAGATTAGTCCACAGGTGATTATGTGATGATGGAGGAGCTCATTGCATATGAGACATGACATGGAGTCATGTGACCAAGGTGGAGAAGATCAAGATGAGGCTTGGCTTGATGGACCGGTTGCAAGAGTGAAGGGCAAGTCGGAGGCTTTGAAGCGAGGGACCGCGTGTGACGGTGAAGCTTGAGCAAGACTTGGCGCCGATGGACCGAGGCAACGGTGAAGAGCAAGTGAGGTCAAGATCGATGAACCAATACGGTCACGTGATGATATGAAGTGGATCATATCATTTGGTGATTGGTTGGTGCATGTGTTGCATCAACATTGGAGGAGATGGAATGGAAAGCGCAAGGCAAAGGTATAACCTAGGGCATTTCCATTTCACCGGTCATAGGTGTGTAGAGAAGTTTATGACCGGATTTAGGATAGATGGCCGTACTATCAAGAGGGGCAAACTTGTTTGCATATCGGTCATCTAGTGCCACTTGAGCGATCTAACTTTGCATACGTGTTAGGATCGAGTGGCGTGGCAAGTTTGAGAGGCTAACTCCTTTGGGAAAATGTTTGTGAAAATGCTAACACACATGCACATGGTGGTGTACACTTGGTGGTGTTGGCACATTTGCAAAGGAGGTGGTGTTCCTAGGGTTGAGAGAGGTCGCTCGGCGGGATTCGGCGCTTTTGAGAAAAATAAGTGTATATTTTCTATTGCGCCGGTGGGAATTTTGGAGAAGTCGCGGGAGTGTTTTCTCACTGAGAAACACTCACCGGACGCTGAGTGCGGAGGCACCGGACGCTGGCCTCAGCGTCCGGTGAGCTTGACCCTGCTAGGGTTAAGCACCGGACGCACTCTGAGAGCGTCCGGTGGTTAGCGTCCGGTGTGAGGGGTTTTTGCAACCCTCTCTGCGCACGAGTCCGGTGAGCACCGGACCGTCCGGTGCCTAGCGTCCGGTGAGGTCGCGAGTTTGACAAACTCTCTGCGCACGAGTCCGGTGAGCACCGGACCGTCCGGTGCCCATCGTCCGGTGGTGCTGTGCAGGCGCGCGTGCGAAGTAGCCGTTGGCGGCAACGGTGGACTTCAAACGGCTAGTGACACGTGGCGGTCAGCTGAGCACCGGACGCTGGGTGTTGAGCGTCCGGTGGCTCCTTGAGAGCGTCCGGTGCTCACGTGTTTTGCCCAGTGAAGGGGCAACGGCTAGTTTAGCCCTTGGGGCTATAAATAGAAGTGGTGGCCGGCCTTGGCTGGTGCTGAGCACCCTTGGGACTTAGTGTCCATGCTTGGGGAGTGCTAGGAAGGCCTCTAACTCACTTGTGCTTGCAAGAGTGCGAATCAATAGCGAGTGAGTGATTCTAGTGCGTTGCATTGAGAGATTGCATCGAGTGGCACTAGGTGTTCGTGTTGCAAGCCGGTGGTGCTTGTTACTCTTGGAGGTTGCCACCTCCTAGACGGCTTGGTGACTTGTGACTCCGTCGATGCACGCAAGGAGATTGTGCGGTGCTCCGGAGAAGAGATTGTGAGGGGTACGGTGCTCACCCCGCGGGGATCGCGAAGAGCAACTCTAGTTGAGCGAGACGTGAAGAGCGACAAGTGGTCCAGCCGGGTCAAGTGCTAGAGCTTGTGGTAAGCACTCCACGTGGGAGAGTGTGACTTGCGGGTCACCACTAGCAAGAGGACCGGCGGCAACCTTGGAGCTTGTCTCAACGGGGACGTAGCTTGGTGGCAACCAAGTGAACCTCGGGAGAAAATCATCGTGTCAACTTTGTTCTTCCCGTTGGTTTGCAAGTCCCTAACACAAGCTTGTATTTACATTCATATACTTGTGCTTGCATAGTTGCTCTTGTAATTAGTTAGCTTGTGTAGCTTGCTAGTTACCTTCTTGCTTGTGTAGCTAGAAGTAGTTTCCTTGCGTGACTAATTTGGTTTGTGTAACCTTGTTAGTCACATTGCTTAGTGTGTGTAGCTAAGTAAGTTGCGCTCTCTAATTTGGCATTAGTTGCCTTATTATTGAGCTTGCTAGTGAGCTTAGGCTTTGTGCGCTTTGCCTCACTAGTTTGTGTAGGAGCTCCCTCGGTTTGTAAAGTACTAGTTGCATAGGTTTGTGTGACCTTGCTCCTAGATTTGATTAGGTGAGCTCTTGCTAAGGTAGCACCTTGCGTGCTTGTTTAGGATCTTTTCAAGGTGCTAGAGAACTTAGATAGAGGGGTGTAGTCTTGGCTAGACCGATAGTTTTAATTCCGCATTTGTTTCGGTTAGCCAGCGCGATAAGTTTTAGAAAGGACTATTCACCCCCCCTCTAGTCCGCCATCTCGACCCTTCACATGCTTCATTTAAATTTTGCTCTGCGCGTCTGAATCGCATCGAAGTCATCAATAAGTTGATCGGTTGCAAACTCCACTGCAATCTCCTTTTCAATGTAAATTATTAAGTAATCTCTTAGAAAACCATCTTCCATCTTATTCCAAAGCCTGGTTTTAACAAGTTCCATTGCAGAAAAAGCACGCTCTGTCGACTGTTGCTGTGGAAACTGGTAGAGTTAGCAGGAGCCTAATCAATCTGCAAAGAAAGAATATTATTAGAAAAAGCAACTCTAACGGTTTGCTAAAAGTACTTGGTATCTTAGGATTTTTGCCAAAACCATAAAAAATAACTTCCAACAAGTTGGCAAAACTATTTGGCAATTTTGTGAGCTTGACAAAATTCCCCCTTCACTTGGCAAATATGCTAAGTCCTCTATCGCTTGCCATCACGTGTATCTCAATTTGCCAACTAGTTTTGCCAACTTGTTGGAGGCTCAATTTTATGATTTTGGCAAAAATCCTATAATGCCAAGTTCTTTTGCCAAGCACAAATAGCAAACTGTTGGAGAATGCCTCTTTTTTCACTTGGCATTTGGTTTTGAGACTTGGCAAAACTATATATTTATCAAGTGAATTTTAGTAAACTGTTGGAGTTGCTCTAAGAATGACTATGATTCTTTAAGAGAAAAATAACCAACTAATAGAGTTAGCACGGCAGCAGACACTCTACGGCAGCAGACTCAGATTTGTGTCTCGACGAAAGGCAAGTATGGAACTGCTGTATCTGTACGTCGAGAAGGCTTGATTACCTACGTACATGGGCTAAATGGATAAATGGCTAATGGGCTTAGACCATATATCGGTATATGCATAGAAGTACAGAACTAATGAAAAGTTATTAATTTTTTTAGGTAACATTTGATGGGCCCATGGTCCCCGCTGGCCCTCCCCTGCCTCCGCCACTGTTATCTCTTAAATTTCAGTGGCCATATATAGGCAACCACTGACACGGGCTATCTAACTTTGTAAAATAGCAAGGTTGTTGTGGACTTCTTCTTTTTTTAAAAAATTTCTATTTTACAAAATGGCTAAATAATAAAATTTGGCTACTAATTTTAGCCAAGCTTTTGGAGTTGCTCTAAGAGCAACTCCAAGAGTTTAGCTAAAATTAGTAACCAAATTTCATTGTTTAGCTATTTTGTAAAATATAAAACTTCTTAAAAAAGAAGAGATCCACAACAGTCTTGTTATTTTACAAAATCAGCTAGCTAGTGTCATTGGTTGGCCGAAAATCAAGGGATAGCCAACTTTCTATTTTACAAAAGCAGATAACATAACTATTGGAGTCTACTTTTTGCTTTGCAAATTCTAAAATAGCCTCTACAACAAAAATAGCCAAGCTGTTGGAGTTGCTCTAAAGTGACTAAAGTTTAGCTAGCTAAAATTTAGCAGTGAACCAAATAGGGCCTAAGTCAGTCAGCGTGCCATGACAGTGGTGAATGGAAGAAAGAGAAAAAGAAGAAGAGGAAAAAATACAATTTAGTTTAGAAATTATGAATGTGGTGGTATATTTTTGAGATGTGTGAAATATATTAGCACATTTTTAATATTCTAAATAGTAGTAATATATCTCTCCAAACCGTGATACTTTGAATGGTATTTATCTAATTATAACTCTAAAAAATACTATGCGGTATCCATAGTGACCTGCTTAGACATTCTCTAATATTCTATACATCAACATATGTTATTATCTTATTGAATAAATAAAAACAAGAAAGTATAGACTTCAAAGTTATATAGAAATAAAAATGTTAAAAAAAAACTATTTCACATTACCTAGTGCACATTATCTAACTTTGTAAAATAGCAAGGCTGTTGTGGACTTCTTCTTTTTTAAGAAGTTTTCTATTTTACAAAATGGCTAAATAATAAAATTTGGCTACTAATTTTAGCCAAGCTTTTGGAGTTGCTCTAAGAGCAACTCCAAGAGTTTGGCTAAAATTAGTAACCAAATTTCATTGTTTAGCTATTTTGTAAAACATAAAACTTCTTAAAAAAGAAGAGATCCACAACAGTCTTGTTATTTTACAAAATCAGCTAGCTAGTGTCATGGCTATATATAGCCACCGAAAATCAAGGGATAGCCAACTTTCTATTTTACAAAAGCAGATAACACAACTATTGGAGTCTACTTTTTGCTTTGCAAATTCTAAAATAGCCTCTACAACAAAAATAGCCAAGCTGTTGGAGTTGCTCTAAAGTGACTAAAGTTTAGCTAGCTAAAATTTAGCAATGAACCAAATAGGGCCTAAGTCAGTCAGCGTGCCATGACAGTGGTGAATGGAAGAAAGAGAAAAAGAAGAAGAGGAAAAAAATACAATTTAGTTTAGAAATTATGAATGTGGTGGTATATTTTTGAGATGTGTGAAATATATTAGCACATTTTTAATATTCTGAATAGTAATAATATATCTCTCCAAACCGTGATACTTTGAATGGTATTTATCTAATTATAACTCTAAAAAATACTATGCGGTATCCATAGTGACCTGCTTAGACATTCTCTAATATCCTATACATCAACATATGTTATTATCTTATTGAATAAATAAAAACAAGAAAGTATAGACTTCAAAGTTATATAGAAATAAAAATGTTAAAAAAAACTAATTCATCTTACCTATTGCACCTTATCCTCCTTGGTATAAGTCAACAATTCATCTAACCTTATCCATCCACCTCATGGAGTGTCTCCTTTTATCCACGTCTCTCACATGTCGATGTTGTCTTTATCTTCTTTAGGCTACGATTTATTGCCTATGCATCCTCGTGCACATCATCTATGTCTGTCCTTCTCCCACTATCCGCTTGTTGTCTCCAGTTGCACCCATAGCCTTCCTTCTGACCGAGCCTGCCGCTAGCCTCCTCTAGACGTGCTTTGTCGTCTCTGCCGCCACCTATCGTCCCTTCCTCAAGCAACACGGTCTTAGATCTAGGGCTCTAGCATGGACAGAGCTCGGCGTGCATGGGGCCACCTCTCACGACTAGCGCTAGTTGTGTTTGGTTTCGGTATAAGATGGAGTGTGGTCGTCTTATCTTTAATTTTTTTAGATGGAACCATCCCAACTTAGCATTTGGTTGAGGGTACAAAGTCATCTTTACTTGGTTGGGTGGATCTAAGGGGTGTCTCGCTTCTTGAGGCGGAGACAACTTACGGTGGGGGCCTTACTTGATTTCATTTGGGCCTGTCTGTCATGCTTATAGTTTTCCTCTTTTATCACCCTTACTTATATTTTTTTAGAAAACCTGAGGTTGTTGGTAGATGCAGTGACACTATGACAATGAGGTACCAAAATCTAGGATAACCGAGGCACGAAACCAATGAAACATACCACCTACTTCTTCGTTGCTCCGTAATAGAAGTAGTCAAGAGAAAAATATCTAGTAGGAGGGCTTAAACGCGTGTAGAAATAAATTTAGAATTTTTGATACAAAATATAAGACAAGTAAAAAACTTTTTTTCTTTCTCGTACTAATTTAGAAATTAGCAAACACTATATTTTAAGAAACAAAATATGAAAAACTCTTGGAGATACTCTAAAGCCACACTTGCAGCCTGCAAGGAGCATTCAGGTGATCCCTCGACCTCGAGGTCGAGGCACTGCAGAACAGGCACATATAGATAGCTTTTTCTTTAACAAAAACGAACAGCCACTCAGATATGCATCTAGTCTAGTGACCTTTTTTTTTCTTTTTAAATATCTAGTCTAGTGTCCTATAGTGCTATTTTTTTTTCATGCCATGCTGGGCAGGGACCTTGCTTAATGGGCCGCTTGCAGGGAGCAATATGATTATGCGGCCCAGTTTGGCTTACTTAGTTACATGATTACGTTCCTCTGATTGCGAATAATATCACAAGAAGCAATATTTAGTACCACATCACCTAGCCAGAATCGTGGGTCAGACGAGGTGCATATAAAAGGAAGAGATACCCATATTGGCAACTCATACCTTTCTCGGCCTTTTGGCTAAGATCAAGTGTAGTATCTGTTTTTATCAGTTTAATATCTGATATGTAGACCATGTGTCCACTTTGATATTAAATTTATTTTTTGTGGGAGAGAATCAATTACAATGGCTTGCCATTGGGATTTTCGAGTGTCGCTCAGCACCGTTGCACTATCGGCAGAGCCTGGCACATCCCACAAAGTCAAAAATTAAGTTTTCAATTTGATCTATATATAATTGAAATTTTGATAAAATTTAATTCAATTCCATTATTCTAATATGAATAATTGAATGATCTTGAAGATCTTGTTTGACGATAAGTGTTCTGATTGGACTTTACTGAAATAAAAATATTTATTCCTAATTCAATGTTTTCTGAAAATTTCAATTGCTGCCTTGCACAATCTTTATTGGGTTCAAAA